>NC_067290.1:2320000-3570000 GCF_020740795.1 Apus apus
TGAGTGATTAATATAGTAAGCAATTTAATCTTAGATTATTAAATCAGATGTGAACTGGCTTACTTGGGTTGGGGCAGTGGTGCTTTCAGAAATCTGGAATGTGTTTTTCTTCTGGTTTGTTGCCATATTTAATATCTTCAGGACTGGACAACTTATTGTGCAACACTGCTGACTAACCTGCTTTGAAAGAAAATCTGGAAGTAGCAGAGAAAATACCTGTTTTTCTCCAAAGAAGATACAGAACTTTTTCTGTTGAATGCCATTGGTGTATACATAACATTTTTCATTTTTTATTATTTCACAACAACTAAAGCTATTCAAATGACATATTAAGTTACTGCTGTCTCAGGGCCTAAACTTACTACAATTTATTAAAATAACTAATCTTTTATAAACCACGAACATGACCCACGGAAATCATTGGTCAGCGCTTCTTTGTAGGCTAAATCAGCACTAGTTTCTTCTGGGACTTATGTTCCCCTCCTCCCCCCAGTTTATTTATTTGGCTCCTTCACTTTTGGGAAACCTGGAGTTGAGGAAAAAACCAAATTTTCTTTGTTTTCTGTCTTTGAAAACAAATTATGTTGAGATGATGAGAGCCGTTGGTCCTAACACTTTTGTAGGGGATGGAAAGCAAAAGCTGTTAGTTTGAATTGCTAATAAGTCTAAAATCAGTTAGTTTCTAATGCAGGAGTTATGCTGATAAATGCACTTTTGTGTTATGGGTACAGAATGTTTATATTATTTTTGTATTCCTAATGAAGTTGTGAGAGCAAATGGACTTAACAAAGGCTAGTTCAGTACAGATGTTTGGGTCTCATCCTCCCTGCTGCAAACATACGGTCTTGCTCTTCTAAGATACCTTCAGTCATTCCCTTGGCCACATATCTTTAGTACCCCTGGCACCCCTTGCTTCTCCATCTCTACTATTGCTGTTTTATTTAAACACCCTCCAGATTTTTTCTCCTCCTCCTCTCTCTTGGTTCTTACATTCTTCTCTACCTTCTTGGCCTCCCAATTAGGCCAGAGGGAAGATTTGTTCCTGGTTTAGTGTCCTCAGGTTGGTGCTGCGTGCCCCGGCTGATGAAGGGTCCAGGACAGCAAAGGATTGTTCCATACTCTTGTGTGAATTCCAGATTCTTGATGCCCTTACCCAACTGTTTAGTTGAAATAAGCTAGTATGTCCAAGGGCTGCTGGAGGAGAGGCAGATGGACAGTTGGGTGACAGGGTCGCAGAAGACCAGTTGCCTAGGAAACAAGGGTAACATGGTTTTGAGTAGCTGAATCTCCAGAATTACCATGCAAATTCAACTTGCAGCAAATGAATAGTTGAAAAGGATGATTGCTTTGGAATAAATAAGTTCTTGGTCCGTCTTGTAACTTAAACATGTAAAAATCTGAAGGCTGAGTAACTGTGCAAAGAGAATACAGGTGAGCGTGCTGTTTCTTGTAAAAACATCAATTGCATAGGTCAAACTTACTTTTATTTGGGGAAGTAACAAAAAGAGACAAAGCAAGATTAAAACTTGTGATTTAATTAAAATTTGAAGCATAGTAATTTAAGAACAATTTCAGTAAGTTTCACATGTTTAATTTGCAGACAAGCAGACATTTACTTCTGCATTGTACTGTTTTGATTGATTTGGTGTAATTGCTGATGCAAAACCCTTGCAAAAAACTGAGAAGAGACTTGATGTAACACTGGGAAATCAGGTAAAAATGCTAGTTTTATGACAAATTAGCAAATTAGCAACGAGCAAGGAGCTGATGTAACACTGGGAAATCAGGTAAAAATGTTAGTTTTATGACAAAGTAACAAATTAGCAACCAGCATGCATTAGCTCACGAGTTTTGAGACAGCATGAAGTAGACACAATTTGCTATGTGTGGTATTCTGTTTGGGTAAGTGATGTTCCTAGATTTTCTGAAAAGCAAGTCTGTTTCAGACAAGGTTCTGTGAATAATTCTCAGTGCTCTGTTGGCTCTTGCTGCCTACACTATTTTTTGTAAACGACAGTTTAGCTTTGGAAAGCAGCTGGTGCACGTTTATTCCTGCAGTGACATGAATTTTGTGTTTGTACTATAAATGTCATCTGTTTCACACGAAGTTGGTTTTATTGCAGCAATCTGTACTGACCTTTTACATTTTAATTGAAAATGGTCATCTTGTGTACTGAAATGCTGCAGTGCATGCAGTAGATGAGGATAAACAAAGCATTGTTCTTGAGTAACTTGTAAACGAGTAAAGGATTTTCTTGATAGACTTCAGAGCTAAGAATTACAACACTTAATTCATAAATAGAATGTTTACATAAGTGAGTATATTTTTTTCAGGGCTTTAAGTGACATAGTCAGTGTGATTGAATTGTTTTCCAGAGATTTTTGCTTACGTATGAGGCATGCCAGGCTTGTTAGAGCTAAGATTTAAATGCAGAAGCTCTGGATTCGAATTGGACAATAAGGTGGCAAATGCAGGTCATTGGGTTTGTTTGCAGAGGTGTCTGTGTTCTGCTATGTCTTCTGTGCATGTTCCAAACGTTGGCTGCACACTTGCATAAAGGCAGCAAAGCAGTGGCACAGTTAAATCAAAGCTGACTGGCTTTAACTTCAGGCAAAAGAGTTTTAGAATTGCCTTGCAAATGATCTGTGCATGTGGTGGGTGTGTAAGTGACTCTGCCTTGTTTCCTTCACACTATCTGACAATCTGTAGATGGGACCTGTATCTCCAGCTCTTCTGATAGAAGCCCCTTTTTATGTTGTTGTTGTTCTCAGTTTCATTGCTCCGTGGAATCGTTTCACTTGCTGTGTTGTGGCTCTCTGCAGATGTTGAGCTGATTAAGGTGCTGCCTGTTTTCTTCTACTGCTGCACTATTTTGCTTCATTGCAGATTGCAGCTTACGTTGCATGCTTGCTATTGGTTTGACCCTAAAATATTTCATTTCTGACAAACAGCTGGCAAAAGGGTGTTAATTAATCTGACATTCCAATTGAAAGACGTAGTATCGGTTAAAAGCAGTTGAGACATCTTGTGTATTTTTAGTTCAGAAGCTAGAGGGAGGTTGCTTCACTAGCTTGCAGCTGGGTGTGGCATGGGGTTAACCATATTAATTAAAGTTGGCTCAGATGCTTAGACTTAAAAAGTGGCTCAGAGCCCCCATTATAGTCTTCTGTTACATAAATTTTTTCACTGCAGAGCAAGCTAGAGTTCTGAAGATGAGTGATTTAGGAACACCAAGCTGGAGAGACTAGAAAGAGGGAGGTGCAAGGTAGTGCACAGTTAGAAGAAAGATGTCTTTAATGCCTTTGTAGGGCTAAGGTCTAGGTATAAACTGAGAAACTAGACTAGTCTTCCTTTTTATTTTTCTGTATTTTTCATTTTGCTATTCATTGGCTTCCATATGTCCCTGTCAAGCCTGTCAGTAATTCCAGCTAGTTTTTGTTTTTTCCACTTTCTTCTCAATCACTGAACAGTGTTTGCTCAAAGTCTGGTCAAGCTTTCAGTATGTTCTGGAGTGGTCTTGATGGCACTGCTCTCTTTTTTCTCTCTTACTACCTGTGGAAGAGATGAAGTGTGTCTCCTGCACTGTGACTGCTTTTTGGACAAACAATCCGTTTTGCTTTATTCTTTATGTTTCCCTGTGTAGATAAAACTATGTGTGAGATTTTCCAGACGAGTTCCTTGTTGAAACAGAAGGAAGCATGAGTGAAATGGGTGAAGATATGTGTGCTCCCTTTCATTCACATGAAATTGTGACAGAAATGTAGGGACACAATGGGATAGTCCTGCAAAGTCATAGAAAAAATGTAGGGAGAACCATTAGACTAGAAGCTTCAGTGGTAGAAAAGTTGCTGGGAAGAAAAAATGTATTTGTGTTTTTAAATTCCCAATTGATTGCTACCAAAACCAACCAACCAAAAAAAGCTAGGTATGCTATTCCCTAATGATTAGCATAGAAAAGATTTTTATCAATTCCTTATAAAGAAAAAAAAAAAGCAAAATTTATTTTAATTCCACTTAATGTGGGGATGAAAAAGCCTGTAGTTACTTCTCTGACTTCCAGTGGAAAAAGTGTATTTGATATAGAGTAACAACTTTATTTTTTTTTTAAACTTTTAGAAATTTTGTTCCAAGTGAAAGCTAATCTAGGATATGACTCCAATTTCAGATTCTAGAAGAAAACCTTTTTTTTAAATTCAAGAAGTTCAGAATTCACCTAGCAATTGCTAATGCCAAGGTAAATATTTTTCTGATTTAGATAATTTCTGGCAGAATTTTAATTCTAATCTACTTCATGAGCCCATTAAAATAATTTATTTTTTTTTTAAATGAGTTCTTTATTTGGGCACATCTCTGATTTAAAAAAACAAATCTGTATTGTAAAACTCATGCATTGAGCATAGCAAATGTGTCTAAACTCTGCTTTTGAATTTGCATGAGACCTATGTATATTTCTTCATATAGACACAGAGTATGGGGTCACTGTGTGCAAATAAGAAACACATTTTTGATGATGGCAGCACTTTTAAACTTGATAATTAAGTAAGTTGACAATTATTCAGTTTTTCTTAGACCAAGGGGAAAAATTTAATAGTAATTGTGCAAGCTAAGGGATGTCTTGCTTTTTCATAGGTTTCTTTTCCCTCCCTGACTCCAATAACTCTTGAAAGCCATGTCCAATCAATACCAATCTGTAGGCATGAGCAGGCAGAAACCTGTTTGTGGTGTGGAAGATGGGAGGTTACTGGTTTCCCTTGTGTACCTAATTAGAAAGCTAAGCAATTTCAGTCATCTGTAAGTCAAGCTGCTGGCTATGAAGCATGAATTTCTTCTGCCAAAACAACCTTTCTGTCTCAGTTTGATCACTGGTCTGACAGTTTTAAGTGTTTGTATTGTGACAGTTGTTATCTTTATGTGGAAACATGGAAAAAAAAAAAATCCCATCCAGAGTTCAGGTGCTAGGGAGTGGTTGTTCCAGGGTGGTTGGAGTTGAAGGGTTGCAGAAATGGGCCAAAATGGGTTAATTGGAGTTGGCACATGTGTGGCTGCAAGAGAATGTTAGTAAAGTTAAGTAGCTTCCAGAGCGTGTGGCAGCCAAAAGAAACAACAAAGTGTACAAGTCTCTAATTTTATGCTGACATTTAACAAAAAAATAAACTGTATTCTGAATTACATCATTCTTCTGTGTTAAATGCTTTAGAAGCAAGTATAAAGCTTACAAAGCAATAATAGCATGCTGGAACAAAGTGTTCATGTCAGAGTGATACAGTGGATTGATTTCAGCTGAAAGTGAGTTCCAGAGCTTATTCTTAGATTTCTGAAACCTTTTAAGTTGACTGTGTAGCTTGTTCACTGGCAATCAAGAGGTTATAAAAAGAGAGCCAGCTGATGTTGCAATCTAAGCACTGGCCATATACTGGAAAGACTCTCCTTTGGCATGTTCACTAGTGCTATTTTTACCTATTCCAGTAAGATCTGCCCTTGTGATGTTACATTACAGGACAGTACCTGGAATTATTTTGTTTTACAGAAGTGCTGTATGCTCTGCAGAAAATTTTCAATAAAATTACTGGGCAGACTGATCCTAGAATTGTCTTACGTCTGAAAATACTTCTTCCATCATCACAAATAACACTGCTGCTGAAACTGAGAGATTCTTTCACTTTTGTTTGCATGTTTTATGTACGGCAGAAGGTTTTTATTTTAAATCTTGGTTTCCTTTGTATGTTGAGTGTTTTGTCTTTCTGAGTTTCTTTAAATAGGCAATGTGATTTTTTTAGGACAGGGAATTAACAGTGTAACCCAAGAGTTGGTATAGTGGGAGGTTTTTGTCATAACTCCTAAAAAGCTTTGCTGGTTTTCATGGAATTTTAAGTTAATTGTTCCTTCACATAATAGAAAATGAATTTAATATTTTTGTTTTCTGGGAAGAGATCTTTAGCACTGCCAGTGACAGAGTGCTGTGTCTACCAAACTGACTGCAGTGAAAACTAGAGGAAACAGCAAGAATGCCATAGCAGTGCAACCATGGGGTTCAGCTGAAGTTTCAGATAGAGGATATCCTGTCTGAATGACAGTGCTGGAATGTCTAACCTTTGTGATGACCTAAGCTTAAATACAATATCGTCCAGGTATCTTTTCTCAAACAGTCAGCATCTCATTCAAAAGTGACTTTATAACCCTCAAATGCAAGCCTATCATTTAAAAACCGTTTCAAATTCTTGTTCTGGCTATTTGTGCAATTCAGGGTGTATTTGTAGTAGAATTTTTTATTTTTCCAAAGCAATGGTTTGACTCTGCAGTGGTCAACTTGTGGGAGTTCAGCATTCCCCTTTCAGAACACCTGCTTGCCTTGCTCCTTCTCTTGCACTGTGGAGTGTCTCAGGTGGAAATCCTGCAAGTAGGCAAACTTCCTTCAGTACAGAGTCATTTTCTTCTCCCTTAGTTTTGCCATTGTCTTAGGTGAACAATTCTGCTTCTCAGGTTTCGTGGAGTCTCACATCTGCTGTAACAGCTGGTATTTTTGTCAACTCACTTGCTTCTTAAACCCTCTTTGTTGACAGTTCTGTTAGCAAATGTACTTCATGATTTTTGGGTTCTGTGCACCTCTTACCTGTCAGGAAAAAGACACGGTTTTTAGTCCCTTACAGCCATTACTTTGGTTGCAAGCAGAATTATTGTACCTGCTCTTCACCCATCACTTGTTTTATGCTATGCTTTCTCTTCTTGTTTTGTATGGGAGATGCCTTTCCCTTCTGGCTGGTTTTACAAAAAAGATGGTTTATATTTTCACTCTATGAAACCTCTACCTGTACCATCAGTTTGCTCTCCTCTTTGTAATGTAACATTTTCCACCATAGTGACTGGATGAATTTTCTTAAAATTTGTCCCGCTCTGTTTTCAGCTCAGTTTCTAGCTCTGCTTTTCCTCAGGAACCAGACTTCACAAATTTCTCAACCTCTTAGCTAAATGCGAGGATCGTAACTATTCTTGTTTTTATCAGTTTGCTAATTGTCGGCCTTGCTGCTTTTAAATAAAAATGTAACACTTTCCCCTTCTGCACCATGGGGGTATATGACTATTGGTTCTTGTGAGAATGTCTTTCTCTGACCACCTGCTTATTCTCATCGTTCTTACAGTGGTCTTGATTTTCCCTGTTTTTCTCTGCTTCTAGCCTCCACATACTTTCTGATCACATCACTTTCCACACCTTATTCCTTAGTAATGCAATCTGTTGAAAATAAATAAACAACACCTCCTCCCCCTTGATTAAGTGTGGATTATTTTTTGAACATGTCATTATTTCTCACTGGCTGTCTTTAGTTAAAACTGAGTATCTGGGCTTTTTCTCTGGTGTGTGAATTCCTTCTTCCCTCTCCCCAGTCTCCCTGGTTACCTTTATCCATGATGGAAACCATATTCACGATATTTTATATGCCACATTCCTAAATGTTTGCTATAGAGTTGCAAGTTGGATAACGGGGTAAGTATATCTTAAATGACCAAGTGGCTCAAGGTGGAGATCCCAAAGCTTTCTTCTGATTTCTTTTTAGTCTTTGGGAGTTTGCTGGCTTGGGTAAAATTGTTGCAGCTTTTTTTCCCCTTACCTGCTCAAGCCAGGAGAGATGATGCTTCTAAACAAAAGTGAACTAGCAATATTAGATCACTTCTTGAATGTTTCTACGTGTACTTTCTTGTAGTTCATGTAATAAAAGACTTGAGAAAGCTGGGGCTGTTCAGCCTGGAGAAGAGAGAGCTTGCAGGGGATCCCATCAGTGTGTATAAATACAGGAGGAACAACCCAGAGTTCTCACTAGTATCTAGTGACTGTACAAGGGGCAATAAACACAAATCAAAGCACATTAATCTCTATCTGAACACAAGAAAGCACTTTTTTTTTTTTTTTTTTTTTACTGTGAGGGTGGTCAAATGTTTTAACAGGTTGCACAGAGGGACTGTGCATTGTGTGTTTGTGGAGATGCCCAAAACCCAACTGCTGTGGTCCTCAGCAGCTGCTTTAGCTGACCGTGCTTGAGCAGGGGTTTGAACACAGCAATCAACAGGTGCCTTCCAGCCTCAGTGACTGCCTTTGCCTTCTCTAATCATCTCTCCATGGGATTGTTTTAGGAATTGCTAATTAGGATGGGAACCTCGAGTAAGAAAGCATTTTACCATTTACTATCTAGTGAATAGTTGTGTATATTTGACTTACTCTTCTTTCTAATTAACCTGAGGTTCCAATATTTTAATCAAGAATTCTTCAGCTACCCTAGGAATTCTTGCTTTTAGAGGTGGTGCTTACGTGCAAGCTTCAGTAGCCTTCAGAAGTTTAGCTTCTTAGTACTTTTTTGCTTGTTTGTTTTGCATCCAAGACTTGTCATAACATTTGTGAGTCAGCAAGGTGTTGCTGTGTGTAAGGAAGGAACTGATATCTGAGAAGAAAGTATTCAGCTCATACTTAATTTTTACCTTAAGGAGTTTTCAGCTGCAAGAGATTTTTATGTTCTTAAATAAGAATGAGATTATGTGGGGGTACTTGTCATGCAGTCTGGCCTTACACAGTGCATCTCATGATACTGAAATGTTGCATAAAATGGTGAAAGGCTAGAAGGCCCTGAAAACTAACAGTAGAAAGATGATCAGTTAACTCTACTATTGATGTAATTCACAAAATATTTTTTAATTAATTTGCTGTGTTGTGCGTGTGTATAATGTTGTCTATTAAAATAGTAAATATCTTCTGTTTTTGTTTCCTTCCACAGATGATGTCCTTCAGCCTTTTGTCATAGGACTTCATTCACTTAAAAGAAAAGCTAAAGGTATAAGTCACTGTCTCTGGTTATCTTTCACTTCTCCTTGCACTGCCCCATTTTTTGTTCTGAGGTCGCTGGATCTTTCCTGGGGGAAGAGAAATTCAGCACAGCTGAGCTCTGTGCTTGCATTCCTTCATTGCTGTTAAAATGTACCTTTTGTTTATGAGAAATTCCCCAAAACTGGTATGATGCCTACAGTTGTTTCAGTGTTTGCTTTATCAGAAATGTGTGTTTAACTTAAGCTCCTCCTCTAGCCAGTCTGCTTGGATATTTACTTTGCAGGGGGAAAGACCTTCCTCAGTTTAGAACTTCAGATCTTGATATTTGCCTGTCTTCTACAAATAGCATTTGTCTTTCCACACAACTGTTGTGAATAATCCAGACCTAATGTAAATCATGTCTGTGACATCTTACAACTAGTGGTTGGGTTTTTGGTTGTTTTGGTTTGTTGGAGTTTTTTTTGCTTTTGAGATTGGACCTCTGAAACAAAAAGTGTCCCTTTGTTAAATAAATAAAGGCCCACTCAAACCAGAACTGTAGTTTCACAGATGTATTTAGGAAGATAATGTGAGATAGAGTTAAAATGGAGCATAATTTATTTTTGGAGGCACTCAGTATTTGATACAGTCTTAAGTGCTTTTGCTTCTATATGTTCTTTATTCTCTAATTACGTTTAGTTTTTATTTGCCATTTTATACAGGCTTCATTACAAATACCAATGCATAGGAAACAATAAAATAAAGCAGTAGAGCTGTCCAGATGTTTTGTAACTAAAATACTCAAGTAGTATCATGTCAGTTTCATTCATATTGCAAATTTATATGTTCCACTGTTCCCAGGTGCACTTTATCGTAAATATAAGGGAGATTCAGTTGTTCTGTCTTCTCACAGAAAAACACCTCAAGATCCCTTGCAAACCTTCCTTGGTGCTATTGCCCCTGTTCCCTGCTGCTCCCCTCACCTTGATCTGTACAGTCTTGGAGCTGCAGAATTGACCTCCTGGTGGCACTGCTGGCTCTGGCACAGAGCCCATATTTCATAAACTAAAACTATTCATTTAAAGCTGCCCTGGGTGAGTGCAGAGAACACCTAACACTTGAATTAGCTGGATCACTGCACCCTAGTCTGTCTGACCCTTCAGATAATCTCTCATTGTCTGGTATTTTGCCATGGTATTTTAGCAGTTATGTGGTGTGTCTGAACTGTACATTCAGCCTGCCTAACTAGCAGCTCCCAGCAGTCACTTGGATAACCTAATCTCAAGCCATGTTGCTTTTCAACAAAACTGAGGTTGGTTTAAAGCTGGTACATTTTGAGTGGTGGTACCCTCAGTGTTACTTAATTTACTACATGCAGCTGAGGGAGGACAGAGCCAGCAATTCTTTGTGCTGAGATTCTCAGTCACTTTTGTTTAATCCTTGAAAACTTGTGTGGGAAAGGCATTTAGTGGATTGCTGACATTTGAGTAACTTTTTTATCCTTGCTGTAAAGTGGATGAGTTCCAGGCAACTGTAAACACAGTTTGGGGCTTTCATCCATACTTGAAACTATTCAAGCATGAGCAAGTTCAGAATGCAAATAGGCACATGTCTGAGAATGTATGTGCAGTTCATGGAAAGACTTGTGGAAAAAAATGCTTGTCCAAAATTACTTGCTTGTGAATCCTTCTTTGGAGCGTTCTGCTGTGAAGAGTCTAACATTATGGTGAAGAAACAAGAAGTCTAAGGGTTATGAGAGTGTCGTGTAGTGTGGTTCTGATACAGTTGGGTAGGAGAGCTGGTCAGTATGCTTTTTATTTCTAGTAATGCATTTGAATTGCACCACATTAAGAAATGATGCCTGAACTATCGTGTCAGCTTTAGTAGTCTTCATAATTTTAAAGAATGCATTTAAAACATTAGTGACCACCTCTCAATATTTATAAATTTTGATTATAAGATAAAAAATATAGATTACATACTACAATATATAAATTATATATACTAAAAAAATATCAATTATATACTAAAAACAGTGGTGGTTTTAGTGCATGACATAGAGTTCCGGTGCTTTGTTAGGAAAACTCAAACAAAATGTATGTGCAAAATTTGTATACTTTCCTTGCTTGCCTTTTCCTTTCATAGCTGTTTAAATAGCAATTTTATAAACTTTTTTGTGAATCTATATAAATTTAGCAGCAGTGCTTCACTAACATTTTTAAAAGTTCTGATTGAGTGCTTGGAAACAACTGCTGATTTTTTTTTATTATTTTTTTTTTACCTGGGACTGCTTTTTTGTTTTGGGAAAGGGAAGAATATGGATTCTAGATGCCTTTTTGCTGTTTTAGATACAAGCAGCATGTCCAGTGCTTCTGTTGCTCTAATTAAGGAATTCAGGTTTTATAAGGAAACTTGTAGAGCTCTGCATTGGAACTTGACAGAAATTGAATGCGGAAAGAAATGGGTCACAGCCATGGGAATGATCCGTGTGGAAAGGACAAACCGAAGAGATCTTCCTAAAAATTGGTTAGGAAAAGGAGGCTGGAGCTGTTCTAGAGGAGAGCAGGCACAGAGCAGCCAAAGGTGCAGGTAGTTTTGGTGACAAATACCTGCAAACCAGAACCCAAAGCACAACCTAACACAGCCAAGCGGTATGATTTGTTTTATGCTTATTAACCAAAGTTGTACTTTTGAAAGTTACTCTTCAATAGAGAAGGGTATTAATCTTGCAGAGGATTAATCAATCAGAAAGTGCATCAGACTGAGAGTTGCCCTCCTTCCTGTAGAGCCCAATCGTTGGAAAACCAATATTACTTTTGTCCTTAAGATTTTCAAGTTACATTAGCAGCATCATGGCTGAAGTAGGAACTAAGAAAGAAATGGTTCAGAGAAACAGAGAAAAAGGGGAGAGAAGATAACTTTTAAGACCAGAACAACTGAGGCAGAAATCATATGTAATCTTTCAGTGCTGTTCTTTGTGGCTTTTGTTGTTTGGGGTTTTTTTCCTGAACAACAACATTTCTTCCTGTTACTTTTTGATGTTCTTTTTTCTCAGTTCTGTTGGGGGGATCTTGCTTCTTGGCATCAGACTCTTACAATAAAGGACATTTGAAGGAAAAACCCCAACCTTGTAGATGTGTGACAAATCAGCTTGGGTTGTTGGCCTGATCCCAGCTCATGCCTTGCATTTATATTTACATCAATCACAGCTTTATGTGTTAATAGAGTAATGAGTCCCTGTTTATCTTCTGCTGCTATGGAAAGCTACTTTTAAAAAATATTGCTGTATGTCACAATGGATACTTGTTTGGTGTGGGTTTCTTTTTTTTCCCCCCAGACAACTGGTCACCCATGCAATATAAAATCAACTGAGAATTACTGTGGCAGGGGAACTGAGAAAAGACCACAGTTAAATGTATTATTGTTCTTTTTGTGGTAGATGAAAACTTCTCATATAAGCAACTTCTAAAGCTTGTATTTTCTAACAAAAGTGTTCATTTTGAAATGGATGCTGGGTATTGTTCTGTGGTGCTTTGCCTCTGTGTATGTATTTCATTAAATGTAAGTGTGACCATTAATTGCTCATGTGGTTAAAAATAGCATATGTGTTGGTAGGAGCAACTTGTATTTACATTTTCTTTAAGAGCTTTTGGTGTTTGTTTCAGAAATAGAGGGCAAGGCATCTAAACTCTAAACTGAGGACTTTAGAATCCTGCAAACTTACAGGCTTTGCTATTACCAGTTTCAGTATTCCTCAAGGGAGATACATTGGACTAGATGATCTTTCCAGGTCCCTTCCAACCCCTAGGATTCTGTGATTCTGTGACATTGTTAACACACTTCAGACTAAACGCTTTTTTCTAGCCATGGAAAAAGTTACAGTAACATATGAATGAGTGAGTTTTTGATCTGAGTAGATCCAGAGGAATGAATATGAGTGAAGGGTCTCTAGGAAATCGTTGCTGTCAGGTGTGCACATTGCATAGCTATTTTGTGCACTTAGTTTTAATCCCTGTTCAAATCCCTGTTCAAAATCTGTAACCTATGCAAAAAGTACTAATTAAAAGTGCAGTCTTAGCAGCATGCAGTGTACCTGGCAGAGGTGGAGTATGAGGGTTTTTTTCTGCTCAAGTTGAATGTTAAATATGAAACAAGTCAGTATTGGTTTCCCAATAGTCCTGGATCTACAGGAGGACTGATACGCTCATACTTTACTATCTTAAAATATTCTTTGAAAGCTGCTTTTTGTTTTAGTTTTTCAGTTGTAGACAAGCTGCTTGAAGTAATTGTCATGGAAGTGGAGAGTTGCAGGATGTCAGGCCATCTTTTCACTGGAGTGAATTGGTGTGGATCTCGGGAGAGTTGGAGAAAATCAATCTGGTTTCAGTTAAAATGACTTTCATCAAATATTGGTTGGAGCAAAAGACCCAAAATGAATAAACAAATCAATACTAGGGCACAGGCCTCTGAAAGGTAAGCTGTGCTGTGCACCCTTATTTGTTAAGGTGGCCAGAAATGCAGCTGCCTTGTCCCAGTGCAGTGTGTGTCTGTTGACTTCTGTTGGGCTTCCTTCTGCCCTCAGGGTACGCACTGGGAATCATGTGTGTGCAGTATCATGTTGTGTGATTACATTTTTTTTGTCAGTTGAGAGCTGGTCAAGTAGTTGCTGTTCTGATTCTCTTACCTCATATCTATGTATGCAATGAGATGTTTAAGTGCAAAGTGAGTGGTTTTTTGTTTTGCTTTTTTAAGCTAGCTTTCTTGACACTGGAGTGTTGGGGAAAGGTGTAAATACTTCGTAAGTTCCTTCTTAAGAGGCAGCTTTTATTACTACTGTCTCTAATCTTCCTTGATAATAATTTGAAATAAGAACAGTGACTAGGTTTGAGAACTGAACATGTTCAATGGGTGCTCATGCAGTATCAGAATCCTCTTGGCCTGAGAGTCAACAGGTATTTCTGAGGAGCTGGAGCCTTCTGTCATCCCATATGGGGGTTGCCTCTAAACAGTTGCAAAAGTCAGCAGCAGGACAATTGATAACTAGTTTCTTCAACAACTCCACCTTACCAACTGCTTGCCCTTGTACCATAGATGCCAAGAGCAGGTTTAGCAAATTTTCCTCTCTCCAGAAGACTTGAAGTATCTTTTTAACTTCCTTTTTTTTCTCCCCTACCCCTCTACCCTCAGACTGCTTGCTCGTCTTTATCCACTCCAGACCAGATCTGAGGCAAGTTCTCATCTTCTCCCTTCAGTGGTGTCTCCTTAAAGTGTGTGAGTAGAACCCATAGCCTTCAGTTTAGGCAGGAAGGAGACCTGAGGATGGCACGTTTTAACTTTGCCTGCCTGAGGTGAGGAAGTTCTTTTCTAGAAAAAGAACTCTCAACATCTATGAGGGTATCCAAGCTGCCAGGGACACAATCATCAGTTGCAGCCTAAACCATGACCAAAATGACAAGAGAGCAGGGCCTTGCTGGGAGAGAGGATTAGGCCAAACAGACGCAGCCTTGAGAATATTGAGCACTTACTTGAGGCAAAGATCCTAGGAAGGAGAAGGATGCAGATGCATAATCAGAGATACAGAAGGCTGACAGCAGTTGCTGACTTTGTCTTTTTCTGACTCTGTGTACAACAGCCTCAAGGTGTGCTGTGATCTTCTCTAATAGGCTGTTCTCTAGTGTGCTGTAGGCCTTTCATATTTGGACAAGAGAGTTTGGTCAGAGCAGGAAAGTAGGGTTTTAGATGTGAAACTTAGCTTTTGTCAAGGTGCAAGCTTGAGTTTCCTGTTTTCTCTTGCATTTTTCAGGAAATGCTGGCAGCGTGTCAAAATGTTAAATATAGAGGCTGTAACGTTAGGGTGTTGCCAGCTTATGTCAGCAGTGACAACAAGGAGGTTTAGATGGTTGCCTCACTACTCCTTATCTCAACTTATTCAGCAGAGAAATCCAGTGGAGCCCCTCTTCTTGTTTTGTCTCATGTCTAACCCTGAATGACGCACAGTAGGTTCCGTATAGTGGGTAGCTTAAGAGGAGGAAAAAGAACAAGCTCTCTGGGTTTCCTCTTTCCCCTCTTGTCTAATATCTCCACTCTGTTTTTATTGTTACCATACAACTAGTTAGTCTTTTAGCTGTCCATATGCCTAATATGGTTGTTGGAACTGTCCATAACTTTTTTGTCCCCTCTCTGGTCCCTGGCAGTAGGACAATGCATATGGACTGAAATATCTTTTTAACTTCCTTTCTTTTCTCCCCTACCCCTCTACCCTCAGACCACTTGCACATCTTTATCCACTCCAGACCAGATCTGAGGCAAGTTCTCATCTTCTCCCTTCAGTGGTAGCTCCTTAAAGTGTGTTCCTTCTGCATGCTAAGGGTTGTATTCCCCAATTTATGTCCCCATCTCCCTTCTTGTTTCAGAATGTCTGTGTCTTCCCATTCCTTGTTCTCTTTTTACATCAAATGTAAGAACGTTGTCATTTATGTGTAGACACAAAAAAATTATGCCAAGTATCTTGAGTTTTAAATCTTAGAGGTGCTCAAATATTTTGAAACTTCGAAGAACCAAACGTGAAGAGCCGATGGCTGTAGGATTGGTGGCAGGGAAGGAGAGGATATGTGTCTTGTCATGATATACTTGTTAGTGAAAGAAATGTTCATGAACTGGCCAGAAAATCCCATTATAGCAGAGTGTGAGAGGCCCAGAGTGCTGCTGCAGAGTTTGCATGCAATGGTAGGTACTTCACAGAAACCAAACCTTTTACGTTTGTTGTTCCATGTTCCCTCTCCAGCTACTAGCCAGATCTGGGATTAGGTCTGTTGCAATGTTAAGTGCTTATAAATCTAGCTAAGGCTTTTTGGAGTTGTGTGTGAGTGAAAACACTCTGAAATTCAGAGTTTATCCTTCTGGGCATCCTGAAATGGACATTTAACACTAGTAGAGATCTTTTTTCCATCAGTTCTATTTCTTTAGCTTTTCAACTGTAACTCTGTCATCTTCAGTCTGACATAAGTATGTGAATGTTTGGGATAAGAGGTGCTTCTTTTTTGGGGGGCATGGGTGCTACACAAAAGGGCATGAGGAAGTGTAGTTGGGGGGTTTAATTAATTTGCAATAGTGGAGGTACAGGACCACACATGAAATGAGACTTGAATAGATAGTGGTAGGTGCTCAGTCAGTGAGTGGTATTTATTGTGTACTGAGTTTAGTTGCTGGGGATTTCAGAGGAACAATGTAGTTCCTTCAGTGTAAGTCTCTACTGTAAACAGATGGAATTAGAATTGTGTGAAATACCTTCATTTTGGCATTTCCTGACTAATTTGCTTTGACTTTGTAGCTTCAATACAACTTCCTTAACCTTTCCTAGAGGTGATCAGGAATATAGGTGGTGTGCACAACCACTGAAGGAAGACTTATTTGGAACCAGTCAGTTAACATGGCAGATGAGGTGTACTTGCCCTGTGTAGTTCTGAACATCAGTTTCTCAGATGTTTAAAGAAGGAAGCAATTTTATAGAGGAAATAAACCATCATGCTTATTTTCACTGTTCCTTTTTTTTTAATTTATTTTTTTCTTGTTGAAAGCTTGGCCATTTATCTAGTTACATGGAACTTTAGCAAGGAGTAGATTTCACTCTTCACCACTGTTTCAGACTTTGTTTTTGCTTGGTTTTGAATAAGATGCATTTGAAGTATAATTTGGACTTCAAGCTGCGTTGAAGTTGTGAATATCTGGAGAAAAAAAATACACTGATGCCTTTATCTTTGTCCCTGAGTGTGCAAAAATAGTACTGTGTGCTGATTTGGGAGTATGCAGGGAGTTCATGTCCCTGCACTGGGAGAGGTTTATGCTGAAATGTAAGTGAGCATAGTGGGAGGATGATTTAGAAATTATTTTTGCTGTTTCATGCTATGTAAATTGTGATACTATTAAGATATTGTGTGTTTTGCTGTATATTGGCAGTATTAAACTTGCTATCTTTAAAAAAATATATATATAAAAAACCAACAGCCACCCTCCCCCCCCCAAAAAAAAAACCCAAACAACCAAAACCAACAACCCAAACCAAAGCCACAAAATCACTGATAAAAATAGAATTTCTCCAATGAATGCTTTTTATTATAATTCCTGTTGGGCTGCTTTTTCTTAACAGTACAGTCTGTGCTAATGCTTGCATGCCATAGCTGGCTTACAGGACTGTTCTTCTGCCTGCAGCTAGCATCTAGGCACCTTTCTGAAGGCACCTTTCTGAAGGCCCCTCAGGCACTGATGATCTAAATGAACACGATGGCAAATGGCTTCTGAGGGAGAAATTGCACGTTTAGTACTGATGATCTCTTTATGTGCAGAAAGTCAGATGATGGCAAGATTCAGGCTCATTTTGCAGATGGTGGGTGAACTGTGCCATGTATGTGTAAGCTGATCCTGTCAGAATAGAGAAGGCAATGCAGTTTTCAGATTATTTCAGAAGAGGCTGAGGTCTGTAGTCTCAGGAAGAGAGACAACCGCTTGCCCAGGGAAGTGGTGGAGGCACCATGTCTGGAGGTGTTTAAGGAAAGAATGGATGTAGCACTTCGTGCCATGGTCTAGCCTGTGTGGTGGTGGTAGGTCGTAGGTTGGACTTGATGATCTCAGAGGTCTTTTCCGGCCTCAGCGATTCTGTGATAGCAAAGGATATAGCAGCTTTCCTTGACTCTCAATTTTTGTTTCGTAGACCGCATCAATGGAGCACATTCAGGGAGCTTGGAAGACCATCAGTAATGGTTTTGGACTCAAGGATTCTGTCTTTGATGGCCCAAACTGTATTTCACCTACAATTGTCCAGCAGTTTGGTTATCAACGCCGGGCATCTGATGATGGCAAAATATCAGATACTTCCAAAACTAGCAATACTATTCGTGTCTTCTTGCCCAACAAGCAGCGCACGGTGGTAAGTCTGTGTTACCTGTATGTAAGAGGTGGTGTACTGTTCCCATTGCTAACACCATGATATGCATCTGGTAAGAGAGGTGCCAAGCTTCACAGAAGCTCTTACCGTGATTAAGCATGTTGTCATCAGGTTGTTAATTCTGGAGGACATATTTTGAAAGCAGTGTATCTGTATTTTGAGAACCTGTATTTCTCTAGCTCAGCGCTTTATTTTTCCATTATATACATGAGCAAGCACTTTACTTACATGTTTAACATTAAAAGTCACCAGTAGTTGACTGACCTCAACAGTGATACCTGTAAGAAGTAAAACATGGAGTTGTTTCTGTCACCATTTTCTTCACTTGAATGCCCCCAGTGAAGTATGGTAGTTAAAGCTGAATTGAAACTTCTCAAGGGAACACTTCCTTTAGGTTTCTTGGAGCTGAGTATAACAGTAGTCTTATGCAAAGCTCCCTGAATTCTAAATGAAGCCTTTTTCTATCTATACTTAAGGTAACTCCATTTGCCTGCATTTCTGTTAGTTTTGTAGCCTACATGCTTGTATGAGTGCTGCATAAAACCTTGATTTGAAGAAGCTTAGTAATTGTAAGAGATTGAAAAGTTGCAAAATGGCTTCAAAACTTCCTTGGCATAAGTACAGAGTAGTTGTGGTTATGTCAGAGAACACCTGCCTGGCTGGTGGGCTTAACCCTGCTGAGTGAAATGGGAAGGTGCAGCAGTCTTGCATCATTCCAGTAATTATTTAGTAACTTCAAATGTGAGCAGCTGTGCAGCTTTTCTGGAGCTTCTAAAGAAGAGGAGAAAAAAATGCCTTAGATGCTGCAGCCAGGGACTAAATATGTGTTTTCTTTGGCAGGTGAATGTGCGGAATGGGATGACCTTGCACGACTGCCTCATGAAGGCACTTAAAGTCAGAGGGCTGCAGCCAGAGTGCTGTGCTGTGTTTCGACTTCTTACTGAGCCCAAAGGGTAAGAGTCTGGCATGTGAAATGGGAAGCTTTAAACTAGAGAATGTACAAATTGTTGTTTGGTTGTTTTTTTTCAGAAGAGCAGCAGTAATGCCTTCTTCCTCCCCCTTCCTAGTTGCTTTTTAAAGCAGAGTTTTGGTTGTGAACACTTCCACGTTGCTTTCTTTACCCTCCTCTAGGGCAGCTCCTTCAGCTTCCTGGATGTTAACAATTTTATTTTTGTTTTAAAGCTAAATATTAAAAATGCTCAAAATTGGGGAGGGTACACGTAAGTGCTTGTAGCATCTTACAGAGGCTTTTGTCATACTCTAGATGAAATGAGGTATTTGGTGAACTGCAGTGCTAGTGATTCTTAGCCAACTGAAAAGAACATTTCCTCTGTGTTCTCAGTGTGGAGGCTCCACATTCCTCTACAACTTTTCAATGTTTGGATTTAAATCTCACTTCAGATATTCTTTTTTTTTTTTTTTTCTGTAGGACCAGGGATGCTGCTATTAAATACCAAATGCTTGCTTTAAAAGCTGAGGGAGTGAAGGTATCTCATGGAGTATGTAACTTCACACCTCGTAAAGCTTGGGCTTAATGCTCTTTTAAGCCTCAGTCATTTGTGGGTTTACATCTCTATGTAACTGAGTCCATTCTGGGGTCACCAGCAACTGTAGTGCTGAAGCACATAACAATGGCTTTCATGTCACTAAGTCTGTCATTCATAATTCTTATGTTTTGTTTATAAGAGTATTTCTGTGACTCCATTACAGCTTCTAGGTGTCTTACTTCAAATAATCTACATGACTTACGTGTCAAAAAGTAGGCAGAAAAAGAGTTGAATCACTAAGCTTTCAAAGTTGCTTCTAAAGTGAAAGACACTGAAATGTAACTCCCTAGAAGAGGTTAGCTGTGCTTTTTTGTATTTGTTTTCAGGTTACTCAAGAAAACTCACAAAACATAGATCATTGACCAGGCCAGACTTCTTCTCTCCCAAGTAATTTTGTTGTTCCCATTTTCTCTTTCAGAAAAAAACTGCGTTTGGATTGGAATACAGATGCTGCCTCCTTGATTGGAGAGGAGCTGCAAGTGGACTTCCTGGATCATGTTCCACTCACTACACACAATTTTGTAAGCTTTTCCTCTTCTGTATTCAGTTGTAAATTGTATCAATTGATTCACATATTCAGTCAAGGAACGTTTTAAGCATTAGGTACCTTTTGATTTCCTTAACACAGGGGAGGATTTCAGAAGTGATGATTTGGTTTCTTTACCCCTGTTCCCCATAAATTATGTTGGCTAAATAGCACTTGGCAATGAGGTGCCAGAGTTCTGTGGACATTTAGTGATTCCTAGGAGTCAGAGACTTAAAAAGCTCACATTACCCATATTTTTCAAAGGTCTGACTATGGCAATTTTTGGTTTTTTTATATATATTAAAAATAATTATTTCTATAACTGTCATATTAAGATAGCATGTCCTGCAGGTTATCTCCCAATTCTAGACTTGAATCCATCAGTCAAGAAAGGCTGGCTAAGTTCAGCAGATGTATTGGACTGATGGTAGTTGTACTGAATGTACAGTGGTGCCCTTAATTCTGCAAGGTCATAACATTGTTCTGTGTGCTAGTGCTGCCTTGTGAGTTGACAGAGTGTTTTTTGAGGGATGAAAGACTTCAGACTTGTATTTTTTCTCAAAAATTGATCATTTGCTCAATATAGAGCAAATAAATACAGCAGGGTTTTTTAATTTAATTTTTTGTTGTTTACAGAGAGATAATGCCTAGCTAGCAGGTTTGCCTTGCATTATTTTGTTCTCCCTGGGAAGGAACTCTCTTTGTGTATTCTAGCCTGTTGTTTTATCCCAGAAATACATTGTGCCAAGTGACAAAACTAAAGGGTTAGCATATGTCCATTAGAAAGGCTAGGATTGATTTACAGAAACTGAAAGTAGCTTTGCTTCTACTTTACATTTTTAAAAAACTGCAAGTGAAATCTTTTGCAAGTGGTCAGCAGAAAGCTCCTATTTTTCTCCAGATCTGGAAGAAGCTCGAACTTTGAACTTTCCTGTACAGGATGTGCTCATGAGGAGGAAACTCTTTGGTTCATTTTAATTTTCTTTTGCATTTCAGAAGCTTTAAAAAAGCAGTAGTTACATACCATTACAAAAGTAGAGTTTCCTTAAACCATTTTATTTACTAAGGAATTTATCTATTATGCAAGTGCTGTTGGTTGGTCATAACCACACAACAAGTATTTTGACTAGTAAAAAAAACCAAATGAGGTGGTTCTTGGGATCTGATCCTCCTTCACCTCCTTGGTGATACTAAAACCAACAAAAAACCCAATCCTTGTCTTCCCACACTCTGTCACCTTACTGAGCACAAGACCACACTGGAAATACATACCAGAATACTCAAGTTTTAATTTCAGTATCACTTTGGGAGCGCTGGAAATATTTTAACGTGGAATTTATTTGTGTCGAGCCCTGAAGATGTCAATCTCAGTTAATGAAGAGAAGGTAGTCGTTTGGATTAATCATTTGATGTGTTTTCTAGGCTCGGAAGACATTTCTAAAGCTTGCTTTCTGTGACATCTGCCAGAAGTTCCTGCTGAATGGGTTTCGGTGTCAGACGTGTGGTTATAAGTTCCACGAACACTGCAGCACTAAAGTCCCAACCATGTGTGTCGACTGGAGCAATATCAGGCAGCTCTTGTAAGGACTGTTCCTTTTTAATAAATAGCAGCAGTAATTCTCTGAGACAGACAAGCATGATTTTTTTATTTTTTAAAAAGTCTCTTACCATAGTGATCGATTTGGATCGTTGGGAAGTGTGGTCACTTCCATCTCTATAGAGAATTTGTGTCTTGATTTCATAAAACAGCCAGCAATGATTGTCTGTTCCCAGGTGAAGAAGGCCGTTTGCACTGAAGGCATTTTGTTCTTGCTGTAGATTTTAATATTTTGGGACAACCAAACAAAGATCTTGAGTAGCAGTTGCAATAATGCCCTCTGCTTCAGTAGAGCCAGAGTAAATAATCTTGCATAACACTTTTGTTAGAAGAAAAAAAGGTTCTGATTGAGTTGTTTTGTAGCTGTTGGAAGCCTGAGTGTTCAGAACTACCACAGCTTTTGACAGCCTGTTGAAAGTGCATGGAATGGTGAGAAGACTCGTAAAGGATAACACATTGATTAGAAAAAGTTGAAAATCATTGTTAGAAGTCCTTAAATGCAAAAGTGCTAAAACCGAATTGACTTTCTGTGTCTTACTTAGTGATTGTATTTTTTTTAATAACTAACCTTGATCATTATGCATTTTCTTATAGTGACTAGTCCTTAGAGTATAGGATGATAGAGCTTAAAAAAGTTGGTGTTGAATACCCTTTCAGGAAAATTTGAAGTCTGATGTAAAAAGATTTGTATCTTAAGATTAGAAAGAACACCTGGAAATTTTCTTTGGGAGTCTGAAGTCATAGTTTTTATCTCACACCATACACAGAGGGAAAATACAGCGTGAAGATAGGAATGTGTTCGTGAAGGTACTTATGGTGGAAAGAAACAGCCCTTTCAATTTTAAAGAGCATTGTACAGGAGGTAGTGTAGCAGTTGAAATTGTAATTGTTTTTGTTGATATTTCAGATTGTTCCCAAATCCAAATATCAGTGACAGTGGTGTCCCTGCACTACCTCCCTTGACAATGAGACGGATGCGGGAGTCTGTCTCCCGGATACCTGTTAGGTAAGCTAGTATTTCCTGTCATTTCTGCTTTGGGAAATACACTTGTTTAAAAACAACAAAAAAAAAAACCCAGACCAAACAAAACCACCCCCAGGTCCTCAAAAACGGAACAATTTTATAGAAGGCTGGGATAAAAGTGCAAGGAAGCAACACCACTTCAGCATAGAGAATATGAAGTGTCCTTTCTTCTTCTTCAATTTAATTCAAACATTGATTTGGGATTTTATATATTTAATTTTTAGTCCTAAGATATTGAGGGAGGGTCTGAAAGGTTTTCTGGAGACCTTTGTTTTCCCACCTTAGAAGATTCAAGGCTCCCTTTGGTATTTTTGTGAATTAATTTTATTTTGTCTAAGCAGGTAGTATATATGTAAAGGTTTGTGACTCGTTTTGCATGACTCACATACCTAAACTAAAATAACCTTCTAATGTTGTGATGACAGATGAGAGTTTAAAGAGGGAACAGTGGAAACTGAAAATAGGCTCCTCATAACATTCTGAGACCCAAAGGGAATGTTTCTGCAGTTTTAAATGCTAGAATAAAAGTTGCTTCCCTTTCTAAGGGGCCTGTCTTCTGAGCCTATTTGTGCCCGCACGGTTTTCCTTAAAATTCTAGAGGCTGAAGAGGGCAGGCCCTGTTCTGTTTTTCCTACATCCCTTTGAAAAATCTTGGCCTACTGAGGAATGAGGCACAGAGCACGTAGCTCACTTGCAAATGGATCTGTGTGTTTGTTTGTTTGTTTATTTATTTTAGTGGGAAGGGCTTCAGGAATGGATCTGATGTTCTCTTTGCCATCTTATTCTCTTCCCAGTGAACAATGACTTATTAACTCGATAGTTCTATAAGCTTTTTGCAAAGGCTGGCTGCTTTTAGTTAAGGTACTTGAGTGATTTGGGATAGATGAGGTTTGACTGACCTTAGCTGTAATTTATAACTCTATATTGCACTGGATTTTAGTGTTGGCCTCCTTTTAACTGGTATTGGGTTTCATGACTTCCTTGCTGGCTGTTCTGTGGAAACCATTGAACAGTCTTGCAAAGCTTTACAAATTCAGGGCTTAGCAGTAAAAGTAGCTCTTGAGCTATGCATTTAACAGGCTTGAAATGAGCAATTTGTTTAAATTTCACAGACCTGAATTAATCCAGCTTAGCCAATATTTTATCAGTACATTAGATGTGATTTGATGGGGATTGTGACTAAATTTATAATGGCAGAAACAAACTTATGTTAAACACACTACATAAATATGTGAGCAGACAAGATCTTCAAGCTTTTAAAATTTATTTCCTAGGTTAAACTGGGAATGAGTCAGCTGACCAAATAGTTTGGTTGGTGTGCAAGTCCCAACTTTTTCTGTTTGGAATTCTGTGGATGTTGCTTTTGGGCAGCTTATGTTGAAGAGTATTTTTCAATTGCTAGGGGGAAAAAAATAACCGCAACTTTCCCTCTCTCTCTCTCTCTCTCTCTCTCTCTTTCTCTCTCTCTCTTTCCTTCTCAGTTCCCAGCACAGGTATTCTACACCTCATGCCTTCACGTTCAACACATCAAATCCTTCCTCTGAGGGCTCTCTTTCCCAAAGACAACGATCTACATCCACACCAAATGTCCATATGGTCAGCACCACGATGCCTGTGGACAGCAGGATCATTGAGGTAACACTGGGAGGGAGGGGAGAGCATCATGTTCAACTGAAATTGTCACTGGCCATCTAATAGTCACTGGGTGGGTTTTCTTACTTGCTTTCTGCCATTTGCTTACCCTTTGCCTTAGTTGGCTGAGTGATGAAGTATATAGGTGGCACATCTGCAGAGAAAGTTAGCATTTCCTTCTTACCAACTTTGCTGAAGTCCTAGGTAGATTTTTGGTGTCTGTAAAGATGTGGGAGTGTTTAACAATCAAGTTTCACAGATCTGAAAAGCAAATCACCTCATTTTTGCTGAAGAAATACTTATTAGACATGACCAAAAGTGTTCTTTCAAGCTGAAAAGTCTGGATATGCTGTGGGGCTGGTGTTTATTTTAAATCAGACTGGATGTAGTTCTCAGGGTTGCAATACTCAATTCAAAACATACGGTGTTTTGTGTTATACCTGTACAGGCTTAACAGCAATTCTGGGCTCGTGTGCTAAAACCATCTGTATCTGAAAAATATTTCTGCTGTTACTTGCTTTCAAGCACCTTTTTCTTGTTGTTTTTCTTGGGGTTTTTTTCCTGCCTTGGTCTCTCTTTGAAGAGACAGCTCTTTGAAGTCAGGCCTAGAGTGTTTTTTGTTTTATTTTGTGATAACCTTAATAAAAGAAGGGAGTGGTGAGGAGGAAGGGCTTGCAGAAAGTGCTGAACTGCAGGACTTCAGAGAGAGCACTGTTTTTTGGCAAAAGCCTTTGACTGCTGAGATGACTTGTACCTTCAGCTGGTAGTTCATAGGGTTCTATGAAATGTGAAGACTCTGCAGTGTGCTAGAGAAGTCCTCTGGACCTTGGGAACTGAAAAAAAAGCCACTGCCACCCTGTGGAGCTTTTTTGGTTGGAAGCTTTGTGTCAGCTGGGTTTTACAGGGAAAGGTACCTTCCCTTGCTCTTTGGTTTTCTTAGGCTTACAGCCTTTTATACTGCTTCAGAAGCCTGGCTGACCAGTTTTTATGGCACAAAAAAACATGATGAAGCACTCAAAGACAAGATGAATTATCAAACTTTGTAGTGTGATGAGTCTTCAAGGGGGCATTGCTTTCTTGATCCTTTACACACAGCAGTAAAAACAGAAGTGCTTTCTATTCTGGCTCTTCATAATATCCTAGGGACTGAATGAAAATGGCTTTCATGTCTTAAAGGCAATAGCTGGTTTTCCAGAAGGCTTTTAAACAGAAAAAGTTTTCTTAAAAACCCATGACAAAAAGGTAGTTGAGACCTTCTAGTATGACATGAGAAAGACCACCTTAATGAAGTGGTTTACCAAAGGATGGATACTAGTGAACTTCTGGCTTGAAACAGGGATACTTACTTTAAAAGTTTTGCTGCACTTCATTATCATGTATCAATCAAATTAGGTTACTTTTCAGTTATCATCCTAACATTTAATTTTAAAAAAATCTTTTTTATACTTCCTCTCTTCTTCTCTTTTATCTCTTACTGTGTTGGCCTAGAATAACAGCCTGAATGCTTCTCCCAGTTCCTGGTGCAGACGATTTTGTTTGAGGGGAAGAGTAGGTATTTTCTTGGTGCCTTTTGTTTTCTTGTGATTAACAGGATTGCTGTGACTTGTAAGCCATGGCAGTGTCCACATGAAATGTTTAATCTGGAGTTGATTTGATGAAAACCTTTCTAGCATGTTTATACTTAAATATTGAGGACATTAATTGGAAGAGGCAAATTGATAGCAGAGCTTCCTTTTTAATTTAGCTGGATGAATTAGTACTGCTATGAAATTCCCTGTGAATTTAATAGGCTTGGATTAGAGATGCATTTGGTCACACAATTTTTAAAGGAAAACCTTCTCAAATATCTCTTGTGTGGCTTTTTTCTTCCGGAAGCTTTTGTGGAATGTAAGGGTATAAACCCCTTAGAATACAATGTACCATTTTTATTTCACATCAAAATAAAGGTGACAGACTACAGCACTGTGCATGATAATATTTGTGTTGTAAGAAAACTCTGAAGAACACTCCTCTTGGTTAATTTGCTGTAGGATTCATTAAAAAAATACATTAGGATTGAAGCTCAAAAAGACATTTTTTTAAAATAAGAATTACATATATATGAGAACAACTTACAATTATTTATCCTTTGCCAGCTTACTTGAAAGCAGTTAAATTCTCAGGATGATGTGGAAAAACCATCACTTGCTAATTCAGGTTCTCTGAGTTTTTTACTGTCCCCAAGATGGACAAAATAGTAACTTGCAAGAGTCTTCATTGGTACTTCATGCAGATTTTAATCCACTCAGGTGCAAGGATGCTGTGTGTAGAGTCAAGCCTGGGAGAGTGCAACTAACTAGCTCAAGTGATGTATTTCTTAGATGACTCTTCACTGAGGATAATCTGAGTTCATTTAAAAACTGTATGGTAGAATGTAGGCTTGTTCTGTCTTCCTGTGATATCTTGCATTTATTATTCTACTAATTAGTTAGCAAGTTTGAACTGACTTCTATTAACTCTGACAGTGTTTAACATTTCTGTAGTGCATGTTCTTGCTTTGTACTTACACAGTACCTGGATATTTTACCTTTCCTGTATGTACTTTGGGATAATACATAGCAGGTGAGAAAAGTTGTGGAGTCATGTTTGTCAGAGCTTAGTTATCTTGTGCATGGCTGTAGAACTGTGTTGTAAAGTGCCTGTGGCATGAGGTGAGAGTTGTTGCACTGTACCAACTAGTGAACTGTGTCAGAACATGCTTTCCAAATATCATCACCCTTCAATCTGTGGGAAAATGTATTGAAAATTAGATGGGTTAGTATTAGGGCACTAGACATGGCCTGTTTTGGCTTGAAATAGTATGGTAGAGGTGTTCAAAATGTCTATTGACTTGCAATATTTTAGAGGTTTTGAAGTTTTCCTAGTTGTCCCCAAAACCTGTTTGGGAACTTGGCCCCCAGAGGTGCAGGACCATGACAGGAGCTCTGCTCAGGTCTGAAACACAAGCATGTACAACCAGGCAGTGGTGGGAATGCAGACAGTATTCCTGGTGTTCCTTCCTGTCCACATCCTTTTTCTTTTTTTTTCCTTTCTTTTTTTCTGGTAGTAATACCTTTTAATATGCTGTGAATATTTTTCATGTTGTGGAAGAGTCACAAATTGCATGTGGGATTCTTGTAGCTAGAGAATAACCAGGTTGCCATCTTTTGGAGGGGGTTGGTCAATATCCTGTCACACTTGACCAAAACTGTCAGGAACGATTTCAACCCTATTTGTGCTTGTTCTTTTGTGGGCTTTATAGATTTATTAACTTCATTATCTCTCTTCTCTGTTTTAGGATGCAATTCGAAGCCATGGTGAATCAGGTATGGTTTGAAAAACTGAAAGAATGGATAATATTATTTTGTGTTTATTTTCTGGTTCATAAGTTGTTTTTCCTCTGTTTGTATATTGAAGCCTCACCCTCTGCTCTGTCTGGAAGTCCTAACAATATGAGCCCAACTGGCTGGTCTCAGCCCAAAACCCCAGTCCCAGCCCAAAGAGAGAGAGCCCCTGGATCTAATACACAAGAAAAAAACAAAATTGTAAGTATGGTAATTTTGGGGTGTTTTGTTTGTTTGTTTGAATATGTTAAAATAGGCTGGGAGTGCTGGTGTGTTGGGGTGAATTTCTGTACTTGAAAGAGAAAAAAAAGCTGATGGAAATCTTGGATTACTTTGTGTATATAATAGCAATACAGTTTCCTTTTTAAGCCTTCAGGGACTGCATCTTTTTTATGCTTTTTGAGTATGTTTAAAGTTAGCCTTGTTATCACTGTTTGAGCTGTGTTGCCATAGCTTCATTAGAAGTGGATATTGACAAAGCCATAATTTCCAGTCAGGGTAGTCAAAATGTTTCAGGGCAAGACAGTTTGAACAAAATGCAAGCTTTCCCTCAGAGCCTTGATTTACACTTGGGAGCAGGGGAAAAGAAAGAAAAGTTAGGATAATAATTAATCCTATCTGGAATGTTTTGAAGGCCTGTAAGATTGAAAAATGAAAGTGCAGTTGCTTAGAGTGCCTCACAGTTGTTAACCACTTAAACCTTAGATGTTTGAGAATTCTGCACTCACCTTTTTGGTTTATTAATTTTAAATATGTGAAAGAGTTCCTAATTTTGAGTATTACAATTTTGAAAAAAGTAAGTTTCTGAAGTATTTGAGATGTCTTTAAGTAGTTGATTATAAAATATTTGTTCCTTTTAAGATCTAAGATCATGGTTTAAGTTCCTAGTGCAGTTCAAGCCATCCAAGAAAAATGTGTTGCCTTTTTTGTTGTTGTTAAGCAAAATACTTAAAGACTATGTCAATTTTTGTTCCAGAGGCCTCGTGGACAGAGAGATTCCAGTTATTACTGGGAAATAGAAGCAAGTGAAGTCATGCTTTCTACCAGAATAGGGTCAGGTTCTTTTGGAACAGTTTACAAAGGCAAATGGCATGGTAAGTTCTTGACCAGTGCTACTGTTTTAAAGTGTTGATATGATAGGACACCAGGAAAGGGTAAAATTACTTTAATGGTCCTGTGTATTTATCTGCCACCAGAGGTACTAGGTGAGAAACAGCAGTTTCCTAATAATTAGCAGTGGGGAACTGAAGGCAAAGAGCAAGACATCAAAGTCTGAATCTCACAACTGCCATCTGCATGTTCACAACATTGGAGCCAACACTGTTTTCTTTATTTCCATGTTCCACAACAGCTTATTTGCTGAAAAGGTTTCACTTTCCATTAACAGGGTTGAATTAGCAGCATTAGCTGGGAAATTTCACTGCCTGATGTTAAATTATATTTCCTTATTATTTTTTTTAATACCTCTGTGGTTTAATTAGCATACTTATATTCAGGGTGGCAAGGGAAGGAAATAAGCATAAATTGCTTTTACTGTGGGGTTTTTCTAAGGAGAAGATGGTTGATGTGAGAGTTTATGATGCAAAATTAGCTGGAATACTTCGAAAAGAGGCATGTTGCAGAACTATAGAATTAGTTTCCAAATTCAGGGCTTCTGATTTAAAAAGCAACACAGGCAGACCCCTCCAGGTCCTGATTTAAATAGCATTATTGTCATGAAATAAGCTGACCAAAAAAATCTTGAAACTTGCTTCCACCCTCTATTTTTAGAGAAAAAAATACATGTCTTAAAGCCCAGATGCTGCCAACATCATTGGAAGGACTCTTAGGCTAAAAGTAATGCTCAGGGACAGTTAAACTGATGAAAGTTCATTATACAAGTGAAATGGAACACAAAAATCCAGAGGAAAAATATAGGTTAAGTAGGATTTCACTAAGCAAGGTAATAAATGAGAGTTTCTTATTAATAAAATACTTTCAACTTTTCATGTACATAAAATCCTTCCCAACTCTTCAACCCAGACTTGGGAAGAGCCCTCAGTTGTGCATGAGGTGGCTGTATGGCTGTCTGCTAACTCAGCATCTTACTGGTGGCTTTCCTGTTTGCTCAGGAAAGTCATAGTTTAATTAATTAATTAACCATCATTTGCAGCGTGGTCTTAAAAGAGTAAGACATTTCTATTTCTTGCAAGTCTTTTCTGTTTAGAACTGGCAAACCTGGGAGTTCACACAACTAGTGAAACTGCAGACTTTTTGGAGGTGACCCATTCTAGTAGTACAAGTGCAGTAATACCCAGGTCTCTGTAAAGCTACATGAAGTTAATTGGAGTGGGCAGGTTGCTGCAGACTTCTGTAGGAATTCTTGATTGAGTTGCTGGGCTTCCTACCAGACCCAACTAGGAAAGACTTTGCAATGAACCTTTGGAGAGCATCTGAAGGAGGCTCTGCACAGCTGTATGCAAACAGTGTTAGCTTTCCAATAAGCTGCTCTGCCTTAGTCTTCCAGAAGAAAGCTGAGGTCTGCAGGGCTTGTTGAACAGGTATCTTGCACTTCCATATTTTTCCAGCTGGTTCTGATGGTTCAGTACTAATTCTCATATTTGTACTAAATTATTTGTACATTGTTCTAAATTTAAAAGGAGGAAAGAGACCCAAGGCAGTTTAAATGGGTTGGAAGACCACCTATCATAAACACATTTCCTCTTTGGCCCTGGTAATCAGTTCTAGGGTTTTGGTGGTTGGGGGGTGGTGGAAGCTGATTTGTCTTCAGGTTGCTGCTAAACAAGTGCTGTTGTGTATTGGTTTCTGTAGAGAAAACTCATTTAACAACATCTTCTGTTAAGACAAAATGAAGAGTTGTTGTCACCTGACCCTTTGCCCCTCTGCTCTGCCCTGGTGAGACCTCACCTACAACACTGCATCCAGCTCTGGTGCCCCCAGCACAAGAAAGATGTGGAGCTGTTGGAACGTGTCCAGAGGAGGGCAACCAAAATGATCTGAGGGCTGGAGCAGCTCTGTGATGAGGACAGGCTGAGGGAGCTGGGGTTGTTCAGTCTGAAGAAGAGAAGGCTGAGAGGGGACCTCACAGTGGCCTTCCAGTACCTGAAGGGGCTACAGGAAAGCTGGGGAGGTGCTTTTTACAGGGGCCGGTAGTGAGAGGACAAGGGGGAATGGTTTTAAGCTGAAAGAAGAGAGATTTAGGTTAGAGATTAGGCATAAAATCTTCAGTGTAAAGGTGGTGAGACACTGGAACAGACTGCTCAGAGATGTTGTGGGGGCTCCATCCCTGGCAGTGTTGAAGGGCAGGTTGGATGGGGCTTGGAGCAACCTGGGCTGGTGGGAGGTGTCCCTGCCCATGGCAGTGGGGTTGGAACTCAATGATCTTTAAGGACCCTTCCAACTCAAAAAATTCTGTGATTCTGTGAAAAGAAACCACATTAAGAAGAAAATTAGTGGTTGGTAGCAGAGAAGTCTGTCACTCTAGGGGTTTTGTTGTGTAATGAAAGGGCTGGTTCTGTGATGCCAAGTGGCAGCAGCCTCTGAACCAAGGGATGAGCCTGTGCTGGAGTAAACCCCTCTCAAATCTTGTTACTGCATGTGCACGAAGGGGCAAGTTTGTTTCCTTAAGCTGCTTTTTATCTTCCTGTGACACTGTCAGGGCAACTTTATCTCCCTCTTGAATTCTAAAATGCTGACCCTCCCTAGTTAAGGGCTGACCCTCCCTAGTTAAGGGCTGACCCTCCCTAGTTAAGGGCTGTTCATCCCTAGTTAAAATGAGTGTGATGTTTACTTCTTTCACTGACTCATGGTGGGTCTTGCTGCTCATGTTTTTACTGTGGTTAGAACAGGCAGCTTCATTCCACTGTTGTACCTTTGTTGAATCAGTGCAGTCCTACTGCTTTCTGGATGTACACTGGAAAGGTTTTTACAACTTCATTCTCTGGGAATAGTTGCTATACAGATATCACTGGGTCATCAAATATTCCCCTGAAAAGCTGAAGTTTAAAGCCAGCACTGACACTGAAAGCAATTACAATGAAGCTTTTAAGTGAAATTTTATTATGTATTAGCTTAAAGAACAGTATATATAGTTTATATATATAGAAACTTTAAGATATGAACTTAATTATATAAAAATACAAAGGTGTGTCTATATGTGTGCTAAAACTGGATAGAAAAAGGAAAGTAATGAAATGTTGGATGCTGTTTGGAAGCTGAGGCCCTTATGTGGCTGTTAGAAATGTGCTGAGAATGCACCTACACTTAACTTTAAGTTGCCCAGGGAAGCTGTGGCTGCCCCACCCCGGCAGTGTTGAAGGGCAGGTTGGATGGGGCTTGGAGCAACCTGGGCTGGTGGGAGGTGTCCCTGCCCATGCAGGGGGGTTGGGACTGGGTGGTCTTTAAGGTTCCTTCCAACCCAAACCATTCTAGGGTTCTGTGATGATTGTATGATGTCAGCAGTTGCAGGTGCTGCAGGATGCATCCGTGCAGTTCTAGCCTGCCATAGCTGATAAAAATAGAAGGGAGGCATGTGAGCAATAAATGACTTTTTCCACTAGACTGAAATCCAGGTAAATGAATTACTTGATACTACAGAAGTTTATATGTCTGCAGGAAAGTCTTGACCTCTGTACAAATCAGTAGAGGTGTACTGTGCACAAAGTAGGAATGTTAAGTATGCTGCATGTTAGTGTGAGTTTGGAAAAAAAACAAAACCCAAAGCTGTGTTTTTATTAACTTTAATGGTAAATGTCTTTTCAGGGGATGTAGCAGTGAAGATATTAAAAGTTGTAGATCCAACCCCAGAACAGTTCCAGGCTTTCAGAAATGAAGTGGCTGTATTAAGGTGAGTTGGTAGTTTCACTGCTGAAGTCTGTTACCAAGGCACTTGATTTGACTACAACCCCTCCTTTAAGCTGCCTTGCCCAATGTCCTGTGTTTGAAAGACACAAAAAGCAGATTTCCAGAGAAGAAGAACAAAACAGAGTGTGCAGTGATACTGCTGAACATTATTTTGAGACAGCAATCATCATTCAGAGTGTTTCAGTGGTTCTTTACTGTTCCTGAAAGTCATCTCTTCAGATGACTAAAACTAACATCCATAGTTGTTCAAGTCATGTTTGGCTTCCAGTAAAAGTGTATGATTAATAAATTCTGCCATAATTCCTATCACTGGACAGAACTGAACCTTTTAAAGTAGCAGCATCATTCCTTCTTTGTTCTTAAATGTATGCTCTGGCTGCAGAACTCTTGTCTGCTTTCAGGTTTTGTAGTGTTCAGTTAACTATGTAATGTTAACCCTGAAACTGAACCAGTTAGAACCATCTTCTCATCTGTTAATTCCTTCACAGTTTATAATGACCCTTTAGTTTCCTGTTGGGACTTAGTCCCAACAGGAAAAAGTGTTACTTTTTCACAACTTTCAGGCTGATTTCTCTTATTCCTGTAACTTTTTCTGATACCTCTTTCAAGTGTGAATGTTTGTTCCTGATTTTCAAAATCCTTGCATTTTCATGGCATCATTTTCTTGAAGGTTGATTTTAAAGAACTTCCGTGGAACTAAAAAGAAGCATTTGAACTAAAAAGCAGAAATCAGCTGCTTTTATTTAAAACTTGTAAATTGGCAACTGCATATTTTAAATTACCTTTAAAAAGAAACTTCACACACATCCACCTAGCAAAAAAATTCTCAGGAAACTCATGGTTTTGAACTCAAAAGCTGAAATCTGTTCCTTCAGCCAGGAATGCATTTTGGAAAGAATTTGAAGAGATACTAACTTCTCTTTCTGCTCCTTTCTGTTAGGAAGACTCGGCATGTTAATATTTTGCTCTTCATGGGCTACATGACTAAAGATAATCTGGCCATTGTTACCCAGTGGTGTGAAGGCAGCAGTCTGTATAAACACCTGCACGTGCAAGAGACCAAGTTCCAGATGTTCCAGCTCATTGATATTGCTCGGCAGACAGCACAGGGAATGGAGTGAGTAGGATAAACAATGTTGCCTGGTTTTCTTCTGGGAATGGTGTTTTCCTCCTCTTCCCCCAAACCCTCACATGTGGAGTTAAAATAGGAACGGGTCAAAAAGCTGTACCAAGTAAAGCTTTTGTGCAGCCTCAGTTCAGGCCTGTTGTATGCATCCTTACTTTCATTTGGGATTTTCCCCCCATGGATTCTTGCCTTAGTTGGTGTTACACCACTAGTCTCAGCTGTGCTGGATTTTCTCTTCTTTTCTAGCCTGAGGTCTCACTGTAAGGCACTAGATGAGATCCTGTTCTAAACATAGACCTAACTTTTTTTTCCCTAGTGTTAATTACCATAGCAATGCAGTGTTTGGCAAACAGTGATTTATACTCATGGTGCTAGTGAGAGATAAGGGGGTGGCTGTTCTTGTTCCACAGCTACAGGGCTCTCACACACAGGTGTATTTTGGAAGCATTCTCCAGGTGTCTGGGTTATGTTACAACACAAGATGCTGAGGTTGGCTGAGGCTGTCAGTGCTCACCCATTTTGTGCTTCAGGACCCAGGTTTCCAGTCAGAAAACTTGGGACATGTGACTGCAAATTAAAGCAGTCTGTGCAAAGTAACCCTCAGCACAGCAAACAGGTTTCACACACATGAGGACAGCACCCTGTTTTCCAGGGTATTGTACTCTTGACAGGATAGCACTCTTTCTCTTCCTGAGATTTATTCACTGCTCCCACTTTCTGGAATGCAGAAGGCAGGAGTTCTCAGCTGGCACTTGCTGTATTTCTCTTTTCCCAAAGTAGACACATCCTGTAAGCTGACTAAAGCAAGAGGCCAGTGAAAGGGTTGAGGATGTGATCAACTGGCAGGGAACTGGGAGGCTGGTTCCTAATGCACTGCTCTGCCTTTCCTTTCACAGCTATTTACATGCAAAGAACATCATCCACAGAGACATGAAATCCAATAGTATCCTTTCCTAACTTCATCCTCTTTCCCTTAATGTGAGTGGTTTGTTGCTAACATGGACCTGTTTGGGGGGTGGAAATGGCTCTTTCAAATGTATGGGATGTGAGTAACTCCTGATGTGTAAGAAGTTGCTTTTCTGCAAGGACTTCCAGGGGATGTATGTGCTTGCTTAGCAAACTTGGTGATAAAGGAGAAAAAAAGTGTGCAACAGTTGTGCTCCAGAAAGTGTCTTATCTGTGGGGTTGGTCACAGAGAATTTTATCCAAGTGCTGGGTTGGAGAGAAGCTGCACTGCTACATGGCAGGAGGTCAGGGGGTGTGTGGTGGTGTAGGTGTGCAGAAATGAAGCCAAAAATCCTGAAACTTAAGAAAAGGCAACCTTTTCCCACTGTATGTCTTGAAAAATAAGGATTTAGTAAGGCCTATGGAGTAAAAATGTTGTGAACTGATGTCTTTTGCCTTTTAAAATGTCTGCTTTTGAAATTGCCAAGAAGAGCACCCGTTGAGCTGGCAGCAGAAATGGCAGCTTCCTTGCAAATGTCATAATTAAAACATATGCCAAATTCAGTAGTTCCAGGGGGACTATTCCATTCCCTCCCCTGGGAATCCAGGAGATTCCCATTTTCAGTTGAGCTAGAAAAATAATTGTTTGAGGATATGGGTGGCCAGGAGTTTGTGATTCTTGATTAATGATGAGCATTTTTTGTGAAATAAATTAACTCTTCTTCTGACATGGAAATGAGGACTAGGAATCTGCCATGTTTATATCCCTGAAATGTTCTTAAATGAATGTTAAAACATCCTTAAATGAAATTGGAAAATGATACCTTCTTAAAATAACCCCAGCAAAGCAGGTGCTAGTTATCAGTCTCAGACACATCTATCAAGCAGATGAAATAGCTGAAACATAGTTAAATCCCAGGAGATCTGCCAGAGTTTTATGTGAAGAGGCTGATTTTGGTATTTGTTTCTACTTGTAATTGTTTTTTCTTAGTGCTCTTTCTTGAGTTGTGAGGATGTTGTATCCACATGTGCCTCTTGACACCAGTTACTTAAGTACCTGCAGTCATTTATGTTAATAACACAGTTGATTTCTATCCTAACTCACCTTAAAGAGAAATGTACAAATAATGCTGAAACATCTGCTCTTGTTTAGCCTTAAATGTTAACTCTGTGAGTATGGATGCCATAAAAATACTTGTTCTCTGTTTATGGTAGAACTCATAGCAGGTTTACAAAAAACAATCAGCAATATTCTGGGATAGTTGGCTTGCACTTGTGATAACCTAACCAGTCACTTTGTAATCATGTCAGGAAATTCAGAATTGTTTACTGATGTCCTCTACAGAGTTTCCTTAACAAATGTTCAGATATATTTCTTCATGAAGGCCTCACAGTGAAAATAGGAGACTTTGGTCTGGCAACTGTGAAGTCCAGGTGGAGTGGATCTCAACAGGTGGAACAGCCCACTGGGTCAATCTTGTGGATGGTGAGCAAAACATTTCACTGCTTGGAAAAGCTGCCTCTCCTTCCATCAGCAGTTGTTCTGTCATTTGGACACTGTTGGAAAGCTTGAAACCTAAATGAATCAACAGATGCTCTTAGTGCTGCTTGGACAAGCTAAACCAGCAGCATGAGGTGCTGGATTATCCAGACACCAATCACTGAAGGATTCTCCTCTTGATTTCTAGAGCCATTTTAAACACTTAGGGCAGAGAAAGGCCTGTCAGTGGAGCTGCAAGGAGCTGCTCTGAGGGAGAGGAGAGCTCTTCTCCAGCTGGGCTCCTGCTTTTCCCCTGCTGGGCTCCTGCCTTTCCCCAGAGGGGCTCATCCCACTGGGGAGTTTTGCCATGGGTTTTGAGGCTGCTCAGACCTGCAGCAGGTGAATGTCAGCTCAGGTACAGAAGTCCCAGGTTCTTCTGGAAAGTTTCTGGAGTTTCTTTTGGAAGTGGTACTGCAAAGTCCTGGGGTGAGAGGACATTCCCAACAATTGCCTTCATGGATAAATTCTACCAGAACTTAGAAGGCAGTTCCACAGTTTTCCTTGGAAAACTCAGCTGGAGAAAATCTCTTTAGTAACTTTTCAAATGTGAGACTTAATAATGTAAACTGAAAAAGTAGTGCCTGTTACCAGCTTAAAAAGCATCATTAAAACTCTTCTTTGACACTCAAAATATTCTGTTGACATTTAAACTCAGGCCATTTTTGCCAGTCCTGTGCAGTTACTTCCCTTCAGCACCTGCACTGAGCAGCAGTGTTTCCCAGCTCCCAGGAAACTGTGACAGGGCAGGTAGCAACATTTGTAGCCTGTACTTCAGGCCACACATAAACCAAATAAAAATTAGTTGTTACATGTGAGTTGCTACATTTAAATCTTCCAATATGTAGCACTGAAAGAGCTGCAGGTGTTATTTAAAACAGGTTTTACTTTTTAAAACTCACTCTCTGGGCTTGCAGCCTTCATTGCTACTTCAGTATTTGTGTTTTGAGGAAGTCAGGAAGTGGTCACTAAGGGTCTGGGATGCTTGGCCAGGGTTTGTTTGTGACCCATAAACACGCAAATCTGAAAAAAAAAACCAACCCAAACAGCTACAAAAGCAGAAAGAGTTTTTCCTTTAAAGCAAAAATACAAAAAGCCAAAGTTTTTTACAGCTTTCCATGAAAGGATGTAAAACTGACTTACCTAAAGGCTTGCCTGGGTACATGAGACAGATCTTGGGGGAAAAAACACCTGCTTTTTTGCACTTTGCAGTTGTTGGGTTTTTTTTTTCATTTAATCATTTATAGGCATCTTTGAGTTGTCATTACCCAGAAGTGCAGGCTGATTCTGTTTCCCTGAAAGCTGATACAATCTTGCTGGGTTTTGTTGTACTTAGATCAGCTTTTTTTGACTCTCACTTGCACTGATGTTTTTCATAAGATGGAGATCAGCTCTGCCTGAACTTTTCCAGAGCTTTAGGTGAAACTCAGAGGTTTTGAGCTGTCTGTGTTCACTGCTTCTTTCCCCTTCTCTTCTCCTCTCCATCATCTTGCTCACAACCTGCTGCTGTTTTCCTCCTTTCACAGGCACCAGAAGTGATCAGGATGCAGGACAGTAACCCCTTCAGTTTTCAGTCAGATGTCTACTCCTATGGAATAGTGCTGTACGAGCTGATGACAGGAGAGCTGCCCTACTCCCACATCAACAACAGAGATCAGGTAAGAAGCACTCCTGAAATACTGCACTGTGTTTCTGGGCATTGTACCTTTTGCTGGCCTTGAAAAATGGAAGATAAAAGGCAAATGCAAAACAAGAATCAAGCTGTTGTTTGCAGCGTGGTCAGTTTCAGCAGTAAATCTGTGCAGTCAAATGTTTACTTCAATATTGACAGTGACTCAAACAAACACATTTTAATAAACCTGAAGTGCCCTGGTGGTTGGCTCATGAGTTAAAGCTTTTGCTACATCAGTAAAATCTTGGTTTATGTAGTTGTGATTCTGTGACCTTTCCCTTTTGATGGTGAATGAGCTGTTCTTAGATCAGGGATTGAACTCTGAGCTTTATACCAAGTGGAAAAAGAAAATAGTGGCTGCTGCCAAACCTGTTGGTACTGGAAGTTATTTTGTGTGATGTAGTCTTTATGCAGCTGGGTTCTACCAGTCAGTTAACCAGTAATTATGAAGAAGCATATGAAGGACAGAGACCTCATCTGTCCCCTTCACACAGATGCTTCTTCTGGCTTAGCAAGTGTAAAGCTAACTCATTTGTAGGGCATGAACTTCAGACTCTTAGATCCTTTTGATCTCTGCTTTGCTGATCCTCAGCTGTGGGTTGTGTTTCTTTTTAAATTAGGATTGAATCATGAGAAGTGTGTGTGTTTGGGGACAAACTACTCAGTTGTAGCCCCTGTGATGCTGTATAGTCTGTATTTCAAGTAGGAGAGGCCAGCTCTGTTAGGGAGGGTTTTTTTTATTATTTTTAAAGTTTTCTACAAACTGGGACATGGGAATGTGTTTTAATGAGTAATATTGAAGCTATATGCACACTTTAGTCATAATTTCTGTAACCAGATAGATGACACTTGGCCCTCAGCTTTTCCAGGGCAGGACAGAGTATTTCCTGCAGAACACCACTGAGACCTTATTTTAGCAACATTATATTGATTTATTGTTATTTTCTTTCCCTGTGAGAAAATCAGTTGAAAGAGAGAATAGCACAGTTAGTTCTGTGTCCCCCCCAATAAAACCCCCAAACAAACTCCTTCCCCTCAACAAACCAAACTGACCTCCATTTGACCAGGTAAGATCAATACTCAATAGTCAACCATTCATGTTACTGGAAGTGGGATGAAAATCCTCAACAGTGACCATACTAACCTGGACTGACACAGGAAATGTCTTTTCCAAGTCATTGTTTGCCTGGATCCAAACCAAGCCCCTTTCCTTTGTTGCTGCCTTAGCCAGGATGAGTGCTGAAGGTCCCTCTCAGCTTGCTGGCTGCACAGCTCCTGGGGGACAGGTCCTGGGAGAGCTGAGCACACGCTTGAGCTGATGGATGGAGCAGCCAGAGGGGCTGGCTGGGGCTGGTGCTTTGTCCCTGTAGCCTTGTGCTGAAGGAAGCTGCCATCTCCTGCAGTGTGTCCTCTTCCACTCTGTGCACCCCCTCACCTGCTCAGCATTACCAGTGTCCCTCTGATTTCATCGTGTCCTGCCTTACACAACAGCCAGGACCATTGTTTTGGTTAATTCCTTTGGACTGATCTGTGTGTCTTTGGTGCTCAGGATGTCACTTAGGGGCACTAAAGCTATCAACCAGTGAAACAACTTGACAGCTTCAGTTTTCTGCTGCTTGCTTGTTCTTTCCCAGATAATTTTCATGGTTGGCCGTGGCTACGCTTCTCCAGACCTCAGCAAACTGTACAAGAACTGCCCCAAAGCAATGAAGAGGCTTGTAGCAGATTGTTTGAAGAAAGTCAGGGAAGAACGACCTCTGTTTCCACAAGTAAGTGTGGTTTCTGCCTGTGACTTCCAGAGTAGTTCCTAAGTAGCCACAAAACATCCTACACAGACAGAAGTAGTTTCTAGAAAGTGCACCCTGCTCCCTATTTTTGTCTGTTCTCAGGGGGGCAGTTTTCATAACCCAGCTCCCTCAGGTGGTTTGTAATTCTGATTGTATGCAGTTCCTGTAAGGTCATTAAAAACATGATGCCTGCAGGCTGAGCAGTGTTGGACTAACACAGCAGTTTGCTTTCAACAGCTGCTTTAGAGATAAGAAAAGAAAAAACCCTAACACAAGGAAAATCAAATCTATCTTTGTATTTCCATTTTACTTTTGGGGAGGTTTGAGGAAAAGGAGAGACCATTCCTCCTTTCCTTCCCCAAAAGCAAACAGAATCCACTGGGGGATGTAAATTTGTGTAGCAATTTTTTTGTATTTTAACAAAGGCTACTTTCCCTGTCACTTTCAGGGTGTAGAAGGTACTTTCTTATTAAATAGCTGGAATGAAACATCAGCATATTTCAGTAAAATAACTTCTTGCTGTTACAGTCATCCCCTTTGTTGTTTAAAAAGCTCTTTCTAGAAGTTGTTTTGTAAACAGCCTGTTAGGCAGGAGGTGCAATTCTGTCCCTGTTACTGTTGGAGGATGGGACAGATGCTGGTTAATCCATCTTGATGTCTGTCAGCTACTGAGAAGTATCCTCCCACCCCCTGGAGCTCAGGGGGACCCCTCATAGCAGTGACACTGGACAGCAGAGTTGGAGTATTCAAACTGGGGTGGTGTTTCCAGTGCCTCCACAGAGGGTGTAGTTGCTTAGAGCCATACAAGCATGGCTGGCCAGTTGAGAGAGGTGGTTCCAACCCTCTGCTCTGGTGAGACCCCACCTGGGGTGCTGTGTCCAGTTCTGGAGTCCCCCTGCATAAGGACATGGAGCTCCTGGAGACAGTCCAGAGGAGGCCACGGAGAGGATCAGAGGGAAACAGGCTGAGAGAGCTGGGGTGTTCAGCCTGGAGAAGAGAAGGCTCCAGGGAGACCTTAGAGCAGCTTCCAGGGCCTGAAGGGGCTCCAGGAAAGCTGGGGAGGGGCTTGGGACAAGGGCAGGGAGGGAGAGGACAAGGGGGATGGATCAAAACTGGAAGAAGGGAGATTGAAGAAGAAACTGGGACATTAGGAAGAAATTCTTCACCATGAGGGTGGTGAGACCCTGGCCCAGGTTGCCCAGGGAAGCTGTGGCTGCCCCACCCCAGCAGTGTTGAAGGGCAGGTTGGATGGGGCTTGGAGCAACCTGGGCTGGTGGGAGGTGTCCCTGCCCATGCAGGGGGTGGGACTGGATGAGCTTTAAGGTCCTTTCCAACCCAAACCATTCCACGATTCTGTGATAACAGGTGAAGGTCTAAGCCTTGACTGGAAAGAGCTGCTTGTCCAACACCTTCATACCCTCTCTGTCCCCTCAGATCCTGTCATCCATTGAATTGCTGCAACATTCTTTACCCAAGATCAACCGAAGCGCTTCTGAACCGTCCCTGCACCGCGCCGCCCACACAGAGGACATCAACTCCTGCACCTTAACATCCACGAGACTGCCCATCTTCTAGGGTCCTGCTCCCCTGCCCTTCTTCTCTCCAGGGATGGGACAGGAACAGAAGTAACAGCAGTTGTGCTTTTAATGCCTCAGTGTCCAGGATCAGTGCCAGCAGGATTCCCTGCGCCCCAGTTTGAAGAACAAGCTGCTAAGGATTCCTGCAGTTCTCACCCTGCAGGGACACAGCTCCACAAGGCCTTTTTCTACAGTTTCTTTTACTGGGATAGTTAACAGACTCCAGATCAAGAGATCTATTACTATTTTTTTAATAGATGCACTTGAGCCTTACTTTTCCCATCCACAGAAGCGATGGATGTTTCTTTGGCAGTGTTTCTGGATGGATTGGAATCTGATGATGAATTGGGTGGTTTTTTTACAGCCAGGATGGCTTCTTGAGGGAAGAAGATGATGCATTTATGGTGCTCCTTGATTGCCCCCTGCCATCTGCCACTTCCAGGTGGGGAGCTGTGCCTGCAATGGCTTTTCTGCAAACCAGACTGAGGGAAGAGGAAAAAAACAAAACCCAACAACTTCCTGGAAATCAGCTCCTGCCCAAGAGCTTTTTCATCAAGCCAATGAAATAAGTTAAAATGCTAATTCAACACAAAATAGTTTTTGCAATAGTTTTGCACATAGAAGAAAAACTCTTGCAAAAGAATGGAATCTGTTCTGAACTGTACTGCTCAGAGAAGGAAGCCAGCCAGTCTTGCTCCAGTCCTCCTCAGTAACTTCAGCAGCTCACTTTGGTACTAGTGACTTGTTTCTTGCAGCCCGAGGAGGTGGGAAGGGTGGGAAGATGGGCTTTTGTGGGTGAGAAAAGGCTGATTAACATGATCCCTATTCTTCTGCAAAATGAGCAGAGTCTTCCTGTCCCATCTGAAGCTGTCCAAGAGATGCACTATCAAGAGGAAACTGAGCATATACAGTTTTTCTTGCTGATTTGGGTTTTAATTTTGTTTTTATTGCTCCTGAGAAAATGCATTTATTGTAAGCCAAGGTTCCTCTGATTATCTTATTTTAATAAAATAAATTAAATTTTAGGTTTAAGATTCAATGTCATCATTTAATGTAGTCATAGTAGTTCTGACATGTACATCTAGATTTTAAAAATGCAGAAAATTACATTCTGGATGTTGTTTTTTAGTTACTAGGATAAGGTAATAGCAGTTCAAGTAAAAACACACTTGATATGACAATGTACAGGTTTCCAATCACTTCCATTATGAGATGGTTTTTATTCTACTGTAATAATCTTTCAGCAGCATCTACTTAAGGTCCCTACACTGAGGTATTAATCCTTAGGTGATAATTGAGCACGACCCATAACATTTGCTTGTTAAAAACTGAGGGTTGAAGGAAACTGTTCCATATAGTGAACACGATTTTAAACAACACGATTGGTATTTTAACTGCAGCCCTCTTTAAAACATCATTTCTCTCTCATTTCACCTTCATTATAATATGAAAAGGGCCAAAGAAAAAAAAAAGCTGCTTTTACTTTAGCTCTAATTTTCAAAAAGAAACCATTAATGTCTAATTTTTTAAAACAGATTATGTCTCTCTTGAAAAATTAAAATATTTTCTGATAAATAGGCTCATTTTGACCAGCACTTGATGTCAAATTAGATGAAAGCTGCTAAGTGAAGACTTTCAAAGGTCTGAGTTTCTAAGTCTTCGTGCTCTTAAATGAAAACTTCTCTCTAGGTAGCTTTGAAAAACAAGTTATTTTTTTAATTTCAGCTACTGTTACCTGGTTTCTGTCTTCCTGGGGGGAAGTAAATCAGGAATGTCTCATTTCAGGTAAAGAACATCCTCTCCATGGACTTTTTTGGTATATTTTTATTACTGAAAATATTTCTCTCTAGAAAAAAAGAAAAGAAAATGTGCAAGATGAGCTTGAAAGAGGCTGAGTGGGGAGGGGAAGGGCTGTGGGAGTGGTTTGGGGTAGAAAGGTTGTCTGGGCAGGTGCTCTTCAATATTCATCTCTGAGTTCTTACATCTGTTAGTGACTCTTTCTTTCACCTTGGTAATTAGGGCTGAGGAATTGCACCAGTGAGACCCCAGAGCTGGGTCTCCTGTGGTGTGTTCACAGAGCAGCTGACAAGTCAGTGGTTACAGACACTGACTTAGCAGGAAAGCTTGTTAAAATTATCTTTAGGGAGGAAGTAATTGTAGAGCAGGGACACTTTCTAGGTCAGAGCAGGAGGTGCCTGCTCAGGGTGAGGGAGCTGCTGGGCAGGGGAGGGGGGCAGGTCTCCCTCTTGGCTGGAACCATGGGAGAAATGCAGGATTTCCAGCCAGAATGTTTCTCAGCTTCAGTTTTAACCCAGAAATGCCAACCAAGGGATGAAGTGGATAATCCTGGAATCACTAATTTAGTTCCATTTATAAATGTTTGAAGCCCAGATTAAGGTTCCTTTCTGACAGTGCCCCAGATCTGAGTTGTTTAGCCATGGCAGCATGGCCTGTTTACTGATGGGTTTGCTCAAGTGTCTCTAAACATACTTTGCTTCACAATACAAGCAAGTTCAGTTGTCTCAACTGTCAAGCTTTCTGAAATGCTTCACTCGAGTCTTTAAGCAGATGAGGGACCTTTAATGGGTACTCAGTCTTCTCCTCAAGCCATCAGGTAAATTGTCCCTCTGTTTAGTTGAAGGCTATACAGGGAATGTGCTTGAGGAAACCCTCCTTGTACCCCAAAATCCTAACACCCTGTTACTCAGCAGACAACTCAGTTGTGTCCAGACTGAATTTTTGGCTTAACTGCAAAGTTAATCCAAAGGATTTAGCAGAATTCATTTCTTTACCAAACTGCAAATTTCTTTTGCTCAAGCCTTTTGCAACACAAACATAATTCAAGTTTTAACAAAAGTAAAATTAATTCACAATGTCATGATGGGTACAATGATCTAAAAGGTCTTCTTCAACCTCAGTGATTCTAATTCCATGAATGCTCACCCCTCCTGGACCTTGACCACTGGTGTCCATCTGAAACAGGGGCAGCTGGAGCCAGAGACCTCCTGAAGAGCTGCTGGAGGTGCAGGAGCTGCTGTCAGGGCTGTGGAGGCACCTGCTGCAGAGCAGCCCCTTCAGTGTCACTTACAGGGGCAACAATTCACCTTCTGCCTGTTTGGGGCTGGTCTGAGCCTGGGTCAGAGCTCCAGGGAGAGGGGAGAGGCCAGTGCCACACAGGTAAGACAAGCAGCAGTTAAACCAAACGGGTTCTTTTGTAACTGACATTATGTTGTGGAGTTGCAAACTATAAGATCACTGACCTAAGATAAGAAAACTATTTAGTTATTTCATTTTGGTTACTTAATTTAACCTGAGTCAAAGTTTCCCTTCCAGTTAAATACATTTCAACTAGTTAAATTTTGTTGCAGTTTCACTGTTGCTGTTGCAATGACTCCTTAAACTAACTCCTTATTATCCAAAATCCAGTTGGTGTGGTAAGTTTGATAGTGACTTCAGTCTTGCTCTGCCTGAGTATGTATTGGTGCAGGTGTATCTGCTCTCCAAGGGACACCTCCTGCCACTGGTGGCTTCAATCCTTTTAAAACCAGGGTAGGAACCTGCACAGTCTGTGAGAGCCAGGAAAGGTCCAGGCCCCACTGCTGAAACACTGTGAGAACACAGTGGACTTGGCTCTGGACTCTAGGTACTGCTTTGAGGTACAATGCATTAGTTGTTAAATCTTTTTTTAAGGGGGAAAAAAAAGCTACACTGACCATTATTCCCAGTAGATACACATTTAGTGGATTCAATGGGGAAAAAAAACCCCACCCAAAATAGATTTAGCAACAGTTTTTAACAGCTGAAGCTTTAAAATGGTAAGAGAGGAGCTGTTTTTACACCAGCACTCCACTCACACAACAGTGTATCTTGGGCCTAAGAAGGAGAAAACCCTCTTAGAACTGTGGGATTTTTTTTCTCCATGCAATCAATTTCACTTTTAAAATATATTTTAGTATTTTTGGTGCCATACAAAAACTACCTGAAGACTTGACCAGGACTGCACAAGGAAACCACAGGGCACATTCATCCTAACTGTGTGGTAGAAAGAAGAAGCGTGACTAAATAAATAGCTGGATTGCTATGCAGGGACAGGACCTTCCTTCTCTTTATTGAGAAGTAGCAGAATCCTCATCAGCCCCAGAAAGGTGCATGAAAAGTTCTCCAAGTTCTGTTACTTGGTCATCTGTGCTGGTCACAGTCCTGCTTTCTCTGTCTTCAATGAAGTCCCACAGACGAACAGAGTTGAAGAACTGCAAGAGAAGAAATTGGACTGAGCACCAACCAGTCACAGATCAAGTATCTTCCCTGACCAGTTCAAAAAAAAAACAAGTGTGAAGTTGAGACTCCAAAGCTGGGTTGGTTCTATATTTATTAACACTCCCAGCAACATTGGCTGTTAAATTTACTGTGACCACTGCTCTTTGGTATGAGCTCAGCGAGGTGAAACCAGCCCTGGGAAGGGGCTGTGCCTCCAGTGACCCCACCAGCCTGTCTGCCCAGCCCCAGCTCGTGGGACAGCTCTGACCATTTCAGCTGGTGTTATTCCTAGCTGTATGAGGCAAGTGAGGTGAGTTTTTAACACTGCAGGTGAAAGCCTGAGTGGCAAAACTCCTCTGAAGAAAGGTTTGCTGGGAGAAGGAGCAGTTGAAAAAACCAAACAATAACAGATTTTTTGCTCTTAAATGAGAGGTGCTTTCTTTCTCTAACAACAAACCTGTGCCCCAAGGGAAGGTGAAGGATGCTTCCTTCACTTCTCCAAGGCTGTGCTTGGTATGGAACATATTTATGTAGTGCACTTCATATGCAAAATGTGGCTTTAATCACCCCCTTACCCGCACAGTCCCCTCAGAGCTGAGCTGCTTCCGTGGCTTTTCCGGTTCAGCCCGTGTCCCGTCTGGATAAGCATGAAGGTAAAGACACTTCCCTCCAAAGGGGCAGGTTCCTTTCCCTTGTTCAAAGTACTTGCAGGGTTTCTTCCTGATTTAATAAAAGAGAGAGAGAGTTACTGCCTTCAGCTAGCAGGAAGCAGGCAGAGTTCAGCCTCCACAGCTGCTTATCTGATCCTGGGTCAGTGGTGCAGAGCACTGCTCCTGGTCTCCACTCCCTGACTGACTGCAGTCAAAATAGACAGGAAGGATTATTGAAAGTGAAAAAATGCTTATATAAAAGAGCAGCACCATAAGTAAAAAAAACAACTATCCTAAGCCATGAGAAGTGAAGGATGTTCAGAGAATACCATCAGTCCTACATGATGCATTTTTACCCCTGCTCACAGCAGGGAGGCTGGAACCTGATGATCCTTAAGGTCCCTCCCAGCCTGAACCATTCCATGATTCTCTAATGAACAAACCCATTGGTATGTTCCTAGCATTCCTCCCCTGTATTTTCTACCACTACCTCTATTATGAACCAGTTTCTCTTGTCAGCTCCTTTGGAAGTTGATGACAATACTTTGGATTTAAGTTTCCATCAGCTTTGTTGTTAACCAAGCTGGTGTAGTAGATTTCTATAAAGTTGTTCCTTTCCGAGGTTGTACAACAGCGGGAGGGGAGGGGGTTGGTGGGTTGTTCTACAATGAAACCAAGAGGAAAACTGCATAGAAAATGCACTTGCAAACTTAATATGCCCTAGTTCCTCAGGCAGAAGTACAGTCTGTCAAATAGCAACTAAATCAAGAAGAAAGCTCAACAATAACAAAAAAGCCCAACCCCAAACACCCAACCCCCCCAGCCAGGCAGTGCACTAAAAGCAGAATGAATTTGCCTCGGTCTGGAACACGAGGGGTCTGTGACTTCCACCTTTCTAGGTTGGACTTTTTCTCCACCCCACCCTGGCACACAAATCAGAACCAATTTCAGCTGGCATGACCCCTGCTCTTAGCTTAACTTCCCCTTTATTAGCATTATTTCATTCCATGCAAGACTAAATCCTCCAGTTGTCCTGGCTGCCAAAAGACCTATTATACATAAAAAACTCTTTGGTACAGTAATCCTGTCTACAAGACAATGTGTTTTTATTCTCTTTCATACACCAGGCTGACAAGAGCCAACCCCCCTTCCAGCCCTGCCCAGCACCTGTGTTCCAAAGCTCACCTCCCTGAGAACCTGGCCATCACACACTGCACTTGGCACAGGCTTCTGGGGGCAACTTCCTGCCCTCAAGTCAAAGCCTTTGTGGTTCAAAATATGAGGACTATATTAAAACAGCCCCATCTGTCACGCAACCACTAGATCTTCCTTCCCTCTTTGCTTTCCTCAGTAACCCACAACCTTCCAGGCAGTTCTGTTGAAGGGATCCATAGAAAAGGCACAAAGCCAATTTTGGCAAATGAACTGAAAAGAGTTTCAGTGTTTCAGAGCACAGACCCTTTCCTGGCAGTCAGGGAGTTCAAGAAAAGCATTAACAGAGGTTAAGAGTTCTCTCTAGAACAGGTGGTTTGAAAACGCAGGCACTCCCCCTGCCTGGGGCTGTGTGTCTGTCTCCGGGAGGAGGGGAACAGTGTCTGTGGTCACTGAACTTACCCCACCCCCTGCTTAAACGCTTCAATCAGTTCGTTCTTCTTCTCCTGCTCCTCTACCCAGTAGGCGCTGGGAATGACAAACTCGGATATCACACGGCACTCTGGGCAAGACCTGCAGGGGTGGAGACACAACAGTGACCCTCTGCCAGAAACAGCAGTGTCCCCTGGGAAAGGGGGGTGGTTTGTCACTCGGAAGCAGCAGCCCCCTCCACACACCACATAAGTTACTAGTTTCAATTCAATAACCCAACCAAGCACAGTCGGGGCCTGTGTGATGCTGTGTTGGTTTCCAGACTTGAACAAAAGCCACAGGATTGTCCTCAAGACACAGCAGGAAACAGAAATAAACCCTAACTCTTCTGTGAGCCCTGCAACAGAAAGCCAAACGGGCTGAAAGAAGACAAAGGAAGGTCTCCAAGCCCTCTGAAATGTGACCTGGCTTCTGGCAGCAGGAGGGAATTGTTCACTTGGTGGTTTTAGGAGGCTGGTTTCTACATGAGGAGCCAAGATCAAGAATCAAATATGCAGGTCCAGGCATCTCAACAAGCCTTGGAAAGGCTTTATTACCCACTGAGCACCTTGTCTCCCAGCAGGCAGAGCTTTTAGAACTAAGCCAAGTCCCTCCTTTACTCCAGCTCTGTGTGTTCACTATGAGGGAGAAATGTAAAATAAAACCATGTTGGAAGGATTTCTGTTAGCATTGAATCCCAGGACACTGTTTCTGAAAAAAATCCCTCTCACAGTCCCTGCTGCAGGCAGAACATCTCAGTACCTGCCCAACAGGAGCTGGACTCCAACACAGGTTATGTCCTCAGGAGCTGATGTTCAGTTCAATGAAATTTATAAAGAAAGTTGTGCAGAAAAGTCTGTTTTGATGGAAGACTGAAAATATTTCCCCACCTTTTCCTCAGCACGCTTGTCACTTGAAAGTTTTCAGAGAGATGCTCAATAAAGGAAATTGCCCTAATTGGATGCTTTAAATTCTCTCATCTGAGGAGGAGAATGTTTCTTAGAGCTAGAAGGGGAAGGCATTTACTCAGATCAATGTGTGATGAGTGGGACACTGAGGTTGAGCCTAGAGAAAACTCCAATAACTAAGCACATGCACAGACAAGGAGTCAGAGTCTCCAACACAGGCTCAGGGGGGCTCAGATTCCACATCTTGTCCCACCCTCGGCACGGCAGGAAGGGCTGAGTTACACAGAGCCAAGCTCCTCCCATCCAGCAGCAGCCAGTAAATGCTACCACCAAGGGGTACCCCTCGTGTCCTACTGGTGGTTCTCAGAGCCACCCTCCAACTCCTGGGATTTGCCAGCACGGGGACCAGGATTTTCTGAGCTCAGCTGGTATCAAAGGCTGTGTTAAAATCCCCCACCACCAGTCTGGTTTCCGTGTCAAGTCAAAGCACAGCAGAGAGCCCCCCTCACCAAGAGAGGCCCCAGAGAGCAGACCCTGGGTCACACCCACTTACTTGATGATGGGGTTCTCAAACTGCTTGGCACATCTCCACTGCCGGATGCACGACAAGCAGTAGGTGTGGTTGCAGTTGGAGAGGATCCCAAACCTCCTCTCGGAGGCCGAGGGCTTCTCATACACCACTTCCATGCAGATGCTGCACACTTTGTCCTGACTTGCCTGAAAGGCAAAGGCCTTCTCCATGTCGTGCTCAAAGGTGGCCATGCACATCTGTCAGGGGAGAGACACCACTGGTTACTGCAGGCCATGTGTCAGCCTGACTCTTGTCAAGCACAGGTGGCTGTGAAAGGGCTGTTGCAGGGGAAACAAGGTGCACTGATTGAGAGCATCATTCCTACCCCTCACTGTCAGGATTTAGTTTTGAGAACATTGAATTCAATCACATAGTTCAGCCCTTCAGTGTTCTCAGCAGCTTCAGGAGTATCAGACATAGGGCTGCCTGAGCACTCCTCATTTTGCCCCTTCCAGCTCTCTGTCACAAAAAAGCTACTGCACAAGATGCTTCAAATACCCCTAAACCACCTAATTCAGGATTCAGAAAGGGTGCCACACTCAGGATGTTACTCTGCTTCACAGTAAGGCCACAGTCACTCACTGGACACTAAGCTGTATCCCAGCTAAGGAGCTAGTCTGGTGTGACAGGGGTACTTCCATAACCAGCTCACACTCTCACAGCACTACAAGCAGCTGGTGGTTACACCTACACAGTTTTACCTCTTGCTTTTCAAAGTTCTCAGGACTTGACATGGGAAAAGAAATTTAAAATATTTCAAATTACAGTAATAATGAAAAAGATGCAAAGTAATTCCACCTTGGTAGCAGCACTCTGACTCATGCAGCTTCTCATCCTGCTGTCAGAGCTTAGCAGTGACAGGACACCAGGTATCCAGCAGCTCCCTGACTGCACTAAACCTGAGGGTTTTAACCCCTTGGATTCTACTCCAGACTCTGGAGAAACTCATGATTCACTGACCACAAAGGCTGCTGGTCTTTTTTCTCCTCAGCCTTGAGAAGTCCTGCACTGACCAGCCCTGACCTAAACCTGGTAGCCAGGCAAAATGCAGCCCCTTGAGCCCAGCTTTATGCAGCCAATTCCTCACCCGGTCCCTCCAGCCATTCTACCTCAGCTCCAAAACATTTGTCCTCCCTTCAGCCTGTCCCTGCTTGACCCTGCCCTGAAATCAGCCACTGCCAAGAGGAGACGACTCAGCAGCTGGGCAGGGTGAGCCCTCAGAAGGCCCCAGCAGCCCACAGCTCCCCTCCCCTGCTGTGCTTAACATACCACGAGACACCAGGTAAGCTACAAGAGGCATTCTCCTGGCAAGAGTTTTAGGGTGTCCTGGGAGAAGGCTGCAGGCAAATTTCCAGTCAGGATGAAATGGGGAGAAGCTGCTGGAAAAGGCTACCTGCATCATTGCCACCCAGACCACTCTGAGAATCACTTTACAGCTGATCCACAGTAAAACACGAGCTCTTGGGAACGGGCTCTTCCGCTCGACGCATCCTGGGATTTTAGAGCGAACAGACCCAGCCCTGCCCTGAGCAAAACAGATCTCCCCCCCCCCCGGGGGTTTCCTGTCAGCCTCACCATCTCGTGGGCCTTCCTCTGCTCGGGGTCGAAGGGGTGGAGCACCTGCAGCCCACAGATCTCACACAGCTCCCCGTGGAGGTAGAGGCAGCGCTCCCCGAAGTGGCAGGCGCCGGCGGCCGCGTAGGGACACAGCTGCTCCCCCTCGGCGCCCCAGCTGCCCCCCGCCGGCTCCTCCAGCCCGCTGCAGATGGCTTCCAGGTAGGAATGGGGCTTCATCTCCAGGTTGTCGTTTTGGTCGCTGTAACACAGCACCTCCCCCGGGGCACCGGGCTTCTGCTTCTCCTCGCTGGAGCCGCACAGATCTTGGGGAACAGAAGCAGAGGCTGAGCCACGGCGGGCGCTGCGCCAGCCCCACACACGGAGCCCCCTCCCCACAAGGAGCCCCCCCTCCATACACACACAAGGAGCCTCCCACACACACAAGCCCCCTACAAACACAAGGAGCCCCCCCCCAAGAAGTCCCCTACACACTCAAGAAGCCACACACACACACACAAGCCCCCTACAAACACAAGGAGCCAACCCCCCCAAGAAGCCCCCTACACACACAAGGAGCCCCCCCCCACAAGGACCCCCCCACACAAGGAGCCCCTCCCACACACACACAAGCAGCCCCCTCCTCCCCCCAAGCAGCCCCCTCCATACACACAAGGAGCCCCCCTCAACAAGAAGCCCCCTACACACACACAAGGAGCCCCACACACACACAAGGAGCCCCCTACGAACACAAGGAGCCAATCCCCCCAAGAAGCCCCCTACACACACAAGGAGCCCCCCCCCACAAGGAGCCCCCCCCACAAGGAGCCCCTCCCACACACACACAAGCAGCCCCCCCACACACAAGGAGCCCCCCCCATACATACAAAGAGCCCCCCTCAACAAGAAGCCCCCTACACACTCAAGGAGCCCCCCACACACACACAAGCCCCCTACAAACACAAGGAGCCCCCCCCCAAGAAGCCCCCTACACACACAAGGAGCCCTCCCCCACAAGGAGCCCCCCCCACAAGGAGCCCCTCCCACACACAAGGAGCTCCCCCAAACACACAAGGAGCCCCCCTCAACAAGAAGCCCCCTACACACACACAAGGAGCCCCCCACACACACAAGCCCCCTACGAACACAAGGAGCCCCCACCCCAAGAAGCCCCCTACACACACAAGGAGCCCCCCCATACACACAAGGAGCCCCCCTCAACAAGAAGCCCCCTACACACTCAAGGAGCCACACACACATACAAAAGCCCCCTACAAACACAAGGAGCCCCCACCCCAAGAAGCCCCCTACACACACAAGGAGCCCCCCCCACAAGGACCCCCACCCACAAGGAGCCCCCCCACACACACAAGGAGCCCCCCACACACACAAGGAGCCCCACACACAAAAGCTCCTCATGCTTTCTTTCCAAGAATTACTATTTTTTAAAAAAAGTTTTCTTCTCAATGAAATCTCATCTCTAAGCCCCAACCACAGGAGTTTTCACAACCAGCCTGCTGAAAAGTACAATTTCAAGGTCTCTTCAGCTGTTTTCTGTTTACAAACAGGCTAAAAAAAAAGAAAAATCACCCTCTGGTTTCAGGTGAGGGCAACTGCCCTGCTTGGTGTGACAGTGAGAGGAGGTGGGAGCAGCACTCAGGGGGGGCAGCTCCTGCCTGGATGGGTATCCCCACACTGGTGTTCCCAAGGGCTGGCACAGCCCTCCACAGGGCACACACCCTGGCACACAGCAGCCACCTTTCTCACCACCTCAGCTTTGACAACAAAACGCACAAAAGGATCTGAGGGGCTGAGATAATTTCACAAACCCGAATCAAAACAAACCACCAAGAGCCCCAAAAGTCCCCCCCCCCAAAAAAAAAAAAACCAAAACCCATCCTGTGGGGAAAACCCAGGCAGGGTCATGGAAAGGTACTAGTTTCCAGGAAAGAGGCTTCATCGGGTAGAAAACTGCCTGCTCCTCTGTCAGACTCAGGTGGTAGAAGGAGAAACCCCACCCCCCCAGCCCCTGTGCAGCAGAGAGGAGGAGCACAAGCCCCAGTGCCACTCACTTCTGTCCCTCAGCACCAGCGTCCTCTTCTCCCTGCGGCCGGGCTGCTGCAGCTTGCTGCGGGTGGTGCCGGGGCCGCCGTGCTCGGGGGGCTGCCGGGGGGCCGGGGAGGCGGGGGGCGGGACGGGGGCTGCCGCAGCCCCCGGCGCCGGGAGCCTGGTGTGGTCATACCTGCCAAAGGCCACCGGCAGAAGCCGCGTCACACGAGGAGGAGCTTGGCGCGGCGCCGGGACGCTGCCCTGCCGAGCACCGGGATGGAAGGAAACTCCAAAGAGCTCCTTCGTGTTGTAAAAGGGCTGCCCCGCTCGGACTGCACGGCTCAGCCTCTCCCAAAGAGGCTTCCCAGCCTGCCAGAGCACAGCTGTATTCCCCAGAGACACCCCCAGCAGGGCTGAAGGACAATTATTCGTGTGCCTGTTAAATTAGATCTCGGTCATCCCCTCAGACGAACAGGTTTGCTGGCACGGCTGGGAGCAGCAACACCAAAATGCCAGGTGGGAAGGAGTGACACTTCCTGGCCTCAGCGCTCCCCTGGCAGCAGCAACACCCACACCTCCTGCTCCCCCACCACAGCAGAAGGGGCAGTGGCTGCATGTGGGGCAGGGGAGGACTCAAAATGCCCAGTGAAGCTCTGGGAATGTGGCCCCGTGGCAGAACAGAAGCAACCAGTGCAGCCAAGAGGCTGATGAATGGGTGGAGACATCATCTGGTGAGCATGGAGCTCTTGGGAGCAAGTCCAGAGGAGGCCACAAAGATGATGGGAGGGCTGGAGCAGCTCTGCTCTGGAGACAGGCTGGGAGAGTTGGGGTGTTCAGCCTGGAGAAGAGAAGGCTCCAGGGAGACCTTAGAGCACCTTCCAGTGCCTGAAGGGGCTCCAGGAAAGCTGGGGAGGAGCTTGGGACAAGGGCAGGGGGGGATAGGATGTGTGGTTATTGCTTTAAACTGCAAGAGATTTAGGTGAGACATTAGGAAGAAATTCTTCACTGTGAGGCTGGGGAGACCCTGTCCCAGGTTGCCCAGGGAAGCTGTGGCTGCCCCATCCCTGGCAGTGTTGAAGGGCAGGTTGGATGGGGCTGGGAGCAGCCTGGGCTGGTGGGAGGTGTCCCTGCCCATGCAGGGGTTTGGGACTAGGTACAAACACAAGCTGCTCATTCCCAGCCACTTTTTCCAGGGAAGAGCCACGGGCTGCCCTGTGGCACATCCCTGAATGTAACACCACTAACCACCACACAGTATTTACTAGAGCATTTCTCTAGGAGCTTTAACCAGAAGCCTTCAGGAAAAGGCAAGGAACTACTCAGCTTCCCACCAAACCTAGGGGAGCAGGGAAAACACTTTGCCCTAAGACAGAACTGAAAGTCCTCAGAACTGTGCACGAGGACCTGCACAAAGCAGCACTGCCTGCCTCAGCCCCTCAGCCACAGGGAAAACAATCCCTGCTAGTTCACGTGAAGTCACAGGCTTTGATTTTGCATCTCATAGGTCTTACTGTAGTAAGATCCAGGTTAAAAACAACATATGAAGCTTAAACTTTGTTTTCTATGGCTGAAGTAAACTATGGCAGAGTAAAGCTATCATAGTGGGTGCATAAGCTAGTTTTGGTCAGGGGAGAAAAAGGTCATATTTACTACATTGTTCCCTTTGCCTTTGCTATTTGTTTCTGGGCCTTTGACCCCCTGGGGTTTAACGCTGGTAATCATGCCCACTCCTTTCAGACTACCCCCAGAAGAGCCAGCCTGTACCTGCACCGTGTTCCGTAGGCACACTGTCCCTTCTGGTAGTACTTGCAGACGGTGGAGGATTTGCTTGTAGATAAGTCGTGCGAGAAGTGACACTTGCTTCCCTCCCGGCACACCCCTTGCAAGTAATACCTGGGGAGAAGCAGCAGCTGCGGTCAGAGAGGTCCGGCTTGCAGGGCGAGGAGCGGTTTTCCTTTCCGGAGCAAACTGGGGAGCAGCATTTCCCACCGCCCCCCCCTCCCCGGCCTCGCTGCTGCCTCAGGATGAAGCTGCAGGTCCCAGCCCCCGGCCGGCAGCGGCAGCAGCAGCGCGGGCTGTGCCAGCCGCCCGGGCCCGCGGCCTAGCCCGGCCTTCCCGGCCTTCCCGGCGGGGAAGGCGCTCCCGCCGGGAGCCGGGGCCGCGCCAGGCGGGCCGGGGAGGCCTCCAGCAGCCCGGCCTCAGGGCGGGCAGGCGCCGGGCGGCCGCGGAGCGGGCCTGGCGCTCACCTGCAGGTGACCTGCCTGGTGCTCATCCCGCCGCTCCCGGGATCCCCTCAGCGCCTGGCGGGAAGGGCGGGGCGGGAAGGGCGGGACTGAGCGCCGCTCTGTCCCTCGCGCTCTCCCTCTCGATGGCCCTGGAGGTAGCCGAGGCTGGCGGAGCCACCGAGAGGCGGGGCGCGGGGGACAGAGCGCCGCCATGGCGGAGGCCGCCGTGCTGCGCGTGCGGCACTGCCGGGCCGCCATCTTCTGCCGGCGGGCCCCGCCGCGCTGCCCGCTCTGCGGGCTGGGCCTGCGCCGGGCCGGGCTGCTGGCGGCCCCGCTCCGCCTGCCCAGCCCCTTCCGGCACGGCCACCGGCAGCCCCCAGCCTTCCTGCTGCGGCCCAGCAGCGGCAGCTTCCTCGGGTAGGGCCCCCGGGGGCAGGGCGGGAGGAGGCCGCGGACGAGGCCGCGGACAAGGCCGCGGCCCCCCGGGGGGCTGGGGGAGCGGTGACCGAGCGGCCGCTGTCCCCGTCACCCCCGTCTGCGGAGGGAGGGGCCTTTTCTAGAGGGTGCCAGGAGGGTTTTTCCCCCCAGGGAACGCCTCGGGGGCACCGGCCCCCAGCCCGGGGGCGTGGGATGTTGCTCACTCGTCACAAAATGAACCCGTTCGGTTGGGAAAGGCCTGTTTTAAGATCATCAAGTTCAACCGTTAACCCAGCACTGCCCAGATCACCGCTAAACCCGGCTCCTTCAGCACCCCTGTTTTTCTTCCAGAGGATACGACGGGAAATCCGATCTTCACGTTGGAATATCCAACAGTAACGGTAAAAAAAAAGTGTTTTGTAGCTGCTTCCCAAGCCCTGCCCCTGCCCCGAGCCGCCTGTCCAGCCTGCACGCCCAGCTCTGCCTTGTCCCCTCCCCCTAAGACAATCCCAGTGGCTCCACAGGCCCCTCTGAGCATCCTCTGCTCTTGGAATAACATCCAAACACCTGATGCTTTGCTGTTGAAGATCATAAAGTCCCATCCTTCAAGGTCCCTGCCAACCAGGATGGTTCTGTGGGTACTTCCTCAGCCTGCTGCAGGTGTCAGAGCTGGGAGCTGAGCTGTTCACTACAAAAGACTGTCCCATAAAGATAAAAAAAAAAAAAATCAGAGTCCCAAGAAGTGATCTCACCTTGTAGCAGGGAGCAGAGAGCTGCAAACCAAAGCCATGCACCTCTTCACTTGGCACAGAACAGAACTGACAGGTGACATCTATTCTGACACAGGGAAATAAAAAGCTAGGCAGCCTACTTCTTAAGTTACAGGCAATTCTGACTTACACAGTTTTTGCTAGTTCTGAACATACCCCTAATTCAAAACTAAACAAAATGTTAAAAAGCCACATTCCAAATCATATCAGGTTCTACTAGAGTAAGCTCACCCAGCAAAATCTCTCTTTAGATGTTTATTTAATAGAAAGATGGTCTAAGTTGGGGGTTTAAAAAAGAAGTTTGGTTGTCTCTTAAGTTGCTCTTGTTATCAAAAGACACCTGGAACTACACTGTAAATAAAAAACCAGGTTACTGATAAAAGCAAGGACTGCATTTTCTGCTGTAGCCACAGGTGCTTGGGAAGCTCGGGTGTATCCAGCCTGAGGGAGAATGGCACTATGGAAAACTAGCAGTAGCTTTCATCCCTGAAAAGTACATTTTTTTTAAAAATAGGATATGGATCCAGTTCTCCAGTGCCACCTGACAATCTGCTGCTCTTTATTTTCAGGTGTAGTGTATCATTACAACCAAGAGGGCATCCACAGATCTGAAACAGGATGGGAACAGTGCATTAGTGTCCCACTGGTACAGCCAGACATGTTTGGGCTTCTTCAGCAGTGGGATAAGCTCCTGGAGGAATTTTCTGTGGGAGAGGCCTGGCTTCCTCACAGGTATGTTGTTTAAAAGCTGGATGCCATAGGAGTTTTTAGTCTGGGATGATAAGCTGAGCTATTCTGTCTAGGACCCCACAAGGCTTGTGGTTCATTCAGAACCTTGCTCCTTTACAATACACATTTCTAACAAACAGGCTGTCCTGAAACTCACCAGCCCTGCTAAATAGAAGAAGAGTATTTTTAAAGTTGTAAGTAACTAACTGATCTGCAGGAATGTAAAAGCTCTAAAAGATTATTTTAGGGAAGTTTTCTTCAGCAACAAAAATCTGTGGTGTGAAACAAACAGTTCAATGAAACATTACCTTTAAGAGTATGCTGCTGAGCACAAAGCAGAAAAGTTCAGGTGCAATCTGTAGTGATTTCTTCCAGGTTTCAACAGCTTTGGGTGTATCTGCCTTTAGAGGCTGACCACACTGATGGGATTCTTGCCCAGATCCAACATCCAGATGACTTCTCTTTGTTGTCAGTGATCAGAAACAGGAAACACAGTCAGGCTCATCTCCAGCTCTCCCAGCTGGTTCCTAGCACTGCTCTGGGTAGTTAAATACTGAAAGACTTCCACAGGCTGGGAATTAAACCAGTCTGTTCTCAGGAGAACATTCAGTTCTTTGCAGCTTTCCTTGAAGCTGCTGATGATGGTGTTACAAGTAACACACCAGCTAAAACACAGATCACCAAGCTGGCTGGTGACAGCAGCCTGCTCTCCAGGGAAACACCAGCCCATCAGGAACAAACCTGTCTGTGAAGTGTTTCAATTAATGACCATGGACATCATCTTACCTAAAGGAAAAACCCACAATGAATCAAGAGCAGGTTTTAGCAATTCTGAATGTGCTTGGTTATAAAACTGCAGAGATGCTGTGTTATCTCCCCAAAACCAGGAAATGAAAGAAATTGACCTAGGGTAGAATTTTTAGATGTCTACAAAACTTGTAAAGCCAACAGGATTTGTGTCTCTTTGATACTTTTACAGTTCCCATATTCCTACAATTAACTTGGTGCCAGAAAAGCATTGCTGGCAGGTGGGCAGGTGTGTGCATCTCTACTACAAGCTTTTCTTTGGCTTTCCTCAGTCTGCCACCTCCTGACAAGTGACCTGTTTTTTCCACAAACAGACCAGGGACCTCTACACTGCTGAAAAGAGAACTTTTTTTTTTTTCCCCCAGATGTTAAATGAACATGTTTATTTTTTCAATGGACAGGAACTGTGATAAACTAATCCTGTAACTTGTTTGGGCTTGGGCCAAGCCTTCTTCTCTTGATTGCTTCTCATTTTCTGGAAGGATGGTATGTAACAGCAGCAAAGAACACTGCCCACAGCCATGACCAACAGTGTCTTCAATTACTGAGAGGCTGGCTTGGCTTGTCAGGATCTACACATGCTTCCCAAAAATGAGATGCTAACTGGACAACACAGAATCTTTTGCATTATAAAGTCTGCAAACAAGAATGAAAATAAGTTCCCTGCTCTGCTTCACGGTGGAACCAGCTGAGGTTGTGGACACACAAGTCACCCAGGCAGGCTGTGATGCAGTCAGTATTTCTGTCCTTGCAGAGCTGGCACAAATTACTGCTGGGAGTGTGACTGGCAGAGTGCAGCAACTGCATCACCACTGTAGTGATGGGATTCTCTTGATCTGAAGAAAGCTTCCAAGTCAGTGCCACACTGAAAGCAGCACACAGGGTGGCACACAATTAACAGTACTGCTGCAGGAAGAAGAGCTTTCAAAGTAATGAGAGTAACAATACATGGAAGAGCAAAGGTTAATAAGGCAAAAGCCAAAGAAGGATAAAAAATAAGGACTCATTACTGTGAAGTCTGCAGCCTTCATGTTGTTTTTCATGCTCAGTTTCTAGTATCCCTGGCTGGAAAGTACGACTTGCCACAAAGAGAATGTATTTAAGCACCAGCATTAAAGGAAGACGACAGTAATTCTTGCAGGGCAGGTGCTTCCTTCCTTCACTCAGTAAAACATTCCTCCATGCACAGTAATTAGGGCTTAGTGGTAACTCTTACTAACAAGGTGTTTCTCCCAGGTATGAAGAGCATGAGCACAACTGCTACACGTACGCCCTGGCGTTCATCAACAGCGTCCGCACCGCGCAGGGCAAACAGCCCATCAGGAAGAGTGAATTCACTGAGAAGTTTGTGATCCCACAGACAAGGAGAGCTTCCAAATACATTACTCTGCATCAGGAGCTGACAGCAAACGAGTTCTACATTGTACCCCTTCCCGAGCAAGAAAACAGTGCAGAAAATGAGTTGCTGTATTAACACATCTGCATCGGGCAATAGGAAGAGGAAGCCTTAAAGCTCCAAATCTCAGGGTTTGAGGTGCATGATCTACTAGTGGATTTAAAAACACAGTTAACATGTTAACTTGCACATGATGGAAGGATAAGGAATATGAACTTGTGCATTTGAGTGGAACAACATGCACACAAGGTACACACTACAGAAAACTGGTGTGGGAGCTACTCGTATGGAAGAGTGTTCTATTGACATGGTCTGTATGCTCTGTTCTAAGACATCTAATACCAGAAATCATAACTGCTGTGTAATTAAGGGTTTTAAGAAATGAGCTGTGGTAGCTTAAGTTGTAGCAAACCAAAAAGGTTTTTCCTGTCCCATTTGTTTACTGATGGACAGGGAGTTTGCACTGGTGTGCTGCTCAAATCCTTAGTCCATGGTCTAATGCAGATTCATGACATGCAAAATTATTTTTCTTTAATTACAAATAATATGCCAACAAATTAATCCAGCCTCCTTGCCAGATATATTTCTTTTCCAATTCTTCTTTACATTTTGCACATTTTTTCCCTAAACCAGGACAGATGCTTAGTATTAAAATATAATATTCTAGTGTCTGTATCTGTTAGTGTTTGTAATAAGCAACTGATTCCTCAGGATTTATCTTGAGGTTCAAAGTTCAAAAGTTAACAGGAATCCTCCAACAGCACTTTTACCTATTGCACATGACATGTCAGTATATCCTGAGGTCAAAATTTCTGCAGTCCATAATTTTGTGCAATTTTAATTTATTTACTTACACGTTAGTTTAAGAAAATAGCTTCAGCTTTTTTCCCTTCTACTTATTTCTGTAAAGCAAGCTGGTTTCAGTCAAGATGCTATTCTCAAAGATGGAGAAGGCTGGGGTTTTGCCCACAGCTAGTTTATACTTTTCTATGCACAAGCTGCCTTACCCCTGCCCCCAGCACTGCCCAGCTGCATGCACCACTGGACACACTGCCCCCCTCCACTGTCTTCCACTCCTTGCTAAATTCTAAGTTACAGCTCCTTTAAAAGCATATTCAAAACCCACAGCACAACAGAGACCCCCAGCTTGAAATGCACAATTCAGCTGCTGACAGAGGCCTCCCACCCTCCCACTCCTAGTGCAAGTCAGAATTTTCCTCAGCTAGGATTTGGCTTACAAATCCTGAGTCAGAATTCACACCTCATCTAAGTGCTGTAACACAATAAACACAGTAAAATACAAATGCAATGGCAAGTATCAGTGCTATGGTACAAGTATCTAGTGAAAGGTATTTGATACAACTACTGACACATGCAGTGGTCACCTGCAGCTAGGAATAACATGCCTTGCCACCTACAGCCAAAACACACATACGTGTTCAGCTTGAAAAAGCTGTGCAATTACAAGTTCCAGTTTACATCTTTGCAGCAGAAGCTGTATTAACCAAAACCAAAGACTAGAGGACCTGCCACTTGAGGCTGGGTGTAGTTTCCTGCACTCAGAACGTGGCTTTACAGTCTGAACTGCCTAAGCAAATGAGACTGTGGGTTTGTGTTTGGTGAGAGCAGACCAAACTGACAAGAGCTTTTGCCAGCCCTGGTGAATTTCCTGCCACCAGGAGGCAAAACCCCTTTTACAGTGAATGAAAACAGCACAAAGAAAATCCAACAATGTCACTGTCACCTGCTGTCCTGGCTGTGGCAGCAAATGTGTCCTCTCACAACGTAGAGGGAGAAAAAAAATAAAATCTTAACAGTAGGGTGAAGCAAGGAAGCCTATTATTCAAAGACTACGGTGGAATTCAAATGCCTGAATTTAAAGCAGCAATACTTAAAATGCAGTGTAGCTGGTACTTAAGCCTCCTGGCTCCACTTGAAAGACAGCTGAATGCCTGCTGGGTTTGTTTGTTTTCCAAACGTGGCTTAGCAATAGCAAATGTCATAAGTAGGAACCTGCAGTCCAGATGATTAAACCTTAGAAGAAAGCTAGGGGAGAGCAGGCATGTAGTACAGCAAGGCAGAACTGTGGTGCCTCCCAGGCAGTCCTACAACATACAATAGGGCAGGGCAGCTTAAGGGACAAGACAGCTTAAGGGACAAAGGTGCTTAGACCCCAGAATTAATTTCAATCCAGGTGCATTCTGGCAAGAGTTCCTCAGTTCTGAGCAGTGCTTGCACATAGAAGCCACCAGATTCCAAGGTCTAGGCACCTAGCAGCAACATGTTAGACACCCAGTACTGCCACAACCAAACCTCTCCCCAGATCTACCTCATCAAGGCTAAGGAAGTCAGGTTTTGGCTGAAGAAGAATGGTACCATAGGCATCTCAAAAGGTTATTTGACTCACTAATTACTGCTGGCTTTTAACTAGTTAAAAACTAGCAGTAAAACTGAGGCCTTTCAAGCTTAAGTCCTCATTTCTGGAGAAATGTAGGACTCTTGTGAAGTTAGCCTTCAAATTCCTAAGTTCAGCTCTGAAGAACCTGTGAGAGACTCCCAGAAAACTGGGATCCCCCATGGCTTTGGCTGTCAGGCAGACAGTCAGGCTTTGGGCAGCTCTGCAGCCTGCAGCCATCATATTACCAACACCATGAATAATCATTGCTGTCTAGCTACCACTCAAAGGTATAAATTCAAGCTTTAAGGAAACAAGTATTCTGAGTTGGGACACAGCTTTAGTTTATATGCATTATAGTAGTTATGTTTCCAAGAAAAGATTCTCCAGCAAACAGGATACACCTCATTTTAATTAGCATTTGTACATACCAACTGAAGATGCTGACAGAAACCGTTCTGAGGCAATGGTTCATCATGAGAAAATCAGGTGAAAAACAAGATGTGGTTTGTAAAAAACTTCAGTTCTTCTTACACAGTCAGTTAGAAGTCATCTTGCTCACTGCGCTCCCGGGAAGAAACCCAACGGCTCACAATCAGTTCCTGAAATAAAAACCAGCAATCATTATGGAAGAACCAAACAACTACAGGCAATCAGAGAGGGACAGGGATTAAGCCTTCAGCAGATTGACATGTGTTGTGTGACCACTGAGAAATTCCACTAGATGACTACGTTTGTTCCTGAAGTGAGCTTATGGCCTCCACAGGTATCCCTGTTTCCCCACACAAATACCTACACTCACAGTAGCAGCAACATTCAGATGATCTTAAGTCTTTAAACAGCCTGTAATGCACTTCTTATGCCTTGGGGCACACAGGCATCTAGTTTATTTTATTGTAGTTATGCATGCAAAAACCAAAACATGCTGAAGAGCAAGCAACAGCTCCAGAGGGCTCCACAGGCAGCTGTGCAGCTGCCCCAGGACAGAGCTCCACAGGCACAGAAGCCATTACTCACCTGAACCTTAATTCTTTTCATACATTCTGGTGTTGACATCTCTTCTTCCGTCATGTCAGAGGGTCTAATCAAATAGCAAAACATAAGTTCCTGTTGGTAAACAGAAAACATTCATTTCAACTGATTTCCTTCTATACAAGTTTTAGATTAATTACAAATGTAGATACCAAGTCTCCTACAAGATGACTTTTGCAAACCCAGCTGAGGAGAGCTGTATAATATGCATATTTCATCTTCCTTATGAAAGCAGAAGTGTCCCTTGGGTCTTTCTTCTGTTCCTCACACTACTTTTAACATTCCTACAAGCAACAAAACTTTAATAAGCTTCTTCCAGAATTCACCTGGATATTGACAAAAGAAACTTGTTGGCTTGCTGACAGCTCCACCTGTTCTTCAGCAGACCAGAACCAGGATTCTCTTTCCAGCCTCACTCCAACTCCCTGTTCTTTGGAACTAAACACAACATTTATCATTTTAGAGCTATTTTAGATCTAGTATTTTACACTTACCTTAGAAGCACTAGCAGTTGTTCTGTTCAAGCCAGACAAGGACTTCCAGTTGAGTGGTCTGCGAAGAGAACCTTCAAAATTGTCATCAACCATTTCAGCAAGGACAGAGTAACTGGAAAACAAAGCAGACAGGACAATTCACAGAAAGAAAACGACCATTTTAGGAAGGTCAGGAAACTTGAGAATTAGAACCTAAAAACTGGCATTAAGCAATATGCCAGCATGCAGTATGTTGTGAAACTTAAGTCTCTTTCTACTAAACAAAGAGGAGGAAAGATGATGCTGTGAATATGCCTGGGGCACTTTCCCTCCCCCCAGATATTTATAGCCAATTTATTATCTCAGAGTTCAGTCTGAGAAGCTAATGAATAAAACCAATTATAATTCCTTATAATTTCTCCCAAATTAGGCAAATTATCCATCCATATTTTTAAAACTCAGTATTACTACATCAAATTACTTTCCTGAATGTGTTCTTCATGCCTGCTAAATATGCTCATGGCAGCTTTTAATGTGTGGCTACTGTTACATGGATTCAATGAAATTGTGCTGATTAGTACCTCTGCTAAAAGGACTTTGGCATTGCCAGTATGAACACATCTGGCAAAGTATTGGGTGTGAAGAATTCTGTGCTTACCCAGTGAAGATCCTAAACTTGTGTGGGAGAATTTTATTGATTTGAAACTAAGAAATTAGACAGAAACATGAGTTTCAAACCTTGCATGATAGAAGGGGGGGCCTTTTCGATACAGCACTGAAAGGAAAGAGAAACACCTCAGTTAGATCATCATAGAGTTTCCAGCTGAGCTTAATACCTGTGTCCATAAATGTTTTTTCCAATGTTTTCTCAGTTTTAATCACACAAGACAAAACTTCAACGCTTTTGAATTCTGCTCAGAATTAAGTTGTCCCAACAAGTGGAGAGAGAGGGAAGAGACAAAAAGCCACTGGAGCAGCAGGTTGACCCAGGGCAGGGGGGTGGCAGGCAAAAGATAAAGAAGAGCAGCCAAAGGACACTTAGCAGTTGCTGGCGGAAGAAGTGTAGGGTGGAATTTTTCTGTTACAGGCTCAAGGTTTTAACACTGTATTCACAACAGGAGTTGAGCCACTGGAGTACTGGAGAACTCCTACTACCTTTAAACTAATCCACTTCCTTTGTCTGGCACACATCCAGAGGCAGTGAGTTGCTAAACAACAAAGTCAGGGCAGAACACATAGGAACAGTGAACAAACTAGTATCAATTTCACACATACATCAGGTGGTCAACAGCAAAATCCCATCTACAAGCCAGGACACTAAGAACAGTGATGATGAATTCAGCCAAACCTACACACAGATCTAAAGGTCTAGCTCAGTACAACTTCAACAGACTCAAATACACAAACCCTCAAATTAGAAAACTGTCAGAAGCATTAAAACACCTGCTGGTTTGTGTCCATCCATTAAAAACATCTCCCTTCATGCACATTTTCCTGTAAGGACAGGCATTACTGTATTGTTTATGTGAGCTGAATGTAGTTCTTGAATTACTTAGCAAGGGATTACAGACACTACTAATTATTCTGTAAGATTAAAAAACCCACCATTAACTAACAAGCAAGTCCTTTTCCCCTTCTCCCCCCCAAAAAGAAAAACAAACCATAGAGAGAAACAGCCTCAGCAGTAAGTTCAGCAGAAGCCCAGCTTCCAGTAAATGGGATGATGAATAATGAGATGTGAATTGGGATCTAGATGCAAACCTGCCATTCCAGAGACTGTCATGCTAACACTGGCCAAGATGTGCTGAGAGTGGGAAGAGAAACTTGGGAAGGGACTTTCAGTGCAATCCTGTATTAATTATTAACCTCACGAAGCAAAACAACGTGCCTCCTCAGCTCCTGGAGATGGGGTGTTACACTCCACTCATCCTAACTTCATTGCTAGTCAAGAAGAAGTCAGTGGCAAATGGTTCTGTCTCTCTACTCACAGAGGTCAGATCCATACTTCAGCCCCACCTTGGGGACCCAGCCCTTGCTGCGGAAGTAGTGATAGGCCATGTAAGTGGTCTTGAAGTTGGGCTTCACTTCACTGAAAAACTCCCAGAGCTTCACAATCGTGAGGGGCTCCTGCAAATCACAAGCAAAGCACTAACGTGACTGTTCATGCTGCAGCAGCTACAGAACATAAACATCTAGCAAATGGATCAAATACCACAGTCTGCTGCAAAGAGCATGGACTTCAGGCAATAAAGTATGGAATCCCTACCTATAGGGCAGAAACCTGTTGCTCCATTTGGTGGGTTTTTTTAGCATTTCACCACCAGTCCCATAATGCCCTTGTTTAAAGGAAAAGCTGATCAATCTTAAACTAGAAGCATAGGTTCCAATTATTTTGTCATTACATTAACAATAGCTTGATATACTTATAGAACCATAGAACCATTCAGGTTGGAGAAGCCCCTTGGGATCACCCAGTCCAACCATCATCCCCACTCTACAACGTTCTCCCCTAAACCAGCTCCACCAACACCACATCCAAACCACCCTTCAACACATCCAGGGATGGTGACTCCACCACCTCCCTGGGCAGCCTGTTCCAGTGTCTGAAATATTATAGATGAATTCCTTTCCTGTTTCCAGAAAGAGACAGTATTCAGCATATTTATTCCTCTGGTACTTATTTTCCCTATATTTCCTACCTGTGTTACACCAAAACCTTTCTTTACAGAAAGATTGTGCTTACCTTTATTTGCCTTAGTAAACATAAAACATTCAGACCAATATTTCACAAACAGAAATATCATTACTTATAAGAAATACTTCCTAATTACTCTGCTTGGTGTTTCCTCCTCCAGAATTAAGAGCATAAAATACTGCCAGAGATAGTAACAACTTCAGACCAAAACATTCAAACTGACAGGTATGCCCCAGTAATCCAAAATTAATCAAATCTCTTACCTCACCATAATGAATACTTAAACATCCCAGAGCATACACCAAGAAAAAAGCCTGGAAAAAATACAGAATAAATTTAACTGATAGCTAGACTCTTCCTGTAGTTTCTATTCCATGCAAGAAGAAAGGCTCAAATCAATCTCCAATTCATTTTATAGAAAAATCCTAATGTCATGATGACAAACAAGTTGCCTGGAGGTTTCCTTTGTCTTCATGATCTTCCCATTTCCACAGACACAGCACTGCAAAAAATCTCTGGATGTGCTGCAGCCTCCTGAAGGCACCATGTTAAAACTAACATCTGAATATATTTATAAGCAGCACAATCAAAGCAGGATTTCTATAAATGTTATAGTCATGGTATTTCTGTACTTAAGTCCTATCACTGGTCTCTTTGTCACTGGGATTATTCCTCTAAAGCAAATGGAACTGGATTCTATGTTGGGTTTTTTTTAACCATATCATCTAATCATCACAGGTTATTAAAGTAAGTTGAATGACTAAGAAAATCCAACCTCTTAGGAGACACAGGAGAACTCTGTACATCAGCAACAGGTATTAAATTACACAGTAACACAGATTAATGTTTACTTCTCAGATTAAAAATAAACCCACTTGTACTGTACTTGAAACATACCTCTTCCAAGCTGAGTTGTAAATATTCAAAAATCCTAAATGGATTTTTTCGGCACACTAGCTTTTCCTTCTTGGCAAGCTACAAGAAAAAAATGACTGTGTTACTAAAACTTTAAACTGGAAAATATCCTGAGTTCTGAAAACAGGAGTGACTCTAATTTTTTCTAAAATATTAGGACACTCTTTATCCTTACATTTTCTTCTCCAGGGGCAGAGTCTTCTTCAGGACACAAGGTACCTTCTTCCTCCTCTTGCACCAACACGTATTCTGGAGCACACTCTTGTGCCTTGATGGTGTCACACCATCTTTGCCCAGCGCCCCCCTCAGCCCTGCAGCTGCCAGGAACCAGAAAGCCTTGCTTCTCACCAGCCACTGCACCACCCTCTTGCACCTCCCCCTGGTCCTCTTCTTTAGAGCCACTTTTGGCCACTGAATCTCCTTCCAAACAGGCCTTCTGGTAGCCCTCCTCCTCATTCTCAGGACGTTGGGCTGCTCCATTTCCAGCCTCTGTAGAAGACTGACTGGGAAGTTTTGTATTTTCTGCATTTTGGCTCATTCTGTTGCAACTATTACTGGTTTGTTCAGCTCCTTCCTCTTCCAAAACTGGCAGCTCAAGAGGTTTAGTGTAGTTTTCTAGAATTTTGGTGACCGAGCAGTCATCAAATCCTTGCTCCTGCAAAATACTTTTAGCCCACTGGACGTGATACTGGTACCTGGTAAGCAAGCAAAATAAAGGAAGATTCTACTGTGTCACATCCTTTATTTAACACCTTAGAACCAAGCATCTTAAAAATGGGAGATTCAAGACAGCTCACAAACCAAATCGGAACAGAAACTACCTTTGTTGTTTCCCTGAGAAAGCAATAATCCCATCAATGAGCTAGGAGCTGGCAGCTGTGAATATTTAGAGTATTTTTCAATCATGATAGAGTTTTTAATGCCCCTTCAATTATTTCTCCTTGGAAGATAACATTAATATGCAGGTGAGGACATTAATATTCCTTCCATGAAAGCTACAGGTGGAGCTGCCCTCACTCAAACCTGCACAACTCTAGGACAATATTCTCTGTTTCCCAAACCAAAACCCTAACACAGCCATTACAGACCACGTAATGGAGAGCTACAAAGGCAATGAAATGCACCTTCCATCTCCCAACACAAAATGTGAGTCCCTCTGAAGTTGCATAACAAAACTCCATCATTCAGTGCTGTAGCCTGTGTTATAAAAAATGGAAACCTCTTCATCCTATGAATTAATTACCATATAATTTGCACTCACAGATCTCTGCTGAGAGAGATCATGATGCACCTTCTGCACCAATGTCATGACACCTTCACTGCTGCTCAGCTGGATCTGCTGGCACATAAAGCACTCACAAAGCAGAATACTAATTACAAGTGTTTCTGCAACTGGTCATAACTGTAGCAGCAGCACTAATAATATTGCTACTGTTTGTCTTACCTAAAGTTGAGGACTGAAGAAGCATCACTTTTACATTTAAATGAAGTTATTTTTTAGAGTTACCATGAGATTCAAGCAAACAGAATAACTAACTTTCATACCCTCACAGTTAGTTCATATACTGTTTAAGGGGAACAAAATAAATATGTGGTCCAACAGCCTCTTTTGCTAAATTTAAAACTAGCAATGTTAATAGAGACTATTTAAAAAAGCAAATGACACACTATCCAAGTTCAAGAGCTGCCTCAGCCCATATCATAATAATTCAATAAGGAAATGGGAAAGTTATTTTAAACAGCCTTCTCCAGAAACTTCTCCTTCTTCTTCTCAACTGAGAAACAAGTTTATTATGCTTGATATAATCATTTATTAATTAATTACCCATCTGATTATGCATGCACTCAATCTAGGCTTCTACTCAGCAATTAATACTTGCAAGCTTACATGAAAAAACATGCTGAATTTCACCTACTCTATTTCTAGTTTTTCTGATGTAACTTATACATTAAATAGGAAAGAAATAGAAGTAAGCAGTGTTTATACAGCCAACAATCTGAAAATCAGTAAAATAAACTAGAATAATCTGTTTCATTAAAAAAAAAGGAATAAATTAATGTAAATGAACTTACTTTTTGGACGATATTATAGGCATGTTTATGTTAGCACCTGTATAAAGAAAAATCATATGTTGTTTCATCCATATAAAAATGTTTCCATGTGTTTTTGATCCCAGAGATCATCTGCAGCCTGGAAATTAACCCCATTTTCAACACTCTGGGCCATTGTGGTCCCACTTGTCTTCAAGAAGGACACAGAATGAGAAGAGGTACAGAGGCAACAGCCTGCACAAGAGAGACAACTAAATACACTGTTTTATCCCCTAAATGCACTATTTTTCTCCAGCCCACAACAAGATTATTTCAGAGGGGTATCATAAAATCCAGAATGACAAAACAACCAGGAGTAGGCCAGATGCAACTTGCTGCAAGATTAAAAAATTCCCATATCCTTGCCTCATAATTTCATGGACATGGAAGAGACGAAGAGAGTAGGGATGGAAGTACAAACAGGCACAACTTACCTTGCCACTTAGCAACCAGTGAAGGATCTGAAATGCTGTACACTGGTCGACTTCTGGAAAGGATGCCTTTTCCAAAATAGCCCTTCAAAGAAAGGGAAAACTCCATATTAGGATCAGTCATCAGACCAAGATGAACTTATTTCCAACCATCAAATGTCAACGGCCAAGATCAGCTGAGAAAGAACAGGCTTCTGCAGCAGTTAAGCTAGTTGCTTGGCTTCTGGCAACTAGTTCCATGTTAAACACCTGCATTCAGATTTAACCAGTGGAGGGTCTTTTTCCTCCATGCTAAATATTGGTCAGTTGGCATCTCCAAGCAGAATTTTCAAAGAAGATGCAGGAGAAAACACCTGTGCATGAATGTTGTGACCAATGCATAACAGAAAACAAAGAGATGGATAAAGCTACTGCCTAAGAATGGTGGTGAAATGGCATTTGGACACAAGAGGCTTAATGCAGCTTATTGTGCTCAGGAAGAAATCACTCTGAAGATAAAAAGAATTCTACAAGCATTTATAAAACCTCAATAATCCAACCTCCTGAGCTTTAAAAACAAGCAAAAGCTTTTCCAAGGTTGCATAAAATGTTGACAGGAGAAATAAATCTATCAAACATGAAGTCTTTGCAGCTGTGATTGAGCTCATTCCAAAATTCCTATGCTGGGATAAGAATTAATTACTTTTCACATTTGATACAGAATATATGTTTTCTCCTGATTTCAGGAGAGGAGGGAGATATGGAGAATTACTGGAGGTTAAAGGGGAAGGAAAGCATAAGGGCAGGCAGATTTTAGCAAGCATTGTGCTTTACCTAAGTTTTTAAACACTACAAATCCTGTGCAGAGAGGGTACAGCACCTTGTTATAAAGCTGCTCAATATCTTCAGGGTTCCTCACAAGAACGTTGTTGTTAAGGATTTCAGCCTGGCATATTCTGAAATCCTTCCCACCTACATCCACAGGGAAAGGAGACACATAGGACTCAAAAACTCTTCTTTTCCTTCTCGGGGGATGGAAAACTGCTTCTGCCATTTCCTAATATTACTCTTTCCTCCTAAAAAAAACCAAAACAAAGTGGAAACAAAACAATTTCATGTTCAGGAGTTCAAAGTTCACCCATTTTTCGTATTTCAGCAACATCCCCTTCCCAACAGCAAACCAGCAATACATCCTACAGCACAACCCAAGTGCAATTGTGTAACTATTAGGCCAGGCAAACATCAGCAGCGATTTGCTGGTGTTATTTGTTCATCTTCTTCCCTTGGGCATTGTAGTATTGCCCGAGGAACAGCAGAGGATCATTCTCAGCCAAGAGTTTATAAAGTAAACTGAAGATGAAAAGGTGGGTAACACGAAGTTGTTGCTTGAAAGAGTCCAGGTGATCCAGTGAAGATGATGAAGGGAGTGGAACATCTCCCTGATGAGGAAAGGCTGAGGGAGCTGGGTCTCTTGAGCTTGGAGAACTGGAGACTGAGGGGTGACCTCATCAGTGTTTACAAACATGTAAAGGGTGAGTGTCAGGAAGATGGAGTTAGGCTTTTTTCAGTGATGACCAGTGATAGGACAAGGGGCAATGGATGCAAACTGGAGCATAGGAGGTTCAATGTGAATGTCAGGAAAAATTTTTTTACTGTGAGAGTGACAGAGCCCTGGGCCAGGCTGCCCAGAGAGGCTGTGGAGTCTCCTTCTCTGGAGACATTCAAGACCCACCTGGATGCGTTCCTGTGGGATGTGCTCTGGGTGACCCTGCTCTGGCAGGGGGGTTGGACTGGGTGATCTTTCCAGGTCCCTTCCAACCCCTGGGATTCTATGATTCTGTGAAATGCTGAAGAATAAAGCAGAGAAATGAATGAACAGCAGAAACCACAGCGAAGTACAAAATGTGCTGAACAACGAGGGGAACAGATGTCGAGGCAGGTTTAGACAAGGGAGCCCCTTTCAGAGGGCGATGGGACAAGGCCCGGGAAGCGCGGGGGGGGGGGGGGGGGGCAGGATAACCCTCCCTTACAGCCCCGCGGGGGAGCGGCCTCAGGCCCTGCTGCTGCTGCCCAGGCACACGGGCCTGTCCCAGGCGCCACGACCGGCCCCGCAGCCCTCACGCAGGGAGGAGGAGGAGGAGGAGGAGGAGGAGGAGGAGGAGGAGGAGGAGGAGGAGGAGGAGGAGGAGGAGGAGGAAGAGGAGGCTGGGGCCAGGCCGGCAGCGCCCAACGCCCACCCCCGCAGCCCCGCCACCCGCCCCGCCGCTCCCGCCTGAGGCCAAGGGGGCTGCGGCCACCGGGAGAACCCCGGGAGGACACCGGGAGAGCCCCGGGACACCCCGGGACAACCCCGGGCGGCCCCCGAGCAGGCCGCCCCGCAGGCCCGTCGCCATGGCAACCGCGGGGGCCACGCACCCCGCCCCGCCGCACGCGGAGGCCGCGCGCCCGGCGCTGCCAGCCCGGCGGCCGCGCATGCGCAGGGAGGCCCCGCCCCCTCCCCCGGGCCCTGAGGGGCCGGTCCCGCCTCTCCCGCCTCTCCCGCACCTCCCGCTCCTCCCGCACCCAGCCCCCTCTCCCGGCCAGCTGTGCAGCCTGTGTCCCACCCCCTGCGTGGCGGGATGAGGGTGCGGGGACCCCCCCCCCCCCCTCCACCGCTTCCCCGGGAGCGGCCGCGGGATCCCCCCGGCCTTGAGGCCTTCCCCAGCCAGCTGCGCGGAGCCGTGAGAAGCAGCCAAGCGCCAGGAAATCTTTTGAGAGAAAAATGACGTTGTGTGTGGAACACCCGCCCATGAAGTGAGTGGTGAGCTTCACCAGGAGGAGCAGTTGAGACCCCGGCGGCGGGAGGTGCGGCAGGGAGGTGACTTCCAGCCGGAGGCGGTGGTTCCTGGCGCTGGGACCAGGCCTTGGGCTGCCGGGACCGTGCAGGGCCCCTCACCGAGCTTGTGAGCAGCAGCAGCTGCGGCTGTGCAGCTTAGTACCCCAGCCTGATCCAGGAGGTGCCGTTTTTTTGCTTTCCACAAAACGGTACCCGAATGAAATGCAAACCGTTTTCACCAGAGGAGCCAAGCATCCCTTGTTCTGTTTTGGTGAGCCGTGGGCTTGTTACCGGTTTGAACCGTGCCCACCCAGTTCATTTCCACACGTGCAACTAAAACGCAGCTGCTGTTCCTTGCTTTGGGGGTGTGCTGTGAGGTGCCACTCCCACAGGAAGCAGATCGAGCCTCTTCAGCTCCAAGGAGGCAGACTCTCAGTAGAGAACTCTCATTTTCAACAGAGTGAATCAGTGAATTCGCTACGAAGAGCTGGAAAGAGACATCGTTCCTATAAGCTGTTTTATCTTAATTCCCATTTTCCAGGCTTGTGACGCCTGGGGAGGGGGCAGTACTGGTCATAAGGCCACACAGAAAATGTAGGCAAAACGTGACAATGCTAAGCTAGTCTTCTTACTGTTACTTCCTACAGAGGTGCACTTCATATACCAGGTCATCAGTTAATTTATTGGAATGTTGATTCACATACAAAGTGTTGAAGCTAAACCAGAGGAGCCTGTTGTGTTCGTATCACCAAAGCACCCAGCAACACTCTGATAACTTCAGATTTGTTCTTACAGCTCTGCCAAGAGAACACCTCTGAGTTAAAGTACTCCAGGGAACAACATTAAAGTAAGGTAGTATTAAAGATGTTACTTTGTTCAATAAGTCCTTCTAAATTTGTCCAATCGAGCCACTTTTACGTGGAAGTGGGAGTTTATCTAGGCCAGACCTATCTATGTTTTCTCGTTGTGCAGACACATTACTATGAGAGGTACACCACAGTGAGAAGCAGACAAAACATTAAAAAAACTGCAGGTCAGTTGCTTTCTTTCACATCTCATTATCTTCCTGCAGCCTTGAGAGGGAAACCACAGCATGTGCCATTGAGTCCGTTAATTGAATCACACTACTGTTTCTTCAACCAAATGTCTGCTCTCATTTCTGATTACAAGCCCAGATTGTGCTTCAACCAGAAATTCTTCTATCTGAAGGACAGTTCTCTTAAAAGATGAGTCATGGAATTTTTGTTTCAGGATGTCAATAGCTATACAAGATGTTTTCATGAGTATCTGGATCTCCCTTTTTATGATGAGGCAGCAAATGAGAAGGCAGCAGCTAAATGACTGGCCGTGGCTCTGAAAAGCAAAGATTGTGGTGAATCACAAACTGGGGGTGAGTTAGAGATGTCACACTGCTGTGAAAAAAAGGTGTCCCACTGGAGTTTATACACAGGGGTGCTGTGACATAGGGAGTCACTTGTCAGTTCTGCATAACTGATGGGACTGCAACTGAGGCATGTCCAGGTATAAGAGCATTTAAACATAGTGATTGGAAGGGGTCAAGAAGAGAGGGACAAGAGTGACCTGTAAGGAAAGAATGAAATAATTCAGTCTAGAAAAGGTAAAATGGGCAAAGCAGACCATTGCAAAGAGGGAAACCTGCTTTGCTCTTTATGAGCACTGGATAAATAAATAGAAGGAGCAAGGAGATTATGTTACAAAATGATGTTGTGCCTGTGTGGTGAGGATGACGTTGTCCTTAACTAGGAGGGTTGTCCTGTGTCCATCACTGGAAATGTTAAGAGCAGGTTAGATAATGTTCAGATAAAGTTAATTCTGCCTGGAGACAAGAGACTGCACGAAAAGCACTGAAGGTCCCTTGCATGGGGTTTTCCAGGATGTATCCTTCCAGGAGCTTTCCTGATCTCCGCAGTGCGGCAGAGGATGCAGTACTCCGTGCTGCCCTGCAGAGGCTGAGGGCCTGCCGCGTTTGTTAAGTCATCTTTCAGCTCCCCATTTCTGTTTTACAGTCTTTCAGTCCAGGAATGTTATTATGAGAACAGACTGTTTTATGTTGTCTCTGGCTGATTCACTGCTTCTAATGCAGAGGACTTGATTGCTTACTATTTCTTAATACTCACCTGAAATATCCCCTTGCTCTTTATTAAATTTAGGTCCAAAACAATCTCAGCTTTCTGAAAAGACAAACATGACCCTCTTTTCCAAATCACGAGGAGAACAACTTGGTTGTAACCCTTCAGTTCTAGAATTGCATTGCCTTAAACTTTGACACAGTTGCCTTTGCTGCATAATCTTCAGTTGCCCTTTGCCTGGCTCTCAGTGCCCTGATGTTCCCATTGCCAGCCCCAGAATTCCCTGCACCATGGTCCCAGCTGGGAACATTACTGCATGCATAGTAGTCCCTCTGAGCTAGCAATATGTATTTCCAGGGGGAAGTTGCTAGCTTCTGCTCTGTGCTGTGACAGGATTTCCCAGTTGGTGGTAGAGGAGTAGAACAGAAATAGGCACAGTGGAAAGATCTGCTCTTACCATCAGGCTTATGAAATTCTTTCTGTGACCACCTACATGGTAATATCCTTTAAAATCTACATAAGCATTTGCAGTCATGTACTCTCAGCCTTTCTGTGGTTTATTGTGTCCTTCCACAGTAACTGTTACATTACCAAGTTTGTCTGGAATCATTTAGATGAAACATTGGTTTATAAAATAAGAGCTCATTTAATATTATATTTATTGGCTAATATTAACTAATATTCATGCTATGAAGATTCTACTGCCAGTAAAACTAAGTTGCCATCTGCAAGAAAGTCCTTGGCAGTTTTGTTAGCCAAGGTGGTTGTTTTCTGGATGTTTGGGGACTTTTATAAGGAGTTGGGAAGTTAATTCCCAGTCCTATCTCAGCCAAAACATACAGACCAGGTACTCTTTAAATACATATTTTACATTCTTAGGCTTATTAAAAAGAAACAGAAATATCAGCCTGTAAAACTATTTGCCTATGTAGCACTCTCAAGGAAGTTAGTTATAAAATGCTAAAAGAATGACCTATTCTTGTAGTGTATTTAGGAAATTTTGGATTGCATATGAAAAAATAATAAATAATGTTTTGTATAGAATCCCATGAAACTCAAGACACGATTCATCATCAGCATAATTTCTGTCTCTGGTTTCCACAGAATGTTCCTATGAAGTTTTCTTATCCCATTTAGTTGTAGTCCACAAAAGAAACATGACACTGTCTTTTAAATAAGGCCCATTCCTTTCTCACAAGGTGATTTGAGCAGCAGTTGGAGGATGGGCTGTAGCTATTTACATTAGCCAGTTCCACTTTCCCCAGACTGACAGAGATTCCCATGGAAATTCTGGTTACATTAACTTTGACAGAGATATGGGTCTGTTTTTGGAAACTTTTAAGAAAAACAACTAGGGAATAGTTTTCACTTTATTAATATGCAGTATCTTAATTTTGTTTATTAAAGAAATAAATCAAGGTTGGTTTCTGCTTAGTTTCAGATGGTTTTCACAGGAGACAAAAAAAGAGAAGTCAGACAAATGTTGGCCAAGCATCAGCCCAGTAAGAAATCCCATAACAGCAGAAATCCCAAGGTGGGCAGCAGTGGGGTGAACAGCATGAGAAAAGAGAACGTTAGGCATGAGTAGGTACTTAGCATACTTACTGCAGACATGGAAAAGGGGTTTGTGTTCTTGGAGATTAAGCAGACTTGGATGAGGAGTTGTTGGAGAACCATTTGACCCAGCTGACATCCCATCACATCAGTGTGTGGCACCAGGGCTCTGCAGGCATCACAGTGTACAGTCTCACTTTCTTGTCCTCAGAGCTAGCTCACAAAGGATATTATTTATAGTGTCACAAGCTATGTTATGTATAATATTACAAATTGCATGCACTGGAAAATGATGTAAATATTAATTTTCCCTGCATCAAGGCTTTTAACACCTCCAAAGTTGTCACTTTCCTTCTCCCCATGGAAACTAATGCAAAAGATCTGAGCTTGCAATTTCAGGGCAAATTAAGGGCACTTAAAACCTCTGGGTTTGCCCCATCCCTGGAGCTCCAGTATCAGATTTATTTACCTTTTGTTGGAGAAGCATTTGTTCCTTCATGGGTCATTAGTTTCTCTGCTTCATCAATCCCCTGGGTAAGCTGTGAGATGACGCACAGCTTCTGTTTTGCCAGATTCTGACTCTGTCACCTTCACCTCATGCAACGAAGCAATGGGCCAGGCAGTGAGAAGCAAGGACAAAACTCCAGGCCCTGCAGCAAGAGAATCCGTGAAAGTCAGTTTCACATTTTTTGTATTCCCATTGGAAAGGAAACTGTCATAATTAGATGTCTCCACTAGATGTCCATATTTCAGCAATTTTCAAATTTAACTTCAATGAACGTAGCTGCCCTGTGCAACAGGCATAAAAAATTGCTATGCTCCATTGAGAGATGTAAATACAAGATAGATTTTCATATATTAGTGAAGTTGTGCACCTGGATTTTCCTATAAAAAGGTACTGAATCTCGTGCAAAGCACTCAAAACCCACCTTTCACTCTCAGAAGATGGTCCCTTACGGCTGGCAGACTTTTCAGATGTTGAATATTGTTTCTCTGGTTGTTCACAACCTTGCCTCTCTTAGGATTTTTCAAACGGTTGTGTGCTTTGTATTAACTTGTAGGAACCAATAGTTGTAAAAAGCTTTTAAGACTTTTTTCTTTGGTGTTTTTTGTTTTTTTTTTTTCAGTTTGGCATCTAGTTTTTCTACATGCAGTTCTTTTTTTGGAACTCAGATGCGTGCAGAATCCTAAACCAGTGGCTCAGATCTTTAGATATGCCTGCATCATTGTTAAATCATTGCTTTGCTCATAACATTTCCCTTCAAGTATTGACGGCTGCTGTTTATCTGCTTTTCTGGGTGTCTCATGGGTGTTGGACAGCACAGTTATGCTCACGTGCACCTAAGAATGGTAACTGAGCACACGTTTCTCTTTATGCTGACCATTTTAAACAGTGTGTCGCAGCCTTTTGGCCTTGGTGTTCATTTGCTGAAGATGCTTTTAATTGCTCTGGCTGTGCAAGGAACCTTAGGGAAGCTGGGAAGAGCAAAGACTTGCTCCTCATCTGGTGCCAAAGCAGCCAGTGTCATGGCTGCAACTCCAAACATCTCTTTGTACGCACAGGCAGAAGGGTGGCTCTGTCCTTGCTCTGCTCCTTTGCCTCAGCCAATCTACAGTCATCTTTGTCTTGCCAAATTGGTGACATTCCTGCTTCCCTGATTACCTGTCAGACTGCAAACACTGATACCAGTTTCCTCTCTGACGTGTTTCTGATTTGCATTCCCATTCACAGGTCAGAGACCAGTGATTTAGTTCAAATACTAGGGAGTTCCACAGAGCTAAAATGAAGGCCTTAGTTAAGATTACAGTTTATCATGAGCTGAATTCTGCTCTAGGAATATCCCAGAAGAGAGACATTTGTCATTTGTTTTTCTTCTGGTTTCCCAGACCTTTTTAGTTTTGTTAAATGTAAGGGTGGAATAGGTTTTAGAGAATGCTACATACCAGAGCAGCAGCTTCCAGGACCAGATGCAGACAAGGCACTAGTGATTTATAATTACCATAGATGTGAATATAACATCTAAACCAGAACTTTTTTTCTAACACTTTTACCTCATTTACAATATTAAGGACACGGAAGAGGTTGTTTTTATTGTGTAACAAAATGAAAAGTTGGGGTTACTCCATTTAATCTGGACCGTGCCTGATCCAGGAATGTACTTTAACATGAGTATCTGCCTTTAAGCACATAAACAATCCTACTGGCATCAGATATTAGCTGAAATGTGTCTCAAAGCTCATCTTAAATGCTGTCTCGGTTCATGTGTCATAACTGACAAAAGGACAAAATAACAAGCAAATCAAGATAAATCCCTAAATCATCACATTCTAAGAACTGAAATAAACCAAATAAATCAATTTGTTGCCAAAAGTATATATGTTTTTAAATAAAAAAAAAAAAGAAAAAACAGAACATCCTCTTACGGAATATATTCCAATCTTGAATATTTACTTTCCGTTTGTTTAATAACAGGAAAAGGTTTGTAGCTCTTTTGTTGAGTTTTACATGTCAGCATCTTAATATTCCTATGGTATTCTTAAAACCTTTACCAGGAAAAAAAACAGTGCCATGGCCTGTACTAGGAAATGTTCTGTTTATTTTAAATGCATTTATGAGCACACAAAGGCAAACAATTACCTATCATAAACCAAGGGAGCAACTTGTAATGGCTTGATGTCTCATTTGTACTTCTTTATATAGTTCCTTGGCTCATTTGTCCCTGCCCTTCCTGTGTTCTTGTTCTCTACCTCTCTCTGTACCTTTTGAACTGAAGTGTAGTTGAAATCCTTTTTTTCATTTCCCCATTACCTGCTGGGCTCTGCTTCTTTTGGTGTCTCAGCCATAAGGAACATTGGGCTAAAGGTTTGTCATACATCTGTTACTGCATCCACAGGATAAGGACTATCCTGAGCATGAAGAAGTGAATCCTAAAACTGAAGGGCTGCTTTTTAAGTACATAGCCCTTAGACCAGGCACTGAGAGCCAGTATGACAGATAGCTCTCAAAGATCAATAAACTTCTTACAGGGGTACTTTAACCTGTCCTGGCCTTGCCTGTTATATTGTGGCAACTGCAGTAGCTACAGCAAATCTGAGCCTAATCATGTTAAAGGAGTAGGATAGTCCTGCCACTGCAGGATAGACCAAATGACATCAAATAGGCTAGTTCTCTTCACAGAGCTTTAACGTGATAGGGGCTTGTTTGAACAATGAGTAAGGCACAAACAGGTAGCAACTGGAGTCCCTAGAATTATAACTGTGGGCACAGTAGTGTTTGAAATCCAGGCTTCAGATTAAGAAAAAAGTAAATATCTCATAAAAGGAAGTGCAAACAGTAGGGGAATCTTGTTTCCATCTGTCAAGCTGTGTAAAGAATAGAATGCTTAGCTTTATGTAGGCTACTGGGGCTTGGGCTTTGGGGACATCTTATTTACTTGAAGTAGTTGGGGAGGATGTGTGATCACCTGGTCACCAAGTTGTTCTACGTCTTCACTGACTTAGCTACACAGCAGAGCTTTGGCACAGACACCCAAGTTTCAAAGGTAAACATAAGGCTCCAAGACCCAGGCTTCACTGATCATATCTATCTCCTGATTTTTGTCATTAAAATGAGATTCAGCAGAGAACTAGGATCACTACCACTCCTTCAAACATGACTGGTCTCACATCCATTGAACAAAAACCTAATGCTGTTGTTCTGAGGTAGTTTACCAACAGTCAGTTTGTCCAGGAAATACCTTTCATAACTCAGAGGACTGTGGCCAGTTATCTGTAGAATGGGTTGGTCAAGCACGGCCTTTTAAAACTGTGTGCTAATATGGGGGTCCTACTTCAGCTAAAATAGTCTACCTGGAAAGATACTTAGTCTATCAAATGGAATTTAAACATTATTTAGTAGTGAGGGCTCTGTAAGCAAGACATGATTTGGAAATCCGGGGGTGAAGAAAGAGGAGATTGCACAGAAGGACTTTCTACATTATTCTAAGAATTGAAAACCGTGAGCATATTAGCCCTGATCATGAGCATGGCACTGGAAGAAGTGACTGCATTAGTATGAACACATTAATAAGATATTGACAACACAAGCAAATTAAAGAGGTTGTCATAGGGCAGAACTGGTTGGACTTTTCTGAGCAGTACAACCAGTCAACAGTGCTTCAAATCTCAGAGGATATGTTGTAGGTTGAAAATTACCTCAGCTAACCAGTTGGAAGAGGGGCATTTTATGTAGCACTTGGAAATGGATGAACTAGCAGAGAGGCTGCCATGTGGCTTTGTTTCTTTGCTCCAAATGCAGGCTTTTACACCTTGAAATAAATAACTGTTGGAACTATTCTGAAGTAAAGAGATAAGACTAGGCACATTATTTTTACCATGATGTATCTGTCCTGTTATCCAAGCCCACACATGGAGCTGACCTTGGGGTGTTTAACTCAAGGCTAAACTGAAGTGCTTGGTCTTTGCTGTGCTTTTACCTCAGGGTTGCTTCTGCATGTTAGTTGCCACGACGTACAAATCATAGCTTTTTTAGCAGCCAAGTCCAGCCCTAACTCTGTGTTTCTGCATGGTTGTTTTCACACATGATGAAGTTTACAACAAGCTACGATTTTTTTGCTCCTTATATAAATCCAGAAGAGAGGCATGTGGCCAAGCAATATGGGTGGCTGTATTTGAATACCAACAATCTTGTCCTCGCATTGTAGCACGTTGTGAAACCTGCTGTGCAATTTATGGCATGATTGGATTTCATATCACAAGGGAAGAGGAGGATTAACAGTCACATGGCCACTAGATATTGGTATTCTGATTTGTAAAGCAATACATACAGGCATGCAAATCATTATACACATCCCAGCAAAATTATACATGAACACCCCATTTCTCATATTCTTTCCTTGACAATAGTAGATCAAAATTACAAATGCAATTTACTGATCTAAAATCAGCTTTCAACATTTATCATATTTCATATAAGCGATTTCCATCCTGTTGTGTCCTGAAACATTAGAGGAAAATGAGGGATATTGGAATTGTTTAACACCTTCAACCTGTCACGGATGGAAAACTCCATCCATAGATGAATAGGTTCCATTCATTGTATTAGACCCACAATGTCCCCTGGGAGAATCACAGTTCTGCTAAATGCCTCTAGAGCACTGGATGATGTATGTGAGTCTTGGATCGGGAAAATCACTTGTAACCAGAGAGCCCCCTAGTGAATACACCCCTGAGAAGGCTCACATGTACCCTTTTAAAGTGTTTAAGGTCTGGAACAACTTACACATACTCAATTTGTTCTAGATACAATTGTATGAGTTTAATATATAGGCTGCCTAGAAGAATGGGATGAAACTTCCTGGTTTGTTACATCATTGTCCACCCAGGGTGAACAGAGAATCATTGTGTGCTGATACACAGAACGTAATCATTTGGAGAATGATAAAAGAACAAAATTGTGAAGGGACAGTCTCCAAGACACATGTACATGTGTTCCATATTTGCAGTTAGCATGTTTTCATATTCCATGCAAGCTGCTGTCAGGGGCCAGCTGTGACTTTGGACATTTATGGCATTTAGCAGATCTGTGCGTGCTTCAGAAGAATGTTACAGTTTAAGCCATGCATGCTTTCCTTACTCTTTTACCAGATCCTAGAGAAGGTCGGTGCTACCTTTTGCCTGCAAACTGCTTCTTTAGCTTTCTTTTCACCTTGAGGTGTAAGTTTTCCAATGGGTAGTGCTTACTGATGCAAGCATTTTAGATGTATTTACCTTTGTGAAAAATGTTTTTATATACCTTTTGAATTGTGGTATAAATACCAGTATATTTCTGTCTCAGTACTGTAAGCTTTCTCATTCTTCATGTTCTTCATTCACTTAAGTTATAACAGGTACTTTTGTCTTGCCTTAACCTTTTCTAGGGCAGGGACTGTTTTCAAACGCAGCCATAGTGCAGCAAAGTTAAACCTGGTTCCTGTTTGAATCCTTAACACTGCTTTAATGCAAATATCGTGGCATTGCATATCAATTTTTAAAGCTGAAGTTACTCAGTGGAAAGTCTCACAGGCCCCAAATTAGCAAAACCTTTGTAAAGTTCATATTACTAATCTGTGGAATTTATAACGAAGGTGTTGAAATCACTTATGCTTTTGCTGACTCATTTCCCCCACGGGGTAGCTGATGACCTCAGAAATATCCTCACAGAAGTTCGGGGCACCTAGTTGCCATTTGTACCCTAAAGAACACACTGAACTCTCAACACTAGTTGATCCTACAGTTTTTGCTTAACATACCTTACTGCATTGCAAACCCCAGTCTATTTCAAATGCCATTTTCTTTTCTAATCTGTTGTGACTCAGATGCTAAGTTAGTGTGGTATTTACAAAATATCTGTATCGCCATGAATTTATCTTGCCAACAGAAGTTAAATGGTTACATATTAAAAAGATTTTATAAGCATGATATGCCACAGTAAACATTAGTAAAACTGTTCTAAAACTATTTCTGTCTTTTGTTGGGAAACAAATTATTGAGGCTTGAAGGGGAAGGCTGCTTAATAAAAGGAAGGAGAATTAAACATACTGAGGTTTTAAAGGAACTCTGGTTTGCTGATTAAGTACTTTCTACAGAAATGCAACTAGTGTTTCCTTCTTTAAAAATTCTTAAATCAGGCCCATATGCCAGTAAATTACTTTCTTTACTGTGGGTGGAGGTTTATTTTTAGTCCCAAAACCAGTATAGATTAAGACAGCAGGCTAAAAATCCAGGCATCTGCATGCTAAATAAACTGCCACACACTTGAACTCTTGGTGTCAACTCATTCATCTTACCGTGGCTCAGCTTAACTTTCTGTTAGAAACAGCTTTTCAGTAGCCATCTGCCAAGGCTATAAACCTGCCTTACACCCCAATCCCTTTCCTTACCTTTCTGAAAGCATCTTTCAGTTGTTAGGCTTCTTGCCCTTGATTTTATTGGGGTTGAATTTTGCAGTACTTTGAGTCTCAGAGTGGGGCTGGAATTTCATCTTCTTGTCTATAAACTTGCCTCTCAATCTAAAAGCAGGACTGCTTGGCAAGTAGTATTACTCCCTTTGGAAGTCTGATGACTGGTGGTCACTATAACCACATTGCCCTTTTTTAAAACAAAAATATCAGTCTCTGTGTGTGATAGATTAAATAGTTCAAAACAAGTCTCTCACCAAATGTTTGCCATCACTAGATGACAACCTGGTAACCAGCTGGTAAAAGACAGAATTAGATTTTTGAGATGCTTGCTGAGCTGTTTGTGCAGTTTTTCTGAGCAGGTTGTCACCTCATTCTAAATAGAGAGATCCAGGAGATCCAGCTTTTAAAGAAATTATTTTCCTTTGTTTCCTTTCCTTATTTTCTTGAAGGTATTTGTGTCCACCAAGGCTTTACCAAACTATAGCTTGTTCTGAGCCATTACTTTTCCCTCCTGTTCCCATCTTTTTGAATCAACACATGCACAGAGAAGATAATTCTTATATAACCAGGATAAAGTGTTGGGTACATTATTAATGAAAACCCAAAACATTCTCTATCATGTCATCCAGCTTTCAGAAATGTGGAAAGACTGAATTGGTTAATGCTGGAGAAGTTCTCTGAGATCCATACATAATCTCTGGTAAAGAACTGGTTTAAATTAAGTGCAACTCTTCTCTGAAAATTGGAGTGCACACAGTGCTGCTTCTTCAGAAGAGCTGTACTTTGTTCGTATCAGCTGACCAGTTAAAAATATGGAGGTTCTTCACTCCTCACCCTGCAGAGTTAGCATGACTCCAAGCAAGTAAACTGCTGATTACAGTTCACCTCCTGAAACTCCAAACATAATTGTTTGCTGAGTTTCAATCAATTACACCTCTGCAAAGTAATTGTAAGTGACAGGTGGGTCACTGAGGGCATAGTCTGCTGATATAGGGCATAGCATGGATGAATCCGAGGGTCTAACCTGGCCTCTAGAGCTTTATACTTTTGAAGACATCCAAGGAACCCAAAAAAACCTCTTCTCTTGTGTTCCAGAACCAAAGCTAAATTTGCCAGGCTTGTAGTTTGCAAAAATGTTTCTGTCATGTCCCCCATCCTAGCAGCTGTAGTCAGTGTCACTTCATGTACACAGAATTCTCTGTGCCTGTTGTCCTCAAACACATGTTAAGGTCATATACACCCATCAGTCCTTCTTGCTTGCTGTGGAAAAGATACAAAGTCAACACGTGTGGATTCTTGCAAAAATCTTAGGAGTTGAGGGTGCTGGATCCTGCATCTATCAGTGACAGGGCTCTCCAGTGGCAGCCTGGTGTCACTAATGTCTATTAATGGAAAGCCTTGGGACTGCAAACTATTAACACAACTCGTTGCAAGACTGTAGCACGATTGCATCAATTCTTGCAATGGATGTATGAATCCCTTGAGTCAACACTGTCTGATTAAAAAATGACTTGTGGCTGGATTTGAATACTTGGAATAAATAAACCAGCAACTGGCTGTTATGCAAGGTCTCTATACTTTCCCCACAGACTTTCACAAAAATGCCACATTTCTGACACCTTTCCAGCAAGCTATTTAGAGGCACCATGGTCTAGGCAGACAGGATGCTAGACTAGAAATATGAATACTGGGTTCTGCTCCCCATTCTGACATGCACTTGGCAACCAACAGCTCAGTTATTCAATATCTTTATTTGCAAAACAGAATGAAGCCACTTACTTACCACTTACTTTGATATTAGTAGAGAATGGTGCTGTTATTTAAGACATTATTTCTTCAAATTCCTTTTAAGAATCCTTTAAAGTAATTATTTTACAAAAATTCATTTTAAAATGATTATGTATTCATAGGAATACTACCATCTATCTAAATGCAAATTTACTCCTCCATCCTATTAAGTATCTATAATGCATATTTAAAATCTCCATAAACCTCCTTACTCCATAAGGAATATTCTAATCTCATAGGTAAGCAGCAGGAATTCGAAAAGTCTCAGGTTGCAGCAAATTGGAAAGACCCAGAAAATGTGGATTAAAGTAAAACTGCTCTTAAGGACAGAATTTAACTGTTCATTCACCTCTGCCACTTCAAACTGTCAGAAGTTCAGATTCTGAACCACAGAAAAGCCCACTCCGTGACATCTGATAAAAGGGGGTCTTGTATTTGATCATGTAACATCAATTCTAGAGGGTCTGAGGACCATAATTTGTTTATATCATTGAGGAATTATTATACCAACTAAAACATGACAAGTTCACACAAAACTCCTTGCTTCTTCCTTCTGTTGTTTCTGATTCTGCATAGTCCAGTGACATTGAATCAGAGCAGAGATATGAAATAAATCCATGCTCTGTTAATCAAAATCTTCTCACGTAATTCCATACATAGTTTTATGGATGGAAATTTAAGTCTAAATATCCCCTAATGTGCCAAAATAACAGTTAGGAATTGCTAAATGGTATCAGACCCCAAATAATTGCTAATGATATCAGACCCCTTCCTAATCTGGTAGTGTGCATTCCAGAGTGACCTTTTCTCCTGCTTCAAAGGAAGGTGTCAAAAAGAATGTAGAACATGTTTGGGCAAAAGCTGCTGTCCTTGCTGGCATGAGAACCATGGCTGTGGAAAAAAATGCATGTGGTGTGTTGAGCAAAGAGCTGAATGTGATGGATTTGAACTCATTCTCAGGAGATAATCTCTTTCTCAAGAGAAGTAGCCAGGTGACATCAGGTTTCAGAGGACAGAAATCCTCCCCTGGGCACCAGCTCTGCAGCTGTAGGTGCAGCAGTGCAGTGGCTCCTCTTCAGGTGTCACACAAAGCCAGGTGGGTTTGGGATCTGTGGCCTGAGACCCTCAGTGTCTGAGACCCTTGCTTCTCTGCTGCTTACACACGGGCAGTCTTTGCACAGGGTGCAAAATAGCCACACCGATGGCAACTGCTGGCAGGCTACATGTTATTAGGGTTATTTCTGCCTCTCCTTTTTTAAGTAAGAGGTTTAGGATTATGAAGGATCTGGAGCTCAGAACTGTAATTTAGACTTCTGCATAGAATATCCATGGAGATAATCTCACCAGTGTTTCTTCCACGTATCAGAACTTCAAGGCAAACTCAACTGTTTAGTCTCCATCACGTTGCTGCAAAGTTAAACAATGTCAATACACGCAACTCACTTAAACCTATGTCCTTTACTACCTATGACATAATAACTTGCATTTGCACCAAAGGATACCTAAATTCAGGCTGCTAATGGAGAATACTGAAGAGGTGTGATCTATGTCACATTTTTGTGAGGCAGTATGTATTGAGAATGAGTAGATTCTAACTGTCTGTGAAGAAAGGAGGTAGTGGCTATCAATGTATTTGATAAGAAAATCAGGAGCCTGCTGTATCTTATCATGGTATAGCCAAAACAAAAAGGAGGTGCCAAAGTACAGGCTTTCTTCAGAGATACTCCACTGCTATCTGTCTAGTGCCATTGAACAAAAGGATCCAATGTCATTTGGGGCTGTCTGTGGTATACAAGATTTTGGTGACATTATCAGCACATGCAACTCTCTGGAAGCCATGGGAGTTCATAATTTACTACTAGTTTGCAGCCACTTTTGGGGGAAGGACTTTCAGTAGGAGTCAGTTCATATTGGCAATAAAGCAAGTCTTCTAGGAAGAAGGGAAGCTTCACTTCAACTACAATGGAAAATAAAGGCAGAAACAGTAGAATGAGTATTTAAAAACTGGCTAGGAACAATGTTAATATTATTAATGCTAGGGTTTGGTTTTTTTTCATGAGTGGCCAGAATCTTCATTTTATTAAACCAGACCTGTGATGTTCACAACCAGTAACAGAAGCAGAAGGGGTAAAATGGACTGTTAGCCCACACAGAATTGCCTTCTACAGTAAAACTGTTAGCATTCTATTTACTCTCTCTTTAGATCAGTAGTGTTAATATTAAAGTATGTCCACAACATAAACTTTCTGATAATCCTCAAGTAAATTCCTCCATTCTGTTAGAATTGAGGGAATCATACAGCACTTTGGGTTTGAAAGCAAACCCTGTGTCCTCTCCTTGCCTGCCTTCATGCAGTGTTCTACAACTTCTTTCAAGGGTAGAAAGTCCATACCAGCAACTGCCTAATTCTTTAATCTGAATTGCTGAGCCTCCCGTGAAGTCAGAACCATAAGCTGTAAACTAAAGCCTGGAAGAGCTCCTTGCCATAAAGAGGCAATCAGTTCAGTGCTCCTCAAGCTTTTTAGAATTTGTCCCCTTCTTCCCTGTAAAATTGTGACCCAGGCACAGCTGTGCTGTCAGTTGTCTAAGCTTGTGGCCTTCGGTCTCTGTTACCCTTCCTGGCTCAGAGGCTTTGGTTCACTCCTCACATGGCTGCCAGAACAGAGGGAATTTTCAGTGGGAAGAGAAACAGGTAGTGAAAAGAGGGACAAAGAAGAGGGACAAAAGTCAGGACTTCCTTGCAATTTGCCACTTTTGTACTTTCCCACTCTGTACTCCTCCACTCAGGTCTTCCCTAGATTGGGAAAACTCTTACCTAAGTGAGAAAGAAGCAGCTCAGGAAGATTAGGTTGACCCTAAATACTAGGGTAAGTTTGTTCTTAAGATTCCAATAAATAGAATTTACCATGGAAAAAATATTCTTCCATTATGGTCTTTCAGTTTTCCTTATTTTTTTTTAACCAAAGTCTTTTTCCTTAATTGTGTTCTATTATTTCCAGCTGCATTTGCCGACACACAACCTTGTATCCCTCCCCATAAGAATGCTCTCTAGCTTCTTAACACTGAACATTTGGTCATCATCATCCTTATGTTCCCATCACTTTGGAGGTGTGTGAAGGGCACCTGAGGGCAAAAATACACCCAGCAGGTCTTGTGGGGTTGTGCCAAACCTCTGCAACTCCTGAACTTAATGTGGCTCTGCCCCGTACTGAGATGAGGTGAAACTTCTGTTGCCTTTTTCAAACACAGGCCTATTGCAGCACTTGCAGCCTCCTGTTGCAGCAACATGAGGTTTCAAAACATAATGAAACCAACTTGGCCCTAGAATATTTATAATACTGAATATTTATTTATTCAGTACTAATGTCTGAGAGGGTGGCAGCCTTACTGACAGCGTGAGGATTCCAAGCATCTGTCCTTAGCTTTCCAGTGACCCTAGGGAAGCAGCCCATAATCGACATATTTCAGTTGCCACAGGGGTTTGTGGAGGGGTGGGAATGTGGGCAAGCATATTTCTGGAGTTATAATTAATCCTACTTGTATGTGTGTGATTTATGTGACAGCCTCGTCATTGTGGGAATAAAGGAGTTGTTATAAAGAGAAGTGGAGGTATATTATTTGAAGGAAGAGGAATTTATAGCAATTTCACTGTCTTTACTAAACCATGCATACTGGAAAGGCTCTCTTGAAATATATTAGCACACTGCCAAGAATTATCCTTTAGTTTTCTACAGCCTGAGGATTATTCCAAGTGTGTCCCTAGAGTCTTTTGGCTACTGAGATCAGGATTCACCAAGAATTTGAATTAAAGGCTGCAGCAGAACTCAGAGCTTGCTAAAACAACAGGAACTGGGGCTTCCAGATCTTCTGGCCATAGATTTAGCAGAAGCACATGATCCCCTGCTCACCTCTGCTTCTTCCCAGAACACTCTGCTGTCAGTACTTGTCCCATTCTCCCAAAGGAGCACAGAAAGAAAGGAACAAACCATTCTCCCACAATTTTTTTTCTACCTTAGCACAGGCAGATAAGATATAACCTGGGTATAAATACACAATCTCTTCTAAAACTTTGTCATCTTTTAAAGCAGTCTTGGGTACTTTCAAACCTTCTTGTGCTAACTCTTCAGCTTCATCCAGGATATTCTGCATTCATACAGACTCTGTATCACATGGCAGAATAAATGTGATGGCACAGGAAAAAAAAAAAATCAGAAGCATTCTTTTGTCATCAGGATCTGTGCTCACCCACACATTGTGTGTGACCAAAAGCAAACGTGTCTACAGAAGTATGTCATCTGACATCTGGATCTTTTTTTTAGCTGCCATTGCTTCCTCTTCTTACCTCTGGTGCTGTGTGGTGACACCATGCTGAGTCACCCCTGCCATGACAGGGCAGCAGCATCTTGTTTGTAAACTGGTTTGACTTACATAAGTGCTTGTAAAAGATTAAATTCCAGTTTCAAGGTAGACCACTTGACATGGACCAGTTGTAAAGGACACTCCCCTTCTATGGGGAGTCCGAATACAGCAATTTCTTTGCCTGTATGGTTTAGAGAACTAAGACAACTTAAATTCTATGTATTTAAACTGCTGGGTAAAATGTAAAGGAAAGAGGTTTGTCATATTGTTCCCTCAGTCAGCATCCTGCCATCCCCACACATTGCCTCATGGTTCAGGCTGTATTCAAGTTACTAATCTGAATGCAAAGCTACCCTTACCACAGTTGCATACAAATAGATATCATTTGCTCAGACAAGAAATAATTCCATTTCTCCTCCTGTGAAAGCTTAAAAATTGCTATAGGAATTATCTGGCCAGTATATAATTAACTATAATCAGCAGCAGCTCAGCCATGGTATTATCTGCAGCTTCTAGCATACAAAATTTCAGGGTCCAAAATTGGTGCTAGTGCAAATGTCTATGGTTCCCATGAGAGTCTGGTAAGCTGGTAAATGCAATACTGGCTGTCTTCATTTGCAGAAAGATTGCAGAAATAGTGCTGTGTTAAATTACAATAATTCCTTAACTTAATCCTAATGTTAGAGAATATGCTAATGCCAGCACTGTTGAGCCATGCACCATGAAGCAGGCATAATTTTTGCTTTATACAAGTGTTACATTTCTTGAAAAATATTTTGTATTGAACACAAGCCAAAAAAACTTCTGTGGCCATCAGCAAAACTGTTGAATAGTGCAAAGGTAATGAAATTTGGAGAGAAGCTAGATGTATTGCACAGCACTTTACGGGAAACAAATTTGGTTTGGTCCTGTTCAGATAGAAAAGGCCCTGGTCATTTAGTAAGCCCTGAGGTTGAGTATTTCAGCAAAGATGAGGAATGAATGGTTACAAAAGCTGAATTGAACACCCACCCATAGAAGTGGCTTTCCAGGCTGGTGCCTGTAACCATCAGTGTCTCCACAAACAAGTACTTACAGTCTTGTACCATTCTGTAAGTAAATGGGCTTAATTTTTCAGAGAATTGATTTATCCCGTGTATAAAGAGAGGAGAAAACAAACGGATAAAATAAAACCCCAGTAGGATTCCATAAATCCAGCCATTCTTCTCAAAACCTTGGAGGAATGTACCAGAAGAAGTGATGGTACAGGCTGCTGATCCTACCTATTACATTTCATAGAGCTACTACGTGTAAAAATCAAATAAAAAAAATTGCTATCTCATATCCCAAGATACTGGGTGATTGTGAGGTGGAGTCAGGGTATGAAGTCTGATCTATTAGATACATAGAGTCTCTCCATCATCTCTTACTGTGAAGGACCCTCCACACTCCTGCCTTTGGCTAGCAGGGAAAGGGGACTGGCTCAAGGGCACTATGGACAACCCAAGAGATTTAAAATTAGCCATAATTTTGCCAAATTAGGAAAAAATAGCAAGTATTTCATTAAGTAAACTATATTCTTCTCATCCTCATGAACAGAACAGTGACATAAAGCCATACATTCAATGGTACTCAGTTTTCAATAGCTTGGGGGGCTTTGCCTGTTTAGAGGCAACCATAAAATAAAGTGATGCTTAATGATCAGCCACCAAAAACTCATAGGCCTCCAGGAGAAGGAGGCAGGGATAGAAGTCCAGGGAACAGAGCAGCTTAGCCCATTTAAGATGTCTAGATGTCACCTGGCTGCTTGCTGAGACATCTGAGAGTGAAAATGAACAGTCAAGATAGGTAGCTGCAGAGAGCTGGTCAGAAATGTGACCCCAAGCACTTACTTGATCAGTATTTTAAGGTCAGTTTATCCCAATACTGCTGAGATTTCAAGAGGATGACAAAAATCCTTCATACTGTGATTCTGCTTAGAGATCTGCCTTAAACCACTTCAGTAGGAGGGAGCTCCAGCTCTTTCTCACTGCTGGCTGGCAGGTTGCCTCTCCTGCGTGTGAGCCCGGGCTCTGCTATCCCCTCCTCTGCTCTCAGGACAGCCTTTTCTCATGGTGAGCAACCAGGCACGGCCACTGCCCCATTCATCTTCACCGACTGATGTGTGGGGGAAAGGAGGTGTGCAAATTCCCTCTTTGTACACAGAAAGCATCCCGGGAATTCTCCTGCGTTGCTGCGTTTGGGTGCGTTTCCCCCCACTCTGCCTGGCTGACGGAGGGAACACGCAGTGTAGCCTCTCCTTCTGAGAACATGACTCACAAGGGCTTCTGCCATCATCTGAGGATGTTCAGGCAGAACAAATAGCATGTGACCTGAGGCCAATTACAGCTGGGAATTTGGATTAAAAATAAAAGAGGAATGAGAACATTTGTCACAGAATACTCCATCCTTCAAGGAGCTGAAAATTTTCTAACGGGGAATGAAAGCAACATTTGTTTTGATTAAAAGTGCTTCCGTTTCACTGGTTTTTTTTCCTGACCCTTTGAACGCTCATATTTTGATGGAAAGCTATTCTCCATCAGGAGTTTGGCTTAGGGAAGCAAGCTGTGAAAGAAAACAGTGTATGTTCTTTTCCCAGACTGGGAAGAGAGGCTGTTGTGCCTGTGAAAAGCTGCCTGCACCTTGCTCTTCTGAGCATAGTGAAAAAAGCAATTGGATTGAGATTCTTCACGGGAGATGCACGTGGGGTTGATATCCTACTGCCAAACAGGGTCAGAACAAGGAGACAAGTTTACACATTTGTAGCCTGGAACAAATGTTGGGGGAGTGTCCAAACCCGATTTTATAGGGGGATTATCTAGTTAATTGTCAGTCAGTTAACTGGAGATGAAATGCTCACGTGTGGATACAAGGTCCAAGCAGTATTTTGCTCAGAGCATTCACCTCATAGTTTCTACAACTACTGGGGAAGGATGGTATGTTGCCATGTAGGTGACAAGAATGTGCACAGAGTGGCTCACAGATTTGAAACAGCTATCAGCGTGGGGCTTTTTGTTTTGTTTTGTTTGTTCAGGTGTTTTTTTGTTTGGTTGTAGCTATTTTATTATTATTTTTTTTTAATATAGAATGCCCATGTCAGCATTGCTTATTTCAGAATAGGCTCAGAACCATGACTGACCTTAGTAAATGCAGAGCTGCACAGTGCAGTCAGAAGCACAGAGAGAGGCTGTTCCAATCACTCTGTGCTGTCTGCTCTAGCAGGGAGTTTGCTCTGCAGTTAATCAGTCACCCACTCCCTCTTGGTGGCCAGCTTCTCCAGGCAAGCACCAGGCACTTTGGTTTGACTCTGCTGTAGTTACACATTTACCCAACTCTGTATTCCCCAACTGGAGCCATAATCAGACATCAGTACAGTCTGTAAGTCACAAAGTTCTCTTGCTGATAATTTCGTCATTTCTTTATCATCTGGCAGTGAACCACTGCTATCAATCTGGCAGAAATGGAAGCAGTGGTAGTCTGCTTGCAGATTGTCACTCCAGTATTTTGTCTATATGCCCAATCCTACAAAAGCAAGCCAAGGAATTTTGCTAACTCAGCTACAACACTTACGCTTTGCAAAGCTCTGTAAACACAAGTTCCCAGAGAAGAAATCCAAGAGCACGTTGTGGCAGGGAAAAATATGTTTAACTACATTTAGTGAGAATTACTTACACAGTTCATCAATCAAGTGACAAACAAAAAGTAAGATCTTATTTATAATCCTCCCTTGCTTCGGGTATAGTAAAAGTTAGTATACGGCAGGAAATTAAAATAGTATTTTATTTTCCCACCTGCTTCTCTCTATTATACCTTGGCCAACAGTGTGTGGTGTTAGTACATTTTGTAACAGACCTCAGGGCAATGTGGGAGCACTAATGAAACATCATTGCATTTCTGGGAGCCACTGGAGCAGCTGATGGTAAGATCGGAGGCTCACTTCAGGTAGAGGTGGTTGCACACATTTTTCAGCCAGCTGATAGCAGGGAAAACAGCTTTGCTGAAAAACTGATACACACTGATTTATTTGCTTCAGGAACAGATTTCCAAGAGCATCTAGTCGGGAGAAAGATTTCTTTCTTATAGATTTATTTCCTTTCCTCTCTTAAGTGTTGAAACCTGTCATCTAAATCAAAGAAAATCTATGGTGATTGCTAGGCTGAAACCTTTAGCCTCTGCTAAACTAGTCCAGTGTGTGTTTTTGTCATTATTTTCTGTTTCTTTAAAACAGAAATACTGTAGAAAACTCACAAAATAAAGGATTTGAGGCAAGACTGTATTTACTCCAGATAAAATTAATAATCAAGTTGTTCTCAGCTCTGAAGAACAGAAAGTCAAAAAAGCAGTGAAGAGCACCTGGGATCTTGAGGTTAGATGTTGTCATGGAAGGCAAGTGAGGTGGAGGAGTTGGAGAGGGACCTAAATATCACAGTCTGGAACAGAAATAGAAGAATAGTTCTAGGAGGGGCCAAGAGACCTTCTAATCCATTCTCCTGGTCCAAGGCAGGAGCTGAGAATCTTGAAATATTCCTGAGAGAGTGAAGGGAAAAAATAGAACTTGGTGGTAAAAGTATCTGAAGGAATAACTGCTGTAGTGGAGAATTTCTGTACAGTTTTCCTTTGTTTTTGTTTTTGTTTTGTTTTTTTTGTGTTTTTTTTTTTTTCAGGTTTATTTGAGATCAACTGTACAAACCTTGGTGTAACAAGATGCTGTTGAACAATGGCAGGTGTAGCCTGTGCTCCTGCAGCATCTATCTCTTGCTTTTATGAGCAGATGAATTGCCCATTCACACAGGCAGGTAAACACAGAGTCAGTCTGTTTGCTGTCTCAGAGGTGGAGTTTTGCAGGCTTTGTTGGCACCTCCGGGATTGAAAACACTGTTACCAGTGACACGGAAAAAAACCCGACACATTTAAGCTAAATAAAGGAAACAATTTGATGAAACACAAATAACTTGCAGCTCCTGTTATCACAGGACATTGGTGAGGACATTTACATAGTAAACTGTTTCTTCCAGTGGATAAATCTTGGCGAACCAGAGCAGTATGGAGTAAGTAGGGAATAACCATTTCTCTCTTTGAAGGTAATAAATCACTAGCTCGTTTGTAGGGATAAGCACAGTAGTGCTAGTTGCATTAGCAGCAGCAGCTGATCATGTGGTTGTTCAATTCAACCTGTCAAAGGTGTTTTATACTTCCTGCTAAAGGAGCAATTCCCCAAATTTGAGTCCTTGGACGACACTTAAATGAAGACTCTGCTTTGTAGACCTTTCTCCTTCTGTTCTTGGATGTACCCACTAAAATCTTTCACCTCAGCCACCCACAGATTTCAAACATTGCTGCTTCCTTCAGCCCTGGTTGCATATTATCCCCATGGCACATACAATTGCCTAATAGAAACAAACATTAAGAAAGCTTTTAATGTATTGTTGCTTGTCCTCTAATAATAAATGCAACAGCTGAAAACAGAGAAGAGCACGGTCACCAGGAACACCAAGTTCTAAGCACCCAATATTTTGGGAGGGGCTCCAATACCAGGCATGGTGTTTTGAAATGGGCTTCCAGGCAAGACTGGACCATGTTTTTGGAAAGGCAAATCTGAAGCCTTTTTCTTGAATATTAAGAGCTATATTATTACCAGATCACACCTGTGTTGCAAACTCGATTTCCAGGTGAATGGATTCCTAACAAGAGCTCTACGTTCTGTCTTAGGATGGTCGTTGAGAACTTGTTCCTGCAATTAATTTTTTTTTTTTTTTCCTGAAAGCACAGAATGCCCTTCAACATCTTGTGCACCTAGTGCAAATGGATTACACAGGTCCCCCTCAAAGAAGCTCAGCACTGTGCAGGGCTGAGCATGTACTCTGTGAAGCAGATCTCTCAAATCTTCCAGCAAGGCTGTGTCAAGGTCCTTGGGAAAAGCCAGTGACACTGTCTTCAGGGAAGTGAAATGGTTGCAGCACTTGGGTACCCTGAAGCCTGGGAAATGATCTTGTCAACCATTGCCCAGTGTAGGGAGCAGGATATACAATCACAGTGAGTGGAGGGGATGTGTGACAGTAAAATTTTAGATTTTTGCAGACAGACCCAAAATTCCTTGTGCCTCAGGTTTCCTTTGCCTGATGCAAAATAATTGTCCTGGTTAGTTGACAAGTTTCATGAATGTGAAGGTGCAAAGGGAAAGAGGACACCAGAGGGAGGAGAGGAAGAAAGAGAAGAGTGAATTAATGGCATCAGCTTTGCTAGGTTCCATTGATACATGATATTATCTAGTTACAGTAGCAGACATTTAAAATTTCATGTATTATGGGAGAGAAAGAAACCACCTGTATATAACTGGAAAGAAGGCAGAGGCTGCCACATTAATGTGGAGTGTATTATAGGCTGTGTTTTGTCTGATTTTTCTTTAGCCATCTAAAATTCACATCCATAGCCTGCAGCAGGAGCAACATCTCCAGCATGCAAGCTACAGCACAGCCTGAAACATCCATCTTTGCAGGAGATTAATGCCATGCTGAACCCCCCTTTTGAAAAGGGATTCTACCTGGGTGCTTGGCTTTTAGACAGTCTTAAATGAAGTAATATGAAATCAAGCTGTAGCATACAGACACATTTTCTTGCCTGGTACATAGTTAAGTAGTTAGAGGAGAGGAATTAGAGGAAACCTAGAAACCCATTCAGAAACAGATGCTGACAAAAAGAAATAATCTTAGACTTTTTGGTGTAACTTACACATCCTTTTTTCCTACAGAAATGGAGCCCTGATATTTAGCCAAGCTATCCTTCCTCTGTCTTGTGCCATAGCTTTTGCTGCATTTTTTTACATCATTACTGTCCATTAACTCCTGAAATATCAGAGAGAACGTTAGAAAAATCTCTTACTTCTCTAAAAGGAAAAGAATGTTATGAAAACAAACTGCGGCTTTTTAGGACTTTTTGCAATTTCCTGAGGCTTTTTCTTGAGCTAAGGAACATGAAGTCCTCACTCTCCAGCAATTCGTGGGAACAGCAGACTATGCACGAGAGACCTGTTAGTGTAAGTCTTCTAGAGAGGGAGAGACAGATGAATACAATGGTCTGGTTTCAAAATGTCTTTCGAAAGAGTGCTGCTGTCTCTGAAGTACACCCTGGGTTTGAAGCATGCCTTGGCACCCAGTGTGGACATAGATCTATTTGAGATGCCACCACCAAAAGTCTATAGTGAATGGATTAAGGGCTGGTTTACTCCTGGCTTGGGAGGATGGCTTTCTTCACCAAGAAGCAGGGTCTACCTATGGAAAGAAATCCACAGCCTACAGGAGAAATAAAATAAGGTGCTTTTGAAAATTGATTTCACAGTTCTCCTTCTCTGTCTTCTTTTCAGACATCTTAGGACTGTGCCATCAAACACCAGCAAGGACGTAACGGTCGTGGATAGTGGTGGCAAGAGGCATTTGTCAGCCAAACAGATGTTTTGGCTACCCAGCAATGCCTGCCTTTTTTAGCAGCAGCAGCTTCACACTGCTGTGTGTGGGGAGCGTGATTGGCTTTATCCAGATGCTCATGTCATGCAGCCATGGCACATTGCCAATCATTCCACAGCCTGGAATGGCATGGTAGGGGTTTTTCTAGTGCAGGTGAAGCTTCACATCTACGTTTGCTGAACCTCACTGTATTGATTCCAGGCACTTACTCCAATATTTCAAGATCAGGGTGGATTAGAAGTCTTTTGCTCCAGAATGCTTAAGTGCCTGTGCTGGAGAAACACACGCTGTGTATTTTGGTATTCTAGTCACTAAGCTAAACTTCAAAGCAGAGGGTACCCAGAAAAATTCTTCTGCATCCCAGCTAGTATGAGTTCTCAGTTTGACAGCAAACTGTTGAGAAATACTTTTTCATCCCTTTTTGCACCCATAATAGCTTCACCTTTCAATGCTCTCTAGCTTACTTATATGAACGTTACATTCAATTGTGCAAAGTCATGTCATAGCATATCTCCTGCTTCCCCTGTACTCACAAGGCAAATTATCCTGTCAAAAAAAGAAATTAAATTAACACGGCATGATTTTACTCTTGACAAGAAAATGTGGACTGCTTATTATCTTGCTATTGGCTGGATATTCTAAAATGGCTAGTTACTCAAACACATCAGTAACCAGCTGGGTATTTGAAGCTAGACTAATCTGTAGTTCTTTTGGTCCTTTCTGTTTTCCTTTAAGAAGGAAAAGAAATAAATAAATAAATTCATCCATCTGAAGTCCTTTGAGACCTCACTTCTCCATGATCCATGAGTTCTTAAAGATAATAGTTTAATGGTTCAGATTGTTTCAGCTATTTCCTTAAATACTCCAGGGTAAATTTCCTTGCAGCTTGCTAATTTGAATACATCTAACCCAGCTGAACATGTTTAACCTTTTCTTTTCCTACTCTCTGTACTCCAGTTTGTGGCTAATTTAAATTATGCTAAGCAGCTGGCAGGGTTCAACCTTTTGAAGAGTAAAAAGTGTCTTCTGTTATTTCCTTGTCTTCCCTTGGCAGTACTGGACCCCAGGAATTTCTATATCTCCATTATTTTTATTTTAATGGACATAATAATTTATTATCTCCTTTAATGCCTCTTGCAAACTGTCATTTTCTACTGTGATATTATAGCACCAATGGGTATTTCCCATCATGGGTGACTTCAGTGAGCCTGTGCCAACAGAGGAGAACCCTCTGATTCCAGAGGCAGTGGATGGTAGGGACAAGGCTGTCCTGTCAAAGTCAGCCCCAGGGACAGGCTCTAGCCCATTACTGGGTGCATTGCATTGGTTAGAGTATATGTCATTAGCCAGTTTCATTTCTGTTTGCTGTTTATTAAACAGCTACACTGACCTGGGGTGATCTAGAGCAGTGGTTCTGCAGGTGTTACCCAGGCACCCCTGCTCTTCTAGGAGAGGTGAGAAGGTAGAGCACAAAACCACCAGCTGGGGAAAAGGAAAAACACGAGTGGCTCCCTTGCAGGCAAAGACATAATTGGGGAAATGAAATTTTAAAGGCACAGCCCCAGCTCAGCTTTCTTGTTTGCAAATTAAAACCTTTCTGGTGGTATTTTATACAATGGCCAGTGCTGCTTTCCTTGGGAAAAGAAACATTTTTAGGAATACTGCAGAAGATACTGTAAGAGGGGGATGAAGCAAGAGGCTTTAGTATGCAGCTGGCTTTGTGAATGATCTCGGGCTAGCTGCGTACCTGCAACCCCAGTGCTCCAGCTTCCCCCATCAGTAAAATTCCTCTAGTTGATACTGATTGTCATAAAGCATTTTGAGCTAATTGCTGAAAGACTGAACTAACCTTCTGCATTGGGTTGGTCATGCATAGTGCTGTAAAACCAGAGAGCTGGAAGGGTCTGAGCAGAGCAACGTGTTTTCTTCTGTAAAGGTGCAATTTGGAGGCTGAGATTTTATCTTTGAAACCACATTTGAAAGACATATTAAAATGCCCAATAAAACATGTTGGATTCTTAATCCATTGAGCAATTACTCATTTCAAATTATAGCAGCAGCATTAAAACGCAGCTGGGGTAATTTCTAAGAAAATCAGAAGATACAATCATATGACAACATTCTTGTGCCCTGCAGTCCTAACGTATGCAGAAAGCCTTGGAGCTTGAGGAGACCTTGTGTGCTTAAACATAGTGGAACAGGCTTTATTTTGGCTAAGGAGTTCTTTACCATGCAGCTATCAGAATGAAATTTTGTTCCCCTGGATGTCAAACAGAATGTACCCACTGTCTGTGATTTAAGACTTACCAGGCATGCCAAGAATATATTAGCTGACTCTTGGCAGTGGGAACTGCATTTGTGTAACAACAAGCTTTAAAACCCTGTTAAGAAACAGTGTCTGATCTGTAACATGGGACTCATTCATTTTATTCTTGTTGTCATTTTACTGAAAAGAAAAAAAAAATGTGCACAAGACACTTTTCCAAAAAACTGGAGGGTACTTTGGAATGTCTTTTTGTTTGTTTGTCTGTTTGTGTTTTGTTTTTTTAAAAAAACAACCCAATACAACAAACAAACACCACAACAGATTGGGTAATAGCTCCATCTACTACTTATTTGAGGCTTGTTTATAATGTAAAGGAGAATGTTTGTTGTGTCTCCTAGACACCCTACTGTCCCTACTCTATCTCACAGTGTGAATTGCACAAGAATTTCAAAACCAGTGCTTAAAGTTAGGCTCTTAAATCTATATTTAAGTATTCAGAGTCCAGTTGCCTGTTGCTCAGCTCTTCTGAACACCAGGCCTTGTATCCATTTGCCTAAGTGCAGGGCAGAGAAAGGGACAAGGAAAGGCCAGTGAGTTACAGGACTCACCTGTAATGTGAGGGGCAAAGGTTCCAAGTCCCTGCACTGCCCTCCAGATGGGTACTGTGGCTTTCCATATTTATTTATGCAAAGTAGAAGAGGTCCAGCAGGAAAAAGCTGGAAGAGAACCTGTCTGCACTGGCTAAGATGGCCTGTCAGAGCTGAGGGAAACTAGATTCCAGTGCTGTGGCTCAAGGGTAGGAGTTTGAACCTGCATTTTCACATGGGCTTTCCTGGATACAGTCACAGAAGTTTCGAACTGTCTCATTTTTGCAGACTAGGAACTCATTTTGTGGGTTACACTTGTATTGGCTTTTGCAGAAGTGCACTTCTGTTTTCAGCCCCACTGCAGTCATTTCTGAAGACCTTGATCATGCGTTCCCACTCAGCAGGAAGGCTCCCTGCAAGTTCTCACTGAGCTCTTTCGCCATCAGAGCTGTTGGGAGAAGGTTTGCTGCCTTATGGAACTGGCAAGATGCTCCTTCCAGAGGTGCCTGGAGGTTGCCACTGACCTCAGGATAGCTGCAGAAGGCAGGGACAGCTGGGCCTGCATAGCTCCCATCCCCTGGCACAATGGTTTCTGGGGAAGGAAATGCTATTATAGTTTGTATCCTCAGCCCCTTGGCTGCTAACCAAACAATCATAACTCTGAGCAAGACAGGCACTCACACCCAGCAAGGGCACAGGCCGGATGCAGGGAACAGGAACTGGGGACAATGGGAAGAATCTGGGGTGCAGCAGCAGCCACAGGCTGTCCTCTGGTGTGCACTGAGACTCAGCTCCTCGTGTAGCTACTCCTCTGTGGAAAGATACAAGCTTAGGAAAACCAGTCAGACGCACACCTGTGTACAAAGTCCCCCCTCTACCTCTTGTTTGAAGAATGCCCACAATTGAATATTCACGTTCCTGCGGGTGGAAGACAGAGGATTCTTGCTGGTACAAAAGGCAGTTTCTCAGCCAGTGAAAAGCAGTCAGGCTTTGGGCTAGCCCAGGGGTGCCAGAGTGCTGGCAAGAGACTCACAGGGTGCTTTTTATGGAGCAGGGATGTGTTGCATCCAAGGGGGCAGTAATGACACTGACAATCACTGCTTTCACTATTTTAAACGTCTAATTTCTTTTTAAAAATACTTCGAAATGACTGCTCTTTCCAAACCTCTTTTCTGCGTGTGTGGGACAGGTATCCCCAGTCTTCCATTTAGGATCAAATCCTGCTCCCTCTGGGTACCAGCAGTACTCAAACCATGCCCAAACACCATGCTCTAACACTTAGTGAGCAGCCTGGCTGTGGGGCAGTTTGGGAGGTGCTGCACACGAGACCAGAAAACCAACCTGGACAGCAAAGGCTGCTTCTGACACAGCCTGAGAGGGGATTTGCTCTCCAAACCTACTCTGTCCTGCTTCCACAGGAAATACTCCTCTATACCTGACTGAAACGTGAGTGGGCCTGAAACTCATTGTTACTTTGAATTCCCTGGAGGCCAATTCTACAAGTAGAATCAAAGGCCATTTCACTGGGACCGTGCACTGGCAGAAGCACCTCTGTGAACAGAAGCACAGCAGAACTGAGACAAGCATGTTGTATGAAGTGTTTGTTAAACCTGCAGTTCTTTTGTATTGGCTCTTGTCCTTTACTAGCAGACCCTCTCCAAAACTCAGCAGAGCTGATCTGGATGGAAATGCAAAATGGGGTGTCAGATAAGGAAACATCCAAATGAGACTGAAGCTGCTGGGGAACTGAATGTGCCCAACTCTTGAGCAAGAAGCCAAGTGGGACAGAACAGCCCGTGTCCATTCTACTAAACTCAAAATCTTCTCTGACTGAAAGCTGCCAGAATCCAAACCATGAGCACCCAGGTCATGTCATATAGCATAGAAATGTCATTTTTCTCTGAGTATGAATAGGTACTACATTCTAGGCTTGATCCCAGATTTGGAGGTTTTTCCTCAGATTCTGAAAGTTTTCAGTCAAGCTCTGGTATCACTTGGGTAATTCCATTCCAGCCTTGGTATTAGTTAATGTAGACAGCTTTGCTGTGTACCAATGGATGTGCCATGAAGAGCCAGCATGGATGGAAGGTTACCTATAAATATCCTAAGAGGACACTTCCCAGCCCATTGTTTGCTCCCTCATAATGTCTGTGTTAAGCTGTATAATCCCCAGAAGTGACAATTTATGATGGTAGAAATACACTGGCACTTGTGCCTTGCAGGTGAGCACCTCACAGTCTTGTACAAAGAGCAAATTAAAGGTTAAACTTCAGGGGACCCAAAAAAAGCTTAGATCAGAAAACACCCCTTTATGAGTACAGGATTTTTGTTGCTGGATGCCAAAGTACCCTCTTCAGAGCTTAGACAATCCAAATAACTCCTCCATGCCACCTTCACAACTCTGTTGTGTTTTCAAAATCCATTTTTTTAGTACAATTTCATCCATGCTGATTTCATTTTGCTCTAAGGCCATTGCCTTTAAAAACATGACACCAGGTTGGAATTGGACCTGCAAGTGGACTCTGGACCTTTGCATTACAATAATAAATGCAATGATCACTTTTTGTAGAGTTCACCCAGAAATGAAGGTAAAGCACTCCCAGTGTCTTAATTTTCCATTATCTTTTACATTTTAATTTTTCTCCTGCAGAAAAAAAAAAATATTACTGAGCATTTAATATGTTTTCTTTTAAATAATTTAAAATGCTCTTGTTTAGGATAGTCTATTGCAGTATCTTTTTCCACTGGACTGCAAGTCCAAGCTTAATAATAAGACTTGGGGAATTTTATTCCATAAATTGATCTTGCAAAGGCAAAGCACTTGAAAATCCAATTTTCCTTGAAGCTGGCTTTATTACTCTTTTTGGGTTTATTTTTGGTAAAATTTTATTGTAAGAATGCATAGGCTACAAATACTTCATGTTTGTACCTCAGACTGTATATGCTGAAACTCAAATGTGTTTATAACCTCAAAGTCTGGATGCAGAAGAGTCTGAACAGCTCTGGGTCTTGCCTGTACGAGCACAGCTGAAGTGTTGGATTGCCTGGTAGTCTAGAATTAATCTGGCAAAACCCCACTCCTGTAAAATGCAGGAAAAATGTGAAAACTCAAGAAAAAAGAAGTATAAAAGGTGTGTGGAAATGTTCAGCTACATAGCTACTAGAGCTTTTCATGAAAGCTCAGCTAAAAGATAGCAAGTATAACCTGAATTCAACCACGACTGCAACAAAAGTCTTCTTTGCACATTAGGGTGGACTCTTGGGTTGGGCACATGAGAACCCACCTCAGATTGCACGACTCTGATCGTTCCTTTCCTTTTGATTTACTCTGCTTTGAGGCTGAGCTGTGAGGGAAATTTGTGAGGCCGTGTTCTTTCTAGAAGGGCCTCCCCATACAAATTGGAATTTCAGATTTGAACAGCTTTGGGTGTCTGTGTGTGCCTGCACAATTGTTTGGCACTCTACGTGGAGATTAGCCCCCATGGTGTTGGTTCTGGGTCATGTACATAAAAAGAAGGAAACCTTCCAACCCAAGTGCCACAAGAACAGCTGATTTGGAGAGATGACATTGGCCAGTTTGTGATACCATCTTGCCATCAAGGAGGTACCCGAAGACTTTATTTTGGTCTAGCACCCAAACCTTGCCCTTGCTATGTGAGCCACCTCCTCTGCTCAGCTGTGCTTTTTCATTTAATGTAACAGGAAGAAGAGAGGTCTCCTTTGCCAGCAAGCAGATGTCCACCCAAAAGATTTTACTAACTGATCAATTGCAAAATCCTTCACTGCAATACTTTATTAAATAAGATGCCCTCTGTCCTTCCTCCCACCCCAAGCTTACTTGCCAAAACTTACATTCAGAATTATTACTGTAATGTTTTATAGTCACTGGGAAAAAAAAAAATAAAAATCCATTTGGTCTTACAGAATGATGTGAAATGAATCTCTGGCCTCAAAAGAAAAAAAAGTCTATTAAAAGTAGCTCTTTTTCCTCCCTCCTCCCTCTCCCAGGCCTCTTTTGCTCCCCTCCCCCCAACAATAAAGGATGTTTTGGAACAGCCTTTTCAGGAAACATTTCCACAGCAAAATGCAGCATCATTTATAATATTTAAAGCTACATTTTTGTTGAGATGGCTTGGCAGGCTTTGCTTGCAAATCTGGCAGGATATGGCCAGCTGAGAGTTAGCACTAACAAACTGAGGATATGCTGACACAACAGAATGCTTTAATCATCATTGCAGCAAGCAGGACAAGATCTTCTCCTGCACTGCCAGCTCTTCCCAGTGTGAGAACCAATGGTGCTGCGTATTCCTGCTTCCCTCCCCTGCCTCCAGAGAGTACAGTTTTCCCTTGTTGTTTCCACTGAACTAAAAAAACCTCGTTGGGTAACAGCATAGAATATAACGGGCAATGGATAGCCCTCTTGGCCAATGCTCTTATGAAAATGCTGCCCATTTCCAGCACAATAAGGAAGCTTAATAATTAAAAAGAAAGTCCTTAAACATTGTGTCTCCATCGAAGGGCTATTGTCACTTGCAGCTAAAGCTCTTTCCCTGCTTTACTGGGCAATGCTCTTTTCTGAAGCAGAGCTGGAGGTTATGTTCAGTTAGCAAAACCAGGATTGGAAGCTTGTCCCGTTGGAGGGCTGAGAACTGATTTTAGCCATTTGCAAAATATCTGCTGAAGTAAATAAATTTCACATTGAAAAGGGTTCCCAGATAATTCAGCTCTGAAGATCTAAGAGATCTAAGATCAAGGCCTTGGAGAAGCCTTGCCCTTAACCCCTGTACAGTCCAGGTAAGCTACAGGGTAGAGACTAGGTTCTTGCAATAATGGAGCACAGGATTTGAAACATCAAAAAATAAAAAACCCATGCCATGGAAGAGACTGTGAACTGAAGCAACCACTCATATGTTGGGAGCATGTCGATGTAGAGATGCTGCTTCCTGGCTTTGTTACACTAGAACTTCTTGCAAACACAGTCTCAGAAGGTGCAAAGTATCCCTGTAAAAGCCTGCAAGAGGCAGTTGGGCTGCGTGCTGAGCTGAGTGGTGGCTCTTGTCTGTGGATCCTGAACAGGACAGCAAAAAATTCACTTCCTGCTCCCTCCCTTGGTCTGCCTTGCCTTGGGGTGTGAGGTGCGTGGGCAGTGCTGGGCACTGTGAGGCCAGTAAAGCAGGACTCACTCATCTCATTTAGGAACTCGTGGTGCCTGACATGCAACAAAGTAGGATTGGGACACATTTCCAAGATTACAAAGTGCACATTGGGAAGAAGAGTAGATATCTTCACAAGTGTGCAGCTTTTACACAGAACACAAAGGGCTGGGGTCTAGGGGACCATGATCAGGGATACTCTGTATAGTCCTTGACAGTCCCTGTATTTGCCAGCTCTGACGAGTGAGCAGACACAAACTACACTGACTCCACACCCTGAGCTGCAGTTGCTGGTCCCCATCTCCAGACTTGAGGAAATGTATGTCAAACAACAGCTCCCACACTGAGGAGAAACCACTGGAATTTATATGGCTTTAAAGTAGGGGTGTGCCAAAAGAGGACTGCTGGTATCAAGGGCCAGATGGCAATGCAGGCAGATCAGCACCAAAAGTATCTAAATATCCCTTCTATACCATAAAATTCCTGATATTTGAGTGATATTTTGAGGCAACTCTCAGAATGTATGAGCAAAAAGGTAACAAATAGCAGTTATTTTTTACGGGCTGGAGTTCTTCCACCCACAGGTTACTAGTACTGGTTTCTGGTGAGGAGCTATACTATGAATTAAAGTTATATTCGTCCTCGCTTCTGTGCATCCAAAGTTTTGGAATCTTGTCTTGCTTCCTTTTGGGTTTGGGTCACTTATTGGCTACTGATTGCTTTTTAAGGCCAGCTAGCAATTTGAGACATGCTGCTTGGCCACTCTCAGGACATAGCTATGCCCTGCATATCAAAATGAAAAATCAGAAATTCAGGAACTGTCTTTCCTACCATTATCCACGTTTTCAGGGCTAGTTAGTGCTGATAAGTGTGAGAGTGTGTTTGTGTACTCGTGTAGCTGGAGACACAGCTATGCAGCTGATTTTTAACCACCGTAGGGTGAGGCAGTTGGAAAAGGATGTCAGATGAAGCACACAATTTTTTTCCTATGCTTGAATGAAAACCCGAAGCAGTTGACAGGTGTAAGATGAAGCTGCTTTTCCAGGGGACTGGTTTGTTGGGGTTTTTTCCTCCTAATTTTTGTTTTTCTTTTCTGTAACCGTCTAGCAGCAGCTTCGCATTGCTGACACAAAGCTGATCTTACCTCCATTTGGGGGGGGGGGGGAGATGTTACCTCTTCTTTCAAAGGGAAAAGTCCCATTAAAACATACTCAACTTCAAGACAGAGTTTACAATTGCAAATCAAATATTAAATCCTGATCCCCCAGGGCTTAACTGTACCAGGGGTGAATTGAAACCCTGAGCGTGTGTGCTACAGAAAAAGGGCAGGGCAGGGCAGGGCAGGGCAGGCCTGTGGCACTTGCACAGCTTGGCAGCACAAGTCACGACAGCCATGATCAGAAAATCCATGTTCTAGGCTTCAGTATTTGAGTACTGAAGGGCTGTCTGCATTAGGGAAAGATTAGGGTAGGAAGACAGAGCTCAACTGCTGCCTGTCATGCAGTGCTGACAGGCAGCTGGTTACCTGCCCTAGGAAGACAAACAGTTTTTCGTTGCTGCTATGGAAACAGGGAGTAAAATGGCCTCAGCTGCCTTTGCTATCATCATGGGGATGCTGGAAATGTTTTTCTCTCCTCCAAAGTTTCACGTTAGGCCACTGGCAGCAATGTTTTCTGTAGAAATGGTTATCAGTGACCCTGCCTGAGGGAGGTCATTTTTCCTGTTCAACAGAGACCTGTGAGCTTCTCCAGGCAACATGTTGATGACTGGTGGATGCTTGACATGGTGAGGGAACAGGCAGGTGGTTGCTGGCTGCACAGGGAACCCCAGTAACTTTCTCTGGACAGCATTTACCTCCAGCTTTTCTCCACTGAAAAAGCAGATCAGTGTAACATGCAGGGTAGAATAACAGCTCCAAAGTTTTAAAACCTGAGGGAATGCAGCAGTTTCCCACCGAGCACTTTGTCTCTGCAGATGTTGTGATGGAGTGAGCAGATGATTGAGGAAGGGCAGTAACACACAAGCCAAATGAACTTCTTCAAAGGGAGGCACATACCAGCTGACTGCTTCTGGTTTCGAGTTGTTCAATGGTTTTAGCAGCACTCAAGATCAAAAACCAGATTGTTCCTTTATGGCATAGCCCATTCTGACCAAAACTCCAGAGAGTTGGAAAATATTACAACCTACTTATAAACTCCCATTAGCAAGTTGTTGTTTTTTTTTTGTTTTTAATAAATAAAGTCCCATAGAAACAGAAAGTATTTACAATTAGATCAAAATTCTGAATGTAATTCACAAGAGAAAATGTTATTTTTTGAGAAAATGTTTTCATATCCTCATAACAGTCATTTGTTCTAAATTAGTACACAGCAATTGTCCATTAATTGAACATTTTTCCCTTAAGACCTCTTCTTGCAGAGAAGTATTTTAGGCAAAACTTCCTAACCATGATGTAACCGTTTAGAATTCAGAACATTTCTGTGATTAGTAATTCACATAAAAATTAACATTTTCCATGGCTCGAGGAAAACATGATGAATAACTATCAAAATGTAAGACAGGAGAACAATATATTTTATTAGAGCAGCTTACACAGTTGAAAGAAAAGTAGAGGGTTTTGGGTTCAGTCCCTTCATCCTGATAAAGGATAACACCTGTTCCTGCAGAACTTCTCCCCTTAGACCACCAGAGCTGCCAGCACGTTACCCCTCTCAGGGTGGATGGATTGGGTCTGTCCCTGCTGGACTGAATGGCTTCAACACTGTCACTCCTTAACTGCTGCTTTCAAAGATACTGCCAATAGAGTAGAATTAAGCTCTTTGAGTTAATGTGCTGCTTGGTTACTCGGAAGTTCTTCCTGTAACAAAGTCATGGGCTTAATTTCAGGGTCAGTGCATCTCTTCCACTCTCCAAGTTAAGTTTTTAGTATTGCTTAGATAAGAACGTGCCCTAGAATTCTTCTGTATTTGAAACCAATTCCCACCTCTCCTTTCCAGTGCAGCCAATGTGAAACTGGGTTGTATAGGAAAGGCAGGCTCAGATGAATAGTTTCTCCAGCCTGTTACTATGACAGGAATGCAGAGCTGGAGCCGTGGTCCATCTCAGTGCCAGCTGATCTTTGATATGTCCTCCTACAGGAGGGGATGAACTCCACAATTAGCTAGAGGTTCTCCCACTAAGTGACCGATGGCAACATTTCAAATGGCCAGTGTCCAGTGGAAAACAACTTAAAACAAGGAGAGAGAGAGAGAATATTGTCTTTTGACTCGTAACGCTCACAAAGGAGCGAGCGGGTGATTCCTGCCGGTATCCGCCGCGGGAACAGCGCGGGAATCACGCCATCCTGGGCAGCACGGGGCAACGTTCCCTTGGCTGGAGGGCAAGCTCTGCTGCCTTACCTGAAATGATCTCACTGCGAGCTCACTGGAGATCAAAGCTGTTCACTGCAGCCTCCAACTGACTTCATCTCCCTGCAATTTCATCCGTGGGTTTGAAACCTGGAGGCGGAATGATCCAATCCACCAAACTTCCTGGTGGGCATGATGCTGACTACTGACCCTAGGCCCAGAGGGTATCTGAAATAAGTAGTGGGAAACACTTCCAGGAGCCTAAGGGTTTATTTTAATATTTGCCTCTGTCAGCCTCTTTATTGCATAATTTTTACCCACTTACTTAGACTTTCAAGGTCTCAGTTTGGAGTAAGGCCACTCGCTACTCAGATCACCACTGAACTGGTCTCACCAAGTGTAAGGCACACTTTTTGCTACATAAATAAACATGGCCATGGTGAGGAAACGAAGGCTATTCATCTGAGGACTGCTCCTTACTTCAATATATGTGTTACAATTAGTGGCTTTTTTTTTGCCCAACATTCCCTGTTCAGCTCCATCAGTGTGGATCCCACCCTCCTGATTCTGGCAGGGGTAACACTCACAAGCAGTACAGGTGGGCAGGCTAAATGTGAATCCAAGGGAATCTCACATCAGCACTGAGGTTACCAAAATAAAACTGTGTAAGTAAATTTACCTCCTTTTTATTAATTTATTCACTCTCCTGTGCTCTGCTCCCAGTGGAAATCTCAGGTGACAGGTCAGGGCAACACAGATAAGACAATGAATCTTAACAGCAGTGAACACACCTCAAAGCATTCCTGCTCCCAGTGATGATGAACAACAACAGCTCAAACCAAACTGGCACAGTAGGGTTTCCATTACAGGTCTGTGTCCTAAAGAATGACTTCAAACCTTGCTTTTGTTTAAGAGGAGTCACGTGATTCCAACTTTCCATTATGGATACGTAGTTCAATGATAGTTCATCAAATAATCTGGGAAGGTCTCAGGCCAAGTGGTTTGTACCAACCCATCCCACATGCAGACTCAACAGGGAGTGAAGGTTGCTGGGGTGTGTGTGCTGGAGCCAAGGGGGGCTGCACAGCACCTCCAGGCAGGCTGCTGCTCCCCTGGCATGAGCAGAGGAACCGAAAAGCCTTCCCAAGAGTGATGAGCAGTGCATTTTCCTTACTGAATTCATCCTTGGAATGGCACCTGGTGTTTGGGTTTGCCCACAAGTGGTGGGCCTTGTGCTTGCTTAAATTGCCACCTCATCCCAGAGCTCCAGCAGTCAAACTGCACAGGGCAGGCACAGGTACTGCCAGGCCTGACATTCCTCACTCTTGCTTTTTAATCTCTCACTGGAAGCTACACTAATCTGTGATTCAATTTTATTGTTATTCTGCTGCTGCCCTGGGAGCACAAAGTAAAGCATGATACTTAAAACGTTGCCCTAAAAAAGTTTCAGGAGAAAGATTTTTATTTTTTAAGTTGAAAATTTAACTGCATGCTTAACCAACTTCAGTGAAGCATCAATCATATTGGACAAGCAATTTTAAGAAATAAGATAGTTTAAAAAAATTAATTCTGAAAATACTGCCAAAGATTTCATGATATAGATATTTTTTTAATATTAAAAGTAAATTGTAAATGTGTCTTTATAAACAATATGCATAAAATAGATCTACTATACTAAGCTCTCTCTTTTTAAATGCTGTTTCACAGTAATTTCTTAGGTATGCGAAGTTTTCCCTCAAAGAAATAGTGCAATCTGAAGAACATACATCGTGTCAGGGGATCAGAACTATGGTCATTAATATAAGTCTTTGTAGATCTCTTGTAGGAGTGGATGAAGGCTCATGTCTGTCTCCGTTTTCTTTATTATTTGCAAGAGCTGCACATGTTCTGTTACAATCTGTCTGAGGTCCGTCATTTTCTGCAGCAGCTTTGCAAACAGCTGCGACGACTCTGGATGGTTCAGCTTTAGCTGGAGCTCCAAAGCTTGCAACAGATTGTCTTGAATATCTTCAATGGGCTTCACGTTTAACAAACCCGGGCGATCTAGGGAGAAAATTGGCAGTTGTAAGAATACAGGAACATCAATCTCATGTGTTGTTTTATTTAAGATTTCTTAGAATATTAAGCATTTGCATCTGGCACTTCCTGAGAACTGTCTGACAGTTTCTTCATGTATTTACTTGTAAGGTTTTCCTAGAATTTGCTCAGAGAAGTTTTAGAACTAGTACTAGAAACAGTTCAAGCACTTGTGTGGTGCAGAGGGAGGTTTATACAACACTACAGTGCACTTTCCACAGTAACCTGGGAGTGTTTATGGAAAGGAAGAGCAAAACACAGTTGGCAGACAAGCTGGTACACAGGAGGGTTAACCTGAATACAAGAAAATCCTTCTTTATTCTCAGGGTGACAGAGCCCTGGGACAGGCTGCCCAGGGAGGTTGGGGAGTCTCCATCCCTGCAGACATTCCAAACCCACCTGGACGTGTTCCTGTGTGATCTGCTCTAGGGGATCCTGCTCTAGCAGGGGGGGGTGTTGGACTGGATGATCTCCAGAGGTCCCTTCCAACCCCCACCTTTCTGTGATAAACAGTTTGTACCAGGTAACACTTTTGGAAACTCAACATAATAGTCAGATGGATTTGCATGTAGTTGCTACCATTAAAATGGTTTCTGCTCAGGTGGATGCTAACCTATCAAAATTAAAAAAAGGCAGAAATTCACTTTCTGCTGTCACCCCAGCCTGGGAGATTTAAAAAACCCAGGCTCAGTTCTCCACACCCAAGCTGTTAAGAAGCCTCATGGCAGCTTTTAGCACCAGCTCATCAGCTCAGCCACAGGTGCTTGTGGCAGCGGAGCACGACTAGATGTGGCTTGTGCAGAAAAAGCCTTTTCTGGGCTCCTGCCAGCAGAGAGCTCTCCTCCACACAGAGGAATCTGGGATGGATGGTTACAGCCAGAGCTACATGCGCTGCCACAGCTGCCAGAGTCCAGGATTGCCACTGGCATGTCTCATTCTTTGGCAAGAAGCTAAATCTTCCTTTTTAAACCATTGTTATCTTTCGTAATAATAGCTGATCTGTTATTTCTGTCTGTCCTCAAATACCTTCTTAAGTGGTTGCAATCATTATTTAACATAATTTGTAACATTTGCTTTCTAACTTGAGGTAATAAATTAATTCTACAGCCATGAAAGTTAATAGGGTTGGTTAACATTATTAAATCCTCACTTATGATAATCACGAGCAGTAATTCCTTACTGCTAAACTACTTTTTACTGGGTAACCCATCCTGATTATCAGGACACTCCATGAAAAAGCAGCCAAGAATTTAAATAACATTTGCTGTCTAGCTATGAAATGAATTTCATAGGCTGATCAATAGAAAGCAGTGCCTGTAGCTTAATTACTTCCCTAGGGCAATATTTCCATTTCAGAAAGGAGAAGGGGTTAATCTAAATTAAATTTTAAAACCAGACTGTTATTCCCTATGATTGGAGTAACCTTTCTGTGCATCCTGTTCCACTAACTCAGCTTGGCTTGTGCTGTATGCTTAGAAAAAAGGCTGAGAGAAAACAAAGCTCTTTATAAATACGTTGGGGTTTTGCTGCTCAGAGAAAAAAAACTGCAGTGCAAACTAAAAGGCAAAGCTGGCATGAAGACAAATGAGTACACACAAGCCATGATTACATGTAGGTCACTGATTAGGACAGGGTGGTTAACTCTCAAAGAGGTGAGGTTTGGGGCTAGTTTGTTGGAAATAGGAATAAGGGCAAGTTTGAATACGGAGCTTGGTATTTGTTTGATGGTGGTTTGATGAAGTGACTTCATAAAAGCTTTCAGATCTAGGTGACTGGACCCAGAGACCCACTTGGCTGCTCCTTCCCTTTGGTATTTTATGCTAATAAGCTGTGCTTGTCTTTCAGAGATCACTTAATTCCACCACCCCACTGATAATACCACAAAATATGGTTCAGAAGGTCTGTGAATAAATACCTGCAAGCAGAAAATGGTCTCCAGACAAACAGCTCCTTTTTATCGCTTCCTTTGGCAATATTATCAAGTCATTTTTAAAAGATTCCTTAAGAAATGTTGATAAATAGGAGGCAATTATTTTTAGATTACCTGAACTCATGACACGTGCTGCAAAATCTAGCTACTTTCTGTGTGTCTTTCGGCAACATCCCTCATTTCAGTACTTCAAAGCTGTTCATCATCCTGACTTCGGGTTGCGACGGCTTTAAATTTCACTTCTGTGTGGTGGGTGAACTCTGAACCAGCTGGGTATGACTCAGTGCACAGTGATATAAAAAATCAAAAAGCACAAAGACTGTGGCCTCCATTTCCTCTGAGATTAATCTCTGTTTGCCCCCTGCTTCTTTTATGGTGGGAATTTTCAGGGTGTGAGCTTTTCAGCAGCGAAACTCAATTCAAACACCCGTGCTCCCCAGCGCAGCTTCAGAGCCCAGGAGGCAAACCCAGGAGAGCAGAATTTACCCAAGGAGCTCCCCAGATTTGGGTGCCCAAAGGCTGAAGGTCAGTGAGACTCAGGCATCTCAAATCCTGCAGCTCCCTTGAAAAAGCCAGGCTAAGGGTTTTGTAATGACCGAAGCAGAGTCAGAAAAGATGACTATGACAAAAGCCTAGGAGATCAGAAGATGTTATTTTTAAATAAGCCAACTCAAGAGGAAGGAAAATTCCCATTGAAGACAAGACGGATTTTTCATGAATGAGAACTTCAGGATATGGACATTATTTTTTGAGTGTTGACAGCTTGCTATACTTTCTCAGTAAAAATGTCTTATAGAGGAAAAGGCTGTTTCTGTTCCAAGAAACACATCTAAATCAGAAAAAAAAAAAAAGGAAATAAGAGGCAAAAGCTATAAGATACAGTTGTCATGGTAAATCTCAAGTTGTTGAGATGCTCTTAAAGCTACATGCTTCTGACTCCTTGGGCTGCTCTAGCAGAAGGTGTATTTTGTGCACTAAGGAGCTCCAGATAGATATGGCTTGTGGAAAAACATACAAAGGAAATGATTCATAGAATCATAGATTGTTTTGGGTAGAAAGGGACATAAAAGATCATCTAGTTCCAGAGACACCTCCCACCAGCCCAGGTTGCTCCAAGCCCCATCCAACCTGCCCTTCAACACTGCCAGGGATGGGGCAGCCACAGCTTCCCTGGGCAACCTGGGCCGGTGTCTCACCAAATATTAACATTACCATAAACCTTGAGAAAAGCTTAGATGGAGACTAGGAAGAAACAAAGTGGGAGTGAACTGGATGTGCCAGGGTGGTGGAGGCCTTGGAGCAGGCTGAGAAAGAATTGCTGAGAATTGCAGAGAAAAAGGGGGCTGATGAGGGAAGCGACAGACAAAACCAAACGAGTGGCAGCAGGGCACTCATGGTACACTGACAGCAGGTGACAGGTGGCCAAAGGACAGAGTGGAGGGGATGAAGGTGAGAGATGACTGGAAGGGAACTGAACACCACGTTGAAACCTCAGTGATACCAGATTGTTGATGAAGTGTAGCTTTTTTTTATGTGCCCTTTGCGACCTGCCCTTTACCCATTCAGCCTGTGCCAAGGGAGCACCTCATTTCTCTTTTGATTGTGATTTTGCTCATTCCGTTTTTCTTTAGGTTTTAATTAATTGCCACGTGGCTGTTTTATTTGGTTTGACAATTCTGCAGGAAGCTGTTCTAATTAAGAAAATGTCCACAGAGACTGGGAAAGTTGAATGGCCCCTTAGTTCTGAGTGGCAACAGCGTGACTTTGTGTGCATTAATGTTCTGTACAAGCTCAGGGAGAAACATGTTGGGTAGAGTGAATCATAGAATGGTTAGAGTTAGAAGGGACCTTAAAGATAATTGAGTTCAAACCCCCCTGCATGGGCAGGGACACCTCCCCCCAGCCCAGGCTGCTCCAAGCCCCATCCAACCTGCCCTTCAACACTGCCAGGGATGGGGCAGCCACAGCTTCCCTGGGCAACCTGGGCCAGGGTCTCACCACCCTCACACCCAAGACTTTCCTCCTGAAATTGTTCATTTACTTGCAGATTTGGATCCTTCTTTCCTGTTCCTAACAATAATTACAATCTTTTTCTGTTTCTCACATATGAAATTGCCACCTGCATTTTGCATTTAAAGACACATTCTAAAAATCTTAATGTGATAAAACAGGCAAAGACCTGGCTGACTGAAAAACTGTGCTGCTGCTTCTGCTGAGGCAGATGTGACTCAGCAGTTTGAGGTTGTCACATGTGTTGTAGGCACCAGGATTTTGGTTCAAAGCCCACAGTGATTATCTGCACTTCTTGGTCTCATGAGGAAGCTTTTCCTGTTCTAACAGGTTTGCAACAGCAGGATTTGTGTAGCAGAGATGAACTATTTCTTGGTACTATTCAGTGATGAAACATCGAAATCTGCTGATCTCAGATTGCAGCAAAACTCTTGAATATACTGTTTAAATAAACATCAGTGATTCAGAGCTCAACATTTAGAGTGAAGTACACCCTCAAAAAGCAGAAAAAAGGGAATGTAGCAACATCTGTGGATTCAAGTACTAGTCTAACTTCCTGCTGACCAGCAGACCCTGGGTCATTACAGGTACCCCTGCTACAGGGCCCACACAGCACCGTGTCCTGAGCACTGCAGGCAGTACAGAGAAGTTCCAGCCCATCCACGAAATGTAAACATGCTATCAAATTATCTTCTGAGTTTTCTCTTTATTTGACAACAACCTGCCTGAGTCAGTTTGCTCTGTTCAGAGATGTGGATTATTCCCATAAGGCCTGGACAATTCTCTTCCCTGCCCCAACACAGACATCCCACTTGTTCTCTTTAAACCTTCTCCTTATGATAGACTTTATTTTCAGCTCAGGTACAGAGAATATTTTTAAAGTTGCTGCAAGCTCTTTAACATGTATAACAAGTCCTGTAACCACACAGGGGTGGCTGAGGATAAGCCTTAGTGGCACAGAAGAACACAGCTGGGAGAAAGAATATCTCATTGAAAAAAAAGCATGCCAAATCTCATTTCACCAGAGTTTTCAAAGTTACCATAACTAAAAGAATGGTGTAGTGAGCATCTGGCATTGCTGTTGAAGATATTTCTTTAGTAAAATCAAGGTAATATCCTACTGCTCACTGCCACAGCCCCTGCCCTGGCAGCACCACACCCAGAACACCAGCATTCATTTCCCATGTAGTGGGTCCTTTTACTCTCTTAGCTCTGTATTAGGGAGTTCAGAGTTGCAATCCTTGACACAAGGCTGCTCAGAATCAACCAAATGACTGCCTGGGGAGGTGGGAGAACTTGCATTTGCTGTGATACTAATTTGTCAGCTTCTCATTACTTTTAGGTGGGCATTTTGCCTTTTTACACATAATGCAAAACCAACTGCTGGGCTATCAAGGGGCTGAGCTGCTCTGTAGGGTTTGTGGCTGATTCCAAACACTTATTTCACAATTAAAAGCTTTCTGCATGTCATGTTCCAGCTGGAATTCTTGTTCTCTTCCCCTTCTCTCTTCCCTTTAGAGCTGTGGCTCAGCCAGCCTGGCAGAGACAGCAGAACTAACATAATTCCACTGGGCCATGGCAGATGCACCTGGAACTCGTGCATCTGGCTGGGATACTCTCTGCTTCCCCAAACTGGTTTTCTTTGAAGATATTTGTACACAGGATTTCTTGACGTGACTTAAATGTTACAGGATTCCTGCAGTTGGTAAACTCCTTGAGTAACACGAGCTGATTTTGAAACCCTGTTTTCCACGAAATAATCCTGGTTCAATATCCATATAGCTCCTACAGAAATGAAGCTCTGCACAAGCGTGGCTCTTACAGAAACAAGAGCATCCAAGAAATGGGATTGCAGGTCCATACCCCATGAGATGTTGCAGTCCCACAGAATGCACACAGTTCAGTACAGATCTGACTCTGAAGTCCACGATAGAAGCCACTCTCTAATTTGCAGCAAAGCTTAACTGGCTTCAAAATATAAACACAGTTTTTAAAAATAACTCTCACGCTTTAAAAAAAACAAGTTCTGAATTAATATAGTGATAGATCTTTGTTATCAAGAACTTAAAGGATGTTTGTAAAGAGAACTGATTTATATGGATTTATATATTTGTATGGATTCACTTCAGAGTTATTTCAGAACTATCAAGTTTCCACTAGTCCTTAATGAATCCGTGTTGACAAATTATGCTAAAAAAATACTTGTTGATAAATCTGGTTCAGCATGGTCTATTCCCCCCTCCCCCCCCTCCCCTCCATGGATCACTGTCTTCCTGAGTACTAACATGGACGATGAGTTCCCTCACACCTATTTCCCCCCATGCAAACCAAACATCCCTGCAGCACTAGCAGGGCCTAACTTTGCAGATTGGAAGTTCCCTGTTTTCAGTTAGGAGGGGGTTTTGAGAGGTTCTCATCTCTCAAATTTCATTCTATTAGAAAATGCAAAATATTGGCATGTTTTCTGTCGTGCCCTAGTAGGCTTGTATAACCTCTCCTGCCCCATCAAGGCCAACCAAAAATACACCAGTAACATTTTTTCCTTCCTGCATTAATCTGGGGTCCTCAGGAATCATTGTGTTCACAGGTTTGCACAAGAGAATGTCCCGTGGGAGCTGTACTTGTTTGAAGTGGCTTTAGTTAGTCTAACAAACCATCCTGTGATCCCACACTTCTACTGAATGAAGCACCACGCCAGCAGAAGCTGCACAGGACTTTAAATGAAGCTGCACCTAATGGTGCAGCCTCCCCAGAATGTCCCTGCTGGGACAAGAGCATCTGGTGTCCGTGTGGGGTGGCTCAGACAGAAGGTAGTAACAGAACCCTGCCCATTGCTCTGGGGAGGACCTGAATCCAGGACATTCAGCACATTACTCCCATGGATATCTGCAGCACTATTCCAAGCTTGGGTAAAACTTCCTTTGTGCCACATCACTGAGTTGGGAGCATTGGCCAAGGAGAAAGACCTTCAACCTGACCTGAGATGCATGATCTGATCACTCAGAGTCTCAGTGGGAAGGATTCTAAGGTAGCAGCTGCTAATTCACAAAACAGAAGAGCTCCAACACCTCAGAGTCAGACAGAACATGCTGACTGTCTTCAGAAGAGCTGAAATTCAGTGCCTTTTTCAGCAAAGTGTTGGAATCCCTCTTGTCTGACACCTGGGCTTTGGGATTCACGCTTTGCTCAAGGCATAATGCACAGCCATGGATACCAGCAGAGCAGCTGAGGAATCTAACAGAGCAGACAGGTTGCCTGTTTTGCTGAGGCTTTAGGAGACCATCATTTTCCAGAGAAATGCATTCTTCCCTTCTCCCCCCCACTTTGAAGGCAAACACAACCTTGCATGAATGAGAAAACAACAGCAACAATTTAAAAAAAAACCACAACAAACACCACCAGCATAAAATCCTGTCAGCCAAATGCCACATATGCTTTGGAATTGTTATGGAGTCAGGGCTATCTGTGTACAACCAGCAAGCCACACAATCTAATGGCAGTGAAATTCCACCCTTCCTGTTTTCAGAAAGATTTTGTTTTCCAACTGAATGAAGTGCTGATTCAGCAGGCATTTCCAGCTCCATCATTGACATCAGGTCGTTTACATTTTCAGTTTCTGCCTGAAACTGAAAACAAGGCAAACACCACCAAGAGAGCTGAAAACTGATGAAGAACTATGTGTAAATAAACTGACTCCCACCCCGCAGTGCTGAGCACTTTCCTGTTTGGACAGGAAGTAAAAAGTGTCAATTCTGTTATCAAAATGATCATCTTAAATAAGACAGCACTTACCTCCACTTAGTATAATGACAGCTATAAATATTGCCAGGTCACTGTCATCTAATTCCAGTGCATTGAACTTCACAGCAAACTCAAACTTGGGCTCCATAAAGTCACAAAAAGGTTTTCTCAGGCTCTTCAGAAACTCCCGTGTCATGAAGCCTTGTCCATCAGATATAAGAACTCCATCTTTATTCATCAGAGAAGCCAGGAGCGTGTATATGATCTCGTGGACCCCGTATTTCAGGAGAGTTACTTGATCATTCAGGTCAAGATTTACAAAACCTGGAATGTTCTTGGCAAATTCTGTGATCTCCTGCACTGCCTCCACGGAGCGAAACTGGCACCGCTGGAAGATGCGAATGGCCACCTCTTTGTTCTCCTCCTGCAGTGGGGACGTGTGCTTGCACTTGATCTGATCTTCTCCCATCATGAGAGAGTTCATGTCGTAAATAACAAATGGCTAAAGAGAAGAGGAAAAGACCAATTACTTCCAAGTGTCCTTTCTGTGAACGTTTGAAAGAACGTTCCTGAGAAGCTGCAGTGGCACCCAGAGGTACAACCCATCAGAAAACACTCTGACATCTGGGAGGAACAGCCAGGGGAGGTGACCCCAAAGGGTTAAGTCTTCACAAACCTAGTGCAGCAAAGATTCTCACAAGGTTGAAGTGATTTACAGACAGGACAAGGAGCTCCTGAGCCCTTCTCACACGTTCTGTACATCCCTATTCTAAAAACAGGACTTTGGAAGATGCTTTTTTAAAATATTAAGGGGAGGAGGGCAAGGAACATGATTTTTGCCTTTTTTTTTTTTTTTTTTTTCATGCTTTACAGAAGTTCTCTAGCACCAGGACCCAAAGCTTGGAATGGTTATTAAGAAAAGACTAAGATGTTCCTGCTTTTACCTGAACTGTGCTGGCTTCTGTAAAACCCCATCTAGTCAGTGCCCTTCAGTTTGCACTTCTGATCAGGCCACTTTCTTGTCCAAAGACAGAATAGATTCACATTTTGATTACTTCACCTACTGGCATGTTCTTATCAATTCTACCTTTCTAGGAAATGCTACAACTAGTGTCAACTTTATGGCATTGATTATCTGATAAATTTAACCTTTTCCTGCTAATTCCTTTAAAAATAACAATGTTAGGATACATTTAAATTCAAAAAACTTGTCAATGGCAAAAACCCCACAAATACCATGACAGACACTACAGCAGCACAATTCAGAAAGCAGGAATGAGTCTGACTGTGAAATAAACTCAACTGGAATAAATCAATTTTGAAAGAAGGTAAGAAAAAAGTAGTGCCAGGAAAACTTAAGTTAGGATCTGGAAACAATCTGTTTCAGAATTAGCAGAATAAGCTCCTGGTTTTAAAGAAGTGGTTAAATGAGGATTTCTTGAAATTATCTGAAGAATCTTTTCCTTAGAGGATAAATGGTTCGTTGCTGCACTGGAGAAATATCTACTGATATTCAGAAGTTTGCTGCCATAATTAATTAGTAAAAATGCAAGGAATTATATGGCTGGGATAATGCATTTTTTGATTTAAGATCCCTTATGACTACAGATTCCAGTGTCTCATTGACAGGGGTGCTCATTCTCATGCTTTCAGAGTCACTAGATGCTGCAGAAGAGATTCCAAACCAACCCCAGGCTTCCAACACACAGGCAGTGGTCTTCTCCCACAGAATCAGCTTCTATTCCCATCTGATCAAGCTGGCTTTGGAGTCCAACCAGTGCTAAATTACTAAGGAATTTTTTAAACTGGAAATAGCTACTTTCTTTAGAGCCTGGTGGTGCCTTCTGAAGAGGACCTCCCTACCTGCCAGCTAGAGGTTGCTGCTCCCAGTTGTGCAGGTGGAGCCTGGGACAGTGTTTGGTCACCTCTTTTGGGCACAGAGGACACAAAGGTCCCACCTGCTGCCACGAGGGAGGGAGGGATGACAGCCAGCAGGAGCTCTGTCTGCAAACTGAAATGGTGGCATCTGCACTAGAGGGTTTCAGCTCTCAAAAGGGTTTAGTGAAGTCAGTACTTGCTGCTCACAAGACCAAAGGAAGCAGTGCTGCCACTTCCACAGTGACCACAGCCAACCAGCTCCATCCAGACTGGGAGGTGCCCTCAGGAGAGGGTGGGGTATGACACTGTTTTCCCCTTGCACTGGGAGTTCAGTGTGGAACTGAAAACATAAACACACCTCCCTGAGAGAAGCCAGGGAGATAAGGTGTTTTTCAACATGTAACACAATTTGGGCAGCAGAAAAAACCCCTAGATATCTGTACACATGTATATGCACAGACATCAAAAGGGTGGAAAAAGAAGACTGCAGAGGAGGCTTTTAAAATGCATGTTTTAGTACCTGTAAGCCATTCCTTCCTTTTCTGTCTAGAAAATCTGAAGTGGGAGCACTAAGTACAAGAAAAAGGAATCAGTGCTGTGCATGCACCTGTGCTTCCGAAAGACTAGACTGTGCCACAGCCCTGCTGACATCAGAAGAGGAAAATCAAGAAAGAGTTCAACATTGCCAAAGAAGCAATGAACTTCATGAGTAGAAACTTGCATCCAATGAGCACTGTGCATCCCAGCAGGGGATGAGTTAGTCATTTTAGTTTTGACACACACATCCTATCATTTTCAGTTAAAGCAGATGAAATAGCCGTTAAAACAAAACAAAACAAAACATAAAATTAAACTATGCCCATAGTGACCAGTTGGCTGTCCCAGGACACAAAGTCCATTTACAGTTCAACTAAAGTTGCAACATGAAATCCTGAGTGTCACTCTTTCAGTGTTCTTCTTTTTTAAAGACTTGAAAACCTGCAGCAATGGGAAGCTGATTTCTACATCTTTTGTTTTATTGCTGTATTCTAACCCAGGGAGTCCCAGAAGAGCCAATGAGCAGCAGGACACCCTTGAGGACACACTGTGTATTGACTGCACCAGGTGCATTGGTGTAACTTCCAGCTGTGACTGAGCTGTGAAAGCCCCAAGGTTTGGTCAGTGCCCAGCAGAGCAGAGCAGCAACCCACACACCCACTGATGGCTGGGACAGCTTCCTAGAACTTTACATGACTAAAGTAGGATTTGTGGATGCACCTGGGGCCTCAGAATCCAACTTCCCAGAGTTCTAAACACACTTCTGGAAAAATGGGAGATGAGAGGGCTGTAGGTAACCCTGCCCAGGCTCCTGTCACCTCCATACCCAGCAGGCAGGGCTCCTGGTGACATTTTTACATTAAGAGAAGTAAACAAGATGTATAATTACTCTCCCCACTTCTGTTTCCCAACGCAGGTGCATAGTTACTAAGAACACACTTAAAAAACCCCTAAATTCCTGTGTTAATCCTTTCCCAGTCACCCTAACGATTTAGAAAGGGAACTGTGGAAAGACTTGGAAAAAGTAACACCCCCCAAGTGCACCGAGTGTATCAGATTTCTGCAGAGTAAATAACCTCTGCTAGTTCAAACTTGGTATACTCGAAGAAGGGAAGTTACTCCAACTGTAAGTGTCCACCAGATAGGAAATTTTTATGTGAGGGGTACAACCAAATTAGGGGCAATATTTGAATGATGATTTTAACTATCGTTAAAGAAAGCAAGCCTAAAAAACCCTGCAAATTCTTTCCTATCTTTGAAATGATTAAAGAAAATAAAATAGTCTGTTGTAATCCTGACACAAAGATTTCTGCTGATGATTCTAGAAAATACATCAAACTAAGAGTTATAAATTTTGGGAAACTACTTTGCTCTTTAGGTGTTAAAATAGTGACAAAATTTAAGACTTACCACAATCACCAGACATTATTTTCCTCCTTCTCACCTATTCAGAAGATTGTTAGGTATTGCCAGTGAAGTTCCCAAAGCAACCCACAAACACAACCTCTATTCATTACTTCTTAAACATTTTCTTCTACATTCTCCTAAAATTGAAAAGGCACCAACAGAAGGTACTGATTTGGTCCAGGATAACCCAGTTAAATGCAGGAAGACCTCAGAGCATGACAAGAATAAGCATCATAGTTCAGGGGAGTGATGCTGTTGGTGCTGGAAATCATTGGATACAAAAAAAGAACATTCCTTTGGGTAGAGCTGGGACTGATGGTGTGTGTGACATGGCTGCTTGATCCTGACAGCTAGATAGCCACTGTAACAGATAGTGTGGGAGATAACCTTTGGGGAAGGAGAAGGAAAACGGGAAGAACGGAGCAGGGAATCCAAAAAGGTTAAGCTGACCTTCAAATTCTTGTACCAGTTTCAACTATTTTATTAGGTGAACTTGGAGTTTTTTCAAATAATGTTTACTTATCCTATCTCAAAACATTTCCTGTGTTTCAGACACAGCTTGAAATATGCAACTGCCAACAGCAAACTTTTGTTCTGTTTTGCAAAAAAAGGGGGTGTTGTCAGCCTGGTAAATGGTTTACTCAAAAGCAAAGCAACAACGAAGAGCAGAAAGGGAGGGAACTGACTGATTTGTCTGTCGTCTTTCCTGTCAGGATGGCCCTCGCCTTGGCTTTGGTGAGGGGGAAGGACTTGATGTAGGAGTCATAGAGGTGCTTGGCCAGCGCCCGCAGATCCGCGGATTCGGGGTTTAACTGGTCGATGTCGCTGGAAATCTCTGCCAGGAGCTTCTCCTTCTCTGCCTGTGGCATTCGCCCGAACCTGATGGCTGAAGAAGATGACAAGCGATTACTAGAGCTACAGTTGCACCTCAAACCACCTGTAATACCTAATACCAAGTACCTGGCTGCTTGTGTCACCCTTTGTCATCAGCTGCTTAACAAAACAGGGGAGTAGGAAAAGATGGTTTTCTCCAGTGACACCAGGCAAAAGAGCTGAAGTGCTTTAAAGAAATGTAAACATCTCCACGAGGAAATAATCCACGTGCCCAAACAGTAGGATTACAGTATCTCCCTTGGAAATGCAAGGCTATTGTGTGCTCACCTGAAGAGTTGGTGAAAACCACCAGTTCTACCTCCAATCTAAATAAAACACAAGGAATCTTTAAGATTCCGGGTGGGAACCACCCTGCAGCCTTGTATTGTTTTGGGGAAATCAACTTATGGACCTCAGATTCTTCACTTGTTTAGAAACAAAACACTCACATGCCTTGCAGGAATGAATTCCCACATCGTGCAACAGAACTTAAAGCAGCAAGTGCTGTAAAACGTTAGCAAAAGAATTAAGGGATGAGAAGGAAGTTTGTGCAGGGAATCAGAAAGCCAGGAAAGGCTGAGTTCTTCGTGGTGCCTGCAGTACTGGAAGGACAGGAAATGGTTCTGCCTGCTCACAGGAGCTCACAATTGCACAATATCAACACAAGGATGCTGCAAACCTCCTGATTTTACACCTACCCAAGGCATGATTTATTCCTGTGGGGACTGACTTGGGAAATGTTTCCGATGAGCTGTCGAGATCCAGAGTGATTTATCGTATGATATTTCATGAAACAGAATTTGTTTCGTTTCACAAAACCAAAACAGAACAGAAGAGCATCAAAACAAAAAAACAGAAGGAAGAAATAAAGGTTGGCATTTTGGCCTTAGGAGGAAATAGAAATATTATAAATCTTTTTGCAGCAATTAATGTCTTCCCTGAATAAATTGCTGTTAAGATCAGACATATTATGATCATATTACACCAGGGACATTCATTTTGGAAATGAGCAGCCACTTCCTTTTATGAGCTTGCTTGCAGTGTGCTGATGGACAAAAATTACACTTGTCAAGGATAAACAATTGTGCCAGAAAACAGAAAAGCCCAATTTGTCATGTATGATACTTATTGATCAGTTCCCTCAGGTCATGGCTGTAGCACCAGGCTTGTTTATTTTTACAACTGTACTGCTCTTCCAGCAAACTTAGCCTCTGCATGCTGTAGAGTTCATATTTGTTTGGGCATTCTTAGAGTTAACACATCAGAATAAAAATCATCATGAAAGGAAACTTAGTTCAATAGCTACAAATTGACATATTCTATTTTCCCCCCTCCTCAGAAAATGTCTGTTGCTTCTCATGTTTTCATAGGGGAAATTCTGAGCCATTGCCAGCTGATATTTCTTTTGCATCATATATACCCTGGCATATGTAGGGATTTTTTTTCCTCTCCCGTGGGAAATGCTTCCTTCATCAGCTCCTGACAGTGGTTTTCAGGGAGATGTCTCTGCCCTCCTTTCTTCTGAGAGCAAAACATTTGAAGAAAACTTATCAAGGTCATAGAAGTTCCTGTGCTCAGAGACTGACACCACCCTGTGCAGCACCATGGGGATGGGGGAGCATATGGCAGGGGCAGTGGTGTGTAAAAAACTGATAGCTGCTCGTGGCAGGTGGTGGAACTGGAGGATCTGCAAGGTCCCTTCCAACCCAAACCCGCCTGGGATTCTCTGATCCATATTTGTACTCAGTGTAACCTAAATAAACAAAGGGGGGGAAAATTCATCCTCACTACAAAGGAATGAATTCAGCTACACAAGCTTCCACAGACACTGAGAATCAAGGCTATTTGGGTATGTTCATTTTGCAGTTAAAACTTCTTGTTTGTCATTAACACAGATCCTTTGAGATTGTTGTGGTGGTTTTTTTAATGTATGGATGTTAGTAGTTTTAAGCCCCCAATACCAATATCCTTATTTTAGACATTCCTGAAGATGTAAAGTGAATTAAGTATGAATATTCAATGAAGTATACAGAGTGCAAGCTCACTGGGAATATCTCATAGCATTTCCAGGTATTTTTTCCTGGTACTTAAAGGGTGGTTTAATAAAAAGAATCAAACTGTCCTCAGCATAATAAATTGAAAATATATTATGACATACACAATGTAAGAAATTGTTACAGGGACAGCACATAGGACTAAAATGTGGGGTCAAGAAGGTGTAAAAATAACAATATAGCTAACAAAAATGTTAAAGATTAATTAAAAGTCCATGTTGAACAGTGTGGTTGGATGTCTGTTCAGCTATTATCTTCATTAAAAGCCATTATGTTTTCACTAAACCTGATTTCAGATTTAATATTAATTTAAATCTGTGACATTTGTAGGATTATGTCTCATGATTCATTTGTCCACTTTTCAAAGGTGCATTTTGCAATAGCTTCACCAGTGGGGAAAAAAATCATGTGCTACTTGGATGCTTCTGACTGGGTTCTTGCCAACAAATCCAGCTCTTCCTCCCCATCTGTTTTTTGAGGAAGACTTTGCAAAGTGAAGACCTAAGTGAAGCCCAGCAAGACTTCTCAGACTTTTACAGTGGCCTTTTTAATCTGGAAAGAAAGCAAAGCAAGTATTGGCCTCATCTACAGGGCTGCTAAGAAAAAAGGGAGCCCAGAGTTGCCCACGTTGATGAAATGTTGATGATTTCCAGGACTACACGGAGTGCAATTGATTGTGATCTGAAGAGTTGGAACCCACAGTCAGGAGGATGTAGGGACTCTGAGCTCCTTTGAGAAGTTTCACATTCGTATCAGAAACCAGGAGCTTTTGGGCCAGAAAAATGTTTTGTTATGCTAAAACATTGTAAACTAAGTAAACAAACTTGTAAACTACGGTGAGGTTTTATATGGAATACATTTATAACATTATACACAATCTCTTTCCATGATGTTTGCGGTTCATGATGCGTCCCTGACGGGACTTCCAGAAGCTTGTTCTGGGGTTTGCAGAAGCAAGTTTATCATCTGGATTCTCACTGGCATAAGACTCTCTTTCATCAGGGTTATTTTTACAAACCAGGGATAAAAAAAAAAGGGAAAGTATATTGCTTCCCCTTCCTATATTTTAATATTAACTCAGGTCTAAAATAGTTTCACACTTCCGCAAGGCGTTAAACACTGTTTCTTTTCTTTTTTTAATCTTTTTTTGTTAGTTCTTCTTCCCCCTCTGCATTTCAGCCTTTTAATGCAATGTCTCCTGAAACATTCCCCAAGCTGCAGCACAGTGACACACCAGCTATGGCTCTGGCCACTGGAACAGAACTCTTGGATGTAGAGATTGCATGGAAAAGATGAGGGATTTCCCAACAGGGAGTGTTTTGTCAGCAGAGACCAAGTGACCCAGCTGTGGGACTGTGTTCTTTGAGGACAGAAGCCAGCCTGGTAACAAACATCTTGCTATAAAGTCACAGATGGGTGACTAGACCAGTGCCTGTTTATTCCAAGTTTGCCAGAATTGAGGGGATTAGCTTCTTTTTTAAGCTGCTGACAGTTTTACACAAACCCCTCTTTACTGCTGCACTGATCCTGCCAGGGTGAAGAGGCTTGCTGTGAGCTTTGAGGGGAACTCCGCCTAGTGTGAGTACTGTTTTCTGAGTGGGCTCCTTAACCTGTACCTGGTTCCTCTGCAGAGTCCTCTGTGCCCTCTCCAAGAGTCTCTTGGAAAGCAAGTTATTTGTGCCAGCACCTTGGTATTGCTCAACAGCAAATTGTTGAGAGTTCTCTGCTACAAGTTTACAACAGCACTGGTACAGAATTTGTAATAGATGGCAACTTACACGGTGTTTATTTTTTAGATGGATTACAAGATTGACTAAGGGTGCTCCTGAGTCACAGAGTTTCCAGTGTGCTTACCTATCCCCAAAAAGGACACCAAATCACTTTTGCAAAGTAGGCATGTGTTATAAGCCTAGTGCTTCTAATACAGAATTATTTCCATTAATTTACAGATTGCATTGGAGCTCATCATACAGTTAACACTTCATTTACTGCTCATGGTTCCAGAGTAGATGTCTTCTCTCATTTATTTTAATTTTGCTTGTGATGGTGATACTTTTGTTCCTGAAAAGTGCTTTGAGATCTATGTATGATAAGTGCTATAAAACCACAATATAATTTGTTACTTTGCTATTCGTTTCAGTTCCTTGTTGGAATAATTTTTAGCTTTTTGTTTCCACTTGTTTAAGATTTTTTTTAATTTTTATAAATACAGTCAAAACCCTCTGAACACTAGTGTTAAATCAGGGCATTGTCTTCATTGTGCTAAATGTTAAGCATGCAAGCACCCTTATATATCATCTATTTTGGAGTTAAAGCCCAAAGATGTGGAAGAAGACTACATCAGATGATAAATGATTAAAGCTACATAGAAATGTGCTATATATATATACACTATATATTTTTAAGGAATATTTGGCATAGGTTTGGCACAGGGCCTCATGCTGCTGATTTTTCTAGGAAGATCAGATTCCTGGTTTGTGGGGGCTCTTTAAGATTATTTAAAAGTTAAAATTATTTAAAATTCTTCCTGTGTAAATAAAGAAGGAAAGAAAACCCCACCACAGTCAACAAAAGAAATAAGCACAACTGCCAGAGGTAGCACTGGGTCATACAGCAAGGCTGTTAAAAACCTTGTTGCCTGCCAGCTTAATATCAGACTTGTACCTGAGACAATTCAGCAATAATGAAATCCCTCAGAAATGTCAGAGGATTTTCTTGTGTTTAGTGTGTGAAAATTGGGCTGGGGGCAAAGTGTGTCAGGGATCCTTGGTTCTGCAGGGACTGTATGTGTATTAGCAACCCATTGTTTCCACCTGGGCTTGTTTCTTTCTAAATGGCTGGTTTTAGGATGGAATAAGAGCAGTGGATCTTTCATGATCGACCTTTAAACACTGTCTCTGTTTCATGAACATTTATGTCTTGGAAGATTTCTGATGGAATTCATGAAATAGGAGAATAAAGTTTCCTAAGCAAAAGGTGATCAGGATCCAAAAGTGTAATTTTAAATATAACAATTCAGTAACAACATAGAGAGTTGTGAACCAAACATTCCTATCCTACAATTTAACAGGCAAAATGATAGTTTTTGAATATTTTAATGTTCAGAATATATTTTATAAATCTTATATTACTTGCAGCAGATTCTATTCAATGTTGATTGGCACTGCAAACAAAATTTGGGGCAAAATTCAGATTTGTGGGACTAGCCTGGTAGTTTCCCTTTGAAGAAGTCATTGCCATTTTCAGGGGACTGAGACAAAGCCAGGGAGAGGTCAGGCACCAGGAGCTTCACAGGAAGAATTTGGGAAGTGGGATTTGGGGAGAGAGGAGAAGTAGGAGGGACTGATGATACTTACAGAGGTCAGGGTGGGAAAAGGAGAGTGCAGAGGGTGGGCAGGAGTTCACCTGGTGTTTGAGGAAAAGGGCAGGGATGGGTGGCATGACCCTTCTCTGCTGCTTTCTCCACCTCCCTCCTGTGACCCTGACCTCACTTTCTGTTTCCTTGGGCCACCTACCCTCCTTGCTACTCTTCCCTTCTCTCTCTCCAGCTGCCCACACAGCAGGCCCAGCTTCCTTCTCTCCTGCAAGGGCAGGAAGGGCAGAAGCATCTGGTGCAGGGGGTCTGGAAATGCAGCTGCTCATGCTGCAGGAGTGAAGGGCTTTGGGAGGGAATTTCTTTCACAGTCACAGAAGACTCTGCAAGTTTGGGCACGTGTCTGCAGCTGGAACCTAAGATCTCTCTTTCCTTTAGCAGTTATTTCTTCTACCTGCATTTACAGAATTCCCCAAATCTCAGTGATACAAACCCAAGGGTGAATGCAGTCAGACTGTATCTGCTGCCTTGTGTCCTTTGCCTTTCTGTGGAAAATCCAGAATCTTTATCCTTACACCCCATTTCATGGCTTGGAGAAGTCACGGATGGACTGTTCTGTACAGCACACCCCTCTTCTGCTTCTCTAGGTGATTTCTGAGCAGAAATGAATCCCCAGATAACCTGCAAACACAGTTGCTTCCACTAGAAAGCAGAGGAGGAAGCTGGGGCAGATCCCTGTCTCAGTGCAGTGAGCAAGTCCCTGCTCCCACAGCTGATACTGCAGACATACTGCCATGTGTGCTCCTTCTCTCTCATTACCTGGTTTGACACAGATAAGTACCTTTTGTAGAAGAGAAAAAAAACCAGTGAATCTTCTAAAAGAAAAGCCCCAAGCTTCTGCTTAGTGGTACTTCAGAATACAGTCAGAGCAATGAAGGGTTAAAGGCAGAGCAGCACTGTGGCTAGAGAAGGGAAAACAATACTGAAGGCATGAGAACACTGCTGTCTCTTTAACCTTCAGCCAAGTGGTGTGTAGCATTTATACGTGAGAATATGTGGCTGTGGCTGCTCAGGGTCCCCCTGCACTCCCTGTTCACTCTGCAGTGTTGTATCTGTGCAAAGGCAGAGCCTGGAACCCTCAGGCACAAACATTCCACATTCTGCTGCCAAAGGTTTTCAATTCAGATGAGCTCAATGGCCCAAGGACACGACTCTGTCCATGGAAGGTGAGATGGTGTCTGAGTGGCACTGCCAGCATCCAGGGTTACCTTCCTGTGCTTCTTCACACAGGTCTGGGTCTTCAAAGGCAAAATGGTGTTCTTTTTTATAAAGTTGTTTGTTTATAAAGGGTGGAGGAACGAGGGTTTCATGCAATGTGATGTAGGTTCAAAAGGCAAATGCAGAAGCACTACATTTATAATATGATACATTATATATAATATACACATTACTACCTCCCTGTTGGGTGAGCTGGTGAGAGGAGATGGAAGGGTTCCTTCAGGACCTGGCACAAATGGCTTTGCCCTTTCCCCCTCCTCTCTCTGCCTCCCCCTGACTCCCTCAACCAGGGCCCCTGCTTCTGCCCCAGCAGTGGCTGAACAGGGAGAAAATGGCAGGTGAAATGTCCATTTTAAAAATATTTCTTGGCCCTTTATGTCACTAAGGCAGAGAGGAGGGTCTTGGCCTTCCCCTTCTGGATGGAACTGCACAGGGTTCCCACTGACATGATTGGAAGCCCTGTTGCTAGGTTATGGGAGAGCTTGGCATGCACCTTGACAATAATAATAATAAAACCTCCCAAATTACTATAAAAATACCCACAGTAGCATTTCAAAATTAGATTTATTTTTAAGTGTTACTGTTGCATCCCAGGAACTGAAAAACCATATTTTCTATTAGCAAAACATTTCCCATAGCAATTTACATTCACTGCATGTATTGACTCTGCAAACCACAGCTAAGCTTTCCTCTTGGGGACAGCACACTCATTTTTTTATATTGAAAATAATGAAAGTTCTAAAAAAACCACAGAGAAGTTATTTTCCCAGTCATGTTTGCAATTCTTTACCCTTAGAATTACATAAGTCTCACTGTTATGACATGTAATTCCTGTTTTTACTCGACTTTGCCAAAGCAAGGCAGCAAAGAATCTTCATTATGCCTTGATGTCCAGACATTTGTAAGTACTTCCACATGGATTGATATATTAATTTTAAAGCCTGAAGGGACTGTTGTCTGAATTCTATGCAAGAGAGCAGTATCACCCTGTGGTTAATGCTGCTGTGGGGAAGAGAACCACAGGTCCAGGCACAACTGCAAACCCTTTGCTACCTTAGACTGCAACATACTCACAATGGGAATGCTGCTCCCAGCCCAGGGATGGGAAGGGATGTTCCCCTCTGGATGGTGGGGAGGGCAGACAGGGCCTGTTGCACAGGAATCACTGCTCTGAGAGGAGAGGCTGACAGCTGGACCTGCTCCCTGACCCATGCACCATGTGCAGGTTGTTTGAGTCACCAACTTTCAGTGAATTCTCTAGTCCATGTTTCATAATTAAATGAGTTTTCCACTTGGAGGAAGAGGGATACTGAGCTATAGCACAGAAAAGAGCCTCACCAGAAAATAAGACAGTGAACAACAACAACAGTTACACTAGGAATACATTCAGGAAGAACAACCCACAGTGTAATGAGCAGCCATGATGGAGATTAAACAAATTCAGCTGTTATATTACATATTATATCAGTAAGTGCAGATCTCTGCCTGTCTAAATGTCAGGCTGGAAGCAATCTCCTAGTCTCCTAAGCCTTTGGATACACATTCCTAAACTGCCTGGAGTAGGAAACCGAAGACTCCAGATGTCAAAGCAGCACATTCAGGAATCATGTTCATGTTTCACCTTCTTTCCCAGAGGAAACATGATTGTTTTAAAATCTGCTATGCACACTTACCATTATGTGACATCCCAACAGCCAGGCATTTCTGAAACCTGCAGTATTGACATTTATTCCTGCTTTTCTTGTGGATGCGGCAATTCAGATCACACCTGTCATAGATCAGCTTCAACCTGATTGTCCTTCGAAAAAAGCCCTGCAGGAAACACCAGAGCATGTAAAAGGCTGCAAGAAACTGCAGTGTCCTTGTCCCCTCTCTGCAGGCAAAGCACCTTCATGGTTTGGATTTCCCAAGGAGCCAGACCCACCCAGCCCCCCTGGGCCCCTCTGCTGATCGGATCAGACCTTTGCAGCCAAGCTGGAGAGAGGGGTAAAAATCCCAAAGAGCTGGGGAAGCTTGAGGGACCCACATTGGGAGCTCTGGGACACACTGGGCAGAAGGAACACTGGGCCAAAGGAAGAGAAGCCCCATTTGTTCCACTGCTCATGCCACAATTTGTTACAAAGTGAACACGAAATTTGCCAGATTTGAGGTTCACGACCAATGCAGAAAATCTGCTCTAAATCACAACAAACCCAATCTCTGCCAACAGCAGCTTGATCTCCAGTAAATAAAAAAGGTTATGGGTTATCTGTTTGTTTAAATTTTGTTTCCCAACTAAGTATTTTTTAAACTCTCATTCAAATATTGATTTTCCTTTTTGAGCCTGAGCACTTAAAGAGAGTTTATATTCTTTCACCTATTCCATTTCCTGGGATTTGCACAGTGCTGACCTACTGCTGCAACATTTTCCTTTGGGTTCTGTTTTCTAGTTTCTCATCATTGTTAGGATATGACAAGCTTAAAAGGACATTAGCACGTGAAAAATCAAAACCCATGGTGCCAAACTCACAGAATGATTGCACAGAGTTCCTATGAAGTCTTATAAAGAGAGAAATCATCAAGGAAATCCACGATTCTGTCTTTTTACAGTGTAAAGATGATTTTTAAGATCACTCATAATCAAAGAAGCTTATCCAAATTTATTGTACCTTGTTCTTACTAAGAAGTAATTTTTCTTCACAGCAAGCAATAACAAGAAAAGCATAAATCCAAGTCTTATTTGTATAATTCACTGTAATTTAAATAATCAACACCATATTTATTGCTTTATGTGTGTCCCTAATTCAGTGCTACAAATTTTATTTAAGCTCTGCACTGGATCTTTAGTTATTTTCCTCAAGATACTGAAAACAGAGAAGATGTAGATTTCATGTTAACCTCTGTAATATTTTTCTTGGACCTCATTGTATTATTATTGATTTATTTCTCTGGCATTTCTTTTCTCATTCTTGAGATTGGTCAATTTTTATACCACTCATTTGTCCTTTATGTGTTATAAGACTAAACACAATTCACTTTCTAAAAAGCTGGTGGAGTTTTAAAGCAGGAAGCCACCTTTTACATTCCATTAGACTTTTCTCAGTCACCTAGAAATGTGGAAACTGGGAAAAGAAACTCTAATCCATCAGAAGAAGAGAGTCAGAATTTGAAATGGCTCAGGTCGTGGAGCTTTGGAGTCAGGCATGAGCCTGCCTTTGCTGGGTTGTATGACTCCAGGTTCTACAAGTGACCTCCAAGGGAACACTTGCATAATTGATGGAAGTAGAAAAAAATGCACAAAAAAATTCAAACAGATCAGTAAGATAATTAAAAAATCAAATTACATTTTAAAAACCTCCCTCTTATCAAATCACGAAGTAGACGCAGGATGTGTGGAACCATTTACCAAAGACCTGCTAAGGCCCAAAATTCTCTTCAAACAGACCTCTGATTTTCCCAAGTGACTGATGAGGGGCAACTTGGCTCAGAACAGCTCCCCTGGGACATCCTACCTTGCAGCCCTCACAGGCGTGGACACCATAGTGGAACCCAGAGGCCTTGTCCCCACACACGCGGCACTCGATCGCCATCAGGGAGTTGGAAGACTCCTCGTGAGGTTTGTTGTACAACTGAACTTTTTCTGAAAAATAGGGTGGGGAAGGAGGCTCCATTTTGATTGCACCTGTGTACAGAGAAGATACAAATGATGAACTCAGGTGATAATTAAATAGAAGCAGGAGCAAGGCATAAGCACAAGCAGTCACAGGATTCATGGCCAGGCTGACAGGACTGCTTCATCATACAAGCAGTACCCAAGGATGGGAAGGGCTGCAAAGGTCTAGGCAGCTGTTCCACTGGCACTAAATAGGCTGAAAACCCTTGGAGAGGCAGATTCTGATGTAGAAAGTGTATCACAGAGGGGTGATTTGAAGAGAGGGATATTAAAAATGTAGAGATGGAGACACGGAGCTTCAAAGGCCTCCCCTTTGCTCAGCATCCAGGCTGGCTGCATTGCTTGAAGGTGCCCAGAACTGCAGGGACACGGCCTGGAGTTTCTAATCTAGTGTAAACAATATTGAAGTATCTTAAGGACCTACACATTGAATCATCTATAATTGGGTAATATAGGTATTCAATAATAAGATGTGGGATTTTTAAACAAACTTCTCTCTCTCTCTCTCCTGGGGAGCGCTGTTCAACTTTGGATGCACTGCTCAGCTTTCTCTTCTGAAAGTTTCTAATTAAGCAATTTGTCCTATGGAACAAGCCCAAGCAACCAAATATAGTATTTAAATAAATCATCAGTGGTCACAGAAGAAAGCTGGGACGTTTGAGATGGTAACATTACATCAGACCATGTCTCAGCAGTGATGTAACAGACACAGCACCACACTAAGGTGAACTTTTTTCTTTTCCAGACTGGCTGCACTATCCAAACTAGGCAGTTTTCTTTCCTATATAAACTAGGAAAATAAAAGAAAGTGGAAAGTTACCTAAGTACAGGCAAAGGATTTATCCTACTTAAACTCTACTGCACTCCCTCGCTTGTCAGTGAAGTGTTATGGACGTTTCTAATTAAACAAAAGAAATTACTAGCTGGAAAAATGTCTTTTAATTCATCATTAGCCCAGAGCTGCACAGCACTGCTTTGCTGTACAACCAAAATTAAATACCACAGCTTCCCCAGCAAGAATTCCCTGAAAGAATTCCTGCACAGATTACTACAAACAAAAGTGATGTCAGATCTAAGTAGGCTGAGCAGATCTTTGCAATTCCAGGCACAGCAACCTCCCACTCCTATTTGAGCAGGGATGCAGTAACAACTTACTGAAGAATAGGTCACCTCTTTTGTAAAAGGAGAGGTCTGGGTACTTTTTTTTTCACTGTGACTGAAAGAGGTTTTTCCCAGTATACAAATAAGAGTAGCCCATCGAGCTCCAAGGTTGTGTCTGCATTAGGAACACTGATACAAGTTGTATCAATCCTGTGACTCAGATGCAGCCAATATTCCTACTCCAGCAGTGCCTGAAGGCCATTTGCAATTTAAAAGCTTCCCATATTAATAATTAAGAATCTGTGTATGCTGGGGCATTTTTAACAGCCAGGATATTTATCCTGCAGTAGAATAGTTCTGTAGAACTTCAAAGGACAATTCACACACCACACCTGGAGTGTTGTGTCCAGTTTTGGGCACCTCAATTCCAGAGAGATCTCAAGGTGCTGGAGTGAGGGCAGAGGAGGGCTATGAAGCTGGGGAAGGGCCTAGAGAATCAATCTGATGAAGAACACTTGAAGGAGTTGGGAATGTTTAGTTTGAGGAAGAGGAGGCTGAGAGGAGACCTCATCAGTCTCTACAACTACCTGAAAGGACATTGTAGAGAGGTTGGTGCTGGTCTCTTCTCACAGGTAATTAGTGACAGAACAAGAGGAAGGGCTTCAAGCTACACCAGGGCAGGGTCAGACTGGACATTAGGAAAACATTTTTCACAGAGAGAGTGGTCAGACACTGGAACAGGCTGCCCAGGGAGGTGGTGGAGTCACCATCCCTGGGTGTGTTGAAGGGTGGTTTGGATGTGGTGTTGGTGGAGCTGGTTTATGGCAGAACTTTGTAGAGTAGGGATGATGGTTGGACTGGGTGATCCCAAGGGGCTTTTCCAACCTGCATAGTTCTTTGGTTCTAGAAGATGCAGGAACAGGAGACTGGAGGTTTTCAAACAAATGGTGGGGTTCATGTGCCTAATACAAAGTGTTCCATGACATGGTAGATACTGAATCCCACATCTCCAGCTGCTGCTCTGGAAGGGGGAAAGCCTGCCAGATGTTTTCTGCCTTCCCTATCTGCCCTGCAAGGATATCTTGCAGACACCTCTGAATACTTCTAACTCCTTTTGCTCAGAGTGCAGTTCCCAGAGAATGAAGCAAATGCAAACATGAAAGAAATACTAAAAAAATTAAAGCCTACTTTGGCAATCCTGGAGCTTGATATCATATTTGTAATCAATGCTTGTCTGGTCAGTTCTTGCCAGAGGAATATCTTCGTAGTGCGGCGAAGAAATGCTTGAGAAGTCAACAGTGGTGAAGGGCTTTATGTCAAAGGAGTGTGTATGATCATCCATGGCAGACAGATCCACTGGACTAATTCCAAAGTTGATGGGCCAAAACGGCATTTCTGTGTCAACCATTGTAATCCCTGAAAACAAACAGAAGAAACAGCCACTTTAAAAGAAGGTGGTTATCTCTGCAGTGAGTTCAGGCCCCACAGCTGCGTCCAGTTGTGTGATGTCCACAGGGCTGAGACACAAATACAAACAGGAAAAGTAACCATCTAGTTAAAACTAGCCACACAAATAACCAGCAATGGGCAGATGAGATACAATGGCATTTTAATAGTATGATTGATGGAACATTGATGTGCTTCGGTAAGCATGCAAGTCATTTAAAAAACCCCAGAAATTGTAAGAACACCAACCAAAAACCCCAGTGATGTGAGATGAAAGCAGTTTAACTGGAAAAATGTTGTTCACTCCTTTTCTATCAGACAGGTAGCACTGACTTCCCTTGCATCCCTCAGCAGCATGCATAGGAATAGAATCAGAAGTGTTTCACTATTAGTTTTTCAGTTTTGCAAATTTTAATCCTCATTCTTCTCCAGTGCCTGAAAATCTTAAGGGTTTTTAATTAAGAAACAAAAAAAAGAAACTGGTGTTAAATAGTGGTGGTTCTCCTCTAAATAACCAGAAATACCTGAAATCTTTAGTCATTGAAGTAAGTTAAAAGTTTTATCCCAGAATCTTAAACCCGAGGCTCAAGAAAATTTAATTTATGATTATCCAAATTCTGTATATGCAGATCTTGAAAGCAGGAAACAAAGAAAAAGCTTCAGTCTGCAAAAATCTTCATCAAGTTGAGTTAATTTAGACTGAGATGTAAAATGCTGAGTCCTCTTCTGACAGTGAGCTGAACCAAAATCCTTGATTTAGAAAAAGTCTCTAAGTAACAGCAAGTGTAAAGCCCTTCCTGTTGCATAGCTGGGGTCTGTCTTTAATTTTCTATGATTTAGAAAAAGGACATTCTAATCTAAAAATAGAATATGTTACAGAACTAAAATAACTTGGTCACTTTGGCTGTTTAATTTGAACTTTAGACCAAATCAAGTCAGTAGCCTTTAACCTCTAGATACCAGGAGCTTTGAGTTGATGGAGGCGGGATCAGAACTGCCCCGTCACGCTGCCAAGCCTGGGGTTGCAAAATGAGTATAATGGGACAGACCTGCCCTATAATTTTGAGATCAGCCTTGGTGTTGACAGGCCTGCAGGTAAGGAGCACAGTGACTGTCCTCTCCATCAGCTGTGCTGAAGTGCCACGGCAGTAATGGCTAGAGATGGTTGCAGCTCTCTTCATCTTTCCCCAGGAAAGCCCATCATTCTTCTCCCTTTTAGAACTCCCACCACAGCCCTTTAGTTCTTCCACTTTGAACACTGACAGCAGAGGTTATAAGATAATTCTTATTCTTAAACAGCCTGATGGGCAGCCAGCCATCGACCTTCCCAAAGGCTTCAGCCTTTGCATGGGATGGACAGTCTCGTATTATCCATTAAGATAGGAAAACCTGCCTACCAATGAACAACAGGATTTCTAACTGCTGCAAGTGAAAACGACCTGGTGAAAGCACAGTAGAGGTTGTCAGAGCACCTTGGTGTGATATAATTGCCTCCAAAGAGTCAATTTCTCTGTAAGCATGAAGTGCAAATCCCTGGCCATCAACACTGGGAACTGTCTTCCTTAAACAGATTCCCAGATAAAGCCATAAAATAGAATAGCCTCCTCCTTGAGGGTCCATTTTTGTAATTAACCAGACATCTTAACAATAAAATAAAATAAAATCAACATGTAAAATGGAGACACTGGCTAATATCCCTTTAAGCAAGTAACAATACGAGTGATGTCCAGGGTGTATCTGGAGAGATGCCTCGAGAGTGAAGTTCTGGCTATGCCCTGAGGTCCTCCCAGGGAGTCCCTGGGCTCCAGGTGTGCCCTTGCACCCCTGAGGTTGCTGTGGCACAGCTGCAGGCCACCCTGGCCCCAGGGGGCACAGACACCTTGCACAGACACCTCCCCTGCACCCCGAGGCAGCCGAGGAGGATGAGAACACACAAAGCAGATGTTAAATTACAGAGTTTTCCTGCACCGTCCATAAAACCACCATAAAAACACTCTTCCAACCTCCAGGGGCTATTGCTTTGGATTTTCAATGTTCAAGGCTTCAAAAAGTCTTTGAAACACTGTGAGCTAAACAGCACAGAAAAGCCAGTCTGTGTTTCACTTCATAACACAGGGGCTGTGATGTCTGGGATAATTTGATTATGTGTAACATGATTAATTATTCCATGACACTCCTGAATCACTCTAACACACTTTTTGTGCACCAGATTCACTCTGTACAGATACAGCACAGTTAGAAAGACTCAGAGAAGCAAGCTAGTCCTGAGGTTGGGCTTGCTAGGCACAAATCCCAAAATCCAAGAGGGGATAATGATTCCTTAGCAGGAATGTTCTGTTTTCACAGCCCAGATGACTTGTTCCAGCAAAGTCTACCAATAGTGCCAAAGCACTTGCATAGCAAAAGTATTTCTAACCTAGAAATAGCCTGTGGTATTTTAGATCTTTATTAAGAAGAAGCAAAAGAAAAAAAGTAATCTGTTATTTTAACAATCACTTAACATGTGGGACTGTGCTTCACGCATGCTCTGTTGTCCTCACTGAATGATTTTTTCCCTGTGAATCTGTTCATATCACATGCTGGGAACAGAGGAAATAAAAATGTCAAGATTCTACTGCAGAGAAAGACAGGGCAGTGTGGGTGCACCTACCAGCTACTGCAGGTCACCAAGTAATTCCATTTTATGCTGCTCATATTCCTGCCCTAAGGCAATAAACCCTGAATCAGCAGTGATTTACAATTCTTTGGGCAAAAGCCTATGAATTCCACCCCTTCCAGAGGTTAAAATTGGTAAGAGTACTTAGTAACACCAGTTCTTCTGAACTTCAGGCAACTCAAAAGGCTTTGCTCAATGCTTCCAGTTTAAAAAAATGTCTACTTTTAGTTTTGAAAAATCGTCTTGTCTGTATTATAATTTCACCCAAATGTCCACAAAGACACCCAGCAACAATACTACACGTATATACACATACACATATACACATACACATCTGAGGTCTTTTGCTGCAAGGAAAGGTTCTGGCATGGTAAGATGCCTTAAGTAGACAGGATTTACTCAACCCAAAATGAAGTTTTCCAAGCACACTTTTAACTGCTTCCCTTCCAGTCAAAACATTCACCTTTGGCTATATGGCAAATCTAATCTGACAAGGCCTCAGCTCTGTCCAATTAACAGGGGGTTTAATTTGCACTCCCCGTCTGGCATCACCCTGGGAGGGCTCCTAAACACAGGACATTTCATCTAAGCACAGCTGAGGTGCCCTCTGCCTCTCCCTCAAGGACAGCACATCTGTCCTGAGGATGTAACCTTCTCCTTCACCACACGACAGGCCCAGCTGGCTGTTCCTGTGCCCGTGTCTCTCTGGGGACATGGGAGACCAGGGACCTTCTGCCTAAGCTTGCCCTTCCTCAGTGCTATGGAAAAGAAACCCTGTGCTTTCCCAGCTCCAGGGACTGTTTCCACTACCTACCATGAAATCTGTGCAAAGAGGTGGTAAAGGATTATTTTTCTACTATATTTCTTGACAACAAAAGGGCTAAAATATTTTACTTTCATGATGCAGAAAAAAAAGAAACTATGCTAAAAAAAAAAAAAAAAAGAAGAAGAAGAAGAAAAAGGCAGCAATGTGACCTGGTCTAGAGATGTGTACCCATCAACAGCTACTTTGCAATGATGCCAGTAAATTCAAAGTTGCTAAAGGAATCCTGGAAGTGTCAGTGCAATGCTTTAAGAATATCTAAGGTCAAACTCATCACCACACAGCTGTTTTGGGCTTCTTTCTCTATTTCTGGAGAACAAGATGCACACTATAAGCAGTTCTTTCTACAGCAAAGCAGCCAGGAATCAATGCTTCCAGATTAATATTAGTCATAAACAGTTCTGAATTATGAGAATCTACAGGTTTACTCAGGCTTGAATATAAAAAAGGAAGTATTTCATTACAGTTTTAAAGTTCACATCTTCTCCTATGACTGCAAAGTCTTAGTGAAATGATGGATATCCTTTTCCATTGAATAAAAGGTGCTATTAACAAAACTGATTTTACTGTTCAGACTAATTTTTATTATAAATACTAGAATTATGAAAAATTTCTCCATGCTAGTTTTATACTTGCATTATTGAAAACAAAAATGTGAAAACTGTTCCTTAATTTAACAACTAGTTTACAAATACTTCTATTTTGCATGTAACTTCACTTGAGATTTGTGCTGTGCATTTTCTCTTTTTCTCTCCACAGAAAAGATGAATGCCAACATTTCCCTCTCAAAAAATTCAATTTAATTGTTGTCTTCTCATGGCTTTTTAAAAAAGAAACCAACATTCAAAGCATAAGTCCAACCTACAGACTACTCTAGAATTCTTCATAAAACTCACACATTCTGACAGAGATCCAGGGAATAAAAACAGAACTAACATTGGTTAAAAAGATTTCCATGTGCAAAAGTCATTCTCAGCCAGCAAAAGACTATGCAAATTAGTAGCAGAGTTGTTCACATAAAGTAGGATGAATCTGCTTTAACATTTAATCACAGGATCATGGAATGGTTTGGGTTGGAAGGGACCTTAAAGATCCTCCAGTTCCAACCCCTGCATGGGCAGGGACACCTCCCACCAGCCCAGGTTGCTCTAAGCCCCATCCAACCTGCCCTTCAACACTGCCAGGGATGGGGCAGCCACAGCTTCCCTGGGCAACCTGGGACAGGGTTTCACCACCCTAATAATAAAGAATTTCTTCTTAACATGTAACTTAAATCTCCCCTCTTCCAGTTTAAAACCATTACCCTCATCCTGTCACTACACAGTCTGGTAAAAAGTCCCTCCCCAGCTTTCCTGGAGCTCCTTCAGGTACTGGAAGGCCACCGTAGGTATCATCAAAAACACCAGCAGTAAAAGAGAGAATGCTGCTGAGGTATCACTAAACACTGATATAGGAAACTAGTTGTTCTACCTCCCTTTCCTTGCATTTAATCTCACATAGCCAACTGCTAACTATTATCTCCAAGGAAGTGAGAGAAGGCACATGAGCTCATCTGATACTCGGCCCTATGGCCCGTCAGCCACATGGTTCACAGCTAGTTAATCTGGGCTGACTGGGAGAACCAGCAGATCAGTAAGTTACTTCAGCAGCTATTGCAAACTGAACTATTTCCAACTAAAGTTATTCAGTGCATTTCTTTATGTTAGGGAACTAACAAATGTAACATAAGAGATTACCATGGTATGAAAAGCATCTTGGATCCCAAGCTACTCTTTACTGTAAACACTACCTGTGCTCAGTTAACCTGAAAGGCCTGTTGCACTGCATTCTAGACACCCTCTTTCCAGACAAAACTATCAAAATGTGACCCTAGAGGTATTTAATGAACCAAGCAGAACATCCCAGCCTCATGCCAGCCACAGAAAATCAGAAGGGAAAAAAATAAAACAGTTAAAGCCTCTCAGCTTTGAGACATTACGGAAATCCAGGCCATGGTATAATCATGCTACATGGATAAATGTATAATGTAAATAGTGGGGTTTGATGTGATTTTTTTTTAAATTAAAATAGATTTTGTGGAATAGAATATTTCATCTCATCTAAAAATGTGTCAAAGTTAGTCAAGTAAACTCATATGCAAATGCTGCAGAACTTAATGCGACTTTTGCCAATTAATGTAATTACAGCAGGCTCAACCCATCTCTGAAATAATGTCATACATAAGTTGGTTAAGATCACACAACCATTCCCAGCTTTTCAGACAAATGTAAGGATGGTGAAGGGTCATCTTGCTATCTCCATTTTATTTATTTACCTGCTTAAGAGAAGCAAGAACATGTTGTACATGTGCCCTGCAAAAACACACCTACCCTCAATGAGGGCACCACATCCACTGAGTCAAAGACCTTTGCTGATCTTTCAGAAGAGAATGCTGCAGGAGGACTGTAGGAAGAGAAAGGGCAGCCTTGTGATGAAACAGTTGCATTCCCCTTTCACTAACTCAGTTCCTTCACTCCCTCTGACACAGAATTTCTGTGTGGCAATGGACAAGGAGCTCAAGCCAACTCTGTCATCAGCGCCACGTCCAGGTCCTACTGGTGAGACATTGTGTTCAGAGAGTGATTAACTAATGGCTCTGGAAGGGGCAGATGGTTGTCAATTCTAGAGAGAGTTGGAAAAATGGTATCACTTAGTTCTATTAATTGTTCTTCTGGTTATTTAGACAAAATTGTATCATCTTACTGCATTTACGTTTCCCTGGAGGAAAAAAGAAATTTCTACTATTTAGAGTTTTGTCTCAGGCCTCTACTTGTCCAGTGAAAGAATATTATGGTTCCCCCTGCTCTCTGTGTTACCATTAGAATGGCAATCTGTTTCAGCAGGGATGGCATTATTTACAAATGTTTAATATTCCTGATTATGTCTGAGTACAACGATGCTTTAATCTTAGTTAAAGCCTTTAGAAGCTACCTTCTCCAACCATCACAACTATTCCTGTTTCTTATTCCTAGTATCTGCCATCATAATGGACTTCATCTAAGAGACAACATTTGCATAAAAGAAATTTGGTTTTGTATATATATATAAAAAAAAAGTATGTGATTGTTTTTCTATATTTCAAATAATGGCTAAAAGGCTCTTGGACAAATTCCATTCAATACATTAAAACAACTACTGTGTGGTCTGCAGGTTGTTGCATCTAACAACCACTCTGTAAGGTAGGACCTGTAGCTCTGTGTGTCTTGTTGCTGCAGAGTCAGCAGAGGGAGCACAACATAGCTAAAAAACCCTCTTTCCAAGAACTCTGCTGACACAATCCGTGATGCTCTTAAACAAACAAACAAGCAGAAAAGGGCAGAAAAAGAGTCTTGTTGGCTGACACCCCCAATTCGGTGTTTGGCAAAAGCAGTGAACTTCAAAGTGCAGTGAGAAAAACAAAGGGACAGCAAAAAGCTGTGAAGACTGGCTTGAAAAATTGCATGATAGGATTTAGGTGTTGTGTATGTATTACTAAGAAGCAGAAGTAATAAGGACACTTGTCTTTGTATCTGTGCACATATTCAAAACACTGGTATAATACAGGGCAGAAATGGTTTCATTTAAGTGATGATTATGTGTGCACTGAACAGCAAGATATTGGTAGGCCTTAAAATAGTTATCCAAAGCAGTCTTTTTTTTTTTTTGCCAAGGAAATTGCACATTAGAAACCACTATGATTGTGGGAAAAGGACTCAGGCTTACTCAGGCAGCTGATGGTATAAGTCTAGATGCATTTTTGATGGGAAATTCAAAAGGTTTTGAAAATGCAGTCTTGCCTCTCAGCATTCCTGCCCTAGAAGTGGGTGTTGGAGGTGGGAGAAAAGTTCTTCTGTGTGCACCCTGGAGTCAAGGACACTCCTGCTCATGCCCCTGTCTCAGCAGACTTGCTGTTTTTCTTTTCAAGTATGAATTAATCTGAAATATGTACAGGAATGAAAACTGAGCTCACTGTAGAACAAAAGAACAGAACTCTTATGGATTTGTTTCAGTTAGAGAACTCTAAAGCTTCCCACCCTTTCAATTTACCTGTAGAGCCCTGGTGTCCTCCAGCAAATGTTGGGTGTCAAAATCATCTCTAGGATAACAAGGGACTTAGTGAAGAAGCAAGTTCATAGAAGACTTGATGCACTGCTTTTAACATCAGCCCTGACTCCAAGCACAACATCAAGATAATGGATGACATTTTCTTCTCTGTTTCTCAGATCCAACCTTCAAGCCATCTAAACATGGCCACAAAATGAGCATGGCCATTAGGGAAGATATCTGACTGTACTAGAAATGCAACATAGGCAACATACTTCTGAAAGAATAGGAATAAACATTCCATATGAAAACAAGATGAGTGGATCTAGACAAAATGAGTCTGTTACCTCTTCAGGCAGAGGAGGAGGGATGATCACCCCCATGGCAGGGTGCAGCCAACAAGCACACCTCAGGGGTTAACTCTTCAGTGGGAGGAGTATGAGCATATGAAAGTCTTTTACAGGCTGCTGTATGGACCTGAAGAACCAGCACAAATCCAAAACTCTGACAGTAAAAAGAAAAGCAATAAGCTGGGGCTGAGCGGAACGTGAAGGGTGTGACACCAAAGGAGATACTCCCAGGAGCATCTTGAAACACCCCCACCAGATCCAAGTTTGTGTCACATCTCCCCAGCACAAACCAGGGAGCAGTGCTGAAGACTGGCTGGCCTAAGAGCCAGCTGAGAAATCCAAGTGATGCACAGCACAAGGGCTGCAGAGAACAGATCCTTCCCAAAGCCAAATCAAACCCCAACCCACCTACCCTCTCAGCAAGGCTGCACAGTGAAACATCAGAAGAAACTGGAAAACTGTGTAAATCCAAACACTTGACAAAGCCAAAAGCAAGCAACACATAAATCAGCGGGAAAAGTATTTTATTCCTATAACTGAATTATAACTACAAGCTGTGATCACTAAAAGCACAGTCCATAAAATTTACTACAATGTTTAGGAGGCAGCTGCTAATAGAAGCAGAAAGAAAAGCCCATTCAGGGAATGTTAGAGCTGTTTAATTTTAAATGCAATTTCTATTTTGTGCCTATGGAATTCACAAGGAACAGTAAAATATTTGAAATATTAGCATTTTGTACCTTTGCAGCAACGTAAATAATTGTAAATATAAATGAAAATTATAAACAAGCTCAAAAAGGCAGATATTCCACAAATTCTACCATCCCATTTTAATTATTTAATGGTTTAATTATTTAAGGGTTTGTTGCATTCTGGTACTGGATAGATATTGATGACACTTTATGTTATTTCAGGACACAAAAGAAACATTGCAAGGCTGTGCTGAAATAACAGCTTAAATATTAAGAATATTGGACAGTAGAAGATATGTGTATAAGAAATATTGATGTATCTAGCTGGAAAAACTTACTGGACAGATAGATAGCTCAGACTTAAGAGCAACAGCACTTCAAAATCATGGACAACTCAGCAAGAAAATTCTGGAAGTGACACAGTGTTGGGCTCCCAGTTGGAAAAGACTGACTACAACAGAACTGAAAGGGTTCTACTGCTGTGACAAGACTGACAGAGCTGGAAAGGCAATTTCTGCCCTGTTAACTCAGACTCAGAGTTTGTGGGAAAGGACCCTCAAATTGTTCTTAGAAATACCTGAGCAGAAAACTGGCACAGTTGTCTAGTTACAGGCAGCTGCAATCTGTGCTTTAGATTCAACCCAATCACCTATTGAAACTACATTTAGGAGACTTATCTTCCAATGCTTTTTGTTCAGAAACGTCATAAAAATCCCTCCCGTCCTTCAAAATGGAAATGATTATTTTGTTCCATTCAGCTAAAAAAACCCAACAACCCAGAAGCATAAAATTCTGAAAAAGAAAATATCATTGGATTGCTAATATAAAAATCAGAATATCTACAGAACTGGTATTCAATTGGTATTCAATATGGATTATATATCCATAAATTGGTATTTACAATAGGCCCACTTGCCTCAGCAGAGCTCAAACTGGATGACTTTGGTTTTGAGGGATTTGAGGAAACCAGAAACAAACACGTCCCTAACTTGCACTGGCAATATTGTAAAACTATCTCATGATATAAAATGTAGGCGTTGCTCTCTATGAATCATTGTGATTTAAAAAAAGGATACTGATAGACAGGGAATGAATCATGCTCAATTTTGTAACCAGAAAGAGCTGGCTTCTTAGGAGAGACCTTTGTCCCCTTTGGCGAAGCAGAAGAAGTGAGGGTGCCAAGCTGCTAAGGAAGGAGTAGGCCTTCTCCTGTCATGTAAGTGGCCTCCTAAGACTGAAGGAAGTAATTGATTTGAAAATATAGCAAAAATATGTGTTGTATACAAGATAGCAAAGCTTCGTAAACTGGAAAGTCACCACTCAGTTCAACTGAGAGGACTGTGACACTCAGAATCGTGCTTGGCTCTGAGGCTCAATGTATCTTTACAACTGGCATGTGTTCATACTGGACAGAATTCGTATTGCTCAGGCTAGTGAAAGTTTTACTGACTACAGGAAATTCATAGAATAAAAAAAAAATAAAAATTCATATTTGTGCAGCTTAACCTATGCAATGTTTTAAAATTGTTAATTTTCTTTTTGCCACTGACTCAATGTGAGAGACCAGTTTGCTTCCAGACTCCTTGAAACTGGACTCTTGCTGTGCAAAATCAGGTGACTAAGACAGTGCTCCAGAAATCTTTCCATTTATCCCAAAGATGTACAGGGAGAGAATACAATTTTTAATTAATTTTAAAATAAAATCTCAGATAAAATGGATATTAAAGTCTTGGTATTAGCCGTGACAAATATATAAATCACCAAGGAGTTAACAAACCTTCTCGTTCTCTAACTTTTCACTCAGATTTATAAGTCCAGTGCGTGTCATTAGAAGTATTTTAGGAGAAAATTCCACATTCACAAGTTTCTCAGGCAGACTTACACATGACCAGGGACTGCTTTCAGACGTTAAACTTGTTTTGAAGTCAACAGCAAGTGTTGTAGCTTCAAAAGAAATTCCATGTTTATGCCACAGTTAAGCAAAACACTCATTTATACCCTTGATTTTTAATATTGTATTATTGCTAATGGTGTTTAAACACCTGCACAAAGTTAAGCACTTTAAAAAACTCAGTTCCTGGCTAAGGAAGGACTTCTTTAGCTAGGGTACATAATTTAATTACATATAATACAGATGTACACACAAAAATAAATCAATGTATGTTGTAATACAGCCTACTGTACGTTTAAATGGCAAGCAGTCCTGTCCCAAAGCAGTCAAGTATAGTAGAAGTGCTATCTAGTAAATTTATGCTGTGCTCACACATGATTCATTACATGAAAATTTGCAGATTCCTCTGTGGCTTCACAAGCCTTTGTGAGATTATCAAAGATTTAAGCAAGTAGGATGGCAACATATACAAGAAGAGACATGCAAGCACTGCAGCTGTTTACAAGACAATCTTACCCTCCATGGTTTATTTGGTTTCATTAGGTCATTATCTCAGTGTCTTTGAATGTATTTTAATATACTCATCCTGGCCTCTATTCTTCAAAAATGGTGCTTAGTCAATAATTATCAACTAAGGCAGCAATTTAGCAAGACATTTTAGAATAGATGAACTCCATTATGGGATTCAAATCTGAATACAAAGTTTGTATTACTTTTTGAAATGTTAATAACTTAATAGTAGATGTTGTGTATTATATGCATGATATCCAGTTAACTTTTTTCTTGTAAGACATCTTATGTGCAATAAATTTTATATTAACACTGAAGAATTTTTTTGTTACATTAATACTTAACCACATAAGCTTTCTCAATCCACTTGTAGTAGTAGAGGATCTGTTGAGATCTTTTTACAGATGCATAATATGGTTGGTAAGAAGCCTGGGATTTTTTTCTTCTCTCAGACTCTATCACGTCAGTGCTTTTTAGTGTTCACAAGACAGTAAATTTAAGTATTGTTTCCAAGAGATGAGCTAATAAGACATACAACTGTAATAGGGTAAAATATACCCATTAAAATCCTCAGCACAGTTCCCTGCCATGGCAGAATACTGAATACTCCCACAGGAAGAGGAGGAGGAGGAATAAATACAACATGAGTTTAAACTCATTCCTTGAATTATATCCCACTTTTAAAGTTTTTCCTGGCACTCCAAAACATTGCAAATTAGCCATAAAAATGCTTCTCTCACACTGGGATGAGGCTTTTTAATCACAGAGCTGTCATCATCTAAAATACTGAAAATGTAAGAAGTCTTTTAATATGGTAAGACTGTATGTAGGGCCCCTATACAGTCTGAGCACTGTTTTTTCTGTAGTATCACTTAAAATATTTTAACCTGTTGGACAATGATTAAGTGCTAAAAATCAAAAAGCACCACCTTGCAAAATTCATTTATTAATGTAAACATGCTTAGTCCTATTTGTGCATTAAATACAGAAAATATCTCAGCATAACAGGGAATGCACTTTCCTACACATAACTTTTATATACAGAATTATGCATAATTTCTGGTTTATGCCAAGTAAGATAATACTCTCTGCATCTGTGTGTGGACAGCCACTAACTCAGTGATGTCAAGCCAGTTCAAACACCTCACAGCTTAAGAAAGTAGAGAAATAGTAGCACAGATGGCTGAACATGTAGCATTGTCCTCTTCTAGATGCCCCTCAAATTAATCAAGCACCAAAATAAATTCAGCTTTTGTGTGGAACACAGCTACTTGCACACTGTTAGGGAAGTGCCTTTTCATTAGCTGCTGAAACCCTTCTCTATCAGCCTTTGCTAACCTTGGAAGGGTCCTACCAGTGGTACACCCACCTACCACTTCAGAGGCCAACACTGCCCAACACACAGCTGAAGGACCTGCTCTTTGCTCCATCCTAGCTGTTACCATGACCCCAACATGATAAACCCCAGGCACAAGAAAAATGGGAACCCCACTTGGATTATATATACCAGCAGGCTCCCTACCAGCCTAGAGTACTCAATTGAAATAATTTAATAGTGAAGACACATGAACTTTTGTACACCTATCATCCCTTGCACAAATGTATCTCTTGCATCTTTTAAATTAGCAAAAAAGAATTAACCTTCTCAACTGTACAACCTCAGAAGCATATAACCTGCTCAGCCACTTCTCAGCAATAGAGCAATCTCTTGTCATCTGACTACTGTACTTTTGACCCTCCAAAATATTCCCAACTCAAATATGTTGACATGTTTTTACATGTGATTCAATAGTTATTGTTCTCAATAGTGTAGGATACTTATCACATATTCAGATCAATGTTCTTTGCATCTCATGTACTCCATCTTTCTAAATATTAATTTTTTCCAGATAACTTTCAAAACTACCCCATCAAGGTGACTTCAGGCTGCCTACACAAGGAGGCAGGTCAGAAGTAGGGTAGGCTTGATTTTGAAACTGAAATTGCATCGTTGTGCAATCCTCTGAGAAGTATTTAATGAACACCAGTACATTAATTATGAATTGTGCTCTAAATTAAAGTTACCTTGAACAGTTCCACTTTGAATCTTCTCTTGGACTAGTGACAAGAGCATCAAGAGAATCTTTCCCATTCCTGTTTTTTGGGGGGGTCATATTTGTATAAAATACAACATAATACAGAATTGTATTTTATTCCAGAAGAAAAAGAGTTGGAAATTTCCTGGAGTAAATTTAGCACTGAAAACTGGCTACTGTAAGAGTAATGTGTATTTTATTAGAGTAAAGAGTATTTTGTTACTAATGTAATAAAATATTAATTTTAAAGCCTGCCTATGACTAAATAATATAAAATCTGAGAAAAAGAATACTAAAGCATCAACTATAAAACCTCAGCATTACGTTAGCACAAACTAACCTTCTTTCATGTTACTGTATTGCTTACTTTCAACACAAATCATAGGAATCTCATTAGGAATTTTCTATTTCATATACTTTAGATAAACTTCTTGCAGACTGGAACTTCAAACTATAGTAGCTACTGAATAGTCAAAAAACCCACAATAACCCAAACAAACAGCACCCAGGATTATCTTGTGAAAGAGATGATACTGAGCAGCCCTAGAACAGAACTGTATTTTCTTGAGTTCAAAAGAACCAAACCACCCAAAACAAACAGGTTAAAATTATAACTTTCTGGGCTAATAATTTCCCTAGCAAACTCTAAGTAGTCCTGGCTGTCAGCCCATACATCAGCCAAATCAAACTATTTTCAATTTTGCCATTTCCTTTCCTACCATCTAATAAACAAAACTCCCTTTAGCACTCCAGAAGACCACAAATACATGTGCCCAGATCAGGGGTTATCAGGGCCACATTAGATAATAATTCAAAAAAGGTACATGCTCAGTGGTTACACAAGGTTACTTAAGCTTTCTGTCACCCATCCCTCAGCAGCTTTCTGCCACCCCGTTACAAATTTTCTAAGTATCTATACATGAGTCTTTGGGAGTGGCACAGAATTTGACAGAGATATTGAACCCTTTTCCAAATGTGCTTTGGAAAAAGACGACACCTTTCTCTTGAGGTTATACAAGTAGCTTGTCAAAAACACAATGGGGAAGTGCTGTTTGAAACTGAACAAAAAGATGAATGCTCCCCCTGCAGCCTTTGATATGAAAAAGTAGACAAAATATTTGTGGGGCAAGAACACAAATTCATCTTTTATTTCACCTCAAAATCATTAACGCACTTTGAAAAGAACTTAAATATAGTTTGCAAAATGATACATTAATGCCAAACTCTACAGAGTCTTGACTGTGTCACTCATGCATAAACTTACTGTATTTTCTCATAAGAGATCTGGCAAGATTTGGATTTCACATTGTGCATGAAAACTAACAGGAAATAATTTATTTGATCTTATTTTCTGTTGGGTTATCCTTCCTCTATGTTATTAACATCCTATGACTACGTCTGCTATGACCTGGCCCTATATTAAAGTAAACATTTTTCCAATTCACCCATTGAAAACACCTTGCTTTCCCCATGAAGGAATAAACATTTATATCTACCAAGGTATGAAACATTCCTTCACACACCTGACTTTTTCCTTCCTGTGAACCACGTGCCGCTCCTGCGTGTGACCTGTGTCATTCAGCCAGAACACCGGGTCTTTTTCTATTGATGTTTATATTGATATTATATTCATAGAAATGCTTAAGCAATAAACAGCCCTCATTTAGCAGCTCCGTGGGTTTTGCTACTGTTCTCTGCTTCTGCAGTCAGCTAACACTTACAAACTGGTGTTTGATGTTATTCTTCAGATATTAATGTGGGTGATCTTTAACCCAGCGTTTCGAGGCACAACGAGTCTCTCCCATCACACACTTTGGCACCCAGAGTCAGCACTTTTGATCTGCACCCTGACTGAGTGACTGTACAGATCATTCTATTAAAGGAAGATGGAAACTGCCGTTGCTATTTTTGACAAGAAATTGTCAAGAGCTTAAATGACATCATTTTAGGACACCAAAGAGAACGTAGAGATTCCACAGCTAAGAACTATTTATGGTTAGGAAAAAGTCACTAGTGCAGACTTTCAGAGTGTTGTTATTTTTAACAGCTATCACTAAACTAATGCTAAACAGAGATTTTTGTAAATGTCTTTGTTTCCAGCTGTTGGCTGAATTAGTAAAGACTCTTAACTGCACTTTTAATTTTGCACATAAGTCCTGTGGAGAGCATGAAGTGTCCATCAGCTCTAAGCTAGATGATCTCTGTGTGCCCCAGTCACCTCTGCTCCTGTGGATCTCAGATCCTATGAAGTTGGGTAGATGAGACTGACAGTTGCCTATAGAGATCCCAGGTCATGTAAACTTGCCTGCTTTCTTTAAAAACACAATCTGCCCTTCCACTGCTGTCTTTGACAGCATTTGCTAGTGTCAGTTGAGGAGAAAAGTGTATAATCAAGTTTTAAAGCTGTTTCAGTAAGATTAATAATTATAGGGTTATGCAACATGAACAATAGTGGTACAAGCAAAGCAGCTATGTTAAATTTTAACAGCATTAAAAAGAGGGGAAGAAAGAGATTGAGAAAATTTCAGTTCCCTTCTCTGTCATGTGTTCTTGTCATTATCTTTTTTTCTATATTTAAATACTTCAATAATTTCTTTTGCAAGTAACGTAAGAGGACAGCTAACAGCAAATCTTTGAGTTTCATGTCACGATAAATAGATGTGTACGCCACAATTCAAGACAAAAATGTATACTTAAATACTTATATTTCTAGCTAACTTCTTGCATATTCTTCTAGGACATTTATGGAATAAGTTAGTAAACTGAAAAACATAATATTAATTAACTTTCTGAAAAGTGCTATTCTGAATAATTAGCTGCAACTATATTTCTCTAATCTAAATATGCATGTCATTTTCCCATACAAACCACAAATTATGCACTGGAATTTTGCCCATATACTCTGAGATACTTTATAACTTGCTTGGTTTATTTTTAAATCAGTTGTACATCTTTAATTTTGACAGAATACCAATAGTTAATCCTGTGATAAATTATGTTGTCCTACCCCATTACTCTTTTAAGGAGATTAATTTTCTAAGCAAGCAAGTTTAGTGTGAGGAACTAAAAGTTATTACTGTGACTTTTGGTAACCCCTGAAGCAGGCCTGTGAACCCCTCCATGTCACATGGCTCTGATATATACTGAGGATAACCTACTGTGACTTTTTACTGTTCCAATTTTTTATTAACTGCTAAATAAAATCAATAGTTTGCAAATTTCTACATGCTGAATTTGACTCATGAACACACAACAGATGGTCGATCATTTCAAAGATTTAAAGATTTTTTAAATGGAATAATATTAAAATACTAGTGAGATTATCACAAAAAATAAATCCCAAGGAGACATCTGGATTATATTCAGTGGAATGCATGGTACTAAAAAGCTGAGTATCAGGATACAACCCTTCTTGCATTCACGGTGCATGCAAAACTCCCACTAACTCTTTGAACCACCTCAAGTCCAAAGAACCAAAGGGCTCTTCAACATCAGACTGCTTCCCACACCTTGTACCTCCTGCCCTGTACTCTGTACAAAATAAGAAACTATTTTGCAGCAGTTTAGGTGACTCTTCACCTTGGTTTAGAAGGATAAGACAAGGATGAAAATAGCAACAACTATAATTCTGTTATACCCATCTAAACTGGGAGAGCTTGGGAATTTAGGACCTGCTTTTGATCTCTCACCTTCACTTTCTACTATCCATGTATCATCACAAAATAGGTTAAACATCAAACCACTTGCAAAGCAGACACTTGTTTTCGCTGGGTTCTGAGAAGTCAGTATTCACGTCCTACCTTTTTTCAGCCATACCTTTCCAGTGTAAAGGGTGGGCTTCTAAACTGTGTGTGGCTCACTCTGTAAAACCCCTGCAGTTAGACAATGGTGTCCCCAGGATTTTGAGAATTCCTAAACTGTTTCAGATGTAAACTGGTACTGGACTTGAGTCATTGCTTGGAACTATGGAATATTCTGTACAACTCCACAGACAAGATTATTTGGGGTCAAATACTGGCTCTAAAACCGACTGCAAAATTTCTGACATTTTACTTGAGTTACCTTTTGTGGGGAGATGATGAAGGCACATGTTTTTGATAGGAATTCTGCACCTCTCAGTCAATATCTGAACATAACACATCCACACTTTCAGCCAACACAAGCCTACATACCATACACTAAGCAGGCTCTCAAACTGAACCTCCTCCTTCCTCAGACATTCTGAGGAAATCATTGGTCTATAATCCTATGTTAGGGAAAAGAGTACAAAATATTGACGCTGAGATCACAATAATACATAAACTGATTAATAATAAATAGCTTCCTCAGAAGATTTCTGTCTCAAGGAAGGCAGAAAAAGCTGCCAATTCCACGGTGTCTGTTGGCTACAAGGCCCCCAGATGATCAATGGGCTATGCACTGTGAATCACAGAGCTCAACCGGATCTTCCATCTTGCCACTTGTATCTTTATTTTACTATTTGTTCTCAGATGTTAAAATCACTACTGGAAGGAGTTCAAAAATACATTGTTGGAAAATTGTTAATGCCCTAGTCATACAATGTCATTTTGAAGCTCTCTGGGAATTTAGATTTGCACAGCTTATTAGGATATGACCTTTCCCTTGATTTTTTTTATTTTAAGAGCAAGTTAACATGAAATTTCCCCAGTGGGAGTTGCTGTGTTTCCTCCACAGATAAGGAAAAGAGCAATGGCAACTCTGTATAGAGACAACTTTCATACGTTTCCACAGCACGGACAACTCTCTGGGCTTGACAGACATCCAGTGCATTCCTAGAGGTTGAGAGGAAAGTCATGCGCCACGCTAACTAAAAAACAATTCAGGAACATAACAAAGGTATTTCCCTGATACTTTCACCCATTTTATTTTATTTATTTTTTTTTCAATGTAATTTGAGATTAAGCTTTGAGGAATTCTAAGGCCTATGGACTCTGTGCATTCAGAGGATCAGGGTAGCACAGGCGACGAGATAACAGCTTGTTCCTGGAACACATTTATATTTCTTTGGGTGAGCTATTACTACCTCTACAGCACTCCTCACCATACAGATCCTGTCTCACCAACTCACACACTTCAGCATTTCCATGCTTACTCTGTTAGCATAATTTTTCCTGGGATCTCATGAAGCTGATCTAAAAGCAGGAGGCTGAAAAATCAGTGCTCCAAAGTTTCCTATGTGGCAGGTATTCAAAATGGCCAACAAGAACATGGTCAGGAAGAGAGGTTCCTCTAGAGGCTGATTCAGAAACTTTCTTGCTTTCAATTATTCTGTAGAGGAGAGATATCTCTCTTTGTGATATAACAGTATTTAAGTATTTATAAACAGTCAACATTTTAAAATAATTTAAGACAGGTAAATTCAACATTTGTCAGCTCTTATCCCTCTATGTTGATGAAGCCCACAGAGATAATTAGTTAAGTAATTAGAAGTTGAATGATGCTGCTGGTATTTGAAAAGTTTCAAACTGTTGTGATTGCAAAAATTAACAACTTTTAATAAGGTTTTCTTCAGGAGAGTATAAGTTTCTCACTGGTAGTAAAGTCAGTGAGTCAGAAAAGAGACGGCTAAAAAGAACTAATTTATTTTTTTTTTTAATATTCAGGGTAAAAGTTGTATGCAAAGAACATTTTTGCTTAACTACAGATACCAAGAGAAGAAAAGAAACTGATGATGAAATGAAATAAAGTAAGTTTTTTGACTTTTCATATAGGTAGCCTGCTGATGTAGTATTTCGGGTAGGAACTGTGCATACAATGTTCTTATAACGATACCACATTATAATACAAATTAAAGCATTATAAATTAGTCATGATCATAAGAGTCACAGAAGGGTTTGGGTTGGAAGGGACCTTAAAGATCATCTAGATCCAACCCTGTATTTGAACATCATAGCAACAGCACATCCAACAAAGCCATATAAATATTCAAACCATTCCTAAACCAACTTCAGGCAACTTTGTGAGTCGCATTGGTCTGTGGTTCTTCTCATAGCAGTGATAATTTGTCTGCTCTAATTTGGCCCCACAAACAAAATACAGTCCTTTAAATTTCCCTGCAGCAGCTGTTACCAGGGGGATGGCCCCATTAGTTAAATTTGCATTTTCAGAAAGCACCCTTCCTCTTTCAATGACTGACAAGAGATATGGGTTTACTACTCTAACAAACAAGTAGCAGACAGCTGTAAAACCAATTTAGATTTTAGGCAGACAGTAGGAGTTAATTTGCAATTGATCTGAGGCTAATCTGCCTCTCCTGGCTAAGTACAAAGTCATTATCTACCTCACTGGTTAAAGACCTCTATGAAACTTACCTACCTAACAAAGCAGTAAACAACTCCAAACTGATATGATTTACTGCATATCGCTGTAGAGTACACTGATGTCATATATACTTAACTTTTCTGCAAAGAAGCCTACCAGGATTCTAGAAAAATGCTAAGAATATAGAAGGGGAAAATGACAAGTTGAATACTAGAAGCTTAGAGGAAGCAATCTGCTGGCCAACATCATTTCTAACACGCGTGTGTCAGCAGGCGTGTTTGAAAAGTGATTCAACAGAAGTTGTGTATCTTTTTCTACGACACAGACTCTCAATGCAGATGCATAATGTAAGCACTAAAAATTTATTTACAGAGGGCAGGACTGAACATTTCGTGTGAACACATTCAGACCATGATAAAGAGCTTTGTCTCCCATTAGTAATTTAAAGAATTGTGATTTGGTCCTCCCAACACACCTATAATTGAATTCCTCAGTCATAAAATCACTGGTGCCAAACAAGTTCTGATATCTTTTATCAAGCCTCTTTTTTCTTGTCATTTGTTAACATGTTTCTTATGGAGCTTTTCTTCTTTTTATAGATACATTTGCTTTAGTTATAAATTAACCCCGGAATTTACTCTCCCAGAGGCCACAAACTTCTTCTTTATTCTCTAGAAAAAGGTTTCAGGCTATATGAATTTAAGATTTTAAATTATTTTGAATAACATTTGGTGGTTGAAATACACAGGAAAAGAAATTTCTAAAGTCTGGCAACGTAATTAAGAATAAATGGAAAAGGTTTCAATGTCTCTGGAAGCCATGACTACTTTACCAAAAGGGAACATATTTGGATGTGGGATTTCTGGTGCTTCTGGTTCCTTGTAGTAATATTAACTAAGACACAGCTTCATTCTGACATGTCTTTCTGAGAAGTTCCATATTTCAGGGGCTCCTGAAGATGGTCAGCACATCCCAAAGCTATGCAGAGTACCTTAATATTTAGATTCAAGGGCAATTTGAACTATATTGTAAAAACATCAATATTTGCTTAACAGATTGATGCACATAATGACCCCTAGAAGCCAAATTTTTCATTTGATATACACAACCCTATTGGATATCTCTGTTGGTCCCTTTCTCTTCACCCTCAATAGCTTTGGCTTGTTCCAGCCAGGGCTGACCAAAACGTAGAGGAGTTTTAACACAACATCTCTACATTGTTGTTCACGTAGGAGATTAAAGGAGCAACATCTTGAGGCCACCCTGTAATAAATACCAGAAAATAAAAAAAAAAATTCCTAAAAGACAAATCCATAGGAAACTGACTTAATCGGTTCTACTTTTCAATGAGCAATTTGTATAAGGACAGAATATTAATTTTTAACAGCCTGTTAATACAGACACCACTTTATTTTTTCTTCTGTACTAGTCTTACCTGTATTTAGGTTTGATACATTTTTATTTGACATAAACACACCAGATATCCTTTTTTTATGGTTTAATTCATTATTTCTGTAGGAGCAACTTGAAAAAATTCAAGATTCAGAGAACAGGAAATGATCTCACAGAACTTTGCATTTCTGGATCACTCCTCCTGAGCCAGTTCAGTTTGGCTGTGGTTAGGCTGTCTACAGTGCATGTAACAGAGTGGTGGCTTAATCCAGTTTGGAATGGGTTAAAATGGCATGGGTTTGTCTTTTAAAAATTACTTTAAATTACTCTTTAATTAAGAATAAACACAAAAGATTGAGGAGCCCTAGGGTATTTTTCCTGTATAAATAATTTTCATGCTGTGCTTTCCCCATTTCTAGTTTTCCATATTCAAGACAATGTCCTTCTTGCAGAAGTAAACAGAACTTCCTTCTCTACATGCTGTTTCCAAGATTACCAGTCAATTATTTGACATTAAAATATTAAATTTTTATCTTAGATTGTGCTTTATATCTCTCATTTACCCTATTTTTATTAGCTAGTGCCTCGTCATCTTGAAAAATGTTATAACGACTCGATTGCTTCATCTGTTTAATTGTCTACAGTAGGTTCTTGGCATATCTTTAAGTCTTAACAAAACGTGGTATTTTCTGCTCCTTTAATTGAATTGATACTGAAACAGCTGATTTTAACAGTCAAAATAATTATGAAGTTTTACAACAAAAATGAGGTTTGAAACAGTGGCGGCATTGTCAAATATTTTAGCTCTCAAACTCTCAAGTCTTAACACACCTATTCTTCTGTTTGGATTTTACAATTCTCTGCTTTCCATTTCATTAAAAAAAAATTAAAAAAAATAAATCCCCCTCCATGAGTTGTTAGTTGACACTAGTTAGGGAAAAGCCAGTCTGATTTGGCCCTAACACTCCTCTCTAACCCCACTCAGTCAGCGAGTTGGGGAGCATGAAGGTCAGATTGCACTGACTACCCTGAAGGATCAGAACCATAAAGTTATACACAAGTATAAGCATCTACTCTCACACCTTGTGTACACAGTTCATAACTTTGTTTGCACTGTGTACTTTCACTCGAGCCAAAAGGAATTTTCAGAGCAAACAAGTTGTAATGTATTCTTTAAAGGTGAGTTGCAATGTTAGTTATCTATAGTTCTTGGACCAGACAGTGAGACCATAAAAATATAATATTTTTTCATAATTTTTCAGACGAATGGCTATGTCACATACAAGTATTTTACTAACACCTGTTGGGGACAGATGTATAAATAGAATTTTGCCATCATGCAACACAGACTCCAATAACAACTCAATCCTTCACCAGGGGTTAGAAAAAAAATTTAGGAGTATTTCTAAAGATTTTGGGCTTTATCTTATATTTACTTATATGACAGTCAAATGGTCAGAAAATGGATGAAAATGACATACTGATTTTTATTTTCATAAAATGCCAATGCTCTACAGCCTCTTATTTTGCCAGATATAGGATTTTCTTTTCTTTTTGGTAGGCTTTCAAACTTTAAGATCTCCAAGTTATAAATGATTAATTTTTTTTAGATCTAACAATGTATGAATGGAAGACAAAGCACAGATCATCTTGATCCACAGGCAGGAAGAAACTTAAAAGGAAGCTGTAACAAATCTGGGAGGCATTTAAACGACTTCAGTTTCAGCTGTACTAACTAACCAAAGAGCACGAGGGCTCTCACTCTGGCCATATTTGTTGCACTCACATTATCAGACTCTCTTAGTCATCAAAACTGGGTGCCAATACCTAAAGGACCTGTTGCAAATGGTCCACGGCCCATATTAACTAACAAAGTTTTTCTGGAAAATGTTGGAATGGCTGTTAGTTGGCTGAGCTAAAACAGGATGGAGCATGGACAATTCTAAGACTTTAACCATTCACCAATCCAGCTCCTGAGCCTGTGCCCAAATTACACTACTTCTTAATTTACTAGTATGGATCTAGCCTTTCAGTCCAACTAAACTTCTCTGACACTAGGGAACAGAATTGCATTGGGGTTTCATTTTGGTTTTCCTCAAATTCAATGAGTTAATTCTTTATCAGCTTTTTTTTTCCCTCAGTGTGGTCCCACTTTCTGCCTGCAAGCTGGAAATAGGTGAGGTGGGTACTCTTGGCTTTCAGGAAGGCAAAGCACAGAGTTCTGAAGACATTTGGCAACAGTGTGAGCATGAGTAAGACTTTAGGACTTTCATAAATCTCACTGATCATGCATTTCCTTTGTACACTGTTTTATTGAGCACGAACGTAAAATGCACTGAACTATTTTTTTCTCAAACTCACACTTCATTTTGGTTAAATATTTTACCTGTGCAAAAAGAAACTGCAGAGATGGAAAACTCTAAGGTGTAAGTTGCATTCTTGATGCTCAGACAAAGCAAGTAAAAGTATTTCTGTAATCCATTTCTATCAGAGGCATTTACCTATCTTCATGAAAACAGAAGAAATATTTTTGTTGCTTCAAATGTTCACAATATAAAAATGGCAGTTCTGTAGCAAACTGGAAGCTGGTTACTATCTTTTTAACCTCCTGCTCAGAGAACAGCTAACCACATGCTGGACACAACAGGCAGCTCAAAATCACCCCTAGCTTCTGTGAGTTAAAATACTCCATGTGCCCTACGGTTGTAGAGGAAAACTGACTGTTCTTCAGATGGACTGCACAGCATCAAAGAGCATAGGGAACTTGTTATAAATAATGGCTCGTAGAAGATGAAGAGAGGAAAATCCTGTGGGGCCTGTCAGTACCTCTGCCCAATGCAACACTCATCTTGGCAGTAGAATTCCCAATTTAATTTCAGAAATTTTTATTCAGAAGAGGCTTTCTTTCAGGAGCTATACAGCAGTTTATATGACATACTGGAACCAGAAAACACTGCTACAAAGTATTTAGCCTACATTGTCTTTAATTTCCATATTCATAGCTAAATGAGCACTCTATCACTCATACAAGTTTGAACTCCAAAGAATTCCTTTCTCCCACAGACTAACTGCCAGGTATAATTACTACATTCATTAGCCTTTCCTGGAGTAATTGTCTGGAAAGCGGCAACCATACCCGCATCAGTTTCTTCTTCCTCCTTGCTTTTTTTGCTACTTTCCTTCCCAGATAATTAGAGTTTCTCCCTGCTTTATCAATTCTCCCTTACACTGGGTCTCTCACCTTATTCACCCCAAACAAAAAAACCCACCTTTTTTCCTCCCTTTTGAAGTCTTCCCTTCAAAGTGCAGAACTGAGGAGGAAAGGGAGAGATGGTCCTGCTGTCTCTCACCATTTCCACGTCTACCAGTTTGTTGGGGTTTTGTTTGGTTTTGGTTTGTAATCTCAGCCAATTCATTCTGAGATTCTAAGGAGATTCGTAGTACAGTTATTTCATCAGCAACAACAAAAGTCAATCTCCTGTCTAAGGGTCAAGCTTCAGCAGAAATGTAAAATTGCCACATGCTCTGTAACATTGTGCTGTGCCTTCCTGTTAGTGCCTGGGGGAGGAGACAGGAATCTGCTGCCCAGCCTGCGTCAGGGAATGGAGTCACACTACAGTACATCAACTTTAGTGTAGGTACAAGTTATTGTTATTCTGAACTTACCTCAGACTTCAGCAATATTCACTGCCTGTTCTCCTGTCCTTAGTGACAGGAAAGCTGTCACTTGTTGTTAGCATATCGGACAGTTCCTGTTCTCAAAGGAGTAATAAATAAGGCTAGATTTAAAAAACAGAACGAACTTGGGCAGCAAAAGAACAATGAGTAGGAATGCCAAAATACAGTGAGAGACCACGTTATGGCATTGTCAGCATATCTTAAACCAAGAAAAGCTGAAAATCTCATAAGGGACCCGAGAGAAAAATTCAAAATTAAGAAGGTTCCAACAATATACTTCAAACTTTGAGACAGAAATTCAAACATCTGTATTTTTAAAGAATTCCCTTTCTTTGTAATATCTTCTTTGACGAATCATACGAAGGGCTAATTAAATAAATAAGCAACAGAGTCTTAGCCAATCTCTCCACTGCCTGCCTTCAAAATTTCCTTTAATTAATTAATAATTTCCTTTCCTGATACTCATTATAGTCTGCTTTTCCACTTTTTCCCAGCTCTCTACTCTGCTGGTCCTCCCAAGGCCCACACTGGCCTTAGATCCCTCTCTTAATCCACCACTGCAGTTAATCATATTGAACACCAGTAGCCTCTATTAAGATTAAAGATACTCCAGTTATTTTGCAATATTTTAAAGCCAGAACCTATCTTAACATTGCACACTACTCCACCTATTCTGCATAAATTTTATTTTATGGATTTTTTTTATTTGCAAAGAAGCAGAGCAGTGTTGGTAATACTTTTATCTTTTGAAAACAGAATTGATAAAAGATACAAAAAGCAGTGTTCTTTTGGTCTCTCACCTACTCAAGTTGGCGCTCTGGTGACTCAAAAAAGAATGGAAAGAAGTGCACATGACTGCAGGATTGCATCATGGAGGATGAAACAGCACATTATGTACCATGCAGAGGGCCACTCTAGTGAATGTAATTCTTGCATTAAAAAACGCCATTCTTTAGCAAAACTGTGACTCATTAAAAATCTGATAGATATCATATTCCAATGAACAGAAGAATGAAAACAATGAGAGGCCATCAGACATGGCCTCATTTCATAACGGGATCAGTTGCTGTGAACTGTGGCGTTAAGTGTTTGGTGCTTTTTTTTTTAATAAAGTAAAAAGAATATTTTCCCCGCAAAAATAGCTTCATATTTTTAATCTAAACTGGCAAAAGTTTTAAAGACATGTCTACATCTTTCCTGGAGAAAAAAAACGGGATGCCAGTACTCCTTCAAGCACTGTTAAGAATTCCTGCTTATGTCAACTGTGCTGTAAGAACTATTTCTTCATAAGTTAGAACCCTGGTCTAAGTAAAGAATTCCTTAAATTTCATTACCTCTGTCAGAAAGTAACTTGCATAACCTGATGCTTTATCCTATCTAGCCCAAGCAAATCCTAAACCAGTGTGAAGATTTCACATGTATATTTTATACAAGGTATTGAATTACTGTAAAAAAACCAAAACTAAAGAAGATCTTGTGAACGTAATAAATATCCGCCGCACCCAACTGAACTGGGCAAGGTTAGCCAGCCTGATCACATGAGGCAGACCCAAGGAACAAGACTTTGGGCAGTGCCCAAAGGAAACTGTGCAAGGAACCCTCTTGGGTCTCTTATTCATCATGCCATAATGTTCTTCCCTGCCTCACGAAAACAATTAACCAGTTGAAGACAATTGGCAAGCTCACCTCACAGCGAACACTCCAAGAAGCTTGCAAAACAGAACCAAGATCAATTGGCAAGCTCGGCGTGGAAAGCAAGCCTGGAATTTGCTTGCAATAGCATTTCTTCAGTGTGAACATCCAAATGATTAAAAAAAACCAACACAACAACAAAACCAACCAAAACCCAAGCTAACACACTGCTAATTAAGCTTCCCTAGGATTTTTGGAAATTATTTTGCATTGCTGTCGTAATGAAAAATACTTTAAAACCCGTGTTTAAAATCATGAACCCTTCAGAGTAATTCTTCAGTGTTTATTTCCTATTTTATTAAACTCAGGATCCATCCTCCTAAACTTTTATAATACTAATTTTGAAACTTATTCTACAGTTAAACGTAACAACTCATACTTATCTGAGGTGTTTACTAAATAACCTACTCCAGGCCAATTTAGCAATTCTGGCAATAGCTCCAGTGTAAATATATTAAAAAAATATCCAGGAAAATAAACCTTTTTAATGGTCCTTATTTCATTCAGAAAACCGGTCTAATGTGAAATCCTTTTGTTCTAAATAAAGCTTGAAGTTTCAGCTTGTTTATCATCTCAAACAATCTTCAGCAACAGCTGGAAATTCTGAAAGTGAAAGCATATTTGCAGAACATTTGTTTCCACACTCTCTAGTCATGTTCTAGGCTAAACTCAAAAACCCCTACACCTTTCTATGAATGCCTTGCAACATGCAGTCATTTGTCAAAGTCTTTTCACATTGACAATTACTTTGGGGTATTTAAAATAAGTTAGCCTGCTTTTCTTAATATTTCTACCAATTTTAAAAATCAAGTATGCTAACATGCCTTGCATGTACAAATAAGGCATTTCAGATGTGCAGTTTAAGTGCAAATAATGGCATCCAGGAGTGATGATAGAGAAGAAAGACAGTAAAATCCTCCCAGCACTTCAGTGACTCAACGAAGTGAATCCATCCACTGTGAGTGGTTAAGTTCAGCAGATCGGAGGAATAGCTACACCACTAGGTCAGTGGGAGAACTTTTGTTTCAGACATACTGCAAGCTAGAAAGCAAACAGCAGATAAAATAATTTCTCATCATCCTGCAGGCAATGAGAACCTCAGCCTGTAGCCTTTTCAGGATTCCTCATGATTCAATTAAACGCCATCCTGAATAAGGTTAGAGAATACAGATAAAACTGTGTGTAAATAAAGCAACCTTTTGCCCCCACATATTTCTGTACTTGCTTATCTGTAGATTTCACTGGGTGTAACTGAAAATAAAATTTGGCTCTATATTTTTTTTTATTTTCTTAGGTAGCATTAAAAATCAATTTAGTGATATACCACATTATAACATCCTTCTACTAAGCTTGAAAACCAAGATTCAGCATAAAATTTTGTAGCTGAAAAACCACTGTAGGGAACAGTGAAGAGTAACTCCAAGTAAAACATATTCAAGATGAAAGGATAAACTCTCCAGTTTTATTTACTGTAGACATAAAAAGTCAGTACCTAAACCTATCATGAGGAAATATGTACATTATGAAAGGCAGTAAATAGAAGTGGCTGCATTTTTCCACAAGCCCCCATATTAGATAGCACCACAAAGCACCGGGTCTAGGTAGTAAAACCTGTTTTTCTGACCACCCCTACTAGAAGATCTTGGTGTGAGTGTTAAAGCCTGTAATTAACATTTTTCTTTCCATAGTTCCTTTTTTTTGGTGTAACAGAGTGACTCTTCTGGTAGTCTGACATATGGTTCAAACCACCACGGTTGAGAACTTATTTCACAGCAATATTAACATATTCCCCTAGCATAAATACTGAAAATGTACATAATTCTATTTGTATATCAATAGCAACCCAGGTTCAAAGCCTCTCAAACTTCCAAATTGCTGCTACACAACCATGAATAGTCACAGCAGTTACACAATATCTCTGCTCAATATATCTAAACAAACACACAAGTACTATGGACTTGGAATACAATATTATAACATAAAATCCTATTTTATGCAATGCAGTGTAATCACATATTGTGTAAAAAGTTTAAGACAAGATCATAATTCTGGGCAGGGCCACTTTGTGCAAATATGAAATTCTCTGAAAAGTATTTTGCTTAAACTCAGTGGAAAAGCACAAGACACAGTAAGAAAATTTCCATCACTCACTCTCTGTGCCTATTCCACGGCAGCTAAAAGTGTATCTATGAAAACAAGATACTGAGTTTTTTATGCATACATACATGTAAGTTAGAGGAATTGTAGATGGAGATGTCCTATGAAAAAGTATAGGATTCTGGCAAAAGAGAATCTAAAATATGTCATGATCAGATTTGTGATGAGGAGGAAAGACATGAGTCCCCATGGAGCTCATGAAATTCCAATAACCCGTAAAACAGCACGAAGTGTAATATTTTCCTCCCATAGTAGCTGTTATAGGACCAAAACTAGAACTTATGTCTAATTTGAACGTCTAGAATAAGCTAATACCAACTGCAGTGTCTGTGTCAAAATGTTAGTGTTTCATTTAGAGTTCAAACACGTTAAAAAATGGGTGACATAAATTCCAGAACAAAAGGCACATGAATATGCTACTCCTGTTACACTGGCATTTGTTAAATAATTTAAAGAAAAAAAATGTAGGACTTTTGCTATAATCTATATTCATGGTTATTTAATTTCAGGCATTTAGTCTCCATGAGCAAACAGCAATTCATTTAAAAGTCAGACCCTATACTTTCAGTATCCTAAAACCACAGGCTGAGCTCAAGAGCAACGGCATGGAAGCAAGCCCTGTCTAGGACAACATTTCCAGTGCTGCACATAGACTGCAAACCTGACCTCCTGAAACAGCAGAACTGCCACTGACCTGAAGGAAGCTGAGGGCTTTTTTCTAGACCTGTGCATCTTCTAATAAACCAACACCATCTTTTTTTGAGGCCGTGGAACGTTCTGTGTATTTGTCTGTTGGGACATTATCCAATACTTACCACACTGTGTTATCAGATGTTATATATAGCCCCTCAACATTACTGAGACAAGCAGAAAGGCTTCCTATAGCACAGGGTTAATACCCTACCTACACACATCCCCCCTACACGTATGTACATGACCATACACATATGTTCACCTTGGCAGTCATCAAGCATACAAGTGCCTGAACATACATACACCAAGCTACGTAAGCTTTCTGTTTTTTAAATTGCTAATTATCAACCAGCAGAGTAGACTTTGGGATTCATAGACTTGAATTCATAGACTTTGTCCTGAATGTGCAGGCTGCATGGCATGGAGGTGATCTGCTTAGTCATGAGGGAAGGGGGTGGCTTGTGCAAGTCCACAAAGCATCATCTGCTAGTCGAGTCCAGAAATTCACAAGCTGGATTTTGAGGTAGTTACTTATCTCCCCCCTTCTAAGCAGGGTATTTTAATTTTTTATTTGCAGTGAAATCTAGAGAAACTGCAAAATAAAACCAGCTGAATTTAGCAAATAGGGTCCTGCTTAGAAGTTGAGGCTTGTTCTTTTTTCTACAAATTTGTGGATTTGTTATCCCACATATACCTAACTTTTTTGTACTTGCTATGATGCAGATCAGAATCTATCACCATTCTAAGAATCTATTACTGTTGTAAGCATGAATCATCACCCTGAAATTTTAAATTCAAATTTTTGCATCAATCTCACTGCTACTTTGTGTCTCCGTTGTAAATTTGTAACTATTGGCACTCTGATGTAATAGATCATATGGTATTAAGGATAGGGGCAAGTTTTTCATTTGTGTGAGTAACCAGATGGCCCCAGACTTGACTAGGCTGCTAGGTACTACTGCAGCTCTGGTAATTAAAAATATCTTTATAGTTCATGTATCATGAATTTTAATTGGACAATGATGTAGCTGCTTAGTTCAATTTTATAGAGTGGCTGAAGAGAGGACAAACAGGCTGAATAACATAATGGAAGTTGTGGGTGGCGTGGGAGAAAAATGTGAACCTGATCAGATTAAGTTCTGTGAAAATGTTCAGATATGAAGACTGCAGACTAGGTTTTGCTTCTTTGGTTTTGTTTTTTTTGTTTTGTTTTTAAATTAAAAGTATAAATGCCTACGAAAATGTAGTTGCATGTTTGCCTTGTGGTGTGAGAAAAGCTGACATCTTTGTAGCAACAGGCAAAAGAGAAGTCCCTGTTGCAGCAGAAGACCTGATGCTGAAGTAGAAACTTCCTATGCTTGCCACGTGTATTTTCTTCTTTGTATGTCCTTACAACTGCAAGATCTGAAAGGATCCCAAGCCCCACTCACCACAGGTGCTAGTACTAGGGTGACAGTTTGCTTAGCACCTGCATTTTCTACATACTTTGCCACTGGAACCTGAAGGAAATCACAACTGAAAAAAGATGGACTGTCCTTCCTAAAACAAACAAACAAACAAACAACAAACAAACAAACAAAAAAAGGAGGAGGGCAGGTGGGAACAGACAGAAGTTGTGTAAGAGCTTTATAATTTAATGTAGGAACCAAGTCACACTTCATATCCTGCAAATCTAAGCATCTCAAGACAAATCTTATGGCACCTTAGTTTTTCTTTCTGCCTTGGAAAGGCCTCCCCACAGGGGAAAAAAACAAAGGGAGGGAGTGGAGGGGGAGATTCTTTATAAGTACTCTGAAAAAATTAAATGAAATTATTAAGAACTGACCTGTTAATGGGAAACCCCAACTTCTGTTTGTGGCACAGGTCTGTAGGACTTGAGAATAACAATGTTCTCTTGCTTTGGATTATTTCTAACTTTTTCTTTTGTTAGTCCACAAAAAGTTAAGTAACACATACTGAGCATTTGCTGTGAAGTAGCTGAAAAAATAGATCCCTGCTGTTAAAAAGGATATACATAATTCTGGAAATACAGTGTGGAATAATTAGCATTCATCATCTAACATAATGTTAAATGCAGTAAGTCTATCAGTGATTAAGAAAAAATGAAACTAGTAGCAGTAACTAGTGGGAAGTATTGTATCCATGACTTCCAAAGAGCCCAGTGTGGAGAATTTATAATTGAATTTTAATTTCTCTTGAGTAACTGCACTGAAAACTGTTTTGCTTTTTGCCATACGGGAATAATCCTTGTGACAAAAGCTAGCACAAGAAACTCAGATTCTGAATATCAAATATGTACAACTAGAGATTCACAGTGAAGCTATAAAAAATGGCTAGCAAATATAGTCAGCATCATTCTGAACAGATTATATAAAAAAAACCAACCCAAACTGATCAATGTAAGAGGGCTTCAGCAATCAAGGTGAAATAAAATAATTAAGCATACTTTCATTATTCAATCCAGCTTTGTGCAAGACAGAGCTTTTGTTGCACTTTTAAACTTTTCCTTGTTTTTACAATATAACTTCTTGCAAAATTCATGTTATTAGCCATTGCTAATAGTAGAAAATTATACTGACAGTAATTGAAGCTGGGCCTAAATTTATTTTATTGAGCTCGAAACGGACTCATGGTTATTTTAAAAAGTTCACCAACGAGTCAGATGTCACAGCAGTGTTGTTAGTGGGTGCTTTTATCAGCATCATGAAGAAGGTTAAAAGGCAAAGATTCAATATTCTTCAATTAAATCATAATGTTTTGCCACCGTCACTTTTTGTGATAATTTATTACATGAAATATAAATTCCTATAAGGAAAAAAAAGAATTATTTGTATATCCTATATTGTAATGGAAGTTTCATCGAAAGTTTATGTTTAATGAATTGTATTATCCAGGAATTTGACACTGAGACATTTCTAAGAAATACTGTCTTAAGGCTGCTTACAGACATATAATCTCTGAACCACTAACAGTTAATGAGATATTTTATAAAGCTGATCCCTAAGACCATTCAAATAAAAAAGCTGCCTGTATAAAAATACCTTTAAATTATATTTCTGATTGGTTATCATTCAAAGTCCATGCCAACTATTTTTTCAGCTCCCTCTCCCCTTGACAAGCCCATGCTTATATTGTACCACACGCCTTAGCACTCTGCTAGCAGTGATTTCTTGTAATCTCATAATTAAATCTCTGAGCAATTTTTGCAGCAATACTTCTGTTGGTGACAGCCAAAGAGAACAATGATGTCAAACATGCGACTTAGGCAAAAATTCTGATCCTAATGGGCACACAACACGTGAAACTTCTTTTGAAAGGAGAGCACTGAGTGTCATTTGTCAGAGACACTCGGTGTACACTGGGAGTTTTTAGTTAACTAGTAATAGATCGCAGTAACCTTTTAAAAGGTAAATTACTGATTAAATTATGGACTAATCGGTACCAGAATTTTGCTGTCGATGATGTTGTTGTGAAGGCTCATTTTTTAAAAGGAGAATTACAATCACGTTCCACAGCTAAAGCTTCTTCAGAGATGGGGCAGCAAGTCCCAAATCCAAGGCTAGCCCACAGCCCTAGCTATTTCAAAGACAATTACAACCCATCCTTCCGATTTACAGGAGTGTAGACTCCCAGGCACATGAGAAAAAAAAACCCAACACCTGATCATCTCCTGAGCTTTCCATCGGAACAAACACCAGCCTTACATCACCGATATTAATACATACATCACTGTGTGAAGTCAGCACGGCACTGCCATGTGTACACAGTGCCACAAAAGTTACAACACCACAGGAACTTGAACTCTACGGTTGTAGAACACCCTGGAGAGAAATGACACCAGGAAGATTACAAAACGCTCCTGCCAACCTGAAGGCACGCCGTCAAGACACAACCTCTTTCAACACAGCATCTCAGCGGTTGCAGAGGCTCAGAAAAGGCTCCCCCCCCCCCCCCCCCCCCCCCGCCCCGACTTTCTGCGGTTGGGAAATTTAAAAAAAAAAGAAAGAAAAGAGGGAAGAAGTCTGTTCATTCATTGAGCGGACGAAGCAGGTGAGCAGCAGCAGCGCTGCCCGGCCCGCTCCTGCCCCCCACGGCAGTGCCAGGGGCCGGGTTTCCCCATCCCCATCCCCATCCCACCTCTGGAGAGGAGGAGACCAGCTCTCTCTCCCCCTCGTGCCGCCTTCCTCTCTCCTCAGCATCCTCCTCCGGGAAGGTTTTTGCCGCCCACCCGCAGCTCCCGCCCGGCCTGGGGCACCTGGAGCCCGCACCCCGCGGGGGTCGTGTCCCCCCCACCCCTCAAGTCCCCCCGCTGTGGCTCGGCCGCACCCTCAGACCCTCTCCCCTCAGGGGCCCTGCCTCGCAAGCCACAAACTACTCTCCTCTTCCCTCAGAGCCCGCCTCCCGCTCCCGGCACGGACACCTTCCCTCCCCGCAGCATCCCGGCCCCGCCGCCTCCCGCCCCGGCCCGCGCCTCAGCCCTCCCCACACCCCGCGCCGCAGCGGCCGCTCTCTCAGGCTGCCCCCAGACCCCGGCAGCCCGTCCCCAGCCCCCAGCACCCGTCCCCAGCCCCGGCAGCCCGTCCCCAGCCCCGGCAGCCCGTCCCCAGCCCCGGCACCCGTCCCCAGCCCCGCTCCCGACACAGCCGCCCCTCACAAGCCTCCCCCCCCCCCCCCCGCGCCATGTCTCCCTCAGCTTCTCTCTCCTCACGCCTCCCTCACCTCGGCGGCAGATCATCCCCCCCCGCCCCGCCTCGCCCCGCCGTAGCCCGCACTGACCTGGCGCTGTCAAGTCTCAAGCGGGAGAAACTGTTCGCTTCTAGTGGGATAAACTCCCCCGCCCGGCCCGTCCTCCCCGCCAGGCACCGCCTCCCCGGGCCCGGCGCCGCCTCCGCTGCCGCCCGGCGGGGCCGGACGGAGGGACTGGCGGGAGCGGGGCGGCCTGAGGTGCGGGGGGACGAGCGGGACGCGGAGAGGGAGCGGTGCGGGGAAGGAGAAGGTGCCGCCGCTTCCCCTTCCTTCCTTCCCTCCTTCCTTCCTTCCTTCCTTCCCCCTCTCGGCCCCTTCAGCCCTCGCCGGCGGGAACGCGCCAGCCCCTACCTGAGGGCAGAGCGCGGGCCCCGGCGTGGGCCTGGAATTTGATCTCTGCTCCCTAATCTCCTGCAACTGAGAAATTCAGATCCTCATTCATTTATTTATTTATTTACTTTTTATTTATTTATTTTTCCGGGCTGCTAACTGCTTTCTCTTTTGCCTTCCTCTTCCCCAGCTCGCTTCTGCCCGCGGGTGGTTTTGGTCAGCTCACCTCAGGTGGTTATCCCAGTGGTGGCAGGAGCACAGGCCTTTCTGAAAAGATTCTTAGCAGTCACCGAGGTAAACGGAATCCTTCTTCCCCCCCCTCACTTTTTAAAAAGCTACACGTTCTCTCTCTTTCCCCCCCCCCCGCCCCATCCCAGGAATGCAGAGGGAGATGCTATAGGCTGTGTTCGGTAAGTCTCAGGAGAGCAAGTTCAAACAAGCATGTCACCTCCTTCCATTTCACCCTCCGATTCTTTTGAAAAGAAGTTGGATGTGGAAAAAAAAAAACAAAACAAGTAAAAAGTCTGAAGATAACAGGGTTTTTGGAGAGTCATCTCGTCAGTCGAGATGCCCCGGGACACGACAGTTTATCTTTAAAACCTCTCCATCTCCTGGACATCATTAGAAGACCCAGAGGATCCTAAATTTGCCTCGTTATGGTTCTTAAGTCATCAAACGTTTTGAAAGAGACCCTACATTTGCTTTATGAATTGTGTACTGAAGGCAATTTATAGGTTAGAGTTGAATACCTCAAAATACCCGGTCTACTCACAGACACTAACATCGCTTACAGCTTTTTGTTGGTGAGAACAAATTCTGTTGATTTTGATGGGAATTGTCTGTCCATTCGTAGAGGCTTGAAGTTAAGTGTTAATTCCACCTTGACATTTCAAGGATTTCTTTTCTCTTAATGCTTTTTCCTCCATCTGAATTTTTTAGCCCTAGAAATGCGGAAAACTTTTGGGGTTTTTCTTGTCTTTTTTTTTTCTTTTTCCCCTTCTTATTCTTTTGCACACTGCAGGAATATGGATTCAGTAATGCCCTGGCTCAGAATTAGGAGCCAGGGATTGAAAACAGGTAAAAACAAAACCCTCAGATTTAGCTCAAGGTGCTACGGGTGAATAAACAGGCAAATGTGGGGAAAATAACGATAACAAAAGGTTTTAAATACCTAAATTGTTAGCATTTCTAACCATTTTACAGCAGTATCTCAGGTAAAGTTTCAATGGGAAGTTGAAAGAAGAAGGATCTTGGCTGGACACCTCCACAGAGCTCAGACTTAGCTCTGCTGAGAGGAGAAGCAGCTCTGTTCTCTGTGCAGACTGCTGGAGAATATACCCGTGTAGCTGAAGCGTCTCAATAACAGAGGAGCCCTCCCAAAAATTTTAGGCTTTAAACATGCAAATTTTTGAAAACTCTGTGAAGCTGAGCGCGTTCAAAAAACTGGCGGGTATTAATGAACAGCTGTTTTTTTTTACTATAAACTCACACTTTCAGCCTAGACTTTTACTAAAGCAGAAATGCGGAAGCGCAGCTCAGAGTTTACTTAAGTTGCATGGACAAAATAGGCATTTCTAACTCAGCCCAGAGAGATCAGCCAAACAGAACCTTCCTAGAAGTATTAAAAATACCACATCATTTTACTTCTGTTACAAGCATTAGGTGTTTTTAGCAGGTTCATCGTTTGAACAGAACTCATAAAATACAAACCAGAAATGGTGACATTGACATATCTACGGATTACTTAGGTTTTGTAAATATGTATTTTAACAGATTGAGACAGGAAAGGGAAAAAAAATTTAGTCTGCTTTCCTGCTGAATCTGATTTTTAGGTGGTATTTGGTACCTCATGAAATGTTCTTTCAGAAAAATAGCTAATCTTAATTTTAAAAATCAAGAGATGAAGAACCTATACCTTTTCATTGGTAGTTAAAAATATGCCTTATTTATAATTTGGATACATCTGGTTTTCTTTCTCAGCAAAAAAGGGGGGGGGGGTTTCACACGTGGAACACAGAAAGCCAAGCATTTTCCTATCGGCTACAAACACATTTATCTATTCCAGAATTAATTCTATGGTTTCTTTATGCAGTAATGAAATGGTCATAATAAAGAAATTATCAATTTCTCCTGCAGCTTTTGTTTGCATTGTTTGCCTGCACAGTTTTTGATTATGTGGACTTTCTCCCCTGCTTATCTACAAAAGTTCCTTAGTTTGGCTGGGGCCTTTACGCCCTGTGAAGTGAGAGTGAAGCGTCGGGCTCAGGCCTTCCAGAATCAAGGGCAACTCTTCCCTCAGTTCAAAGAGAAGCAGAAAAAGGGCCTCTCAGCATCAGTTCTAGTTTTAAAATTAGATGATAACGTGCCTTCACAAAAGATCAATTATCCTTTGCTTTTCTTATTAGAACTAAAAACATTAGTTCTTTTCATGTGGAAGAATTGCATTTTGTGTTACTTTTGATCCCTCGGTTTTTTATTGTAAGTATTTTTGAAGAGTTTGATGCATCTGAAAAAAAATAATCTCATTTCTGCATACTCTTATTACTGAGAGTATATTATTAATTTTAATTATGCAGAAAATTTGAGGCAGATGAAATTGAAACGTAAGGCAAAAATAGCCCCACTGAAATGAGGAAAGAGTATTTTGTGGAATCTCAAGATGAATAAGGGTATTAATGTGGACCAAGTAACCTCCCTTAGACATTTTTATTTCTCTTTTCCATCTTGATGAACACATTGTTGTGCAACAGGTTCTAAGGTATGCCAGGTAGGGTTTTATGGTTTGAGCCAAGGTTAGAACAATGAATATATTAAAGAGGCTCTGTCCGCGATACTGTGATTTTTACAGTTGTCTGGAAAAGGGTAGGAATCTTATAAGGATACAGAGGTGAAAGATTTATACCTCTTCCTCTCTCTGCAAATACTCTGGTTCCAACTTCGACTTAATTATTTTGATGTTTCCATTGTGTCTGTGCTTTAAGTCTCTAGGTGCAGTACAGAAGTTTAAAATCACAAATCACACAGTGTGTCCCATCTCAGTGTTCTGGATAGCATGAAAAATTATCTAGCCAAACTTTTAACATCTAGAGGGCAACCTCATGCACTAGCAGTATGACTGTAAATGTAGCCGTCAGAAGAACAAGTTCTGATTGTGGAAACTGCATTGGTTTAAAGTAATGGAGTTTAAGTAAGCCAAAAAACTATTAAATTTCTGCCTTTTTTAAAGTTACCCTGTGTACTTTCTCTTGGGTTATGTAATTTTTAAAAAATTTATATATAGGGTTATATGGTGATCTTTCCTTGATAACAGGAACTTGGTCTTAGCATATCTTATTCTGTCTTTATTGCCAGTTTTTGTTCTGGGAAGATATGTAGTATTATTTCATAATATTCCCCTACACTGCTGTCGTCAGTTTTGACATTCTGTGTGTGCACACTGTCATTTGAAGGAAATCAAAGTTTCAGCTGCTGCCAGGGGTACTTTATATGGATATATGGCAAAACCTATAGCATAAACTGCATTTCCTTAAGTGATGGTAGAGGACTAGCCCTTGGTATGATTCCAAACTCTTTGGAGATTGCACTCCAGTATTGTTATACGGCATCCAGCTTGCTGTGCCTTGGATCCAGCAAAAGGGACAGGACTGGGCATAATGCAGATATTCATAGATAACTGGATAGTGAGTCAAAATAAGAACTCTTTAAACTAAAAATTATCCTCCTTCTCCTGATCTTTACAGCTTAGATAAAAAGAGAACAAAATCCAAATCATGCCTGCTTTAAATTCAGTAAAGCCAAGATCACACCAGGCTGCCTACCTGTAATTATAATGCTGTTTTCATGATCTTTGGTCTCTCCCCAGCTCGACTTTTCTGATTTCATTCTCTCTTGAAGAGAAAAACTTTCTCTCTAGGATTGTTTGTTTTTTCTGTAATTGGGTACTCTCTTCATGTTCTAGTCCCATTCTGATCAAATGGGTCCAAATTGCATATTGCACACAAATAAAGAGCTCAGGCATCTACTGCTGTCCCTCAGATTTGTTGATCCATCAGAAATTTATGTCTGAATGAATGATTTTAAAGGAAACAAAAGTTTATATCCATTTTGAGTCTCATTTTAAAACAGTTTTTCCTAATTTCTTGGGTGATAAAGTTCAAACATATTTATGAATATAACTTATTCAGCACCAGAAATTTCAAATTCTACAGTTGTACATGCTTAGACATCTTAAATTAGTATCTGATGCAACCAAGACTTAGAGCTGAGCTAATATAAGATGGGAAGGAGGTGGCTAGTCTTGTGGTTAAAGCATGGGACTAGCTGCTGAGAGGTCTAGGTTCTATTCCTGGTTGTGTCACTGACTTCCTCTGGGTCACTAAGTCACTTAACTGCCTCATTTTAACTCATTTATAAAATAGAAATAATACATTGCTAAAGCACTGTGAAACGGAAGGCACTAGTGTTTAAACAATTATTTTGAGCTCATAGAAGGACTCTGTGTGTAGCTGTATCAGCAGGTCAAACCCTGTGCTCTTCGTGTAATTCCTTTCATGTCACTTGCTATGTCTTTCTCACACAGCAAGTCCTTAAATCCAGAAAAGAAGACAAAAAACTCAAAAAGTGCAAAACTCAATTTAAAGCATCGAGAGAACTTTGCTTCTAGGTTTGAAGTAAACATTTGTTCATGAAGAGAATTGAGTTGTCTTTGTAAGAGTGTGAGAAAGGTAGTTTTGTGGTATTTACTGCCTCATGATTGCTAAAAAGAATTAATTCCCCCCTGTCCCATTGTTCCTTTTGGAGGATTGTGTGAAGATCTCTTGGTACTTCCATTTCCTATAACCTTTGTCCTGTTTTATAGTTTTTATACATTGTTGTGATGGAGTTAATTTGAAATACTATTTTTAAAATCCCTGCTTTTTACATATTTTACCCTAATCTCCAGGGTGCTCCAGATAGATGTAGGAAATGCTGTAGGTCAACTAAATGATGATTCTGTAGAAAAACAGTGTACAGTGTAGCTACCAAGTCCCAGCAAGAGTCATGGAATGAAGAGCATCTCCTGGTATACTTCTTAGCCTTAAGGTTTGGTTTCTCAGCATTTCAGTCACACTGGCATGGATCTCACATCCATGTTACCACAACTTTTATTTCTACTGCTCAGAGAAACTCTGGAGAGTTTTAAACCAGAGAGATTGTGTCTTTCAAGTATCTAGTAAGTCAGGTTTATGCACTTGGATAATTAGAAGCTCTTTAAACAATTTGTAATTCTTTAGGACAGCTAGAGGTAGTAAAGATTGGAAGAGAATTAGATGGCACTCAGACTATCCTATAGATTTAATTAGGTTAATTGAAACACCTTCATTAGTCCTTGCAGCAAACAGGTTGCATGGCTTTCAGTAATAAGACCAAAGATTAAATGTAGCAGTTTCTTGTTTGTCTTTGTAATTAGTATACACTATTGTAATGCTAAGTATCCTAAAATTAAGTCATTTTAGCAATGTTATTTCTGAAAGAATCACCAGGAGGGGTGGCCTGGCAACAAAATGGAAGGATCCTTTTTGTACATCTCACAAATTGTGTTGCAGAGGCCTCTCTTGCCACGGCAGTTGTGACCTCTGAGGGAAACTCCAACAAAATATACACCAAACTCTGCCTTCTAACTTTTACACGTGGGTTCACAGGCAGTATTGTGAGACTACTGACAGCAGCATAGTGAAAAGGTACATAAATATTTGTAGTGTTAGGGCACAATATTTTTCAAATGTTGTTTTGTGTAAATGCAGGCAGATGCTAAACTCAAAGGCCTCAGATGACAGGTTCTACTGTGTAAACAATGTGATTAAATCTTTGTCATAAAAATGTGCTGCCAGCACTCATGGAATTTTGCTGGGCACAGAAGCAGTAACTCTAATCATTACTGATCATTGTATTTTGTTTGCCAAAGGACAGGAAAGTAGAATATGGTCAGGCAATACCACTAGACATAGCAACGATCTCGGAGTCATGATGTTTCATTCATGTAAATAGTCCCATTGGTTTGTCAGCTGCCCTTCTGAACCAGCTCTTGTTAGTCTCTTAAATAAATCATTCTTTTCATTTCAGATGTTGAAACTCTTAAAAAATCAACTTAATAACTGGCTTTTAGTCTGTGCTAACCATTAGAGGATGCCAGGTAACTTTAGCAGTGAATCGGGGGCTATTTTGGGAGAAAAAATATTACAATAATTTGCAGGAAATAACCTTTTTGTTCCAAAACAGCTGTCATTGAACACTATTATATCTACAACAATTAAAATTATCTTTGGTAACTTTTAGTATTTGGCATTGCTCCATTATTGTTCAGTTAAATATTTTTCAAGTATGTTAGGACTTCTGCCCACTGTGTGCTTGAAACCCCCTCATTATCAATAGAGAAGCTCTCTCTTTTTTGTCATATTGCAGCCTCTCCTGGCAGGACATGTGCTGTCTTCTGGGCAGATTCTTTACCATTCTATAGAATGGAAGCAGGACTTCTGCTGAGCACCGATGACTCAACATTTACAGTATAGAATTTGCTTTTTAATATGAAGCATTGAATGCCAGGGAAAAAAATAAATAATTAAAAAGATCATACCAGTAAACATATAAAGTGAATTAGGAAACATGTGCAAACATCCTGGTGAATTTAAATAGCTGGTTGGATCAGAAATGGAGGAAAAATAACATTGGGTCAGGAACAAAAACACAAAGCAGCCAGAAACCTGGTATTTCTAATTTAAGATATAAAAGCTCACTGCTAAAAACGTCCTTGTTACAAAATGTAATTGATTAAAAAAAGGCAGTTTTAAGGGGTGTTACTGGTTGATGGCTTTAATATGCTTCAAATGCTAACTAAAAGTATTTCCACGGTGCTGAGACTTTTTATTCACTCAGACTCTAATGGAGTGATGTGCAAATAATGTGTTTTGGTAATTGTTTTTCAGAATGAAATCTTCAACAAATTCTCAACAATCTTGTAAAAACACTTGTGATTCCTATTTATGGCTTTGAGTCCTCAGTGATTAGCAGAGCAGAACTGAGAGAGTGTATTCTTCAAAGAGTATGGATGTAACATATGGTAATATTTTATTAATAGCACATTTGCATACTCTGGTACGCTTACTTGTACTTACCTCAGTAGAAGTTAATACAGAAGCATTCCTTCAGTTCCTATATCAAATGCCATCAAACCCATTTTTCTGCAGAAGCTTCTACTCTGTGAACTAAATTACCAGTATTTTCTTTGTTGTGTCAGCAAAAAAGTGCAATCTTGGGGATATACAGAGGACATAGCGTTGATTTCTGGTATTTGAGTTTTATGGACACTAATAAATAAGAACATGTAGCAGCTTAGTACACTGCAGACCAGACCCTGGCAACCCACTGTTGTTTCAGTGAACTAAAGTAAATTCAATCTGAACTCTCCTACTTGCATTTGAAAATTTCTGACATTTGGGCCAGCTCATCCCTTCCCGTGTTTATTTGTCTCTGTGGACCTTTCACTGTGCTGTGTACAGCTCCTTGGCCCAGCAGCTGAACCTGAAGCAGGACTGGGTTACTGAAATATAAAAAACAGGAGTAGAATGGTAGGGCATAAAAATCTGATTTAATCGGGAAATTATAATTGAAATGTATTTTGGATTTCATTTATTCCAAATAAAAAAAGCTTAGTTACAAAGTAGCCACATATAGATAGTGTTTTGCTATTTTTTTTTAATCTAAAGAGGCATTATAGATACTTCTTCTGACATTATAAGTCACTGAAACTGATTTTTTTAAGGTTAAAATGTAATCACACGGAGTGAGCAAAACGCCATTTTAAATGTGAGTGAAAAAAAATTTACAGCTGTTTCTTCCAGATAAACCACCAAAGTTTCAACTCACTGGGGAGCAGCTCTGATAATTACACTCCCAGGAATAGATGGGTTACTACTGAGAGAATATGGAACTTGTAACAAAGAAGCTTTCTGGGAAAAAATGGCTTGCTTGACTTGCATGGTAGCCTGAAACTTGGACAGCTTTGTTCTTGAAGGACGTTTTTGCAGGCAGGATAGGACAGTTTCTGATCCAAATTATAGTAGTGTGTGTGTGTGTGTATGGAAAGCATAACAACAACAAACGTCCAAGATGTGAAAAACAGAATTTCAAATTGGATATTCCATCTTGTAATGCTAGATGCAGAGGAGGAGTAGGGCAAGATTCTAACTTTCGTTGTTGTTATTGTGAGAGAAACAGAGCAAAATTACTTTTGTGTCTAGATATATGTCCAAAAGATTAGTAAAATATTTTCTTTAAAAAAAAAGCTATTTGTTTTAAGAATTTAGCTTGTTCTTCCACATGAAGTTATTAAAACTGCTAATCTTAGCTTAGAACAACATTATTTAGGCTAACTGCTCTCACATATGGCAGCAAAGTCCTCCCATTCTATCTTTTCTGCCTCCAGTTTCCTGTTTACAAATCACACAGCTCCAGTCTCTTTTTTCTGGAGTTCTTTATTCATGAGTGTAGCTTTTTAAATTGATTTGATTTTTTTTTTTTTTTATTGGAAACCTTAGCTTCATTAGTGGAGATTTTTAACCTCAGCTTTTTTTCTTACTTAATGTTCCCATTTTTGGAATTGTGTGAAGTGATCTCTTATGGTGTGATCTGTTCACCAGCTCAGGTTTTTAAGTGCTGTCAAACCTTTCTCTTAATTAGTTTATACTTTTGAGAAAGGGTCCTTGTAAAAATTTATGCATTTCTATTAGATGCAGTGTTTTATCTTGTTTCCCAGTTACATTAATGTGCTTCTCTAACTGAAACCTTGTAAACTGGGAAAAGAAATAATGATTTCTAGTAGCCAGGTGAAACTAGGAATGGGGAGAATGAGCCAACATGCTATGGGATCTGAGGTTATGACAGCAAACCCAAATGTTAAATTCACCTCTTTCTGATTGTCTTTTAAGAAATATTATCTGAATACTTTATATTCATGTTTCTAGGCAATGTGATGAAGTTGTTTGTAGGGCCGTAGCTGTGAATTCCTTCGCACATCTAAAAACAATTTTATAGATATTTCTCCTCAACATTTTGAGTAGTGTTGACTTCTAGCTACACTTTTACTTCACACTTTTACACTGTGCTGCTTTTCCATATGCCAGTTATCTACTACCCTTAAGCTTAAATAACAGCAATTGAGCTGGTGCTGAAGCTCTTCTGTATAAGCTTTTAAGTACATGATAAAACTTCCCTGTAACTAATTTAAAATTGAAATATGTCTCTCAACACATATTAAAAGTACAGACTCACCCTGGGTGCAAGCCAGTCTTTTAAAATCCCTTTTAAGTGGGAAAGAACTGAAATGGTTTTATTTATTTTCTCTTTGGTTTGCTGAGCTGTCTTCTTTTAGCTGTTGGGCTTCAGCTGGGGAAACATTATCAGTCTGCCTGTGCCCCCAAGCTTTTAAAAGTAATTTCTTTATGCTTTTGTGTCCATGAAAAAGGCAGCCACACCACTCCTGCTGATGCACTGAGCCAGAGCACAAGTGGGTACATCCTGCTGTCAGCAATGTGACTTACAACAGGAATTGTGTGGCCATCAGAATTTGGTCCAACACGTGCGCTGCCGGAATTAGCCTCCCCTTTTGCTGGCCAAGGCAAAGAACTTCACTCCGGGTCTTAAATAAAACCAACAAAGGAAGGAGAGCATCATGCTCCAGGAGTGCAGCTGAGGGGCTGGCTGCAGCCCTTGGTGGGTTGGTTTCCTGACGGGAGAGGGAGACAGGGAAAGGAGGGCAACTTGCTAATGGAGTTGATAAATGGTGTGTGTGTTAGGGGTGGGGTCCCAGACGAAAGGGAAAGAAGGTTTGCTGAGGTTTCATTTAACAAGGAGCAGATTTTCTGTGTTCTTCTGACCTCATTATTACATTAACTGAAACACTGTCTTGATTTTCTTTTTGTGCTCAGGGAAGCAAGGATCTAGAGAGCTTTTTGATCTCTCCTGGGTACTTTGCAGCAATGATTCCAGGTGTGTGCTTCAAAACACATCTTTTTTTTTTTTTAAAAAAAGGCATTAATAAGAACCAGTTGCTTCTTTTGTCTGCTGATTCTCTCTGTTGTTTCAATTAGACACCTTTTCTGTTCTCAAACACTGCTAAAAGCCACTACAAGGGATTACAGACTAACACAAACTAGTTAAAAGGAATACTTTCTTAATCTGGAAATTTATGCTTATTAAGCAGGACACAACACTAACAACAACAGAATTCTCAAACATCAAACCAAAAGTAAAATAACTGTCAGAATCATGATGAAAAAGACTTTCTAGAGACTTCAGATTGATTCACATTATGAAAAACATTAGTAAAAAATAAATTAAGAAGGGTTGACTTCCTAGGTGTGTGTTCTGCTTGTATTTAAACACAGATCTTTTAAGTTTCCAACCACCCTGTAGAAAAGCCTTTCCTTTCTGAGTCCTGGAGCTGCAACATAAAGACACCAATGTATGACCTGAGCTGGGGAAAATTCATCTTCTTGGGCCTGGAACTTTCTTCCCTACCTGAATGGTGCATCCTGTGACATATGTTCCCCAACATCCCATTTGTCCTAGAAAGAAACTGGCCAATTTAACAGTGGGAGATGACATTCAGAGGAATAATGTCCCTAAAAAATTAGGCCAGCAGTTGGTGGAAGGATAGTTGCAGTCTGAGTCATCACCTTCCAGCTAGGAATGTTTCAGAAAGGACAGACTGCAGGTGGGAAACATTGGGTTTTAGAGAGGAACTTTCCAAGACATTTATGCTTCTAGGTTTATCTGCAAATAATGTGTCTAAGACCATCCACATCAGACCTTTTGGAGAATAGTTTTTCCATCTATAGAATCAGGGTTTTTTTTAAAAAATATTTTTTGTTTGCAATATTTTTTTTTCCTGCTAGAATTGTAAAAGCTGTATTGAGCTTTCTAAAAAGGACTGTATTTCTTTCATATATGATGTTACCTATCCTGTGATTAGAAAAACTGGCATTAGTGAGACATGTTGAAGAGAAACAGACCTGAATTACCTATCGTGTTCCCTTAGGTGAATGTCTTTCACTGGTAGTTTATGGGCAGAAATGTTAAACATTAAAAATCTGCTCAATTGTGTACAAGATTCTTTGAGTAGATAAATGACCCTATAATAACTTAAGCTCTTAAAGCAGATGTTAATTAGGCTGTGAGTAATTTTTGAAGTATTGCCATAGTGATAGTTTCCAGAATGTTCTCCACTCAAAGTAGAATTCGGGAAATTCCTTTTATAAAGTGGGTTTAGTTATTCCTGGAATAGAAGTGAATTAAAATTTTTTTTCCATAAATTATGACTTTTCAATATTATTTTACCTGCTTAAATCAGTGTAGGTGATTTGACCTGTTTATGGACTTCCTTAAAGGACAGAGCTGTATTTTGAATGATATAAAAGTTGAAGTTTTCTGTGTCACGTAAGTTCTTATGTATTCTTTATCAATTTAAAAAGTAGCATTGTAGTGCTAGCACTGAGACCACAACCCCACACGAGGTTGTCTACTGAACAACTGACATTCATGTTGTTATTTGTGTGTGTTCATGGCTGCTGGAATCAAGACTCCAACTTCTGTCTGACTGAATTTAATCTCTTGCTGCTTTCCTCATGACTGTGGGGAGCCTCTAAGGGGTGCTTTGCCCCAACTCTTTGTTTTGGTTACTTCCCTGCCATGAATTATGGAAATCAGACATTTATGAACTGAAGAAAAAATGGGTATTGGCTGCAACTTTGTTTTCCAACTCTGGAAAGCTGCTCCAAACTCCTATGCAACTATGGTTGCATTGTTGAAAGCTGCTAAGCAGGCAGAAATACCCATTCCCACTGAAAACCAGAACATATCTCTTGTACAGGAAAAAACATCTTCAAAAATGGAACCTGCGAGTGGCAGCTTTTGCTTGGACTTCTAAGCTCGTGCTTCCTCACTGAGAGGGAGAGGAAGATGCTAGAAAGTGGTAACCTCATGAGGCAGGAGAAGTAGCTTCCACAAAGATGTTACGTTCTGGAAGAACTTGCTTTGCTCAAGTGTGAATTTGTGCATGAAAATGACCCTCCTTATGGACAACTTCTCCCTGAATCTTTTCTTTTTCTGTGGTCCCTGAAGTGCTCTTTTATCTTTTCTCCCTGGATGACTGTGCACCAGGTGTTTCTGTCTGGGTTCTTTGTGGGTGGCTTATGATAAAGTGGTAAGAATGAGAAAAGATCCTGACCTCTCTCTGCACAGAAAGGTTTTGATGGATTTAGGATACTATTTTGGCTGTTTCTGCCAGAATGGATTTAGAAACATGGCAACGAGCATCCTTACTCTTGATTTCTATACCACCAAAGAATCCATTTACCAATGAGATAAGACGTGGGGGAATATTAGTAAAACGAGGTAATATTTTATTATTTACTTAGAACTTTAAATGGGCTTCCACATTGCAAAGACAATTGGAGGACTTGATACAACTTGAGTGTAATACTGTGGGGGAAGCTGTATTAGGAGAGAGCAAGAGACCTGCACTACATTGTATAGTATCATTATGACTTGGACCAACCTGTAGGAGGCAAAGGTCAGTTGGCTCAGGAACTACCTATGCAGGGAGGGTTCTTCTAGCAGTAGAAACCAGAGAAAGAGGTAAATGATGTAATAGTTACGAATTTCAGCAACGCAGATTCAGATTAAGAATATTATTGCAATAAGTCATCTAGAAAGTGATGTATTACTACCTGGAGCCTACAAATCAAGTTTTAATATATCTCTAGAACATCTGGTTGATTATCAAGAATTAGAAGTTTGCTAGAGCAATTTCTGGGGAGGTTTCTATGTCTTTGTGTTATGAGGGAGATCAAATCAGATAATGATGTTTTCTGTCTTTAACATCCACAGTATCTTTCTTTTTGTGCCTGAATTTTGGAGATTGGTGGTATCAAGCAATTATTTGCCTTTGCCTGGAGTTGCCTTGTTGCATTCTTTCCACTGGGTAAATAATTTAATGAATAGTAAATTCTATGTTATCTTTCTCTAAACATCGGATTTATCATCTTGTTATTTTTTTTCCTTGTACATTTCCCTCATTGCTTCCATAAGCTGAAGAAAAGGACATCAGTGCCTCCATAGCCATTCACAGTGTTTTATTCCCTATGCAACACTGCTTCTGCTTTATACTTCAGGTCTGTGAAATTCTCTATTGAACCTTCGCTTCCTCAACGTTTAGATTTACCACTTTCTGCTGCTTCTCTAGGTTTTTTTTATATATAAATGTGAACCATTTGGCATGTCTGACATCACATATTCTGCCAAACAGCAGAGAAGCTAATTGAAGTACTCTGAGCGTTTCAGCTTCAATCTCTGAGCCAAATTCTCAGTTGTCATCAGCTCAGTTGTCGTAATCATGGAGCTCCACAACAGTCCATGGAAATATGCCGACAAACTGAGGCTCCAGCCTGCTATCTGGGATTGAGATCCCTTGTTTCGTTGCCTGATGGAAAGGAAATTTTTATTTATTTAATTTTTTTTACATCCTGATGCTGTTTTCTCCAGCAACATGGTTTCTCAGTAATTGCCACCTTTGTCCTCCTCATTACAGAATGTGCTATATCTAGCAGCTTAGATGAACTGTTGTACCATCCAGGATTGAATGGGGCAGCGGTCACATCCACTCTTGGCAAATAGTTTCAGCCTTGGATCCTGTTTCTTGTATCCTGATGCTGAGAGTTCTGTTTACTACAGTTTTCACAATAGCCTTTGAGAACGAGTACTCCGAGAACACAATAGTGTACCTCCAAAAGAGTTGCCAAGAGGAAAAAAAAATAGACTTCCTTCTTTGGCAGTGGTAGAATATAGGTAAGGCTAAGCAGCATTCTTGGCCAGCAAGAGGGGCATAACAATATATTTGGACTCCAATCCCTCAAGTGAAGTTGGAGAAAACTTGGAGAAAATGCGTTTTTCTTAGACAAGGGGAGTCTAGGATGACTTGTTGAAGAAAGTTGGATACAGAGGATAGAGGAAAGGAGGATGGAATTCAGACATATAAGGAGAAAGGAAATAATGGTCATCTCGTAATTCTCAACCTGCTATAGGCCATAGGTAACAAGAAATGCAACTTAAAATAGAGGATGCCACAAGTGCCTGTGAAAAATACTGGGACATCCTGTTTATAGGCAGTGTATCACAACTCCTAATTTAATGTCTATCATTGAGAGAAATTCTGACATGGAAAAGAGATTGGTATCATGAGTACCCAGGAGTTGTTTCTGGAAGTATAGGAACAGTCAGAGAATGAATCAGAATGCACAGGACTGCTACTCCTTATCGGGTAGACTGGTGCTAGAACTAGTTCCCAAGATTTTTTTGCTTGGACAGGAGAAGGACAGAGAAGTTGGCATAAGATATTTCTCATCTGGAGAGTGCAGAGAGAATGGTGTATCTGCCTCTGAGGCTGGTCCTGGAGACCAGCCCCAGCTCCTCTTAGAAGCAGCGTGGCAGAGGTGATGGTGACGAAGGGCTGTGAACATCCTTTGGTTTATCCTGTGAGGGAGAGTGGATCTGCAAAGGGCTGGAAGGCTACAATCTACATCATTGGGAAAGGGAATCAGAAGAGACAGATAATAAAGGAAGGAAAAGGAAGAGAAAATAGACAAGCAGAGAAACTTCAGCTTCTGGATTCCCAGACGTTAAGATTTCCTTACAGATCGTTACAGGTTTTAGCAGTTTGTGCTGATTTTGAGTCTGCTAACAAAAACATGAGCTGCAGCCTCATAACTCAGGCACCAGCTTGATTGTGGCTGCTGTGTGTGCATAAGGCTATTTTCTTTCAGTTGTAATGTTAGTTTTGTTCATCTTCAGCAGCATTTACAACAGAATTAGTCAGACTTCCACTGAACTCAGAAGACATGTTTTTTTAATTAAGCTTCAACCAAAGAACAAATGGATTTAAATTACAGGGGAAAAAAAAAAACAAACCTTTGAAAAGTTCAGTAAATCTCCAAACTTATAAAATCTAGAGGTCTGATGAAACCCCCTATACTGGAGCCTTTTTTCAGCTACCCTGTGAGGTCTTCAGTGCCACTGTTTTAATTCCCAACACCTTTAAAATAAAACAGGGCTTATGCCTTAAACACACCTAAATCTGTCTATAATCCCACCTCCTTTATTCAGAACACCTAGTGTCACAGTAATCACACTGAGGGCGCATGGACAGAGTCTAGGTGAGGTATCCCTGGGTCACCCACAGGGCAGGTGTACCCTGGTGAGGCATGTTGGAAACTTTTCCAGGTTCCCCTGGCCAGATGCAGTGAGTGCTCTGGGGAAGGGGAGGATGAGAGAATGAGCGTGGGCGGTACACGGGATTTCACTCTGGTTGGCTGAAGGCTCCTCTCTAAGTAGAAATATGCTGACTTTTCTATGTATGTGATAAATGTGTTTTAAGAATAGCAGTGATTTCTTAATCCAGTTTTGCAAGTACAAACAATTACAATGCCTTGTAAAATAACTGCTTAGATTCCATAGTCCTAATGTAACAAAGATCAAACTGCTTTTCAGCTTCTGATGATCACTTTTATTCTCGTTTGAAGGAGGAGTGGAAGGAATACCAGTTTGAAATCAAATATTTATATCTTAATTTCTTTATGTGAACTTCTGGGGGAAAATATTAGAAATTAATCCTACTGTTTTATTCTTTATTCATGGATGGCAGTAATCGTTGGTGGCTTTAAACACAGTTGTTGTTTTGTGCTATAAATTTGAGACAAGGTTTCTGACAACCCGGTGTATATTACAGAAGAAAAGCAGTTTAGCTCTTCAGGACAGAGCGAACCAGTTTTTACCTAAGACTTTCTACATTAGAGATGGGATTTGCTAGATTCTGCTGTTCTTTTTAAGACACATGGGAGATGGAAGTATTTTATTGCTGTACATATGCAGCTATATTTCAGTTTTGAAAAGAAGAGGAAAGCATATAATGACATTTAAGGTCTATGTGCCCAAAAGAACCCAAATCTGGATCTTCATTTTTAAAGCCCAGTCCCTAATGAACAGTCCTGCAGTGGCATTGAAAACACACAGAAAATAAATCAGCCCAGTGTGACACTGTTGGCAGGAATATTTTTGTGTGTGTATGAAATAATCCCAGGACTCATCTGGCATATGCTGTCTGAATTGTCTTGCATCCCAAGGGTGATGATTCTAATGCAAGGCTCAACATTGAAGGTGTTTACCCTTTTAAAGTAGGAATTACAGAATCTATATACAAAGCTACAGAGTAAAATAAAAAGTTTGAAAACTTGTTTTGTTTTTATAACTGGGTGTTATGAGTTGAATTGCAATTGTATCTTTCCTATAGGTACGGTAGCCAAGATGTGTTTCGGAGCCCACGGGTGGAAAAAACCCAAGCCCTATTTCTCTTCTTTTTCTGTTCCCTCATTTCCCTCCCATCTCCCTATTGTCAGCTGGGGGAAATTGGCAATGAGGTCGTGTGTGCATGCACTTGGGTTGGGGCCAGAGGAACAACCCCAAAAGCCTCCTTCCTGCAGCTGCAATAAACAAGAAAGTGAAATGTAGTTCGTGCCTATGCTCAAAGAACTTGACATTAAAATTTTAGTTGTAGGGGTATTTTTTTTTTTCTTTTGGGGGGTATTTTAGTGCTCTATCTAAGGTTTTTCTTTTATAGCAGGCTTTTAAAATAATGCATTAATTTTCAACAGGATTTTGCTATTGTAGGTAAAATATAGGAGATTATTTGGGGTGTTTCAGTTATTAGTAGCCCAGTCTCTCTGTTACTCATATTATTTCCTCGTTTTGCAAACTCTTCATGTGATTTCTTATGGTCTGAAGGTGGAAGTTTCCAAGCTAATGCTGCCCAAGCTGAGTTTAAGAAAGAGTGAAAATGAGGAAATTATTAAATGCGTTAGAATTTTATCATGCTTTCAGTTTGAATAGCTTTGATACTCTTAACTGCCATGTAAGTCGCTGGAAGAAAACCCAATCCCGGTTTGTTGCTGTACCACAGAAAGTCCTAACACCAAATTTCCTTATGGCTACGGACAGGAGAACTGGTCGGTTCGCACAGCCTGACTGCCAAGCACAGCAGTTCTAGATGCCATTGCCCCCTGCTGGGAAGCTTGGGAAAGGCTTATTTCTAGGTAAAACACACTCAGGGGCAGTATTTTTATTTATTTAATTTTTTTTCTTAGTTTTTCAGGAATTAATGTCATGATCAACATGTTCCTCCTTCAGCGATTGAACAGCAGCGTCTCACAATGTGCGGTGGTGTTAAGACAGAGAAAGCTTTACTTTAAAACTTAGAGAGAACTGTTTCACGTATCCAGTGTTGATCTTCTAAAAAGTATTTGATTTACTCTTTGATATTTTGTATTATAATAATAAGCAGTCATGCTATCAGTCAATAGTAGTTCAAATTCTAAACTTAGGAGTGAAGATGTGAAACTCTTACCAACAGTTCCAAATGAACTGCAATTGGTTCGTAGCAGTCTGAGAAAATCAGTAAGATTGATCCTCCTAAGTGTTTGTATCAGAAGGAAATTGTATCAGATGTTTCTCTGACGTTGGTGGAGCTGGGTGGGGTAGCAGCTGTTGGACTGGTGCAGTGCCTTACCTTTTAGTGATTAATGTAAAAGCAAGGAACTTCTAACACGTGAACATTGTTTTAACAGCAGCTCAGCCAACAGTGTAATGACTGGAACAGGCACTGGACAACAGATCAGTCCTTCCATACACACATTCAGTTCCACTTTCAGAATGTGTGTTGCAGAAGGGATAAGAGAGCAGACAATGTATCCCACTAATTTTCCCTCTTTTTGCTTTTGTTTTGGTAATATTGTGATTCAGCATCTTTACAGAAACTTTCACTGTGAGGGTTGTTGGTTTTTTTCCTCCCAAAATATCTGTCAATTATATTCCTACCATGGAGCCAAGAGCCAAAGAAAAGCTACAGAGTCTCTCCAGTGAGCAGGTGGCAATAGATATGGAGAGTCCACTCTAACCAGAGCTGCTGAAGGGAGGATAAGCCTTTTCTGTTGAACTGAGGTTTTGGCATACATTTTCTGTAAAGTTACAAAGGGTTGTGTGCTCAGAGTAAGAAATAATAGAGGTCAGTGAGTGCAATCTCAGGAATTACGTGTAGCGTGTGCACTGTGAAGCAAGAGGCTGATGTGAGCTGTGTTCTCTTGGTAGTTGAAAAGCAAGTATTTGGAAAAGATGGACAGAACTAATGGACCTATGTTCATACCTAAGTTTGAAGATTATTTCATTGCTCAGGGAGCATATCACACCGGTTTTATGATGATCAGAGGGCTGGAGCACCTCTCCTATGGAGACAGGCTGGGAGAGTTGGGGTTGTTCAGTGGGGAGAAGAGAAGGCTCCAGGGAGACCTTAGAGCACCTTCCAGTGCCTGAAGGGGCTCCAGGAAAGCTGGGGAGGGACTTGGGACAAGGGCAGGGAGTGAGAGGGCAAGGGAAAATGGATAAAAACTGGAAGAGGGGAGATTTAGATTAGACATTAGGAGAAAATTCTTCCCTGTGAGGGTGGTGAGACACCGGCCCAGGTTGCCCAGGGAAGCTGTGGCTGCCCCATCCCTGGCAGTGTTGAAGGGCAGGTTGGATGGGGCTTGGAGCAACCTGGGCTGGTGGGAGGTGTCCCTGCCCATGGCAGTGGGGCTGGAGCTAGATGATCTTTAAGGTCCCTTCCAACCCAAACCATTCTATGATTCTATGATCTGGGCTCCTGTCACTGCAGATGGCACCAGGTGCCTCGGGTCTCCCTCACAGAACAGCTCACCCCTCGCTCCTCAGTGTTTCTCTTGGAAGGGTCCTGTAACCTCTGGATCTCTGTTGATCACCGTCTGGTCCCTGCAGTTTCTCTTTCCCAACAGAACATGATTGTTAGTGTTCTGGTATGCTGCTCAGTTCATTGCCACTTTTCCTGTAAGGCAGCCTGATTGCTCATAGCTGACAGTTACCTGCTTGTCAGGATTTTTTGGTAAAATAACTATTTGAGAAGATGACTGATGCTTTGGACAAAAAGGAGACTGCTTATTTGTTTTAAGCGGCGTATTTCTACCCCTCTTTACCTCTGAATATTTTGTCAGTATCTTGAAAATTATGGAAAACAGTATTTGCATTGGGAAACAAGTCTTTTCTTCACAAAGAACATACCTTTGGAAATAGTGATATGCATAAACCCCACATTTCCATGTGTTAAAAATGTCAGTGGTCATTGTGCTGGGTAGCAGTTGATTTTACAACATGATGGCCTTCTCTGGCTTCAACTCTCCTCATAATACACACCTGATTTTTTTTAGCCTTCATTGATAATAAAGTGAAATTGGCTTCTAAATGCATTGGACTCCTTTTGGTGTGGGTTTCATGAAGAGAGGATGCTCACCTTTGCAGCAGATTGGGTACCAATATCTCCTGTAGCAAACCAGTCTCCTCAAAGCCCAGTCTGTTCCAAGAAAAGGATGGACTTCTACAAAAATGACACAAATTAATTATTGTAAACCAACTTCCAACACAGTGTTGCAGCAAGAGCAGCTAAATAAGCAGAAAATGACTTGGTCTTCTGTGTGTGTGTGTCAGAAGCTCAGTTCCTGGGGGTTCTGATCTGCTGGGCTGTTAAATCACTTTCGATGCTGATTCAAAAGGGCATGTTGCTGAAAGCCATAGCTGGCATGGAGATACTTTTCTGGACTAGATGATGGATTGTGTTTGAGAACTGCGTTGTGCAAATTGGGCACAAAAGTTAGTCTTGACTTCATCATTATTTCATCGCCTGTTTCAGACTTATTGAACTTGATGCAGAGGAAATGGCAGACTTCAAAAATGTTTTTTAAAGTTTCTTTTCAAGCTTTGGGAATATAACCTAGAATATGCGAGTTCTTATTTCAGGAGAATGAGCAGATTTCTGGAAAACAGTACAGTATTTGACAATGATTGATTTATTTAAACGAATGGGTTTTTTTCTTGTCTGTGTCAGTTTTATCCCCACATGTTTGTAATTGTTAGGAATCTTTTCAGAGTCCTTTGCTAAGAACAAGGCTAACTGGAAATGTAGCTTTTAGATTTTTCCAATTCTTGAAGACCACTTTTTAAACATAGCATAGCCCAAAGGAAATGTTTGGTCTGTCGTTGTCTGATGATGAAATTCAGTCGGTTAAGGTCTTGTGATATCTTCTTGAAGTATGCAGAGATTGTAATTGCTTCCTGAAAGTGGTCAAGGAAGTGATTGGAATAGTAGAAAGCAGGGACAGAATGGAAAGTGAGGTGTGAGGGCCTGAGTTTTCAGAGGGTGCTGCAGTTTTGGGAGCAGACATGCCAACTTTGGCTGAGTGGAAGGGCAGAAGTGTTTAGCTAAAATGTACCTAAATGTAGGTAAAATGTTCAAGTGCCTGCAGTTAGATGTTAACTCTAGTGCTCAATGACAGGACAAAACATCAGCAGAAGTCCTCAGAACAGGTCTAAATTTTTCTGAATCTACTATTTCTAACTCAAACCAACTCATTTCATGCAGAGTGAAGCAAAATATCCTGGTAGATTTACTTGTTTTTCACAAGTCTTTCTTGTGAGGAAAGGAACACAAGCATGGATCCTTCACAAGTAAATTGCACAGTTGCAGTCCTGTTTCAGAAGAAATTTTGGCAACCCTATCAAATTATTTTTAGTTTGGACTGGCTTAATGTTATGGGTCCAGAGAGGGAAGAAATGTCCTGCTGGGTCAAATGAATGATCGATATAACTCATTATTCAATCTCTGACTAATGACAGAGAGCATCTGACTAAGATGAGAGCATAATAAGAAAAAAAATAAATAAAATACATATTTAATGTTTATTATCAGGGTACTTTGGTGTAGTACCCAAAATGCAGAGTAGTGATTAATGAGAATTTCCTGAGATGTTCTATTTTATCTTTGAACTGCTACAGAATGGACAACATTCTGGTTTGAGGGGGCCAAAATCATAGGGGGAAAAAAAAAAAGGACTAATTAATCATCAGAATTACTAGGAATGTTTGCTCTCCCAATTAAACCTTAAGTCCAAATGAGGATTTCCTGTGCTATGTGTTGTACTAACTTGCAGAAATGAGCTGGTAACTCACCAGGGACCAGCTGCTGGAGCACATTTCCTGCTCCTGCTGCAAAGAGAGCAGATGCTAGAGCGGGATCACTGAACCTCGTGTGGCCCTTAGATTGCTCCAGGTAGAGGCTGCCAAGCCATTGCTGGGAGATCCAGCATCCCCACTTTGCCTTTTCCGTGGCTTTTTAAGAGAAAGCATCAGTGAAGGTTCACCATCTTCCAACCGGAAAGAAGATGGAAACAAGTTCTCCTGAAGTGCTGAGTCACTCTGACGCTCCCGGCCAAGAGCTGATGCAATTCTGCTTTTATCACCGGAAGATCTCTTTGGTAATCACAGACACACCTCTTGTTTCAATAGCTTTGGTGAAGGACTGTTGATTCCTCAGACCTAACCCAGGCTGAACAAATCACGTTTTTTTGTTCTCTAATCCCCATCTCTGAGCATGAAGGGTTTAAAATCTGAGAGGCTGGAAGGGGCAGATATATCTAAGGACATGTCAGGGGTTTGCCATGGAATTGCCAGGTTGCTCACGCCTAGAAATCCACAGCAAAAGTACTTCTAAAATATAGAGCAGGATTCTAATGTTCTAATGTCAAAAGTCTTAATTTTTGTGCTGTTTGCCACCATAATATGGTTTTAATTGTAGCAGAAATTGAGTGCAAATGCAAGCACTATAAACCAACAAATTCTCTCCATTTTCAGTCACTTTTCTAATGTCATACATAATACCAGATTGTATCATTATAACTGAGCAATTCCTCTGCGTGACTAAGTTAGTAATGTCTTGTTACCCATGAAACTAGGACCAGCAATGCTATTTCATTTACTTTCTGTGATCAGCTTGATAAAGGTGATGCTGTCCTAACAGTGTTAAGCTTCAGCTTTTAAGAACTGTAATAAAAATTTTACTGACTCCTGCATCAAAGGAATAAGCCCAATGTTAGCAAAGTATTATAAGCTGGCATTTGTCTATAACATTAATATAAATGAAAAATTACAGGCATTTTCAAGAGAGTTCAGAGAAATGAGAGATCAATGTGTCGCTTGGTTTACTATTAGAAGCTCTCCAGTTTTAAAAATAATTGATATTCCTTCTTCCACACCCTCCTGCCATAATTATGTAAAGAATCTGGATTATGCTTCCGACTTGATTTAACTGTTTTATAATAAGTCACAAGCATACCTTGCCTACTTGATGATATTCCTTTCAGGTTGTGCCAGTCTTTCCATTATTAAATCATGTTTAGTGTTATATACTGGTTGCTTAAAAAAAATAATAATTCATTTCAAGCTTGAACTTGCTGTGCATTCTCAGCTAGCCATATGTGTGAGGGAGCACAAAAAACATCAGTACGATTTAGCAACTTAACACACTATTTTTCAATTTAATGGAAATCTAGGCTTTTCTTGAAAAATGGAAGCTTATCCCAGCAAGGGTTTCGGGGGGAGAATGAGCATGGAAATGATGAAGATCTACATTTTGGGTGTATGGTCTGTGTGCTGCCCCTCTATTCTTCCCTTCCCACCCCCCGTCATAAACCTGACCCATATGTAGAGAATTTGACTTGAGGTTCCCACAGGAGAAGCAGGCAACTAAAAAGGAAGACTTTTGTCTAAAGGGTAGGAGGGATCCTAAGTTTTACATGCAGCAGTTCAGATCCAGAGACAGGTTCAGGAGTCCTGGTTACCTGCTCTGCAGCTCTTCTGACTTGGTTTTTCTGAAATTCGGAATCGAATGAGGATTGAAAACACAGGTGGCTCTTCTTGTAGCCTTTTGAGTTCTGGATTTTCCCCAGACATCACCCATCCCCTGCCCCCTCATATCCCAACAGAACATCCACTTTGCAGCTCAGTATGACCAGCCATCCTAAAGAAATTTTTGGTATGAATGCTGTATGTTTTGTAGAACAGGGCAGGGATTTTTAATAGCTGAATTGATGTTTCGGGAGTGTTCAAAATAAACAATTCCCCTCTGGGTGACTACATAGAATTCACAGCTGGTCAGTGTACTTGCTCCCCTCCTATGTTTTATACACATTCTACTGCAGGTCAAAAAGTTCAAATGTGGATTTGAAATACCTGCACCTCAAGAAGGTGTCTGAGTTACTGTAAGGACACTAAAATCCCTCTTCCTGGCTTTGTCCTGAAGAGCAAGTATCCAGCAGCTTTATCCAGAAACTCAATTTTCCAGTGTGCTGCTGACTACACACATACATTAAACATACATTTTTACACCTTCAGTCTATAAAGTGACTTGGTCTGCATTCTTGGACATTATATTTTTTCCCTTTTTTTTTCAGAACAGATTATTTAATTTGGTCTTCTCATTCAGTCACTTTTAATCTGCTGTTTGTAAAGAGAACTCCAGGTTTAAGTCTCCAGGTTTGTTTTGGTTTTTTTTGTTTTGGATTTGATTTGAGATTGTTTGGGGTTTTTTTAAAATTTGTTTTGGTTTGTTTGTTTTGTTTTGTTGTTTTTGGTTTTTTTTTGGGGGAAGGGGAAATTAATTTTTTTTTTCCAATCCTATTTGAGGATACCTGATACCTCTTTGGAAGGTACATTGACTATATCTGAAGTCTGCTGTGTGAACACCCCTCACATCCAAGCCCTCACCTCCAAATGCATCCTGTGCTAATGCCTATTGCTAAGAGGAACTGCCAAGTGGTCTCTTATCCAAATACTTACTAGGCTGGGGACTGCTTAATCTCTGAGATCAGGGAGACTTATTCTGTTGTGGCTGTAGACTCTAGACAGTTAAATTTGCAGAAATCCACTGAAGGCAGTTTGCTTTTCAGAAGTTGCTGAGGGCATAATTTGCCTTTTTTGCAGTTTGAGGGTGGGCTGTTTAACCTGAACAAGTTCCAGCTTGTTCAATTACAATTGAACAATATATTTTCCCCATACTTGCTGTGTTCCTCCCAAGAGATGCTTGCATCTCCTAGATGCATGAAAGGATAACTGTATTTAATGTACATATTAAATAAGCTTGTAAATTCTCACATAATTTTACATTTAAAAGTACTATTTGAGGTGTATGTGTATATATAATTTTGTTAGATGCATGTGTAGAAATAAAACAGTCTTTGCTCTTCCCTTTTGTACCTCCTTGAGACACGTAATCTACAAAGCAGGAGAATTGCATGATAAAATGTGCCAGAGTGGAATGCATAATTATTCCAGAGGAGGGTAAGTCAGTTCAGAACTTGTACTGACATTCTTAAGGGCAGCAGGAGTCTTCTTGCCATGAAATTACATCAGCTCTCCATGGCCCCAAGTCAATGCACATGCTTTCCCTTTCTAGTAAAAAAAAAAAAAGGTGTGAAAAATGCTAATGTCTTCAAAAACGTGCTGCAGAACAAAGCTGAGTAAACCAATCTGTATTCTAGTGTGGGGTTCACCTGTAAGTGAACTTGAGTTTGAGGGGAGCAGAGACCGAGACATCATACTTTTAAAACAACCATTTCACTTTTTTTAATAGATGAAGTCATGGCTTGCAAACAGACAAAAAGCATCTAAATAAGAAAAAGAATGCTTCCTTGATCCTAGTTCAGAGACATTCCCATAACAGGTGGGGCAGAGGCCTTTCAATTACAGGTCTCCATATACCTACATTTGTTACAATTCCATCAAGCCACGAGAAAAGACATTTTTACAGTACCTAGCAGTGGATGGGGCAAACAACACCCATTTTCAGGGTTGCTAAAGGATGAATGCTTGGTTGGGATTGTGCAGTAACATTATGAGGGGTAGAATCTGTGTGGAAACACCAGCCAGGTCCCCGGGAGTCCTGAGATGAAGCACTTACTGCTAACTAATAAATTGTCACCACAAGAACCAGTTAACTAATGCAACTCAGCACAGCTCTGATTTACTGTCATTTCCATGTAATAATTAGGCCTGGTTCAGCTGGGGGATAGGGAGTGACTAATTTCAGTTTTCCCACCAGGAGAGGGGAGGAAGGGAACATTTCCTTTTTCTTAAGCTGGAATATCTGGCACTTGGAGCTGTTTGGTGGCTCTACCACAAATTGTACATGGGCTGCAAGCTGCTCTGGCACCTTGGCAGAGGAACTTGCTCACTCCATTCTAGGGGCAGTCTCTCCAGTGTTCCTTGCTGCAGGAGGCCAGCAGAGTATGTGGTCTCAAAGATACATCCGTGTTCATGACATGATTGTCAGTGCAGGTTGCAATGAAAGAAAAAGGTGCAAGAAGCAGAGGCTGCAGGAGCTTGGCTTGAGCCAGCCAAAGCTATGAAGTATTCGGTGATGAGAGATACAGGCAGGATAGAAATCTACTGTTTAAAGGGGCCATCTGGAAGATTTACATAATCATCAGTTGGAGAGATCTGTACAGTAGATCTCCAGTTCCAGCACACTTGGCAAGGGAGGAGTTAGCTTATGGTGTTCCACGCTGGGGGAAGGATGCTTTGCCTCTCTTCTTTGTAGGCTAGAACTCCTCCCAACTTACTGTTGCATATTGGGAGTGAAGCTGTGAGATGCTCGTGTTTTCTTACAGGGGGGAGGGATAAAACAAATACTATCTTCTCACAATGACATCTTCTGATTATCTAAAAAAAGAGAGCCTGATAGCTTCAGTTCCCACAAACAACATTTCAGGAGACTTAAAGGGCAGAATTTTATGTGAAATACTTGAGGGGCAGGGAAAAAGAAGCATCAGCTTATCCTGGTTTTCCTTAACTGCAGAAATACAAACAATCTAACACCTGTGGACCATGTTAATTCTTTGGATGATCATTTTCATTGTTCTGAGTTACAGTAGAAATCAACCCCACCCCTTAGGCTTTGCTGCAGCCTCAGGAGGCACAGCTCCCCTTACACACTGCACATGTAATGAACTCAAGAAAAAGCAGCTCTCAAATTAAAAAGTGGTGAAGTACCACCCCATGTACACTACTTGTTTCTTTTTGTTTCTCATCTGGCTAGACAAAAGTTATTTTGTATTTTCTGCCTAGGCACTTTTAAAACCTACATAGTTTTGTACCAAACCCTCATTCTTAGTTGAGCAAGCAAAAGAACATGAACAGCCAACTTTTTTTCTTTTTTAACTACTCACCCTAGCTGTCTTCATGGTGTCAGAAAGCCTAGATCAGCACAAGGTAAAAATAACAATTCCAGATCTTGCCTTTAACCAAAATTTCAGCTGCTCCTCAGAGCTTATAAACTCTTGAAGGAGATTTGACTGATCTGGATTGGTCAGACACATGTGAGTAAAGTAGAAATGATTAGGAGGAGAGACAGATGCTAACAGAAACCACGTGTTAAGAGTTAAGCTCCCAATTAATCCATTCTCAGTCCTGTCAGGTTAGCTTACATTCTACCCTGTTTCTGCTACCCCTTTGCAACCCATCACTTTTACAGAACAAAGACATAGCCATAAAGCCAGGTACCTTCTCCTCCATATTTTATATCCTGTACTGGGAAGCTTTACATGTCAAGCAATGTGAAGTGGATCCGTTTTTAAGCACCACATCCACCCTTGGAAGCTCTGAGAAATGCCTCTGCTAAGAAAAGTCCAAACTCCAGTCCCAGTGAAAAATACAGTATCTATTTTTTTCTGTGTGTTTTGTTTGTTTGGTTGGTTTTTATATTTATCCTCTTTCTGATTCTTTTTAACAGAATCTGTGGGAAACAAACAAACAAACCTATATCTCATCCTGGGCTATCTTAAAGTAAAACAGGGAATACTCTTTCTGTTGTTCTTGGTTTGTTTTAAAGAACACACTTGATACCCTAGACATTATATGAACTCTTTCTCTTTTTTAAAAAGTTACATTTTATTTGCATTATTTCTTGAAATAGTTTTTGAGCTGCAAGAATCTAACTAAGAATGAGCAAATCAGTGTTTCATGAAACAATGTAAACTGTCATCTTGAGGTGGAATATTCTTCCTTAGAAAAAGAGAAGGAATTAGAGGATATGAGGAAAAGAGGATTTTGTAAATTTGGCTGCTTATTTACATGACTGAATATGTGTTTGGAAAACTAATTACTCATTTTTGCTGCCTGTTTTGAAAATTCTGATATGAGGTTTTAAAAACATCCTGAGAAAAAGAATGGCTTGTTGAGGAATGTCTGCCTGATAAAAAGCATTGCCATGCTGGAGACCAGCACTGTCATTCAGAACTGAAATTCAGTTGTGCTGCCATATGTGACAGTTTGGATCATCTTTCTTCAATCGCTCTGCGTCAATAACCACTTCTAGTTATTTTTGGTGTGGAAAAAGAAACACCACTAGTGATCAAAATTTGCAAATGCTTTGGTTGCAGCACAGCTCGACAGCTTTACTTTGCTGGGGGAAGCAGAAAGGCAGAGCTGACTTGTCCCATGCTGTGTTCTGGGATGGCACAAAGGACAAGGTAGCTGAGTGCCCAGACACGGAGGAAGCTCAGTCCCAAACACTGGCCATTTGAGATCACCTTGGTGATCACCCTCCTGGCCTCCCACTGCCATTTCAGTGCAGCCCAGGTGCCCCACAGGTCCTGCAGCACATCTGCCAGCCCCTGGGTGGCTGTCTTGGCTTCCAAGATCTGATCAGGCAGGAGATAGCTGCAGCAGACTTATGCAGCCACCTGCATCCTACTCAGCCTCACTGGAAGCTGCTGTTGATGGACAGCCTTCTAGGAAATGTATTTGTTGCCTTCAACCAAGTCCTGGCAACAACCATGTCAATGCACAGACAAGGGGCACTGACTTTTCAGTGTTGTAAAGAGGAGCTTTCTTGGGTGTGATCTGTTCATGGAGACAACGTTGGCTCAGAGAAGTGACTTTGTTCTTGTGGAGTAGGAAGTACACAAAGTACATGCAATGTTTACAGAGTACCTGAGTACTATTTTGACTAATTTTTACTGGAGAGTTAGTGGTTGTTTCAAAGGCAGATTAGTCACTTTGCCCACACTTATAATCTCTTGAAATCTGCTTCAGTGTTTTGAATTAGCTTCAGGCCTAATGGTCAGAAAACGGCTCCATCTCAGTCTGAAGCCTAAACTTGATTAGCAGCTCTGTAGGTTTCATCTTAGCCTAACTTAGAAGATGAAAAAAAAAAATGATGGAGTGCTCTACATAGAAAACTGTGGCATCATAAGCTGCATCTCCAGGGAAAAGGTGCCAATGAAGCAGAGATGTTCCTAGGCCAATGTTCATGAGGATGAACGACCACAGACAGCACCACAGCGGGTCACTGGCTGTTCAGAGCTTGCGCGTGAATCCAAACCACCACCCAGTCAATGAAGTAAGACAGAATGGGCTACAAATGGTTGAGCAGACTTTTTATCAAACCTCATTTTTTTTCTGATTAGCATTTTGGGGATGTGTTAGAGATGGCTTAAAAAATGCCTTCACCGTGAAACACTGCGCGAGGAAGATGAGCATGCAGCAGCTTGCATGTGACACGCTTTAGCACGCTTGCAGGTATAAAGAAGTTTTGGCACTCTGGAGAAGCAGTGTGTTATGTACATTGTGTGGGAGGATACACCATGCAGATTTGATTGCATCATCCTGCCCTCTTTTTTTTTCTTTTCTTTCTTTTTTTTGTTCCAGATGGTAAAACAAAGGCTGTAGTGAAACCCGTTTTCTCCCAGGAAGAGGTGGGAGGGAATTTTATATGAGCGAGAAACTTTGCCTCAAGTCGAAATCTGGGGCCCGGACTAATGAGCTACCTGTAATTCACATTGTACTAAATATTGCTGGAACTAGGCATGTACTAATCATGAACCATGCCAAACTATGCATAATTACTATGCTTTCTCTGTAGCAGTAATTAATTTGCGTTAGCAACTTCGATTAATCTTTCTAATCTAAAAGCAAAGTGCTTCTCAGACATGAAAGGCTCTAGGACTGCTCAGGGTTGTTGTTGCTGCCCCGTGTTTCAATCCAGTGGGGGGCAGGAGGGGCACAAAACCTTTAAAAAAAAAAAAAATCAAACTACAGCTGATCTTTGTGAACTGATGAAACCTATGAACAGTTAAAGCATTCTGTTTTGCCACAGAATTCATCATCTAAACTACAGGCTCCTGTACACAGTGTATTCCTCCCAAGAGAAAAGAGAGCTGCCATTAATTCAGTGAGGGAGCTTCTCTGAGGGCTGCTCCACAGAGAGGAGGGTTGCGTGGCCAACAGAGAGACTGAGATTCCATCCTACAGAGGGCAATGCTCTGTGTGGAACAGCTGTAATGCTGCAGTGCAGACTTACCCAGAACCTCACTTTCCTCTGAGCCTGGAGGAAAGCATTGTTCTGGGCATGATTGTTCAACTGAGTCAGGCCTCACTGGCAGGCCAAAAAGGGTGTCAGTGGTGTTGCCTGTGAGTGATTTGGACATGTCTGCTTTTCAGGAAATATATATGCTAGGATCATCAACTTGGGCTATGTTGACAAACAGAGCTATCAGATGTTCATGTACAAACTCCATTCTGACATCACTGCAGATTAAAGTTTCCATACTTGATTGCCAGCCTCCTGGCCCAAGCCAGGCTCTTCACCCAAAGGAATCCAACACTAGGACTTGTGTCCTAGACTTCACATGCTAGCAGATCTGCAAGGAGTAAAATTCCTGAGGCAAAGAGATGGTCTCTAGAAACTCATTACGAATCCCCCAGGGTTTGTAAGTTGTTGCTGTGTGGCTCATTCTCTCCCTCAGACAGGCTAATATTGCAGTTGTTTTTCATGATGCTGATTCAAAAAGGGAATTATTTGCCATAGTTTATTTTCTCACAGTTGTGGTTTGTGTCCAAATATTTTATAATCATAAAGCTACCCTTTTGATATCAGTCAAAACAGACAATATATAGTGATGTTGAAACAAGTTTTGTAGAAGACTTCTTTTTTTTTTTAAATCAGGCATGGGACTTTACATTTATTAGAAGGTGTTCACAAAAATAAGGGTAACATCATGCATATTTCTTTGCAACTAAACCCAGTTATGGTTACAGTTTGGAAATAAATGTAAATAGACAAATGGAGATACAGTAGTACATACACACTCTATTTATGACATTAAATTAGTGTACTGATAACTCTCAGCAATACATCAGGAGTCTACAACCAGCTGATGGAAAGATTGTATAAGGAGGAAGAAACTGCTTCAACTTCTCACATTATTTATGTGGCTGGACGAGAAGGTCGGTGTGAACTGCCTCCTAAATGCGGGAGGCAAGAACAAGTCAAGACTATACCTTGCAGTACAAAACACTTACACACAAAATACACATGCATGGCAACACGCTGGCCGTGGGGGCAGCACGGGGAGCCCCCCTGCTCAACGCTTTATTAACACAGTTCTACAAAGGAGCCTCAAATAGGATTATATAGTTCAGTCACAGTAAGGCCACAATATTACAATGGATAAGGACCTTAGAACTGGCATTCTGTGTTAGTGATAGAACCCTTCCTTCTTCAGAGATTTCTATACGTGTTCCTGAATGGTATCTCAGCAAAGTCCTTTTTTTTTTTTTTTTTTCCCTATTTTTTTTTAGATGTTAACATATTGCTCAGTACAACAGTTAGCACAGGAGAGAAGGTACTGTCACAGGGAGAACAAAACCTAGGTAACATTCACCGAGTGTTCAGACTATATGCTAGGTGCACGTTGATGGAGCTGGCTAATCAGAAAAAAGACTAGCAAAGGATTTCCTCAAGTTTCGAATGGTTTCAGCTTTTGCTTCATCTTCGTTCACAGACGATCGGAAGAAGGAGGACTCTGTGAAACTGAAGGCATTTGTCAGGGACTGCGACTTGCTGCAAGAGAAAAATGCAACATGTTTTGTGTGGTGGCACTGCCTGCCAGCTCCCACCCACATCTAGCTTGGAGCAATGCTGAGAGAGGGACAAAGGCCCGTGAGATCTCGGCAGTTTGCACCTGAGCAAAACACACGTGTCAGTTGGATGTAGCACACAGAGCTGCTGCAACACAGCACCCTCCTTCTGCACCTCGACTGGAGAAGCAGCGTAATCTTTTGAGAACACTCTGCCTTTTTTACAGTGCTGAAAACACTGTATTCCAGTCAATTGGCTGATGTAAACTGGGGCTGGAGGAAAAAGGGGGCCTGCGTGCTAAATCCAAACCACCACCAACAGGAGGATGATTAATGATTGTGTTTGTTAAGGCTGAGAACATTTAAGCACGAAGAAAAATTAGGTGTAGTGGCAAGAGTTTGAAGAATGTATCCTTAAGTTGTAATGTGCTCTCTCTATATATATATTTCTTGGATGTTTGATCATTAATGAAGGCTTAATGACACCTTATATCTTTTTTAAAAAGATCCCCAAATCAGATGCAATTTTTCTTGTCTATGAGCAGTTAGTCTAGCAATGCTGTTCTGTTTTTAGTGCTATCATATTATTACAGCATAAAGTCTCTGTAAGCAAGAATACACATACAAGAAGGAAAATGTCTGAAGTTTAACTCACAACTTGTCAGATAAAATAGTTAAAAAGTAGATTTGAATTTAAATAGAAAACATGAATGAGTGACGATCTTTTGCTGAAGACATCAACACACTAGTAAAACTAGTTCCCTGATTTCATTTTTATCCCAGTCCAACATCAGGATTTCAGTTGCTGGCTATATTAAAAACTGAAAGACTTTTCTTATTCAGATTGTCTTCTACTCTTCATGGTTTGCAACTTCTCTACCTCTAAACTAATAATGTACAGCAAACAGTGCTACGGGCGGTTTAGGTTTTTCATAAATTATAGTTGTGTTAATGAGAATAGACTGATAAATGTTTGTTTGTACTCAGTGAAAGAGGGAGGGTGGGAAGCAGCACTTGACTTGATTAGTAACACAATAAGTAGCCTAATTAAATATTTATTCACAGATTAATAACATGTACATACAGGTTAGGCAACAGCATGTGGGTGAATACAAAGCATACACATGCAAATGGATGGAGTTAATCCTACAGGCAGGAGATCTGAGTCTTGGGGTGGACCTAAAACTGCTTCTGAAGAGTTGGAAAAACTCCTCATATTATGGCTGGCATCATAAAAATGTTAATTTGGCCTTTTTTATTTTATTTTAAATAGAGACAACTGTTCTCTTCCATTTGAAGAAGAATCTAGATTGGAACAAGGAACTAAAGGAAAGGCAGAAAGCTGGGACACAGTACGTGGCACAGTTCTGTACCTGGTCTTAACTGCTTCTCTTAAATGTGAGAAGTTCACCAGTCAAGTTTCAAACTGGTTTAGAGTCTTCCATCTTGCTTAAGAAAATCAGCTTCCCTGTTCTCTACATGCACTTAAATAACAGATGACTTAATTTGAGTTTTATGATTATAAAAGAGAGTAAAGAAATACGCTGTCCTAGGAGGGCAAGGAAAAGATCTTCATCTTTGCATATGGTCACCTAGCACATTTTTCCATGGAATTGTGCTCAGGTGAGGGCTCAGAACTGGTTCACACTGGGATTAGCATATGAGTGGGTGGAAAAAGGGGATCTGTGTAACTTGGATAAAACAAAGACTCCATGCCTGTCTTTGTACTTACCAACACAAGCAGAACGTGTCTGTGGCTCTGCTGGCTATAGTGAGGGTCAGGCTTGCTGGGTTGGAAACCAGCAAGTCCTTGGTGCTGCCTTCCCTGTGGGGGCTGTTCCTGGGCTAAAGCTGTGAGAAGGGCTGGAGCAACAGCCCCTTCTCCTTCCCACCCCTTTCCTGCAGCAGCAACTGGCTGGCTCCAGCAGCAAGTGTGTGCTGTGCCTGAAGGGCTCCTCCAGAAGGGAGGGAAGGATGGACTGTGCCTGTGCCAGTCCCACAGCCTCCTCTGGAAAGGGCTGGTGGGAACACCTTGAGCAGCCAATGCCACCCCAAAGGGGCACCCCCTGGCAGCCACTGCCTGCCATGGTGATCTGGGCTGGTTCTGAGACAGGCCTTTGGAAAGTGGAATCTCAGTTGGAGTGGCTGCAAGGTTAAAAGTTTAAATAGATAAGGCTTCCTCTTTGCTGGGCAGGCGTACAGCACACCCAGGTCATGAGTCAGGGATAGAAAAAGGAGAAGACAAATGTGAAAAAGATGAGGAGTTTTCAGACCTAGTTGGGGCAGAGATTGCACAACTAATACATGAAATTTTGCATAGTGCTTAGGATATAACTAATGATTATTACTAATCATTAACAGAGAACAAGCTTTTTGAGATGTTTTAACCTCATTTTAGACTTAGGAACATAAGTACATTTCTTCTGAATATCAGACCAACTCCCAAATCACAGTTAGGACAACAAAGGCTGTGTTGTGAGGAGAAAAGCAAAGGGATAAAGCAAATCTTACTTGAGCTGTGGATGAGACTGAGGCTTCTGCTGCGGAGCAGGTGGCGGAGCTGGCTGTGGAGCTGGCTGTGGAGCTGGTTGTTGAGCTGGCTTTGGAGCTGGCTGTGGAGCTGGCTGTGGAGCTGGCTTTGGAGCTGGCTTTGGAGCTGGTTTTGGAGCTGGCTGTGGCTCTGCTTCCTTTGATAATCTGGTGCTGGGTGGACCTTGGGCCTGGGGCCGTGGCTGCTGGGTGGTGGGTCCAGGCGGGCGCTGTGGCTGGGAAGCTGAGGGCTTTGCTGCCTGCCCGGGGGGGTACATGCGCTGTGGCTGCAATGGCTCCTGGCTTTGGGATTGCATTCCTTGGGGTTGCACTGGGCCCCCTAGGTTCAGTACAAGAAAAACTTCATAATGTTATAGTATCAAAGAAGTCTTATTAGATTTCATATCCAACACTTTAAAATCATCCTGGAATGAGACTTATTCTACTTTTGAGGCAATACTCTATGCATACGGACTGCGGTCTCATGTAGTCAACACTACACATCACAACTGGTACATTAGGAACTTGCTTGGAGCCCATATAGTTCAGCCTTAAAACTGCTAAGTACAAAATTTATCCCAGCAGCAGTGGTACTGACTTCAAACCAACTCAGTATAATTCTGGCCCAGCTGAAGGAGAGGCTGTGACAAACTGAATACCCCAGCTGCTATTCTCTGTGTAGTCACTGCAGTTCTGTTCCTCCAAAGTTTTAAAATTATTTCTGTAATTATTTCTTAGATTCACACTTGTAGCAGTAAAACAGCTTCATACTGAAATTTTCTGGCTAATTTAGTGTCTTTTGATAAGTTACTTAACCCCTTAGTAGTGACAGATGTCAAGAACATTACAAGAAACACAAGGAAGCCATAACTAATTCTTTACCAAGGAAATCTTTCCACTGAGAATCATGGCAAAATCCTGTATCAAGTGTGAAACTACAACGTGTAGTGGAGACTTGGGTTGTGAAATCCATGGCTGAAAGATGCTACATCATCATACAGGGGTTTCTTTTCTGCTTTCTGCCTGGAATAGTGCTGTGTCAGACACCAGCGGGCGTGCTGCTTTTATCTCCTGTCAGATGGCTGAGTGTGGTTTTCTGGGCTGATGTTTTTTAGAACTGAACCTTTATTCTTTCACGTGAGAAGGCACACAGGACAGCTGAGTTAGGGGGAAGAAAGGACAGGCTGAGATTCTGAGCAATTTGTTTGCAGAATGTTTCAGTCAGGGTAAGAGCTTTGCTGAACAGTAAGAACTACAGAAAACAACTTGTGACTTTTCAGTCTGGCATAGATATTTAGCGCAAGCAAAAGACTTAATCTGTTCAGGTCTCTCAAAGAAAACCTTCATATCTGGAAGTACTTCTGCAATATACGATGATTATTATTAATTGCTATTATACTTAGCTTTCCACTCACTCTATGAGATTCCAGTGTATGTGTGTGAGAACAGCATGTCCTAAAGCTTCAGTAAGTTTTAATACAGTTGTAGCAGCGTGTCGTGTAGAAAGATGAATAGCACGTACTGTATGTTAAGGAATGTGCCTTCATTGTTTATTAATTTGAACCACTTCTGTAGGAAATATTTGAAGGTGATAACATGGTCTTGCAACATCTTAATAAGGATGGTTTTCTTATTAGTCTCCTTTCACTCAATATTGAAAAACAGAAAGGTTTCTTCCCCCGCTTGTACATACAGGCTTGAATGCCAGAAACTTTACACTGAAGACAGATATAACTTTCTTTTTATTGCACATTAAGCTGTACAAGATATTTCACATAAAAGATATACTGCTGTCACACTTCCAGCATTTGCTCACTTTCTTGCAGCTGGGTTGTACAAAAGGCAACAATCATGAAAGAAACTTTTACCAAAAATAACTCAACAAAAACTGAACATTAAGCCTACACTGTAAAACATCTGTTCCCTGTTACCCACAATATTGCACCTAAGCATGCTCACATGCAGAGAGACATTTGGGCTTGCTTCTGGTCTGTGGTATGGAGGAATGGTGTGTGCCCTTGTAAATCCTTTACAGCCCACAAGCTGCAGGCCTATCTGCAGCAGCCATCTCTTCTTTGCACACACAGCTCACCAATGTCGTGTGAAAAGCACTTGTGAATACTTGTACTGCTACATGCAAGAAATACCAACTACTTTAAATAAGATCCATCTTCAGATTCATCTCTCCACCCCAGGGCAGTATGGTTTTACTTTTATGGTGTCTGGAGGTAAGGATTTTGAACCTGATTCTAAAATGGAATTTTCTTAATATAGAAGAAAATAGCCAATGCCATCATTGGAATGATCACTGACCCAGACAAATGCTGATCACTAAAGCAAAATATTCATGTAATTTACTGATAGGTAGTAAACAGTAGCACTTACCACAAACATTTAAATAGCTAATTATGCATACCTTAATTCTCATCTTACCAGCCAGCTTGTACAAATAAAAGAAACACTAAGAATGATGGTTCTCACTGATAATTTTTTCCAGTGTTTGTAGGGAAAACAGAAGCAGAACATAAGGCTGTTTTCCCTTTCAACAAAACTGTTTGCACTAAACTAATGGCCACTACTCATCTTTGTACACATTCAAGATTAAAATTATAGTTTTGTGGCTCACTTGCAACTAAGCTTTATGGTATGCTAGCAGTGTGTAGCTTGTGATTCTAGGCTAGATTTCTCCCAACAGATTAGCTGCCTGCCTGTGTATTTCTTGTAACATTACATTGGAAGTTGCTGATGCAAAAATCACAAATAATTTACCTGCAGAAAATCTAGCAGTTGTCAGGCATCTCAAGTCTTTTTGCATGTTTGATTTCAAACCCTATTTCTGTGGATAACGCTGGGACTGACCTTCCTTTATAGCCAGCTGGATATTTCTAGGTTTAAGCCAGCAGACCTGAGTTGGTAAAGAAAACCAGTTTTGGACATTTTTGTCTTGTTTTTCTAACCAAAGGGCAAGATCCCCAGCTGGTTAAAGGTACCTTGGTCTACCAACTCCTAACATCTCAGTAGTTGACAAAAATGAGCTCTTACAGGAAGTTTAACAGTCCTTGAGGTACTTCTTGCCAAATAACCTGGGATTTCACTCTTAGGTAAGTATAGGAATTTTTTTTAAAGTATTTGCATTAGTTTTCATTAAAAATCTCCATAGAGTACTAATTCAGAATGACAACAAAAGGTACTACTTAATTGAAATAGGATACATTAAATACTCACACTTTCACTGAGATATTGCACATAGGTGGCCCATTTACATAGCTTTGTAGCTAGTAATTTAATGCAGAATTACTAAAAATATGAATACCAGTATGTAAAATAGAAGATATTTAAAATATTCCTTGGGAAGAACTGTATCTTATGGAGTCACTGAAATATCAGACTTCCACTTGCGTGTAAGTAAAACTCAAAGGTTAACAAATTTTATAAAATTATAAATAAAAAGCCTCACTAGCAAATTCTTGATATAGACTTTTAAAAATAGATCTGGATCACCTACCTATTTGTCATGCACACGCACAGAAAAATAAAGGCTATGGGCACAGTGTGCACACACTCACAGTCAGCAGGGGGGTTTCAGTCGGAACCTGGGTGGGGGTTTTACTTAACAATATAGAATACTCAAAAAATACTGTCTAACCATCCATAATGTACAGTTGCACTGGGCTCCAAAGAGGCACATTCTTTGTACACTGTTGACAACAGCCCTGAAATCACAAGTTTTACAGAGGAAGGTAGGTAAGCATTGCACGCACAGACATGAACAAGGAAACAACCAGACGGTAGAGTTGACACTGCATAGAAAAAACACAGTCCAGGTCAGCACTGAAACAATGCAAAAAAAAAACTGAACAAAACCTGCTATGTTTGCTTTTAGGATTGGGTGTTTGATTCTTAATTTTTCTTTTTTTTTTTTTGCCCATTTTGCTTTAACCCATGCTTTTTTTTAGTCTCAATCATCTAAGTAGCCTGGACTTGTTTTGGTCCTACTGCAACGCCATTACAGTCGAGAATGTACTGTAAACAACCTTGAGGTGGTGGTCGCTGAGGTGGGATTTTGTTTGGCTCTGGCTCCTTTAGTGATCCACTCTGGAAAATACATTTGAAAACAGGAGAGAAAAAAAAAAAAAAAAAATTAAAAAAATAATTAGAGTCGTTTAGTTCCAATTTTCCACTAATTTGTCTTTACTTTGCATTAGGAATCTCTTTATTGGTTGGGGCTGAAAATATATACTTTGAATTTACTCCAGATAACATTTTCTAATTTAGTTGCTGTCTGACATGATAGATGAATTCTGGACTGATCCAAAGCTGAGGTTTTTTTTTTAAAGGAAACCTGTTTTCCCTTAGCAGCATGTGATCAGGATACAAGGAGAGCCTTCCCAAATCTTACCTCCATCTGTGTATGGTCTTTCACCCTCAGGTCCTAGCACCCTGAAAGAGATTTCTGCATCTCATTCCTTCTGCTCTCTTTTTTAGGTTAGACTAACTAGAAAAAATGGGCTGCAACAGATACCTTCATGCAATTTAAGAAATAATTTCTTTTTAATGACAGTCACTTGTACCTGGAAGCACTAGCAGGGTGGGATTTTTTTGCCAGTGCTAGTTTCACTTTGAGTCCCTGACTGGAAATGGGAAGGGAGATGGACTGCTCTAGGTTAGCTGTTTTGCTCAGCAAAATGAAAGAAGGAAGCAAAAACCCACAGACAAATAATGAAAATAATTGAAATTACTTCATGCTACCCCATCTGACATGTTATTAGAAACACATGTAATACTTAACTTTTCAAAACAGGAGATTTATTTGGCAGCATCCTTTTCAAATGTGTACTTGTCAAGAGGAAATGATGGGCCTGAACCAAAACCTTGGAGCACAACACCCTCTGGGAACATGAGCATTTGAATCCAAACTTTGTCTTAGGCCCATCTCTAATATTTTGAAAAGTGAAATATGTTAAATCATTGGATGTAATAGCTTGGGTTTGTTTTTTTTTTTTTTACCAAGGATCCAGAAATTAAATTGCCATCTGTCAAGAGGGAGAAATCCCAGAATGTATTAAATACTCAATGTAAAATGAATTAAATATGTTTCTTGCAAAGCTTATTGATGGTTTTTTTTCTGATAGATTTGTATTTTATCTTAGTACTACAGAAATAAATCTTACTCCTAGTGGTGTGTATCCCTGCACAGCAATCTAGAAGTTACACTTTTCAATTTTACAAGACAACAGCACTCTGCTGTGTGCAGCTGTTGCAAATTGCCCTGCTTGCTTTAGCTACATAAATAAAAGGACATAGGACAGGTCCAAAAACTCTAATTGTCCAGAGTTATCAGCCTTCAAAAGACCAAATGAGGAGTAAAAACACACACAAAATTAAAGAGGCAGAATCTGATCCTTGTATTAACTGACCCAGTTACATAGTTCCCAGTCAGCATCACCATAAGGATGAGGACATGTAGAAAAGGAGGTAATTTCATAAGGAAAGACACAGCCACCAGGAACATCTTAAGTGCTTTAGTGTGGGTTAAAGTCTTCTCTGTTTTGTTTCTCGCCTTCCTCTAATTTTCTGAACCACATGTAAAAGCTGCCAGTCTCTCCCACATGGTTCAGTCACGTTAAGTGCCTGTGGTGCCCACTCTGGAGAATGCCTGGAGGTGGCTGAAACAACAGGCACTTCCATCAGAAACTCCCTGGATACTGGGGAGATTAGCCCAGAGTGGAAAGGTGGAAACGTTGCCCTAGAGGAGCCAACTCCTTCCATACCCTAACGCAGCTGTTCTGGTGCCCTGGCACCCTCCTCCCTGCACCTGGAGGTTGCTCCCTGGGACACAGAGCCTGCCTCTCCTGGGGGGGCAGTGGGACAGCTGAAGTGGTGGCTTAGGGACCATCAGGAGTCTCCTCTGGAGGCCTCAGGAGCTGCTGTGAGGATTGCTAGAGAGCGAGGACAATGGTTTTAAGGAGCATTACTACTACAGCTGCCATGGGACAGACATCCCAGCCCTGCCAAGGGCCCTAACCCACCCTGTGGGGCTCTCTGCAGTGGCAGGGGACAACTGGGGAGGGCGACTGTTGCTGCCTCTCTACTAAAACAAAAGTAAAACATTACGTAGGTAAGACTCATCTTTTATTTAGAAGCTGGAAACACAGACTGGCAGTTTGAATTCACATCTACTTTCATGTTAAAACCACCCCTGCAGGGCCTGTGGTTCCTCCACACCTTGAGGCTGCAGCAGAGCTGCCCTGACAGGGCCCTGGGTTTTGTGGCACACGCCACCCAGCTGCCTCGACACGACAACATCCGTGCTTATGCAGCCTGCATATCTCCCCATCTGACAAAGAAATTATTTTAGCCCAAATTAAGCTTTCAGTAAACCTTATAAAAGCTTACTAATCCTTACCTCAACTGTTCTGAAAGCTCAGAGCCTCTGTGCATTTTCTGGTGAAGGTGCATTTCCCCTCTCTCGTCACTGACTGCAGCTGTCCTGATTTTACCACCCACACATCCTTTTTTTTTCACCAGATATCACCTGGTGCTTCCAGGAACCTCACCCACACTCCAGGCCAATCACATGGGTATATTACTTTTGCTAATTAGCCAACCCACCCAGGCTGACCCAAAAAGCCTAATTAGCACTACATTCCTAATTGAGAAATCTTACTCATGGTTTTTCAGTGGTCTGCAGCAACCCAGGCCTTTGCAAGTCTTTCTTTCAGACAGTCAGAAACCTTGATACTTGATATTAGAGACAGGCTTTGAACCACTCTTGTTTGCTGTCCTGAGCCAAGGCCTTTAATAAAATCCAGCCTTCTTCTAAAGCACCAGTTGTTGGCAAATCAGCTGCAGCCTGTTCCTCCTCACCTCTCCCAGGTGCTGTGCCAGTGGAAGAGCTGCTAACTCCTCATAGGCAACATGATCTCTGAGCAGAGCTGCTGGACCAGACCTGTCCTGCAGATGTGTTCACCTCTCTTGTGTTTTTTTTTTCTTTTCCCCTTTGTTGCCCAGCCTAGCAGCTCACCCTTCTACCACGTTCTTGCAGCACAAACATGTTTTCCTGTGCTCCAATTCTGAGCTACAATCTTGCCTGTTGCTTAGTTCAACACTGCAGGAACTGAGGGTCAGAGTGCAGCCCACATCCTGGCCAGGGACCCTGCAGAGATTCTTCTTTGGGTGCTCAGGGCTGAAGAGCAAAACTAGTAGTGCAGAGGCTAGAAACTGCCATGTTAACCATGGTTCAGTGTTACCTGAGTGAGGTGTGGCGACTATAGTTGTAAGGAGCCCTCTTGGTTTTCATTTTAGGGAACACAACTTTCACATCACATCCAGACTCCCCAAAGAGAAGGGCTTGCTGGTGTTGATGGTAACATTGCATGGAGCTGCCTGGAGAATCTCTCCTCTTCAAAGGGGCTTTACTGTTTATATAACTACTCTTAAAAATACAACTTTACTTGTGGGAACCTCTAAGCCACACGAGTGCTGCAAGGGTACCAGAGGGAGCCTTCTCAACTCTGGGTGTACCAGCTGATGCTTGGCTTGCATAATGGTCCTGAGGAGTATTGGCTGTGTTCATCAGAGCCAGTGCAGAAACCCACTAGATAGAAGCCAGATGTCTCCAGCACTTCCTTCCCTTCCACACTTACCTGAAACAGTATCCTTCAAATTTTAGGGCTGGAACTGGAGGGAAGAACTGTTTGTTCTGCAAATCATGTTGTATTAGGATGTAATGTGTGGCATTACTTCTTTTTTCTACCTCGTGTATTTAAATAAGGCAGACTGGATTCATATATACTTGAATTTTGAATAGTCTGAAGAATGCTGAAATGGGTGGGAGCAAAAGCAACAACTTGGCAGGGAAACAGCCCTTGGGCAAAAGAGATGCTAAGCTGAGTCCCAGCAAAAATTGATTTTCATTTGGCTGAGTTTGAAGATTTTGTGAACTATAGTTGGAGCATGTAGAGTTGTTTTTGGGTTTGCTTTGTAATGCAACAAGAGAAGCTTTTCATGGGGATTTCAGGACTTGAAGGGAAAGCCACGTTTTTCAGGTCAAGAAGGAGAGGGATCAATTGAGAACTGCCAAAATAAGAGCTGAGTTAGAGCTCATAAAGGAACAAGAATAAGCAGTAAAACAATTAAGTAATAGGAGAAGTAAGAAAAAAAAGTGATTGCTTAGGAAAGAAGTAATTTAGAGAATTTAAGGAGGGTATCAAGTGAATGTTTGAAGTGTCACAGATTATGGTGAATACAGGAGCAAGGGCAAGAAGGCAGGTGAGATAAAAGCTAAAAATGAGATGGAGGTAAAAATCAAAAATCTTCCTGGGCTCATATTGGGCAGACCAGATATTCTTCATCTGAGAAATCAAAACCAGCTGACTTGTGAAATACAGAATTCTGTACCAGATACCTCTGACACTGGAAATGCACAAGTTACACTGGAGAAGGCTGAGCACTAATGCCACAGGAATTGCACTGTGGATAAGGAAGTGGCTGCTGAGGAGACATTTATTGGAGAAAAACTAATGGGAAGGAAAGAACTGGAATGTGGAACTCAAGCAGAATTTTCACTGAGTTGGCACCAAGAAGTATCCTCAACCTGTAGCTAATACAGAGGTTGAAGACTACAGGACCAAAATATCCTAAAGAAAAAATGAAACTGATGAGGGGAGTTTAAAAAAAAAAGGTAAAAAAGAAACTTAAATGCAATGTCCAAAGTACTTTATTTATGGACTAATAACATGCATCTGTCAGAAATGCAGAGTTGACTAACTGACATCTGATGGGAAAGATTTGTGCAGTGAATCTGATCCCTCAAGCAGTGAAGTGTTTCCCATAGATGCTGGGCAGGGTGATGTGCAGCATTCACAGCACCCTTGCTCAAGGAAGATGAATCTGGCACAGAAAGGGCTATTAAACTGACCAGGCAGATGGAAGAGTCTGTACCTACAGCATTTGGGAGGACGTGTCCTGCTTTATTCAGCAGGATGAAGGGCTGGAAGACAGGACAGCTGCTTTTTAGCAGAGTATTGCACGGGGAAGAACTAGGCAGAGACCAAGCTAAGTTCAAGGACAACGAAACCAAGAAGAAATGGGTACAAATGAATGAAACTGGGCTGAAAATAGGCACATACTCTAATTTAGCAAAGCAGTGAGCTCCTGAGGTGGCTTTCTAATGTGGAGCATCCAAAAGTAAGCCCCCCCTCAGCCCCTTGCTGCTCCTGCTGTACAGAGCAGGAGGCAGGACACTGCTGGGGCTGAGCCTGGCACTGCTGATAGATCTGCTGCTCTGTGTTGCCAGTGGCACTGAGCAGGACTACAAAGGCTTTGCTGGTTGTTGTATTCTATATTCCCTGGGGGCAGAGAAAGGCAGGGCAACAGGCCTGCTTCTAGTTACAGTGGAGAGATGTGGTGAGGCACACCTTAAAAAGAAGCCACCTTCTCTTTGCCTGGTGCCCAGGGGGGCAGCTGGGGGAGAGCTGGCTCCTGCAGTACCAGTGTTCAGTCTTGCCCTTCTCCACTGAGGAAATCTGTATGGAAAAGATACTCCCAGCAAAACTGATGCCAGCCTGGAATTTCTTCACACTGAAGTTGTGATCAAGAATTTTAAAAATTAGAGCAGCTTTTTTTTACTGCTCAACCAACTTCCCGAACTAGCCGTGCAAACCCTGTTGAGCTCTTCCTCTGAATGGGAAGGGAGATGACTTCTAGGAGCAGAACACAAGCTGTAAAGCTTAAGTTTTACTTGGAATAGTATTATAAAAATGCCCTGAACAGGGCTTTCTTTTCTAATGTCAAAAGTATTCTAACCTAGATTTTATAGACTGTTTTCCACTGCTGGATAACTAATTGCTTCCAAGAGAGTAGTTTCCTTCTTGAATATCTTTACACAGTCTTAAAAATGAGAACCCTAGTATGGACTCCCTGCTGTTATTGTCCCTGAGCTACTGAAACAGGTCAGCTCCCACTGCCCATTCCACCCTATTTCTGCTATTCTGCTGCACAAAAATAATCCCACTTGGCAAAGAGATGAGGTTTCTAGAGAAGAAGCAGGATGTCAACTGATGAGGGAAAAAGGATTTCTTACACAGCATCACCAGCAGAAGCTGGATGGTCCCCTTCACAGCCCATCAGTAACTGTGATGGACCAGGATGCAGCCAGATTTTACTACAGCTCTTCCTTACAGAAGCCAGATTTCAACTTCTGGTTTCGAAAAGGGGAGATTAAAAGCCTGCAGTGGCACAGCAGCTTTCAGGCAGCTCTTTCCAGTGGAAAAATTGCTCCCCATAGCCAAGGATCGTGAACGATGTGATGGGAGAGAGCTCCCCCTGTGTGCTAAAGCTGCTGAGACCCACACCGGTGGGGGTGCAAGTTGGTAGCAGAGACAGAGCTCTGGAAGGCAGAGGGCCAGGCTAGTGAAGGGGCACAGCACCCAGAAGACTGCCTGAAGTCCAACGTCCCTGCACCTTTCTCAGTGGACAAAGACACCTCTGTCTGCAGGGAGGATAAAGGTACCCTTGGGCTTGGCAGGGTCTAAATCCTCTGCTGCTGTTTGAAGTTGTAAGGAAAGTTTCGACCCTGGAGCCCAGGGACTGACCCTGGCTGATGCTGCCTGGTATCTGCTCCTCCAGCCTTGAAGTAAAAACAAGCAGAGGTTTGTTTGGGCCTTTTTTTTTTTTATAATAGGGGATGGCAAGTGATCCTTGCATGGACAGGAGGAGGTGAAGATGAGCTGAACTTCATCTGGACACACAAAGACCCATCATTATTGGATCCACTCAGAACTGAAGTTTTTACTTTGGAATAAAAGAGTTTGGAAAACAGATGGTGGATCTGACTCAAGTCCAGTCTTAAACCCCACATTTTATCTGTATAATATTGAGCCAGTGTTACAGAAATTGGAGCTGGGGGAGGAAGGGAAAAGAGGTGGAGCAAAACCCTTGAGCTCTCCCCTAAACAACAGCAGAGCTGAGGACTCTAGTACAGGAGCAGAGCAGAAGACCTCTCCATCAAAGCTTGTATGTGCTTCTCTTCTTGTGGCTTCTCCACCAGGGGAGGTGCTGGTGGCTGGTCTGAACCCTGACAAGCTTCTTCAGTCTCTCTGAGGAGCTGAGAGATCCTGGAGAATCATCTGTGAGCAGCTGAAGACAGGCTGGCAGGAAGCCAGATGGAGGACTGCTCCACCACATTAGTGTCTGAAGTGGTGGAGGGGGGAGGAGGTTGCTTCTTTTTTCTGTGGACAAATCAGGAATATTTGAAAATGAGCTGCTCTGCTTTGGATTTTTCTGTGACTTCCCTTGGTGCTTATCCTTGTTGAAAAGCTGTAATGCAGATTTACCACGTGGTCATTATTCAAAATAAACCAGTAATGACTGCTGGGGATGGATTCCTTGCAAGTCAAACATGGAGTAAAGCCAAGTGGCTCTGGTTAACAGGTTAGGATTTAAAGGTCAGAGAAATCAAATAAAAAAGTCAAGGGGAGACAGAGAATGATAACAAAAGAAGCAGAGGGGAAACACCCACCACAGTAGGGAAAGGAAAGGAGATCAAGGAAAAGCCTCCAAAAAAAAGATGTTTCTATTAGATTCAGCTTAAATAAACAGAATCAAAGAGTAAAAATAGATGAGAAGGAAGATAAAATGAAAAATCAAAAGGGTGTTACACGATAGCAATTATAGCACTAAGACAAACCAGAGAGATCTAACATGGCCATTCCTGTTTGTGTGCATGGCAGCTATTGCCTGCTCTGTAATGCCAGGATGATTGTCTTCCCTGTTGGAATTTTGAAAAGGCTGGGGTTTGCTCTATGATGGAAGTGGGACATTTTTTTGAAGTCTCCCAAAAACTGCCCGTGGGAGAAGAAAGCTGTTTCTCCCAGAAGTCTACTGAGTACTTGTAAAGGGAACTCTATAGAGGCGGGATCATAAATGCTTAAAAATTGTTTTCTTTGTTCTTGAGGGCAGGCACTGAGGAGTTGCAGGATTCTCAAGGACAGTGTCTGCTTCTGCCAGTACAACTGGCAGATGGTGAGATGATTGGGAGATCATCTGACAGAAGATAACAAAACAGTTAACAAAAGCATGATTTTGTCATATGAAGGAGGGCAGAAAGAGAACAGTATTGTCATTATGTAAAAAACAATCAGGGAAAAGTATCTATTGACTTGCTTTTTCCTGTGGACTTCAAATGAGTATATCTGTGAGGAACTCCTTCTCTTACCAAGCTTGGCTTGGCTCTGCAGGGATCAGATATTCTTCCAGGAACACTGCTGGTGATCAGCACTCAATATAGAGTGTTCAGAAATAATAATAATAAAACCGTAGCAGTATCAGGTCACATCCTGAAAGATTTTACTTCATTTGGACAAATATCTGTTGATGTCAGTAGAAATTTTGACCAAATACTACTAATACTACTAAACCTGTAATCTGTGCCCCTTTGTCAGTTCTCTCTTACACTCTGGATGTCATCAGACCCCTTCAGAAAGGGCCCTGGGAAGGCACACTCTGCAGGCACACTGGCTTAATTGCTGGCACATCACTTCCAAACAAGCTAAGCAAGATAAGCACTTTTTACTGTCTTGCTTTAATCATCCTCATTTAATGGACACATTCCCAGCTAACCAGAAGTGTCCATGCAGACATTCATCACCAGCAGATACCCAGCAAGCTCTTTACCTGCTGCTTTTGTTGACAGTTGAGACTGAAAGAGCAACAGAACTGAGCAAGGCATCCATCCCTCTCTTAGTAATTACTCCATCTACTGGTACAGGATCTTAAAAAAGTATTTCAAAATAGGTTATCTTAACTTCCATGATCAATTTGTTAGTAAAATCTCTGCTCAACATTTGTATGGTCCACCCCACTGCTTTTTAATTGCTGTCAATATTAACAACCTGCAGATTAATTTCCCTGCATGAACTTTACCAGCATGCTACAATACCTGCGTGTCCAGTCCAAATGCTCAAAATTATTCAAGCTTTGTGCACTGAAGTGACTGTTGTAGCTCCATGGGTCTCCTTCCCCCAGCAGCTACAGCCTGAGTCTGTTGTGATGACTGAAGAACATTCACCTGCCCTGAAGAGGTGTCTTACTCAAAGCTGGACAAAAACATCCTCGGTGTAGTAAAACACCAGCTATTATTTAATACTTGTGATAAATAAACTTGACTGTTGTAAATTTAACTGGAATGAAGTGTGCCTGAAACGTGGCCTTTTAGCAGGATGTGGTGAGCTCAGGGTCCACGCATGTTTATTTTCTTCTGCTTTTCTTAATTCCATACATTTGTATTAGGGTCTACAAGGGGAACAACTGCTTTTCTTCCGTTTTCACAAAGATAAAATAACTTAAAGGTTAAAAACCCCTTTGATTAAAATAAGCCTCTCCTCTTCCAGATAAAAACAGCTAAGCATGTGTATAGATATATATATATAATGTATATGCAGGTGTTAAGGCAGCACATGACTTATTCCCTATGAAAATAATGAAAACTCAGGAAGTGGATACATTACAAGAGCAGTATGAGACACTTTCAAATCGGGAGGATTTAGTATTTGTACAAGGTCTACCCAATTCCTTACGGAACGTGACACAGCCCTGCAAGGTGAGGTGTGTGTGTCACACCACAGCCCGGACCGCTGCAAACCAGCGCTCCCACCAGAGCAGGAGCCACAAGATGTCACTGTGACCCCGGGAACCGGAGCTCCCTGCGGTGGAAGGGCAAGAGCTTGAACCTTCCAGCGTTTCAAAACTGACTTGTCCAAGCCGTTTTCCCAGGACGGCTTTAGGAACGGCTTTGACCTCTGTGAGCTTTGCGAGGCCCTGCGCTCAGCACTCGGTGAGGTCGACATGCCACAGCAATCTCTCTCCCTGCTCCTTTGGAGTTTGGATCTTTCAGATTCTCTGCCAGTATTTTCAGAAAGGCACCTCTGCTGCTGCTGCTGCTGCCTGACTGATTTTCCTTTAAGCCACAACAACAACTAAACAAGCATTTTAATATGAAAACTCACTTGCTTACTCAGATTTAAAGTAACTTCTAGGCAGGTGGACAGTGCAAGTGGTAAAGAGTAACTGCTTAGATTTTGTTTGTAGCCACTGGTGGCAGGCAGAGTCAATACAAACTTGCTGAGGAAGGGGAACACCCAACAGAAAAAACCCCTTATTTATTGGTGATGCAGAAAACAGGAGATGCCAGATGAACACCTACACAGATCTGTTGCTTGTTTAGTGCCAAGTTATACTCCTGTTTATGCAGAGCAACCTGCTGTAAGACTTTGGAAAGGTAAACAAGTAAAGAGCCATACAGAAAAATCCTCCCTTTTTCCAGGGGCAGAGAGAGAGAGTCAGGCTAACCCTGAGTGTATTTAGGAGCTGGGCTTCCAGCAGGTGTTATTCCACACATATGGGTGCAGTGGCTTGATGGTGATAGAATGCCACAGCTGCCCTTGATCCTCTATGGAAATGGCTTCCTAAGAGAAAGAAATAGAGCACGTATGGTTTCAGATCATTGAGAAACCTTCTTAGGGCAAGCTGTTCTTCAGTTGCTCCTGCTGACTGTCAGTACAGATCTAATTACACCAGGGATTGATTTGTTTTGCACCAGTTCAGCAGGGTTCTCCCAAACGAACACTGAAACTGTATTTACCCTCACGCCTGCAGAATGATTTAGCGTAGTCGTTGCATTTCTTTGTCAGGCAGCCCTGCCTTCCTGACATAAGGAAGGAAAATACAGATGTTCCTGCAAGTAAGTGCTGAGGGACTGTGCCAGAAAGAAATTCTAGGTGGTGATGTTAATTGGTGGCATGACCACAGCCTGGCTAATGCCAGCAGACTGAGCCTGGAGGGTCTGAAGGGGGGTACAGAGAAAAAGTCCAAGTCATGGTTACGCTCCAGGTGACCTTGTCTGAGACCGTGCAAAGCAGAAAGTCATTTAGAGATGGGATTCACACCTCAGATTTAGTGCAGAAAAGTTTACTCCTAACAAGCAGACTTAACACTGAATTCTAGATTTCCATCTAACTCCATGATGGGCTCCTTCCCAATTAAGTGCATTCCCTTCAGTTAAGATTGAACCCAGTTACTGTGCTGACCATCATAAAAGCTTCATTTGAAACAAATTGATTTGAAACAAATTGCTGCTCATCAGAAGTAGTGTCCTTTAAAAAGAGAAAAGTCAGTTCAACAGATGGACTGTAATAGAACTGTGACTACTCCTATGGAAGCCCAAGAACAGGTAATTTGATAGTGGCTTGCTTTTCCCTCTGGGGGTAATACTTTGGTTATTTACACTGCTCACATTTGGTTCAATTTTCCCTCTGAATACAGAAAAATAAAACTGAAGAGAAATGCTTGGCTCTAGTCAAATTATATAAGGGATCAGGGAATGGAGAATGAGTAAGATAAAGAGAAAAACAGGAAAAATAGAAATAAATGGTACCAGATCTCTAGATGGCTGAAGATAATAAGGGCTCCTTGACCCCAGTCTCTGCTGACCTTAATGCAATTGTACTGAACTTCCCTGCGGGTGAAGAGTGAAGAAGGTAAGAAAACATTTTAGAAAAGACTGTTAAAAACTTTAGGTTCCACTACTCTGGTCTCAAAATAATGGAAGTCCTGTCCTCTTTACTTCTGCATTGCTTATTGATTTTGGTGTGTTACTCCCTTCTTTTAAATGGAACAGAAGGAGGATGTAGCTGGGAATGCTGCTCTGGATGATGTTACATTGCTATGGATGTTGTGTCTGGGGTGCACACATTTCCTGCCATTAAGGACAATAAATTCCTAGCTCTTTTGTATCTAATGCAACGTGGTCTCAACAAAGCTTGACTGCAATACCATCTTCCTAATACCATTTTCCTGCTGCTGTGGGGAAGGGTCCATCTTCTCTCTCCCCACATAAGACTGAAAAATGCCTTTCAAGCCAGCAAAACAAGAGTGGTGTCTTTTTGCTGATTTAGCCAAGGACAGACTGGAACAGGCCCCTTGCTCTACCAGGTAAGTCCACAGCAAGAAAAGAGCATCAGGGTTCTGATAACTGGCAGAAAAATGGGCAATAGGTTAAAGATGCCTCTGACAGAGGATGTACCTGGCCAGTGCTAATTGGCTAATTTGAACAGTGGTACTTGACTTGAACAGTGACTTCTGATCTATAAAAGAGGGCAAGATCTGCAGGCCCAGGGCTCTCTGCCTGCCCAGGAGGAGACCCTGCTGCAGCACCAGAGCCATGGGAACCTGCAGGAGACCCTGCTGCAGCACCAGAAGCTGTGGGAACCTGCAGGAGACCCTGCTGCAGCACCAGAAGCTGTGGGAACCTGCAGGAGACCCTGCTGCAGCACCAGAAGCCATGGGAACCTGGAGGGGACCCTGCTGCAGCAGCAGAACCTGCCTGCAACACCAGCCCTGCTGTCCGGAGGAGCCGAGAGGAAAGGGGAGGACCCGCCTGTGCCCGCTCCCCAGGGACCCTGCCTGCTCCCTGGGGATTCAAGGCCGCTCCCGAGGGATCGCTGCCTGCCCAGCCTGAACCCAGCCAGACCAGGAGCTTGCCCAGCCTGTCCCTGCCACCTGCCCCAGGACCAGAGCCGTGCTTGCCGCAGCTGCTGCTGCTGGGAGGGGTCGCCCCGGTTCCCGGGAAGCCCCCCACGGATCTCCTGCCGAGCCTGCAGCCCGGGAACCACGCGCTGCAGAAGGAGGGTGGGCACCCACTCACACCCACACACCCACTCACACCCACACCCACTCACACACACACACACACACACTCACACCCACACACCCACTCACACACACACTCTAACTTTCCTGCCCGGCTCAGCTCCTGCCCTTTCACTCCACTGACTCTACCCCTCTCCCTCGGAGTGTGCATTAAATAAGACCATAGCACCCTTTTCAGTCACCTTTCTGATTTACACCCAGACAACCTCTCCTGAACCTTGGCCCCTCAGTTGGTGCTGACCCTTAACAAACCAATTGATTCGTCAACTAAACCTTGGTCTCAGTGACAATCTGTGAGTGTGGTGAGGGGGTGTCCCAACCTACCCTCTGAGGTACAGTCCCACAGCGGCTGTTCCTCTGGGAGAGGCCACGTGTGACCCTCGGGCTCATTCCCAAACCTCTCCAGGAAGCACCCGACACCCGGGAGCCCCGGTACCAGCCCAGGACAGCTGCTTCATGCACAGCTGCTGTGACAGAAACACAGAACAGCCTGCCCTGAGCCACCACCTGCAAGGTTTTGCAAACCCAGCCAGCAGAAGCTTCAGCAGTGACCTGACCTATCAACAGATGGAGACAGAGAGAAGTGATTCCACTGGCTGGAACACTCCCCTGGGGAGATGCACCTACTGGTTTTTAAGAAAGATTTGAAAGAGGCTTCTCAAAAGGTATCCAAAGAGGTTACAAAAGGTGGAAATTCACATTCCCGTCACTTTCTCACTTGCAAGTAGAGCAGGTTTATCTCATGGAAAACTTATTAAAACAGTATTCCCAGATAATGTTTGGCATATATTTTAATCACGGTTGTGAGTAAAACAAGCTGTCGTTTTTAAAAATTCTATAGAAACAATTTAATTTTTGGAAATGATTTTTGGATCAAATGTGATGGAATCAGATTGGACTTCTCTGAGTCCAGGGACTCTTGCTTTTTGTGATGGTGGGAAGACTTGTAAAGTTGGTGGTCAGAGCAAAACTGGTAAACGTCGACTCCTGTAACCAAGACTTTCTACCCCAGGAGGGTTGGATGAGGCTGTCAAAGGTTTGCAGTGACCTGTAGCCTGGGAGCACAAGAAAAAAGCAGCAGAGCCTGTTTGTGGGCTGCAGCAGAGCCAGGTGGTGTCAGAGCTGCAAACTGGAGCTCTTCTCCTGCACAGATTCTCTGCCATGTACCAGGAGAACTTGTGACTGAGCCTGTGCAGGTGTTTATAGGGAAATAAAGAAATAAGAAATATACAAAATCTATACTTAAAAATTCTCAGTGTACCTGAAATATCAGACTAAAGATGTAATGGGTGTAGGAAGGACAGGCTGCACCTCTGAGGTCCCTGGTGGACACAGAGTGCTCTCCTGACCTTCAGAACACACTGCAAGGCCCATCATTGCCATCAAGAGTTGGCCGCAGAGCTCTAAGGAAAGACTTAGCTTTCCCCAGAATCTCTTTGTTTTCTGATGGGTTGGAATAGCCCTGACCATTGCAGGCATCTATAAAGGGAGCACTCTCTTCTGTGCAATGCACCCAACGCAGCGGGCAGATTATACAGAATTTTTTTAAACCCCGTGCAGATAATAAGGGAATTCAAACCATGGCACATCTACAGCTGCAGCCCTGCCTGCAAACTGCTCCTTTAAAGGCAGAAGTAGCAAAACCACACCAAATTACTCTCTGATGTTTATATTAGTTTGGTTTCTAAGACCACACATCCATATGCAGATAGTTGATAAATGACTGGCTTGGCATTTTGTGTGACCTGCAGAAATATGCAGCATCCTCCTGCCCCACAAATGAGGGGACTGTATTCCCCAGGATTAGGAAATAATTCCTCAGATTAGAAAAGGAGAAGACTGTTTGAAGAGGAAAGGGACAGGCTTGTTTTAACAGGCTGATTTTATTCTTAGGAAAACAACCTAGCTACGAATTAACTGCACATGCTGAGATATCTGTTTTAAATACTACAGATCTGCTTCATGGTTTTCCCTCAAAGCTGGGAAGATTAATGTGTGCTTGCAAATAGGATCTTCTTTGGAAATTAATTTCCCCTTTGTCTGTCCTAAACTGGTGGATAATATGACGAGGCAAATTTTAAGGAAGCAGAGTCTGATTAACCAAAAGGAAAACTACCAAATATTGCAAATATGCTGAAGGAATGTCTCTCATTTTGGTCAACTGCATTCCATAATTTAAGGACAGGATAAGGAAAAGAAGATTAATGCGGAATAACATCCTGTTGCCAATAGCAAAGGCTGAATTCTTGAGTAACCTAAACTGAGTAGGAATCTAATAGAAGTTCAGCAGCTTGCCAGCAAATATTATCTTTGGATTCATCCAAAGCTTTTTTTGTTCAAGAGGAAAAAACCCTTTTCATGGACATGATGAGTGACAGCAATGACTGAGGAATTTAGGAATTCTCTTACAATGTTCCTTGTGTCCCATTTTCATTCTAAACTTGCATAGGCAGTTTGCTTTGGAAATGAATAAAAACTTTTATTTACATAAACAGATAACCAGTTTCTCTGAATGACACCAGTAACCAAAACCTTCTCACTTAAAATCCAGGGAAGCACACCTACCCAAGATCTTACTTCCCCCCCCCAAGCTGTGAAATATCAAATGCTCTAAATGACTGGATCCATTCATGTTACAATAATCCCTATGATTGTTTTATACTTTGATTTGTGTTGACTTTTATGCTCTGGGCAACTCTGAATTTGTCTCTAAGCTTCATTTTAATACATGGCTAATTTACTAGTTCTCAAAGAAAGTGTCATTTGGCATAAGGTGATTCTTCCCCCCTCTCCTTGTCTCTCTTGTCTTTCTTTTTCTTTTCTTTTTCTTTCTTTTTCCTTTACAATGGACTTGAGTCATGCTGGATGGAAACTTCTCCATTGTATATGGTTCCGTGGTCGAAACAATTTTGTGCTTAGTTTCAAGTGGCTGTAATATAAATAGAAGCCACACCACTTTTTTTATGTGGGATGATGTATTTTTATAACTTAAAGCATGATGATATATTTGAAGAACAAATTAGTCATTCTGCCTCAAGAACTAGTCTGTCTGAGGTATGCCACAAAATTGTTTTCAAATTGTTTACCTGGTGTGGAGCCTACGGGGAGTAAAAATAGATTCTTGATTTAGGCTTGGTAATTCCTGTATTGCAGCTTGGTTTATTCTGCTGCTTAACTGATTCCCATGGAGCTGTGCTGGTACAGGGCAGCAGTACAGTTCCTAATGGTTTATGTCAGAATGTACTGGCATGGGTTATTCCTTCAGGGTATTGAAAGAAGAAGATGAGAGCTGTAGCTGCTGAGGCTGCTCTGGATCACATTTGTTTACCATGTATATAACATGTCTCAATGCATGAGGGAATCCTGGAACAGTCTGGGGTTAGAAAAGACCTTTTAAAGATGATCTAGTCTGAGCCCTCCTGCATGGGCAGGGACACCTCCCATCAGCCCAGGTTGCTCCAAGCCCCATCCAACCTGCCCTTCAACAATTCCAAGGATGGGGCAGCCACAGCTTCCCTGGGCAACCTGGGCCAGGGTCTCACCAGCTTTAGGGGAAAGCATTTCTTCCTAAGATCTGACTGAAATCTCCCCTTTTTCACTTTAAAACCATCACCCCCTTGTCCTGCTACTACAGGCCTTGGTAAAAAGTTGTCTTGATTTTTCTTATAAGCCTCCTTTAAGTACTGAAAGGCCACAATAAGGTCTCCCCAGAGCCTTCTCTTCTCCAGGCTGAACAACCCTAATAGGGAACTGGGGGAATCTCCTGTTCTCACAAGAGAGATGCTCCTTTCTGTGTTCCTCCTCTGGACCTGCTCTAACAGGTCTGAAAGGTAGCAAGGCCAGGGGCAGAATTCTGCACCCCCACACTTTGACTCCAAGGCCATGAAAAAATAAAACACATCCATTTGCAACCCTTGACACAAGTTTTGTAGTATGCTAAGTATATTCCAGGAGTTTCCTAGATTTGAAAGGTATTTTCATGAACTGCAGCAAATAAAAAAAGATTGTCATGTAATTAATCTCTCAGAACAACATAAACTATTGTCTTAAATTTTTTTTCTGACATCCTTGAGGCAAAGATGGTCTAAGACAGTGCTGCTTCCTATTTCCATGATACTTTATACAGATGTAACTGGAATGAAACAATACAAGCCAGGTTCACTGACTCCACAGTTACCAGTTTACTGGCAGAACCCCACCAGCACTTGGACTACTCAATTATATCTGGAGATAATCTCATTTCAATAGGACAAACCTATAAACTTGTTGATAAGCTCTTGAATTCTCGTAGTTCAGGGTATGTCTGCATAGTCTTCCAGCCAAATTCTTGGAGGAAAATTTTGAGTTTCAAATTATAGAATAAGATTCTCTGTTTCACAAACAAAAGTCTCCTCCTACCTGAGGCTGCTGAGTGGCAGTGGGTCTCTGAGGAGATGGTATGGGAGTTTTGGACAACATTTGGTTCATTTTGCTTATGACTAGCTCAGTGATATGTTGCCTGTCTTCGGTCTGATGCTCACCGATCAGAGGCATCGCACAGTCCATGACCTGGAACAGAAAACAACACATCAGCTATTGACGTGGCACCAAAACAAACTCAGCCCACACCTCTGTAGAATGTCAGCTCATCTGTTGACTTCCTTGTTTTTAACAAAAGCCCAACAAGATCTGTAGAAATGCTACACGTATCAGCAGCAAAGCCCGAGCGCAGGGCACGGGTCAGCAGGGACCAGCAGTTTGACACTGACACCCCTGCCCAGCCCTCAAGCAACGCAGATGTTCTGTCACACCTGGGCACCCACTCTCTGGGGAACACTGCTCCCGTGGGGACCACACAGCAGGTACAGAAAACAAGGTTCCTCAGGCTATTCAGTGGTCTGCCAAAAACCTGAAGTAACTGTCTGCTCCTCTGCCTCAGCTGCATTTCTGATGACTTTCTCGTCTGTTTTTGTGGCTCATGCCACGTTCATCAGCTGAACTAGAACATGGAAATGCAAACCAAAACTTCAGCTTCCTTTGCTGGATTTCTGATAGGGAAGGCTGGATCCTTACTGATTAATAATTTTTTTTTAATATAACCTTGTCCTACTGATCTGCTTCTTGGGCAAGCAGTGTGGCTGCAGCGCAGCTGCTGAAAAAAGAAGTAAGAATGTCTACAAAGAAAGCAGGTATCAGAGAGGCAAATAAAAATGTGCACATTTCCATTCTAAATGTGGCAGGTTGTGTTCAGCAATTATTGAATTCAGCTATTCAGATGAATAAAAGTAAGACTTCAGTGGGTTTTGTTAATTCCACACATTTGTTATTTCTACAGTGTTACTACTTTTGGGGCATTGGTGTTTATTTGAAGGGAAATTGAAGCCTAAGGTAATAACCCCAAATATTATTCACACTGGGCAGTCTTATTTCAACAATAAAGGGATTTAATTCACTTTTGAGAAACTGCAATCCTTTTCCAACAGGCATGAAGGCTCCTCAGGAGCAGGTGAAGGCCTGTCCCCTGCAGCCCTGAGCCTGGTGTTTCTCACAGGTGACTGGGCCCTACGACACAAACAACAGCATTCATCACTACTAAGGGGCTGTCAGGGATGACAGAATTGTTGTGGTAGGAAAAGAGCTTTAAGATCATCAACTGTTAACCCAACTCTGCCCAGTCGGGTGCTGAACCACCTCCCAGGCAGTGAGGTGACAGTGGCAGGGCTGTGCTGGGTGGCTGTCACCAGCCCTGAGCCAGGCAGAGTCTCTGCACAACCCCAGTCGTGTCCTCCCAGCCCTGCTCTGTGCAGAGCTGCCAAACCTCACCACACTTCTCACTCCTTCAGGCAGCTCGTGCACCAGGCACAAGAACAAGCTGTGCTGGGAAGAGGGGAGGTGCTGGGGGGGGGTTGAAAAGGATCCTCATGGGTTTTGCAAAACTGCAAAGCCAGTGAGTTTTATTGGGGGGTGGTTTAATACTTTAAAAAATGCGCCTTCCTGGGTCTCTTTGGCTCCTGACATTCCTTCTCTACTGCAGGGAAATGGAACAAGAGGGAAAAGGTTCAGCAGAGTCAAGAGTGCTGGAGGACCCTTGCTGCCACAGGCAACTGTAAGTGCTAATGGTCAGAGGGAAAACTTCCCTTTTCCTCACTCTTATCCCATCTCCAGCCAAAGGAGCAGTCAGAGAGCTCTGCTGCTGCCAGGCAGGGCTGTTTGGGCTAGAGAGCCTGGCTGCCCTCTCTCCAGGTGGGCATCCTGCTGTAGGCTGTTATCCTGAGCTATTTTTGCCAGTTACCCAGCCTGTAAGGGTAACTTCCCATGAAGGGAAGATATTGAAATGTTGTGATGAGACCTGGTTCTGCAAATATTTATAAGGTGGAAGAATTCTGTCATCCATAGGGGTGACACAGGGATCAGCATAAAGCTTGTGCATCTGCACTGCATGGATCCCTCCTGAGGTGGAGGGATACAGTGGGGACAGCAAAACTCTTCTCAATCCATCAACCTACCCTCAACACTTTTGTCTCCTTTACAGACAAAAAGCACAGTTTTACCTTCCTTCCTTTAGACATGCAAGTGCTTCTAGGAATTAGACACAAAAATTGGGTATTTAGAGATGTGGATTTAAAAGAACATGCACGTTCATTCTAACACTGGAATGTCATCCTTCATCTTGCACAGTGGTGCACGTGAGCTGTGAATAATATTTCCTAAGCCTGAGGATTTGCAAAATATGGTTAAGTGTTATGGAAATTCTTACTGAGGCTGATAAAGACTGCTTTGTTCTAATAATGATAATAGCTGGAAGCCCACAAGCATTTACATTATTGTTGTTTGTTTGTTTACAAGAGACATCAGCATTGTGCCCTGGCAGCCAAAATGGTGGCAACACTTCTGGGAGCTTCAGACCTAGGATGTCTCCTTTAAGCTTCACCAATGTTTAAAAGGCTTCAAATAACCCCAAAGAAAACAATGAAATTATAACTGAAGTCCAGAGCAAATGTTCCCCAAGAAATGAATCGATGTTTCTCCACTCTTGGGCCACATCAAGAGTATTGCAGAATGCTTCTATAAAATTTAGTATATTTTCTATATAGACATTTTTAAGAGGAACATAAGCAATGCTTTTAATTGAGAGAAAGGTTTTGAACCAATGTGGGCTGGTATTTCTGCATGGGTAAAATGCAGTCTTGCTGGTTGTCTGGCTTCTGCAACACAACCTGTTTGTGGATTTACTTCAGTATGAAAGTCTGTCAAGTTACTCTTGCAAGAGTAATATGCAAAATGCCTGGAGAGAGGAGGCAACTGCATCTGCCAGATACTTTCTCCAGGACTGTAAAGTGTTAATAATGACTGACTGTTGGAATGTTTCAGTGTCAATGGGAAGGACACTGGATGTTTGGTTGTTTGCTGCAAAACCTCTGATTTTCAGAGAGGGAGTTATCTCTGCAGACTAAAAACCTGCCCCCTTGCAGGCAGGCATTAATGACAGTTATTTTAAAAAATATCATCCTTCTCAATACCAGGTATATTTTCACCCCACTCTTACCAAAAGCAAGTTACCTGTTTCACAAGTGTGCAAAGAAAACCTCATTTTGTTTATCATGCACTTATATATATTAAAAAAAAAAAAAAAAAATATATATATATATATTTGTAATGACTGTGAAACATGTTGTCTAAAATAAAATCCTGACTAAGGATTAGACAGGATTAAGATCCAAAGGATGGGTTGTGACTGAATTTCTGTTTTTAAATACTCCTAGAACTGCAAGTTTGCATATAAACGTTCTAGAGGAGATACTGCCATGTTGTTTACCAGAACATGTGGGAAAAGTTCTATGGCTAAGCATAAAAAAGAAGCCTTGAGGTGTGGCTCAAAACTTCATGACCACTTCAGTGAAGTTCTTAGGTTTCTTGAAGACACTTGTTTTCAACATAGCTGCCCTTTTCACACAGTGAGGCAGATTCAATCACATATGACATTAAAAACCATGGCCATTTGCCCTTGACAACCTTTTGTCACTTGGACAGGTTTTGATGTTAAAACCCCTTACATGAAGAGCTATTGCTGGCCAAGGACAGGCTGACCCGGGGCTGAAGAAGGGCTGAGTCAGCTTCCCAGGCTGGAATGGTGACAAGCTCTGACGGTCCTTCTTGGAGCACAAAGGCAGTAGCCAAAGAGGTAAAAACTGAAAGTAAGGCATCAGATTGTGGAGATAACTACTGATCCCAGCGTGAAGTGTCCCTGAAGAGCTGAGTGAGTCAGGGATTTCCCAAGCTGAGAAGTGGTTCTGCTGCAGGACACAGCTCAGAGTCGAGGCCCTGGGGGGCCTGGGGGCAGTGGTGGCACCTTGGATACTTCACAGGGTGAGGTTTGTTGTCTTTTCTTTTTTTTTTTTTTTCCTTTAAGAAAATGTAGTCTGTTTTCCTTCCCAGTAAAACAGTCACAGTTATCAGAAATCCATAATGCTTTATGTAAAAGGATCTTAAGAACTAAAAATATCTTGGGTAACTACTGGTTTTAAAACCAGCGAATGACTAACAGGGATGTCACACCAACATTTCCTCCACTTGAGGGGACTTGACAAAGTGTAACATACACAAAGCATCCTCTTTATAAACAGCCTTACTAGACTTACAGTCTAGTAGTTTTTAAAATACCATTTAAACACGGCCAGGTTGTTGGGTTTTTTTCAGTAACTACTTCAGCTACTTAAAATATTGGAGTTTCCCAGTAAGACATTTTAATAAGAAAAAAAAAGATACCTTAATTTATAAAGTCAAATATGTTACTTTTGCAGATGCCAGTAAAAACATGGGTCACCATGAATTACAGTCCCTTCATTTGTATTGCTTCTGTCTTTAATTTATATGCATTTCAGCATCCAACTCTGTGGGATGAACTTCTCTTGTCACCCAGAGACCACATTCTGAAATGCACTTAAGACACTATATTCAGTTGTAAGGCACTGAGTGCATCTCTTTGAAGCAGCAGCAGAAGCTGCAGCAGCACCTTCAAGTCCACACAATCCTGTGAGAAAACAAGGGACTGACCTTTCGCTGATGTGTGAGGGGATTAGCCCGAGCCCTCTGCTGCTAGAGTGGGTGAGGCAAGTGTTTGAGATTTGGGCTGCAAGACTGAGACTGGCAAGAAAGAGAAGAGAAATGCTGTTTAACTGCAACCAACATGGAAGGAAACGGGATGGGAGAAACAAAGGAGCCAGTGCAATTGTAAGGCAGCAGTAATTGCAAAGGGATCATCACATTTGAAGGAGAAAAGACGTAGTTCTCCATGACATGTTCACCAATGGAGGATTAAGAAGGAACTCTGGGCTAGAGCTTCAGGAAGACCCAGCCCAGCCAGCGCTGGGGAAGAGGCCTGTGGAGGCCAAGGGAAGGGCAGAGGAGAAGCTCCCTGATGCAGTGGTGGGAAAAGGTGCTTGTTAGCATGCGGAGGTACAAGAGGAACGTGAAGGGACAGACACAGGGCTTGCAAGTCAGAAGGGCCTGAGAAGTCTGAGAGAATAGCCATCCATGGATTTCATATGGAAAAAGCCCTAGGAATGGCAGGAGAGGACAGGAACATTGGTAAGTGCAGAGGGAGGAGGAATGACTTTCATTGAGAACCAGGGTGATTTTGAAGGTCCATGCTTGAGAGTGTGAGGCCTGCACAGAAACATCCTTTGGCCTGTAAGTAAGAGCAGCTGGCTCATGGTGTTGCATCAATGTGCTGTTCTTCTGTGGTGCTTTTGTGGGCCCCAGATGCCTCCAATTGTGGTGAAAATTTTGACTGTAAAGGCAGAGGCTGATACGGGTTTTAATTTCAGCGTTGTAAGTATGGGGAAAGGAACTGACCTGAAGAAAAACTGATAGTTTGAGGAGGTCATTTAAGACTGACTGGGAGGTAAGAAGAGATTGTGTGATTTCTGAGAAGTCAGAGTGACTGGATATGAAGTAATCCTGGGGCTTTCCCTGAGGTCTCTATGGCAGATGCAGGAATAATTTGTAATTGGAAATGTAACCACACCTGAGTAGTGGGCAGGGGACAGTGCAGCAGAAACGCAGTGGTGACTGCTAGGAAACTTTTACAGTCCCTCCTGTAGTGGGTGAATAACAACATCTGCAGGAAAAGTAAGAACAGCTGGGAAAGTGAATCAAGCATTCCTTGACAGAGGATCCAGTGCCTACAGACAAGTTTACATGGTTTTGTTTTAATCTGGAATGAACACAAACCAAGCGAGTGGTTTCCATGTCCCATCAGAATCACTGGATGAAGCTGAATGTGCATGATGCAAACTCATGCAAATGTAGTAGATTAAAAAAAGGTGTAAAGATATCTAGAAAATGCAGTTAATACAGATCTGAGAGATATCTGAGAAAACTTCAAGCATTTTGAAGAGAATATGTGACAGAGATTGGTTTGATCTAGAAAATAACAATTAACAATTGAACATCACAATGAATTTTACCTGTAGTCACCCCCCTATGAATAAAGTAGGGTTCATTATGAACAAAAGAAAACATTAAGACAGTCACATATAAGAAGTGCTGTTGTTACTCATCTAAACTTTTCAAAGTTACAAGTATTTCAACAATAGATACAGTAAACATAAATATTATGTGAAAAAACATTAGGGAATAACTATTCTTAGGATGAAAACCAAATTATTAATTTTATTCATGCAGGTTAATAATTATTGCTCCATTCAAATGAAAACTGGTGTCCTAGCAAAACAAATTCATCCTCTTCATTGACTCTGTCACTAGATACATTCATTTACTTTTCTGTATAAAAGAACAGCTGATGTAAGTATTTCTGGGATGGTATCTGGAAAATGTCAGTGGATTAAATCTGCTACTTCCAAAATACAAAAAAAGGCCCAGAAGAGTTCATTGAATAAACTGGTTTCTATCATGTGAAACCCAACTATGAAGGAATATATTAATTAATTCAACACTACTGCATCAGAGACCTGAATTTAAAGGTGTTTGTTTTTTATTCCTAGGATTCTATTTTCTTAGCCTTTTGAATAAGAAAGTTACATTAAGTTCTATTAGGGGTAATTAAGTTAGAGTAAGTCCTATTAAGACAGGTAGGAATGCTCCTTGTCCTGGAAATATGACTCTTCACAGACAGATGTGGTCTTACTTGTACCGTATTTATATCACCAAAAGTGTAATTTTGGGCTTCTAAATGTTCAAAATTTGTATAGTACCAGATCGTGAATTATGAGAGACTTCTGACTTTATCAACTACTACAGTTGGTTTAGTTCCCTTACTAATCTGGAGAGAGGATACTGTTTAATGGCTGGAAAGCCACTTCAGTAGGTAAAAATATCACAGCCATTATTATTTGCTGCCCCTGCACTTATTTATTTGCCAAATCACCTGATACAAAGATATGTTTCTAGAGAGTTCAAAAAAAATCTGTTTATAATAGGAGACTTGTATCTGCAATATTGGCCAACAAGGTGGGGAACAAAACTCCTAATCCCCTTTTCCTTTTAGGATAAGGTCTGAGCAACTTCCTTCTGAGCCCCAGAGATCTCTGCCAACCTAGACTTGTCTCTGGTTTGTGATACACTGACAAGGATATTACCAAATATTTGTGGAATATACTTTCATGTCTTTGTCCAGTCTTGGGTGCTGAATTTTGCATGACTGAGTGAGGGAAGAGTAAGTAAACTCAACTCCTGAGCACCTGGCAGCCTTGTGCTCATCAGCCTGGTGCCACCACCAGGCACACAGCTCTGAGCTGTACATGGAACAGTGCAGCCAGCACAGCCTAGGAAGCACAACTTTAAGTCAGACTGTGCACAAATCCTGCATGAGGCACAGGTTTCTTCTGCCTTTGCTCCCCTCTGATGCATTCCTACATGTGCTGAGCCAGTGTGACTCAGGACACTGAGGATGGGAATAGAAAAGTCTGTAAAAGACAGCACAGCCACTACACCTCACACACAGGGTATCCTCTGGGGCTGGTTGGCTGCTTCCTAGTAGTTTGATGGACTGCACCATCTCCAGAAATGCTGTCTATTGCACCAAGACTTCAAAAAAAAAAAAAAAAAATCAAACTCTAATTCTCAGTTTCTCTAATTGGCTTGTGATGGCTCAAAATATTCTTTTGTTTGTATCTGTCTAGGTTATAGATCACTTGGAAGATAATTGCAGTCTAGCTTGGGGTAAGAATAATCAAGTGAAAATAAGACACCTGCAGCAGCCACCCACCCACTTGATTCTGAGCAAAATTTGGGAGACTGCCTGTAAGGCCACTTGAAAAGATTCTGTTCCATTTGTTCTCTTCCCCTGCATTCATTATCATGACATGAGCTTTTGTTTTGTTTCCCAGAGGGTTGGTTTTCCAAGAAGGAATCATAAAAGACCATATTCAGCGGAGTCAGAAATATGAACAATGCTCAAGTATCTGTTCCTTCTAGTATTGAAACTACAGAGGTATTCATTTTAAAAGGGGAAGATTAAAAGTCCTTCTATTTAAGAAGTTAATGGACTTTAATTTGACGTCTTATTAGCAAGAATTGGTGAGACAGTTTAAAAGCTGCATGTTGCAATATGTGTTAATAGAATTCTTGTTTCTACAGCTCATCTCTGGCATGATGATGCTTGGCAGCTGAGTTTTCCAACTGAGGTGAGAAGAATAGACACCAAATGAATAGCAAAAATGATTACACAGAATAATAACTTGGCCTTCCTCCTGATCAACCTGACAAGCCTTCCTTTTAGTTAACAGATTCTTTCATTAGCTCATTGCTCCCAGCAGGAGCTTGGAGATAGATCTTCAGAGTGTTGCAGTAGAAGAGAAGAACCATTAGGTTCTTCTAGAGAGGGAGTTTCTTCCAGGGAACAACTTTCAGAAAACCATGTTCTTTTAAAAGTCAAAATTACCTGTGACAGCCCCTACCTAAGAAAACTGGAGAGAACTTCCAGCTTGACAGCAGAGGTTGTACTGTGCTTGAATAATGGTGTGACTTCAACATTTTGTCCTTCCTGTCTTCAGACAAATTGGTTTGGATCCATCTCCTGGGGATGTGTAAATTATCCCTCAACTGTGTATCAAGAAGGCACAAATGGACATCCTTGAAGATTCCCCTGGGAGCAGCACTTCTGGCAGTGTGGAAAGATGAATAGTATACTAAAAATGTAACCTTTCTATCATGTTTGGGAAACAGTAGCTCTGTTGGCTTCAGCTTGTTGGAATGACTAGAAATCCCTAGGGTGGCTGTAGAAAATATGAACACGTGGATGCATAAACCAGCACTGGGGAACTGACCCAAATCTATAAAATGGACCCAAATCCAGCACCCAAAGCTATCAGATGTGAGAGGCTGGACTTACACGGCCATTTCTTGGGCTTTTATTACATTGAGACCTACTTGGTCAAAGGAACATGCACATCCCACTAGGGAGACATCTACAAGAAGCTAACACTAATAAAGATCTGGGTATTTCTTTATTTCATAACAAGGTTTATGCAGAAATTAAGTGTCTAGAACTACACTTCACTGCCAGTAAACACCCTTATTATTTTTTCTTTCATTTTAGTTCTCCAACCCTTCCATATTATTCCTGAACAGTCATTACTCAAGCAGCAAGCACCCTTTTTGTGACTTGAACGGCAGTTATTGAGACCACATCCTTTTAATAAAATATATTTAGAAAAGAAACCATTAGAGGAACTAAATCAGAAAAAAAAAAAAAAGTATGTTTACCCTTTCTGAAGGAGTGGGGCTTGATGACTGGATCTACCATGAAGAACCAACAGATCTTACCTGCAGTGCAAGCGACACCGTGCTAGAGCATGGATAAAGAATCAGCTCTAGTGGTGCTTTGTTAGAAGCACCAGCTAGAACATTAGATTCATGAGACTCAGTGGGGTAATGACTCTCTAATATCAGCCACTGGTACAATTTGTTGCTCCGTGGTTTTGGGAAACAAAAGAAAGCAGAATGTTAAACTAAGGAATGACAAAATGCCCATCACAAAGCAGTTGAACGACTACAATGCTCACGTAACACAATTGTCAGTCTAAGAGATAAAAGGAAAGCAAAGGACAGTACCAGATTAATTAATAACCTTCCAGAAACAGTTATATAGCAAGTCATTTACATGCTATACTTTCTAACATTAGTTTAGAATGGCTTTATGTAAGCAGGTGGTACATGTAATACTTGAACACTGTGGGTATTTTAAAACTACTGCCTTGGACTCTGCATGTCCTGAAGCTCTTGCTGAACACCTTTGTCACAACATCTACTCTGTGCTGTGTGGTGACTCCTGTAAAATGCTGCTCTCCCCAGCTCAGTACAGGAAACCCCTCTGAGGTTAGTTTCTATCTAGAGTGCTGAGTATGTGAAGGATACTTGAGTGGAATTCCACCCTACTTCACACACATGTGTGTGCCTTCATCCCAGGGCTGACACTACCTGAACATGCACATGGCAAGAGCAGGAAGAACAGATCTGCACACATCATTACATACCTTAGGAAGCCTGGTTGTTCCTGGTCAGGTCACAACTGCAGAATAAAGTGTCAGTAACACAGAAACATCTGGTTTTGCAGTGGGTGTACCAGTCACCGTGAAAAGATGAGAGCCCAGGTTTTGGTCTGGGACAGCAATTGGAGTCAAACACAGCATTTAGAGAGTGATTGTCCTGCTCAGCTTCTGCTTCTTGATTGCAGCACGTCCGTGATAGCTTTAACAACACATCTCTTTCCCCATGTTGAAAGCACACAAAAGGCAAAATTTTTCCCTAGACTGGTGCAGACAGTCTTCTGCTCCCCATTGTACCACAGAATGATAGTGCCATAACTGTTACAATTACAGTGTAATAACTGTTGATGTAAGCTGGCTTTTTAGTAGCAAATGGCTTTAAGTTTTACACATGTTCTGTTGGACGTGCACTTTGCAAATGATTCTACATTTCAATGTCTCATCCAGATTCTAAATATCCTTGCTGATGAGCACTGCCATCTTCCAAACAATTCAGCTGATTCTGTAGAACAGCAGGAATTATCACACTTCTTTCTTGCATCATCTGTTATGTAGACTGCTTAAAATGCTCTACAAACCCAGTTCCTGATGCATCCTGCAGTTCTCAGAAGTCTGTTTGCTTAGAAGTATGAGTGTATCTGGCATGGAACACCAGGGCTTTGCTCAGAAGCAGGAGGTGGGCTACTCTGTCAGTCCATTTTAGCATTTTAAATGGCTATTTCATTTTCAAAAAACTGCTGCCCTTCTCCTCCTACCCAACAGGAGGAGCTGGTTTGTGCACCTGACCTGAGGGGAGGCTGATGCTTGCTGGCTTTGCTCAAAAATCTGACTAATTGCACCATATAAAAAATGTGGAAACAGTCAAGTTCAGGGACTGAAAGGGAAGTGCATTCAGTCTGACAGGAATCTAACAGGAATGTCACAGAAGTGTTGCATGTTAAAATAAAGGAGACATCCTTCACTGCCTTTGGAAGCAGAAAAGGTCCAACTGTATTTGTGAAGTTAGTGAGGGATGAAAAGGAAGTAGGGAATAAAAGAGATTGGTAGGAGGGACTCAGTAGTGTGGGTTGATGCCAACCATGGGGGAAAGACTGCACTGTATGAAGGAGCAACAGAAGAGGTTTGGTATGGAAACCCAAGGTTTAGGCCACAGTGAGTTTTGATGTAATAAGACACAGTAAGTTCTGCTTTGGCCAGGCAGACTAAGCAAACAGGATTTCTTGCCATTTTCCTCAGCATCTCAGGAGGTTGTGATGAATTCTGGTAGTTTTGCTGAAGGTTTAATCACAGAATCCTATGGGTTGGAAGGGACCAAGCTGCTCAGTCCTATAAAGGGCTACTGATTGATGTGGGAATCATTAGCAATTGCAATAAATAAATATTTCTTTATAGGGATAAAGAAATTTGTGAATTCTGTACACAGAACTGTTTAACACTGTGACGAAGCAAAGATTGTTTCTCTACAAAGCTTTCCTGTTATAAATGGATACAAATAACTAGAGAGGCTCAATCCAAAATCTCCAGATTACTCTCATGGTTTAGAAAAAAAAAGCCCTTCTACTTCAGCAAATATCACCCTTTTTTGGAGTGGGGAAATTCTGAAGATCCTTGTCTATCTCCTGAGTAAAATTCTAAGAATATGGAAGATGCTGAAGAAATCCTGAATTGTGTGATAGCTTTTTTTTTTTTTTTTTTAATGGCCAGACAAAGTTATGTTTATCCATAATAAACTTCAGGTAAATGAGAAACAAACTTCTCAAAATCATCTACAGCAGAAACTTCTGATTCATGAGGAATCAGATCATTTAGACTAGAAAAAAAAGTGAAGCTGTTTCCACTTCATTCTCATTTTCCCTTTCCATGTAAAGGTATAATTTTGTTGGGGTTCCTTGGGATAGTGCTATCTATAAACCTTCCAGGAAAAACTGGTAATCCTGCTCAGGAAAGAAATCATAAGGGTTGGGAAAATGTGACATCCACATTTGGTTTTGTTTTGTACTTTGTGTACATTTCCTCAAACACTCAAAGACCTCACCATATATAGGGTTACATTTTCCAGCAAATGTTGCCACTAACTTGGACGTGTGGCTTTGTATTATGATTTAAATGTACTCCAAAACACACAGCCTTTCCTGAAACAGAAACAAGCCAGTGTCTAACTATCACAAGTGTTCTTTAATTGGGTGTTTGTAATATATAAAAGCATATATTGAGAAGAGTGGGATTGCTTACCTCAAAAATATAATCTTTTCCATCCTTGCCATGTACAGCTTTAACAGCACAGATGTCCAGACCACCAAATATTTCAGAACAGGTGTCAACCCAAAGCTTGTACCTGTTTCATAGAAATAATTTTTTTTTCTGTGAGTATCTCATCAGGCTCTTGTTTCTCTACAGGCTTAACCCAATAATGCATTTTATATAACATTTGCTCTAAATTCACAAGCTTCACTATATTGTCAGTTTTACTGAATTTGTATTTCCCAGAACAGCAGCTTGGAGATATTGGCCTGATGGCTCTACTGTTGCCAGCAGGATGCAGAAAAGCTGTGCTTTGGATCCTGACCTTGTGTTATTCTGGATCCTGTCCCAGTTTATACTGGTCCAAACACATGTCTGCTCTAAACTGTGAGTAACCTGAAGATAAGAGATGCTGGAACACTAAGAGCATTTAGCTGTGTCTTATCCTGCATTTCCAGTGCCCTCAGGCTAGGACAGCTTGTTGGCTGTGCCTCTGCTTTGTGGGAGAACTGCAGACAAGAGGGATTTGTCATCTGACCTGTTGCTGTGGCTTCAGCAATGCCAAGGGGTTTTAGGAAGTAAGGACCAGGGCTTCTGTTCCCTCCTGAAATCCAAACTTGGCCACCTGTGCACAGCTTTGAGTGTGACAATCCTCCTGCCTGTTGTGCTTGGGAGTGTCCTTCATTATGGATGGGTTTCATTCTTTTATCAGGAAAAGTAGAATCTTAACAGAAACTTAAAGTCCATCCTAAATTATGGACCCAACTGGATTCCAAAGTAGCAATGGCAGCTTTATATGCCCATCACTTACCAAGGGAAAATAAAAACCAAGAGAAAACAAACCTTGAGGTGCTGCAGGGGGAACAGATGTGTGACCCTAAGTAAAAGTTTCGTAGCGTGCAGACGAGGACAATATTCCTCATGTAGGGTTATAGACAACTGCAGTAAAACTCAACAGAAATTGAAGAACTGTGAGGAATTCCACAACTTCTAACAAAAGCTAGTGTTCCATACAGTACTGAATGTTAGAACAACTCCATTTCTAACCTCATGGTAAGAAATATGCACTGAGGAATGGACAGGTCACCCACTGTACAGGCAGTAATGAGATTTATTGCAAGAAGAGTTCTGTCCATCCTATGAATAGAGAGATTGTCTGACTAACAAGGGAATGAAGTGGGACTTACTAGAAGAAGAGTGAGGCAATTCCTGTGCTCCAGAACAAAACTGGCAGTGCCACAGCAGGGAGCAGGAAAACTTTGCTGAGGGTGTTTGGAGGTGCTGTCAGGTGGGAGTGTTTGCTCCATGGCAAGGACTCCCAGGACACAAAATAACATGGAGAACTTTCATTAACTAATAGCAGAGCTGCTGTGGGGGACCAGAAAGTGGTTATATGGTCTTGAAAGGTTATATAGGTAGATATCCTAGTTCCACCAATTGAAGGACATGTTTTCCCAAAACCCACCTGTTTTAAAGCAGCCATTTACCATAAACTTCCCTCTCTTTTTCTGGCTAGCATTTGAGAATAAATGAGAGCTATTTCCTTCCACAGAGCCTCTCCTGCTCTCTCCTCACCCAGCCTGTGAGCCAGGAAGACAGATTTGCCACACCATAGTATTTTCCATTGCAAAACCCCTGATGTAATCAATGTGCCATTTGACTTCACTGCAGGATCAAAGGAAACTCGTTGCTGGGCTGAGAGTCTTATTTGTATACAAATACCTTCAGTCCCAGCATCCCTTCCAAGTAAACTTACTAGGTCACATTCTTTGTATTTTCTTCAGTCTGTTCCAGTGGAAAACTTGTTCTTTTGAACAGAATACAAAGCAATTGATACAACTGTTTGAAAAAATCCTGATGGTAATATTTTAGCAAGGAAAATAATTTTGTTCCTGTGAGAAACATGTTTTTTGTCCAAAATGAGAGGCTTTTTGGATGCCTGACAATTTCAACATCTGTAGATGCACTGACTGGCCTGCTTGCTGCACTTGCTTAGGAATACTTTTCTTTTTCAGCTATAAAATACTAACATGTATCTTAGAAAGTTGTGAAGACAACAAAACTTGTCTTTAACAGTAAATATCTGGACTTTTTTAAAAAAAGGAAGACATTTTCTTTAAAATACTGAAATATCACTCAGATGTATGCAAGCATTTTTAATAGCCTGTCTTCTGCCAACAAACACAGAGCTGGAAAGAGAGGTCTTGGATGGACTAGGGTGTAGTGTTTTAAACCCAAGGCTTGCACAGTAGGTTGGACAAGAGGCTCAGATGTTCCCAGAGCCAACAGAGTGTGCAGCAGCCACTGGCAGGCCATAAAGTTTTGTTCCTCAGGTGCCTGACACAAAACACCTGGTGTGCCAGAGGAGGTGTCTCAGTTAGCACAGGTCTCCATGCTTCTGGCCCTACCTAGGGAGCAGAGCTTCTTGGAAACAGAGGGGTTGAGAAGAACATGTAACATGGAGATGTGCTTGTTCCCTGTCCTGTCATTGTCCCTTTTTGTGTCACATTATTCTTTCTTTTGTAAGTGTCTGGACCAGGATCTGTACTCAGCCAACAATGTTGACTCAGGCACTGCTTTCTAAGCACTACTTCCTAACTCATGAGATGTATTACAAAAAGAAATGCACGTGCCTTGAGTTTGATTGCTTTTGGTTTGCTGTTCAACTACTGCAGCTCTTCAGAAAACCTGAATCTTCCCTTCTCCTCCTTGCTCTGCTCCATGCATTCACCATGTACTCAAATAAAAAGCAGAGCTCTGTGGTACATACCCTTCTGTTAGGAGAAAAATTCCATTTTTGCTGTGCTTTTTGTCTTCAGAAAAGAAGTCCTGGCTTTTTGGCTAGTGGGTTTTTTTTAATGGGAAAACACCTGTTATGCTCTAATTCTCTTACATGAAAAAAAGGAAGCAGAAACAAAGCAGGCAGAGCATTTCCAGTGAGGTGGCCAGGCAGGGTTAGAATCTCATCCCCCACACTCCATATTGTGTCCTTCTCCTTAGGGCCCAACTGCAGGGCCTGTGTTTTCTCAGAGGAGCAGCTCACAGGCTGTAATTAGCCCCACAAAAGCACACTCTTGCTTTTCCTCCCAGCAAAGGCTTAACCTCACTTTCTAAAGGAAGGTGGGAGGGGAATGAGAAAATACTGTGGCTCCACTCCAGGCCCAGAGGGGAGATCAGCAAGGACACAGTCTAGACTGGGGTGGGCAGCTGGGAGCTGTAATTCCCATCTTACTTGTTTGCACCTTCCTCAGGGCAGGCAATGGTTCAGTTTCCATGTCTCCCTCAGCTCATAAGAGGGAACAACATGTAGGTTCCAGACTTTAAAAAAAACCAAAACACAACAAAAAACAAAACAAAACAAACCAGAAAAAGGCTACTGTTGAACTTTAAAACACCTTTTAAATTACACTTTCATTGTACAGAGCTTTTTCAGCTTCCACTGGTAGCAACTGTTGGGGAATGAAAGAAAATTCATAGCCATCAAAAAGCCTCAAGGATTTACTTGGCAGGGAAAAGAGGTCTGGATGTTGTGGAGGAACTTGGAGCAAAGGAGTAGTATTGAGAGAAGAGTTCTGTCAATAGCAGACCTGAGCCTCAAAACAGTAGTGTAAGGAGAATGTGCTTGACTGGGTTGCAAAAAGGATCCAGGATAAGGAGAGAAAAACAAAACAAAAAGTAAAGCAAAGTACAGAGCTGGAATGATGACTTGAGAGAAATAAGCTCCAGTGTATCCCAGCATCTGGGCAAAAAGCCTTACAGTGCAGTTTAGTGGAAATATCAAAAATGAAAAGCAAGCAATTTAGCAGGATTGAAAGAAGAAAAGAGAAATATTATTTCAATAGGCAAAGTTAAAACTAGATTGCCTGGTTATAATAGATGATGTAGAAAGAGGACAGTTTAAAACGCTGTGGCATGGGGTAAGACTTGGGTAAAATAGGGGAAATGAAAGGGAAAGGAAAGGGTTGATAGGTTGAATATGGAAATTTGCCTTTTCTGAAGGACATTCAGGTATTTTTCTAGCTGCAGACAGGGATGTAGGAACCCAAGGGTGCACCTACACACCTAAAGCTGGTACTTCCTTTGGGTAGTTGACTCCGAGACAAGTCATATGGAAACTCTTGGCTCATGTTCTTTCACCTGATTCAAAGGGTTTTTTCCAAAATGAACAGATATGCATTGCCTGGGAATTGCACATCAACAACCCAATTTGTAAGAAAAAGTCACTTAAAATAATATTCCATACATTTTCTAAAATTACCTTTGACATGAGACTCGACTTACTTATCTGACATAGCAATTTGTTCCAGCATTGCAGAGCCCGTGTTTGTCTTCCAGTTCCCAGATATGGAAGTTCTCCTGAAAGGAGAAAATATTACAAAGACAGCCAGTCTCTGAAATTTCACTGTCTCTAAAATGAATCTGATTTTCACATGAATACTGTCACAGCATTTACATCTTTTTAATACCTGGCAGCTTATAACACAACATCCAAACGCCAAGAATTCTAACAGGCATGGTGACTGTCAGCCAGACTCGTTTCATTGTAGGCATGTTATGAACTAGAACTGTGAAATTTGGGTTCCCCAGTTATTCCTTTAAGATTAAAAAAACCCCAAAAGCTACTATGATTAAGTGAAAGTGTTGGCAATAGGCTGTTATCAGTTATAAATGGATTGAACTACTGCAAATGTCAAGAAATTGAAGCTTCACCTTCTCATTTCAAATCCATCCCACTGCAGAGTCAGGTCCCAATACTCAAAGATATTTCTTTTTGACACCTCCAAAGGGATCTCAGATCTGGTTTAGGGCTGGATTTTGGTTATTCCACCAGTTTTTACTCTTTGCTAGTTTACTAATAATCCAAACAGTTTATGTCAAGGCTTGACTATACCAGCTTTTTTTTAATCTCTAAAAGAAAAATAAAGTGTTTTTTTTACCTCAGACCTTAGGACTGCAACCAGGGCTGAGGAGATTACTGGTTTCTGAAACCTAAATGCTTTACTGGGAATAGGCTAAGGATACAAATTATGAAGTGTTTCCAGTTAGTAAAATAATAGGAACATCTGTAATGTATTAACAGTATATCAGGCAGCAACTATAGTTTTCTCTCCATTTCTCTATTAACCTCATTACGAGGCTCAGGAGTATTTGTGGGGGGAATGTTGACTTTTCTATGGGAGACTCATGAAGTTTGCTGAATTTAGGAACATAAAGTCCTTGTAAGGTGCCATACTCTTTGTTGGTGTGGGAGAAACCAGAGAAAGGGGAAGGCCCATGCTGAGTGTGTAAGGTAACTTGTCCCAGCAATGAGGCTGTTTTGTGATTTCTGCTGCATTTTTCAAGAGATACTGATTTCTATGTGTGTACTTAGAACTTCAATATTTTAAGTTCAGCACAGCTCTACACACCTGTTCTCTGTCAGAGAGACAATACACAGATTCTCAAAGGCATTCATTAGCATGTACTATGTAAAGTGTCTTAGGAAGCAAGAAGTGACCAATTCAGAAAAAAACAAACGAAACAAAACAAAACTGTCCTGAAGACTTTGAGCAAGTATTTAGCTCCAGATCCCCAGCTGTACTGATGCCATCTCAGCACTACTGACCAGAGGAGAAGAGTTGCTTTGCTTGCAGCCAAGGGTACTGCCAAGGGCACAGGTGCCCTGCTCAACCTGGAGCAGGCTGATGGCTGGATACTGAGGGACCTGGGGAGGACCCAGAGGAACCCATGGACAGAGCCCTGACTGGTGTGATCTCAACAGCTCGATGCCATGTCTGTCACACAACAGGGGTTCCATTAGACCACAGATGATACAAAAGTCCCAGGCCAGGCCATCTGGCACGTTACGCCTTGGGCATGATTTCTGTAATTCAGATCTAATTTCCTCTGTGGAAACACGTAGGTTTCCCACCCTTCTTCACTTCTACTCTGATAATTGCTGTGGGTCTGTCACATCGTTATTGCCTCCACTTTTACCAAATATCAAACAATACAGAAAACAACTTTAAAGGGCTTTACAAGGAGGCTCCACATGTTTTCTCTTCATTTGGTCTTTTCAAAGAAGAACTTTTTTAAAACTGGGGGAGAATAAACTACAATTAGTACAAATCATTCATAGTAACTTGAGCTTCCCCTTTCCCAACATCCTTCTGCTTCATTTAGCACCATTTCAAGTACAGAATCCAAATACTCTGGACAGGGGATTGCCATCAGAAAAATATGTAGAAATATCTTCCTACAATTCTTGTGCAGCAGCCTGGTTAGTGGTTCACCTGTAGCACCATCTGTCTTTGGTTGATGTGCTCTGCTTTTGTTTTATTGACCTTCTGATCAAAGGAGATTAAGTTATGGATTCAGAGTGCTGCTTTTGGAGAGGAGATGTAAATGGAGTGGGTTTGTATTGCTGTTTTCCTTCCTTGTGTGTGACCCTTTTAACTCCATTTCCTTGAAGCCAGCTGAAGGCTGTAATGGCACCAAGTGCAGTTAAGGATGCGTCACCCCGAGGAGCTGTGGTGTTCAGAGGGACCCAGTGGTGCCTTTTGGCTAGAATCTCTACTGACAGATGATAAGCACCAGTGTTTTGTGAGTCATGGAGCCACTTATACCACAATTTCCCACAGAATTATAAAACTGAAGCTCTTAATAACTCTCTTTAAACTACACAAACAAATGTTCAGCTGGTATTTTTTGTGGTGGCTCCCTAAGTGCCTTGTTCCTGTGTCAGAGAACAAAATGAGAACCAGCTGTAAAACAATATTCTACTGACATCATGTATCTGGATGTTTGTGAAGAACTTCACAGACATTTGGTCAATCTTCTTTTCATGCTGCTTTGTCACAATGGATTGGTATTTCATTTTTCTGTGTGATTTAACTGTATGAAAGAATCTAGAGGAAAAAATGACTGCTGGGCTTTTAGCATTTGGATGAACCCATAGTTTCTGAGCAGCAACTTAAAAATAAATAAAAGGTAGGAGGAAGGAACAGGCTGTCATTTCAACTTATTTTTGCTGTCCCTTAAGGCAACTGCTTCTTCTGTGACGAAGAAATATTTAGGTTTGAAAATGATAATTTTACCATGGCTGACTCTTCCAAAATTATTCCAGAGACTGAACAGCATTTAAATTTCAAGCCAAAATAAAAATTAAAAAAATGGAGGTCTCTCTCCTCTGAAATGTAGTTTTTACCAAAGGGAATGAACCATCAAGTCACTACTGCTGCATCTGACTGCTGGTATCTGGTGTTGGGTCACAACCATTAAGAGTTGGGCTTTATTCCTAGCTCTGCCCCTTGGGAGCTGTAAGGCAAGAGACAAATCAACTCAGTTGATTGTACACAAGAGAGGAGGGGAGCAATGGGTAGCACCACACAAGAAATCTGCCTGTCTAAGCACCACCAGTAGAGCAAAGCATTGCTCCAGACCTGCAGTCGTATGCAAAGGTCTGAGGAAGAGAAGGAAGGCTGACTGGTGACTGGAAGCAGAGGGAAATCAAGGCTGTTGAATGGCACTGAGTAGAATAAAGGGGGCAAAGGAGAACCTGGGGCAATAGAAAAAGCTAGGGATAAGGGGTAGAGACCAAGAGACAGAAAGGTACAAGAGGTCTGGGGAAGTGGTGGGACTGGACCAAGATATGGTTTGGACAGATAGGAGAGGTGACCTTGGGGTGTAGGAGAGTGGTGCTATTAGAACAAGTAGGATGGATGTCTCCAGAAATGGGGCTAAAGACAGGAAAAGTCAACAGTCTGGAGCAGCAATGTAAGGCAAACAAGCAGAATTGGAATTAACTTCCCTGGAGAAGCCAGGAACAGAGAACACTGCAAATGACCAACAGAGGATTCCCAAAACCTCCCAATCCTTGTGAGCCATTTGCATGTTCTGCGTGGTGGCTGTGTGCAGCTCCAAATTCCAACATGCTGCTTTTGCAAAATGTAGATAGTTCTGGGTTCAAAATAAAGCAGGAGGACTGAGTGTCCACACTGCTGGATGGATCTGACCTGTGGGAATACTATTTCCCCCTGCTTCTGTGTTGGGCTTCCGTGAGGCCCCTCAGCTGTGCAGGGAGAGGCAGCTGGACTATTGAGCTGCCCCTGGAAGGTCTCATCTTTGATGTTCTTTCTCAAACACCCCTTCAGGTCAGATGTCAGGAGAGGCCAGCAGCTGCTGACACAGTTTTGATCTGTGACAGTAACATCTTAGGGGAGAAGTCAAGAGTTGTGGCCTTCCAATATCAACCTAAGGAGAGAATATTTTGCCCCTTTCCCCCACCCTGCTTTCTCAAAGGGCTTGTTGGCTGTTCCTAAATTACTTGACACTCAAAGCTAACTCTGTCTTCAACATTATAAAACATTTTACACCTTTCCTTTAAGCCAGCTTTGGCTTTTGCTCCTCTTAGTGCTTATGGTTTGCTTGAGAGTTCAGCTGCTTCTGCCGATAAAGATCTTGACTGTACATTTCAAATGTCAACACACATGAAATCTCTGATCCCTCCAATGTTACAGGAGTTCCTAGGGAAGTATCTTTGCTCGTGTATGGGGGGGGTGCATGTGTAAATCCATATATGTATTTTTACCCATGTTTTGTAATAATTTTCCTACCTCAGGATTCTAAGGAACAAGGAAAAAATGCATGAGACTATTGCAATTGTCTTAGAGACATGAATGAAAAGGGTGTATGTCACATTACATTGCTTGATGAGTGAAAGAGAGTAAAAATATGCACCAATACAGTTACCATAGCTCCACTACTACATGATAACCTGTTTTGCTGCTCTAGCTTAATGTGAAGTGGAACTCTGAAAGCTGAACAGCCTTTAGCCTCTTGTATAGTTGTGATCTTTAAACAAACACCTGTGAGTCTAAAATTAGAAGAGATTTTTCACCCATATAAGTGAAGGCCATTGCGAGATGAGAATGTTCCTTACACGTGTTATGTTCAAAGGAAAGCACTCTGTTTTGTTGAAGTGCTACAGGTCAGGCCTGTGTGAATGAATGCCACTTAATATCCTGAGAGGGAGAAGAAAATTCGATGCTAAGTTGGCAAAAAGATACAAAGGAAGCTCATTTAACAAGTCCTCTGTAAAAACCAATCCCTTTCCAACTGCTCCCTTCTTCAAACAAATAAACAAAGGTTAGCAGGAAAACCACTCTGGCAGGCTCACCTGTTGTCTTATTCTCCTCCTCCCAGTACAACCAATGTTACAAAAAGTCTTGATAAACCTAGAAAATCTAACACATTTTCTTTCCAGAGAGTATGACAACGGAGTCACCACATCAGCTCAGAGACTCATCCAACAGTCTTAATCTTACTGGTTCTTATCAATTTTGAAACAAGAAGATGAAAGAAGGTAAGTTTTTGGCTCACATGTATGCTTTGTAGTTACTGCCTATCTTTTGGATCCTGATGTCATATTTGGAGTCTATGAAGGGCTCAGTGGTGGCGTAGGTCTGAGTGAGGGCAACCACGCTGGCTATGTCCTGAAAATCGTAGTGGTTGTCTACCTTGATCTGCAGTCAGCATACCACAAGCACACAGCATATACAAAAAGAAAAAAGAGCAATTAGGAATGAAATGTAGAATTCAGCTGCAAATGGCATTCATGAGAAGTCTGGGTTTTGACAGCATCAGTTAATGAAAAAAGCACTGGATACCTTCTCTGATTTCTAGACCCTGTAACATTCCTGCTCAGAAGTACCTATTTTTCTAGGCCATATATTACCTCTTCATCTCTAGAAAGCAATCTGCAGACTGCAGAATTTTCTTTTGCTTTTCAATGTATTTATTTTTTTTAAGTGGTGATGGTTCATTTTAGATCTGCAGGCCTTAAGAGTTTTTCCAGGTGTGCTAATAAGCACCACTAATTCATACAGAATCCTTGTTGATTCTGGAAATGGCTCGTGTCACTGAATGCATATGGAGCCCACCATGGAGCATCACATCCTGTATCTCCTGTGGAGGAGATGAAGGGTCATGATATCTGGATGAGTGTGCATTCACACCGAGTACAGAGGGTTGTTTCAAGACAGCAGAAACAGTTTTTCTCCTTTTCCCCATTGCTCTGCAAGGAGCCAGACTCTCTAGGAGCAGGATTTCCTAGCTGTGGAACGCCGTGCTGAGATGGTGGATGGTACTAAACCCAGCAACCTCCACAGGAAATAAGAGGGAGAAAAGTGGGGAATACTGATTTAGGAAGAGAGGGAGGACAGGTGGAGGACAGAGACATCACTTTTGGACAGGGAGGGCACATCTCTACATTTGACTTAAAGGAAGGTGGCTGAAGTGGAGAGCAAAAGTGACTCAGAAGAGGAGGCTTAGGGGTAGCAGAAAATGGGAGGGGGAAACTGGAACTCCAACACACTGACCCAAAGTACATTTTAGAATGGTGAGGAGAGGAGGCAGGGGTTATAATTTCTCATCTAACATTAGGAGGGTTTGCAACTCTTTGCAAGCCCAGTGCCTTGTTTGCTTCCAGTCACCTGGTGCTTCAAGGGAACCTGAGGGCCAGAGTGCCCCAGCCACCAGATGGGACATTAAATAGGGTCTTGGGGAGCTCACAGGTACCTGCTCTCAGCTCTCAGATGGAGAACAACAGAGTAACTTGCCATTTGAGAGCCACAAAACTAGACATGGGTGCTTGGTTTCAACTTAATTTCTGAAAACTTAATAATTAAGCACGTGAGTCTAAGCAGGACCACGGAAATGCTACTCCTAGCAATGCCTTTAGGGAGGACTGGGAGAACCTTTACTTGGACTCTGACAGTGAGCATTTCACTACAAAAGACTGGCAGTTAATCTTTTAGGTTTTAAAGTATTTTAGAGCTAAAGAGAATCTACATTTCTGTGTGTTGTTTTCCTTCTCTATAAGCGAGAGGTGAATATTGAAAGGACAGTATGGACATTCTAATACTTCACATATGCAATCATCAGAAGCTGCTGTTTAAGAAATTAGTGGTTAATTCTCCTCTCAATTACACTGGCTGCCTGATTTCCACTAACTTACTGAGTACGACTAAGCAAAACCAGGATAGGCACAAGAACATGACATATAAACACAACTTGCATAATTACTGAGTAAAATACAATTAAATGTATTTTTTATTCCTATTGTGAGTGATAAAATATGATCATGGAGCTTTTGGAGATTCAAGATGATAAATGCAACTATTCTCTGATGATTTGTTTTAAAATCTAAAGCACTTCAAGCACTGAAGTGTTTTTAGTGAGGGAAAATGGTTAATCTGTAACGACCAGAAATTTTCACTGATATCAATGAAAGTGGGATTCAAATCATATCCCATTGAACCATCATTGTGAGAGAAGTGATACCAAAACAGCTGTACTCACCACTGAAAGGCAATTACTTTGGGGAAAGAAAGCAGCAGTTATATAGTGGTATGAAACAATCACAGTGAATACATTAAGACAGGAAATGAAGAAAAGTTCAGTTTTGAGCTGAAACTCATAAAGAACCTATATTCCCAGGTCCAAAAATTTGGATTGTGCAAACAGACCTTGACTCTTCAATAACTTTCACTGCAGTCAACTAAATTAATAAATAAGGTTCTACTTCAAGAAAGCACCTCAGCATGTTTCAAAGAACGTCCTAGATAGGACAATGCATGGACAGAAAGGCCTTGATGTGAAAGTATTTATCTTAATATTTTCCTAAAGAAAGGTGCTTTCTTGAATAATATCCAAGAAGAGATTTGCAGGGGTAAGGATCTCATACAGAGTTAGAAGAGTGAAAAGTTAAAATGTCCAGGATAAGAAGGAACATGCATATTGTTGTAGGCAAACACTGGTCTCCTAACATGCAGTAAGTAGCATCTGCACCTTTCCCATGCCTGAGTGAGCATGTCCAATCTTCACCACCACAGGAAAGGTTGGCATTGTTAGCTAAGGGGGGAAACAAAAAAAAAGACATATTAGAGAGAGCAACTATGGGTTAAATGATTAAACTAGATGATTCATGAAAATTATTTCGATGTGACCGTAGAGCAGCCAGAGCTGTTCTTGCTGTGCTGTCATTCAAATGTCACTTGTCTAGGTAGGACTACGTGTTCTGGTGAATTCCTATGTTTGTGGAGTTCCATGTCATTCCCAATACACCCAGTTAGGATACTTAACTGTTTTGTATGTCTTCCATTTAACTTCACTTTTTAAACTGAGTTTCTGCTGTTGCCTATTTTCTTTTTCCTCTTCCTCTTTTCTTCTACTGTGTTTTCTAAATCACAAAGTCACTCTCTCCAAGGTTATAACCATTAGTTTTGTCAAATTAGTCACCTTTTCCTCCTTTTTTGTGACCACGTATGAAAGCAATGTCTAATTCACCAAAGAAACTTCCTTTAAAGGAAGATCTTGGCTTCTGTTACAGATTTTTCAAGTTCTCTAGGTAAGGCTCCAGCTACTGCATAGAATGGAAGTAATAATTCAGCCATTGATGAGGGAATCACACATGCAACAACATATCACTATGCTTTATCCAATCACATAATTATGGTTCTGTCTGTCAGTAAGTTCTGTGAATAACTGTTTTTTTCCATCATTCATTTGAAGAAGATTTCGATTTCCCAGACACGGGTGCAGCTGTCACTTCTTTATCTTCTCTTCCACCTAAAATGTACTTATATTGAACCTCTACCAACCAAGCATAAATGCAAAGACTTAGCAAAACATGATTACAACTAGAAATAAAAAGCTGAACACCCTCAACATGTAATCAAACTGGGCAGCAGAACAGTGAGTTTTATGGGCTCTGAGACCTTCATTTAGTACCCAATTTCAACAGGGTAAATACAATCAAAGGCAAAGTTGATGTTGTAGAAAATAAAGAATTCTTAGAGATTTTATGAGCACATTATTTTCCAAATGCTTACAAAGGATTGTCAAGAGGTTTGATGGAGTTCACCCTGATCTCTCTGTGCTCTGCACATCATTGCACAGAAACACACAACCTCAAACAGGTATTCTGGGATTTCTAATACTGACATAAAGATCAAGAGATAAAGAATAGAAAGGTCACTTGGCTTTTGGTAACATCCAAACCTACTTGTAGGGTTACAGAGCTAATTAAAATTCACACATGTTTTCCCTCGATTTTAAACCTTTATTTTCAACATGCTTTTAAGGAATGCTTGGAAATATGCTTTGATACTTTCACTGAAAGGCAAATCTGCACAAGAACAACAGGGCATTCACAGCGAGGTACTAATATTCTGTGCTGCTTCCTGTCACATTCCCAGGACAATACATCCATCTCTTCTCTTTTGGTTTTCAATGGACTTCTCTGATTGTCCTAGCATGCATGCTGATGTAAGAAGAATTCTTCACTCTAAGGGTGGTGAGGAACTGGAATGGGTTGCCCAGGGAGGCTGTTGATGCCCCCATCCCTGGAGGTTTTTAAGGCCAGGTTGGACAAGGTTTTGTGCAGCCTGGTCTAGTGGTTGGGTTCCCTGCTCATGGCAGGGGGGTTGGAACTTGATGATCTTTAAGGTCCCTTCCAACCTTAATGATTCCATGATTCTATGATTCCAATACTGGTTTGTTTGTTCTGACTTCTTTTTTAAAAACAGACAAAAGGCATCTAAGCAAACAAAACCTAGTTGCCTGTTTTTTGACAGAACCTCAGTTTCTGCTCCACCTGATCAGGAGAAGAAGGAGGAACCTTTGAACTTGCTATTTTAACATACCAGAGTTTTTGAAGCCTGAGGGAACTACAGAGTCCTACAGTTGTTACCTATGCAACACAGGCCAAGGAGGTTTCTCATGGAACTGGACCAAACCCAAAGCCAGCACTAGCATATCTTTTCAGGACAAAACCAGGTTTGATTAAAAGACTTGCAGTTATGAAAAACTTTCGGCAATCGCAGTTAACTTAGTTAAGTCAAGATGTAATTACACATCTTCTGCTGGGGCATCCTTGAGATGTGAAACCATGGATTACCACCACGGGCAAGCAGATCATTCTGGGCCCCATCTTTTGGTGCTTTACAGAACAGGCATAACTGCAGCTGCCACATCTCAGTGCCTGGCTAAAGGCAACTTGCATGGTTTTTTTGCAGAAACCCTGGGGACTAACAGTGTAGGAACCAGTAACTTTGAATGTCTTGAAGCTCTTTTATTTACCTCTTGTTTAGGAACCATTTCAAGAGTTTGTCTTTAAATCCAAAATACATTGAATTGCGTTTTACAGATCTGTTTCAATCTAACCAATTTAAGTTAAGGCAGGTAAGCATGAAAACGTTTGACTAGTTTTAAAATAGCTAAAAACACTTGCAAAAGAATCACAGGTCACCTATCTTGCAATTTAAAAATAAAATTCTTGCTAAACTGTAGAAATGCAAAGTCCTGTCTAGTTGACATCTAGTCAGTTATTTATTGCTTTCAGATTTTAAAACCAGCCACTTTTTAAATTTTTTGGGGGAGGCAGAAATGGGAACAAATCATTGCTTCACTCAAGATTCCTAAGGGCAGCACCATGTTTTTATGATTGAACTATAAACCACCGAAGCAGGGTTTGTAATGGAAATGCTGGCAGATCTCTAACTATAGCAATACAAATGCCCCCCCTGTAATTAAGAGGACCACGTATCTTCCCATGATTCCAGAGCTGTGGAATCCTCTGTGGGCCACAGGAACAAAAAAAAAAAAGTAAAAATTTCTCCCTCAGTAAAATGTGCTAACATCATTGAAGGCAACAGAGTTCATGTTGCTCTGGAGCCCACTGCCAAGATGCCCCATCCCAGCACTGACACGTAGCAGTGGCAGCTGGACTTCAGACAGGAGAGCCAGGCAGCAGAGGAGGCAAAGAGTCACTTATCCCAGGGCTCCCAGGGCAATAGAGCTGGGGAAAGGTCTGGAGACCAAGTTTATGAGGAGCAGCTGAGGGAACTGGGGTTGTTTAGCCTGGAGAAGAGGAGGCTGAGGGGAGACCTTCTTGCTCTCTCCAACTACCTGAAAGGAGGCTGGAGTGAGGAAGGAGTTGGTCTCTCCTCCCAAGTAACAAGCAACAGGACAAGAGAAAATGGTGTCGAGTTGCACCAGGGAGGTTTAGGTTGGATATTAGAAACTTCTTCACTGAAAGGGTAATAAAACACTGGAACAGGCTGCCCAGGGAGGTGGTTGAATCACCATCCTGGGAGGTGTTAAAAAGCCATGTAGATGTGGTGCTGAGGGATGTGGTTTAGCAGTGGACTTGGCAAATTGGGTTGGACTTGATGACCTGAAAGGTCTTTTCAAACCAGAAGGATTCTGTGATTCTCTTAACGCCTTCTCTCCTTGTATCTTTCACTGGGGCAGGCCCCTCAATCTAATGGTGATGAAGTTGCACTTATTTTGGTTTTGAACAGCATTTTCTTTATTCCTGCTCTTACTTTGATAACCAGAGCTCCCCCTTTGTGTGCAGGCACTAGACACGTCCCATCATGCAGTCACTTCCCTACCACTAACTCACCTCCAGCTGGGCATGGTCTTGTTCTGTCACACAATAACAACACCTGACATTTCTCACTGAAATCTTAGAAAACTTGATTAGAGTCCTCACCTCTTGCTGGCCTGCTCTGTTAAGTTAATAACTATCTTAATAGAACAGGCAGCCTCAAGACTTGCCATCCGTTGGGTAAACTTTCTGTATGAAACAGCTGTGATGGCAACACCAAAAACCTCCATGGCAACACCAGCTCCATGGGCTGCCTTTTAATGATGACAGTTAATTGGTAGAGAGGGACCTTGAAAGAAGAGTGAGCACGTATCAATGGGTCCACTTTAAACAGAGCTCACGCTAATGGGACTCATTGCATGTTCTCTTGTTGGGGGAGAAAGGCCATTTTGCAAAAATATTGCTTATTTTTCAAATGTGTCTTAGGTTCAGGAAAGTATAAATTCCACTCATCATTAAAAACTGAGAAAAAAAATCAGAAAAGACCAACAATGGAAATTATATTAGGAAATCTGGCAAGTTCCTGTGTATGAGAGATGGAAATGCACTACACTGCATGAACCCTGCCCCATACATATCATATCCATTAAATACATCTGAATATTCAAAACAATTAGGATAAACAGAGATTCTATTATAACTTAAATAACACAAACCCCCTAGAATTATTAATTAGAGAGAAAACATGCATGCAATGCAATTACCCATAGGTGTATATGCATATGATTGGATTGGTAATAAGTATTAATAGCAACTGGAAAAACATGGCTTTTTCTAGGAACCCACATTCAAAACAGTTGAGGCACGTTGCTGATAATTGCTAATATGGAATCTTACTCAATTTAAGGTCACTGAGGATTATAATAATAATATATTTCCAAATGTGGGTAACAGCAGCCTAGATTCCTAAGTTTCAAGCAGATGATGCAGGGAAGCATGGGAGATGCTTTACTGACAAGACATGGTTTAATGGTTTCTGTCACATACACTGTCATGAATTAAACTGACACACTTCATGACCAGACAAATCTCATGGTTGTTACCACAGGGCAGCTTCAAACTGGGAGGTCACTCATGTTTGACATGAGTCCCAGTGAGTACAGCAGTAATACTTCAAAAACTCTTGGTTTTGGCACATGTCTCAGTGTTGCAAGCCCAACCCTGTCCCGGGGTAACTGCACCGTGGAAGGGGTGAAGGACAGAGAAGAATGAGGGATTAAATATTAGAAGTTATTAATTTTTTAATACGAATACAACAGTATATATGGGTTTAAAATGGGACTCTAATATCCTGTCTGAAAAAATAATAATTTTTAGTTACATGTCTATCTTTTCCCTATCCAAACAATAAATTAGTGTTAGTATTTTTCATTCAAGAGCTCATTTGCATGCCACTTAACTCTTTACTATCACCTTTTTTTACGTAACTACCATTTATTTTTATTAGTAATTTGTACAGCTCTGGAGTCCTCATCATAGGAAAGACATACAGCTTTGGAGAGGGTGCAGAGAAGGGCCACAGAGATGATCAAAGGGCTGGAGCAGCTCTGCTATGAAGACAGGCTGGGAGAGTTGGGGTGTTCAGCCTGGGGAAGAGAAGGCTCCAGGGAGACCTCAGAGCACCTTCCAGTGACTGAAGGGGCTCCAGGAAAGCTGGGGAGGGGCTTTTCACCAGAGGGGGCAGTGACAGGACAAGGGGCGATGGTTTTGAACTGAAAGAAGGGAGATTTAGGTGAGACATCAAAAAGAAATTCTTCACCATGAGGGTAGGAAGGCAATGGCCCAGGTTGCCCAGGGAGGCTGTGGAAGCCCCATCCCTAGAGGTGTTCAAGGGCAGGTTGGATGAGGCTTGTGCAGCCTGGTCTGGTGGGAGGTGTCCCTGCTCATGGCAGGGGGGTTGGATCCTGATGATCTTTCAGGTCCCTTCCAACTTTAACCATGCTGTGATTCTCTGATTCTCTGATTTTATTATTTTCAAGGCAGTCCAGTTGAAAATAGCTCTTTTAATGGCGTTGTTTGAACGTCACTAAAATGGATTCTGTGAGAGGCCTAATATGGTTTTCAGATGAACTCTTCTGAAGTTGATTGGTCTTGTCCTCACAAGAGCGATTTTTCTAAAATGAATGGATTTGATTTTTCAGCCATGTCCTTGCACTGGGACTACAGAAGCTGACAACCTGGCTCAAACTTAAACTTCACTGGTGGTAGAACCTCTAAGAGCCATGAGATCTGCACCCCACAATCTCCCCAGGTAAGTGTACAAGACTCATACTTTCAAACCTCTTGCAGCAACTCTAATATCATCGAATTCTTCTAAAATATTGATAAAAACACAGACAGCAACCCCTCAGCATCTCTCACAGCCATGATTCACCATTCCTTTTCCACTGGAACTATTCCTATTTGTTTGACAAGAGCCAGGAAAGCACAGCAGGAACTCAGGATACACTTTATTTCTCCAATTTTCCATTTGCTCTTCTTGTTTTCCATACTACTGAAAGGCAACTCGCAAAGTAATGATAGTCAGAATGAAACAATTTAGAAGAACTAACTCAAACAGGACTTACACAGATGGAATTACTAAATCCAGGGAGAAGTTAGACCCAATATTCTGAAGCTGCTGAATAAACACTAATTAAGGCAAACCTGCATTCATAGCAAATCATCTTGAAGTATCTCCCAGAAACATGTTTCTATGTCATCAAGGCTCTCAGAACCAGGTCGTGACATCTGCTGGGTTAGCTAGCGTGAGACCACAAAGCTTTTTGAAACTGCTGCTGTTCAGAGCAATAAATTATCACATCATTCTCGTTAAGGCTGGAAAGGATTTGGATTTTTACTCTTCTGTTACGTGAATTATTACATGAAACATTCCTTTTCCACACTGCTGGGATGATTCGCAAATTGGATTCAAACGTAAGTTATGTTCAAAGATTCATTAGTTACTGGTCAGAACCTACTGTAAATGCCTGAAATCTGAAAAATAATACTGTACTGCTCTGCTGAAATGTTAAGATATTTTCAGTATGTTGCATATGTTGTTTTCATAAATGAGGTAAGGTTGGCCTGTCTTCTGTTCTGATCCCACATATTAATAATCACACAGGATGAACAGGGAAACACAGAAAATTCAGCAAAAAATGCAGCAAACACTGCAATTACTGATTGTTGCTTTTGCTAGAAAAAAAATGTGCCAAATTAAAACAGTCTAAAAAGATGCTGATCAGTGATAGAGGTGCTCACAGATGGTAACACTGCCCAGAGATCTCTACAGAAACCACCATAATTAAAACTACTTCCATTTTTTGTTTTATCCACATACTCTTAACTAGGTTTAAGCTGGAAAATGAAATGCTGCTTGCCAAATTTGCATTATTATAGATATTTCAGTTGTGTAATATCTGACCAACTGACTCTAGAGAGCCGAGCTTTCATGCAGGCAAGTTGCCTGACAACAATAAAGCTGACTTCCAATTCAAAACACTTATCTTAATCAGATGAGCATGAAAACCTAAAAAGCTGGTTACTTCCATGAGTCTCTTCTTGACATCACAATAGCAAGGACAATTATTATTAGAGCTTCTTAACATCTCATCTGCATCAATGTTTTAAAATTGAGGATTCATTGTATTATGAGCTTACAAAGATAAGTATCATTTTACTGTATTAATCTTTAATATCTGCCCACCTGAAGATTTCACAAATCTGTTTATCATGCTTTTTGCTAGAGAAAGAAGTATTCTAATTTGACACACTGGCACAATACCTGCAGGCACCACATCAGCCTCAATAAGCTGTAGTGAAGGTTATTTAGGTAACCAGTAGGAGCCTGTACAGTTTTGTGGGTGGTTTTCCATAGCTAATGGAAATAATACCTATTCTTTCCTATTTCAGAAATTTCCTGGAGTTTGAGAGTCTAGTTGACTACAGTGTCACCCTGTGATTCCTTCACTCTAAGTCTGTTCATTTAAAATGAACTCTTAAAATGCAACCATCATACACTGAGGTGCTCAAAGCTTTCTAAGTTGTTCTACAATTCAAGTATTTTTGAACAATGCTTAGAACCACATAATATTGGCTATTTTATTCCCATGAGACACCATTTGAATTACTGTAAATTCACTTGGAATTCTTCAAAGACATAACGTAAAATACAATCAAAGCTGTATCTAAAAAAATAAAACTAGACAAAGATCATCTTCTAAATAAAAAGGAAAAAGGAAAAAAAAAAAAGCAAGCCCTCTGCTGGCAACAATACAGAAAGCACAGGTTTCTGAAGGTGGAATTCACCCTGGCTCTAATTCCCACATAGTTGGGTTGACAAGAAAAGCCACAATAGCAAAAAAAAATAAAAAGAAAAAAGAGGGAGTGTGGGGGGAAAGTAGTGACACACAAAAAAATAGATGTTGCATAAACATGACTTACCTCAAGTTCAGTGTTTAAATATTTATCTTTCCAATAATCCCCGAGCAAAGTTCATTTAACCGCTCTAGCTCCGTGTAATTTATTTGTGGGACACGCATCAGACTCAGTCTAATTTTGCTCTGCTTACTTTGGAGAAAGGAAATTAAAAGTAAAATAACGAAGGTGGCCTTTTATTCATTTTCCTCTTTCCCAGAAACAGGCAGGAAGAGCCCTAAATCAATAAACAAGCAGATGATGTACTTTCTCTGGGCTATTGGGTTTCAAGGAAACACCATCTGCAGGGAAGAGGTGGCTCAGCCTTGCAGGCACTTCCCGGCCCCGCCAGGGGTAGCTCAGCACGTTCCTCTCTCCATGAGGAACACCAGAACGTGATGCTCAGACAGCTGCTCCTCCCAACCAACACAGCCAACAATTCCAAGATGTCCAGCCAGATTTTCCACTGCCTTGGACCTTGACAGAAAAAACTAGGTGTAAATGTCTATCATTAACGGAGCAACATTTTATACCCAAGTGTTTTATTATCTTTTTGGAAATACGGGCATTAAAGAAATCCCAAAGCTCAAGTGGGTAAAAGGAGCAGAGCTTCAATGTGCTTTGTGTGCCAGGTGACCAGAGAGAGGCAAATGCACCTTCCCTGCTATTTTGTTATTAAAACCAGAGGGTTAACATGGCTTACAAGCTATGGGCAGTGCAACACAGGTTGGTCCCAGGGAAGCCCTGGGCCACCTCAGTTCCCTCTGCAGTTAATGGGAAATGATGGAAAATAGGGGCACGGTGCCTTCAGAGCCCACTGCCAACACCTCATAAGGCTGGGCCTTAAGGACCCAGCTCTCCTGGTTCTCCCTGAAATCCATTCAAGTTTGCACATCATCTTAGTGTAAAAAGTGACACTACCGGGTAAATGACCCATGAGCCAGCAGTGTGCCTTTGTGGCCAAGAGGGCCAGTGGAATCCTGGGGTGCATGAGGAAGAGTGTGGCCAGCAGGTGGAGAGAGGTAATTTTCCCTCTCTACTCTGCCCTGGTGAGGCCACAGCTGGAGAACTGGGACTAGTTCTGGGCTCCTCAGTTCAAGGGAGACAGGGAACTGCTGGAGAGAGTCCAGGAGAGGGCAACAAAGATGACTGGGGGACTGGAGCATCTCTCTTATGAGGAAAGGCTGGCAGAGCTGGGGCTGTTCAGCCTGCAGAAGAGAAGGCTGAGGGGAGACCTTATCACTGCCTGTAGGTATCTCAGGGTGGGTGCACGGAGGATGGAGCCAGACTCTGCTCAGTAGTGCCCAGGGACAGGACAAGGGGCAATGGGCAGAAGTTGGAACATGGGAAGTGGCATTTAAATATGAAGGAAAACTTCCCAGGGAGGGTGTGGAGTCTCTTTCTCTGGAGACATTCCAAACCTACCTGGACACAGCCCTGAGTAAGGTGCTCCAGGGCATCCTGCTTTAGCAGGAGGGTTGGACTGGATGATCTTTAGAGGCTCCTTCCAACTCTGACAATTCTGTGATTCTATGAATCTGAACCAAGGAATAAATCTAAAATACCTCTCTCCCCACAGCCAGTTTTCAATTTAAATAGAAGAGTTATCTAAATCAACACAGAAGTGACCTGACGGTAGAAGAATCTTCTACTTTCAATACCTGGGCAGCATGAAAACAGAAATTGTCATTAACAAGAACATTAGGTATGATGGCAGTGAACCAGAGAGAGCAGTTCCACAGATCTCTGGTAGAAATTCTGGAGAAGACAAAATCTTTGAAGAGACAAATTATCTTCTGGCACGTCAGTGTTTCATTCCATTTCAATCACTCTACCAACTATTCAGCAAACTGTTGTCTCTAAAACCAAGCAACATTTGGCCACCTTATAAAAAGAATCCCCAAATTGCTGTGACTATAAACTATGGGGTTTGTTACTGTGGCATTAGGAAGTGGCAGCTATAAATACCCTCCCTTTTGAAGTTGGCTACAGTACATTTGGAGGCACTGGAACTGAAAATCCATTACATTTCCTCTATCTTGTGAAATACTATTCTAATTTTGAGTTTCCCACATGATTGTACAGTTTTTTTATGGGATGTGCACTGTGACTGTATCAAGTAAACAGAAGGTAGTTTTTAGGAAAAATAAATTTGGCAATCCCAAATGCTGACTAGGGAGAAAAGAACTCTAGCAAGGCATCAAGAAGGCAACAAATAAACTATTACTGTGGAGAATCCTCTTGAAATCATTCTAAAATAAAATTAATTTGCCACAATGGGGAGAGAATAGGATTGATACAGATTAAAAATGATACTCTGTAGAGTGGCAGAAGCTGATGTACTGAGCAGGCAGCCCAACCAACAGATATGGTGAAGATGCAAATTGTCTGGCAGCTGGGAGGGACAGGGAGGTGTCTAGTGCATACCTTGTAATTAAAGAGCCTTTGGAAAGCTGCATGGGCAATCCCCATGGGACACAGAATGCCTCCCCAGAATTAGAAATCCTGTGCATAATTAGAATTCCTATTGAGAAGAGATGAAGCTGATCATAAATTTGACTGTAGCCAGGTTTCCTGCCTTGTTCCTATACAATGCATATCAACAAATATAGTGGATTATCCCCAATCCTCTTCATTTGATTGCATCTTGCTAGAAAACAGAAATGAGTTGTTCAACACGAGCCTTACTTAGCAAGGCAGAAAGGAGAGCATGCCAAGGGTTTTTGCTACTGTGTCAATAAAGAACCACAGGAATCGGTGACTATCCCTGATAAGTGAACTTTCTGTTTCTCATTAGCAAATGTTGGCTGTATCATACTTTTACCTGGGAGGGGCACTATTTCATCCTGCTACCTTTCATCCTTCATTACTCTTATGACATGATCTGCTATGATATCATGGCTTAGTGATCAAACTAAAGGAAAAATGACATCATCACACACAGTGTAGTGAAAGAAGCCCTGTAGTGTTATTCCATTCACATAAATAGCAAAAAGACTTCTTTTGTTGTTGTTCAGTCTGCTTAGATTTATAAAATGTTGGCTACAACTTCTTTAGTAGATTAGAGACAAGATTATTTTGCTTAAAAGTTAGTCAAGGAATATTTCTATGTCTTTTAGGAATAACCTTTGTATTTTACAAGGCCAAGATCTAACTGTAGTACAGATTGGGTCTTGAGCTTGTGATTTCTTTTAAACTCTCTAAAAGTAATTTGCCAAATACAATGAAAAATACTAACAATATATGATGCAAATAGGACAATGCAGCTTCAAACTCAGACCTAATGCTTGCTTTTACTGTTCAGTGGTAACAGGTACTCAAACACTGATACCAGTAGAAGTTTAGGGTAATATTTGTCTCCCACAAACGGACTACAAATGCATCTTCTTACATTTGTGAGAGCATATTCCTGAGTATAGAGATTTCCAGACTTATTAAAACCCCTTTTAAATGCTATAAGTATGTTTTTGTCTAAACACTGATAGCAATCTGACAAAACTTACCACTTCAGGACAAAGATTTGTCAGAAAACAGGAGCTCTGCTGAGGTTTCTAAAACTGTTGGCCTTTTACATTTTAGTGATAAGACTGTATTGATGTTGTCATGAAGCAATGAGAGATACACCTACCAAAGAACTGCTCATTAGCTGGACCTCTGTGGGAAGCTGAACAGCCAGTTTCAAGCTGAAAGGTCTTGCTGCGTGTAGCATGTTCAAGCCTCCTCCTTCCAATGGTGACCAGGTCTAAAGAGACCTACAGGGAACAGACTTACTGTATAGGAACCTCTCCCGTGGCCATTTGCTTCTCTAAGTATAATCCTGCTTTAAATATCCCACCTCTGTGCCATGGCTGTGAAGGACTCTTAACCATCCAACTGGATCACTGCAAGGGCAGCTTCAGGCAACACTGTGCAAGATTGTCATGACAATGTGTTTTTATGGCATTTGCACAATTATAATGAGATTTAGTCTTAGCATTTTTATGCTTCTACATGTTCAGTGGAATGTATTCAATTCTCAACTATGTCTACAAAATAGATGTGAATCCGTTTTAACTTGTCACAATTTTTTTATTTATATTTGGTTGTAAGCATAATATTTTTAGTTTGATTGTACTAGATACAAAAGTCTTCAGGACATTATAGTTTGATGTGCTGTTCTGGACAACCATAGCCAAAATGTGCCTTAGTTAATCATCAAACAGGTAGACCTGCATGCTCCATGGTAGAGAAGAGAGTTTGCCCAGCATATTTCCTTATTGTTTGAAATTTACTGAAACAGTAATGAGACTGGTCAGTTTAGAAGATCTACAGCAGCAGCTGTGTGATGTCATCTGGAAACCAATCAACATCTCTCAATTAATTCCTTCATCACTTTCCAATCCCACTGCCCTAAGTGAGACTTGAAAATCAATAGTCCTAGAACTACTGACCACAGAGGACATTAAAATACCTGCTCAGGGTTTTTTTCTGTGGCCTTTTTGTACTTGAACTTCCTGTGTAAGGTTTCAGCCCCACAACCTTTTTATCTTTTCACTCACATGAAAAGCTTCCTGAAAGAAGTAAGTTTCCTCCAGTTAAGAGCAGAGATATTAACAGGAGGTTATTTGGAGGTGTTAGTCCTGGACTTGGATAACTTTTTAATTAAGTCAATGAATTTTCAGTTCCTAAGCTTGATTTGTGAAGTGACCAAACATGCAGTCCTTTCAGTAGTCCTGGCCTGCATCTTGATCTATACACCCTGTAAACTTTAAGTCGCTGCCTCATGGAACAACTTCCTTATAAAAAGAGGGTGTACACATGTTACACACACCCCAACTGCTACAGCAACAAAAGATCTGACATTGCAAAAGATTTCCAAACTCTTGTACTTATGTCTGTGTCCCATATATAACAGGAGCCAGAAAATCCAGACACAGATCCGTGTTGACCAGGGCTTACACTAGTAAGGAATGCAGAGAAAGAGCCATGCTCCCAACATTCATCATTGATGCATTTTTCCTTGTTGTTTTAAATTAAATCTGTGCTGAAATAATGAAAGATGCTTTTATTTCAGCTTTTCTTTTTAATGCCTTGTTCCTTGTAACTCAGGATTGCCCGAGGCTCACACACAGAGCACTGACACATCAGCTTCTCATGAAGGAAGCCGTGTCCAGCCTGCAAACAGGGATGTAACTTCAAGCAAACACACAGAAAGGCAGGGGAAGACCAGGGGCTGCAAAGGAAAAGGGAGCTTAAAAAAAAAAGGGCATCTTTGTTTACTTGACCAAAACAGAGAAGGCAGCAGGGCTGCGTTTTCATTTCAGACTGGGAGGGAATCTACAAGGAGAAAACCTCTCTCCTGCTCAAGAGCATAAAGTCAGCTTCGGATAACTTGCACAAGGTGTTTTTCGGTAAAGGCTTTAGAGGACCAGCCGTGCCCCCGCCTCGGAGCAGCCTCAGGGTACGGCTCGCTCCGCTCCCCGCTCCCCGCAACCGGCACCAATGGGGCGCGGCAGGCGGGGCCAGGCGGGGCCATAAATACCAGGTTCCTGGCTCAGGGCGAGGAGAAGCCCGTTCCCAGCAGCAGCCAACGCTCCGGGCAGCACCTCAGAGGGCTTTCCCCGCCGGGCCGAGCCTGCTCGCACCCCCGCACACCGCCGGCATTCCCGAGGGAGCGCGGCTGCCGCCCCGCGCAGCCCGTCCCGCCCGCAGGATGCGCAGCGGCGCGGTGCTGCTGCCCGCATCGCTGCTGCTGCTGCCGCTGCTGCTGCTGCTGCTCAGCCCCGCCGGCCGCCTGGCCAGCGCCTGCAGCTGCGCGCCCGCGCATCCCCAGCAGCTCCTCTGCGACGCCGCCATCGGTGAGTCCCCCCAGGGAAAACCCCTCCGGGAAAAAAAAAACCCGCTCCGGGAAAACTTCCCGGGGCTCCAGAGGGCTCGGGGCTGCCCCGGGGAGGGTGCTCGGCCCCCGGCGCTCAGCGTCTGCGGATCCCTTGCAGGGGAAGGAACAGGAGCTGCCGTGCTGCTGGTCTGGCTTTCCCGGGACATTCCGTGGTGGCAACCCGCTGTATTATTTAGTGCCTTGGTTGCTTTCTTTTATTCTTTTCCTCTTTTTTTTATCACGGACAGTTTCTCTCTCAGATCCTGACTTAAGAGTGAGCAGGGCAGCAAACCTGAACTTGCCAGTGGCTGCTGTCAACATACCTGCCACTGAATATTCTACAGGCAAACCATGCATGACAGCGTTTTTAATAACATTTTAGGAGGAACAAAATCAAAAACCCAACCAAAAGAAAAACAACAAACCCAAACCAAAAGAAAAGCCCCCAGTGATGACATGCTGAGACACTTGATCTTTGTTCTGCTCTACTACAACTTCTTAGCTTGGTTGTGGGGTTCTTCTCTTTTTCCAAAAATACTTGAGCAGGAAACTGGCAGGCCCTTCTGCTTCTGCAGCTCTGTACGAATGTAACTTCCCAGTCTTGAGCACAATCGTGTTCCACGATACTCAATCAGCACGATGGTTGTCAAACCACAAGAAGCTAAAGATCTCAAAATTAGACTGCTTGGGGGTAAGAAAATGTGACATTTTGCAGTCTTTGGCTTTCATTAGCTCAAGCTCAGGCTGGTTAGCTTCCCTCTAGTGTGAACAGTAAATGTAGAACATGAGTTTCTAAAGTGTCACAAAATTAGCATCTCTATGGGGCAGGCAATACCTCCTGCATACTGATTAATTGCTTTTATACCCTGACAGAAAATCTTTGTAGCCATGACAAACTCTAAGCTCTGTTTGTGGCCATCAGTTAAATTGGTTTTTAATCTGGTTGTGTTAAGCAACCTTTTTCATTAAGTTACCTCCACCACGCGTTGCAAACTTGTGTTTGAGTTTGGAAAGGAAACAAGTTGTGCTACCAGGAGCTTCACTACATGTGTACGTGTAGCTGTCCCAGTCTGCTGCATTCCTCTGCCTAAGGAAGTGGCAGTTTTTAAACAGACTAAATGTAGAGACTTTTCTAAACAAACCATTTCACAGCATAAAGGACACTTGAAACATTCAGCATGAGCAGTCTTCCTCAGGAAAGCCATTCTGGCCATTCTTCTTAGATATATTAAGGTTTATTCCATTCCTAGATATATATATTGCAAATAGTAGATATATGCTACTCTTGATTTCTATTTAAATACTGAAGATTGTAAAATAAAACTACTTTATATTTGGACTTGATGCTCAAGCTCTCACGTAATATTGCTATTTAAGTAAACTGCACTTTTGGCTAAGGAATGCTTATATCAAGGATCCCTTTAATATTTACAATTTTAAAATAGCATTTCTATATACTAAAAAATGATAGAGAAATGTAGCTATTCCTTAAAAAAAAAAAATGTGCAGAGAGTGAACACATAAATCCTGCTCTAAACATTTATGGATGAATTATTTTATTTGCTTTGGCCACACTATCTCGCACAGCTCTGTCCCCTGGGGCAGAGGGCTCTGCCTCCACAGCTCCTCTTGCTTTGAGGCCACACCTGTGTCCTTAGGGCTCCTGGTTCTTCTAAGGGGTTGGGAAACCCAGGCCATGCTATCAAGTATTCCTCAAACTTCCCCTGTTAGTATCACCATACTCAAATATTAATTTTTCAAAAGATTTAAGAAGATCAAAGTTTAAATTGAAGATCTGCACTTCAATTTCAACATTTTCATACTTCCAAAATACTGATGAACAAAGAAAGGGACAGCTCTTCAGCCACCGAAACCGATGGGAGTTGAATGCTAATCCAGCTATTTGCTGAGACTATTCCATTTTTTTCCAGCTATTTTTAAGTTCATACATCTCTGTTCCCACCAACACACTCAAGTGTTTCCTCACAGAACAAACCCTTAGCACATCTTTTTCAAAAAAAGGAAACCACCTCTTGCCTCTAAATTCCATGGTAAAATACAAACTGAGACAAAGTCTTGCTCACAGAGCTACCAACCACTAGATGTACTTCAGCTACTGCATTATTTCTCACTTTCACAATATATCTGTAACAGTTTGAATTTCCTTTTGGATCAGTTGTGATTTGAGTGCTGTGAAAATTGGGGGTGGAGGGGGCTGAAGCAATAATTCCTTGAGCCACTAACTGAATGTGTGAAGCCACTCAGACACCTCAGCACTTATATGAGCTACCCTAGAAAAAAAAACAAGCAGAGAAATTAAGTCTGGGACAAGCTCTTTTCACTTTTACTTTTGTTCACATGATTAGTGCTGTGACACTGTCTTTTACTGTCAGGAGGCCTTTGTGGCTTTACCCTCTTTGTAAATCCCCCCAGCTACCATCCAGCCCGAGTACCTGGACGCAAGCACCAGGCTTCTCACTGACCTGGGGTCAGAGGGAGCTTCTGGTCCCTGATGAACCAAGGAAAGAGTGAAGAGCCCTGCAGGTGTTCCATGGCTGCACACTGCAGGAAAAAGCAGTAACCATGCGTGGCAAACCCTGCTGGAGTACCCTGCCAGTCCTGCCACTCATCTCACCTCCCCACCTAGCCTGGAGAAGGTGGGATTTTCAACCCATTTGAGCAGTTTTCATGAACTTTAAATTTCACTTCAAAGAGAGGTACATCCTCATTTGCAGAAGCCCCTAGCACCATGAGACCCAAAGGTGCTGAGGTCCTCCTAAAACGTGCTGTAATGTCCCCAAGCCCCAATGAACACCTACACTTCTCAGAAGAACGTTCACCAGAAGCAGAGCTGGGGGGTTATGAACTAGCAGCTCCCTGCTCTGTGCTTCTCAGGCTCAGTGCTCCCCCCTTGAAGACCCCAGCAGGCTTTCTCCTTACTGAAACAAAACATGATGGGGACGTGCTGTTTAACAGGGCAGAGTCAGTAAGGAGGCACTATTGTTTCAAGCTGATACACGAAAACTCCTCTGGTAATGGCTTTTTGGGGTTTATCAGCTAGTGCTGAGATTTCCCTTTTTGCCCCAGCCTTCCTGGACTCAGTTCTGAACCAAAGTTCACAGCAAGTTAGACAATCCATAGAAATAAATGGTGGATGTGAGAGGACTGGTTCTTTTCTAAAGTCTGTCACTCTTAATTCAAGCTGTTTTTTCCCCCTCAGGCACAAGCAAGGCCATTATTTGGGTAGGACAAATTGGTAAATACTTTGCATTTCTCAGCTATCTTTACAGTTAGATGTATTCTTTCTGATTTAAAGTGCCTTCTGGTTGTTGTTCTCTCTTGAACATATATAAAAAAGGATATTTTATTTAATATTGGGCACCACACTTCAACAGAAATGACTAACACATCTTGAGTACAAATAAATATGTAATATAGCTCCAGAGACTAGTTCTGCATCTTTAGAGAAGAGTGGCACATATCAAAACATGATGGAAGCTTTCCAGCTGGAGCTTGGCAGCACTCTCAGCCTGTTCAAATCTCACAAGATCACTGAGATCAGGCGCTGTAAAGATGTGCCAGATGATATATTGATATATTAAATTTTAATCACATTTAAAACTAACAGTAAAAATTTTATTTAAATACACCAGAATTAAGTCAGCTCCTTTGGGATAAAATTACAATATGCTACTTCTTTATTATTGAATCTCATATTAAAACTTTCATGGCTCAGTGTCCCAGGATTTTGCCTCTCTCCAATATAATACCTAGTTTTGTACTGGAACAGATTAATTTGTATGTTATTAGAGTGGGAAGTAACTTTGCCTGATGGGGAAAATCAGCATTGCAAAATGTATTAGAAATGCAGGCAGCACTTCTTCCTAGTGACAGTGAAATTAAAGTAGACTTTATATTTTATTCTTACTCTATTAATGTTTTACGCACTCACTGTGTTCTTAGTGTCAGTGTGTGCTGTGAGCAGTGTGATGATGCAGACACCTACTACCTTCATCTTCAGGTGGATGAGCATCTTCAGTGGGGGTTTTGGCACAAAATTAACCAGCTGTGTAATTAAGCTTCAGGTTTTTGGGAGCACAGTGTTCACATGAACAGTAAGAACTGCACCACGGAACAAAAGACCATTGAAGGAAGGGATGCAACAAACCTTGGTCTTCGAGGGTTTCAACAGAGCCCCATAAAAATTCCCCAACTCCTGAAGCTGTTGCTTGAGGGAAGAGCAAGATGGTCCCACAGTGGGTGGCTGGTGGCAGGCCCATGGCAGGTCCCAGGCCATGCCTCTGTCACCTCACTCACAGCCATGGGCTCACACTGCTTACATCTTGGAGTTGCCTACAGTCTTTTAGACTCCTCCTCCACAGCAGGGGAAGATTATAGCACTTGGCTGGTGACCTGCATTGATATTACTGTCCTGCCAAATGGAGGCAGATCTTACTGCTTCGTAGCAATCTTCTTCCTCTAGAGTGGGAAATGTTTTAAGTGAAAGAGGGGAGATTTAGATGAGATATTAGGAAGAAATTATGTCCTATGGGGGTGGTGAGACCCAGGCTCAGGCTGCCCAGGGAAGCTGTGGCTGCCCCATCCCTGGCAGTGTTGAAGGGCAGGTTGGATGGGGCTTGGAGCAACCTGGGCTGGGGGGAGGTGTCCCTGCCCATGCAGGGGGTTGGAACTGGATGATCTTTGAGGTCCCTGAGTTTCTATTCCAACAATTCTGAATTCAATGCACTGGACTTTTTGCTACTCTAGTTCTCCCTCAAAAAACAGGGAAAGCACAGCACCTGAGCATGTTTCTTGCAAGAATTATTATAAAAAAGAATACACTAATCTCTAAAGTGCTGTTAGTCACGTTTGGTAGGTTTAATGCAAAGGTGCTGAAAATGAGGTAATTCTCTTACCCTCATGTCCTCAGCAAGTGGCTAAGAAAAGCTGAATTCCAATCCTGTGCTCAATAGAGTCCCATGGGTGCTCAGAAAACAATGTTGGCACATAGGGATCATTAGCAGTCATACCCTGCCTGATATCCCCTTGTTGTTATATGACTAATATTAAGTTCATTGAAAAAAATATTTAAAAATAGACGTTTTACCCTTAACTCACATGTCAACAGACCCGTATATGATATAAATATCAAACCCACCTTTCACCTCTTGCAGATGAGGTCAGTTATACAAAAGGGGATATGTTCCTTTTCTTTTGTAAGTATGAAAGAATTACACAGTGATTTTTCTTCCCTGTTATGCATACTGCTATACACATTGAGAGTATTTTCAAATAAAATTTAAAAACCCTAACCAACACAAATCCTAGGAAGTTACTTAGTTTAAAGCAGCTACTGATGTTCTCAGAGTGAAGCTATTAAATATCTACAGCACTGCCAAGGCTCATCCCTGGTACAAATGCCTGTGTATTACAGTTAAGTTATAACTACAGGAAATGTAAGTTTCTTGACATGGTAGCCTGAAACTCCCAAGTGTTTTCAAAACCACAAAACCCCAGCGCCCTGACTGCAGAGATGCAGTGCTGTTAGGAGTGCTTACAGATACACGTATTTGAACCTGTTTGCTGACTGTTCAGTAAAGCACTTCCATGTTCCTGTTCAGTGAATCCTTGGACTGCTGCTCTTGGACTGGCAGTTTGAGGCCTTCCATTTGCAGCTAACATTTAACAAAATGTCAGTGAAACAGCTTCCTAGGATAAAGGCAGAATTTCCTGTTTGGGAGTAGGAAGTATTAACTGAGTAAGATCTACAAATAACCTTACATCTACTTGAGGGTTTAGACAGAAACGAACATTTTGAGAACTGACTTCAAAATTCCATGTCTAGTGAGTTTCCTAACTTAGTTTTCAGTTCTGAATGCCTGACTTGAATTGCATTGCCAATATCCTGCAATGCTAAGAAGTCATTTCCAATCTTCTGTAATTACTGCTCTTCAGACCCCTGCCATTTAAAAGCATGAAAATGGGGCTCAGTCTGGAAAAATGCAGTCACTCTCCTCTCCTTTGCCTGCTGAACTTTTTCATGGCAACCTTCCCAACTGCTTCAGAGTTGTAGCTGTAAAATGAGGTGGCATCATGAAACTGAACCACAGGAGAGAATTTTAAAGAGCCCAATCCACTGAGCACAGCACTCCTGTCCATTAGAATGTAGTTGACAAGAGTAAAATAATTTAGCTTTGGGGGAAAAAACCAGAGCTGAGTATTGTGTAGTAAAAACAAAACCTCTGAAGAATTACACTGGTTGTGTTAAAAATGCAGGATAAGAAAATTTAGGAACTGTGTTATTTTTCTTTCAAAGCATGCATTATTGTGCTAAGAAACTAAACCCTCATGCTTTCAAAACCAACACTCAACACACCATGTGGAAAACAAAACGCGAGCTTAGACACAAAGACTGACTAATATAAAACACAGAAGATGAAAGACTGCCAAACTCTTAATCCTATTAATCTACCAACTTTAATCCCTAACCTTCTCATTAAAAAGTATCTCAATGATGTGGGGTTTCTGCTGCCCAGAGGAGGGGGCATGCAGCTATGAATGGAAATCTACAATAACATCAGGGATGTTGTTCTACGGACTGTAGAGTATAAAGAGAGTGTTATTCTTCTGCTGAAATTAGGCAGATGTTGATTACTAGTCAAATGATGTGGTATTTGAGGCTTGTGAAGTAGAGAGAAATATTTCTGGTAACATGAGTAGCAGCTGTAAAAACAGTGCAGAAATATAAAACTGACCTTGAACATTAGGAAACCATGCTATTTTTTAGGTAATTTAAGTTAAAAGAATACCACACATCTGTTAAAAATGCACTCCCCTCTTTTACTTGAAAGTTTATGAAAACTAGATTTTAAACCCTCACTCTCATAAATTGAATCTATTCCTAATTAAAAAAGAAAACCACAAACCAACAACAAAAAAACTGCCTAATCTTCTGTTTTAACAAGGAACCAAATCCAATCAACTCTTGCCTTCAACACAAGGAATTTTTGCATTCTGAGCCAAAAACACAGAGATTCACTAAATCCTGACCTACCTGAGAGTCCTAATGAGCTTAAATATAGGGCTTCTACATTTTGAAAACCCTCAAATTGAAATGCATTTTGGGTGCAAAGTAGCACTAGTAAATAAAACACAAAAGAGCAACCAAATTCTGCAAAGCATTTAAGTTGAAAAATAATACAGTGCAAATAAATATCCATATAGAATGGTGACCAAATAATCCTTCGTATCTGCTTTAGTGACTTCAGAAATATTCAAGGATTTTTCAAAAAGGTGAGTTTGTGGAATGCAGGAAGGAATGATGAAATACCTAATTTATCACTTAGAAATAAAACGTGTTTCACTGTTGCCTTGTGTAACAGAATCATTTGCACAGTGGCTGTATTAGCTGGGTAAGGAACCCATACTGATGAACATATTAAACCTTTTCAAATGTCTTTGTGACCTTTCCCTTCAATGTGCTATATGTGCAGATCCACCCCCCATCTTCCTCTCCTTGTTTTCTGTTGTGTGTAGGGTCAGTAGAGTTGAGGTCTGACCCAATACTCACTTGCAACTGATCCTCCCCTTCAGAGATTTCCATGGAGTTCTTTCAGCCCAAGTGAGAAAACTAACATACAGATTTGGTTTTTCAGTCCCAGATGGGCCTGTTATTTCACCACACTCACCTTGTCAGGCAGCTGGAAGCACCACCAAGGCCAGGCAATGCTCTTCCATACATTGCTTTCCATAGAATAAAGGAAAAATGCCTACTATTGTTACATTCTTCAACAAGCTCTGTGGTTACAGATCCGAAACACTTGTGTCCAAATAGTCCACTAAGTTACACTATTTTTCTCTTGTGTGATTTCAGAGAGTGTAGTTCAGTTAATTAGGGTGCTGCTGATCCAGGTATTTTTCAGATGGCTTTAAGCATTTATTAGTGGAATACCAGAAAGCCAAAATAGAAAGCAGGCAAAATTAAATTGTCTTTACATCCTAACTAGCGTAAGCATCTCTTGGACTAAAAATTCCATGACTTTGGGTCTCAAGACTTGTGAAGGAAAAGTGAATAGTAACAATGGAGACTTACAGTTAAGAAATCCATCCTGCAAACAGAGGAAAAGATGTTTTCAGATTCACTCAGGACTGGGCCAGTTTTGCTGCAGCTGTGCTCTGTTTGCATGAGAATCGAACTAGAACAGCAGCATCAAACATCTGACCTGGGTTACAGTCTGGAAATGAAACTGCTGTTTGCTGCTCTGTCTTGTTGAAAGCTAAATTGATAGATGAGCTGTTTGCTAAACACAGTTGTTGGCTGCTTAAAGACAATTCAACAGCATCTTGCCTGGTTCTCAAAAGAGCAAGGAAAGTATAGGGGTTTCATGTTAGGTTTCCTCTCCCAAGAGAATAAGGATGGTCTAACATCTCAGCAGATAGCCTGAAGTGATCACCTCTCTCTATTGAAGCAATCACCTATATCTTCTTTTCAATAGAAGAGAACAATGAAATGGCACAATTAAAAGCTTACATAATAATTCAGAAACCAAGACTACAAAGGAATGGCTGCAGTCTCCTCTACACTACAAGTACCAAAAGCCAAAGCTGTGTGGAACACTGGCATTGTATGGCTGTGACCACAGACAGATCTGCCAGATGTAACTCCCAGAGCAGTGTAGGGTCCCATCCATCTCACCACCAAACCACTACTCCTGTCAGGAATTAGGCAGCACTCCTGTGGGAATCTAGGTGTCATCTTGGATCTCCCCCAGTTACCACACAAACCATTTTAACAAAAGGCACCAGTTTTCATTCACAGTACCTGGACTCAACCTATATTCTATCTCTCCACAAGATACAGACTCCTCTGTGTAAGAAGAAGAACAACCAAGCCCCATGAATACTATAAAGTTGTTTTTCAGAGGTGATGATGGTGACCAGCAAATTTTGATTTAAAAATCAACAAAACCAATGGAGGGTAAAGCATTTGGACACCCAAGGCAGAAGTGGTCTCCAGCTGACTAGAAGTACTTAATGCAGAAAGAACTATGGCCTTTATAAACTATACAAATAAATATTTTTAAAAATAGAAGAAAAGAATGACACATACATTTTGCATTAAAAGAACAGAACCTAAACCACACGGATGCCAAATTCTTGTTCAAAGTTAAAAACTGGTTACAATAATGAACAGAAGATGAAGCCCTTTCAGTGTTCCAGTAAAATCATAACAACCAAATTCTGAAAGATCACAAATACATTGGAATCAGTTTCCAAAGAGCAGGTTGCCTGTGAGTTTAACTCAGGTTACCTATAATAAAAAAAGAGATAAAGAAATACATGCCTGCAAGTTGGAAACCAAGTAATTGAAGCAATAAAAAGTAGAGTCGTTTTTGAAAGCATGGAGTCCAGACCTTTTTGCACACAGAACAGACCACTTCAACTCAAAGTATGAGAAATGGAGATACAGCACTAGCAGAGCTGGTTTTTTTTTTGGACTCAGAGCAGAGAAAACTGAAGGAAAGTGGGAATAGGATAAAAAAATAATGGCGTTTTTATGAGGCTACAGTTGGCAAAACCTTCAGCATGAAGAGAGAAACCAGGATATTTGCTGTCAAGGGACTTGCTTTGAAAAGGCCTTAAACAAACATTTCAGGTTAAGGGCAACATATTAAGCCATGACATTATTCTCATGGTATTGGCACTTGCTAGTATTACTCATGACCTTGCTTCATTAAAACACAGCAGACACTATCCCTGCTCCAACAACATCTGTAACAGACACAAAGATTTCCACAACCACTTACCCTGCCAATGGGTACATATTCTCTTGCTAAGTGAGCAGGATGTGAGCTCAAATACCTACACACAGCACAGACACATCTGCATTTCACACCTCTCTCTGGCAGAGATTTCCAATAACTGAGACAGCATTGCTGCTAATTCTTTTGGAAGCTACTACATGCAAGTTAAGCACTGGAAACACAAATGTAAGGAAAGAAAAATCTTCATTCTCCTAAAAATTATGTCTAAGTCTCTAAAACAATCTGCTTTAAAAAATACCAGACTGTACGTAAAGCTCTGTGTTACGTGTTTAAGTACCCACTTGAAAACATTATTTTAATAGAAATCAATAATGTTTACCTTTCTTATTAGGGCAAGTTTTATTATTTTGGTAGCATTAGTGATAATTGTGAGTTTAAAGCAAAGTTATGTCACTCCTTTTGTATTGCTAATACTTCTTCCTTTCATATCTGAGAAACTATAACCTTTTACATACACAGATATATGACCACATATTACACGAATATTTAGGCAAGTTGGTTTCCTTTCTGCATTGGTGAAACTCAAAGCTTTACAATGGCAAAAGAGGCACTTAAGTCTGCTGTATTACTGAACAATGTAGGATAGGTAGTTAAAAATATGGCAGAGTTGCATAGGGAAAGTAGTAATGCTGTTCAGATGGGACACATGCTCTGAAGTATGGAGTAAGACTTTTACAACCTCGTGTACATTTCAGAGGTTCTGTAAGCAGTCTAAATCAGCAGTAATGCTTTAAAGTGGGTCCATTCATTTTTGTCTGTTGCACCAAGTTCTGTACAGATTCCTCTTCCTTCTTAAGGCTAAGATTATTCTCCTTACCTTGCTGACTCTTTTCCTTCTCTGCAAGAAAACTTAAGCATATCATATGTCTCATTTCTAAACTAAATAAAGTTTGTGAGGTGTTTTTTGTTGTTGTTGTTTTTTGGACATCTCTGTATTCATGGAACCTAAGTATTCAAAACACTGTTCTTGGGTTCCTCTGGCAGCTTTGATAGGATTACTTGATGGCATTCTTCTTCAGGGGACCAAGAGTGTGTATGCTTAGGCCAAATATACTGGGTATAGTATCTATAGCATCCAGACACAAAGAAGGCAAATGACATAGTGTGTCTATACCCTGTCCTCAGACTGCACCTTGGGCTCCTAGCATTATTTCCCCATAACCAGAATCTAGGTGAATATAGCAGATGAGGCCAGTTCTGCTGGCAGACTTTTAGCTAGTTTGCTTTCTGGTTGTTCACATTTCAATTCTTGGCCAGTTTCAGATAGGTACCTGACTTAAATTGGAAGCAAATCTGACCTCTCATGGTGTATGCTGGGCAGACTACTCTGAACACAGAATTCCACCTGGAGCAGCTCTTGGGTTGTAAGGAGGAATGAATTAACAGCCTCTTCTGTGATTCCTCCACTCTCCAGTCTCATGCTGAACCCACTGAATTAATTCACCCCCAAACTGAAGATGTTGAAAACCTCATTATCCCACCAGACCTGCCCCTCTTCTTCTCTTACAGAGTAAATAGTGTTTTAACACTTGTGTACTACAAGGAAGGGGTGGTCCTGAATTGTGCTGATCACCAAGAGAGAAAGAGTGACAGTGTTAATAAACCCTTTCTTTCTTAATCTTACAGGTAAACACTGAAGGTAATTACCTACCCGTTGGTTGCAAGTGTTTGTTAACAGACAAGTCTTGGCTTAGTTTTGTTCTGGCTGTAACATAACCTGTGGCACTACCACACTGTGCTGCATCCTCCAGTAATTTCACAGTACTTTATCCCAACAGTCAAATGAAAGTCATCATTGATTAGTTAATGTATCAAGTCTAGAAGTTTCTGTTATGATACCACAAAATAATTACAGGCATATACATTTCAGAAAACCTTTTACAAATAATTTCAATTAGGAGTCTCTGTGTCCTTAGAAATGGACATATCTTTTCAGATGGTGTACATTTGGATTAACACCAGTAAAAATTACCACCAGGTGAACTGAGGAACTTTCTATTAATTTCTATTTTGAAACACCCAACTAAGTAGGAAGATAACCCCCATTTCATAGTGGGGGTTACAAAAAGAGCATAAATACAAAAGAGTATTAATATAATTTTCAGATGATTCATAGGAAGCCCTTCTCCACCCACTATTCAGAAAGAGAGATGGAGAGCTCAGAGTGGAGGAAAAAGTGTATGTCGAAGACAAGGCAAACATCAGAGGAACAGGAAAAGCCATTTCACACAGCAACCTTCCATGGCCTGTGAGGTCCAGGGTCATTTCAGTTGTTTGTTGTTTACTATGCAATTATTTTAGATTGTCAGACCTAGAAATTTGACCTTTACAGCTTCAAACAAACAACTTGGACTCTGTTCTCCTGAAAGTTCTTCTCATAAGTGCTTTCAGTGAGGGGATTAATGCAAGATGCACTAGAACTGCTGTCATATTCCAACCATGCTTTCAGAATCCTCTGGTCAGAACAAAAGAACTGCTGAAGTGCAGGAACAGAGGCAGCTAGATAGGAATGACTGCAATGTCTGTAGCAGTGGTATTTACTTCCTTTGGATATATAAAGTAGTGTTGGTTCCCACTTGTGTTTGCAACGAGGCAAAATCCAAAATAATAAACCTCTTTCATTAATGTCTTTTAGGAAAACAGTCTCTATACAGGCTTTTGATAAAAAACCTCAATCAACAAGGCTTTTGGACAAGAAGAACTTTTGAACTGAAACACCAAGTTTTGAACAAACTCAAGGTCTCTGCAGTTGGGACTCCTGCAGTTGTCACTGTGGCATTTCCCTGTGACCTATATTCTAGGTGTGACCCTCCAGGAACTGGGAGACATTTATGTAGCAATTTTAAGCTACTGCACCACAAAGAGGAAAAAAAACCCTCTGAGATAGAGAAGTTTTTAGTGATCTTACAGCAGAAGGGTGAGAAAAAACAACTGCATATCATCGATGTGAATATTTTCATTTGGGTGAAAGGACACAACGTTATATATAAATGGTCATTTGAATACAGGGGCCCTCAAAATTATGTACTTACATATCATGTGTCCCTAGTTCTGCTTTACTTCTTACTGCATCTGCCAAGTGATATATCATTTCGGTAGAACACTTGTCTTCTATTTCTGCACATTTGGATGATTTCTTCTATCTGTTCCCACAAGTATTTGGGATGTCATCCTCAACTCTCAACAACAATACATTCTGATTTAGATCCTTCCCTTTTGTGCTACTTATTCCTTGTCTCTGCAAGAGCAATAGCATCTGGCAACAGCTTGATTGAAGTGTTCAACATCAAAGAGACAGGTAGAAATAAATCCTCCTTATATTTTGGGTAATTAAATTAAAGGGCTAAATGGAGCCAACAAAACACAAGAAGGACAAGAGCTGCATGAGTCATTATCATGACCTTGTTTGTAATTTTTTACTAACTTACATTTTCCTTTTCCTGTCAACATAAGTTTTTCAGTCTCATTTCAAGGGTTTTGTAGCAAAACTGATTGTGATTATGAGCTTATGTGATATGAAAGAAACTTCCCTGATCTCTTGAAAGAAAGACTGCTTAAAAGTGATAAGGATTAGATTTCTATTTGGACAGCTAAGCTGTATTCTGTTAACTCAGTCTGAAGTGAACTGGAGGCTGCAACTCTTCCCCAAGATGCCTGTTTGAAGGACATTGCTGCTGCTAGTTCTGATCCCAAATCTCTAAAGTGATTAAGTTATCTGGACACGTCAGGACTCACTGCTCTTATTTTCCTAATGAGGGCTGACCTGCCCCAAGCAGCAAGAACACTCAGCAGGAAGGATAGAGGAAGAAACAGAGACTTTCATTGGCAGCTTAGGTAGCTGTCTGGTTTTGGTGCAGTGTCAATGATGGAGGGACTGTCTCTAACATTTGCAAGTGGCCTTAGAGGGGCATAGGAGGTGGTAAATCCCAGGGCAAACCAGGAATACAAAGGACTAGCACAGTCCCAGTATTACAGCTTCCTCTGCATGCAGAGCCACACTCTGTTCTTCATGGACCTCAGAATCTACTGCAAGGCCAAGGGACAGGATTTAGCCCTTATTTTTACAAGAAGCAGCCACAGCATCCCAGTCTAGACAACCTTGTCTTTCCATTCATAAACCTACCTATTGCAGAAGGACTGGAACTCATCAACTAGGGAGCTTTGCTTTAACCTGCAATTCCCTAGCCAACAATAAATTAGTTTATGAATTGTAAGTACATCAGTTTATCACTGATACAATGAACGCTCCAGTGCAGATAATATTTCAAACTGGATGCATCCATCATGATAATAATCTGTAGATGTCTTTTAATTCTAGAAGAGAGTGAAATATTTTTCTTCTGATAGAAATCATGCCCCAGAAACAAAAATATTGAACTAAACTCAACTTACCTAAAACAACACTGTACCAGTAGTCTGTATTTCACATAGTACTGTGATCTTAACACACTTGACAACTTTGTTCAGGATGCATCCTGAGTGCTTTTAAAGTCCAAACATTCGACAAAAGAGATTTTCAAAACTCCAAGAGTCTGCCTCCCCATCTGTCCATCTTAAAAGTTTATAATTTTCTTAGCAGCATTTTAATTTTTATTTCTATTTTACTTATTTTTAGATTTATATGTTTAAAATAAGAATGCACATAAGAACAAGAAATAGTAATTGCTTATGTCCAATAATATCTTAAATATTTTCCTATGAAGTATTTTTCATTATATAGTTGCCAATATTTAGCAGATGCTGGGGAAAAAAGATCTCATGTATTCACTGGTTTTTACCTTCCCCCTTACCTTCTATTTCCTAGGATAAGAATGCTAATCTTGAGAGTAAATTCCAAATTGTTTTCCTTTTTGAAGAAGTAATAAAATTAATTGCTTTTGTTGAATGAAGTTGCCTGTCTTCAAACAGTAGTACTGTGACCAACAGGCTAAGGAAAAAGGCTAAATAGCATAACCTTAAAACTTGCATAGGTACAATCATGCTCTCTAAAAGAGTATAATAAACATAGATCATTTAATAATACTGAACTGTAAAAATGAGAGTAATTATTCACTAAACACTTTCCCTTTGTTAATGCCTTAGAAACAGCTGAGTCTAAAAAGATACTACTCTTAGGGAAGGTATCAATTTCTGTGGACAAAGTGCAAGGGTTTACTCGCTCCTGATTCCCTCTGCCTGACTTGGTGTGGGGCCTTCAGTGCCCTGCTCCACTCTGTGGGTCTCCTCTTTGGTGAAAAAGAGATTTCACTGCCTGTGTCACTGTAGTGAATTTCTTCTGAAAAAGCCTCTAGCATGAGTAGTTCCTCATGGTGGTAAGGAAGGTGATGCTGCAGTTTATTTACAGGTCAATAATTCGTGTAGCTGATTTCAGAGAGAAACCACACAGGTTTGGGAACAATGCAGTTAATGTCTAACCTCCTACCCTTGCTGAATATAAACACTCTTGTATTGTATAAAACCCAACACTTTTCTCCTGACTGTTTAAACACAAATACAGCTGATGTTACCTTAACTAATTTCTGTCCTTTACCCCAGTTCAAAATTACCTTTTGTTGATGCAGAATGGTTGGGAGACATTTACTAATGAGGAAAGAAGGAATAAAAAAAGTCTTAATACATTTTTAATAATGTGTCCAATAGCCAGGTTGACTGACTAATCAGACTTTGTCCCACAGCTCTGATCACAGGAACTTCCTTCCAGCTCAGTCACCTGAGTCTTCAGCTACAAAGTGGGGATAAAAAGCTGAATTCTATAAAAGCACCATGAATTGTAAGACAAGGAGTTCCACAGAAATGCCACATCCTGCCATATTAGAATGAATGTCTTTTGAGCAATGGTAGATGATTTTAAGGTGGAAGGAACTGGAGGCAGGCTGAACTATCTGCCTCAGAACACCAAGGCCATCCAGATGTATGTCAGCCATGCAAATTCCTCATAAGGAACCAATAACTGACAGATAGAATGATATTATTACACTAACCAAGCAGAGGTTGTTCTCAGCCAAACAGAGGAGAAGCCAAGCCAGCCATGGTGCACTTGAAAAGAAGTGCAGACGAGGAGGAATCCTAAGTTCTAACCACCCTCTGAACCACGAGTGAGGCGAGGGAGATGGCTGGGCCCAGGAATGCTCCTTCAGGAAGTGCTCGTGGTTAAAAACAGAAGCAACCACATGAATAAGAGGTTTTAGGAGACAGCTAGACGACATTGATTGAAAAGAAATATTAAAGCACAGGAAAAAAGGAAACCAAGAAGGATTGAAAGGCCCAAAAGATCTGTATGCATTTGAACCTGGTTTCAGGAGAAAAGTAAAACCCAAATAACTGAAGATTCAGACATCCTATGACACCAACATATTCTTGTAGTTAGAAAATAAATAATTAATAATTTGGTCTTTCTTTGCCCTCTAGAAGCTTTCTCTTAAACAAAAAAATGACTTAAGACAAATGATAATATCTGTAGTCTCAGAAGAGTGAATGAAAGACTATTCTCTTCTTGTCTTCTGATTTCATACACAGAATTGATGCTTTAATATTCCCTTGCACACTCTTTCAGAGTGTGAGTGTCAAGTACACTTAATGATCAGCAGAAGTGCCCCTTTTCATCGCCCACTGAGCACAATGATGGTGTTTTAGAAAATTCTATGGAATTCAAGTTTTCCAGAGACTTTGATGGACAGTTTTTGTCAAAACTGAACGGTAACTTAATTCAGATTTCCAGATTTATGGAAATTCAGGTTCATATCACAGGCAGCCCATTTGCTTTTAATTTCAGGAGTTAGCTCAATTTAGTGTTCTTATAGCAACAAGCCTTAAAACCAATGCTAAAATCTATCAATATAATTTTCGCTATTGCTTGTAAAATTAAGGGTATGCTTATTTTTCTCTATTTTTCTGTATTACAGTGATTAGAGCAAAAATATCCAGTGAAAAGGTGGTTCCTGCCAGTGATGATCCTCTTGACACCCACAAAACGATCCGGTATGAAATCAAACAAATAAAGGTACATGGAATCACTTAGCTATTTTGAAATTCAATGCTGATAACCAATGTATATGACTGCAGTTCAGCCATAGTGCTTTAAGCTGGAACAGGCTTCAGTTAGACCAAAGTGAAGTACATGGAATTAATCAAAATAGGGATTTAAAACCAAAAAAAATCAGGGGGAGGGGGGAAGAAAGCTATTTTGACATTCATCACTTAGTTACTAAAGGATATTTTGATGCAATTCTTTGTTATTCTCAAATGCTTTAAACAGACTTTATGAAGACATACTTCAGTCTAGGAATGGTGTTCAGTACTTTCCCTGTTTCTGGTCTGTAGTTGATGACCTATGTGGCATTATGATTTTGAAACTCTCTGGATGATTCAGACATTATAGAGGAATGTATTTCCAGCTGAAATAGCCAGGACCTTGGTTCATAAGTGAACAGGGATAGCTGCAGGAAGATCAGTCCTTCCCTGATACTCACACAAACAAAACTCCATTTGGATCAACATTGCTAGGAAGCAGACACAAAGCTGGAGCACACAAAATTACACTAATCCAGAATCTCACAGGATTTTTCCATTATTTGTTCAGCTCCAGTAGAGAGACACACTCTTTAATGTACTTTAAGAAGAGATACCTCCAGCCCATTCAGGTCATCATCAAACTCCCACTGATGTTAAAAAGCTCACTACCTACCTGTTTCTAGAACACACAACAAATAGGTGGTCTCTTTCAGTTAAAATGTAGTGTGCATTTGTGGGTTTCTGGTTTATATTGTTTGTTTCCAGTTTTCCAGGGGGCTTTATCTCTCATTTTTCACAGACTGTTCTTTTGCATTACTTGCATGGACTTGTATTAGTACATTTACTAGGAATACTTCAGTAGATCATTGTGAATGGCTACATGCTTTAAAAAAAATTCAGTCCTTCAAATTGTACCAACAGATCGCCTCACAGGACTTTTGCAAAGAAAAGTCAATGGTAAACAAGAATATCTCAAAATATTCACAAGTGTGATGATCATACATGACTGCTGTTAAGGTTTTATAGCAATTTCAACAAGCTGATTCTTTTTACCTTGCTATAACAAACCCCAAAACTCTTCATCATCTGCCACTTTGTCTTCTAGAACTATTAAGGATATTTTCAAGCGTTTCTTTACAGAAATAAGTCTAGAAATATGAGAACAATTCTCCTTCCTCCCACTAGCACTTTAATTTTCTGTTGCTACCTTGAAACACTTGAGTAAACCCATAGCTCAGCAGAAAACAGAAGAATGAGAAATGTTCTTCAGTAACAGCACACTAAAATATCTGGAATGTATTCATATAATGGAGCTACTTTAGAGTTTCTCCTGAATTTTTGTAAGTTGAGGCCTATTCAAAACTCAGGCATCACTAAGAGTTCTTCATTTAATTTCACAAAGCTTTAGAAGGCAAGTCAGCAAGGACTGATGGACCACTGAGTGGATAAGAGACTGGCTGGATGGCTGCACCCAGAGAGTTGTGGCCAACGGCTCAATGTCCAAGTGGAGGCAGGTGACAAGTGGTGTCCCTCAGGGGTCAGTATTTGGACCAGTGCTGTTTAACATCTTTGTTGGAGACATGGACAGCAGGACTGAGTATACCCTCAGCAAATTTGCTGATGATACCAAGCTGTGTGGTGTGGTTGACTCCCAAGAGGGAAGGGATCCATCCAGAGGGACTTTGACAGGCTGGAGAGGTGGGCATTGCCAACCTCATGAAGTTCAACAAGGCCAAGTGCAAGGTCCTGCACCTGGGTTGGCACCAATCCAGGCTGGGGGAAGAATGGCTGGAGAGCAGTCCTGAGGAGAAGGACTTGGTGGTGGTAGTTCATGAGAAGCTGGACATGAGCCACCAGCGAATGCTGGAGCGCAGAGAACCAATTGTGTCCTGGGCTGCATCAAGAGAAGTGTGGCCAGCAGAGCCAGGAAGGCGCTTCTGCCCCTCTACCCTGGTGAGACCCCATCTTGAGTGCTGTGAACAGTTCTGGTGCCCTCAGCATAAGAAAGATATGGACCTGTTGGAGAGAGAGGGTGCAGAGAAGGGCCACCAAGGTGATCAAAGAGCTGGAGCAGCTCTGCTATGAAGACAGGCTGGGAGAGTTGGGGTGTTCAGCCTGGAGAAGAGAAGGCTCCAGGGAGACCTTAGAGCACCTTCCAGTGCCTGAAGGGGCTCCAGGAAAGCTGGGGAGGGGCTTTTCATCAGAGAAGATAGTGATAAGACAAGGGGTAATGGTTTTAAACTGAGAGAGGGGAGATTTAGGTTAGATATTAAGAAGAAATTCTTCACTCTAAGGGTGGTGAGGGACTGGGATGGGTTGCCCAGGGAGGCTGTTGATGCCCCATCCCTGGAGGTCTTTAAGGCCAGGTCGGACGAGGTTTTGTGCAACCTGGTTTAGTGGGGGGCTTCCCTGCTCATGGCAGGGGGGTTGGAACTTGATGATCTTTAAGGTCCTTTCCAACCTTAATGATTCCATGATTCTATGACTGGCCATACCAGAAAGGTTTACATGCTAATAAATGATGCCCTACATTATTACATACAAGGTAGACTAAAGACAAATGGGTCATAACAGTCCCACCCTTCAAATTCTTTCTCCTGGCCAGAAGAGAGTTAAGAGGAAGCAGGAGCTGAGTGGAGACTCCCACGCTGGCACGCAGCTGCTCAGCTGTGCTGGGACCCAGCTCCCAGCTCCACAGCTCTAACAGACCCAGTGAAAGGATTTTTGTTTGAAATCCCTGCAACGCCGAGTGGGCGAGTGAACAGGAGCTTCTGTGAAGTGCAGCTCTGGTGTGGGATGGCTCATAACCTCAGCGTGGCACTGAAGTAAAGCCACACAGCAACTCAGTCTGCTGCTGGGAGATCGTGCAGGAACTGCCAAAGAGTGATGTAACCTGTTACATTCTAAACATATCATGCAGAGGTGGCAGACGAGCAAAAACTAAACAGGACTGGGGATACTGAAAAATTACTGAGCAATACTCAGTTTTAAATTAACAGAAGCTTAATAGGAAAGTGTTATGGATTGCACTGTAAAGTCTGCATCAAGTTACAGAAGTAAAGAGAGTGAAGAATTTTAAATTGCTCCTGCTTGTAAACATTGGGTAAGTGTAAAGTAAGCAGTTCAAATAACATACAATACCCCAGAGGAGTGGGGCAATTCACAGATTAACATGACAGAAAAAGCTTGTCAGCGGTCTTCACTCTCAGCCTCATGGACTTGGGACCTCCTTGTATATCTCAGCTTCCTCAAAAACTTGGCTGATCAGAGCAATAAACTGGTAACACTATTTCCTGCCCTTTCCCTCAGATGATAACATTTAAAAGCATCTAAATCATAACTATATGTCCAATGGTAGAATCCTCTCTTGTTGCTATTACAGTCTCTCTTCTCTGGTGTGCTCACAGCCTGATTGCCCACACTGTAACCATTACGACCTGAAGTGATGATCCACTGAATGGCCCTTGTGATATCAGGCAGCCCCGAGCACAGGTTTCTGGCTAACCCTAGGCATAAACACTTCCAGGGTTGGGGATATGCTAAGAATTCACTTTATATAACACAGAAAGTAAGAACTAACTCCCTAACACCCTTTGCAGCTGTATGACCTACCTAGCTAAAACATTTTTTTCAACTCAGTATTAGTTTTGATGGATGCTTTTGAAGCCACACACACATTCACAGTCTCCTCAGCAATTTTTCTCCCTTCTAGGAAAAGGAACATAGACCCTACATTTTACTACACCTGTAAATTCAGCCAAATGCTTCTGCCTCTCTTGTACGTGTAACATTACTGTGACTGGTTTATACTACACCTGTCAAAAAAACTAGATTTCTGTTATTTTTAATCCAATGCAGTAGACTTACCATTAAAACATTGGTATTTTTTGACAGAAATACTATATATGACTTTGATTTTCATTTGCAGAAATCAGAAAAAAAGAATAACGATGCCGTTTGTTCATTTTCTATATATATGGCCTGTTAAGAAGCCATCTCTTTTTTCTTTTATTGTAATATTTACAGTGAGATACTAAGGCAGAAGAAAATACATAATTAATATGCAATTGAGTATTTGTCTTCATAATATTATTGCTATTGACTTGGTCATCACACTTATCCTGAGAAGCCATCTAAATATTAAGAGTGCCATTTTGTTCAACATTATCAGAGTAGGAACACAAGGCCCAAGTTATTACTGTCATACGTGACCTCCACACATTTTACCAAATTAAACTAGTATAAGCAAAACTGTCAAGTGCTTTCCACACAAGCTGCCTGGATGGAAACCCACTGAAAATATGAGACTTCTTTTAGAAGAGGGTGAGGTCTCATAGTGGGCAGAAGAGGAGGTGTTTGAGCTAAACACAATGATACCTACACTTGGAATGACAGATGCAGTTTTAAAGCCAGGTATCAGTCACTACGTAAAGCTAAGAAGAGAAGCCATGATATAGTTGAAAAGGCTTAGAGAACGTGAAAGATAGAAGAGTGTAATTATTAGAACAGGAACATGCCTAAGACACTGAAAGTATTACAGTCTTAAAGTATTCTAAAATCTTACAGCAACAGCCATGTACTCTCTGATCCTTGGTTATTTGTATCAGCAAGACAGGGACAGTGTCAACAGAGACTTTAGTAACAGGCTCACACCTCTCTATTCTCCCAAATCCTCACCCTGTTTTCCTACCTTAGTAAAGCTCTACCAGAACCCCAAATGTAAATTTGGGGAATTGATCCAGCCATCTTATCCCTTCAGAGAGACAGTATCTACACTTCTAGCAGAGGAAAGAATATGACTGAGAAGATAAAATGTGATTTACTGAATTAAACAGAATGCTACAATCTTAAGAAATGCTTTAACAGATACCTAAGTCAAAACCAGAGGTAGGCCAGAGCTGTAACTTCAAAAAAATCTTCAACCAATCAAACAAGAAAATCCCTCCAAAACAAACACCACACTCATTTAAATATTAATTAGATCACCATTATAAGTTGCTGTGAATATTAATTTATTTTTGAGTAGCTAAATCCATTTGTATTGCCTGTATAATGCCTCTTAAGTTAATTTATATCAAGTGAGGAGACATTAAAAGGAAAGTTGTACCCTACTCTACATTGTGGCCCAACCCAAGGTTTCTGACTGTGGGGAGAACTCCAGACAGAGGATGCTCAATAGGTCACGCTGTTACTGTGAACAGGCATCTGTGTCTGGTACCCACACCCCGGGTAAGGCAGAGCTGAGGGTACCAGCAGCCAAGGATCCAGGTTCCAAAGACATCAGGAAATCAAACGGCTCTTAGTAGGAGCAAGGAAGGCCTCAACTGAGGTGCTGGGTCAGCAACCAGGCAGATCCTCTGCAATACACGAGGCAGCCTGCTCTACCTCCATCTGACAACTTCCAGAGTGGCCAGACACACAAGATTACTTTTATCTAAGAAAATTAGACACATGTTCATTGTCATTATATAGATTTTCTATTACTTCCACTGCTGCTTTGTGCAGGATACTGACTGGATTTAGGCTTGGTGTGTTTGTTTCTTCTACTAAGTATTTCAAATTCACATCTAATATTTTTGGACCAGAAGCCCAATGACAACACCTTTGGCTTTTTTTATTCAATAAACAAGGCTTCAGAAAAATCAACATATTACCGTGAATTTTCTAGTGCCCTGTACTATTTAAATCTCCTGAGAGAACTCAAGTGACATGAACACACGTTTCAGTGAGGCCAGCTGGAGCAGAGAGAGCCCACCCTGGGGAGCTGTGAGCTCCAGGCTGTCCCACAGCTGTCAGCATGCAGCACCACGTCACTGAGCAGGGCCCCAGGGGAGCCAGGGTTTGGTTATGTCATACTAGGTGATGACAGGCATCCTGAGGTTCACCAGCATCTCACGGTTCCTTGGTTTGATCTGTCAGTAGCTTGCTTTAAGCATCATTTTCATAGTTGGAAGCAGCCCATCTGAAGGCTGCTCAGGCTTTAGGCCTCCACCCACCCCTGTCGGGGCTGCAGCCTCTTGTTCTGAGAGCTGGATCCCATTCCCAACATTTATTGGAGAAAGTTGTACTGGGCAAAACTCTGGATGTGGAAAAGCAGCTTGCTTTCGTGAGAGAATCCAAGAACAATGCTCAGTTCCTTAGCACACTTCATGTCCTTGAAGATACACACCCTTACACTCATCAAGATCGAATTTCCCACATTAATTTACGAAGAAATTTCTGCCTCTTTCAGTGATGAGGTGAATGGGGGGTCTGCATCACCCCTTAGATGGAAGATGCCAGTTGAATATAACTTGAAGAGAAAGCTTTAAAGAGCTTTTTTAAAACCACTGAAAAAGCACAGTTTAAAACCTATAATTTAAAAAAAAAAAAAAAGAGACCTGATTTCCTTGTAAAAATGATGGAAAGGGTCTCATTGTTGGCATTTTCTCATATAAGTTCAGACTACAGAGCCTTTTTTAAAGAGATGCAACATATACTTCTTTCAGATGTCACTTGCAACTGTTTCTTCTTGAATGTTTTCCACTGCTGACTTTCTGTTTCTGATAACTTTCAGATGTTTAAAGGATTTGAAAAGGTCAAGGATGTCCAGTATGTCTACACCCCATTTGATTCGTCACTCTGTGGTGTGAAGCTAGATGCTAACAACAAAAAACAGTATCTTTTGACAGGTAAAAACATCACAAAATTAATGTACCTATAAAACCAGAAGGAACTGCTTAAAATTGACTGCACAAATATGCCAATCCTTGCTAAACAAGTGCACTAAATAATACAAATACAATGCAATGTACTAACTGTGTAAAGCTGTAATTATACCCTGATCTTACATGTTCTCCATCCTCCACCCAACGATCTCAAAGCAGCTTCAAAGGAAGTTGCAGTCAGTAGCCATATAATTAGTAAATAGGAAGTATGTCATTAGTATTGAAACCCAACAGCACTGATTTTCCCAGGAAGGCAAACATGTTTAATGACACACCACCTGCCTATGTGAGTGCAGATATGGGGCTCTAAGCAATTACAGATTTTTCTGGAGTCTGGGAATCTAATTTAAGATACTACTGCATTTGTATCCAACCCTTGCTGGCAGATGATCAACCCCTTTTAAAAAATAACCTTCTTCAATCTTTAACATTTATCCAGCTTGCAATCAGCAGAATAGTTCTCTCAGTTACAATTTACACTTCTTGAAAAGAGTGTGAAACGTGACTCATCTGGGACAATTCAGATATTCTTGCTATTTAGAAAACCAGTTTTATTTGCTTGCCTTATTTTTCTTATTTTCCATACTGTAGGCCAAATTTTAAGTGATGGTAAAGTTCACATCCATTTATGCAACTACATTGAACCATGGGATGATTTATCCTTGTCTCAAAAGAAGAGCCTCAATCAGAGATATCAAATGGGCTGTGGCTGCAAGGTGAGTACAGAGGGAAACACTGTCTCATGGTGGAGCAGTGATGGGGTTTTTATACACCGTGTATTTTGTGTTGGTGGAGGATGAATAGTTAAAGAACTGGAGAGTTGGGCGGGGAGCAACTTGATGAAATTCAACAAGGGCAAGTGTAGAGTCTTGCATCTGGGGAAGAACAACCCCATGTACCAGTAGAGCTTGGGGGTTGACCTGCTGGAGAGCAGGGTAGGAGAAAGGGACTTGGGGGTCCTGGTGGACAGGAGGATGACCATGAGCCAGCAATGTGCCCTTGTGGCCAAGAAGGCCCATGGCCTCCTGGGGTGGGTTAGAAAGGGTGTGGTTAGTAGGTCAAGAGAGGTTCTCCTCCCCCTCTATTCTGCCTTGGTGAGGCCACATCTGGAATACTGTGTCCAGTTCTGGGCCCCTCAGTTCCAGAAGGACAGGGAACTGCTTGAGAGAGTCCAGTGCAGAGCCACAAAGATGATGGAGTGGAACATCTCCCTGATGAGGAAAGGCTGAGGGAGCTGGGTCTCTTTAGCTTGGAGAAAAGGAGATTGAGGGGCAACCTCATTAAAATTTGTAAATATGTTAAGGGCAAGTGTCAGGACAATGGAGCCAGGCTCTTCTCAGTGATATCCAGTGATAGGACAAGTGGCAATGGGTGCAAACTGGAGCACAGTAGATTCCATGTAAATATCAGGAAGAACTTCTTTCCTGTGAGAGTGACAGAGCCTTGGGACAGGGTGCCCAGAGAGGTTGTGGAGTCTCCTTCACTGGAGACATTCAAACCCTCCTGGTCACGTTCCTGTGTGATGTGCTCTGGGTGACCCTGCTCTGGCAGGGGGGTTGGACTGGATGGTCTTTTGAGGTCCCTTCCAACCCCTGGGATTCTGTGATTCTGTGCAATCTGCTGAACGAATGCACTGTTTCCCATGTAGATTACTACCTGCTACATGGTGCCCTGCTCGATCACTGCACCCAACGAGTGCCTCTGGACAGACTGGCTGATCGAACGGAAGCTGTACGGGCACCAGGCCAAGCACTACGCCTGCATCAAGAGAAGCGACGGCACGTGCAGCTGGTACCGAGGTGGGCCTCCCCCCGAGAAAGAGTTCATTGACATCAGCGAACCTTAAACCGGGCACTTCCCAACAAGCCTGGGAATCCAACGCCATCAAACACTGCACGCTCACAGCTTTGAACTGCCATCGTCTAATTGTATCTGTCGCTTAAAACAAAACCAAATTGTCCTGTACGGCTAAAGTCCGAGTCTGTGGAATTGGCACTCGCGCAAGACGAGGAACAAACCTCCTGGAGGTGGCCCCTTTTGTAAAGTTATGCTTTGCACAGAGAGGCTCAGGCTGAGAATGCTCCTCCATGTCCTCCAAGGCATAACAAGTTTCCCTTTTTCCAATATGAATGTACAAGAACAAAAGAATTGCCAGAGTTTTGTCCCCTGCTTCTGTTAACCTACAGATTGAGAGAAGCCTGTGGTTTATTCCAAGATTCCAAGATGGTTCATTCCATCTTTCTCATGAACTACAGAATGTTTTATAGAACTATTTTTTTTTCTGTATGGAAGTCTTCTGATACACAAGAATTATTGTACAGTGTATATGTAAACTATTATAACAATGTGTTATAAAAAAAAAAAAGATTTAAAAAAAATCCCTGTTTTTCCGTATCTGTTGAAAGAAGTTGAACACTTGACTGATTAAACAATCTGTGCTCCATTTCTGTATGTTACTTATCTCATAGTTTTTGTTAGTTACAGAGTTGTAACTTTCATGGATAACTAAGTTAAAAACCAGCCTTGATAATCAAAATCCTCTTACCCAGTTCAATATTCCTCTGGACTAGCTATGCCTTGTTGAAGGAAAAGCCAGATGTTCCCATGCTTCAGCTTTTTATGGGACCAACACCAATAATGACACTAAAAAGCTAAACCTGCTTACATTTACAGACACCAAATCCATCACCACAGCAGCTGTGGGACTTGATAACAGCCCTCAAAATATGTCACTAGGTTGCTGCATTTCAGCACTGTTCAAAGCCTTGGCTTTAGAAACTCATGCAATAGATGTAAAAATACATGTAACAGATACTTAACAACATGCACTGCAAATTTATTCTGAATAGCTCTCAAATATTTGACCAAATTTAATAGTTTAAATTCACATTAATGGTTTTTTCACTCATGAATACCCATCACACGTGGTCTTAATGAATTTGGCAACTCATGAATTTACACTAGAGAAGTGTTACAACGTAGTTTGCCTTTTAGCTTTTAACATCTTAACTTTCACAAATTGATTACTGTGGTTGGGAACTAATCTCACACATATTCAAGTTTACAAAAGTAACTTAATTCATGTTGGCAAAAAAAAAAGAAAAAAGAAATTATTTCAGTAAATGCCAAAGTTAAGACAGTTGTCCAGCTGTCTGAGTCCTAGGAACTGGATGGGAACTGTCACATGGGACATGAAGCTGTTAGAGCTGCCTTTTCTGGCATGTTTTACTCCAGTTTTCTCCATTGGGTTTCTTTCACTTCACTCCAAATTTGGCTAGAAATTACTCTCATGTATTCGCCATATGAGAATTTCGAACAACATGCAGAGATTTAAACAGTTCTGTCCTTGTTTGGTTAGCTCAGGACTACTTAAAGGTCTGACACACACACTTTCCTCATTCCTGCATCCGCAGCCATGGGCTCATCAGGAACCAGAGCTGTTACCATCTACGGGTTCAAGGGTCCAGCCTTCCAAGCAGTCCCTTTTGACTGTTTGCTACAAAGTCCTCATTAAATCATCAGGACCTACCTTGGCAAAGAAGGCAGGCACATCTTTAAGAGTACAGGCACCTCTAATTCTATTCACTTCAACAAAGTAGTAGCTTGGCCATAAAATTCAGCACGTCCCACATATCTTGTCACGCCCTAAGATACAGTGAATTGGATAGATCGTGTATGCTTGCAAAAAACCCTGTATAAATTATTTTTGTGACATATTTTTGTTTGTGTGTTTCTAATGTTTATTTTGACAATGGCATGAATCCATATCTGAAGGACAGACAACAGAGTACTTTCCCTTTTTTTTTTTTTTGTGGCTAAACTTATGCAAGGCCAATGAAGTGCAAATGGTGAAGGCCAACAGGAAGGCAGGCCACTGTTCCTTTGAGGAATAGATGTCCCTTAATAGTCATTACTGCACTTTTTATTTACTGTAAATCAGTTTTGCTGGTTTAATTTACAGTCCTAAATTAACACAACATACGTTTGTGCTGCCCCATGGAAAGTCTAGCTCATTTTCTGCTTTGCTAAAGAGAAAAAGAATTACCTAACACTAGTTTGGACCATAGATGACTTATGAATACTTAAAAATGAAATTAAAGTGCTACATCTCTTCCAAAAAGGAATTGATATTGCAGAGACAATATTGACAGTGCTATTTACTGTCAGTGTTATGCCTTTTCATTACTAATTTACAGAAAGACTTAAAAACCAGACCTTATTTCCTCGTGTCAAACCAAAACAACTCCTGGACAAGCCTGCAAGAGCTTAATAATCATACCAAGTCTAAATCAAGCACATGGCTAATTAATATTCAGTGTATGGACAGTGTAGCAGTTGTTTCTGGTTTTTAACTCAACATTGTTCTGTTTCTATTTCAGTTTTATAGTAAGCAGACCTTAAACTCAACTAAACCACCTCAGATTGCCTTCCTTATGTGCCTTGTGAAAAGAAATGTTTCCTTTGATATCTATGAGCTAACTCTTAGATGAATTGTATGCCATAATTAGTTCAAAAGCCTTTTATACTTGACCTGCCATAAAATATCCCACATGAGGTGTTTCAAGGCGAATGGCCACCCAGTTTGATTTCTGTCTGAGCATAAATTTGGATAAATTCCCACAATGAATGGAACAAAGAGATATTTTTTTTCCTCATATCAATAAATATAGCAAAGAAAAGCCTTACAAAAAACCCTCTCAGAATAAGTTTCTATTTTCCCTGAGATTCAGCACTGATCAAGATTATGAAAATGATTCACTATAATGCAAGATTCCAAGTATGTTCTTTTCCTATCAAGATTTTTCCTGTAGTGGCATTGATATATTATCAACAGCAGATTCTTTCTACAGCATTTCATTTTTACTCCTCGAAACTCTGTATGTACCACAGGAAAGGTTAGAGCAGAAGTATAGCCTGGCACAACACTTGACTTTAATTTGAAAATTATGTGATTTATGATATGAGTAGGGAAAAGAGTGAAAAGGGAGACTGTACAGGTGAATGGTGGAAAATATCCACCTTCAGGATTGCTGACTTTTTCTCAATGTTCCAGTTAAGTTTTAATTAAATTGTCCAACAATTGTGTTGAAAAAGCCAGGGTTGTTTTTTTTTTTTCATGACAGAGAACATGGGAGGTGGGAATGTAGTGAAATAAAGGGAACTAATTACTGAGGGAAAGGCTGTAGATATGACTCAACTAGCAATGAGTTCAAAAAGCCTTACAGCTTTTTGTATAGTTTTAATCAGTCTGGGATGAATGTTTCTGTTTCAAAAAGTGTTTCATTAAAGCAGCTCCATTTTTACACAAAAGAATGGCATCTTTGTTTATTTACCTTTTATTACTGGCTAAGGACTCAGCACAAGTGATCCTCATAGCATGAAAGAAGCAGAAGAAACAAGCACAACAGCCCCTCTGGCATGCTGAGCTGAACACACAACCTACAGGGATTTGGAGATTCCCTTGCTCCCCTCCACAACCCCCCAACTGGTTTGCACTGGGGAGGGAGAGAGAGCTCCAAATTATGATGTGGAGAATAGGGAGGGAACAGAAGTGGAACTACCAAAAATTATTTTAAACTGTAAATACCAAATTCTGTAAAAGTAAACGCAAATGAGGCCAGCTATTAATAAACTGTTTAAAAACCAACAAAATTTAACCAGCACAATATGATTTCAAACCCTCAACTAGAAGACCTTGCTATTCCAACCATTTTGCAACCCATTCTAGAAATCTGAATAAGATGTAACTTGTACCACGTTGCCCGATTACTCTTCAAGCTGCAAAGTTGCAAATAATTTCTTCAGAAAGAAAAACAAGGCAATGAGCTTCATTTAGCACAATCAGTTATTACAGTATTAATGAAGAATGCCGAGGAATGAAGGGGGTTGGGGGGGAACCACTCAAATATTTGTTATACTCTGAGGCAAAATATGCATTATAAACAGTTTCTTGTTTGCGTTCAGTAACTGAACGTGAATTGAATCACTTGTTCAAGACAGCAGCTTGCAGCTGAACTGGCAGACCCACTACAGGGCCTTACTATGTAGAAATTAAAAGCAAACACATTAATTCTGGTCCCAAAATCAAAGGATATTTTCTTTGTTTCTACATACTGCAATTTAGCAATGCATTAAAAAGGCCTGCTTTTTAACAACACCAGAGAAGCACAGAGTATCTCAAGCTGGAAGGGATCCCCAAGGACGATGCAGCCCAGATCCCTGCTCCTTGCAGGACTACCTAACTCTAAACCATATGGCCAAGAGCATCATCCAGATGCTCCTTGAGCTCTGGCAGGTTTGGGGCCATGATCACTTCCCTGGGGAGCCTGAATAATGGCTGATAAAATAACGAAGAAGGAACAATAAATTGTGTGCAGGAAATTATAAACCAGCTTTAATCTTGGCCATTCTCTGGAAGACAGAGATTTTAAATTCATTACCATTTTAGAAAAGCATATTGTAAAACTTGAGATGTGGTTCTGCTTCTCCACTGCTATGAATGAAGCCCAAGGCACAAAACCTTCCTTTGCATGAAAAAAAAATAAATCGAATTTTTATGAAGTTGTATACTTTCCTGACAAATCCATCATCACCCCCTACCATTCTGAGAAGAACTGTGTGGGACAATACTTAGACCTGCCCCTCCAGATCAGAACCATTCTCCTTTGGCACTACAAAACTTCTGTGTAGCAATTCACTAAGTACACAACTGTAGCGAAAGCTCTTTTCAGAAGTGTCATATGCCACAAAGGGAGTGGAATCATCTGTGAGTTAATATTCCAAAGAAGCCAGAGAGAACCAGGAAAGCAGTATGAAGAGCCATCCTGCCACTCTTGCAACACATCCAAACATCCAGCAGAACTGCACCACCCTGCATTTATCACCAAAAGATGAGAGAGACGTGGCAGAAAGACAACTTTAGAAGACATCTTAGTCAACTGCTGTCACTGAGGCTTCTCTTAGATGCCACCTATGATAACAAAGGGCTAGTACAGTGTGGGGACCTTACACAAGCAGCTGGCACTGCTACTTGACACACTGCTGTGTGACATGCTGAATGGATTAAATTCTAGAAAGAACTGATGCTCCTCTGCTACTCTATATATACAGCCAGCAAACAGCCCCCCTCCAGTTCCCCTCCATGCTGAAAGCAGTTCCTCTAAAGAAATAGACTCAGGAAAGACTTCATGTTTATAAATTGTAAGAAAAGAAAAAAAGAACAGGCTGCAGCATAAGACAGGTCAGAAACAAAGGCCATGACTGGTACATTATGAATGCATTGATGTCTATAAAGGACTGGGAAACAACGTCAGCTCAGGTACATGAAGACCACACCTCAGAAATACCCTGATTTTAGATGAGTTCAAAGCTGTACACTGACAGGCACACAGCCTTGTGCCTCATCTACAGAGATAATAAGCACTTGGAACATACCATAAAGACCTATGTTGAAAACAAACCATAAAAGCAGCTCGTGCTTTAATAGTTGTGCTATGTCCTTTATAAGCATTTAATCTCTTCAAGATCTGAAGCTGGTTAGCTGAAAAATTACTACCTTCACATCTGAAAATCTTCAGTTAACCATCACAGTGCTTTCAAGTGGTCACCCAGTATCATCCCTCTGAAAGCTTCCAAAATTACTTTTAAAACAGGCAGTAAATATGGGAAATAAAATGTGTGTTTACAGTTCCTGTTTTACAGAGACAGTAAATTTAGAATTGTTTTTTGCACGTACCATTTCCTTGTGATTTGGATAGAATGTTTGCTCAATTAAAGGGAACTTCTCTGGACCCAAAGTTTTGTAGACAGACACCAGCTGAGCAAACTGTAAAATAAAGCAAAACAAAAGGGTTAGGAAGAAACTACATTCTATCAAAATTATCTCACACTCTCATCTTGCTCCTTGTCTTCTCTGTGTCACACACTCAATAAACACATACACATTGCACACTTTCTCTCTCCCATGCACACCTTAATGCACCCAAGCTGTAACTTCATCCACAGATCAGCAAAGAACAACCCCCCTGAGGGCTATGCCTTCACACGGACAGAAGTTGTAATACACTGGAGTAGTGGTTTTCAGATACCTCGTAGTCTGCATAGTTTAAGCTGATTTTGTGATACTAAAATAATTGTAATTGTCCATTTTCTACCATCTTTAATGAGAAATCAGACAGATTTCACACTAACTTAGCCTCATTGACATTGAAATTTTGCTAAAGTGGAAAACTTAAAAGGCAGAGCTATGTCATATGTAACAAGTCAGTTGAAGAACAACAAGAGAACTTGGAATTCCTAGGCTCTAGACAGGTACCATAGCCACACAGCCCTTCTTCCACAATCATTAAACAGCTACATGGTACTGGCACTTCTATTCACGTTTTCTTCCTGGGCTCTTTCTCTGACATATCCAATCTACCTATATGTTGGGCTGCAGTAACTTGACACAGAAAGCAAAACAACACTGAAACACAAGACAAAGAATTCTTCATTAAACAGAAATGTATTTCGGGGCCGTTCTCTTCAGTGGACAGATCAACTCTTCTAAGAGTTCAGAAACTAAATCACTCTTTAAATCACAGTTTGGCAAGTGAGGTTTCCAGGGAGCAAGATGCCTTTGGCAGACAAAAGACCACTATTGTTCCAGGACTCCAAAGCTCTGGCTTGTACATGCCTGTGATGTGTTTAATTGTCATGATGCCAACATGAGACATAAACAACTTAGCACAACAGCTTGAATGGTGGGATTTGCTGGTTCCAAACAGGGAAAAAAAGCAAAGAACAATGGAACTCTGTCCATAGTGCAGTTTGATCAAATACCTGCTCTGTTAATGCAATTTAGGGTGTAGGGAGAGTAAAAACTGTTTGAAGAGGGGAAAAAATTATGAAAACTTTGCATCATATTTCCAGCTGGCAGAAAGAATTTCTTTAATTCAGTGGTGTTTACTTTGGTTTGGTTAAAACATATATTTAAATTTTGAAGTTCAGTGGAAAATACCTTAATGATGAGTAGTCTTCACTGAAGGCTTAGGAAATTCTAGTTGGATAGTGTGCTATACAAAACAAACCTCAAGGAAAGGAAATATCATCACAGCTACCAAAATAAAGTGGCTTGCGAACAGGATTCCTGACAACTTACACTTTATTGCTGTTCTATTCCAAGATCCAAATTCAGGATTTCATAAGCAAATTCAGGATTTCATAAGCAAATTCAGGATTTCATAAGCAAATTCAGGATTTTGGCCTAATAATTGTTATGTTAAAATGAATCAATTCACCTACCTTTAAGTAAAAACCTTTACAAAGAAAATAATATGGTTGTATTTCCTTTGCTTCTTTCCTTATTTTCTTTTCAATTTTCACTGAAAGCAAGGAAAGGACAGGGTGGAACTGACACTTGGTAGGGGCTGTGGCATTCACTCAAGAGTTAAGAAAGCTAGGATTCAGATGAATACTAACAACTGCTTACTTAAAATATTATTAACCACAGATAATACACATGTACCACGAAGGAAATGCAGGTTTAAATCTCCTGAGGCAGGGGAGGAAACTAATTTTCCACAGCTGGGGGGAATGATGTACCCTTTGCCCCTGCTGGGACACTGCTTCCCCAGTGTCCCCGCAAACTTATGAACCTCTAGTCAAACTTGTCTCTCCCAAGGAAGCAACTTGATAAATTCAACCCAAATTCACATAAAATTTTGGTGTTCTAACTGCACATCTTTAAACTGCTTTAAGTATTTCTTACTTTCGCTGATTCTTACTGAGCAATTTCTGAAAAAGAATTTAATCTATGTTTTAATGAGCTTTTATCAAGTTTGTAAGGGTGATTTGGATTATATCTTTTTTATATTTTCCTTTGGAGCAGCTGAACAAAACAAACATCAGTTATACATACTGAAGTATGTATACATACTGAAATAACAGACCACTTCTGAAAATCCTGTTGTCCCTGGACACTTTGGAAGCTAGACAGAGCTTACAAACAGGCTGAAAGCTGAATACAGAATATCTCCCTGCCTGCTTTTCTATCCAAACCAGGTTGTAAAGGTCTGCTGGAAACTACAATAACAAGTTTGATTTAATATTTTTTAGACTTCATTCAAAAGAAAAAAAAAACACCAAACCCTTATTAATGCTTTGCCTTGATTTGAGTTTGGAAAATGGTTTGCTCTACTGGTCTAGCTAATATAACCTTAAGTTACACCTTTAAATAAATGTAAAGTTTATAAAATTCTTCCTTGGGCAAGAGTATAATCTTATTAGATGATAAACTACTGAAATACTATCTTAATCCACCACTGAATATTATCAAATACAGGGTGTTCATGAAACAGAGAACACTGGCAGAGCCACTCAGTAGTTAAGATGATGAGAACTGTGAGTGATTGTAACAATTATTTAAAAAAAGAAACTCAGAGTTTGGTATTTCAGCAGCAGTCTTTTCAACATCTTTAAAAAAAAAGTAGAAAAAAGGTCTTTTAGCTCTTATTTTAGCGAGCTGGATTTAATTCTTATTTTCAAACTTTGATTCTTCTTTGCAGCTCAAAGAGAGATATTCTCAGGTACATATATTTATGGTTTTCAGACTATATTTTTAAGGGAAAATAGTGAGATTTTGTAACACCCCGTGTAATGTCTGCTCTTTTCTTTCCTACTGGGGATTAAATGCTTTCACATCCAGGCCTATGGATTGTTCCACCATAAAGAACAGGAAGGCACCAGCTGTACTTTCTCTTCTCTCCAACAAAGTATGACACAGAAATACACTGATAAAGAAAAGCTTAATGGGGTTTCATCACATAAAGAGCAGAACACTATAAATTTGACTTCACAGACTGTACTGTACCCAAGCAGTGCAGAGGTACACAAAATAACTTTGCTAACTTCATAAAGATTTTACTAATGACTTTGCTTATCACTTTAGAGGACTTAAAATGTGCTTAATTGCATGCTCTGTAATTAAGAAATGCTCAGATTTTCTCCTGTACAAACTTCTTCCTCAAAGATAACTAGATATGGTATTTAAAATTAATTGCTCCAGATGGTGCTTTGTGCCACCTTTAATTCCAGCAAGCTCCTAATCTCTCTCACCAGACTGAATATCTCATTGTCCATTCTAGTGGAGAATTCCCTGGTATGTTGAATAAAATTTTCATGCAACAACCTACTTCACAGTTGCCCAAACAGCTGCTCCCCCATCAGGGAAGTACCACTGAGCTGGGTATTATAAATATTTTTCTGTCAGATATTTTCCTTTTTTTTTTTTTTTTTTTTTTTGACTGTTCATTATCTGTGCTCTTCACAAGGTAAAGCTGCACCTGCTGATAGTGGAAGAACTCCAACCAGCAATCTAATACTTCATGGTAACAACCACAATGATCACAAACTTCACTGGATAGTCTGTCTCCCCAAACCAGATGAGCTGGCATTCTGTAGGACTAGGGAAACAGGAAAACTTTGATGTTTGGACACTTTTTGAATCCCTGTCACTAAACAATGGTGCTTTTAGTTCAGATTTAACTGATCTTTGACCTCTCTAAGGTGCAGACACAACTCCAGAGTGAAGAAATGCAAAGCAATACTGGTTTACTTCTGGATTTCATAGAAACACAGAATAGTTTGGGTTGGAAGGGACCTTAAAGCTCATCTAGTTCTAACTCACCTGCATGAGCAGGGAGACCTTCCACTAGACCAGGCTGCTCAAATATACTTATTCCCATATATAAATTTGCCTTTTACCAAACATATTAAATGTGTATCAGTGCTTGTGGGTGAACTTACTATAAGAATTTCTAAGTTTCTAGTACCATCTCAATATTCAGTGTTGCTGCCAGCTTTCTTTGAACATGTATTAATTAAAAGCAGATGATGCAAAACAGTTTAAAGATCAGGTTGTTATGCTGATCAAACATTTATACAAAGTTTCATTCTACTCTATACTCAAATCATTCCTTTGTAAGACTAAGAACTGATGAAAGATGGCTTGCCATGGAAATGGGGTAGAGGGAACTGATGTCTGAATCCATATATATATTATATTATTCCACACGAGCATGGATGGGGGCCTCAGCATTTGGATTTTCCCTTTCAATGCACAAAGTTCCCTTCTCCCTGTAACAACCTGCAGGCATCTCCTGTAGGGTCTGTAGGTAATGAAGCTGGAAAAGGAGCTGGTTTATGTTATAGGCTGGTTTATGTTACTTTTCTGTTAGGAAGCTAATAATGAAAATAACATGCTGATGTTTTTGTCCCCTTCAGAGAGCACCACAGAAAACATCCTGAAGTCTATTTTTAGGCTGAAATGTCAGTTTTTATGCTGAGGCTCAGAAATGTGGCTGGCCATTGCAGAAAAACATTATTTCCTTGTAAGAGTTAGAGATGTTCCAAAGCACAGACCAAGTTCCACAAGCACAAACAGGTCAGGAGTCCTTGCTAGCCAACAGATTGAGAGACAAACATTGTAGGTCCTTCAGAGGGAGCAGTGATGAAGCAGTTGTGTGGAAGGGGCTGGGAGGGTACATTTGACACACACACACTCAATTTTCTTTAGCCAAGGTTTTCCACTATGCCTGAATTTTAAAAGTTTGTTTTTCTCTTTGTGGGTTTCAATATATTTTTTTTTCATTACTATTGCCTGGGAAGTATTTGTGTTACTCTTTTTATGCTCTTCATAGTATGTTGTTTGTTGCAATTGGTCTACATTTCTTTTATTAAGGTCTAGCAAACGGTAAACACTTTTCCAGAAGGCTGAGTACACACACATTTGATTTGCTGTTTGCTACCTAGCATGAGAATTCAGGGGAACAGCCTGCTGACCATGGCTTATGATCCTCTGCCTGTCAGCAGGAGCTGACAGACAACTTAATGAAAGGATTCAGAGTTTCCAAGTCAATTCAAACTCCGACACAGCAACTGAACAATGACACGTTGCCTACAAATCAGTTTGGGCACATTAACAGAAGAGAGAAAAGATGGGAACTGACAGAAAAACTTGATGTTCCTCCAGTAGTTTACCATTATTACAAGGCAGAGCCAAAGACAACACTGTTGGGCTATGAATGGAAAGATAACATACATGGACTCCGCATCATCTTTCAAGCGGTATTTTTGCAACACAAAGTTGCTTCCTAACCCTTTTGCACCCCAGTCTCACACAAGAACATGATGATGTTCTCTGCCTAACAAATCTAAGCTGCAAACTCCCACTGCATTTTTTATTCAAATCCTGCTGCTTGACTCTGGGACTAGCAGCACTTCTCCCCTCCACCTCTGACTGCAGCTGGTACCTCCTCACCTTCTTTATCTCCAGCTCCCTCCAGAGGGTACTCTCTACATCTACTAAGATGGAGCTACTAAGCCTGGGTGGATTGTGGTGACCCTTCCCAGAACCTTTGGGTGTCTCTGCTTTATATTACCCAGAATTTCCAAAGGCATTTCTTTGGGCTCTGCACCTGTCCTCAGGGGCACGTCTCTTCAGTTGCTAATCAATGCTGGAATTAACTGCTGGAATATTTTTACATCAGAATTACATCTGATGAGTTATACAAACCATTAAGAATTTCTACAGGATTAAAAAAAAAAAAAGTCACTAAAAAAACCAACTCTCATTAATTTGGAAGAGCTGCATAGAGCTCTTAGTTACAAATTACCAGAATGCATCCATCAGAGGAAAAGAAAATGTTTTCTGCAACAGTTTGAAAAGCAGGATTTAAAACAAACAAACAAAAAACCAAAACCAAACCCACAAAAACCACCAAGAAAAACAACTAAAAGAGGATCACTGTCAGAGACAAACACTTTTCATCTGGGCTTGCAAAGTTGGGTAGCAAGGCATCTGGCAATGACAAGCACCTTGGCTAATGAAAGAGACAGTGACAAAATGTGTAAACAGTGAGGAAAGTGAGACTTAAGGAAGATGTGGATTAAAATGAAGGAAAAATGAGGATAGGAGGTAGAAAACAGATCAAGACATGTCTGTTATGAAAGAATTACTGAAAATTAGTACCCTGAGGCCTAGATCAAGAAGCCTTCTGGAACTTTTTATTTCAGAATGAAGAGAAGTTTATAGGATGAGTTACTCAAATAAAAGCTATGATGACTCCTTCTTGGGTGCACTTGGCAGAAGTGGGAATGTGCAGTTTATTCCACTATTATGGGAACATGGAGTTCAGAGTCCTCTGCAAGGAAACATTTGTGCACCTGTTTATTTTCATGGGATTTGGGCATGTGCTTCAGCACTTCTCAAGAGTTTGAGGCTCATGACAATAAAAAGAGATGTTAACAGTTTGTGGAGATACGACGATCCTGACACTTTCCAGTTAAAATGACAAGCTTTCAGAAAAACACTCAATTCAATGAAACTTCACAGTAGAGGAGAAAAATCTTTCTTTTAATGCAAACTGGGTTTCTGCAGATACAGGTCTCCCACATTCCTTGTTAAGGAGTCTTGTAGTTCATTACATTTTGTGCAGGTGTTCAGATGTGTCTCTATGACGTTATCCTTAGAAACAAAGCAGTGTTTATGTACTTAACCACCGGAGTAGGAAGTTAATCCCATTTCAAAGCTAAACATATGGTTAAAATAATTTTTTTTTTCCTTTCTCTTAAATTGTACATAGATACAATCATGTGTATCCACAGCTTTATTCACAGAATTTAAACTGGGCTTCTTACCTACGTGGGCCTTTCTGGCCTGAGAAGTTTCCCTCACTTCAGCAAGATAAGGAAATCTGAAACACTTTTCCTCAAATGATCCACCAGCAAAGCTCAATGGTATAATAACATTCCCCAACACACTCTCTTTTAAGCCTAGCACAGAAAGCCAAAGGTCAGCATCCAAACTCTGCAATGTTTCATAAAAGAAGCTACAGATATAGTATGTTAGTTTTGACCCCTCATGAAAGAAACAAGGACCAGTACACCTTGCACCCATTTCAGCTGTGAACTGGAGTGAAGAAGAGAAGCTAAACCTAAAGGAAGGACAGCAAGGCCATCAGAGGGCAACAGCTGCACTGGTGGGGATTTTGAAGATAATGCGGGAGAACAATAATGTGCAGAGGGAGAGTGGGGACAGGAGGGAGGGGGGGATTGGGATGGAGGAGCCAGCACAATGGGAGGGACTTTCCTGGAAGGGTGACAAATTCCTCTTCCAGGAAGGGGAGTCTAGTCCCCAGATTCTCCTCATCACTAAGTCACTGTCATCTTACATAAAAGCAGCAGATACAATCTCTACGTGTATTTTGGCTGGAAAAAGTCATCATCTTAGGTACTGCCACAAGGAATGTAACACAGAGGTTTCCTTTTGAATGAAATACTCAGATTGCACAAGAAATCAAATTTAATTTTCATAATCTGACCTTCAGTTACAGATATTTGACTTAAGCAAGTACAAATGAGTGTTTCTGAATTTCAATACTGTAGCAGGAACAGCAGATAATACAAAGGACACAAACCACAGCTTCACAGTCCTGGTTTTCTGATTAATCTGACAGCCTTTCTTTTAATAAAGTTTCAGTAAAAGGTAAGAAATGGTTAAAAGTCTGTTTCAATTTTCTGCCACTAGAAGTGTTCAATGCAATTAAAATCTGTAACTGCTGCACATAAGAACAGGGCAAAGGGACAACAACCTAGCACAAAATTCAAGAATGCAGTAACAAAACCTGAGTTTACGTATGGCATTCAATTGGCCTCATGACAGTAAGTGCTGGTCAAAGAACAGTATGTACTCAAGTTTATATATAAAGTATATCATAGTTAAAGTAAAGATTGAGGAATGTGGAGCAGTAAGAACTGCTTGCTGTATGGAACAGAAAGCAAACCATTATCCCACTGAGGTATACTCATGATTTAAGAGTCTCTGCTTTTTTTAAAGGAATTTCAAGTGAGCTTACATATTTTAGGAAAGCAAAATCATTTAATAAGACTCTAATGTTCCCTTTCTATTGCAAGAATAGGTTAAACTTAAAATAGCTCTATAAAGAGGTGTAAAGAGGACAACACACTGTCAGGTTTAATGTATTTAGATTTCTTTGTTATACATTATATTAGTAATTATTTATGAACTTTATTTAATATTCAAAATTACCAGTAAATTGTCTTGTGACTAAAAGCTTAAAGTGTTTTCACCTTCCTTCTGACACAGTTTTGTGCATTTACTTTCAGCTCTTGCACTACAAATCCATCAACGTGCTTTGCTCTAACTGGCAGACTGAGCAAAGAGGCCAAAGTCTTCATTGCCTGACAGAATTCAACTACAGTTTTTTCTGCTTAAGAAAGTTCTGCTGGGATCAGTGCTGGAAGAATAGCACATGTGGACAGTTAGTTCCCTGGCTGCCCTATAGATACACACGTGGCTGCCCTCAGTACACCTGTAAATCCAATACCCTTCCAATGAATAAAAGCCCCAACACCAGTTTTAGAAAGACCTCTACCATTCATGCCAATACTTGCAAAAAGGCAAATTGAATTTGTTAGTAGCTTCCTAATGCAGAATTTAGGAAAAAGCCACTAGACAACCTGTTTGGGTGGCCCAGTGTTCTTGTCGTTACCAATCAAGTAGATCAGTCTTGCCAGAATGGTTGAAACAAGAAAGCTCAGGGCTGGTTCTAGGTTTCATCTAACAAAATACATAAACCCTACAGCCACTAACATACAGCTCCTAACTTTTAAAAGATTTATAATGTTTACAGACATTAAATCTGAAGATCCCTCAATGTTTTCCCCATGTGAGCTGAAGCCAGGTTGCAGATGTACAATTCTTTAGCCCTGACCTTCAGTAAGATTCCCTCTGGCACAGAGAGAAGGGCAACAACCAGCCAAATTCTAGCCTGGGGTTCAGCATTATTTAGTTTTGGCTAAAAGCACAGAATTTTCTTATAGTGCAAGAAATATTCCGTTAGAAATTTATTATTTCTTTCTCTAAGACAGACATGGAACAGCACTGAAAGGTCTCATACATTTACAGTAAATAGGTTTGCAAAAGACTTTTCTTCTGGCACACATTCATTTTATTTGTTATTCATTCTCCAGGAGATAATTTGACACAATATTGAAACTCATCTGTGTGGTTGTGTCTCCTTATTAGCAGAGCTTCAATAACCTGTGGCAACAGGAAGCTGGCATGGAGAAAGCTCATTTCTTTGATATGCTCCTTCCTGCAGAGAGCCTGCCAGTTTCCTGCCAGTGCCCCAATCTGGTGCTCAAGATTATTGAAGTATAGTTTGAACAGGGAAAATCACAGGAATGCAGCTTCTAACAGCAACACACGAAGGAGAGGAAAACAACACGGGGGGAGAACACTAATACCTACAGAAAGCAGCCAAGGGCAGTGAAACCAACCTTGCAAAGAAAGCAAGGTGAGAAGAGAGAAATGAACTGTTCAGTAAGAGGGGAAAGATGGAGTAAGTAGAAAAGCATCTGCAAAAGAAATGCAAAGCAAAATACAGCGCATGAAGGCATAGAATTATGTAAGCTTGGCAATAGGAGTGAAAAACGTCAACAAACTTGCAGACTATATTTGGCTGTTCACTCCCAAACTGTAGGGAAAAAAAAACAACAAACAAGGAATGTGAGATTACCAACAATACTGAGTTTGACAAAAGGAAAAGCAATAACCAGCCTTCCCTCAGAATGGCTGCAGATGAGCAAGGAAATAAACTTTGGCATAACAAAAGTGTTCTATGGCACTTCTCTTACATTTAAAACCCCTAATAACAGCAAATTCCCACAATAAAGCACATAAAGTCCCAGAGACCTTTTGAAGATGTTTCAGCACTGGATGGATTCACATCTGGAGCTCTATGTAAAAAATGCCAGGATCTTTCAGCTGTCTTTGCAGCTGACAGATGTACCTGTCTTCTGGGCCACAATTCCTCTCTGCCAGCTTTCAACCAGAAGACAAGTTCCCATTTTTTTCCCTGTATTTCCCATGTTACTGAACCAATGTATTGGTTTTCCAGTATGCCAACAGAGTCTAGCCCACTGGAGGCCAGGCCTGCCCAGTGCCAGCTTCCCCATCCATGCACTGCCCCATGTCTCTTCACAAGCTGTCTCAGTTCTCCAGCAGTTTGAACACCCTACTCTGAGCTTTCCACATCCCCTCCATGATCACGCCATGTCAGTGTGACAAGCTCAATACAGACTTTTCCACCAGCATAGCAGCAGCTAACTAAGGTCACTGCTCACAAACATTTTTTGTAGACCCATCATGACATTGTAGGTTGTGCCATCTCCTTCAGCAGAGCAAAAGTGTAATTAATGTATCAGCAGATCCTTGAAGCCAACCATTGTTGTGTAGCCTCCGAAGGCACACTAAGAAGGGAACAGATTTGCAGCCAGCTATGGATGCTGCTGTTTTCCCTCTACAGTGAAGAAAGCAGAACTGCTATCACAGAACAGGGCTGATTTTACGAGAATTTTCTCCCTCTTCAACAACTGCAGCAATTCTGTAATCTCTGCAGTGTTGAGATGCCTATCAGCAGCTGAACCTAGGAGCAGCAATCCAGCTCCTACACTGCATGTAATTAGTACCTCCCAGTCTGGGTTCACCTGAAGGGTTCTGTCTCAAGCAGCCACGGCCATTGACCCTGCAGTCCCTGACAAGTCAGTCCAAAAGCCTGCACATCTAGTGCACCCAGCAATGAGCTCTGCCTCCCTGCAGGGCTCCCCTGATGGGCACCCTGCTACACACTGTGCAGGGGTCACCCAGATTTGCAACTGAAGCTAAAAATCAAGTGCAGGGTTCAACAAATGTAACCACCTAAGCATGCAAACTTCACACAAATCTCAATAGGAAGTATGCAAAAAGAGGCATGCAGGACAGAAGAATCATTTTTTAAATTCAACCCAATACACCTGAAATTAGCTTTGCTTTTTGTTTTTTTAAATATTATTCCCCCAGCCTGAATCATAAGCATGATTACTGCACCTATTACTGCAAGCTGTCATTACCAGCACATTTTCCAGTTAATTCTGACCTCTACAATTACTGACTTCACTTACTTACATCGTGTACTATCAAAAACAACCTCAAAACCCTGAGCTGAGGGATGTCTCACTTATTTCTTGAATGACATTTTTAAAAGGAAAATAGAAATGATAAAATGTCTAGACTGCTACATTAAATACTGTCAAATCATAACTTTGGGTAATTATTTTTTGTTTTTCCTTCTCTTTACTTTTAACCCCCACATTGGACAGTTCTAAGTCTCAGCTTGACAGGGTGTTGAGCCTTCTCATATAAACTACAGTAGTACCTAGAAAGGTTGGACAAGATGATCCCTGAGGTCCTTTCCAAACTGACATTATCACAGAAGTGAAATAACAGGAGTAGTGTAGTACCCAAAATAATTATCATATTTCAGTATGCAAACATCTCACCATACACATTCATTTCAGTATTTTATTTGCCATGGTTGCTAGCACCCTAAATTTCCAAATGGGTTATATGGTGCTCTGAACTTCTGACATGATCGTGAAGGAACTATGTGTGTCCTGACACTGGAAAACACAAGCTTTAAGACTTGTTTTCAGAAATGTTTTTAGCATGTTCCTGGCAACCTTCCTACCACACCCCCACCTTTCAATAACATCCCTCAGATGAAACACAGTTTTTCTGGCTGGCTATTGGCAAAGGCACCAAAACCCAGGTGCATCTGCAGACACAATGTGAAAAGAGTTCTGCTGAATAATTAAGGGCAATTGCATCCACTTCTATGGCAGGGTGTGAACCTGCCCTCAGGTTGAGAAGAGATGCTGGGACTCTGGAGATGGACGTGCTAAAAAGAGTACTCTGAAGAACAGTCATTTAGAAACCAAAGATCTTCTATGTTGGATTCTAACTCTCATTTTATTTCACAGCTCTTTCGTAACTAGTCTGTTTTCTGACTTCACCTCCTAACAACTTTATACTCCTTCTATTTTACACTGATGTACGTAAGAGCAATTGCCCATGACACCCTACTATTACTTCTGCTCTTACAGAGATTTCACTTCACTTTGCCACTCACATTTTACCTGCAAGAAAGTCAATCTATTTCTCATCACTTAAAAGGTTGTCACTTATGGCTTTAGGTAGAGGTCTGATTTCTCATTTTTCATAAGGCTTCTGAACTTGTAATTTTTTACAGAAATAGCTTTCATAAGAGCACCAGATCATCTGTGTTAACAAAGGAATTGTCCTGAAACCATCCTTTACATGCTAGGAGAAAAGGGGGCTGATCCATGGTATATCTGAGCACACACTTGCTTACCTGCACTACTGCAAAACTGGCAGGGATTGTGTCTCAAAAGCTTTAATCAGTGCTCTAAGTGTTGAACTGGTTTCTGACCAAGGAACTTGCAGAATGATTCTGCTATTTTTTTCTAGTTACAGTTTAACAAAGTTCGTATCAGTTCAGCTTCAGTATGTGTCACCTTAACAGTGGGGAACACTGTTTGAGTCCCTGGCCTAAAGCACCTCTAGCAGCACAGTATGGGTGGGCATCAAGGGGGGTTTTATGCTTCCTGCAAGCCTGCAGCACCAGCTTGAGGAGTGCACCACGGGGCAGCCCAAACTATCCTATGGTTTGCAGCAGGGGCTGCACACAGGCTGGGTATGAGTTGGGGCAACTGAACAAGCTGGGAGATCATGTTGGCAAAAACCAACAGTCCCTGGATTCTGCTGCATTATTTGAACATTCATGAAAATGGTTGAATCAAAGGATCAGTGGATTTTTACCCTCAGAGTATTTATTCTGGGCATGGGTTGAAACAGGTTTGCATGACTTGCAGTGTTTACCTTTCCTAGAAGGTTTCACGGTGCTCTAGTGTGAACGTGGTTTACTCTACATCTCCCACTACCACAAAGAACAGAAGTCAGGATATTCCAAATTAAATGCCCAAACAAGCCCCCTCGTGTTTGCACAGAAGCTATTTTTGTGCTCAAATTAAACCTCCACATTTTAAAGCAGGAACCAACTAAAGTGCCACCACAGATTCAGAATGGGAAAGATCTCACATTTGCAGGCCTAGGTCACAGGTAGTTTAAACATAGAACTGACAGCCCTGGTGGAGCAAAGGATGATCCTGTTCACAACCCATGAACGGTGCCTACTCAGCCCCACTGCCCAAGGACTTGCAGTGGGGGATGTACACTCAGGCCCTGCCCCATCATCCACCTTAATGAAAAGCATGTCAGGGAACTACAGAAGAGAATTAAAATGTGAAAGATGCTAGTTTTAAGCATGTGACCTGACACTTTAAAATGTAGAACTGTTATTTCTGAGAGGAAATAGCTAAGAAAGCTGAATTGGACTCTTGCTGAGGCTACGCAAAATGTAAGTATTTCAAACAAAATATATGCTGGCTGTCAGATGTAGAAGGGGCAAGGCAGAAAATCTCAAAGGGAAAAAAAAAATCATCCTTTTCTATCTTCAGAAGACAGATCATAAGAAAAAATATTTCCATTTCATTCATATCCAGGCTGAGAAAAACTACTGAAATTTTAGGCAAAGGGAGAATTTCTGCAAAAAACAACATACTGATATGGTAATTCAGAAGACAGCCATTTCATCATGAGCTGTTATGTCACACCTTAGAAAAGCTCTACCATAATTCAAGACTATTTTTAAATGGTTATAACTCTAAATTAAAATAAGACCTTTTAAGCCCAGTACTTTATTATTTGTTTTTGAGGTGTAGAACAAAAAAGGATATGAAACATTATTTAATTCTTTTACACAGGTAACTTTATATTTGCTTTTGCTGGGTCTTCCAGTTATTATAGTGAGTATTCCTACAACTCCCAGGTATGCCCACTTGTTATTGTGAAAGTGAAAAATCAGCACAGAAATCTGATGTGCAACAAGACCAGTTGTAAGAAAAGAGATCTCTTCACTGGTTTAGTGGAAGAACCACCACGACCCTAAGGCCACCAGAAGAACAGCACAAGGAAGAATTACTGATTTCCTTTTTATTGCCTCATTCTTGCATATAAATGCCACTGTTACTGCTTCACCACCCAGCTTTATTGCATACAATGAATCAAAGCACTAAAAAATGCCACACAGCATAGAAAATGGGATGTATCAAAGTAATGGATTCAGCAATGTACAGTATGTACTCTGAGAAGCTGTAAATGCTCTATCAATTATTTATTCCCCACTCTAGTTTACTGCAACATAAAAGTATGATAAAATCAGCTGCAAGAGGTATATGTTAAAACCCACTGACAATTTTTTGGAGGGATTTTCATCCTAAGTGTGAAAAAATAAACATCTTCAAGGCAATAAAAAGTATTACAGCAAAACTTCCCTTCAGTGTGAAAAATACTGACAACTGTTCTTTTGTTACCCAGACATTAGATGAAAAAATTAAGACACTTTAGCTACTTACAACAAGTGGTATTCTGCACAGTTTCATTAGCTCTTGGCAACTGAATATATCTGTTATAGGAACAGTGACTGCACCATTGATAATCAGCTTTTGCAGCACCACATTTTAACCATTGCTACTAATATCTAGTTCTCTATGAACCAAAAAGACCCAAATTCTGCCTCCATCCCTACACAGCATGTAATGAAAAACTGTGCTGGCTTCTACACTGAGCTGGCAGATACCAGTGATTCTCCAGTGTACTGCATTACTCCAAGGGTAACCAAAAAAACTAACTCTATCCCATGTGCACAAGATTATGAAAAGAGCTTTCAAACGAGGGAGCCAATAGTTTCACATTTCCTTGCTAAAGTATAGCCCCAAAAATGTCACAGGCATGAGGAAAACACTGGCTAAAAGTCTTTTTAAGTTACGTTCAAAACCACAAATATGAAGAACATTCTCAGCTTGCTTTTCCCAGACAAATTGTGAATAAACACACTTTCCTCAGTTGAGGAAGTATGTCAGTATGCATAGGCTTTCTGTTAGTTTCCTCATTTATTATTACTACAAATATTTTTTTTCTCTATCCCCACACACTGCCTACACTGGCTCTTTGAAAAAAAAAAAACAACTTTAAATATCTTAATTTACTTTTTATTCCTTTCACTATTGCTTCACTCCTCTGCTGAGTAACTTTGCAGTTTGATGCTCACTATTCCTGACAGGGAATGGAACAAGGAAACAAACAGATGTCCTTAACTGGTTTTGCAGCAGCAGTATTTTGGGGTACATCACTTACCACCCAAGGTTTGTCACAGAAGTTGTAGATGGACTCCAGAGAGTTGACACTGGGGATGCCTGCAAACTGCATTCCAATGATCAAGTTACGGAAATCTTCGTTTTCCGCCATGCTGAATGAATGTTGTCGAACCAGGACAAAATCAGGCTTGAAGGACCTGGGAAGGAAAAGATACAGTGCTAATCGTCAGTCAAAAGGTTTTTCCTTCAACTGCAACATCTTCCAAGGGAAAAATGTCTGGCTGATGGATAGAAAAGCAGTAAGAGCTCAAAACAAGGGTGACTGCTACGAGACAGGAATCATTATAATGGCTTTAGGAAAATCTGAAGAGTTAAGAAAATATGAGCATCCAATACTGTGAGAGACACGTTATGATGGCTTCTCAGGCTCTTTTCCTTCTTAACAATAAATCATATAGAGAAATTCTGAGGATGTTCTTAGTTTATGTGCAGTAGCTCCTCAGCAATGACAACCAAAACCAAATGTCTCTGACAGAAACTTAAGCTTCTCAGGAACAATTTTTTTCTTTAACAACTCCTGTCAGGCTGTTTTAAAGACAGTAAGAGATGAAGCAACCCCGCTGCTTGCCAAAGGAATCATACCACAACTGGAGATAATCACAATTCAACTTTCTGTCAAGACACTTAAAAGTTTAGAAATTCATTTTGATAACTGCACTTTATTTTCCTCTTACTCTCTTGTATCTAACCAGGATCTTCCCTTTGCAACCTCCACGGCTCCTTGCCCTAGCATCACACACCTTTGAGAACAGTCTGACACCATCAGACCTCACTCAAACCCTGACATTTACTCACTGAAGAAAGGTTATGGTAAATAGAAGATAAATCAACAGCACAGAGTCACCAGTACAGCAGCAACTTCCTCCTAAACTTGACTGTTGAAAGATTCTCCTCCTTATTCAAATTCTATAGGTGGAAAAATCACTGACTAACTTGAAGCTATCAACCTCCTGAAAAAAGGGTAAACTAAATTAGGGTTGTAAATTAGTGTAATTGCCTACATGCCTTGAATAAAAAAACCCCTGTATACTGCAGTGAAGAATTCTGAAGATTACAAAATGATTCAGAAATCTCACTCTAAGAAAACAAAAACAAACCAACTAAAATTCATGGTGAAATTGCTTAAGCAGTTTGGAGATTACAGCCTGAGTACAGTAATCAAAGGATTTTAGTGGATTAATTGGCTTGATTTGGCAAAAGCAGCGTTATATAGATCTGTGGTCAAGAGGCCTTAAAATGGCACTGCAGACCCACCTTCAGAACTTGTAAAGAAATGCTTGTCCTCAATGAGTTGCCCAAAATATATTAGTAGCATAGTTCTGAGAAATCTAGGCTTCATGGTGGTGTGCCAAGAGTTTGAAACAAGGAAACTCAATTGACTAGCCCAGCATGAGCAGAACACTTGGAGGAGCAACGATGCCTTACTCAGAATTGCAGAGCAGTTGGTGAAAGAAGAGACCACCTCTATTGTTTAAAATACTGCTAAGGGGGTGACACATCATCTCCAAGCCAGCACTGTGTTTTTAAATGAAAGAACAGAAAGTGTCCCTTAAAATATCCATTTGATTAAACTGGGGACTGTACTTTTTAAAAAGATAAATGATTGATTTTGCTTTGCAAAAACACCTCAAATGGACAGGATGCATGTACATAATTGTTCTAGTTCTGTAATTACTGCAGGACAGAACGACTGTGAAGGTCATGAGAAAAATTTTAATTGTGGCTCAAGCATTTTTAAGAGCCAAAATCTCAGCAGTATGTAACAAGGTATCTTTTTTCATGCTTTGATTTTTCTTCACAAAAATGAAACAAGCAGGTGCCTGTTACAGTATTTCCTTCTAAACTAAGGCAGTAGAATTTTGTCACTAAAATGTCTATAATTTTACTGGCTAACATTTTACTCATAAATCTATTACTACTGTGAGGTCACTTTGGACCTCACATTAATAACACCTAAGACTTTTCATCTCAGCATACAGGCCTTTATTGTAATATGCTGACAGACCATATTTAGTGTGAATTTTGATACTAGTGGGACCTGCTGTTTCTCCCATCTCTGTTGATCATTGAGACAGATGGAAACAAAGGACTGTGCCACACATCCTCTTTTCTGAGCCACCCTTAAGGCTGGATTTCAAATGAAGTTTCTTCTCAAGAAAACACCTGAAGTAATATTCATCAGTATCTCCTCATTCCTTAGTGACACAAGCAGCACATTCCAAGCTTCAAACAATGAACTTCATAAACCCACTAGGCTGAAAGGAACACATTCTGTGTCTCCAGCTAATTCACCATGGAAACAGAGAATTACTGTCCCATCATGTCTGCATATCCTCCTCCCACCAAAGGGGATGCACACATATGCAGGTAGCTCCCACACATTTGAGTGAAATTTATCTACTACAGGTAGTTCTGTTTGGTTAAATAAATCACCCATGAAACTGCCAACATGATAAAATCCTTTGTCATCTCATTATCAGAGTTATCTGATGACACAAGATTTCTGTTTCTTAATATAAGCAGCAGTTTTACCAAGTTTTCTCATAAACTCCAATACACATCTTTGCAGATGGTATTTTCTGGAGGTTCCCAACTCACATGAAGTATTGACATGTTTTGATGTTAATTTGGCCTCAGTATTTCTGTTCTGTTTGGAAAATTCTCTACAGAAAAGCCATTAAGGAGCAGTGATTAAGATTTCCTGGCTCCAAAACTTCTATCATTGGGTGGGGAGAAACCCACCCACACACAAAAAACCCTAAAAAAATAAAATATTTTACTCATCTAAGGAAATAATCTTGTGGATTTGGCATAAGTGGTTGTTGTATTAAGCTGCTGCATTTTTAGAACACACAAGAGATTAAACAGTTGTGAGTTTTAAAGCATAAACTACACATACTTTCTTTTTTTTTTTTGCCCAGAATTTTTTTTACATCAATGAGAAGAAATTTACAAATGTTTTATTTGGACAGATGTTGTGCAAAAACATGAAGGCACAAGGCATGCTGTATGCTGTCCAGTTCCCTGAACCCTTAACTCTTGCCTAAAGATAAACAAAAGCAGTAAGCTACCAGGTCAAGACTTGAGCCACCTTTCTGAATGCAATTGTTCAGCCAAAAAGCAGCTACATCTAACTCATGCCTAACTACACTGGCCAAAATAGGAGTAATTCCCACAAATCAGATAAAAGAGGATTGTCTGAAATAATTGTGCTAATACATATTTAAGCTTTTACTTTGCTCAGATAAACCTTTGTTTTCTTCCCAACCCTGCCTTAAATTGGAATACTCATTTTTTGGCAAAACAGCTGATTGGGAAATCTCAGGCTTTTAAATGGAAATCTTTCAAACAGACAGTGATATTCCAGTAACTATCCTGAGAGAAGTGCTGTGACTTGGCCTGTTTCAATAGAAAATATTCAACACTGGAAATAAATGCTGCTCATCTGGAAAGGTCTGGCATGTACCAAATCACCAAGACTGTCTTTATTTCTAAAGCAAAGATAAGACCCAAATCAGTAACTCCCAATCATGTATTCTTTATACCAGACTTTGTTCCCTTCTTAATCAAACCCATCTTTCATGGGATCCTCCCTGTCACAAACAGGACCTAGACACTTTCCACTCTTCATGCCAATGACTGAGGTGTGTTGCATCAGACAAAACCCCTGTTGTGCATACAATCATCCCGTGCCTTTTACACAAACACATTATGCCATTTATCGGTTTTGCTGTTATTCTATTTAGTTTTTCTTACCTGACAACCTTAGTGCCATTTCGAAATACTTGGATATCTACTGCGTAATTGCCATCAGCATGGGCTATCAAGTTGATTTCTGAAAATTCTGCCTACGAAAAGAAGACTCATATTAGTCAGTCTCGTTTATTTCACCTTTACTTTCCTAAGTCTCTTCTTTTAAGCATTTATATTTGAACTACTGACAATATCCATTTGAAATACAATGAGCATCGAAAATGGATATTAATCCAGCAGTATATGCCTCATGACACATCAGTTTTGAATAAGTGTTAATACAAAGGAAGCAATAAGTAAGTAACTTCACGGAAAAGGGCTGTGGAGAAGCAGCAAGTGCATTTCCTTACTCATGTCTGCACAGAAGTGGAGATTATACTGTTGTTTCTATGGTGTTATCACATAGAACCACACAGACTCACAAACATTTATGTACAGTTTTGAAGAAAACAGTACAGAAGCACTGTTAAAATAGAGTATTTTCTTATAACTTTTAGTGCCTCAATATACTTTACCCCTTTCAATTTAATTCGTGTACATTTACTCTTCCTTTTAGAAGATCTGGTCGTAATAAACAATTGACTCACAAAACTGACAAATAAAAAACTTAGTTTTAAAACGATCTTCTCACACTAGAAACATGGAACTTAAAAAGAGTCACTTCCATACTCTGAATCTAGTTATGTGAAAGGACAGGATGTTTTTCGGTTATCCACAGTCTTTCATTGGCTCAAACTCTCGAGGCACTTTACAATAACATTGCACAGCAGAATAATTGAAATGCAGCCAGCTGTCTTCTGGTGGGTAAATAAAAGCGTCTTTGCTATCCTGGCCACTAATACAGAACAGAGTGTCAGAATTCTCATTAGTCTCCTCTTGAAAAATAGTATCACTGAAAGTCTCTCTAAGATCTGTGTGAGGCTTTTGGAATTTAGTGCTCAGTTAAGGCAAGTGTTGTCTACTCTAACCACAGCCCCAACTCCCCAGCTTAGGTTTGTGCTTGATTTCAAGCATGGATGTCTCTCCATTATATCCCAAATGTTTATATGCTTTCTTGGATCAATGTTCTAAACACAAGGGGCAGTTATAAAACTGTAAAAACAGTGCAGATGTTGAGAGACTGAAATATTGGTGTAAGTGCTGACAATGTTCAAGAATGACTTAAAGTTTATTTAATGAGACTGGCAACCAATCTCTCAAATTAATAAGTCATATTAAAGAATTGCAAGGATTCTCATTATAGATTTTGTAGTCTAAAAGCTTAGTACATGATAGAAAATACTGTATGTTATAGGTAGGTTGCTGTAAGTAGTGTAAAAATGTAAGAAAGCTCTCTGGTATTAGCAAAAGAACACTACAGGAGTTGTTAGCAATTACCTATATACTGTTGGCTCAGGGGCAACATGTAACAAAGGGATTAGCAGGTGTCAGAAACTTCCAGTCTCTTATTGCTCAAAGGTGGTTCTGGTCCCACAAGAGACCATATGGAGGAACTTCCAGGCTTAAACAGAGCCTTTGTTAATACTAAAGAGGCAGTGTGTGTGATGGCAGCTGCATGGTCTGGTCTAGGTGTGAATGGTATTTTGGGACAAAATAGCTCGCCTCCTTTCTCCCATCTCTCTCTCAATACACTTGAAGATCCCTGGCAAAGCTTTCCATGTTTCCAAGCCAAGGACATCAGCAGATATTCAATGGTGTAAAGAATGGAGCAAAGCTAGACACTGTATTATTACAGTGAATTTAGATAAGCTCAGTCCACACAGCTAGTGATCATTTTCTCTCACTCATTAAAATTTCAATGACAAAATAACTCAGTTAAGTACTGAAGCTTCTTACAGTAGCATCTATTTGTAGAATTAATTACTGAAAAGCAGCGAAAAGACTGATTTACTTCTCTAGTTTCAGGTAACTAGGGCAAATAAAACAGTCATAATTTTAATGTATCCCAAATTACATCTTCATATATATTCAGTGCTTTTTAAAAAACCCCACATGCAACCAGAGTGTGTATATGTTCTCAAGTGAAGGAATCAGTCACACAGAAATGCAACACAGAATTCGTGGAGTGTCTGGGAAATTCACAGGACAGGCTCTAAGAAAGAACTTTTGAACATGGACATGTTTTTGATGCTGTGCAAATCATGGGCAGAATCCTCTAAATAAGAAAAAAAGCCACATTAGATTGAAACAATTAAATCTTTGAGTGTTCTAATTCAAGGTTGGGGTTTTTTAAGTCCAATGGATGACGTGTCTATCTATACATATAGGATGATAGAATCATTTAGGTTCATGCTTAAGCTCACTGAGTCCAGCCATAAACCTACCACTACCAAGGGTCATGGATAAACCATTTTCCTAAGCTCCACATCTACATGTCTTTTAAATACCTCCAGGGAGGTATGCATTTATACATATACCTGTCTTCCTATAAATACACAAATACAAAAATAACTTTCAGATGGAGTAATTTAGTTACCTGTTCAACCTTTATGTCATATTCTCCATGGACCTTTTTTCCACGGAAAGCCTTGGCCCTGCAGGAAAAAAGGGAGAGAAGAAATCAAGGATATATGTATCTGTAAATCAGGAGCTTTCTGGAAGGCCTTCAGTGTCTTGAGAATACATGTATACACTAAGTGAATGTACCAAATACCACATAAACAATTCTCCTTCCTTTGACATCCTGGGACCCTCAACACTCCACCATGTAGTATTTTGGGATAAAAAGCATGCATAATGTGATTTTCAACAATAAAGGGTATACTAGAGTGTACCAAAATACATATTTCACTGTAAGTTATTAATAGAAAATGAGTACCTCAAAAAAGATGGAATCCTGCTCTCCTTAAAGTCCACAATGCCTGTTCACATTCATTTCCATGTGAACTACATCCAACAACTACTTCTTTATCCACTCAGTTTATTTAGAAAAACTAGTTTATTGGAAACACTATGCTTACAGACTGGACATTGTTTATAAAACAGCATCAGAGGTCCTGGAGACTGTTTTCACCAACTTTGAAAATGCTTGATTCACTAATCAGTTTTGCTTCTTGCAGACTATAACTTGAGACAATGGAATTAATCATAGAATCATAGAATCATAGAATCATAGAATCTTAGGGGTTGGAAGGGACCTCGAAAGATCATCTAGTCCAACCCCCCTGCTAGAGCAGGGTCACCTAGAGCACATCACACAAGAACGCATCCAGGTGGGTTTTGAATGACTCCAGTGAAGGAGACTCCACAACCTCCCTGGGCAGCCTGTTCCAGTGCTCTGTCACTCTCACAGTAAAAAAATTGTGAAGGAGGGTTTATGAGTAATTACTATGCATCAGGATTGCTGTGATAAACTAGAACCAAATTCAATTATCCAGTGTCCCAGGCCTAACAAGTACTCTCCTAGGAACTGGTCAGTTGTGTGCCTTAAGCAGCAGGTATTTGCTTTGGAGTAACTGGGAATTAAAAATAAATAAATCTAGGGAACTCCTTTGACACTCTGGTATCAGTGTCTCTGCATCTTCCTTGCTCAAGCCAAAGCTTGGAGATCCTTTCTCACTTTTAGTATATGTAAGCATAAATCTACTGCACAATCAACAAACAGAACAGCACAGAACATCTTCTCAAGTGCTGAAACCCCCTAACTTTGTCCATTTTCAACATCTGACAAAATGCAGTTATAATAAAGTAAATCTACCTCATCAATGAAAGTCATGTATATACTATGTATTGAAACTATTCATTATTGCTTTTGGAAAAATCCTTTTGTTACTGAGGTCCAGAAGAGTTTCACTGTTGGTTTCAGTAGCAGAAGAACCAAACTTGGTAACAATCAAGTGAGAACACTGCCTTTGGTAATAGGTTCCTGAAGGTTACCTGAGGTATTACAGATAATGGATGACAGAAAGCAGAGACAGTGTTTATACTGAAATGGCATACTCCAATTTTGTCCAACAATTAATTCCATACAAAGACATCAGTTGGCAATAAGCTAACAATGAAGACAGCATTTGTATTAGTGGTTCACACTGTTTTCTTGTAATAAACACACATGAAATATGAAATTTGAAATATATTGTTTTATTATAGGTGCATACTCAGGATAATGGTACAAAATATTTTTGCCAATAACAAAAGCAGAAGCTCAATGCACTGCATCACAAATCTAACAAAGAAATACCATTAACCTCTTTTCTTTTCAATTTTGTTTTGAAATTTCATATGAATGTGAAAACTATCTCTTGAAAACTTTGAAGATGCCTGGACATGGCTTAAGCTTTATAATGCTGTTGATGCTGAAGCATCAGCTGCACCATGTTAATTTTAATAGGTGCAGGAAAACCAAAGACATTGGCATTAGCCCAGAAGTCCACAAAAAAATTCACAGACCAGAAAGAAATGTCTCATGTTCAAAGATAACACCACAGCTGCCTCAGGAGAACAGCAACCAACTCATAACAACAGATACTTTAAATTTCACTTTGAAAAACTAAGATTTACCTCTTTGAAAAAGATTTAAAACTCCAATTCTGATCCCCATGAATTTAACAGTAACATTACTATGGAATTTTACTGGGAATGGGATAAGCTCCTAGATTTTACAGTGTGGCAACAGGTGAGGTAAATGCATTATTGGACATCAAGTAATGCAAATTTAATGCAAACAGAATTGAAATAGAATTTAATTTACATTATTTAGATGGAATTTAATTTAAATAGCCTTTTGAACACTGAAAAATAAGCTTAGAATAACACTCAGTTCCTTCAAAATTTAAACACAGAGTAAAGCTCTACAATGCTTACCCTAACAAACAGCAGCAGCTGACTGCTGCTTTATGAGAGAAAATGAAAATAAGAAATCACAAAGAGCCAAAGACAGGCTCTTCAATTCTTTATCCTTAAGTCCACTGCACACATTGGAATGTCCTCAAAATGTTAGTTAAGGTGAGATGCTAATCCCTTAGATTCACTCTTTCTACTAACAGATCATTTAGATGAGGCACTCTTTAAACAACTAAACTCTGGCATGATTCACATTTCAACAAATTACTTCAGCTTTGAAAATAAACAGCAAGTACTGAAGTTAAGCAATCTGGGGCTTGAAAATAAATGTGACATTTAAACAACCAAAGAGACTTAATTTTGAAGTAGCTTTAATCAACAGCTTTTATTAAAATGTAAACACTTTAATAATATTTGCCACATGTTGAACCACAAACTGCAGGAATTTCTCTTGACATCCCTAAAAAATAACTTACAACAATAAGTCATTTCAGAACAATCTAGAAATTCTTAGCATGAGTTTGCTGTGCAGTAAAACCAAGTTTCCAGGTTATTTACTGTACTTAGGAAACTGCAATATGAGAAATGTGCAAGCCTATCATAAAGACATTTACTAGGTTCTTAAATTAATATATATATATTTACTGAGGGGAAATGGGGAACCAAATTCTTTTGTATTATTCACAGAAAATTGAAATTCCTGTTATGCCTTATGCCTCTTGGTACTGAGCCTGGAGGATCTGCATAGCAGCTCTGGGAGCATCTCCACACTCAGGTAGGCATATTCTCAAGGTCAGGATCTTCATGAGAGGCATTTAAGAAGAGCTGAGAGGAGCTGTCAGCACGAGTCAAGCTCCCAGAACAAATACTCCCCAGTTCAAACACCATTTGGCTGCTGGTTGCTGACAGTCCCTGGCATTGTGTGTAGGGAAGAGAAGGAAAGCAAGCTGTGCCATTATTCATCTGGGACTCACTGGGTAAAGAGCTGCTTTCCAAAGCCCCAGTATAGGGAAAACAGCTGCTAATATGAGTGCAGCCTTCTGGAGTTATTAGTATGACCTCTTATAGTCAGGTTCTTCACAAAACACGTGAAATTTTTATGCATTTCTTGCTTGGCGAGTCATTTTCTGGATTAATATTTTGCACATTTAAAATTCATATTATCACAGAATCCCAGAATGGTTTGGGTTGGCAGGGACCTTAAAGATCATCTAGTTCCTTCCTGCATGGGCAGGGACACCTCTCACTAGACCAGGTTGCTCCAAGCCCCATCCAACCTGCCCTTCAACACTTCCAGGGATAGGGCTTCCAAAAATTCCCTGGGCAACCTGTTCCAGTGTCTCACCACCCTCACAGGAAATAATTTCTTCCTGATGTCTCACCTAAATCTCCCCTCTTCCAGTTTAAAACCGTTACCCCTTGTCCTATCACTACACACCCTGGTAAAATTAAACAACTACAGAATATACAGTTACCACAGATGCAGTCTAATAAAAACTCATATTGGTTCACTGTCCTTGCCAAAGTTCATTAAGCAAGCAGTAATAACTAAAAGTGTTCCAAAATACATTAAAAAAAACATCAGAAATATTTCCCTCTTAAGCTACATGTATTTCTGCAGTATCTTATTATGCCAGGAAATCAATGTGGTTTCAGTTCATCTAAATGAACGAAACATCAAAACTGGAACTACTTTTGATTGGCAGCAAAATCAACAGGAAAATCATTTGCTATGTGCAACAGGTTTATAGCACCTGGATTTGGATTCTTTCACACCACAATGATGACCCTATCAGCAACAGTCTTTATGAAAGTCAAAAGTGCACAGCCAGTGAGTATGTGGGGTCCAGTCCTGCCAACTACCGCTCCTGTGTGTAAATCTCCTCTTTTCCCAGCTCTGCACTTCCTTAAAAACTTCCATTGGCACCTGCCAGTTTAGCACAGCACCTTCCAGCTGTTTTCTGAGCAAGTAACAAGGTGCACAGGAATCAGTTCTATGTAAACACCAATTTCTGGGCATGTCTCAACAGTGAACTAGGCCTGAGCCTATCAATAAGACTATGCTCCAAAATAACTGTAGTGCTAAGTTTACTACAACAGGGCAAAACTTCATTCATTATTTAGAACAGTAGCACCCTCTAGAGTACACCAATTGCAGACTGTCAACATTTATAAACATTTATAAACAGCATAACTCACTTCAAGCAAGGTAGTGTGCATATCTATACGTGTGTGTGAATATATATATATATACACACACACACACAGAGTTATACACACAGACACCCACAGTAGGCTCAGATACCTGTCTTGCTGGAATTGCCACAGGCACATAAAGATTTTGGCACACTCTTGCCACAGAACCAGCCAGACTTTCACAAACTTAATTTGGTACATTAGCCTCAGTGAGAGAATAGGAAATGTTGAAAAGAAAGCAAACCTGGTCTTCAAATCTGGTCAGAAGTAACTAATAATTTAATAAAATTGGGGGGGGGGGGGGGGGGGGGGGGGGGAAGGAAAAAAGTAGATTCCATCTCAAAGCTTTTGTACCACAAAACCTATGGTTTGGATGTGCTGCTCTAATTTCATGCTCAATTAGGAACAACCCACATCCAGCAGTCAGTATTTTCTATTCATTTAATGAAAATAGAACTGTCTAAGACATCATCAACATCCCATTTGCACTGCCAGGTGATCCAGTAACACAAAGTGCTAAAGTACATAGAACACTGGCATAACACATGTGGTAACTTGGCAACTGTCCCATGAGAAAGTACTGAACATTGTGATGAAATTATATATATCAGAATTAACATTTCAGTGACATAAGCTACAAACATGCTACATCATTTTTAAGGCAGCAGTTTTGTAAATATATTTTTTTCAGAATGAAAGCTAAAGAATTTGCCAAGGAAATAATGGCTTAAAAACATGATCATGTATGTATCATGAAGCTACAATAAAGGATCATTTAAAGGATTATAATTTCTTCCCTATGCCAAGGACTTTTCAAATTGCTACGCAGACTTCTGTAAACATATAAAAACCATAAGAAACTATTATCAAAAGAAAGCATATGATAAGATTTGCATAGTATTTTATATGACCTAATCCAGAATCTTCTGAAACCAGTGGGAATCGCTCTATCAACATCCATGGGCTCTGCAGTCTGACAGCACCAACACTGGCTATATGGACTTCCAACCAACCAGTCCAGGCAACAAAACCCATTTATGACTTCTAGTAGCGCTCCCTGTTGAGTTGGATTTCATTAGATTAATGGCAATCTCCATTATCAGGAGCTTGTAAATATGAAGAGCAGCACACTGTACTCTAAAATATCAGGGCTATTACTAACAGGTTCCAAAGCTCACACATTTATCAGCCCAGTTAAGCTTTGCTGTTTATCACTCAGTCTGATGAAATGTCATCTTAAATGGAAGCACTGTAATGGCAAGGACACATGGATTGCTCTTTCCAGTTATCCATTACGTGAGCTGACAAGTCACAGAAACCCTAATTGAAAAATGTTTCATTTCATAAAAACATGTTTTTTTCACCCAGTATGACAGGCAGGACACAATTAGTGCAGTTCTTCATTCCAAGTCACAGCTTAGCCTTTGCAAGGGGAAATACACTTCATATTAAAAAAAAAAAAAGCCACCACCTTCTAGCTTCTGTCAATAAGGTAATGTAAACAATTACATTTTAACTTGTTATTTAATCTATTTAATCTACTGAGGTCACAACAGAAACATTTTCTTCTGTGTCCAATGACACAACATGGCCATTTGGATTTTTTTTATGTCATATTGTTTCCACTGGAACAGTATGTCTCAGTCTTCCCTGTTTACCTGAAATCACTGTATCAGCTACTCTTATTCCAATCTTGTCAATCATAATATATGGAAAAGAGGAACAAAAGCAAGCACTTACAGTCCTGGTGTCTATTAGAACACAGAGTCATCCCACAGGCCCTAATATTGGAACCTTCCACATGGTTAACTGTACCAAGCAACAGGATTTCTTCCCTGCTGATCTGCCTGGTTTTATTGAGGACCATGAAGGCACAGCCACCTGAGCAGTTCAAACTCAACAGGGCAGTAGAAAAGGTCTGCAGGAAACACTCCTCCTCTGGTGCAAGGCACTCCTTCCCTGACTTCTGCAACTTGGAGGAAAGAACTTGGTTAAATATGTACTTAAAAACCAGAGCTCCTGTGTGCATCCTTTCCTCAGCAGAGTCACTGAACTGTCACCCCCTTCCTCACCCTATTTACCAGTGAGGGGTAAACTCATGAAAAAGCAGAGTAAACACTTCTCAGTGGAGGATTTTCCTGCCCAGACCACAGAGAAGCTGCCCAAAAGAGATTCAGCTCTAGAAGCATATTAAAAAAAGAAAGCAACTAAAAAAAAAAATACAGAAATAAAAGCCATGAGCTTATTAAGCAGCAATTAATTTCTCTCCCTATCTGAGCTGCATATCCCACTTCCTAGAAGGGTTTTTTCAGAACAGCTTTATATGTGGCACCTTCAGAGGCTTCCACAATTTGACCCAATCCCCATTTTTTTTTCTCTCTCCTAATTTATTGCCAGCCTTTTTTTAAAAAAAAAATTATCCTGTCCCCTTGGCATCCACCAGAATGTTCTCTCCTTTACTTTGATTATTCAAACAAAACTGAACCATTTTATTCTTCCACAGCACAGATTTTCCAGCCCAAGAACCATCTTTGCTGTTTTAATCAGGAGCCCTTCTATTGGTCACTCTGCTCTCTGCCTAAGTACAGTGTTTCCACTAGAGCTCTAATCAAGAAGAAAATGCCTTCTACTCTTGATTTTCTCATCAGGGCTTAAATTCTCTGGGCCATTTGAACAGCACACTTCACTGAAAATGCCTGATTTTCTGCCCACTTCAAGGTGAAAAAAATGCTCTTTCGTGACCAAAGTCTGGACCGTCTTTCTGGTAATGTCTCAAAATCCCACACCTCCAACTATGTAATATTTACTATTGGCCCATTACTGCTCTGCAAGATTTATAGTCAGAATGTAATTTCTGTGGGATTTTTTTTTTAATTAGATGACAAATGACAGTATTTTTAAATGTTCATTCCCTCATCACTAGAAGACCTCATAGATGATGCAACATATTATAACCTTTTCCAAATCTGCTAGACTCATTAGAACAACTATTACACTTTCCCATGGTTAGGTTCACAAAAATATTTTGTACTCCTGAGATGAACAGAAAGTCCCAACTTTTGTACAGGAAAACATCACTAGCCAGATTACGAAATATTACTGTTCTGAATATTGATTCTTAGTGCTGTAAGACTCAAACTGCATATTCTGCATCAGTTGCTGTAAATTCCTTAATCTTATCTACTATAGTCGATGCAATAATATTGCAGTCTGCAGCAACACAGTTAATCTGTCATTTCCAGGTTTGCCTACCAGCTAAGATGTCCATTCTTTCCAACTCCTCATTCTATTGTCAACAAAGACAAAATAGTACAAACTGTTAATAAGCAATTCCACTGTTTATAAAATAAGCCACTGAAAATTATCTTAAGTGACAAAAATGTCACACAATGCAGCCACTGGTGGTTGGTTTTTATAGTTAATGAAAGAAAAAGCCAAACCACCTAGAACTTGCATCTCAAGATATTTTAGTTTACTTTTTCCTATTGAGGTAAAGAAAATAAAGGGAGCCTAACACACATTACACTAACAGAATGTCATTTCTGACAACATCTGAACTGCCAATAAAAACCAGCATGGAATGAAAGAATCTTTGAAACTGAACCCATGTTATCAATAAACTCTTCAGGAGAAATTTATCTGCCTTTTCATTTTTTATTTATCCTGAATTCTCTAAGGCATTTGTATGCCTCTAAGCAAGACGTGTGACTCTGAGGTAAGAAAATATGACTCATTATGCCTGGAGACATTACAAGGTGATACTTCATATATAACATATCAGGCTATCACGTTGTTTGAATTTTCACCTTTGAGAATCCTGCACTTTCTATAGAAACTGAATCTTAAAAACCTCTCCAGCCAGTTCTCCTCTGTGCTTGTCCTACAGCCGAGACCCTGAGCAAAGTGGTCAGCACAAGGTGGGAAAGAGGGGGAAGTGTGCAAGTTGGGCACACCTGGAGAGAAAGAGGGAGAGGCAGTGCACACCTTTCAGCCACAGCTTGTAGCTAAACCAGATTAAGTACAACATCAAACCTTAGATCTTCAGCCCCACACAGAGACAAAACCCAAGGGAAACATGGGAGAAGAAAGGATTTCTTCAACTAGAGGTCCCAGTTGAACCAACATGCCAAGTAATTGGTGTTCAACAGTCTTCGATGATTCTATTTTTTATTTTATGCAACTGAAACTTATGCTTATACTTATGACAACCAAGTGCTGTGCCATTTCTCTGAGCAGATCAATTAGAAAACCTAGTTGCCATAGCTCTACTTAAGTAACTCGGCTTAGCATTTTCGCAGATGCTGTAAGGAAAGAGTATATATGGCTTTTGCTGCCCTCTTCTGTAGGGAGAAATGTGTATCAGATTGGTTAGGAAGTTGTTGCCCACTATAGATAAATACAGACCCTTGGTCATCTTTCTGGCAGTGTTAGCAAAAACCTGTAAGGAAATTAATCACTGAAATCAGCATGGATGAAAGGAATAACAATTGATAATGCTGTCTCTACTCCTTTCCTATTTTAAGTTGAATTAACCAATATTACGGTGGTTTTTTTCTCCCTCACACACAGTTTCCACTGGCTTCATGACAGCCCCTCCAAGTCTAAATAAAGATTCCCAGGTTATCAGAAAGCTGAGTGGTACCTCCAATGCAAACCCCCCCCCCCAGAGAAAGAAGGATTTTGTGCACTGTGCTCAGCAGACAAAAAATGTTACTTTATCTGTTATTATGGAAGACCAAGCTTCAGAAACACGCATTTTATCTACCCACTAGCTTTGGAGGAAGGGTCAGAATGTTGCCATGAAAAACCAATTGCTTCGAGATACGCAAGTTTCAATAGCCATGGGAAACACATTATACCAATACTACTTGGTACTGATGGATACCAGGAAAATAGGAAATACTTTTGCCAGCAACACTTTTTCACTTTTTTTTGTTTGGTTGGTTGTTTTTTTTTAAACCACGTTTTATGCCATGCTCTGCAGGGAAACACATGGAATGGTGCAGCAGATCACTATTTTGCCACTTCCAGGATGTCTCCACATATTCCTTCTCTGGTCATGCTTTCAGACACACTGTACTTTTAACCTAAGAAATCACTTCCAGAACTTTTTTTCCAACAAGTTATTACATTAGTGAAGACCTGAAAATACAGGACTTGTTATTAACTCCTAAAAAATGTGCATGAATGTGTTCTTCCAAAAATAAAGCAAGGAATATATCTTAGCAATATTCTAACCCTTTCAATAAAAGGAACAGTTTGTTACGTTATAAAACTAAACCAACCACCCTGTATTTTAATATTATATTTAAAATTATAATCACATACCGTTTTGTCTGTGCTTAAAATATGCATATTTGGTTAATTGATTTTTATACTGTCTCAAAAGCCAAGTAACTAGCAGCCTGTGTTCCTGAGGATTTTCACCTGTGTACTGTGGATTAGAGAACAACAGACTTTTATGGTACTACTGAAGTTAGTGAATGGTATTCTTCTCTCCAGTAAACAGGCACCACAATTAATAAATTAGACTGGGAGCATAAATTAGACTGGTATCCATTCCCCAGGTGAGGATAACCTTTGGAACATGGGCTTTAAAAATTCTTACTAAGAAACAGTCCAGAAAACTAGAAGTCACGTAAAATCTATGGGATTCTGTAACATGGAACGTACCAGTAAGTCTCAGGATGTTGTGGCCAAAGGGGAAGCCATTAAAGGTGAGAAAAATGACCAGGATACACGACAGTTTTCATGAACAAAGTGTCTGACAGGTTTGGAATTTTATAGGCAGATGTGCAAGTGCTTTACTTGCTAATAGTGCATCTAACTTGGAGCTGAATTACAAAAAAGTATCTCCATGAGCGAGGTATGTCCTACATTGTTCCAAGTGTTTGCTGCACAGCTCACACTCAGCTCTGGAAGTGGAGCAACACGTAACACTATACCTCAGATTTGGGATTTGGAAACCCAGTGGTGTGCCAATCTTTACAGCAAAGTCTCCTGGTGAGGCTCTGGTGCAAGCCCCCCAGCAGCCCACAGCCCTTGCCGACTGGCAGCCTCAATGCTGGGAGGAGCAGAGGCAGCTGCTAAACAGAACTGTACTCCAACATCTCTTCCCCCTCCCAGAGGAGAACTGTCTTTTGTTTTGGTTTGGGTTTGTGTGTTTTGTTTTTTGTTTTCTTTTTTTGCTCAACTAAGTGCTCTCAAATACAAGACTTACTGCCAAAAAAGGGTAGTCTAACAGACATAAAACAACTTAGATGCAAACAAGCTCTCTCTTTTGACATACATTCATGCATAGCAAGAGTTGTAATAATTTCATAATTGAACGATTCATATGTATGGGATTAATTCCCCCAGTGCCTACAGGGGTGAGAACAGGACCTGTTCTTTTTTGCACACAATAGCAAAGGTTGTTCCAAAATCTCAGAGATTTGAGCAGATCATCTCCCTAGGAGCTATACCGTGGAAAAAGCTGCTTTAAATTTAGTTGGCAACGTACAGCACGTTAGTCAAGGATGCCCAAGAGAGGAACTGAATCCAGCCCTACCATCATTTGTGGGCTCCACCCCCCCACCTCAGTCCCTGGTGGGAAGTGGCTAGCTTATGCTGCTAGTCACCTCTCCACTAATGGATCCTTGGGCAACCACAAGTCAGCAGTCCTGGGCACTGATTCATTTGGATGGGAGTCATTAGAGAAAAAGAGGGGAGTGCTTTTCCCATGAAGATACTGCCATTTGGCAGGGATGGAAACAGCAGGCATGTGCAAGCCCTCCTTACGTAAGATCCAAATCTGCAGCTAGTTACTGGTAAATATTTTGCTTGTGAATTTATGACTCTGGACAAGGATGATCATCCTGGTGAGTAAACAAAACACGAACAAATAACAGCTTTCAGAGTAAGAACATTTTCTTGACTGTTCTACAATAAGGGCTGTTGGGACAAAAATTCAGGATGTGTTGAAAACCTTTCAGACTCAAGAGACCCAGGATATCCACACTGCAAGCTTCACTTGCTTAAGGAAGAAAGGCTGCTACATTCATTCTAGTTTGCTACTGCATCAACACAAATTAGTCTGCAGTTCTCTCAGTGATTGCTTTCAGACAACTCTTGGATCAAACTCCCACATACTGGCAGACTGCTCGTTTCTTCTAAAAATCATCTTTTTTTTTTCTTTCAGTTGTGAACTAGGAAGAAAACCAGAACAAACCAAAATGAACAAGTAGTCCCTAAATTCATTATTTTCTATCTTTGGTCCTATGTGTGTCTCTTAAGAGGATCATTCTTACCACAGTAGTTTTTATACCTTTATTTTCTGTAACATCTACTTTCTAAAGAAAACAGCAACAAATCTGATGAGCATTAGATGTTCAGTAACTTCATTTTAAACTCCTGTAGTCTGAGTTTTCTTTGCTCTCATGCATTGCTTGGCACATTCCATTGTCCAGCAGGTAATCCAAAAGAAACTCACATTTAGTTACAGGTAGAAACTTATGTACTTTTTTTTAGTAAAGATTTCTTATTAGTAGATCTCATTTTTTTATACTATATTATCATAACATTCATTAATGGTATGCATTAGATCAGAACAGATTCTTTACTGAAGATTTAAGGACAATCAAAACAAATCTTTAAAACATTTAATAAAGCCGTAATAATGGCTGTTCCTTCTAAATGCAGTTCAAATTCTGTCCATTCAACCAGGATTACTTAAGACAAAAATTCTGCTTCCCTTTTTGCTATTTTGTATCTTCAGCAATTTCATTAAAGTTCATGAGAATGCCTACTTTGATGGGAAACGGTTTTTCTTCTTCCCCACATAAGTCTAACAAAGCAAAACAAACCATGATGAATGTCTACAATGTCTGTGTTTATACCATATAATCACTGTAAGTGAATCAGAGCTTCTGCAGAAAGGATCCGCTATTCAGAACAAAACCAGAGCAGAGTTACACATTTTGGTCAAGCGCTGCCATCTGCTGGGCAGACCTCGCTGGGAACTGAAGCACAAAAAAAAAAAAAAAAAAAAAAAAAATCAAAATAAGCACTTCAGAGGAAAAAAAATAAATTAGCTTGCAGTACTTACACATTTTTCCATTCGAAAGTATTAAAAATTAATGGTGGTTTGATTTTAAACTGAAACATTAATAATCATAAACACAGTTGGAGCATCTGTCATTTGAACAGTAATTTCTATGTATTTACTATTGCTATCTCGTGTGCATTGTAACTCTGTTTCTACAAAACTTCTGAGGGAAAAGAAACAGCTAAAGCACTTTACAGTTGTATCTTCAATTAAAATAAAACAAATTAACTTATCACAACCTGAGCTATAGTGCAGCTTTTCACAAACCAAACACGTACATGGATGGGTACAGTGCTAGCAACAGTGAAAAGCTCCCACTAACTTTAGCTTTTACATTTTATCTCTGACCGAAAAAATTAAAAAATAGTAACAAAAAAAAGAAAAATTATTAACTGAAAAGAGTAACAGCTAGATTAGATTAGATTCCCTAAAGTTTTGTTTCTCCCAGCACAGAAAATCTCACATGTAACGTTGTGTCACGTGGGTAAGAAGGGAAGATGGGTTACACTGAGAGCTTGAGGCTTGTGGGCCCCACCATGGGATGAAACACCCTGGTGTCTCTTCTGGTACACAGCCCTGTGATCCAACTGACCACCTGACAGGCAGGGTTAGAGGGAAAGTGAAGCTGCAACTCAGAAGTGAATACGAGATGGGTCTAGATGTCAAAAATTGTGAGACAAAGAAAGCTGGGAAATTCTCAGTACCGGTTGATGACTTAACTGTTTTGCACCCTTCAGCTGAAAGAAAAGGACACGTGGTCACTTTTAGTCCTGTTTGTCATTAGGTACCTACATAAACAAGAAATAAGCAAAACTACCTGGTTTTCATAACTTGTAAGAGAGACATCCTCTCATCCCTCTCTTACTAACTTCCCCTCAGACTAGCACTTCATCCTCAGGATACACTCCTTGCAGGAAAGTGCAGCTGAAAAGCAAATGAGAACACCATACTTTCAATACACATGCTCAGATAGGCACAAGTTGAGGGGACCAGCTCTTTCCAACACAGTGGTATTCCCTTGGTGGGCCCAAAAGAAAACAGATCATCATGATCGTGCATGGAAACATGCATGATTCCCTGTTAGAAAAATGCCTTGAAAACACTTCCACAGTCTTGCAGCAAATTCGATTGTACTTTGCCCTTTGCTCCTGAGGAAGCAACTACTTCGTAGGACTTAGTATCACCCTTTCTCTCAAAGATGTTCCATGTCTTGACTAACACTTGCCAGGTGCTCCAGCACATCCAGAAGTAGAGAGCCTACTGCTAGAGAAGTAATACCTCAGGCTGGGCCTCAGCATGCTCAGCCCCAAACATATTTCACATGCCTCCTCAAAACAAACACAAATTCTGTTTATTGAAACACAAGCCAAAGAGCTGCCATTTCAATAATCAAAGTAGGTAAAAGAACAGAAATACTGAATAGCAGAGCCTTGATATGCATCTACTCCAAGAAATCTTAACATTTTGAAAGAAGATTAATTACTGTCTCATTCTCAGCAGCACAAAGAAGCAACAGAAACACCACTCTGGATAATACAGCCAGACTGAGAAGCCCACCTCCTGACCTCTGCATCTTCACTTCCAAGTTAGAAAGGAGAGACAAGCCCTGAGAGCTTCACAGCAAGCAAAGGGAAGGATTGAAGAAGGAAGAATGGAAGCAACATATACACATTTAAATAAGCTTCTGCTTATTTAAAACACAGCCTTCAAAGGTAGTGGCCAAGTCTCAAAATACTTCAGCATTTCAACACTTGCGCAAATCATATTTTGAGCATCGTTTCAGGATCTGACAGCTTGAAGAAAGTAGTTCTTTTAAGGGCCTAATTCAAAGCCACAATATTATGATACTTTGATTAATTCTCAGTTCTACCATGAGACAGTATCAAATCCATCACTTGATTTAGATTTTACTGAGTCTTGTTTTAGTACTACCCCCCCCCCCCCCCCAGAAGGTATTACAACTTTTTGTCTCATCCCTGGCTTCACACTTTATTACTCCTTTTCCCTTCTCCCACCCACATATATTTAAGATTTGAGAGCTTGAACACTGCTCAATCACAATGTTTATACAAAGTTTACATTTCATTATCACACATCTTTTTTCCTTTTCTGTAGGCAGGCTATAGTTCTCAATTTTATGTAAGAGGATCTCAAAATTTTTATCCTATTTGCCTCGGAGGGAGTAGTCCTGGCAACCAAGTTTAAGTGGACTCCACAGACTAGTGGTTTCTTGAGGTAGAATTTCTTACTCAAATCCCACAATATGCTCCTTTCTGAGTACAGGCAGAAAACCCATTACCCTGAACAGATGGGAGGTAGTCAGTGGGAAGACAAAATCTGTTAGAGCAAAAACTTAGAAGAAAAATAATAAATTATAAAAAATTGAGTCACAGGCTAGATATAATCACAAGACTGGCTTAGGAGATCCTTAAATTTTAGAGAAAACATTTTATGGAAATAATATACATCAATTATATTAATATACATTGTATTAACAATATTTGTCGTATGCTTTTGATTCCCTTCAAGGGAAGTGTAAGCTTACTGATTGGAAAGAAGAGTTGAGATTCTTCCCTGATTCCAAAAGCTGTAACCTTCATTAAAAAACGATGCTCACAAGAAAATTCTGGGTGCTCACCAGACATTTTTATGTGTTCACAATATCAGGACAGTTACTAAAGTGTGTGGGTTTCTCTGAGGGTGTGGAAATGCAATTGTCAGACAAACTTGGCTGTGACTGGAACAGCTGCTATGTCATGACTGATACTCAGCTCTAATTAAATCTCAGTGCCATCTCATTTGAAGAGTAAGGCCAAAGAACATACTGTTAAGTTCATGAATTGAGCTGCTGCCTCTGTGATATGGGAATTTTTGTTTTAATCTTCAAACTTTCTGAAACATGTAGTTTTGCCTGACAATAACTTCTCTGATGAATTTGAGATTGTCACAGCTTGAAAAAAGAAGAAAATGACTTAAAATTCACAAAACCAGCAGAAAAAGATAAAAAAATTGTAATTATTTTTCTTTAACTGATATCTCCTTTTTCCCAGGGCTGTGCTGTAGGATCTTCCAGAATGATGTGCTGACACTGGTACAAGAGAGTTGAGTCTCCTAATGGCAAAATCAGCTACTTTATGCAGAAGTTGTACCCTCATTCTGATACTTCCACCCCCAGCTTGCTAGCAAAGCATTTTTTATTGAGATACAGCCAGACTGTATCCAGTGTTTCCTATATGCTTTCTGCTGTCTTCCTAGTCACTTAAAACAATGCTCCCCCCTTCCCCACCTCACACTTTCTACCAGTATGTCAGAATAGTCACTACCAGCTAGTTTTCCAGTTTTCTCTCCCCTCTCAGGCTCTATGTCCTTTCTGCTGCTTTTTTTTTTCCAAGCTGTTTCAGGGCTTTGTTGCCTTCATCCCCTTTGTATGGTCTAAGTACTTAATATCAAATTAAAAAGTAGTGCTAATCATTTTGTAACAGTTTTGTGCAGTTTCAGCTTTACTTGCAGCACTTCTGTTCCATGTTAAATAAGCTATTTTGACAGCAGATGTCTAACCTAAAATTCAAGTGGTGGGTGTATGTCTGTCTATGCTTAAATATTACATACATAGAATCACAGGATGGTTTGGGTTGGATCATCTAGTCCCAACCCCCCTGGCATGGGCAGGGACACCTCCCACTAGACCAGGTTGCTCCAAGCCCCATCCAACCTGCCCTTGACCACTTCCAGGGATGGGGCAGCCACAGTTTCCCTGGGCAACCTGGGCCAGTGTCTCACCACCTTCAACATGTGTTTAGAGGTCTGCAAAAGGACAGCATGCCACATTCCCTTTACTGACTCTATATAATGCTGGCTTTCTCTTCAGTAGTGCAAGCATTGTATCAGCATCAAGAATCATTAATTATGTGGTATTTTGCAAGCCATCACCAAGATGACAGAAGGTGAATTAACACAGTGAAACCATTAACAACCATTCAATCATCTGTTGCTTAACCTCCTGATAAAGGCATAATAAAAATACGTTCAATAAATGGGCACTTTTTTTTCCAACCCACTATGCCAACAATTTCTAGCTCTCTGCACAAAGCTTATCTGTAATTTTCCTGGGCTTCACATTTATAATGAAATTCAACCCAGAAGACACAGGCATGTGCTACCATGCAGGCAGGGAAATCTGCTGCACTGTCCACTCAAATACGCCATGGAAGCCCAGGACATCCACAGACAGGCACAAAGACTAGGATGCAGGAGAAGGTAAAGTGAGGAAGAAGGATTTAGGAAGTACCAGAATAGCAAGAGGGGCTGCTCCTCCTCTTGATGACTTGATGTCAACCCTTCCTCAAAGAAAGGGGATGATGAAGGGAGAAAGTAGAAGAAGAGGAGCAAGAAGCCGCAGAGGACCAGCTCAGAGAGACAGAACAGCCCCACCACCACTTGGAGATGACCTGAGCCCAACACTGTCCCAGTCAGTGACACTGCTTCACCCTCCCAGTGGCCACAGCAGCTCTCATAGCACCATGGTAAGTCTGACCAAAGGAGTGCCTGGGCTGAAGGCTATGTCATCTTTCTGGCTGTGCCAAGAACACTCCTGCTGTAAGGGAAACAGCAGAAAGGCAGGGACAAGTCAGAACAGCCTCAACTTTAAATTACAACAAGGCTGAGGGACCTTGAAGAGACACAGAAATGAATCCACAAAAATCCAACTTTGTACAACCTGCAATTCTTCACAAAAAAACACAGCTCTCTAGGGCTACACCTTGTTAGTCATTATTTTTACATTTTTATAGATCTGTATGCATTAAAAATCTTTTTAATATGTGTTTATAGAGTAATCTGTATTTTATATAGACTGCATACTAAATTTCCTTTTAAACATAAACATTTTACTACAATAAATTATTTTATTTTTAAATATATAGCATACATTATGTAAGTTTTAATTTTTTTTAAAAAAAGAAACCCAAGAAAAATTATTTCATTAGCTTGCAGTATAGAAGATCACAATGGCAAATGGGTGTAATGGCTTTTAGCATGTGCCTTCTTTTAATAAGAATTTAATTCTGTTAAACAAAATTCAGAAAAACATTTCTTTGAAATTAATTTATGCTAAGCCAGTAGAGTCCAATTGTCCCTGTGGAGTCTGACTCACTGACTTGCTTCAGATCGTTATCATCTGAATTAATACAGGCTCTCAATGCCTAGTCAGATATTCCAATGTCATTATTTGAGACTAAAATGAAACTACAGAAACAAAAAACTTAACAGATGTCATGGGAAGAAGGGCAGAATAACAACACTGATTTTTAAATTTTTTTATGCCATAAGGTAAGAAGGCTGAAGAGTAATTCTGTATTATCACCATCTAAAGTTTGACATTATGAAATCCCAAATACCACTATTTCAAATCTATTTTTAAAGGTCTTTAAATCTCAGTTATCAGAGGAATGCACTGAGGTTGGGGTTTATGCTCTTCATTTGCAGTGAGGTTAAAATCTGCCAGCACACGTGATAACGTTTTCTAGTAAGCTAAAAAAAAGAAAACAAAAATGGAGGAGAAAGTGCTGAAACAAGGTCATGGAAGCAACTGAGCTTCCTCCCTCCATGAAACTTCCAAGCAAGTAAATCCTTAGGACAGATAAAAGAACATGATTACATAATCTATCTTACCATGATAGACATGATCCTTAGTCTGAAAAGTATCGGGCTACAAAAGAAATACGGTAACGTTTTCTTATTTAATTTTCAGCATTTTAACATACTATAAATTCTTCTATTAAAACTATAAGAAGCAGAAGAATCATTGCAAAAACACAGGCAAGATGATGTCTGTAAGAAAACTGAAAGAGTAACTCCCTTAAATAGCTTTACCTAGACTATATGTATTTCCCTCTATATAAATTTCTCTCATTAGAAAAGAATGGCATTACTTCAAAAAGGATTTCTCAGATTTAAAAAAGAAAAACCAATCAATGCAAGGTTTTGATTATGTAAAATAGTGAAGCAGAACTATTCTATTCTCGTTTCAAGCCATGACTCACTGCCAGAGTTGGTACCATGTGCCTCAGTCACTTGCTCACTACACGTGCCTGAAAGAAGGATGCACAGCTCCATTATAACTGACTCATAATATAACATAGTAATAGTAGATCATTATATTACCTTGTTCCAACAAGCATTTAAGTCTATACATATGGAATAATTTATGGCAGCTTATGAATGTGTCTTTTCTGATAAATGCTCGTGCCCCATTAATTTGAATGGAACACATTTATGTATCATCCTAACTAATGAGAGAGACAGACAGACAGACAGCTCCCATTACACCAAGAGAGTTCACATCACAAAACCTTTTTAGAGGGAAGGCAATTTGTCTTCTTGACCAATTAGTTTCAATACCGGAGACTTTGATTAGAGGCAGATTTTGTATTTCAGTTGAAGGCAAAAAGTTCTCAGGGTGAGAGATGGAAACATCTGCATCTATAAGACAAACACGTGAGCACCCCAAGAATTACCACTTTTGCCCCGTGTACCTTTTATCTGTGCTATTTGCTCAGCTGGTTTGCTAAGAGAAATGTATGAACACCTGCACATCACAGGCCAGCTCGTGCCTGGCAGGTTTAACACACAACAGACCTTCAACAACTGAATAAAAACATCTGTGCAGCAAAAAGACAGTTCTTTACCTCAAAACATATTATAGGCAACTTCCAAATCACTGGAAAATCATTAGCACAACTGACAGGTATTCCATAAAAAAGATATACCTGATTGCTTAAGATGATTTGGGCAGAATGATAAATGAAAACCCGGTACCAAACTGGATATAGATAGCTCATCAACACATTAATGCTTTTAACAGAGTTCCCAGTGACTGACACGGGCTTTGAAAATACTTAATCTCAAAAGCATACATCTTACTAACACCATAATTAGATAAGGATCTAATTTTCAATAGATGAGAATGAGAAAAAGTACTATACTCGATAACATTTGGGGAAAAAAAATATTTTTCAAATAGAAATAAGAAAATGAAAATGTATTTGGCTTCATGTGCCTTCATTCTCATAATTCACATATTTTAAAGCATCCTATGTTGTAATAAAGTAATCATTTTTGAGGGACTTCATTACTTCTGAATGCTTCAGATTGGCAATACTGCTGGTTTGCCAGCATCCTGGTGTGCATCAACTGCTCTAGACAAAAATGAGTACCTACATTTTTCATTACTTTCATTACTCTTAGGAGACTGTTCTTATCTTCTCCAGAATAGAGAAGGAATTAGCACAGCAAATAGGCCATTTCTCACTACACGTTTTCCCCCTCCAAAATTTGTATTATGGCTTCAGAGACAGACTTGGTGTTAGAGCTTCCACAGCTGAGGGCAAATTAGCAAATGTCTGTCCCTGCCCCCTCCCCAGTTACTATAAATGTGCTGACTTCCTTATCTGCCTACAAATGGCTTCCAGCCTTTTCCAGTGACAAGGAAAACCCTGTCCCAAAGAGCACACATCTGTTTGTACACCATGCTAACCTAACAGAGGAGCAGAGAGGGAGTTATTCATCCCTCCTCCATCCCTTATAACTACAGATGCTATTCTTAACCGTGACTCTCATTTCATATTGTTCACGTTGTGTGCAACAAGGCCGGTTCTTTACTTGAAGACATTCTCACTCCAAAACCAAATGCAATCATAATTTATTCCTCGCAAATTTGCAAGCACACTGTAGATACCAACTGGCTTAAAAGCTAGAATATTAAATGATACTTATGTACTCATTTATCATTCTTTTGCAGTGTCAGCAGCTACACATCATCTTCTAAATTTCATCATCCTTTGCCTTAATTTTAAATCTAAATATATTATTATTTAATTCTCTTTCACAAATACAAAAGTGTCTTTAGCATGCTTGAAAGTATGAAGAAATGCCTCATATAAGCTTGACATGAGAATTACCAGTAACAAAATCTCCTCTGGTCTATAAAATATATATAATAAGATAATTCTAACAATGTTCAGAATCTACTCAATTATGAGGGTTTTTAGAGAAGTCCTTTTGCATGTGATTTAATGCTTACAGCCATAGTTACATTTGATAGTTTTAACTAGAAACAAGCCAGTACCAGGTCTACAGAGAAAAAAGCTCAAAGAAATTAAAAATACAAAGAAAAGTGGGGGTTGCATGACAAAGTGCATTGTACTGAGAAGGGAGTTAAAAGGGAGGGTAATGAAAGGAGTTCAAGACAGCGCCGACTCATTTGGAATATAAACATAAAAGAGTGCCAGTGGTTCTGTAAAAGATGATGACTCACCTTCCATCTCCCTCTTCTAGCCACTGTGATGCTTCACAAACCTTACTCCCTTTTGTTATTTTCTCTATGTTTTATGTGCCTTTTTACTCGTGCAATGAATGTGGTACAAGTTGATTAAAGAACCTGATAAAAGATACATGCTGAAAGGTCGACTGCAATGAAATGAACCAGATACTTTAATAATCTGTTCATAACTGCATAAAAAAAACTACAAGGACTTTTTCACAGTACCTTGATGCTGTATTTGCAATTATTAATTATATTCCATCTTACTGTTTTTCTTCCCTCTGTGAACATAAATAGATCCAAGTACATGTTACACCAATTTCCTTCCTTTCACAGCCACACAATCTTAATAACGCTGAAATTTCACATACGGAATAACAAGAAAAAACCCTGCCCTTTAGAAAGCTGTATTTATGCCAAATAATCTTGAAACCATCTTAAACTGTTCTTTCCAGCAGAAGAATGAATTTTCTAAGCTGAAGAATTATTTCATAAATCACAAAAAGCATTTTCAATGGCTGTAAGACCAATATGTAGAAAAAGTTTGCTAAATAATGGCATTCCCAGTTTCCAAACAGGATCTGTTTGTATTTTCTAACAGCTGGCCCTTTTGTTTTTTTATTTATTCATTAGCAAAATGATAGATCTGTCAAATAGCATGGCTGACATGCAAATAACCTGTCTGAAAACACATTACTTGGCACAGAGCATATGGTCATATATTGTAAGCTAATGATATTGCAGATCTCTGTGGATTCTCTGCGGTATTTTACAAATGGTACTTACAAGGCAGAGTACTCAGAATTTATCAAAAAAGGTGGTTTGAAGGTCATATCCCAAGACACATGAAATTATCAATCAAACAAAATTCTGGCTATACACATACAGTTTTTGAAACTTGTTAATATACTTTATCCTTTCTCTAAGTCTTTTTACCCACCAGTGTCTACAATGGCAGGTAGCAAAAGGCTCCATATTAGAAATGAGAGAAGAATTAAACTGCTAAGAACTGATGGAATTAACATCTGCTGGTCCATGGGCTTGCAACATACCTGAAATAAATGGTGAAAATAAATAAGGGATTATTCCATATTGTTACATAACTGAATTACAAATGGGAATTCTGTGCCTGTATGCTGCATCCTTCAACTTCCCTTCCTCTCAGTGCAGTACCCCAGTAGGATGTTCTATTGAGAATTTTGAAAGGAAGACATAATAGTTAATTTCCAATGGCAAGATTTGTAATACCACCAAGTCATTATTTGTATGAGGTGGTAAACTTTGTGAATTTGTAATTACCTAGTAATGCTTACAAATATTGCAAGTGGAGATAACACTGTAGTTTAGAAATTTCCCGTTTAAAGAAAACATTGCCATTTCATCAAAAGCATAAAGAAAACAGGTAAGGAAAAATCTGCTGTGTACTGCTGGAAAGAAAAAGCCATGCTCTTTTGATGTCCCTAGACCTACCACTTTCCCAACACATCTGCTCATTTAAATAAATACATCTGCAGTCCTTATTTTATATACATACACAGCCTGCTTATACACACACCCCCCTTACAGGGAGATACAAACAAAGGTGCAAAGCAGTTTATTCCACTTAGTCTTCTCCAGTTCCTACATGGTAGAGGCAGGGAGATCTACTCTAAGTCAGCTGAGTACAGATTGACTCAGGAGTAACTGGGAAATTAAATCTTCCCTGAAGAAATAATCACAGCTGGGCATTATTACATTAGAAAGGAGTACACGTAAAAAATAAGAGCAATGCATTCAGCCACAGATCATTAATTTATATTCAAAATAGTTCCCTATAATTGGCATCATAAGACTCTGAGGTGAATTCGATATAAAATGTGTGTTGACTTTACGACCTTTTTCACTCAGACTTGATTTCTAACAGATGGCAAAGTGACTAACTCAGACCACAGGATCTCCCTCCAGTAGCATCTTACAGAAGAACGGACTTCCCCGGTGTCCAGCTGACTCAAGGGCTGCCACCTGATTAAGAGTCATTTTCCTCAAATGCCACACAGAAAACAAAGATGTTATAACTTTTTCTGCAAGCAATTTACATTTGAAACATACAACAGGAAGAATCTATCACCTACATTCAGATGTACTTCTGGAAATTAACACCCGATCGAGACAGTAGCATTTCTGTATCTCCCACAACCAGAGCAGTTTAACTACACAAAAATCTGGACACCAAGGCCTGTGGCCATTCATCCAAGCAGAGCAAGTCACTAGGCCCACGCTGACTGCAGGCACAGTGAGCAGAACAGTAACAGAACAGAGCAAAGAACAAACGCACACACTCTCCTTCCTGACAGTGCTACAGCAGGAGTAGAACTGCTGAGAAGAATGCAAATGTCTCCTGTGCTGCAGAGGGATCTGTGGCATGGGGCATCACTGCCCACAGGTAGATCATGTCACTGCCAGGCTCTGGTGCCACCAGGTGTACCTGAACCAGTGCTTATGGAAACATCGCTCCACAGGTACAGACATTGAGCCTGGCTGGTACAAACAAGTGAAGCAGCATAGGCTGCTGAGAGACTGGAGTCACCAGAGGCATGTGCCCAGCACCCTGCAGTGTTTAAACCTCAGCTAGGAGAGAGAGAGAAAGACACCATGACCTGAACAAATTCTGCTTTGATCATGAAGGAAGAGGACACGTGGCCAGTGGCATAAACAGATCTAGTCAATTCAATGACCTGGTACATTGAATATTAATGCCAATACTGAGTACTATATTAAAAACAGCAGAAGCTATCAATCACTGATATCAGCTTATTATATGCACTTTCTTCTGTGCACCACATATTTAGTAAAGAGCTAGAGTGTTTCTGCTGTCTCCCCTGAAGCTGTGCTTCAGTCCTGCAGCACGATTTCCACCGTCATCATGCCTAAATTTCCACGACTCAGGCACTTATGCATAAAAGTGCCTAAAAATAAAGCAAGTACTTCCATTAGTGGCAGCACTTCTCAGCTGAGAAAAATCAGGCTTCACATTTAAATTATGGTTAGTAGGGTAGGATCAAATCTTTCTACCTGCAGAGTACAAACTTTATTTACCTCACTTCCACCTTGCTCATTTGGGCACAAATATGCACTGGCAAATCTAATTATTGCAAAATAAGAAATATTGTAAAATAATAAATGGGTGATAAAAACAAACCCAAGTCAACACAACAAATGAGTAAAGAAAAGTAATGAAATCTTATCTGCAGGAACTAATTACAATTCCACTTGGGAGAAGACAAGCCTGTAGATTACAACTGGTAGAAATCTGTTCCTGCCTTTCTGCTGGAAACTGTGCAGCCACTCTCTTGGTCAGAATTCCCAGAATTTATCTTAATGCTTTTGGACATGCCGCATTGTACTTCACACAACAGACTTCCACATCAAAAGTCAGCCTCACCTGACAGGCTCTGCTGACAGCAACTGCTTGGCACTGTGCTGCCTGCTCTTCCCAGCACCTGCTGACAGAACACGGTTTGCCTCTGAGCAGCTAGCAGAAGCAAATGGAAGGAAAGCTGCCAAGAGACCCCTGAGCAGCACTGCTGAATGACACACATCAGAAATTACTGAAAGCACCTTATGCATATGCTCACACTGACCAAAGCACAAAGACATTATGGAGATTCATTTTCATAAAGTAAGGCTGAAGCCTTACTCGATATAGCTCATCTGGGTCACAGAATTAAAAAAACCTTGCACCACAAAATATGAAGCAGATAACAGAAGATATGATACATTTTGTATCATGACCTGCAGCTGCATATTCTGACTAATACAAATGCCCGTTTTTAAGGTGATAATTTTCCAGTATCATTAATTGCACCTGGCACCTAAGGTATGATAAGAGCTATGTTGCACGTGATACCCTGACAAACACCCCACCAAATAAATAAATAAATTACTAGTCATATGCTTTGCTCACTGATATTAAAAAAATAATCATATGAGACAGAATGGGTATTTAATCTGATGAATCTCATGCACATGCATACACAGTTTTTACTGAAAAAGTTCATTTTCCCATCAAAGTAAGGCTGGTGCACTCATCCTGCACCCCTTGTAATTTTTTAACCTTCTGGGCAATTCCAATCAAATTTGAGGGAGAAACAGAATCTTGCAATCCATTCAGCCTTGGGAAAATAAATTTAACAAGCACTAGAAAAATACTTAAACCAGAATCTCTTCAAAGAGGAATAGCTAGACACATTGATAGTTTCATTCAAACACGTCAAGCACTTTTGTATGACTTTGGATACTCCTGTAAATCCTTCATTTCTGCAATGTTTACCTTTAAATTATGCCCTACAGAAGTACTAAGACATCTCTTCACAAAGAAGCACATTTTGTTGGGCTAGGGAAATTCCCAACTGTCTCCTTCTTGTTGAGCAATGATCAACAGTATCAGAAAGGGAGAGTCAAACAAATAGATCTTTGGTGTGGTGTGAATTATTTCCTTTCAAGCATCTCTGTACGCATATGGCACATCCCAAAATCCTGCTGCCAGTGCCCTGCTGAGCCGTTCCCATCTCCCATCCAAGTGCTCAGCTGAGTACACCTGCTGCCCTGCACTCCTGCTGCTCTTGGCACCATTAGATACCACTAGATCACATGCTATGTTGCTCAGTGGAGGAAGGAAACACTTCCCAGTTTCCCAACTGGTTCAGGCAGAATAGCCAGAGAAACAGGCACTGATGGCTGGAGCGAGGAACGGCTGTGAGCAGCGCACCCCTCTGCAGGGCAATCCTCTGACTCCTCAGAATTATTTCTGAATTTGCCAACAATTTAGAAATTTCACACATCTGGACAGTGATATGAGCTACACCAATTTCAGCTTTTTAGTCACCTTCCACAGAGTCCCTTCAATAACCCATGGGCTTAGAAGTCAGAGACACCACCTCTCAAAGTGCTTCTCTGCTATAAACCTTTAAACTTCCTTCTTTGCAACATTCAAATTACTTTGTTCTCAGACTACGCTTCAGCTGGTGTGTCACGTAATCTGCTTCCAAGGAGCTGGGTAACATACACATTTCTGGCAACAGAGCCACCAAACTATTCCCTTCTCAGCTATTTTGACTGAAAGGACTCCTTGGTCTGCCTCACCTATCTACCCTCATACAGAAAAAATTAAAACTACCAAAGTCCTTGCAGAAATTTTAGTGCCATCTGCCTCTTCCCAAAAGCCTTCTTCCCTACAGAGGTCATGCCTTAGCTCTCCAGTCATGACAAATTCCCTATCTTTTTCAGCTGACTGATAAATTCCAGCTGCTTATTCCTTGGACTCTGAAGAGCAGACTGTGTACTGCACCAATCATCATCTCTCAATGACCCTGATGTGTCCCTTCCAACTCAAGATGTTCTGTGATTCTCTTTCTGTCAACTTCAGACTGCTAAAATGAAATCACAGACACAGTCTGAAAAGTCAGAAAACCCTGTATTACCCTAAGCATCACACACATGAACACCTGCACTTTATGAACAGAATACAGTCCAGAAATGCTGAGCAGCAGTGTCAGAGAAGAAAGCTAAGATTGGTCACATGTGCAAATAGTAAATGAATCCCAGAATATTAAGTACCCTAAATCAGTATCAGCAGGAATGTTTAATATAGAATTAATATAGACTATTCTAAGCAATCATTTTTTCTCCCATTTCCTATCAAATTTTCTCAATATAAAAAAAATCATAAGGTATTTCAATCAAGATTTCTGGTTCTGAATTAATTGGAAGCTTTTTGGTTGACGGAAGAAAAGCCATTGATTTACATCAGTTTAGCATCTTCTTCTGAAAAAAGGATCAGAAAAGTGTTTGAATTTTGACTGAAAAATTTCAGTCACTAATTTTATACAAACACATAAAAAGCTTAGAGAAACAAGAACTACTGTAGTAACTGATAGATCAGTACTTTACAGTTCACAACATTATTTCAAATAAAATGAGCAACAATGTTACAGAAGATATCTAGCATATTAACTAGGCTAGAAGTAATAGCACTTGTAAGGACTAGGCTTTTTTCTTCTGACGTGCTGAAGGGCTGAAGTCACCAGACCTGAGTGGCACACACACAGGAGGATGTTACAGACTTACTTGTCCATACCAAAAAGCAAATCAGCTCCTGTTAAACCAAAGGGTCTGGTATGTAAGGTGGGAGGAGAAGGTGAATATGAGCATTCTACTTATATTTAGCAATAAAAAAAGATGTTGATGAACATTATAGAAAGGTCTATGTCTGTACCTGCTACATGGGCCAGCATAGAGGTAAGAGAGCAACATTGCTTCCTTCAGAAATGAGATTAATTGAAGATAAATTGAAATAAGTATATAAAATGATTGATTTAAATTACAGATAGATCATGAATCTTTCTTTCTTCCAATCTTTTGCCCATAACAAAAGAACAAGGATTTCTTGACTAACCCCAAACTAACCCGAATTAATTAATCCAAATTCCATTTAGAGTGCATGTCTGAACCATCACATTATTAAAAAGCAGCTATCATTGCCACGGGAAGTGCAAAGATTTTCACAAAATTAAAAAATTAAAAATATATTAAATATTCATATTAAAAGCATCCAAAGCTTCTATAATTTACATCTGTACAAAATATTCAATTTCTAAATTCAGGAGTCTAGTCAACCTTGCAAGGAGAACATATAGAAAGGAAGCTTAAATAGAAAGGAAGAAGATGTTTCCCCCTTTTATTTTTTGGATATAAGTTTCTGACAGAGTTTTTTGGGTTTTTTTTCACACAGTATTTTGCTGCTGTTTTTATTGAAATCATTGGACTAAATAATTGGTCTGATTCCGTATGGAAAGTTGAAAGTTAAGCTTAGTGTTAAGTAAGTATGTCCAATAACAAGGTGATAGGAACACAAACAGTTGCCAAACAATTGCATACATAGTCTTGATTTTATTAATTTATATCATGGCTTCTAAAAATTATTTATAGCTACTTTGTTCAAATTCAAAACAGCAAGCAATTCCACACCCCAGGGAAAGCAACTGTTCACACAATCAACAGATAACGAAACACATAATAGAAACTGAAAAAAAACAACCTCATCTACCAGCCACAAGTTTTCCTGAGGATCTAACTGCTTCAGTTAACATGTTTCACAGCCCCCTAAACAGATTTTGGGTTCCAGACAAAAATAAGTCAGTACAGAAAATAGCTTTTCCTTCCCTCCTGGGTTAAATTATCTGTAAATTAGAAATACTCTCTCCACTTGCCTTCTTTCTCAGCAACTATATTAATTCTTTTACTTTGGCTTTCATTTTCCAGTTCAGGGGCATATGCCCTTCTCCGAAGGTCACCAGAAGATTGTGACCACCCAAGGGTAAAAAGATGGAAAAACACAAGAGGAGTAACTAAGGCTACATGATAGGAAAATATTAATTAGGTCACAAATGCAGAGATGAGATTCTAATATTCTTTCTTCACTTCAGTAGGTTTGAACCAGTTCTGACTGTGGTATCACAAAGATGTTACTAGAATTTGAACCCACAAATTAGAAAATTAAACAGAGTAGGAATTTTCCTTTTCCTTTGTAAGCATCCTTGATATAATAAAGAAACAACTGAAGATACAAAGCAAAATCCCTGTTTTGGATAGTGTTATCTGTATTGTTCTGTAAAATTTACAGTGAATTTGGCAGGGTATGTCTTCATACAAGACAGAACTTAAAACTGAACAAGCTGTATCTGACTTAAAAAAAAAGTCCATAAATAAAGGTTCTCTGAGCTTTCTTGTTTAGCTCCCGACCATAAAAAACCCCTACATGTGTGTAAATAATTAAAGCCTTTAATAGCATCACTCTGTTACAATTATTAATACAACCAGTATTGTATTTCATAAATCCTAATTGTGCAAGAGAAGTTCAGAGTGGCTATGTGGAACCAAAAATAGAAGGAACTTGTCAGAAAAATTTGCTAAAAATGTTAGAAGATCTATTATTATAGCTACATGATTCCTCAAGAAAAAAGAACAACATTGTGGGACTATGCTACAGGTTCTAATTTATACACATAGATCATCTCTGAAGAGCACTTGAGCTTAGAAAAGCACATTGCATTAAAGATGTTCGTAAGCTGCTCAACCTCACCTGCCTGCACACATTAGGTTTGCACAGGCATCAGTTTATTTACTGCTCTTTCTAGGTGTCCAAATGTAACAGCATTTTTAATCTGAAATGGATACTTTCAACAGAGTTTAAAATCCAATTTTTACCGTTCTGATTTTCTAACAATGATACAATATTTGGGTATTCATCTTCTGATGAAAATAAACAGAATAGGCACTCTTTTGTCCTTTTTTCCCCTCACTTTGAATACTGTAGATTGCACAAGAGGTCTTCCAGTCAATCAGCAGCTTTTTCTTGTACTTGTATTGCTATTTTACCTTTTTGAAATGTAACAGTGTTAATGCTGAGCCCAGGGCCAAATTATTCAATTACTAAGCAAAAATTAAAAAAAAATCTTGAAGCAATTTCCTATAAATTATTTTCATTTCTGAAACAGCCAGCACCTCCAGCACAGACCTTACATTTATGCCGTGTTGTCATCCAACACTGGCAATGTCTGTTGGCAGGATGACATACCGATATCCATTGACATGGAAGTTCTAAAATACAACTGCAAGTCCACAAAATCATGCTTCTTAAGTACTTTTTGCAAATCAGCCCCCAATTAGGACACTACTCCAGTTGTCAGACTCTAATGATGCTTTGTAATTATCATCATAGGTACAAATACCTTAATTTCAAAGCAATTAGCAAGCTGTATCATTTGTAACAGAACATTCTGGCTGTGCCTTGGAGTTTGTTTTTTTAACACTTCAACTCCATTTTTAGTACTAACAAACAGAAATTATTAGCTCAACCTGTTAAAATCTGCTGTTACATTGTTTCCAATACCAAACATTCCTTTCTGTCACTGAAAACTTGTTTGCTTTTGAAAAAAACTCTTTTGAAAAACACTGAACAATTATTCTGTAAAAAATTTAGGAAAATAAATAAATGTGTCTTTTCCATTAGAAGTCCTAAATTTGCCTTATTTTAACAGATAAACTCAAGAGCTGTCATGTACAAACAGTATCTTCTTTAAGAGAAAGATGTGATCATTATCGACTGTCATGAAAAAAAATATAAAAGAAAATGAGACTTTAGGGATGATCCTCCACAATACACAGAACTTCACCAATCCAGAAGTATAACTGAAAGCAACTGATCACTTTCAGCTCCAAAACTGTGGGTCAAAACAATACCACTTATACTTACTCAACACCTCTGTTCTAGAACCTGCATCCAGAGCACACCTTGTCTCTTGAAAAAAAGGTTTTACTTTTTATCTATTGTTCACTTTCCCAAGGTAAGCTAGCTATATTTATCAAATCAAAACTTCCACAAGGTTGGTACAGGTCCTGTTAAAACTGTTGGAATATAATGTTTAGACTATTGGAGGAAAAGCAAGTCAAACACTAGTAAATGAGTCTAAGGAGCACTGTCTTTTAAGTCTGAAGATAGCATGTGTTATTTGATACAAAAGTCTGTTGATTGTGCATTTTAGCAGAATATATTATTTTCAGAGAAGATGACCAAAACAGCCACAGACATTAGTATCACCAGCACTCTGGAACTCTCTTCACTGCCTTTAATGCTGAGACATTTCAGAACTTGAAAACATCTGCAACATACAGCCTCTAATGCTTAACAAGGATTTTATTAAGGCATAAAGAACACAGAATATCTTCAGACATTAAGCTATGACTTTGAGAAATGGGTAGTCTTTCAGCATACAGATATGACAGATGGGATTTGCCCTACTCATGAGGTTAATGTATCATCTGACACGATACCCTGCTGGAAGAATTCCGAAGGGCATACAACTTCTGCTGTTCCCCTTCATATTTGCAAGTTTCTATTAAAAACAACGATGACAACAAACTTTCAGCAGGTACCACTGACATTATCAGATCAAAATAAATTAGCACAACTGCCAATCTGTTGTGCTATATTAAAACCTGTCATGGATTAAAGCTATTCTGCATCCCACCTTTAGGCAGTTTCACCTTATGTGACAACCAAGATGAAATCACACACTGGAATAGCTCCTGCTAGATGCAACAAGATTTGTTAGGAACCACTCAGAAGCACAAATATTAAAAAAGAACTGCCCACAAGCACAGTACAGACACACATATTCCACAGAAAAAGGTCCTGCAAAACCAGAGCAACAGTAAGGGGTAAAAGGGAAAGTTGTGGAAATATTCCAGTGTTTCCAGTTTTAACTCCTCCCTGGAAAGTACAGGTTTCCAGTAACACACAATCATGATACCAACATAAATTATTACACTTCCGACTGACCTCCACGTATCCTAAAAGTGATCTTGCTAAAGATTTAAAACCAAACACACTTTTAGGTTTAAAACAAACACCCTAACACACTGGATCTCCATAAGACAGCTTCACTTCAGCTGCAAGAGATATGATGTGTTTTGTTTGTGTTTCATTTCTGCTTTTTAAAAAAATATTTGGGTACTAACTAGAGACAAAATGTTCCTATGCAAATGACTCACCTGTCCATAACTGAAATGGGCAGGATTTGGAATAATTAATATTGAGCTACGAAAAAAACCCACCAACTTTCATAAAACTGATCAGCACAGTAGTCTATATTCAAGCAATACTTATAAGTAACATAAGCACCTAACACTTGGCTCCTGCAATCTGAATAATTGCCATATGCTGTGTGTGGAAAATATATGCAAATATATCATGTGCAGCATAAGTAGACCCTGCCATAAGCTTGTCTGGGTTTTTTTTCCTTCTTTTTCCTTTCACAGAAACATCAATAATGCCACTGGTTAATATTCACCAAATTACAGACACATCTTTCAGTGCCACCAGATACAGTTAGTATTAGTGGGTCCTTTTATTTAGGTTTCTGAGGTGATTTTCTGTGTTCAGGGAACTCAAAGACACAAAATACTGGAAAGGGGAACAGTTCATATCCCCTTCTCACTGACTGCTATTGTTGCACAGGGGCCAGATACAAAAACTCCCACCCCTATGGTTTAAATGCTTTGGTAAGGCAGAAACTGAGCTTCCACTCACCAGGTAAAAAAAAAAGTCTTAGAAATTCCCTTGAGCACAGCATATGGAAATTATAGCTGACCTAACTACACATTCTCACTTGAAACAGAGATTTATTGTGTGGGTTAGTATTAGCAAAATTCTGCTCCAAGCAAAACCATAAGTCATAGAAAACAAAATACCAAATTGCCCTAGTGGAAGGAATCTGTAGCACTCTATTGCTCATTACTGAAACTAGCTTTGCAACCCACTTAAAAAAATGGTGCCACAATCTAGGAATGACATTTACTAAAAGAAAATTAGAAGGTAAACAAAGCAATTATCTTCCTACATCACATGTAGATAATATCAGTCAATTTTGGTAAATGTATCTTTAACAAACTAAAAAAAAAAAACCAAAACCCAAACAAACCCAAAACCAAAAGAACCCACCCCAAACTCCAAAACCTCCCCTACCTGATTTCTGATCTGACCCTCTGCCTTGAGTTACAATGAAATCACCCTTCATAAAAATATCCTGATTCAGGGATTAATGTATCCCTGAATCCCTGTGATGCAGAACTTCTCCCATGCTTTGCTAGCATTCATATCCTTTACTTGCAAAGAAGTCCTATGATCACGGAAACAACTGGGGTGCTAACTTAAAACCTTTCCTTCAGGACAATTTCCAGCCTGTTCCAAGCCTCATGCTCCTTGGTCACAGCTACATGGAAGATGTACGCTGCAACCAGAATTTAATAACAACTGCAAAGAAATGGCCCCTCTTTTAGACAGGGCAGGATTGCATCCCTTTTAAATAAATACTGCAGTTTTATCAGTTCGTGAGCATTTGGGAACACATTCTATGGAAACCAAAAAACTGAAGTAAACGGTATCTAATTTGTCCTTAACAAAACACAAGGAAGTCTCTGCTTCACCAGTAAAAAACATTTTGCTGGGATTTTTCTGCCCCTGACTCTTACCCAGAACCACCAGCTCAACTAAATCAGTGTCAGATGTGAACTGTCATGGTGAAATGCCAATGATATGAGCCCTGTGCTGGCCCTACAGTTATTCTTCCCAACAACATAGCTCAGCTTTAAGTAGTTTTATTTGAGCTCCCTTCCTCAGCTCTATGCAAACCCATTCTCCCTTGCTCATCACAAGTATTTATGAGACACTCATAGATGACTATTTCGATGATGTAAGCATTTCTGTAAGTAAAATGTATGTATTCCTACTGTTTATTCATGCTAATCTCTACTATTAAAGCATTCTTCAGACTTGTACATGAAAATACTTGCTAATGAAATCTGAATATCTAAATCAAAACAAGGAAGTTCAGGAATATTACAATGGAAAACAAAGCACGTAAGAAAACACACGTAGTAAAACTGTTGGTATTTTGAGTATCTTCAAAAACATTTCTCAAAGCTTGAATCCTGATAACACACATTTGAGGAGATCATCACTTTCTGAAAAGAAAGAATATCAGCACAAGTCAGTATGTCATGTGGTCTTAACACATACTTGTTGGGTTATGTCCCTATCACCTGTAAAAGTAATGTTTATCCTGTCAGCACAACTGAGGATTCAGAAGCTAAGCTTTTCCTCTAGACAGAATGAGAGAATACTTATTTCCAAATTGTTTCATATCTTACAAGCATACGATTACAGTCATTTTCTTCCCCTAGTTTGCACAAAGCCTTCAGGTAAAATGTTTACAGACCTGTTCTCCTCCATTTCCCTTATCTTTCCATTTCCTTTCCAAAACAGTTCCCTTCTCCCTTTCATTTTCCTGCATTAAATAAACCCAGTAGTAGAAACTGGTTTGCAACTTTTTATGTAATTATTTTTAAACTATGTGTTATATTGAATAACATTGTGTGCTTCAGTGCCAAAATCTGGGATGCTGTCCCATATCTTCAAAAGGCTGGGGCTTGTTCTTTAAAACCCAGTTTGGTGGCCAGAAAGTTTGCTCTTAAGATCTAAAACCTTAATAACTGCCAACTGCAAATAATAAATAAAAAAAAAAAAAATTCATTTTTAGTAGAGCACATCATATATCTGAAAATCAAGGAATCCTCAAAAAACCACAGATATCTCAGGACATACTAATAAGAGGCTTTGTTACAATTTTTACAGCTGTCAGCTATTTTTATTGCTGTTACAGAGCCCAGGAATAAGTTACTTAAAAGCAGAGGGAGGCAGAAAAGGACGGTGTGAACTTACTGGAGCAAGCCCATCAAAGGGCCATGAAGTTCATTACAGGACACAATCTGACATACAAGGAGATGGAGGAAGCTGGGACTGTTCAACTTAGACAAGACAAGGCTTGGGGGGATCATACTAATGTGTATGAACACCTGATGAGAGGGAAGAAAGAAGATGGAGCCAGACTCTTAGTGCTGACCAATAAAAAGACACACAAAGACAAGCAATTTCTTTAAAGTGCATTTGATGCTGTCCTGCACAAGCTGGAAGCTGGAATGACTATTTCGTTAGTAATTAGTTCAAAATATTCTTAAATCATCTGTGTCTACTGAAGTAACAATGCACTTTGAAATCAAAGTTCACTTTGAAAGGGAAAGGACCAGGTTTATTCTGTGCTTTTGCAGCATCTAGCACATGCCATGTGTTTCTGGTTCAAAACTCGCTGTGATACAAACCAGTCACAACTGGAGAAAAAGACTGAGGGCAAAATACTGTTCTGAACTCTAACAAAAGGCCTCAAAGCAGTATGGAGTCTGACAGAGTGAATAAAGTGCCTGAGTGAAAGCAAACCCCTTTCTGTAGTATCAAACACAGGTTTAAATTTCCTGTCAGTATCAGATAATTCTGATACCTACTTGGTATTATTTTAATCATTTCTCATTAAATAGACCAAGTAACTTATGCAGATAGAGCATACAGACAATATATTGCAGTAGAATAACTACATGCTGGAGCCAATTCTCATTAATGATTTATGTAAACAAATGCATATAATAAAGGCTTCTCCTCTTGTTAAAGAGAGGATGTTTTGAATACAACTTCTTTAAATTTCTTCTTTTAAATACAATCACTTCAAGAAATAAATTGCCAAGAGCATAGCTCACATTCTTCTTGCCATGAACCCATGGGGAACTGGAAATATACCGAGCATCTACTCAGCACAACTCTAAAAACTCGTGTACATCAGAGAAAGCTCCATTCCTACCCTACTCAAGCAGCTGCAACTGAGTAAGCGATTTCTACATGGAAGAGACAAAAAAAAAATAAATCAGTTATGCAGGTGGGCAGTTACTGGTACAGAGAGGAGGATTTGTTTCCCTTCCTGATCTCAGTGCTTATCAACAGAATTATAAATAGAAAATACTGTAATTAATATTTTTTTTCTACAGATGCTTTGGGAGCTATAACCTGCCCTTTCATAAGAAGAAGGAAATAATTTCCATTTCTCTCATGTGTTCCTGTTCTGTACTTCAACAACAAACACTTTGTCACTGCTATGGCTCATCTTTGCTCTAGCTGGACAGATCTCTCTTTTAGATTTTCCAATGGCAGATGTGACCATCATTATTTTAACTTGTGCTTAAAAACGACCTTGAAATGGTCTTTCAAATTTCAGTTTCCTGCTTTTCTTTTAAGTATTAAAACAGAGCTTATGTTGAAATCATTCAAGTGTATTAACAGGTCTGCTGTTTAGTCATTTGATTTTCTTCCTGACCTGGAAAATGGCACATACTAAAAAGACAATTTATTTTCCTTTCTTCACTGTAACTTTAATGGATTTCAAGAAATTTATAAGTGTGTATGACTGATGGGAAGACTAACATAATAGATCAAAGAATCACAGAATGCCAGGTTGGAAGGGACCTCTGGTCCAAGGATCATCTGGTCCAACCTTTCTTGGCACTAGCACAGTCTAGACAAGATGGCCCAGCACCCTGTCCAGCTGAATCTTAGAAGTGTCCAAACAAACTGAATATGGATTGAGTCTTTTTTCCTAACAGACAAAATAAAAAAAAAAACCATGAAACCATTCCTCAGCTTCATGGCCATAGTACCTCCTGCCTCTATCTGCAGCTGTTTTCTCTCAGTCCTATAGGTCCTTTCTTCCATTTCTCCCCCCCCAGTAACACCAACTTTTAAAAATCCTTTTTTCCACTCCTGCTTCCAGCTTGCCAAGAACTAACAGTTCTACTGTAGAGGACTGCCTCAGACAGCACCAGTATCTACTACATAACAACACGGGATGAAAAGCAGAGGTATAAAACTAAAAATCTCACATATTTTCCTTTCATAGCACATTCTGCAACACTTTAAAAATTTGTATCTAAATACTAATTTCTAAAAGTATTTATATCTACAGATATGGCTCAGTTTAGCAGCACTGGTACAGTTCTGTCTCCACTTCTAATTTTGCAAATCCTCAGCTAGAAAGGTACAAGCTTATCATTGACAAAACCTTTTGACAGCCTGCTGGAGTGGAATGCTGAGTGCCAAAGTTTTTCCCTTGATGCTTCCCTGAGTTCAAGGAGTTGAGTAAGTGATGCCAGTTGACTCTGAGTCAGGTTTTCACAGCTTGAATTTCATGTAGCTTAAAATGGCTTTCCGAGCAGTGAGACACAGACTAAAGACTCTAAATACACAAATAAAACGTGTCAAGCACACCTATTATACCCACAATACAAGTGGGTATCCCCATACAACTGAACAGTTATGGAGCTTTAGTAATTTTCAGATGAGATGAGCTTTACAGATGATCAATAAAATCATTAACACATAAATAAATGTACATCTTGTTAAAAAATATATTTTAAAAGTTGAAAGTTTGTCCTCTATCTATTATGTGATGACCCAACCCAAAACTCTCTGTGAGTCTGTAACCTGATATTTCACCAGAGGAAGTAACTTTAAAACCAATAAACATTCTTTGAGAGAATATATTAATACATCGAAACACTAGGACTGGAATACTCAGCTCTGGATAAGCACACAGTAACAATCTGGATCAACTAAAACAGCTCAAAATTCACAGTTTGAACTCTATTTTTGTATGTACATATGACAGCAGGTATACTTCTTTATTATAAACTCCAGGAAAAAAAAACATGCAATAATTACTGTACATCACCTTCATGTTCCCAGCCCTCACAAAAGATACCTTGACTGTGTATTTGTCCAGCATCATCCTGAGAGAGGTGATTTCTCTCTTAAAGGTGGAAAACAGTATGGCAGAAGTGGTAAGCAAAGTCATATTGTGTCAGTATCACAGCACTTTGCAATACAAGAAGAAATAACGTTACGGACAATTTAACATATACAACTCATTCTTCAGAGATGAAAACTTTCTACTTTCTTATAATGATGCATAGATTTTATAGTATCTGCACAGTTTATAATTGCCTAAGTTCTACCTTTTGATTGCACAGAATTAATACTTTTCAGTACCGAAGTCTGCTGTCTGTGTCCCATTTTGTCACTTTAAAAGGAAAGTAAGTGAGCATAGTAAGCACAGTGGAGAAAATATAGCATGGATTTATTCATACCACAGTAAGTCCAAACACAAAGCAAAAAACTGCAGTGGGGTGGTTAAACTGTAGCACAGCAAAGCAGAGCATTTGCAGAAAAGAAAGACAACCTACCAACACTGACATAATTATCATAGCTGGAGATTCATTTTTGTTTTGCCCAAGCCTGTTATCAAGTGCAATCATTGAAAAAGCACCTCACTACCACCTATTACACACATGATTAAAATGACTCTGTGAATGCTACAGCCATTAATTAAAGTAAACAGCGGGGAGGGAACAAGCTGATGAGAAGCCAGGTTTTTCTTCTGAGGTACCTCCTTCCCTTTTGTAGAGATATGTAAGATGTTGCATGTTTTTAAATAATGAGCATATAAGGAGTTGGGCGATATATTCAACTTCCTCCAACTCTGCACATAGGAACAACATGGCAGAATGTCTGGAAGCACCACAGAGACAACAGAGTACAGAGAGGATCACGAGTACCACTGCAAGAACAGCGAAGACAGGAATTGTCTGTCACCTTATGTGCAATAGACACCAGCCACCAACACACATCCCCAGAACGTGCTCAGTCAGCTCATGAGCTGAGTAGCAGCACAGCAGAGATAAACCACCTAAAGAAAATCTCAACAAACCTATGTACCTTCAGTGCCCTGTTCATTTTATTGGTAGAGGAACCAACCTCAACTACTCCAGATAAGCACTTTTTAGTACATTATATAAAGACAGCTCAAGTCACAGTAATGTTGTTTGATCTTAAGCCTAAAGAAAACCAAAGGTTGTTTTGTTGGGCACTGTCAGGAGCATGATTCTGGAGGAAAGGATAGTTTCCATTTGCTCAAAGAACCTGAGAATTCAAACAACCAAACCAGCCCACATTGCAGGATTGGAGATCCACTTCCAGTCAGCTTAGAACATGAAGGCTCCTAGTTTAAGAACAGCTTGCTCTGAGAACTGGAACATGACCAATTTAAGATGACATATCATGCCAAGTTAGACCTGATAAATCACAACACCTGAAGAAACAGGCAGCATTCCATGGTTTTGCTGGAAAGGCAACTTATGGTAGTCAGGCTAGCAAGAAATGTTCTTGCAGCACCAACATTGTTCTTCCTTACTTAGCACAGAGAACTTCCCAAACTGTTCTTGTCACTTGTCTTAAAAATGTGCACACAAACCTCACAAACAGAAATGCACCAAAGTAGTGTGTTAGGGAGGAAAAAAATCCAAATAAACACACATAATAATTGATACTTACCAAGCAGAATAAAGGAAGAATCCCAACCTAAACCATCTACACTATTAAAATGACAAATGCACTGTTTTTATTTCCTCTTTCACTGGGAGTGTAGGCAAGAACCTGGATGCAAAAATACTAGAAATCATATTGAATTAATTGCCTTAATTTCTTCTTTGTAAACATAGAGCACTGTTGATTTAATGTCTCTAAATGCAAAAGAGCCTTTTCCTGTCATTTAGCTATTTAAACACTAATAAGCTTCCAGTCAACCACTAAAACTGTATTACAACATCAATAAAAGGAGATTAAAATGTGCTATCACTCAAAAATAATGCGCTATCACTCAAAAAAAATGCACTGACATAGTCATAGAAAATTAATTTTAAAAAGAAGGTCTGCAAATAAGAATGTATATTTAAAAGAACAAGCACGCTGGGTCATGCCAAAGGTTGACCTGGCCTTGACTGAGCCTCACATGGTAATAAAAATCTTATCATACAGATAAGGCACTGTGTACCTTGGTGAGGAATGGCAACAATGTCCTAAACCCTTGGCTGTACTGCTTCAGGCAAAGATTCTAGCTTTGGATTCCTACCTGCTTGTCTTCCTCTAACACCTCAAGTTAGCACTGAACTCTACAAAACGAAACTCTGTCATTATACAAGATGGTGTCACTTTCTGAAACCTACCTTCACTGTAAAATGTTTCCATTTTCAGTCTCTGCACATAGCTATCAAAAAATTATTAGAAATCCACTAGAGAAACACCATCTTCTGCTCTGAAAAACAGGCACTGGTTTTACCATCACCATCTTTTTTAAGTGGTGATATTATTTCAGATCTTATTCTTGTTGATAGTTTGGGAAACCACCTTACTTTATTCATGAGAATATAATGTTTAAATGCTAGAAAGCAAAGTTAAAGTTTCACTTTCCACTTTTGGGATATTCTGTTCCATTAACAAACCTCTCCATTTTTCTCCCCCTCATTGCAAAGAAACCATTATTTTCCCCTCGTGTAAACCCAGCAGAGACAAAAATGAAAACGTTTTTTTAAAGGAATAAAATACCTCATATGAGTTTACAAGTGAGAGAACTTCCAGGTCTGCTAATTCTATCTATTCTAGATATTGGTATAATTATTAAGAAAAATATGCTAATAAAATGATCAAATAATGCCAAGATAGTGAAACAAACTCCAGATTAAAAATTACAAGCAGCTTCTCTTTCATAAATTTTGCTTTCACAATTGTGTCATTTTGAGGCAGACAGCAAAATATTATCCTTCCAAACAGTATTTATATTATAAACACGAGTTTTCTTTTTGACTGCAGAAGAAGAAAGACTCTGGCCTTGTCTTCTCCTTTGGTGCTCAACCTGTGACTCGTGTTTGAAAACTGACTTTTGAACTATAGTGTTGCATGGCATCAGTCACCTCTCACTTTCTTCTCATGGCATTTGGGTGCAGCCCAGCTGGTTGAGACAAAAGTATTTCTCATGCTTTTTGACAACCACATTCCATACCAGGTGCTCCAAAGTCAGCAGCTTCAGGACAAAGAGACACTGAGACTTCTTAGCATTCACTTTTCTGTCCTGGATAAATTGAACTTGTGAGCAATCAGAGCAGTTGGCAGCTCCATACTCCACGTAAAGAACTTCAGCAACAATTACAGCCTGTTCTTCTAAGCAGAGAGGAATTTAGATTTTGCAATTTATTTTAAATTCCTCCAAGATCCTAATTTCAAATTCGAATTACCAAATTCGAGCTGCTTCTTCCAAATTTGCCTAGAACTGCAATCTACTGAAACATACTTGCTGGTAATAAGACATATTTGCTCGAGCAGAACCCCACTGACTTCATAATGTGAATAACCCTTTTTCGGTTAGTGGCTTTTGAGACCGAAACTGGAGGAGATTCAAAAACCCCATAAACTACTGCAATAATCCATAGGTCTACATTAGAATTTACTTGTTTGCTAATAAAATATATTGAACAACATTCTTTTCTCTAAGGCACAGAATGATTGTACTCAGTATTTATCTCTTATTTTATATTTGTTGCCTGAAATGTTATTCTACCACCTCCTTTAGAGAAAGTGTAAGTTATTTAATGTGAATTGTTTTGAAGTACAGAATCAGCAGTAAAAATACACTTGTTTAAGTAATGGTCACCTAATCTCTGTAATTTGGTCTTCAAAATTCATTACCATTTGCTTGAGATGCATTCCAGATTATCCTCTGTTCTAATGGTTCCGTTAGCAACTACTCAGCTGACCTCTCTCTGCATTAATCCTGAATCCACATATACAAGAACCTCTATGCAAGCCTGTGTTGTTAAGCCAATCATCCATTTGTATAAATAAAGATATATAATTAAAAAACACACAAAATACAAATACATACTATTTGTATAATTAAGATTTATACATAATAGTATGCAAACATTATTAGAACACGTTACATCTGAACAATTTTCAATGACCTTTATTTCTGATGTTGTTGCAAAAGTCACAAGTTTTAACTTTTCTATACCTTTTCCCAAAGTTCTATCCAATTTCTCATGCAAAAACAATTTTTGTTCCAAGTATATATACTCTTCCTCTAATGTATTAGAACACAAATAGTAAACAGAGGCGGAAATTAATATTACATACAACTGCATGTGGTGTTACCAGTACTAGACAAGAAGCTTAGGAAACAATAACACCCCTCTCACTGAAACCTGCCTTTGAGTATCCTGGACATTATTAAATACATATCAAAGGCGGATGTTAATTAGGAGAACAAGCAGTAAAGAAAGGCAAGAACAGCCTTCTGGCATTGTGAGAAAATTCTGCTGTCAAAAACTGTCTTCTGATAAAAATAACTGAAGTAATTGTATCTTGGTTAGTGCAAAAACAAGCTTGTCTAGTAGAGCTCAAAAAATAAAAGCAGGTAAGAGAATAAAAAATTTCTATTTTTACCTTCTTGAACGCACGCATCTCATAAAGTAACAGATCATTCTGGTTTCATGGCTATTGTGAGTGTTTAATGGTATGTTACACTGCTCAGGTTTGTCCTGAAGAAGAATTACTAACAAACAGCTCATGAAGTTGTGATACCATCCCCTTAAATCACATACAGGGACAGTAAGACTTCAATGCACAATTAGACCTTTAGGATTATTTCTGTACCTGTACAGATTTTCTCTTTAAATGAAATGGTTCACTTCACCAAGAACATAAATCAAGTTAAATATGTTTGGTTTAAACCAATCTTTAAAAAAAAAAATAAAAAAATCAGATAAGCTTTTTTTTAAGCTGATCATTATTCCATGCATTTAGAGCCTTTGTGACAGTCTACAAGCATACACATATACTGCTTACATAGGGAAAAATACTGAATTACAGGAAATATTACAACATATATGTCACTACAGAGGAAACCATAACACAAATTTCAAGAGTGGATGTCATTTTGCCTGCTTGCTTTCTTTGCAAACCTATTCTGGGATAAAATTTGTATTATCAGGAGAAATGGTCGTTTGATTTTTAGACATAAAATAAACATACTTTGTTGGTATTTGTTCTTATACTGCTGTTGTCTACATAATAATCTCCTCTACACACCTTCATACATTCTAACAGTGTAGGAAGCAATTTAGAATTAAGGATATCAATAAAAACAGACAATCTAAGATTTGATCCAGACAGTAACTCCTAAACAAACTGCCTAAAAGGGTGATGAGAGCCATGTGTTATATATATCAATGCATGAAACTTGTTTAATTTAGGTAACCTTTACATTGGCTTTTATAGAGCCCAAAGGGAATTCAAGCTACTAAGACAAACCAAGACCTCATCAAAATGGGAGAGGTGCATATAGACTGAAGATTCTGTGTTTACAGACTAACTTACAAATACTAGGGGGGAAAAATTATTAAGTCAAGTTAACAGTATTTTAGTGCCTCTCAACTACACTTAGTATTTTACTAACCTAACTGATCAACTTCTCTGCTGTTAAGAGCGTTGTTTGTACATACTGTAAATTCACCTGAACACAAACCTTACTGGAAGCCTTTATTTTCAAGATAATATTTGACATGTATTTTGCAAACCACTTTAAGGTAAATAATTGTTAGCAGCTGGAATAATCTGGAAAGAAGCTACGGGATGAAAATCCCACTTCTAGTCTGTATTCCTGTAGCAGCAGTTCACCAGGAGAGTGGTAGCAGACAGATAGTTTTAGTGAACATTTCATTGCAACCAAAAGTATTTTAGATTTAGTTCTCAGCAGCAGCAACAATATTTCCTAAGTGCCATTGACTGAGTAAAAGTATTTTGCAATCAGCTCAGATCCAATTGATTAATTACTTAAATTAGGAAAATTTATGAAGCATGGGGAATTTTCTGTTTATTTTGCCACCGATGCTTACAAAAAAGGTGCAAGAATCATTTGTTATATAACATTTAAATACTGGTAAAGAAAATAAACTAAAGCTGCAATCTTCTAAGTCTTTCAGGATCTTATTCTAAGCTTCACAAAACGTCTTCCCAACTGATGCTTTGTATTAAAACTAGTCTGTCAGATTAGCATCATCTGGAAAATAGCATGCTTGAGTTCTACAAAACCTTGTTTAAAATGTGCACACCATTGAGGTACTTTCATAACAGTATAATTACTCTAACGATTTACAAGAATTCAATGAAGAAACAAAGTTTTCAGAGTTAAAAAAAAAAGATTAAAAAAACCTGTCCACTGAGGAGAATTTTCATAAAAGTAACAATTGATCAGGTATTAAGCGATTTGTAAATCAAAAAAGGTAGTGTCAGTTTAATCTGCTAAGTGTGGATACTTCAAACAGGAGCACTAAGGAAAGCTGATCCACAGCTATCTGACATGCTGCCTGGATCCAAAGCAGGAAATAGGGACTTTGGCTGTACTTCACCTTTCCAGAGCTTCCACTAAGCTTGGCCAAGATATTTGGTCAGTGACATTTAACTTCCACATGTCAACTCTACCTGATAAAATGCTAATACTGGTTAGAAAAACCACAAGATTCGCAAGGTTCAACTCGTTTGGTAAAGTTGCAATACATGTACCATGGCAAGAGACCCCCAAGAAGGCTCTGAATGGATGAGAATGAGAGCACAAACACATTTCCTCAATGATTTCCAAACAGTGGGACACAAGGCAGTAAATAATTTCAACTTCTGTCATTCTATCAATATATGGACTGTCATATAATTTAGTTCTAAGCTTTAAAAAAAAACAAACACTGAAACGGAAAACCAAGAAACAGTAAGAACAAACAGCTGCCATACTCTGTACTATCAGTAATTTTTCCTCTTAATTTAATTTAGAATGACACAGCAATGCAGAAGAGTGTTTAACACTCACTATGGCTTCCTAAAACCACAAGCAATTCTGATCTTTCTCAATTCTCCCCTTTCACCTCCTGAAGATTCTGACATGTATCCTTGGGCTTTTTTATAAAAAAAAAAAAACAAAAAACAGTTTCACATTCACAAAATACCTGATAGCTTCTAAGATATTCTAATACATTTGAGTATGAAAAAATAATTTTAATTTTCTTCTGAAGATTTCTTTAGAATAATTTAAAAAATCCCCTATGAAAAATACAGATACACTTCAACCTGGAAATATTATAAAGCCCTAGTGTTTACAGAGGTTAGAAATGTCCTGGTGCTCACATTAAGGATTTAACTGTTTTATTTATGCATTTTTCCACCTTTCTAAATCTGCTTTACTCTACAAGTGTGTTTTCTTTAAAACAATAAACATACACCTCTTGTACACATACAAGAAATAATCTCCTCTCTACATCTTCCTAGTGTCAAAAAGACATTATTAATCTGCTGTGTGGAAGCAGAGAACAGGCGTGGGTGTAAGAAAACTGTCTGTAGGCACTAGCAGAAGGGAAGGCTACAGAGATTACTGCAGCGTAACCACCCACAGACATTTTATCAGAAAAGAGCAGCAGCTGAGTCATGGTGCTGCCTTCCACACAGAAGAGGGATTTTCTCTAAGATGAGATGCATTTCCGTGACAATTTTTCATTTTCAGAGGACTGAATTTCCATCATTTTGATGTCCAATTTAGGAATTTATAAACACTCATCCTTAGTCCCATTCAAATGGTTCATGCTTCCCTTCCCCCTTCTCCCCTAATATCTCTACTAAGACTTTTGTGGAAATCCAAGGATGAAATAAAATACATTTTTGTAAAAATCAGGTGGAAACTTCCAGGCCCATTCATTTCATCCAAGCATTTATATTTATTTAAAACAAAAATATTTGCATTGTACTGAAGTTGTTGGGTTTTTTATATAGTACAAATATGCACAATGTTCTATTGATCACAAAATTTTTATCACTGCTGGAAATTCAGAAGACCGATCAGAACTCCAAACTTTTTATCTTATAATTGTTTGCAATAGAAGCCTCTACTTTAGGAATGTAGCAAATCTGTTCCAATTGCTTGTTACAACGGAAAAAGTTCAGGTTTTGCTGTCCATCACACTGTCAGGAGATCAATGCCACCCTTCCTGCAACATTTTTCAAATGATAAGGGAAGTGAAAGAAAAAAACTCCAACAGCAAGGTTCAGAATTGCAAGAATTATACATCACCATTAAAGAAAAACAGCAAAATTATTTTTACAAGTCAAAGGAACAAAATGTACTCCTTGCTACACAAAGACCTTTAATACTTCAAGATGGTTAACAAGTGGAATGCAAGACTGAAGCCTCATTATAGTTATTTAGCTGAAAATTCTCTGTTAGTGTTTACTAGTTTGTAGTTACTACGTTAGTATTTAATTCTGTGTTTGTTAAACTCCTGTTGGGATAAATATGTTTTGCTACTTGTTCTAGAAGTGTTTGAAAAGTAGCAACAAAATAATGGTGAATAATAATTCAATGTCTTTTTTTGTTTAATTTAAATCCCACTGCTTTATACAGTGCCACTATATTGGACAAATACTTCATCTAGTAAAAATAAGCTACTAAAAGTCAACCTTCATGCAAATACAGAAGTCAGAGAGGAGCTAAAAAAATACTAGTTTTTTTATATTTTTACGTGCATACCTAGATCTTGGAATAAAAGAGTGTTATTCAGAAATTTTTCATTACTTCATATTACAAATTCTTCATTTTCCTGCAATCCCCAGTATTATCCTAATTTACAATAGCTCTTTTTTGCCTTTTTTTTTTTAAATAGATATATTTTACTCCTATTTCAGAATGAAGGTTACCAATCCTTCCTCCAAACAAAGCTACTACACATGCTGTCTGGTCCACTAGTATAAAAAGATACAGTCACAGAACCCAGGAGCAGCACTAAAAGGCCATTAAGGCAGAGGGAAGTGTACACACACTGGCTTGAAGACATTTGGGTCAGCAAGAACTGAGCAGGATTCAGCACAGCTTTGACACACCTTAATGTGCCCTGAGCTGCAGTTGCTATTTTCCAGTCCTGCTAATTCTCTATGGTTTCTACTCAAGTTACCTAAATTGAAACTAGCACACACGTTTAGCTGAACTGTACGTATGCATTCAGGAAATGTACCTCAATTATGCAGGTACCTCTGACTGGGATTTAAGTCCATATGCATCATTCTCACTCTAACAGCATCATTCTTTATTGCTAAATCTTAAAAAGTCTGAAATTTTAATGAGTTCCCTACATCTCATCACCAAGAGCACTCCTGGCTTGTAAAACAACAACAACAAAATCAAACCAAAACAACAACAACAAAAAAACACCAAACAAAAAGGAGAAGATGAGGTTTTCTGCAATTTCTGTATCTATTACAGATACAAAGTTGCAGTGTTTCTAAGTAATCTCCTGGGTCAATACCTGACCAAGGGCCATAATTACTGTCTGCATCAACTCTGCTCATCCAACTTAACTCAAAGCCATCCAACTCACAATCTTATCCTGCTCCTGAATGATTTTTCAATATCTAAACCTCTGCTCTACGCATCAGGCAAAACCCAGTAACAAATAACTGGATCAGAAAAGCCCTTCTGTTTTTTAAAAGGTGAAGGAACTGTTCAGCATATTCTCCAGCCTGCCATCAGAGTTTGCTGCTCTAACAACTCTTGGTTTTAACTGCAATATAATAAACTGCTTGAGTGTCATCACTTCTCGTGTATGATTCTGTCCTTAATCACTATCAGGAGTCAGATGAAAACTGAGATTATCAGTGTATATTGCTGCTCCATGAGTGTCCTGCAATATACTTAAATTTAGAACTTGCTCAGTCTGTCTTCTCAAAAGCTTAACTGCTGAAATGCTAAAAACGTATAAAACAAAAGGGCAGGAAACACTGGAAGAACTTGATGCAAATTTCGAACACTCCTATGAAAATCTTCTTTACAGCTGAAAATTCAAGATGTTTGTTAGTACTGCACACGAACCAAGGTCTAAATTTAAGTACTGTACACATATTTCCTTAATTTTATTCTTTTTAAACACTAAGGCGAGTCATTTGGGCTGTAAGGAGGGAGCAAATACTGCAATACAGGGAAGTGTGAATGTGAGTTAAGAAATATCTAATGAAATACAAGTGCTAGTATTTTAACTTTCAATTAAGTTTGTTGATGAGGAAGAGCTAATTTCACACAGAGTGCAAGAGCACAAGGAGAGAACTTTGAATTATGACAACCTAAATGCAAATAATATTGTAGTTTAAATATATGCAAAAAGATTAGCTACTCGGGTACTAAATTTATTTCAACCTATTGATGATGCATTGTGTACAGCAATAACTAGTCATGAGAATTTTTAAATCGATTATTAGAGCTTGAAAAAGGACAATTTATTCTAGTTCATTAAGCAAATTAGCTACATGCCCTTTATAACAAGATGAGAACATCTAATCACTAAGAGGTGAATGACCAAAGGAAAAAAACAAACCCTGTATGTGAAGACTGGGAGAGGGGAAGGAGTGAGGAAAGCAAAAACAAACCCTCAAGAAATGGATATAAGGGAAAAATTTGCTCTTATATAAATGTACATATAAAAATGAATTGAGGGAGCAAAGTGAGCAGAGGAAACAGCTTATGGCTGTTCAGAGTGCTCACTTTCCAAATTCTTGTTGTTTTTTTGGTCTAACCATCATTTTTATTTATAATGCTATTCATAATAAGCTCTTGGAAGACTTCAGAAATAAGAAAATATAATCCCCATTATTCTGGTAGAAAGAAATTCCATTATCAATGCCTAAGTAACAAAGAGATCGCAAGCCTCAATTTATGTATGTGTGTGTGTGTATATATATATATATTTTTTTTTTTTTTTCCCCAAACTAGCTCTACTACTCTAAACAGAGATGTTTCTCAGAGGTAAAAAAGCATAAGTCAAACATATTTATTCCACTAAAATACTGGAAATGAGAGCTGAATTGTTTTTTTAAACAATAGCTGCATTAGCTACATGGATTCTTTACTTAGAGGTACTTATGTGAAAAAAATGGCAAGTATTTTATTTGTTGGCAATTATTTTCAATGTATATTAAGAATGATGCCACTCTTCATTCTGTAATGAATTATTGATGTAAGAGTCTACATTAAATTTTCTACTTCTTTCCACTTTTCCATACAAAGACTGGGAAAAAAGGAAGGGGAGCAGGGAAATACATTTTCTAACTGAAAATTCCCAACAGACTCTGGCTTTCACTTCCTACAAATATTGTTTTGAAAGGTAACAGACACCACTGTTTTCACTAATGGCTTGTAGGAGTGAAACTGCAACAAATGTCAGCATGATCACCTGAATGGACCTCTCCCCAGGCACAGAGCTATGCAACAACAGAATTCTATAGATTTTTGTGTAGAAAGCATTTTTATTTGCTTAAGAGCTTCCAAATGTTTTTATTATTATTTGGGAAGGAGGCATTTATCTTAGTTCACAGCTTATGCTAAAAATTTATGGCCAGCACGACTTAAAAATTTTCCTATTTGAAATAAAAGATGACAAAGTCAGGAAAAAACTTTTCAGAAAAATCAGCTGATCCCTAAGCAGCAGACTGAAATAATTGTTTTGAAGAATAAAAATGTCATTACTATCCACACCACAGTATTTTGTCCAAAACACTGCTAGCACATGCAGGTATTTAACAGCTCATGTGGAAGTATTACAAGAGCAAATAAAGATAGGTGTTGTGACATACATAGTATTATGTATGTCACAATTAATTAATTGCCCAATTAATATTTTGTATCTTTCATTGTCACTTGCAAGCATCTCCAATTATTTCATGCTAAATGTTCAGCTTTGGTTTCAACATGAGGGTCAGATAAGAAGTGGTTAATAAAAAAAAAAGACAATTACATTAAAAACACAGTTGCTTCGATTTTTCTGCTTCACCCTTTCCAAATTTAATAATGCTTGATTAAAAAAAAAAGCCAGTCCTGACATATTCCTACTTAATAAAAAATTCAACTTTTATATAGTTCTAGAAGTTTGATGGGGGGAGTTTTAACATAGTTTAGCTAACTGATCGCACACTGACCTCAAAGTGTATTTAGCAGCATTAGTGGGGACAGCTGTCAAGGAGAATTGTAAAAGACAGTGACTGTGCACCATTTTATCTCAGTTTAATTCGAGTCTGAACAGAAAAAGGCTATTCCATTTGAACAGAATAAAAGGACCTACGCAGGCAGGTCCTGTGTACTGGCAACTAATAAGAAATTATTAATTTTTTTTGTAAGTGTAGGAAAGATGATTGCATACTTACAATTGTAAATATCTAATCAAACCTGTTTCTAATCAATTTATTTTCCATTTACATCCTTTGAGAATTGCCACTAGCCTTACAGTCATGGATTTCTACCCTGAGATTTCAGGCAATTTTTCAGACAAAACAGAAGAATGTGTCGTCATTATGCAGCACAGTTTTCTGTTTTGGACAGCTCTTTCAGGAAAATATCCCTGGTTTAGTGCAGAGAGACATCCATACGTACACACCTGCATAGTAAGCCCTCCCTTCTTGGTGCACAAAATGAAAGTCGTTTTCTATGCTAACTTGATTATCGATTACAATACACTCCTCACACACCGATGCAGCAGAGGTGTTGTCTTTGATCAACCATGCATTTTAACAAGCTGCTTCTGCTGAATAACATCATTTAACTTGATTTATATATTATACTTAATCTTATTTTCCACAATTAAAATAATTTGCTAAAGTCTCCAAACTGAAAATATAATCTTCTCATCTTGAGGAGCAGAGTATCTAGGTCCAAAGAATTTCTAAATCATCTATAACGAAACAATTCTAAAATACAAGCTACTATAAGAAATACAAAAGTACACTTTATACTCTTGTAGTACTTTTTCTAAATAAAACATGTTGCTATTATTATTAAAGAATGTATTTAAGTATTAATACTTTAATACTTTAAGTAATGAAGAATGCTATTAATAAATTAGAAGTTCTGCAGTGTTTACATTTCAGCTTATGAAAAGCATACTGATTTCCTAAAAATTCTCTTCTTATTCAGATTTTCCTTTCTGCCTTTGTCAATATGTTTAAAATAACTTTATCATATATTCTAAAACTACTAGTCATATTACTAGGAGGATAAAATATCTAGCTCACTACCTGTCCAAGCTACAGATTTTAAAAGGCAATTGCATCTTTTCAATGGCCTAACAGGAGATGTTGCTGTTTACTTGTTCTGATAATAAGACAAAATTTTATATGGAAACTTGACAGTTGTTCACCGGGGACCTTCAGTACTTGCAGAAGAGCTATTACAAAACTGCAAACAAAATTATCCAGTGCACGGATCTTGTGTTCAACCACTGACTGTGGTTGAAATATACTCCTCAATTCAGCATCTAGACAGACTGCCAAACAAGGTGACAGGGTCACTTCCTGAGATGTGGCTCTGCACTTGTCGCAATCAGCAATAAGTTCATACATCTACCACTTTATAACTTCATATGCATGGATATATATAAATATATATATATACACCGAGTATTACATAAACAATAATCTTGTGGTTACAATTGGATATTACAGATGATGCAAGATATGATGTCAGAATAGCAGCTCAGCTATTCTAAGCAAAAATTTTAGCACTGTGAAATCTTTGAATTCTTCATAAAAAAAAAAAACACCAAAAAACAACACAGAAAAAAAGGCCAGTAAAAGCAGACCTTAAAAATTATGTTATCTCAATATCACTCAGGTTTGCTTCCCTTCACATGTTCATTTGGAAATTCACGAACTGGAAATGAGCACTGCAATGAGGTAATTTGTGCTTTAAATCTTACACTAGTGTTTGTTAAGCAGCTACAGGCACAAAGTCTTCATACCATCCTGACCAACAGTGCAGTTTGCCGTAAAGGGTGAAACCAACAGTGGAATTGTCTTCCACTGGAAGTGTCATAAATGCCTTGTTCTAAGTCACCCAAGTAAGGAATTACTAACAAATGCTCAAGACGAAGCCTATGGTGGCCCAAGATGCAGCCACCTCAAGCACAGCAAACCATAAAACACAGATTCCATTACATTGCTTCAACACAAGGTCACACACAGCCTAGACTTCAAGGGAAGGGTACCTGGTGTGCTTATTCTACATCAAAAGCTCTCCAGAGTACTGTTCATGAGATTTATGGACATTGCCACCCAGGAACTTGGACATTCCACCTGCCAAAGTAATCACACCATAACATCTCATTTTACTCTGAAGTAGCATTTTGCTTTGGAGGCTCCCTGGGACCTGATGTGCCATCAGCAGACCACCTAACACCCGAGGACTTGGAGATCTCAAATGTGTATTTATAATGGGTCACACTATGCAGGGAAAAAAAAATATTAAAAAAAAAAAAATAGAAAAAAAAACACCACCCAGAAACTTCACCAGCTGCCTAACTTTTTGGAAAGGACTTCTAGCAAACAAAAGCCCAGACAACCACTGCAAGACTTCACCTGAAAAGCACTGCCTTAAGTTCCTCACCAACCTGAGAATAACGGACTTGCAGTCTGCTTCTACCCACACATCTCATGAGCAAAGACCAATCCAGTGAAAGTTATTTTAATAGAAGCAATATAATGCACAGCGATTATACTTTATATTAGTGTCTCTCTTGACTTCTCAAGTATTACTACTGCCAAGAAAATTAATCTTACACTCTTGTATGTTGAATTGCTGCTGGTTCATACCAGATGTTTCCTCCTTAGCAAGAAAATTAATCAGCACAAAAACTCTAGAACACGGGTCCAACAAAAATAACATAGGTAGAATATAACCTCCTACAAAATAGTGAATCTCTTAATCCCATGCCTCCTATTGTTATAACCCACACTAGAGATCTCCTTCTGACCTGGCTTCAGAATAGCTGGGTGGCTTTCCAGTGGCACAGTGACAGTTTCTTTTTATTCCAGTGCAACCCAGTAGCACCCGAGCAAGAAAACCACAACCACAGAAGTATTACCTATCTGGACAATGTCCCTCAGTGAAAACACCTACAAACTCTTTAAAAAAATATAATTATACATACATAATGTATGTATAATACATGCACCCATACACACAAATGCACCCTTCGTAACACTAGTACACGACTACTAAAACAACTTTTTTGTTGATGTTTAAAATGTAATGCCTGCCTACTTAAACCTCATCCCAAACACTTATTTTATTCTAAGATTTTAAAAGCTACTACTGTCATTTACTGACATTTGGTGTATGCAACAATTATGTAAGACTCAAGAAAATTGTTTGGTTATTACTTCATAGAAAAAGGCCTCAGAAAGGAAATAATTCTTCGTAACTAAAAATACTCCTGTGATTTTTATTTACCTTGTACAGTAGATGGCTAAGACAACAACTACTAAGTAAAAAGTGACATCATGTCCTGGCAGCTTTTCTACTATTAACCATTTTTTGCTGTTACAAAGGAAAGAAGCCTTAAGCTTTCTTAATGGTGAACCATGAAAAAATGTGCATATACATAGAAAGTTTTCACTGGAAATTAGCTTCAAAACAAAATAAATTACTGAAGCAAACTAAGAGGAAGTGAAGTAGCACTGAATCTTCCTCTTTGGAACCATATCAGTTTCTTTTAACAAAAGGAGAGACTTAAAGTGTGACTGATCTCACATTGGAGTTTAATCTACTAATTCTGTACTGTTTCAGTAGAATTAAAATCAGGTTTTATTATTAAGAAATCAGATGTCATAAAAAAGAAACAAGGTTAAACAGAACAAAACCAAAGTTAGGCACAGAGATTACAACAAGAAGGCTACCTTGTTTTTAAATTAGAAATCAGCATCAATTTTTTCTCTTTTGAAAGGAATTTTGAATCATAAAACTAAAGTGAGACACTTTAACCTCTGCTCTTTTTCCCCCAGGCTTGTTTTAATTTATATCCCCTACATACACTCACACGCTCACTCCTGTTTTCTCTGGCAAGTGGTCAATATTATAACAACAAAGGATCTTAGCATCTTCCACAACGATCCACAAAACCAGGTAAGAACGTAGCTCAGCAGATTTCAGCCCCTACAAACCAGGCAATTCAGCAACAAAAGTCAATGTTTCATAAAAAGTATTTGATTTGCAATGTCAAAATTAAGAGATAAAGGCACTGTGTGCACAAGAGAACCACTTTATTTTCTGATACACATGGAAAGAGCATCCAAACTTGTTCTGAAATACCTACTCAGAAAGTTACTAGAATGCAGATACTTTTGACTCCTAAAGACAGGTACACATCCACATACAAATAAAAGCTGGGTTTTATTACCAGCTGTGCCCCAACCTTTCTTTAGGTCTTCTCCACCCACACTCACCTTCCCAACAAACATCAACAATCTGCAAGAGTTTTCCAACAAGCAGAGCACGTTTCTGATACTGTTTCATGATTGTTTTAATTCAATCTGAAATTAGATAAAAATATGTTCCCCTTACTCCAATGCCTATTTAGCAAAGAAACACATGCTGTGTACAAGATGAGACACTTTAGCTTAAATCAGAAATTAAAAAGCCTAAAAGATACTATTGCAGTGGTGAAAGATGCATCAGGAGCCATCTGATTTTTAATCATCTGATAAAAATTCAAAGAAATGCAGCTTTCTAAATATTTTTAATAATTGCTACTAGCAACCAGCATATATGATGCATTATAAAATACCAATACCCAACTGGGATATAAGAGTATAGCAATCAAATGGTAAATCCAGCAAGGTCAAACATGAAGCAGTCAATGCAAAAAGCTATGAGATGGTGCATTTAATGGTTAGATCAAAACTGCTTTTTGTAGCAGCTTCTGGCACCTGACTGGCTGATGGTGGCATGTGATGCTTTTTTTCTCCCTATCTTCTTGTTTGGGAGGGAGAAGCAGAAAAGAGGTGGTCACACTTTGCTAGAGACAAAGCCACCCACAGTCGGATTTTTTTAAAATGAAAATAGGGAAACTACATTTATGCCTCTATCTGCACAAGCTGGGACTGTCCCTAATTTCACAAAATATTCCCTAATTTTCCTGCCATAGAGGGAGGAAAGAAATTCTGTTCTCCTGTGCCTACCTCTCATATGAGGTCACAGTGACTTAAAAAAAAAATTGGCTGAGATCAAGCAGACATAGGTTGGTTGCAGCAGCGGTTCAGAGGTGAAAGTAATGACAAGAACATGGCTCACACCCCTAACCAGCTCCATTTAAGCAGCAACATTGTGACATCTTATGTGTCTTCTACTTACTTCCATCACAGATACACAGGAAGGATGAAAATACCTGCAGTGTGCAGAAAAGACAGAAAGGTTCTTCAAAACCTGAAGTTCCACATCCTTCAGAAGTGCCTACAGGACCCATCCTCTAATTAAATTAATACCACCTTTTGCAGCTCAAAAAGTACTAAACAGGTGTACTCTGGTAGCCTTGATGAGAGACATTGCCCCTCCAGCTTGCTGGCAGATGGGCAGCTACAATCCCAGCACTACTGCCTGACACAGCTGGAACAAAAACCACCCAGCCCTTAACTACACCTGAGGACCAGCCCTGTTCTGCCCTGAGCACCACAGGGCTGTAGGAAAACCAGAAACAGGCTCTTCAGATTTAAGATTCAGTATCTACTGAATTAAACATTTCTACCACTTTCGCTTGAAAACGTATAAACAAGGATTTGACCTTGGTCACCAAACCTTTTTTTTAGGAATCAGTGTATTTGTCAACAAGAGTTCCTTAGGATTTCTGTTTCAGCCAGCAAGTGGTGAAAGTGGGTGCTGTAAAAACGACAGTGACTCCTCACTTTTTGCAAAAGCTTAAACTAAACTAGCCCACAGTTCATGCTACCATGAACACCCATCATTCCTCCAGCTGGCTATCTAAAAGCACAGTAGCTTTCCTCTGAGAAGTCAAGCTTGACTCAGCACAGATAAAGCTGTTTAATTAGCAAAGGCAGCAGTGCAATCAAGCAAGTATTTCACATTCTAGATTAAGATATGACACAGCTTTCCCACCTGTGGCAGCTGTAAAGTCTTATCACCTCATTACACATTTTTTTCACTCCACAAGGTATAGCAGATGCACCCTTGGAACCATTATCATTATTCCAGGTAACATTTACTTCATAATTTACTGCTTCACTTTTTTTCATCCTACAACATAGCTTTCTTTGCCAATTTACTCTTTTTCATTCTTTGCAACTTTTCCTCCTACTTGTAATTACCCCTTGCTGCTGTATTCATCCAACCAGGTCTAGAATCCTCCTGCAGAGGTTCTATTTCCAAATCTGACTTCCTATGTTTGTTGTTCCCTTCTTCAGACAATTTTCACTAAAAATCAAAATCATCAGTCTACTTAAATTATATCAAAAACAGTTTGGTATTTCACAATCTTTTGGAGAAACATGGTTCCAATAAAAACTGGATAGAGCCTTGCAGTGTCCTGTAGTGTGCATAGAATGGCAAATAACATGCCTTTAAAAGAGAGACAGCTCAAAGCACAGTAAGTCCCCTATACACCCTATTTCAAGATGAACAATAAGAAGTCTAATAACATAGTTTCTAATAAACTTGTGTTTCATGCTGTTCCTATTTCAACAGCTTAAAATTTGTTACTGGCAAATAATTACAGAATTTTGACTACATTTTAAGTAGAATTTCTTATTTTGCTTAGATCTAAAGTCTACAAAGCAACTTATTTCTTTAATCCCTTGCTTCAGTCTTACTACTTTGAAATATACCTATCTAAAATTCATTTATTATTTCCTTGCCATTTTTTTCATTTCCTTTCCATTAAGGCAATTAAGGCAAATTTTAGAAGAAACCACTTTTTTTTTTTTAATACCACCTTTTTGACTAAAAAAGTTATTACCGATTTCATTAAGCTTCAGAGACATTTCTGTGGTGTCTTCAGAGATAAAGGAGGGGAAAAAAAACAAAAACATCCCTCTGATTCTGAGCACAGGGGACAGGGGTGGGATGGGGGATGTCACTAGATATAACCTCTTCAAATTTGCAGTCAGCATCTCACACACACTAAGCTACCTAAAATAATGTTAGAGCACAGAAGAGCTTCTTTACACAAAACAATACACGGAGTCAGGAGCACAAAGCATTTTCCACTAAAAGCTTTTTTTTTTAGCATCCAGTCAAAAAGGCAATCTCTATAGTGTACTGTGTTTTGCTAGTTATACTAATATAACCAAGTATTACACATGACAGAACTGTAGATAAACAGGAAAAAAAACCCTCTGCTATTTTTTCTCTAGATCATCTCAAAATACCAGCACACATTCTGTCTGGTGCAGAACTGTGTCAGTTGGCCACTCCAGAGAACAGCCCTGCAATACAGCTTGCATGAGTAGCTGTATGCTGCACATTCACATTTGTTAACACATCACATCACATTCCTCAGTTAGCTTAGCTGCATATCTTTGTTATTGCCCAGTGTGGACTTAATACTGAAAAAAATTGATAAAGAGCAAAAAATATGGCTCAGGGAGCTATACTTCCACCCTTTCAGAAAGACACATTCAGTTGCTCACATTTGATGAGGAGACAGAGTTCAAAATAAACTTTACTTTACTCTGCAGAAACTAGTATTTAACCTATGTGCCCGTGTCCTCCCAGTCAGCAGAGATGTGCTGTTTGTGCTCATGGCAGCCTCTGCTCATGCCTGTATCTCCCCTTTAACTATGCTGTTATTTTGATTGCAAAAATGGAGAGCCCTGAAGGCAGAGTTGAAAACTGAATGCATGCTGGGAAGTAGTGCTGCTCTAACTACCTGGGTTTAAGAAGCTGTCTAAGCACACAGCGTCTTCATGTAAAATCTGGCTGCCAGACTCATTTTGGAGTAATATTAGAAATTCAATCCAAAGGTCATAACTAGAATTAGACTGCAACACATCAATTATTTATTTTTTTTTTTAAGATTCAGACAAAACGTCTCATGCAGATGACTTTTAAATGTTAAGTCTTCACATGAGACAAAAAGAGAAACCAAAGCAAAATATTTTTCACTCTTGCTCCATGTCAGGGGTTTCAAGGAACCAGTTGCCTTCTTGGAAAGGCATCTTGGTACATCTATGGCAAGACTGTATCTCCTCTAATATCAGGAGTTTATTTTTGCAAAAGGCACAGCAGCTTTTAATTGGTATTTAAAGTTTATAAAAGTAACTTGTAATATGTCTTTTCTTTCAATATAAAATACATATATTGATAAGATTTAAGATTTTTTTTTTAACTTACACTCTTTGCCTGAAGGCACATATCCATATTGAGCCATTTGGTTAGTCTTAAGAGCTTACAATTTTATAAAAAACAGTCTCCTTCTGCAACACAGCTGTCCTTTGCCTTGACTTGCTTCCAAAAACTTCTCACCTTCAGCCCCTACAGGAGTGCCATGGGATCCCTTCAATTCCTGTCCCTCTGTGCAGTCCCTACTGGTTCCCCATTTGGCCATGTTCTGCATTTCTCTCCCATTTTCTACTGTGGCTTTATGACCCAAGCAAGGAGCTGTGTGCTCTGCAATACCAGGAGGCTGGCAAGAACACTGGCCTTCCAGACACACTCACCCAGAGGACTGAAGAGCACCCTGGCAAAGCAGTTGCCCCCATCTGTGCATTACTAAAATCTAAGTGACACCCCTAAAATTGAAAAACTTGGAAACCGAAGACTTACTGAATGCCATAAATGCTGGAGTTACTAAATCAACCTATTAATATCAAGTAAAGTAAATCAGGATTCTAGTTCAACTGCAGATAGGAAATACTAATTAGTTATGCATAATTGAGCCAGCCCAGCTGAATGGAAAAACTGCAATGAGTTTTCATTGTAGCATGCAAGCGGTTTGGTAGTTACCCCTAAATAAAACAACCACACACATTTTTAATTGAAACTGGTTTCCACCTTCTAGTAAATGCCAAAAAAAAAAAAAAGCCCCCCAAAACCTATTCTCCTCACAGCAGTAGATTTTTATATTTTACATCAGTGATTTTCTGAACTATGACAATACTGTTCATATTAAAAACATTTATGATGAGCAGTCTTGCCCATAAATGACTCTGTGATTTTAAAGCCAAGTTTGCTCTTCATATATCTTTTGTCCCTGGTATTTGGAAATGATCTCATAGGCCTATCACAAGATTATTAGCTACTAAGGCAGTAAACACTACAAGAAATGCATAATTCTCTGGGAAAAAAGATACTGATGCTTATAAGTACATATGTACTTAAAATACAACAACATTTTCCCACTTGATTCTTTTTATAGTTTCACCACTACTGCCAAATGAGTCTTACATTCAAGCTTTAAAACACAAGACAGACAAAGCAATAATTAGTTTTAAATACTGAAACAGCTTTCTAAATATTCCACATAAGTTTTAATAAAGATAATAATCTATATACACAGCACCTTGGCACCCTGCCACTAATGTATGGCCTCTAATCAATCATTTGTTCACCACTGAATATTCAGTACATTTTGCATGCAAAACAAAATGGCTATTTTCTGAGGAAATTAAATATATTTTAAAAATAAATTTATCTAGTTGAAAATTTTGGACACTTAATGCAGAGTCTTTTCCTTAGCTAGGGAAGAATTAAAAGAAAAGGTGAAGCAAGCTGCCTAGGTTTTAACTTAGCTCTGTCACTAGCCTCTTGAATGACCTTCAACAAATTAATTTTACTTCTTAGTTTCCTCCATTTTTAAAGAAACCTAAGGCTGTAAAACAATTATTGAAGTCTATTACCTAGAATCATTATTAAACGTAACAAGTGGTTCTTGAAGCTTTCCCCTCCACAACAGACCCATGAAGCATCTGTGAATCAGACACTTCTCCACTACAGCTTTAAATACTTTTTAAGGTTCTCAATTAGATGTGTTAATTCAGAAAAGGGTTCTGGACATCTGTGAAGGTATTGAAAATGTCTGTTCAGTATGCAGCTGCAGATTAAGAGAATGTGACATTAAAATGCATTAAGAATAGGCCAGAAAATAAAATCAGGTTTCCAATGCCTTTATAAAAATTAAATACTGTTTCATTTGAAGGACTGTTTGTTTTAGAGGTCACCCCTTCTTCATAGTGATATTCTAGAATAACAGGTGGTTTCAAAGAAAATTGGCAAAAACAATTTCTACCTATCACCTTTCACCTTTGGGAAGGATCATTTATTGTATAAAGTGACTAAGAGAAAGTATTCCATGAGAAGCAGAACCAACAAAGACCACCTGTCATAGATTTGTCTCTGGGAATTGACTACAAGCTTTAGTCTTTTCCCAGACTTGCCACTGAGGCAGGTATAAAGCTACTAGTTGGTAGAAAGTCTTTGGCATCACCTAATTTTATACTCCTGTATTTAGCAGAAGCCCTTAGAGGTCTCTCTCACCTATGTAGCTACAAGTTTCCAAAGAATCTGTAAGAAAAGACTGGTCTTCCACAGCTCTAGCACATCTTTGAGAGTGTTACTGGAAAAGGCAGGATGGTTTGACCCAGTGACTGTATTTGCTCTCTTTTCTTAAGAAGTCAGATAATATAACATGGTAAAAATATACAGATTGGTACAAATAAGTTAATTTTCCTACTTTTACCCTATCCCACCCCATAAAAGTAAAGAAACTGAAAAGGAGAATTTCAGAACTTGTAACAGGACAAAGTTCTCAAGGTAAGAAAATGGTAGAGGTCATCACTGAGATCAACATTAAAAAATGCGAGCCACAACTGAGCATTTATTTCTGTGTTGAATATCCCAGATTATTCCATTAGCAACAATAACAATGTTGGGTTACGAAATCTCAGACTTGAAGTATGAGTCAACCTCTAATAGAAATAAAAGGTATTAGAATCAAAATGTCCTTTTGATGCTAGAGGTAAAGGGCAGTATCCTTTGCTGACAGAAGGAGGTGCTCGGTTCTTCCTCTCACCCTTGCTAGAAGGGGACACTGAATTAGCAGGATTTCAGTACGATCCAGACTAAAATCCTTTTGTTTCTGTTGAACACTGCAATATACACATATACAATTTAAGACACAGGCACAATGCAGCTCAAAACATCACAAAAATAAGCTCCAACCCCCAGCATAAGATCCTCCTCTACGGATTAACATAATCCAACTGAAATTGTTTCTTAGGAGGCTGTAAGAGATTTATTTTTTTAGCACTGGTTTTCTTGTTATTGACAGGGTTTGTTTAGAGTATCACATGACAGCAGCTCTACATACCTCATCTTGCTAAACTGCATGTCAGTGCAGCACAGCAGGCAGGGCAGCTAGTGTTGTGGCCATTCATCTACTGACAGTTCCAATCTTTCCATATTTTTTCAAATTATCCTACATATTTCATTTAAGCTCACACAGTCAAATTCTATAGCAGTTCAATAGAGGTATCCATACTTGCAAAGGTACAGATCAAACTTTTCTGCATGTATTATCAGAACATACACACACATATTTTTCAAAATGTATTTTAAAATCTTCATTTACAAAACTATTTGCTTTTTAGAGAAAGAGCCAGAACAACAGCAAACTATTTTTTCTAAAACTACTACATATCCATGTCACATACTATGAGAAATATAAAAAAAAAAAAAAAGGGGGGGGGAACAGCAGAAACAAGCAGGCATGAGTAACCTTGTGTATATTAGTAACTGCATTTAGTCTCCTACCTGGAATGCTCTTGGTGCAGAGGTTTAAAAGCTTTGCTATTGCCAGCAGACTGTGTTAATTTTGATTATCAAGTACATAAAACATGCCATGATTATAATACACAGGATAGCTTCAGTAGGTATGAAAAAAATTCTACCAGAAACAAACTTTACAAACATAGACAGTTATTTAATATACTAAGCAAAAAATCTGTGCACTGTAGAATATGAAGTACAGGGATGTATCTGCAAGGCAGCGAGCAGGGTCTATGGATGCATCTCCATGACGTAGGTACAGAGGTTTAGTCTGGCACACAGAACAACTTTTTTTTTAAAAAAAAACAAAAACAAAACAACAGGCACCAACCATGAAACCAAACACAGAAGAGAAAAACCTGAAAAATGTAACAGGTAACGTTAACACATTTGCTATAGATAAAGGCTTATACTGTTGTTTCAAGTATTTTATTGAAGTACCATTTTAAAGCAGATTGTATCAAATCACAGAACCGTACACGTCCATCTAGACAGTAAGGCTATCAATTTGAGAAGCTGACCAAAAAAAAAAAAAAATCACAAACCCACAATCCATTACTGAATGATGTCAGTGTTACAAAAAAAAAAAAAAACAAAACACACTACTTGCTTTACTCCGTATTATTTTGAGGCACTATTAAGACCTTATATATGGTAATTAGCAGTAGCAAATGAGACGATTCACAGCTTGAGGTGCCAAACACACAGGGCAACAGGTTCATGAACAATTAATAGAGGCACATCCTTCCTATAAAATACAGCATCCACCAGAGCCACGCGTGATAGAAAGAGGTCAGAAAAAGCTATGACCTCCCCTTCCTGGTGTAGCCAGGGAAGAAACCAGTTAACGTAAGTTTTTGCGTGCTGCAAAAAACCCACGTTTTTTATTAAGATAGTGGAAAAGCACACCCAGCACCAGCAAAACCTGCCGAGTTACATTTTGTCACGGCAACAGATTCAGAGGGCTCGGGGAAGGAACACCGAAGGGCTGGGCTCAGCATCCTGAAGGACCTTCACCCAAACACACGCATTCTGGACAGATCCTGGTGGATCTGCGCGGAAACGAGCCCGCTGGCCGCTGTGAAGCGCCAGCCGCCACGCTCCAGCCACGGGCAGCCCAGGACAGAAACCCCTGCCTCAGGCACCTCCATCCCACCTGCACCTGCGCCCGAGCTCTTCCATTTGGCTAGGGAACGCGGAGCAGGGCGGCAAACACGCTTTATTTAGCGTTTTGGTGGAAAACGGCTACCGTTTCCAGTCAGGTTTTTTTTTTTGCTTCACCTTCAAGTCTCTCAGGCTTCTCCTCAGCGCGGCGGGAGACGGGGCCGCGGGAGGGCGGGAAGGAGGGAGCAGAGCAAGGCGAAGCCCCCGGGCCACCTCAGCCCCGGGGAGCCCCTCACCCGCCCCGGGGAGCCCCTCACCACCCCCGGGGGAGCCCCTCACCACCCCCGGGGGAGCCCCTCACCACCCCCGGGGGAGCCCCCCAAGCCGCCGGGGAAGGGAGAGCGAGCGGGGCCCGCGGGGGAGAGGGAGCCGCAGTGCGAGGGAGGGGAAGGAGGGCGGGCAGGGCGCGGGGGGCACCTACCAGTCCGTGTGCGGCTCGTCGATGACCAGGAGCAGCTTGAACTTTCTGCCGACAGCCGCGGAGACGGCGGAGGAGGCATCCACCAGCCCGGCCGAGGCCGCCGTCTGCTTGACGGCGTTGGAGAGGGAGCTGAAGAAGCTGCTGCCCGTCGACTGCTGCTGCGGCGGCGGCTGCTGGGGGGGAGCGGACTGCGGCGGCTGCCGGCGCTCCGCGGCCGGGGAGGCAGAGGCAGGGAGCGGGGAGGCTGAGGGAGGAGGCGGCGGTGGCGGCTGCTGCGGCTCCGGCCGCTGCAGGTCGGTCATGTAGCCATTGGGGAGGTTGGCGATGAAGCTGCTGTCCGAGAGCCTGCGCCGCAGAAAGTTCATCATCTGGCCGGACGAGGGGGGGGAGAAGCCGAGGCTGCGGCGAGGTGCGGGGCACTGCGCGGTGCGGGGGGCTGCGCGGTGCGGTGCGGGGCGCTGCGCAGTCACTGCCGGCCGGGGCGGGCGGCGCCGCCTCCCTCCGCGCCGCGGCCACCGGCGCCTCGCGACCGGCTCTAGGCGGCAGCCGCGCGCGCCGCCGCGCCTCGAGCCCGGGGGGCGGGGCCGGGGGCTGCCGCGCGCGCGCGCGCCCCCGCTCCCCTTCCCGCGCCCCCGCCTGACGGGAGCCCCGGGAACGGCCCGGGAAGGGCTCGGGAACGGCCCGGGAATGCTCTGACCCGGCCGCGGGAGGGCTCCGACCCGGCCCGCCGGTCCCCGGCAGCACGAAACGGGCCGAGGGGCAGCGGCGGCAGCAGCAGAGCCAGCCGGGGCCTCCCCCCCGCCCCGCGGGGCCTCCCCCCCCTCAGCCGTCCCGCCCTGCAGGTGACACGGCGCGGCCTGAGGAACCGGCCCTCGCTTCAGGACGGGGAAAAGGCGGCTGGGGGGGGGGGTGGAAGAGCTGCTCACTCTCCACAGCTGCCTGGAAGGAGGTTGGAGCGAGGTGAGGGGTTCAGCCTCCCTTGGGAAGAGCGATGGGGTGAGGGGAGACGGCCTCGAGTCGCACCTGAGGAGGTTTAGGCTGGATACTAGGAGAAAATTCTGCACGGAAAGGGTTGTCAAGCACTGGAACAGGCTGCAGCGCTGGAGTCGCCGTCCTGGGAGGTGTTAAAAAAGCCCTGCAGGTGTGCTGAGAGACCTGGTTCAGGGCTGGACTGGGCAGTGCTGGGTTAACAGCTGAACTCGAGTGCCTCAAACACCTTTTCCAACCAGAAGCATCCTAGGACTCTCTAAGTGAACGACCCCCAGGGACACGTCCCCCGAGCAGTGACAGAGCCAGGGCAGGGCCAGGGCACTGCAACCACTGGTGGCACCTGGCGCCGGCAGCCTGCAGCCCCACGGCCAGGGAAGGAGCATTACCAGCAGCTACAAGCATGAATTAAGCTTTATTTATAGCCTAAATGCCTTAAATTATCAACAAATAACATGAGGCAGGGAGCAGCAGCACAAGCTGCCCTCAAAAGCAGAGCTATTTCTGGTTGTGTTCAGTCAGGGCTCATCAGCGCAACAATGAGTGGCGTTGCCACGAAGCTGGAGAGGAAGAAATTGCCAGGAACAGCCCTGTCCTGGCTCAAATCGCTCTGCTAGGAACAGCAGCAATTTAAAAAAAAAACATCTACGGCACGTTCCAGGCTGAGAGTGGTCTGTTCCAGCAGCTGCCCTCGGCACAACCACTGCAGCATTGCAAGGGGAGCAGCAGCGACAGCAGATAGCAGCTGGGAGCTGTGCTGCATTGGTAAGAGGAGGCACAGGCACTGCCACACTTACAGCCTTAAACTATTAATGAAGTCTCCTACTAATAAACAGTGGGGGTGGGTTTTGATTTGGCCTTTTTCGGTTTTGTTTTGGTTTTTTTTTCAATTAAAAGCCAAATCAGCTTAATGAAGTGCTGTCTATCATCAGGCAATTTTACATTGCAGTGCAGAATTATGGGTGCATTTTGGTATCTAAAAACTGTAGGCTTTCTTCAAGAGTAATTTTCCTTCTCTTTCCCCTGAGTTTTGGGATAATCAGTGTGTGCTTTAACAAAATACATGCTCAGCCTTTATTTTATGACCTACTCATTTATCTAAGATACACATAATGGCAAATCATTTTGCAATTCATCTCTACAGGCAATACCCAGTGTAACAGGTGGTCCAAGATTATACACAGTGAATTCCTGCAGCAGTTTCCTTTGAAGTTTGAGATCTGATAAAGCTTTCCTGATGCTAATGCTTTCACAGTTGAAAGTTTACATGTTCAAGGTATAACTGCATAGGGTGCTTGAATAAGTCACTGAATTTAGAGATGTTCTTATATCATGACAGAAAATTAAATAAAATATTGAGGCTATTAAAAGATGCTTACATTTTAAACACCACAGACACATTTGGGCAATGCAGAGCCATAATAAAGGCCACACACAGGTACAGCTCTTTACATTAAGAGCACAGCAAATGTAAACAAGTGGAACCATCCTGGGTTACAACTACAGTTGGACTGTTCCTGTCACCAAGCCATGGCCCTGCTGCCAGAGAAGTTGCAGAGCTGCACTTACCTCTAGGTAATTTTGAGGCCTAGTGGGATCGAGAGAGAATAATTTTATTTCCGTAGAGTTAAGATATCTTCGGGCTATTCTTATTTCTAAAAAGTTTGTAGGTGAGTGCAGTAACACAAGTTAAATCATCTGCAACACGTGGTAGAGAAGCAAGTCACTTGCAGACAGAGTATTGCAGTTCCCCACAGCAAATGCACACGTACCATTTCCACTGCTGCAGCATGTGCAAAGGTGATAGAAATCACAAGGCTGAAGAACTGTTTCATTACTCCTTGACCAAATAGTTGTACCAACAACCCCCCTCCCCTCTCATCTAAAGTGTCTCAAAAGTAGGAGGCCAAAGGAAACACAAAAGGCACTGCTTATAATTTTCAAAATATGAAATGTGCATGAATTACACACTACAAACTACTTTATCTTCCCTGTAGAGATTACTGAAGAGCACTCTTACCCAGTCTGATACTGAAAAATGGCATTTAGGCATTTTAAAAATTACTGTTCTAGATTGTAATTGTATAAAAATGCCCCCCTTTGGACTGACTGCTTCCTGTACGTACTCAGAACCTGCTTATTTTGCTGACAAAAATCAGTCAGTCTTGCAGAGCCAAATGGAGCACAGCGGAATGAGCTGTGTTACATTTTGCTGTGCACGTTAACAAAAATATTAACCAGGTCTCTATTACAGGGCTGCAATCCATTTTCAGTGGCAGCTGCACTCTGTGTTTTGAAGGCAAGATACACGTAGCGAACGGAAATGATAGCAATTTGGATGTCAGGATTCATTACTATAAAACAAAATAAAAAATAATTACAACAGTGTTTAGGCTGCTCGAATTTCAGTGATGCCAGATTTATCCTGGTTAACATGTTTGTGTGGAAAACTTCCAGTTTCTGATTGATGAAATCCAGTTCCTAACCGTAGCAGTTGCTTGAATATTCTCAGTTCAGCCAAACTGTTAAGATTATATGGGCTGATTCTAACTGTAATCCTGGCCAACAGACTCTCTGATACTGTTGCCCTTTATGGTTTCACAAACTCTGAGAAGTTTGGCTAAGTAGCAGAAGCCTTGTTCACCCACGCTGTGCACTCAGAAGACGTTAGGAAGGTGCAGAATGGGAGAACAGAAGGTGTTTCCTAGTTTACACCCAGCACTCATTTTCAATGCACTGTCTCTTCTCTATGAGGATCTTCTCAGAAATTTGAATTTGAGTTTTTCTTCAGGTTTTGTTGCTTTGGTTTTTTTTTACTTCTTTGCATTACCACTATGATGACTAAAATGTTTTTAAAAATCAATCACCCTCCAACACTAGGCTTAGGTGTTTATTAAAACATCCCATAGAGGATTGCAAGGGCCTTACAAATCCAAAACTGTGCTAAGGCAGTTGGCAGCTGAGTTTGGTCAAAGTCTCAAAGAATTTGGTCCCTACTGCAGAACCACTTGAAAAGCAGAGTCCTTCCTGTTGTTGCTGTAAATGGAAAACTTTGATCAAAGAGAACCAATAGAATATTACAGGCAGCTTGCTAATTTTAATAGTATATAAAACTGTGCCTGAAAAAGAACTACAAGGACTTTTTGTCCAGCTTACTCCTCATGATGCTTCAACACCTCAAGAGAACTTTGAGAGAGAATTCAACATAATTATGTCATTAGGAAGTGAGAACACTGAATTGCTGGTATGTTAAATGACAACAAGAGTCAATATCGAGGCAGAGAGTAAAATAGCAATTTTAAATCCAGGTGTTTTTTTTCCCTGGCATTGAAATGACAATGCAAAAAGCAGATCAAAGTGCTGGGAATTAGTACTGAGGTAAAAAAAGAGAAAAGAAGGATGAAGCATCCTAACTAGTACACCTTATAATGGCCTATCACATCTATGTACCAGTATTAGCACAGAAACAACTACAGAATGGTTCATGTTAAAAAGATAAGAGAAATGTACAGGCAGATTAGGGCCAGTATTATTTGATTTCCTATTATTTTGCTATTATAATGTTAGACTAAACTTTAAGCTGGTCTCTTAAAATTCTATTAGCCTTTTAGAGAAGTACCCATCACTTGAGCAGATTGAATCTCATACATTTCAAATGAAAACTGCTTAACAGCTCATGTTATCAGCTGTCCATCTATAAAAATACACAAGTCTACAAAAATGTAATTACATTTAATGGAGAAATAATGAGTAATCTTCTCAGCCTTCCTGCTCTACATCATACTACGCAACTAGTAATACGGAATAGAAAGGGGAAAATCCAGGGAAGCATTTTCCTTGCATTTTATGTCTTCATACATGTTCTGAGCCATGTAGACTTGTACAGATCACATCCTTCTGTCTCCAGGAAGGCAGGAAGCAGTGCCTGCCCTGAGGAGAGGTGCAAGGCTGCTGCTGTCCCTACTGGAAAAAGCAATTTGCACATTTCCCAACCACTCACTGGCCGAAAATGGGCCAGAGCCAAGGGGAAGGAACACTGTTGGTAGATGACAGCCTAACCAAGTCTGGAATAGCAGGCACTTAGGCCTATTTTCATCATAAATGCTAAAGAGAATCTCTGTGCTGAAAATAAGTCCTAGCCAGGAAGTGCTCTTCTGCACTGTAGCATATCACCTGGCACTCCTCAGAGAGATCAGCATTACAAGGCTTTTTAAAAGCCTCATCATTTATTGAAACTCCTGGTAGTAGGTCATCAACATTTTCTTACAAACTCCATAGAAACACGACACTTGTTTGCCACAGAGATAAAGAAAATAGGTACATACAAAGAAAACACAACAGAAATAAGAGCTGAAGTGAATGTTTGCTGTATGCCAAGGATGTTCTGCAGTGTATAAAGGTGACATACAGGATGTCACCCACCTTTAATGACAAATCTGAGTCACTGAACAGACATAATGTTGATAATATCACTTTACATACACCCTTTTCCATGTTTTATTTGTAGCTGATTGTTAAAATATTTTTCTCCCTTAAAAGGCATGTACCAACTGGTAGGATAGGTGCAGTCATCACAAGAGCCTTCATGAACACTAATGGAGCCACTTGCATCAAATGCTGCTAGTGTGAGAAAAATGCTTGTCTGGAAATGGATTTGCTGAATTAATGAAATGCTACCCATTTTTAAATACTCAAATTTCAAATTCATATTTCACCCGTGATGCATTTCTTAAAAAAGCTGATCCTTTTCTATATCCTAACATTTGTATTATTTATATCAAGCATAAATCCAAACTTCCAGTCTGCCTTTTTCCAAATGCATCCTAGCAACCTCTCTCAGAGGTGTGTGCTGGCCTATTCCAGAAGGCCCCCATGTTCACTCAGTTTCACTAGACAGCTTCACTGAGTTCCTCCAGAACTGCTGCTGTTATGATGTCCCTGAAGCAAACACATGTCAGCTTCCTATTTCTGATCTTCCTTGCATTTCGTTGTCCAAGGTGGCAGAGGCACAGTTAAGCCCTATGAAGACATGAAAGAAATAGGCACTGCCTGAGTTATTTGCTTCAGAAAGCACACAAGTTCTGCTTGACCCTGCCTTGCCAACTCTAGACTCTCATTTTTTAATTTATGAACGTTATCAGAAAACGCAAATTAACCAGAATTGTGGTTTTTGGTCAGATGTTAATTCAAACATCTAGGGTTTTATTACCTAGACTGTTCCCTTGGTATTCATATAGTTTTCTTCTGATATGCCTACCTACATACATTTCAAGTCAGGTTGGCAAATTTGACTTTTAGTTTACAGAGAGTTCACAGAAACCGTAACAGGAACTTGAAATACTAACTGAAAATATTTGCTGGGTAAAATGTAAAATTGTTAAAATATAAGGGTTCTCTGTGTTGTATTTTTGTCAGTTTAGCAAATATTTATCTGGCCTTAAGTAATTTCACATTTTATAAGCATACCAACTCAAACAGTTCTGTATTGGCAGGAAATGCACTGTACTGCTTCTAGCATTCATGGGGGGGACCTGATGGCTGTAACAGCATGGCAGGAGGCAGTAAAAAGTATCTCCTCCTGCTCCTGCCCCTGGAGAGTAGGTAATAACTGCTCAGCCTCTGTGCTCCCCAGCTACCCCAAGGAAGGTTAGCAGGAGCCTGGGAGGGAATGCTGTGAGCTCAGGGACTGAACCGAGCTAACTTCTGCCAGTGTCAAAGGGTGCATTTCATCTTCTTGACAGTACAAAATCCACAGAAGTTACAGCAGTATTGCCTTAAATTTGAAGCCACACAGCATTCCTAACAAGGACAAAACAAAATATGTACTCTATTGTACATCCCCTGTGCTCAGCAGTCCATTAAATCTTATATAGAGAACCCATGACAATTTATTCAGTAAATCATGATTTATTAGAGACTAGACTTTTACCTTTGCAAGCTTTGAACGTGGGTGAATTCATACTGCAGATGAAGGCTTTGCAGTCTCATGAATAATGCTTGCTGAGATGTAAGAGGGAGTTAAAAAGAATTCTGTATGTGATAGAAGAACAATCTGTAATAGAAACAGACTACAATCTACGAGTGGTAACTATAGGTCAAATAAATTATTATGGGAGATAAAAGTCTGGTAAAATAGTTTCTCTATTCCAAAATCTGAAGTTGTAACAGCACTAAAAGTTAGCTTTCCATTGCCTACTACTAAATAAATGTTATCTGTTGTTTTGATTCACTATATCTTGTGCTTTAGGGATTTTAATTTTATTTTATGTTTTATAGAGCTTGATACAAATACAAAGAAACTTGAAACACCTTTTCACAGTTTGACTAAAACCAGGACACACCTTTGACCATATAATGAAGGCTCAGATACCTCTGACCTTACTCAGACTAAACTTCTGCAAAGGCTGAAGGAAATTTTGCAAATATTTCAGAACTCAAGCCACAGAAGTCTAAATAATTAACTTTCAAATATGATTTATAGCAAAAAAAAATCAACCACTGCACACATGGACTGGCAAATGGAGTATACAAAGAAGAGGCACATTTAATACGTATCTTAAATTTGTGTGATAATATACATATCTATAAAATTCTGTTTACTGACATTGTATGTCTAGAGGAGTACAGCAATCAGTGTGGTGTGCCTATATCACCTGCTATATTTCTTGTTCTTTCTACTCTTTTAGTCTTGACAGTGTCGTCTTTCTCTCAGAAGCAGTGTTATTTCTTTGCACCTCAGTGACTAGTACATCCTCTAACAATCCAGAATCTTGCTCTATATTACAGAAAATCAGCAAATGAAGCGATATAGAAACCTCAATAATAAAACACATGTAGTATTTTGCAGATGAATAAATGCAGCTTTTCTGAACAACCTGTTTACAAACTATGCACAAGGTGCAGGGGGAATCCTATCAGGAAAACTGGGGCGTGTCTCAGTGTGGAGCAGAGCCACCATGAGAGAATCATAGAATGGTTCAGGTTGGAAGGGACCTTAAAGATCATCAGGTTCCAAGCCCCCTGCCATGAGCAGGGACACCTCCCACCAGACCAGGCTGCACAAGCCTCATCCAACCTGGCCTTGGACACCTCCAGGGATGGGGCTTCCACAGCCTTCCTAGACAACCTGTTCCAGTGTCTTCTTACCCTCATGGTGAAGAATTTCTTCCTGATGTCTAACTTAAATCTCCCCTCTTTCAGTTTGAAACCATCACCCCTTGTCCTACCACTATCTTATCTGATGAAAAGCCCCCCCACAGCTTTCCTGTATTATGAAAAGGAACAAATAGTAGATGAGTAACAAAAATAAGATATATAGTCAACAGTGAGTGTTACACTGGAGTTTGACCAAGACAGAAGAATAAATGTATTTATAAAAAGAAAAAAAAAAAAAAAAAAATCCTCCTAGGCTCTACTTAATACATTGCTGCTCACTGTATAATTTAGAACTTGACTTTGATATCTAAAGAATGAAGCACTCAAGCAACACCATACAAATGCTACAGAAAAAGTACAGAAGACTAAAAATGTTCCTCTGCTAAGAACAACAGAGCTGAGGGCTTGAGTTACACTAGATGCACAAGTGCATACACTCAGAGGTACTGGGCTTACACAAGCATGGGCTTTTTTGTCCTTTAAAACTTACAGATTGTCCTAATTAGAGGAAACCCATTGATATCTTAAGAAAATTTTCATCCTCCAGATCAGAGGCTGAACCATATATGAACATCAAAGAAGATCACAAAGTCTGCCAGTTAAATCATGTGCAGTCAATTTAATCAACACAGAAGTTTTTCAGTCTGGTTTTTAAGGTGGTTCTTCTGCAAATTTTTAATTTATATTGTGAAATTTAGAGTGAAATTGTCCTATTATTCTGACTCATATTCTAGTTGATTGAACAGACAAATGTGAGATCTGCTATAGCACAGTTATGTGGTGAAAAATAAACCCAGGGCTGGCTTCTAATGAAAAAGAATTAAACTCTGAAAAGCACAATTCTACATTGCCAAAATGCCAAATTATGGCATTTACATCCAGTCTGGCCTTCAGAGTAAAAATGTATTATTTTTTTTTAATGGCTTACCAAATTATGAAGATGAATGCACATTTACCTAATTAATTGGCTGCTTTAGTTCCCACAAATTAATTTTGAAGACCTCATATGTGAAAACCTGATAAACCGTTGATGTGCAACATGCAGGATGAGCACTGAATTGAAAGGCTGACAGCACATGAGCTAAACATAACAACTGTTTTGTTACTATTTTTTTTTCTCAAATTAATTAAAAGCCAATACTGAGCAATATGTGTAGGATTCAAAATTTACCTTTCATCTCACTGTTGTCTTATTTTATAAAATAGATGGGCATTCATTGACAGAAAAACAGTCCTCTGCAAAATAAATAAAAAACAACTTTAAAAGGAAAATTATACAACAGAAATTATTTGCACGTGCATTCATCCAGACACATTGATTACATATATGTGCAGATATAATTACCTGCATTCCCAATACTTTCCTCAAGGTCATTAGCTAAATCCATGGAAGGGCTACACAGGCTGGGATAACCAATCTGCAGTATATCTTACAGCCAAATGTTTATTTTGTTTTTTAAAGAAAATTCAGCTAAGATTTTCTTGGCCAACAATTCCAGGTGATTTGCTTTTATTTTTATTTTTTTAAGAAGTAAAGACTTCCTAAAAATTATTTTAAAAACACAGATCCTGTATTTCTGCTCATAAAAACATTACAGAGGTTCACATAACTGGCCATTCTCACTAGAGTTAAAAGCAGCAAGGCCCACATTTCAAATTGTTAGTGCTCCTTTCTGTCCCTTCTTGCCATACTGCCAAACACACTTTTTTATCATCATCTTCAACATTCTACCTAGGTTTTGTCACGTCTCTCTGTTCATGAGTTTCTTCAGAAAATTATTTCCATTTTATTGTTTGTTGTGCATTTAATATCATCCATTTGTTACCCAATGAAAGTTCTGCCTAAGAATTTTTTAGCCAAGCAAAAGGGAAAAAAGATAAAGAAGCAATCTGAAGAACTGAAAGAACAGGTTTACTACAGTGCATTGGGCTATGAAACAGTTTGCTTTGGTGCTCATTAAAATCATGTGAATTGTATAATGTTCAGTGGTTTCAATGATTAGCCAAAAAAGATGATTTTCTCTTTTTACAGAATTTAGACAGGTTCTCCTTTACAGAGATTTAAAAGCCCAAATGTCCTTGTATATAACCAGAGTAAGGCCAAGTGAGAAAGGACACTGGTATTGAAGTTGAGTGTGCACCTGATGACAACTTTGTGCTAAATTATTGATTACATCTGTCCAATAAAGTGTACAATAGATCGTATTCAAGGTATTTGCTGTTACCAGGTAAATTTCATTTTGAGTTTAACCACAGTAACTTTAGTACTAGCTGAGGAAACTCAATGTAGCAAAAATCCTTCTGTAGTAAGTTGTGTGTGGAGGGAAGCACTGACAGCATCAGTGGGGTCATTTATGCCCTGAAATACCCTGATGGCCAACATCACCGTAAGTATCTGGCCATGTAAGGGAGAGCAGCTGCTTCAGTTGCCCACTAATGAGAAAACTCTATTTCAGGGGTTCCTAATTCCACAAGACAGTTGAGAAGGAATTCTGTTCCAGTCCCTAAGTGCTGGACTACTCATAAGGGCTGAGCAATATTTCAGGCCAATCTTAAGCGTATGTTCTACTCTGCTCTTGGATATAGAGCCCACGAATAATCAGTTGGACATAAAATAAATGTTCAAACACTTCCTAAAAGCAAATCTTCATCATGTTCCTAGTTAAAATATCTGAAAACAGGTATACAAAATATGGATGCCAGTCTACCCAATATATTTTTGTATTGTCAAGAAGAATAGTGCATCACAGTGACATGTTTATATGATGTTGTGAATTGAGCTCAAAGTAATGGTTGTTAATGTGCTGTAACTACTCTTAAAGCTGTCACATCAATTTTTAAATTTTATGTTTCATTAAGTGCTCTATTTCTTTCAGAGACCATGAATAAATGAAAATGGAAAGAAATCTCTTTTCCAACGTACCTTCTGAAATCAATAGGACTAAAGGATGAAGATGCAAGACAGAAGTACAGGTTTGGGTGTTTATCAAGATTTGAATGCCTTAGCAAATCAGGAAGGCTTTCTAACTTCTAATGTGTTGTAGCTGTTTCATCCTGCAGTTGCATTACACTAATCATATGTTTTAAATCACTCTAAGGATAATTAACTGCGCTTTAAGCACTTGATTTCTTAGAACCATTTTAGGGCTTAGAGATTAATTGTTTCTTCTACAGAACTGAAGCATGGCAAGAGATAATCTCTGATGTTTGACACTCAGAAATGCCACAAGACTTAAGTAGTTATGTAATAATCCCCTTACCCATCCTTTACAAATGCAGAATGCTCAAATAACCTTATTCCTGTTATTTTCCACATGAAATAAAACTAACATAGAGTACGTAAACTAAGTTAAATTGTTTCTGCTTACAGGGATTAATACTAGACCTGTTTTAAAGTAATGTAATAGATTATGGAACTCCCCAAACCTTCTATATCTAGAGTTACACACTGAGCCATTGCCCTGTGCTTTGTTGTAGTTCCTTCTCAGCCATTCACTTCAGTGCTCTGGGTTTAGATTTGAACAGAAGCGTTTTGCAATGGTCTGGGATGAAAAACCTAATCACCTGCCCCTTCACAGAGAAACTAACAGCTTGTGAGTGAAAAATCAAACTAGAGCATGGAAGACAGACACGTGAAATGTCATGAGATGGGAAATTAGAACTGAGACAAGAACCCTTAGAGAAGACTCTCTCTGAAAACAAGATATTAGGTCTAATTTGAAATGCATTTAGCTGACGTATTTCACTGATGTTAGCTCTGATCTAGAAATGTGGGCATCACCCCAAGACCATACCTCTTCCTCTACCACCAGTTATGACAAGGAGACACCCAACTTATTTATACCCCTATCCCCACCCCAGTAAAGAAGTGCTTTTGACAGCTGGCAGGACATTTTCCAGGAGAACATGACAGTACAAGAACTGTCTCCTCCCACAACAGCTGCAGTCTTTACAACATTCAAGGGGACTCATTGTGCAAACACAGGTGGGTTCATCAGCAGTAGGAATCCTAAAATGATAATTAGTTGTGAGGCAGCAGCATTTTTTGCCAACTATGAAAAGCTGTGGTGGAGATTTTTATTTCAAGGCTTGAAATTTTACTGATGGAAAAAGATTTATCTCTAGTATTTGTCATCTGTGTGCAGCAATTTTAACTTTCTGTCAGGGATTTATGGTTCTTTCCATAAGCTGCTTCTTCACATACCAAAATCCATGCATTAATATTGATGTTAAATATAAGGCAATGAGAGCAACAGGAAAAGTCAGGTGCTTACACTTGCAAGAAATGTAGCTTTGTCACAGAATTTGACAAAGCAGTTGAACAGAATTGCCTAGTTTTATGTGGAATTAATATGAATTTTCTTTTGAGAGTGTCTGCTTTTTACAGAAAATCATGGGGGGTTTGTTCCATACACAGGAAAAAAAGATACAAATCCAGGCATAACAATCAACAATTTAGATTAGCTGAGTCACTGTATTGTAGCAACAGCCCTCCCTCAGTAAGAAGCAAACAGATTAGCTAGCCTCATCCAAGAGGTGAAGACATCAACATTGAGGAATGTGATTAGAAACAGAATAAAAAAATCTTGCACCTTTAGTACCAAGGACATTCAGTGATACCATTATAAATATAAATAGTATCTGCATAACAGAGAGTCGATTAACAATGTGGATCAGTAAAGGTTAAGTCATAAAAATAGACTAGTTTGCTGCACACTGTAAGAGTGTCAGTCAATGCTGTCTTCATGCAGGAAATTAACCCTTAAATTTGATGTCTGTATCTCCAGGAATTCTTTCCTGGGATATTCTTCACAGCCCACAGTTAATGAAAATAAATTTTAAAAATAAATTTTAAAAAATTAAAGTAGGATAATTAATTTAGGTGTCACAGTTCTCTGGTTTGAGTGGAAACATGTTGCAGCATACACTAAGCTTTGAAGACTTTATGTAGTATTATTATTATTATAGGAGTAGTCATTCACTGGTAGGATTAAACAATATTGGTGTTTTCAGCAGCTGCTTCCCTATGGTTTCTGCCCATTTTGCAACAGAACTGGATCTCTGACAATGCATTGTCTTTCCACATGCATTTATGCTTTAGATGCTCACATTGCTTTAATGCTGCATCATTTTTAAGACTGAAATGATCTGGTGTGTCAGGTGCAACACGTAGGGAGTACTTGGAATGCACTTAAACACACAATACTTGCAGTATCTTCCAGTCAAGTAGCTCTCTCTCATATTAGATGGATGACAAACTTACAAAAGGGCCTCTTAAACAGTGTTCAGGATTCCATCCTTTTGAAGATTTCACCTCTGGGGAAAGCAAATGCCAGGAGAAACAGATCCCCATGTCCTGACTCACTCTACAGTGTTTGCCCTTCCCTTGCTCAGGCCACTAAGAGCTGCATTTCTCTGGATTCCCAGTTAATTTCCAGGGCTACATAACAAACACCTGTGAAGAGAATACAAAGCCTAAACAACTGTCTCACAGAGGTCAGAGGGTTAAGCTGTGTGGAGCCTTTGGGAAGAATAGTACCTGGTGGAAGTGTAGATACAAGGTCCCTGCTGGGTGTTTTTTCAGTTGCTGTCTGCTGGACTGACAGATACACACTGTGCATTCCCCAGCCTGGGTCTGCAGCACAGGCTGTGCCACTGCACCTGCACCTCTACTTGTGCTTGAATCACAATTTTGCAAAGATTAATTGTGTTTTGGTGGGGAATGACAATGACAGGATGACAGAAAAGCCATTTTATCATTGCTCTCACTTACAAGGGACGTGCAGTGGAGAGGAGTGATCAGAGAGGGGCTTGGTTCCATGAGCCACTCCATCACTGCTCCCCTGATGATCATTTGGCTTTCTATCCACAGACAAAATACAAGTACTAGGGCTTACTATTTTTTGCAGTACAATCCAATAACCTTGCAGGAAAAAGCAAGACTTAAAAAAATATCACTGTCTTTACCATATAAAGTAAGGTTTTTGTCACTTGGCAAAACTTTATCATCAAGCCAAGAAACTACTTTAGGCATGTATTTGAATCCCAAGACAATAAAAGTTTTGTTGAAAAATGGAAGACAAGGTTTCTGGTGAGTCTACTTCAGGTTGGTGATATGATGCAATCTAACACTTGAAAGGCACCTGCCCTGCAGCAGTAGCTGACATGAAAAGGTGCCATGCCTTACAGGTACAGAAGATAGGATACAGCAGGATATACAAACCAGTCACAAGTCTGCACGTTGGCCATTCCGTCAGTAATTAACATATAATTTAAACTACTAAATCTTTTCCTAAAACGCTCCAATGATGAAAGAACAATTCATGAATTTATGTCAGAGAAGTGATTTTAAGGTTTGTGACAAAAGAGAATATGACAGCATTCATTTTATATCATAAAGCTGATGAGTACAGATTGGACAATTTCGTAACACCTGAGTGAAAAGTGTTACCTGAGAGGCACCATACAGGTAAAATCTTCATTGTGTTCCTGAGTCCAGGCTTTATTTCATTCAGATCAAGTCATGCTAGGTGTCCAGGCCATGAAGAACCCTGCAAGGCAAGAACACAAGGAAAAAGATCTTAATAACTGTGCTTGGGTTTCAGAAAACCAGACTCAACTACTTATAAAGAGAAGTATTCCATCATTTCAACAGACATCACTCAGATCTGCTGTCTTACCTTCCCAGTTAACATTACTAATAATTTATTGGTTTGGCTCATGAAGATATGATCCATATCATGAAATCTGATATATGCACATCTCCCTACCTGGTTACTGCAGTTAATTGGGTTGAGATTTCCACAGCTGGTAAATGCTGTGTTCAATGTACCTGTGTTAATGCCTAGATTTTCAGTCTGGTTTGTATATTTCTCAAGACTGCAGCTGTTTTACTAATCTGTTGTAGCCAAAATGGAGGATATTTCCAGTATATCTATAAAAACATTGGTGGCCTATCATTTGTAATGGGATATTAATTGTGCTAGCTACTAAACCAATTTAAGGCATAGGTCAGAAATTATCCACTGATATTCCCAACAGCCAGATGGCTCAGTCATAGTTTTGCTGCTTGTTAAAAAGACAGTTTTATTCTCACCAGTGTTCTGAGAATGGCTGTTTTGCTGGGATTTTTTCAAACATGGAAACAGGAGGATGATACTGAATTTTTTTGTTTTGGTGTTCAAATACTTATAAACAGGAAACAGAAAAGGAAACATCAGGCTTTTCATTAAAATCCACAAATGAGGAAAGAAACAAATCAGTCAATACAGTGCCTAGCTCCAGTTTTAGGTTATTCCCATGGCTTTCTTTTCCAGTCTGCCTTCACCAGGTGCTTTTCACTCCCAGCCATCCCTATTTGATTCATAACTATTGTATTTTTAGCACAGAAAGGGAATGGCAGAGAAAGGCAAAACAATGTTTAAATCAGCAACTGTTGGGAGACGTTTGAGAAAAAAATGGAATTGCTTTGAAAATCTGTGATCAAATTGATAATCCAAAACCTCCAAAACAAAGATATCAGGAGATTTAAACAAATACATTAACAACAAATACATTAAGGTAATTGCAAATAATTATTGTAATAGATTTTGCTATTTTAAAACATCCTAAAGCTGACCTCCAGTAATTGCTTTTCCCAGTTGACACAAGGGGTTGGGGGGAAAAACAAAGCCCATGAATACAGGAACAAGAAGCTTTTCATTCAGAAGCTTACTGGCAGTTAGGGCAAAATTATTTTACTTAAAGTTACTTTAAGTGAATTGCTAATAAATTTTGTATCCAAAACTCGCATTTAAAGAGAAAAAAATAATTTTCTAAATTAGAGAATCAATGACAGCTAGGCTGAAAAGTAGAGAATTCTGTATTTTAATTCTGTATTCTGATATTGCATATCCCAGTTGGGGAGGTATGTTAATGTTCAGGTTAGGCCAGTACTGTGGGCTCTGCAGAGAAAGAGAAGCAGTCCTGTGGATCTGTGAAATGGGGATAAAAGGAGAAACAGGAAAGAAGGAAGGACAAATAATGATGTAACAGCAGAAATTCAGGGTTATGCAAAATAACAAAAAAATCCAGGGAGCGCTGTGACCTGTGCACTTAGAAGGAAGAAAGTAACTTCAGGCATCTTAGTGCCATTCAAAAATTCAAAATTCTAACAAAAAACAGGCAAAATTGTGACCTTTCTCGAAGTGCTCTAGTTCTTAGCTCCTTGTCAAGAAGGGGCCAGTCTCTTTTCAGTCATGCCCTGTGATAAGACAGGGGGCAGTCGATGCAAAGTAGAACACAGGAAGTTCCACTTCAACATGAGGAAAAACTTCTTTACTGTGAGGGTGACAGAGCCCCGGAACAGGCTGCCCAGAGAGGTTGTGGAGTCTCCTAGGCTGGAGATGTTCAAGACCTGCCTGGATGCATTTCTGAGTGACCTGCCCCAGGTGATCCTGCTCTGGCAGGGGGGTTGGACTCGATGATCTCCAGAGGTCCCTTCCAACCCCTGACATTCTGTGATTCTATGAAACATAATGAAGACTGTCTTCCCACCAGAGCAGAATTGTTTCCAGCTTAGTTTTATAGACAGACATCTATTTGAACAGAGACAATTAAAATTGTAAGTGTATAAAATACCAGAATTCTATAAAATTATAAAAATAATCTATTTTTAGTTACAGCAGCTAAACAAGTGCAATAGACAGAATGGCTATAGAGATACTCTAAGAAATGTAGAAGAATACTGATTATTAAGCTGCCTTAAAAGTCTAACACAATAGAATTGTAATTATTCAAGCATTTCTGAGTTAAAAGGCTATAAAGGAGATGGAGACAAGTAGAACTAAACCCTTCTCCAACATCTGCTAAAGGTGAAGGATACACAAATCCTACTTCATACTCTCTAGACTTGATCTGTCCTTGCTTGATACAACTCTCCCTCAGTTTCAGTCAACATCTCACAGCAGTTTCATGCCTAAAACAGAAGGAACAATGATAGGATTCAATGGAAACTTCCATTTAAAAAAATGTACCTTGCTTCAAGTTAATTTCTCAAAGTTAAGGCGTGTGGGAAGGCAATACAAGGAAAAACCTGCAGCTTTGCCATACATCCCTTTTTGCCCTTTATCCTCAGTTAAATCAGCCTTGTCACCTGCACATCTTGTGCATGAAGAGGCCATTTCCAAAAAATAATAGAAGATTTATTTTTTAAGTTTTGCCTGATTTTTTTCTGACCATTTCATTGCTGCTGACATGGGAAACAGGCTGACTGGATTTGAACTCAAGTCTTCACAGGTTCCTTCAGTCACACAGCTTAACTTACTGAAGAAACACATTAAAACCTGCTCCAATTTGCTTCATTAATACAAAAGCATGAGTGGGTCCTGTGATAATGGTTCCACATGTATTAAAGAGAATTCAGGAGCTAATGAAATGCAACATGCTTGGTAGGCACATGCAGAGTGACAGAGTATTTTTAGGCCAGTCACAGTTACTGGGGAAAAAAGAAAAAAGCCTCAATGTTGGAGCAGAGTCTTGCTGCACGTTATGAAAGCCAATCCCAGCAAAACAGTAGTGTGTCCTGAGAGATGGATTTAACTCCACTGGATATTGATAAGAGCACATCTTTGAAAGCAGAGCATTTCTGAAACATTGTAGACACATGGACATGACTAATTGTGTGAGCACATTATGAGATTTGCAGCTGTGTCTGCTTTGCATCTTCCTTGCTCCCCTGTTATGTGTTAGCATTGAGCAAGCCAAATGTCTGGGAAAGTTATTAGTTCTGAAATCACTTTAATTATAGCCTGCAGAGACTAGCATAATAAAGTTCATCAAATAGACTATTGGTCTACCCAGTTAAGAGTAACCTTGTCAAAAGCAAGGATTAGCCACTTATGAGAAAATCAGTTTTCATACTTTCAGTGATCAGAAGATTCCACAAGTTTGGTTTTCAAGCAAAAATAGAAACAAGAGAAGTTAAAGAATATTCTACATAGAAAATCTAATCAAGAGGGGAATAAATAAATAAATTAAAAAATAACACTTTCTGTTTTCCCCAGGAAACTCACTATTATGCTTGGTCCAAACATCCCAGTTCTTAACCTACCCTGTCCTGCAGAAAAACCTTTTTCTACTTTTCTCCTTCTGGCAATGTATTCCTTTAGCAAATCTCAGTCAGAAGGCAGACTGTAAAGTTCTGCAGGGTTCCAGTGGTGTTTATCTTCTGATCCTGTAGAAACCAGCCTTCAGATGAGATTTGGGATTGCACACACACTCTGCCAGCTATTATAAAAACAGCAGAACAAAAAAATATAACATTAGAAATAGCATTAATAAGGGAGCCAGGGGGATTTCATGGACATGCTAGGCTGATTTAGGCTGAAGAGATTTGGTTCAAAGGAAAATTCTAGTATTTTCTAAATGCAGCATGAAGTACTCAGGGGTGTATTTTAGCACACCAACAACAATTCCTTTGCCCTGGAGTCCAGGCTGATAGTGATGGGAGTGTGATGCCTCTGGTTGCACTGCAGGATGAGTCAGGAGCTGAGGGACAGGAGCAGAGCAGAACCCAGCAGTGCTGCTGAAAGCTGCAACACAAGCTGTGTGTGCCCGCTCCAGTGATGCAGGGAGACTTTCCTCCTCAGCTGAATTTTGTTTACTGGGTCTTCAGCTGTGTAGTCAGTGCCTAGTCTGTTCTCTCTCTGAAAAGCCAAAGCAGGCAGACAGTGAAAGTGCTATAAAATCTATATCCCATGCCTTTGTCTATTATAGTCAGACGTGTTTGTGGAATTGCACATCAGCTCTTAGCTGGGAAAACCTTTAGAAGACAGTGGGTTTGTACAGACATGTAAATAATGCAGAGGCATCATTATAAAGCAGTGAGCTAGGTGAGAGGCTTAAATTGCCCTGCACAGCAGGTAAAAATTCACAGTATGGAAAGAAATTCAGTTGAAAATACAGGTGTCAGACTGTCTCTAAAACCTCATCCATGCAGTTACAAGCTGTGGGTATTGCACACATCTCAGGCAAAACCCAACCTCAAAATGGATGAGAAGGGGAAACCAACTTCCCACCAGTCTTCATGGCAGGTCAAAATATGTCAGGACCTTTCTTTGCCCCAGCACTTCAGGTCCTGTGTGAGGATGTGCACATAACACAAGGTTTCACACAGAGAGAGATTGAACTTCCTAGCTGCTGTGCAGCACAAAAAATTAGTGATGGTTTCCCACACCTGGTGCTCACAGTCAAGGAGGGCTGAGAAGAGCTGAACCAGAGCAGAGGATAACTCCCCTCACTGAACTAGCAACAGCAAAGGCAGCCCCATCATGCCAAATGGCCCAAGTAAGAACCTCTTTTAGTAACTGCATTTGAAGGCCTGACAATATTTGTTCACCAGATTGTCCCATATTTAGACAGTTACATGATTGCATACCTAGCTATGGCTATTCCAAATACCTAAGGATTTTTCAAGGTGTAGATGCCTGAAAGAGTAAGACTTGTAACTGCATCCTTGAAGAGAAAACTTTAAAGGTTTTGCTCACTCAGCCATCCCTCTCACCAGCTTCTACAATAGGTCTAAAGCAACTAAATGAACTTCTTATTTCTGTTGGATGTAACTTATGCTTAACAGAAAAGTCACTGAAAGAATTGAGAGCCCATTTAAGGACAGATGTTGCAAATGAACATTCATGTTTGATATGTAATCTGTGTGAAAAAAGGAACTTGAGTGATGAAGGAGGGCTTGGTTCCACTGAAGATCTGTAGAACTGAAGCTACTCTTAAAGCAATTTGGGAAGTTATGCCAGTAACAGATTTGCTCTTTCCATCATCTGACTTCACTGCCAGGGGAGAAAAACGTAAGGACAAAACCCCAAAAGCTATATTAAACCACATTTAAATATTAAAAAACAAACAAACAAATCCACAAAAGTTTCCTTGAGTTTGCAAAAAAAAAACAAAACAAAAAACACCCAACAATCAAGCCAAAACCCCCAGCTCTGCTCCAAAAAAAACCCCCAATTCCCAAGCTACTCCACCCAAAGACCTGCACCGTTCCTCCTTTATCAGATTCTGCAGATAAAATATGTAGCCTACCAGGCAGATTGCCCAGGAAAGGGATCTTTCAATAAAAGAATTGTCTGGAGCACATTCTGTGCTCAGCCCAGAACTAGAGGAGGCAAATCTCGTGTCAGCAGGTGCAGAGTCACAGGGGTGGCACAGGCTGTTCCTCAGGAGCAGGTTGTGAAAAGAAATACCTCAGGTTGGTTTGAACAACTGAAACACAGACTGCTTGCTGTTGACAGGCTACCAAATATGAACCAGCAGATGCCATCTTTAAGGGAAAACCATCCTGGATTGATTCCATTGGGGTTTTTTCCTTCATTTGAAGTAGAGGAAAACTCTAAGTTCATCTTTGGAAACCAGACACAGCCACTTACTGACTTGTTTAGTCTCACTGAATAGATTTTTTATTTGGTACTTTATCATCAAGGTTTCATTATTGTAAATGTTATCTTTCTGTGGTCTGTCTCTTGGTCTTATGCTGTCCAAATCTTTTGTAACACACTGATTTTCATACACCTGAGTGGAGGTTTTTTTGGCATCTTTTGGTTTGGGTTTTTTTCCTAAGTCAAATTAAGATTTTCAGCCTTTCAATTAATTGTGTAAATTATTCATTCATAATTCGGTCATTTGGTCAAAATAAAAAATTAATGATAATTTTTCTAAGCATAAGTATTTTGATCCAATTAGGTTTTAATAAAGAATTACTCAGTATTAATCAGCATTTTGAAATACTGACTTACTGTCCTCACCAAAGGGGCTAAACAAAGAAAATCTATTTTAAAGAAACATCCAAGCATGGACAGAGCAGGACTGGGTGACACAAACATACCTTAGTCACATCCCACAACTTTTGTCTTGTGCTATTTTATTTAAATGACTCACATTTCAGAAATAGTTTTCCCTTGAGGCAGATCTATGAACTCAAGTAGTTGAAAGGGACTCAGGTAAGCTTTTAAATTTTCATAGGTGGTTGTTGGGTTTTCCCCCCCCATAAAGGTGATTATCACAAACCAAAACCTATTAGTTCACATATAGTCCAAAAGTAAATTTGCTTTTGTAAGTCATTTATTACAAATGAAACAGATTTAGTGGCTCTTAAGGATAGGGGGTTTTGTTTGGTTGGTTTGTTTTTAAAATCAGTCTTCATTTCAATTTGTAGGTATTGATGGAGGCAATGACCCAGTTGAGATTTGTATCTCTACATAAAAATAAAAGCTAAAAATGGAGTGTAAATGAAAGCACAGTGTTTTCAAGGCTGAAGTCCAGCAAAGCACTTAAACACACATAAAAATTCTCAATTAACTCAATGAACCTACCTCTGTGCCTTAAGCACTTTGCTGGATCGAGGCCATCTAGAAGTTGATTTCTGCCCTTGGGTTGTCCAGAGAAGTCTGTATAGCTTTTAACTCTCTGCTCTGTAAATATTTAATTTCCATTAAATCCTGTTCAATAGCTACCAATTTCATTCCCAATCTATTTCGTAACAGTCTTCCTCTCAAGAAATGTTTAACATGTAAAGTTTCTTTCTAGAAAGTGAAGGAAAGAGGAAATACTATAAAATTCCTGACTGGCTGTTGTAATCCAGACAAAGGATTATTTTCAGAGAATCCCAGGGGAACCCAACATGAACCTGAAACAAGCCCATCTGTGTGATGGCAGCTTGCAAGGGCAGGCTAATGAATCCCACAAGTGGTTTTAGCAGTTAGTTGGAGTTACTGAGACCATTGAAGTATTTGGGATCCTTTAAAGACAAGTTAAAACAATCATAAAGCTTCAGAATATTGATACCACATGCTGCATTTGAAAGTAATTCAGTTTACCCTTAGAAAACATGCATTGCATGAATGATCTCTCTGAGTGAAAGCCCTCAAGACTTTGTTCTGAGGGGAAAAGGGAAAATACTTGAGAATTGTGATAGAAGTCCACATCTGGCCTTCCCTCACATCTCTACACAATGGATTTATGAAATGGAACAGAAATACAGAGTTTGCCATAGGGAAAGAACAAATATCATGGCCTTTCCTTTCTAAATTCTCTTCAACTTCAGAACTACAAAGTGATGTCAAGCTACTAGAAAGAATGTTTTTCAGTTAGTCTCAGTAAAGCAATCAATTTCTTAGTGAAAAGCAAAGAAACCTTAAGTAGTTCTTCAGTTGCACAACACAGAGAAACAGCTTAAACAGAGAGATGAGTGCAGAGTATAATGAAGGGATGGGGAAAAATTAGAAGAAACAGTAAAGTTCCAAGGGCAACATCAATAATAAAGTCATACTTTTGTAATTGCATAACAAGCCTACCAACATCACTCAGTGCTTGGAGTGTTAATTAAGCAAACCAGTATTCCTGGGAGGAGAAACTGATACCCATTTCACTGAGGCACCAAGAGGTTAAAGCCTGATTATACTCTGGATTTTTATTTGCTGTCTTCCTGGTAGTCTGGGAAATTGTACTTTAATAACCTCTAATGGCTTTGCATGGACTGCTTCAAAATTGATAGAGACACTAATTTTAAAACAGTGTGCCACAAATTCAGAGAAGTATTGATGGAATAATGCAGCTAAACTTAACTATTTGTTTCCATCCTAATGAGTCACATTCGGTTTTGTCTTTTTTCAGCTGTTTGCCAGACTACTCTTTGTTAAGCATATTCTCTGGTGTTTAGGATTTGTTTGTCATCCTCTCTTCCATTCTTAAAGTTGTTTAGTTTCTTCTGTGCTGACTTCCAGAACAAATAGTGCCTAGTTATCTGTCAACCTTCCCCCCAAAACAGAATGCAGCTTCTTTACCCTATCCTTTCTATATCAGTGTACAGCTGTGTTTGCAGCATCAAGTGTCTCAGTCTGACACTGGTGAACACCAGCACCTGAGAGCCTTCTTTCTGAAGCAAAGGAGCCAGCACATTGCTGAGCTTAGCCTGAGAGAAAATGAAGGTTCCATCAAACTTCCTCATGGGCTTGCTGACTTTCCAGTCAGCTTGCCATGCCCTTTTGTGACATACTGGCCTTCTGTCCTGGCATCCACATCCTCACCACATGCTGCCCCATCCAGCTCCTTCTGGAGGACAAAGCTTCCTTCCCCTTTCTGCTGTTAACCTGAATTTTCTGTTACCCACAATTTCCAATTACCACCAGGTAGAAACTCAAAAACATACATGGTTTTTATGCCAGTAAACTATTCACCGCCTCCCACTTTCACTGAGAATGCTACACGTGGGATTAGAAACAGGGAGTTTTAGGGCTTTTTACCCTAAATCTGTCTCACAGTCAATCTGAATAGGCCCAAACCTGAAAACCAGCACTTTTTTCATCTCCTTTTGATTTTCAGCCATCTCCTTCTTCTCCCAACAGCTCTAAAACATCATTTTGTAACTGTTTTTCATGCAACACACAAGAACAGAAATCAAAGGGACTTAAAAATGAATTTGAAAAGTCAGTACTGAAATAAGTCTGAAAAATCTTCACCCTCCACAGCCAACAAAGTCCCTTTCACTCTTTGCAGTCCTTAAAAAGCCTGTGGTTCAAAACTTGACCACAAAACTCTCACCTTTGATTCCCAAAGGTATCTTTCAACTGTATCCCTGCATCATATACTTTGTGTTGCAATGTAAGAAAGTATCATTATGTTTGTGTCTCCCAATATGCTGCTTCCAACTAAGACTTGCTGTGTCATAACTATGTTCCGTGTGTAGATAATCACATTAAACTTTACCAGAGCTCCTGGCTTATTAAAAGCCCCTCCCCAGAGGTGATTCCAGCTCTGGCTGGAGACAAGGGTTGGTGTTAGGACCATGCTCAGCTCCTGAAAACAGGCTCAGCTCTGCTTGCTTTGGCAGTTGTGTGGGTCAGAGCTGCACCACAGCTTCTCTCTACAAAAAAAAAACCAACCCAACAGCAAACCAATAAGGATTTAAAAACATTTGGGGCTTTACTAAGATAACATAATGAGCAGGCTGGAAGGTACATATTCACACTGAAACCTTCACTGTCACATTCTTTAAAGTATTGATGCTAGTATCCCAACTAGGGGAAAGCAATTTTGTTCAGGGCAGGAATGATTTCTGTTGCTTAGCTACCCTACTTTTTATTCGAAAAGAGAAAACTCACGGCATTGTTACATAAGCAGCAGTGTGACACCCATCCTGAGGAAAACAGGATGAAACCTCCCATGCAGACAGGGGGACTCACTGAACAGATTTACATAACCAGCACCCAGTTTGTTTCCATTTCTTCTTTTGCACAGTTCTGCTCCAGATGGTCTGAAAATGCTCTAGATGTAAATGCTCCAGCAAAATATGCTAGCACTAGAAAAGACTCTGGAGCCTCAGAAAATGCTTTGATCTCTTCTGCAAACACAAGGTAGATTAAAATGCAAAGAGTTAGGTGCATCCCATCCCAAATGCTCCCTCCATACCAGGAGCAACTTACTTTCAGTCCCATTGTTGCCTACTAAGAACAATAGAACAAAACACAATAACAAAAAACCTCTGACAATGAGACAATGACATTAAGAAAACAAGTGTTTCTTGTTTTTCTTATAAGACAAATCCCTCCTTGCAAATTAAATGGCTGCTTAATTACCAATTTAGAAGTAAACCAAGTTTTATAAACTTGGTTTATATCTTTGTCATTAAATTCAGGGAATGAAATGAGCTTTGAGGGAAGAGTGAGGACCAATAAACAGATTGGGTAGCTTGGTATTCTTCCTACCAGGTACCAGTGTGGTCCTAGACCCACCTACAGCCTGTTACAGGATGGCAGTGTAGTGTTCTTTTACCTCCAGCACCATCTCTGCAAACTTCCTGACTCTCAAGAAGAGACTGAGATTAACAATATTAGGAAAGGTTCTTCTGGTCTATCCAACAGGGTAATGAAGGAATACCAGAAATACATAAATGGAAATTATTTTGTTCAAGTAGAACCTTTGGATTTTAATAATATGAAGGGAAAGAAATTCTGCTTTCCCATGTGACAACAAAATAAAATCCTAAGTTCAGGAGCCATAGCAAATGAAACCTGTAAATGAAAAACATCACATTTTTCTGTTCTATCATTGTATTATTCTCTAAAATTGTCTTAATGACTTCTTTATTACTAAAATGTTCAAACATTATCATTGCAGTCTTAATGTTAAGAGTCAAAGACTAATACATCCAGTAGTGAGCTTACAGTAAAGTTCTGTTACAATTTTTAAAATATGCTACTGCTTAAATATCAGTTTCCTGATGAGACAAAACCCATCCATTCTAACCTAGAGTTCTGGGGTAATTTTGTATTGAAAAGGATCTGTGAGTATAGATACAGTACAACTACAAATACAGTGGCATAAGGAAGGCTTAAGAATTGTGAAGGGAAAACTGTCCATAAACCTTTATTACAATATTGTCCTTTTTTTGTTATCTATGTAGAACATTCCTAAAACAACACGTGGCATAGATCTGATGAAACATATGATGAAATAGTTTTGCCAACTGTTCTACAGCAAATATCTTCTAACTCAAAATATGTCAAGTTATCACAAGTGAAACTTGGTTTTGCTGTGAATCACTTCTCCACTGAAGTTTGCTCATCTGTGCACGTTATTTGTCAGATTTCCTTTTGACTGCTTTACAACCTGCTCTGTGTTTATTGAGGGACCTTAATTCACGTTGAATGTGGCAATATTAATACACATGGGATTTGTGTTGGTAGAAAAGCAAAGTGAACAACTGGCATCTCACTGCTGCCAGTGAAAGGACAGCAAATCCAAAGGCAGGTTAGATTTTTCTTTTAGCAGATGAGCTTTCTACCAGTGACTTCTAATTTAAAGCTATTCTTAAAAGGCTAGATGAGCCTCAAGGATGCACATGTTTAGCTAACTATAAATAAAAGCTGCAAGTACAACAAATTAATGCTGCACTCTAGCAGCATTCTCAAAGGTTAACCACACAAGAAACACACTTTTGCTCCATCTATATTTTGAGAAGTGATTACTACTTAGTTTCTAGGAATAAAAACCAGGCATTCTAGCTGGCTGACTCTGCAAGCCTGTTGTGTATGGCTTCCCAGGATGGCAACCAAGCCCAGCATAGTAAAGAAGGCAAGATAGTGAAGATATCTAAATATTTACTCTTAGTTCTTAATGTGTGTCAGATGGGAAGCAAATATTCTCCGAAGGAGCAGCACACACAGTGTTGTAGCATCCTCCTAAAGGCTATCAATGGTACTCTTATTTTCTCTAACTCAATTTTACTTCAGTAAATGTTACACTAAGCAAGAAGCTCACTACTGCTCTTCTGTTTTCCCTTGTAGGCATCTCTTCTGTGGTCACTGCTCATTGCTTCTCAGGGTGTGTGGGGCTCAGCCAGCCTGGTGCTGCACTGTAGGAATCACAGCTTCCATGTGATCCATTTTCATTTTCAACATTTTCAACATTTCTTGCATTCCCTAGTCAAAGCTGATCTAGCAGAGTATTATTTTGTATGGAATGAGAAAGACTGAGTCATGACAGGTTTTATAAAGAGAAGGCCCTGATGGATAACAGTCATTAACAGTAGCACAGAGCATGTTGTACAAGTGCACTTCTGCTCACAACAGGGAAAAGCACTGAAATATCTGGAGTTTGGCCAGAGAAATAAAGAATAACAACTATTTATAATGTTGGTACCTTGGTAGCTGGCACCTTGTACTCTGAAGATGGAACAACAAACTAAGTTATGTCCCAAAGCAATTCATGTATGTGATTGCAATAATAATGTATAAAACTACTCCAGTTGAGTGCTACCACACTCATTTTTTCACAACACATCATCCCATCATGCTGGGGTTCTTTCCCAAGCCAGATTAAATTGCAACAGTAAGTCTCTAAAAAGATGAAGGTTATGCTGGTGTATCAGCACTGGGAGAAGAAAAGCACTATCACTGTAAGAAGCTAAATTAGAAGAGTAGACTTTGAGGAAGATACAGAATAATCTCGAAACATAACTGTGAGTGCTACAGATCTAGACAATAGGTCCTGTTTTATGTATTACCAGTAATCAAAATTTATTCAGCCAAATCTCTGTGAAGAAAGCAAATATCTCCCTCATTTCTCTCTTCCTTTTTGAATAGTTCAGTCAGAAAGGTAGTAAAATATATTTAAACTGTCTCCACTGGCTGTATTAAACAGCATGAGCAAACTCTGCCCTGCAGAGTCTTTCCTCTCATCCTGTGACCAGGATCTGCTCTTGCACAGTCCAACACACCCAGAGCTGGGCTCTGATGCACCATTAAGTCCTTTGCTAGTCAAGAAAAGATAGAAGAGTTGAACTTCATACTTGGGGTAGAAGGTTAAAAGGTTCATAATAATCCTTTTACTGGAATTCTTTCTGCTCTAGGAGATTTAAATAATCATAAAAAGCTCTAGTGATGTGTGAGAAGATTTTTTTGTAAAATATAGAATGATTGTTGATTTTTACTTGCTATAGATTGATCCCATTGGTCATCCAAACACCTAAAATAAAATGGAATTAATTATAAAAAGAACAGGATAAGCATTTCAGACTCATTAGCCCAAGTATTCCACCTTTCCTGTTTCTAGGAGCTCCTCATTCATGCTACTCATAATCATACAGACTAAGCATGTTAAAGCTCTTCCTTTCATTCTCCTGTATAATTTAATATCTCTATAAAACCTATATGTTTCCTCATAATTCAGTAAAAATACACTCAATGACCAGAAGAGCAAAGATAAATGTTGATAAAATTGGTTCACATTATAAAAATTAGTGCAAGACAAGTGACTCAGTAATATCAGGATTTAAATCATCTTAATATGGGTAATCTCTGATGATCTATTGTGCAGAACAGGGCTAAATGAGATTTATAGAAAAAAAACCTGGATGTGAGGCAAAGAAAGAAATACTTTAGTTTTGGTTTAAGTAAGATCTGTTAGAAATTAACTCATAGAAAACATACATCAGGAATGAGCAGATTTAAATTATTTGTAAACAGATGTCTCTAAGACAAAGAGCCACAAAGCTCTTCCAGAATGTTTCTGGACATCTGCAACTTGTGGTTGAACAATAATGAAGCCCAAAGGAAAGCCAAGTGCTGTCTGCTCTCCCCATCATGGCAGACCCTGGTAACATTTACAGCTTTAATCCACTGTTCAACTCCAGCAAAGAGTCTCCAGGTCAGTCTTGCAATGTCTGTTCCCAATGACAACTGCAACAAGACTGGCTAGTAACTTGTGCCTCAAAAACTGCCAAATAAATAACAGGTCTTTTTAAGTTGGTGCTTGTGCTGTGTGTGGTGGCTTCAGCTGGTACTGTCTTCTCTACTGGGCATAGTCCAAAACAAAACAGTAGGTCTTGACTCACAGGCAGATGAAGAAGTAGGGAATGGAGGCTGCATTTCCCTTTGCCAATGGAAACCCAAAGTATAAGCAACAGCTGAGTTTTCCAAGGGCACAATCATTGTTCAGTGGACATTCAGAATGCCAGACACTCAAGAACATTTCCTTTCCTCTCTATTAGCAATTAAATGTTTTAAATTTTTAACTGATTAGGGAAATTCTGGTAACCTGATCCATGAGCACAAATGCCTGAACTGCAAAAACCACCTCCTACCAATGCATAGTAAATTAATAGATTATTAAAGTCAAGTGCTCATCAAGCAGCTTTCCAAACAGTTTCTAAACACAGACTGTTTTGCAAACAATGCTTTTAGCTGACATATAGTAACTATACTGTAAAAATAGATCAGCATTTGCTTTTTCCCTGAAACCCAGGCATACAAACAACACTGAGTCATAAGAACATGTGCTTGCCATTTCCCTGCAGGTTGGGATACAGGCCTGACAGGCACCTTGCATCAATATGTTACAAGAAACTGTCTGAAAAAGAGAAGATGTTGATCACTTCCAGTTTATTCCTCTCTGCATTACACAGGGTTTTTACCATTTTGAGTAATGCCTTCAAAATCACCCTTGAAAATGCCAATAAAAAAAAACAACAACAAAGCCATTCAGAGGTCAGCAAGATCTCACAGGAAAGAGGATTTTGAAACTGGAGGTAATCAAGAATACCAACAAAATTAAGAATACCCAAAAACTTTTGGGAAAATATTATGCACGTTTTCTAAAAAATTAAGGAAAATGTTTTGACTCTTCCTTTTAAAAGCATTATTTCTTACAAATCAGAACTGACAGGTTAAGTCCTTAGATAATCATTTGTAGCTTTGGCTGCCAGTGAAAACTAAAAAAAAATGTCTGGAATGATACAGTTAGCAATGAACCTTTGGGGAGAATTTTATTCTTACTTTATAGTTGAAGAAGTGGGATATAAACTGTTATTTGCCAGATGCCATTTTACAGTGTCATTGCTTTTACTGATCACTAACTAAAGCACATACTTTGTGAAAGGCTGTGTGGAGCAGCAAAAATGTGTCCACGATGGCAATAAGGAACATTAAGCTACAGATCTTTCTAGAATTGTTAACTGGTGAAGGCAGCCAGGATAAGTAGGACAAAACCAAGGTAGCACACAGGTGTACAAGCCTGTGTTTTTGAGCTCCCTCCCCCAGCCTTTATCAGTTCATGTAATATAGAATTTCACCTCCTTTCATAACTCTCAGCTCTTTTTATATAAAGAAAGATAAGGTGACAGGTCCTTTCTAATCCTACTCATGTGGAAAACAAATATAACTTTACCGTTGCCATCATTGATAATTTTATTGTGAGAATTTTTCTAAACAAACCAATTTTGGTTTTTGTTTGTTTTGCTTTCCTTAAAATCAGGGTAACTTGCCATTTTTGTTTAATGTAGCCCTAGAAAACACAACCTAAACCAAAACAACCAAACTCCAAATCCCCAAAAAACCTGCTGATTTTACATAACTTTTGGAAGTGCTGCTTAACTCAGACACACCTTGTGCAGACTGCAGACTTGCTACAGAGCCTGAGCTGCTCGCTCTACTCTGCAGATGACATGCACACACAGTTCCTTCCAGGTGTTCTTTCATTTTCCTGTTTTAACACCCAATACTAGTGAAGTAGCTCCAACTTGCAGGCTGCTCATGGAACTCCTCCCTACTTGGAAAAAATAAATCCAACTTCTGCAGCAGCAGCATGATTTTAGACTGGCCTTCTGTGCCCAACCAACAGTGACAGAAGCAAATAAGGGCTTTTTTTCTCCCCCCACTCTGACCCCAATTCAAAGCCTCTTCCTGTGAGATAGTAACTGAACACATGCACTTCTGAGCTAGAAATTAATGATCTTTGAGGATGGTGATGAAACCTGTGGATGCTCTATCATACTATAGCAGGAAACAGAAGTTATGAATAAGTAGGCATTTTAAAAAGTGTGCAAGAATTTCATCAAGTCAATATTAAATGTGGATATTCCAACTCAGCTTCCCAGAACTGAAGGCTGTGCAGCCATGAGGTGTATGTGTGGGTGAGCCTCCTTTTCCCTTCTTAGGTTTGGGGACTGTTGGACAGTTTCAGCCAAACTTGACAGAGTTTCCAATAGTTAAAACATGACAGTGCAGGGGACGTGGTCTGCAACCACAAACACTTCCAAACCAGAGCCACCCCTTAGGATAACAAAGGCAATTCTATAGTTCTGTGGAACATCAGACTTAAAAAGAAATGAAAACATGAGGCAGGGAAACCCTGTCAGTCGTTCACATGCTCCCTGTGCCCCAGAACTTTTCACATCTGTAACCCAGGCAGTGAATGAAACTCTACCAACAATGCCTCTATCTCCACAGTCTTCTGCTTGCACACTGTTCAGTTAGATTTCCTTGGTTCTTTTAACCATCCCATAATTGCAGGACTTTCATCTAGGTGCCAAACTGAGCATTAGCCAAATTCACAGAGCACCTATCACCTATTCACAGAGCACAGAGATACAGTAAATTGATCTGGGTACCAGGAGTTCATACAGAACATTTTCCCTAGAAAAATTCTAACAGAAATAGAGTTTATTTTGGAAAATGCTCCTGCACTTGGCCAGAGCTACAGATCTCTCTTCCACCTACTCTGACACAATGTCACTGAGGACCAGCAGTGCTTAGAAAGGGATTAACAATCAGAGTAGGTATTTTCACTCCCTTTCATCATGTCAAAAAGATAACTTAATGGATGTCAAGAAGTTTAAAAAAGAAAACAAATTTGATTTTTACTTCTATCCTACTGAATTTCTGCAGAAGCCAGCATAAGAAACATAGAAAAAAAATCAAGATACCCAAAGGGAAGGAAAAAACACATTCCCTGGTTTCCTGAGGATTCAAAACTCAGATGAAATTTCAGGGTGAGCAGGCTGCTTAACAACTATTTGTCAATATTGCCAGAAGCTTTAATGACTGAGGGAGGAAAACAAGTCTTTCCTTCCCAAGCATTTCCATCCTACCCATGGATTTGCCTATGGCTGTTTGTATCCAAAAGCCTTAAATAAGTAGCATGTTCCACATACCATACCAGGAATGTTCAGTCATCTCTTCATTAAAATTGGATTGTACAATTCTGTTTCTCAGACTTATTTTTTCAGTTATACTTCATTCATATTAGCAAGATTTGTATTCTACACAAGCTTTCTTCCCCCTGTCAGAAAGAGAAAGTGCATGTTTTCTTTTTAAATTATTTCACACATAACACAGGCCATCCTATCAGGCCAAGCTATGACACTTTGAATTTTTTCAGTGACAAAATAAAACCACATGTAGCTGGTCACAAATTCCCGTGGTGTAAATAAAGACAAATAGGAAAAAAACCTTAATAACAAACACATTTCCAAACAAAACCAGTTTGAACAGCAACGAACTCCATTTTTCAAGGAAAAGGCATCAGATCTTACTAGAAACAAAAGTTTCTCTTTTCTTTGTAAAGGAGCATTATTGCTTCTCATAAATTTTCCTCATACCACTGACATCTTACAGAAATCAAACACATAGTAAGAGGCAACAAAACTCAGAGACAGATTCAGTTCTTGTTAAGGAAAGCATCATGGAACCACCACTACTCATTTTACACCTCGGCTGTTCCATGTGGGAATCTCAAAAGTACCATCTAGGAATTTGGTACAGTCCTGGTACAGATGGACCCTGCAGAACAGCTGGTTAGGTAGGGGAATGAAGCAAACTGTGAGTGTCTCAAAACTCTCATCATTCAATTCCTTAGACAAAAAGAAATGGGAGCAAGATCTATGTCTCCATTTAGTTAAAAAATAAAAGTAAAAAAAACTCCAAGACAGCCTTAATTTCCTCTCAGACTTTCCAAATGAAAATTATATGCCAGCCTTCAAAGACATGTATAGAATACATCTGAAGACTTATTGTTTACACAAATTAAAGAATACATGAATGTTTTACTAAAGATAGAATTTATAACCTCTAGTGCCTGTTTACCTTCTTCAATGGAAGAAATTCAACACAACCATCATTTACATGTAAAATTATAAAAACCCAAACAAACAAGGCAAATAAAACAGAAACCACTGATCCTGTTTTATACTAAAAAGCAAAACAACCCCCCAGAAAAAACCCAAAGCCTCAGAGACACCCAAACCTTCACTTCCACTGTGTATCCTGTTATAAGGCCCATTGCAGCAAACCAAATAGAAAACTGGTGGGGCAAGGTGACCCCCCATCTGAGGGGCTGCTGCTCTCAGAGAGGGAGCAGTGGGGGCTTCTCAGAGAGATGACAAAATACATCAGAAGTGTCCTTGCAGGCAGGACTTGCTGCTGCCAGCTTAGGGTTGCTCCTTTCCATTCAGCTACCCTCTAGGTTAAGAGAAAAAAAATACTTATTTCAGCTCCAGGGAGACCTTAGAACACCTTCCAGGGCCTGAAGGTGCTACAGGAAAGCTGGGGCAGGGAGTGAGAGGACAAGAGGTAATGGATTAAAACTGGGGGAGAGGAGATTTATATTAGACTTAAGGAGGAAAATCTTTGCTGTGAGGGTGGTGAGACCCTGGCCCAGGTTGCCCAGGGAAGCTGTGGCTGCCCCATCCCTGGCAGTGTTGAAGGACAGGTTGGATGGGGCTTGGAGCAACCTGGGCTGGTGGGAGGTGTCCCTGCCCATGCAGGGGCTTGGGACTGGAGGATCTTAAAGGTCCCTCCAACCTAAACCAGTCTGTGGTTCTATGCTTCTATGATTCAGCTCTACAGTCACCTGGTTGGTTGTTGTGGGTTTTTTTAAGTTTTGTGTTTGCTTGGGGTTTTTTTTTAAGCAATTACCATATCTGGAAGGCAGCAAAAACTACATCTGTAACAAAAACATCTCATTTTTTTATTTTGTGCTGCTTTCCCTCCAAGCAATGACAATAGAATCTTCTTATTCAGGTTATCTGCTGAAAAGAACAGACTGTACCTCCCTAACAGTATTGTGCAACTCTTAATGGGAGACAGTCAAGCTTGTAGCTACTTACACTGTTGGATTAGACCATCTCTTTAAACCTCTGATAAAAGATGAGCAAGTCCCACATCTTCATGGGACAGCAAGCTGCAATCAGGTGCTATGAGGAGAATGCTGGTATTCAAAGAAAGGGAAAAAAAAAAAAACCACAACTAAAATATTAATGAATACACGATGGTAAAAACATGAGGAATCTGGGTCACTTAAACATCCAAGTTGTACAGTTTTGGGGAAGGATTGGCAGGTAGGACCAAAGGGCTGCTGACTTGGACCTGTGGGAATAGCAGGTTAGCCAGAGGTTTTGATGCATCTTTTAATTAAAAGCTCCCTGTGTTCCAATATAATGCACCAAGTCATTACTTCATACCTCCTGCCTGGTTTCCAGAGGTCCCCTGCTGCCATGAAACCAGCCTTAGCTAGCAGTGGGCTCATCTGGAAGCTTCTCTTAATAGATAGGAGTAATAACTTAGACCAGAGCACAACTCTACTGAAAAAGCTGAAAGGTCTCACAGAAGGAATCCTCAGTCTGCAGGGCTTGGGTGACATTTCAGGTTTTTGGAATGTTTTGCTATCAATCACTTTCTGATTCACTTTACATTGCTAGCTTCCTTACCACACTGCATGCCACTTGGGGACGTGGTAATTTGTAAGAACCAAGTTTAGTAAATACAATATTTAAGAACCTTTAGTTACAGAAATTACGCATTATAAGCACCACCTATTTATAAACCAAGTTTCTGCTGCCTACATCTGGCAAATCCATCAGGGATTGCTTATTTAGAGGCTATTGATACTAATCTGTCTTTTAGTAAAAAAAGACCCAACCAAAATTAGAAATGGTTGTGCATTTCTTGTCCACAATTTTCTGTTGTAACAATGAACACTGTATTCCCTTGTTGTAACAGATACTTCCACTGCACAGCATCTAATGTATTTGAAGCAAAGTAAAATCAGGGATTATGCATTAAATTGGACACCATGATAGGTTTTTTTCTGTATTGGTCAACAGTGGTCTGACAATTATCATTGATCATAAAAGGCAGTGCTTTGCAGAGTGTCCTACCTGCAGGGCTGTGGTGATGATCAGGCATGTTCCTTGTGTCTCAGGTTTTGGAAGAAAGAGGTTGAAATAAATGCCCTGAATTCGTAGCTCCTGTTACCTTTTTCTGTGGGCTTTTGTGTCACCACCAAAGTGAGGGGTTTGGGTCTTTTCTCCAGACAGCAACTGAACAAGTATTTTCATGTTGACTGTTCCAATCGTGGTCAATTTGTGTCACAAGTGTCACTCCAACAAGTGGCCAGACCATACCTCTGGGATGGGTGGCTCAGAAGACTGAAGTCACTTGAAGAAATATTAGAAGATTTCAGCTTTTAGTTTCCATCAGTTTCTGTAAGAGTTTCAGATCTTATTTTGGGAGCCTAATTTATTAATTGGTTTATCTTCAAGATCTACAACGACAGCTCTTGTATTCCAACCATTGAGCTCATCCTGTGTATTCTACATTTTTTTTAAATAATCCAAGCCATCCAGCTATGCCAGACCAGTGAAAAAACAAAAAGCAGATGAAGACACTTCAAGAGAACAGAAAATTCTCTGGAAAATGTTAGTAATTTAAAACAAAATGCTTCTGAGTAATGCAGTTGTTTGGGATGCAAAGAAATTGTTTCAATACTTACACAATTATCAATGCAGTTGGTTAAATTTAAACCTGCTCACTCCTTTTAATCAGGGAAGATACAGCCATGAGAGGAAGACTAAGTGAAATCTTGTAGTCTTCTGTAAAGAAACTACTCACTGTATTTGTTAAAATCACCTGATGTGTTCTAGAGTGGGATTTTTCAAACCTCTGGCATCTCACCGAAGGCTCTTTATGAAAAATAAGTTATCCTGGAACATAAAGAAAAGTCTTTGCATGGAATAGCAAATTGAATAAATTTCTTATTTAATAAATAAAAAAGCTTAGGAATAAGTGGGTAGTTTTCACAAAGGAGGAATAATAATCACGATGTCACCAAGCACACTTTGTGGGACTGGCACTGTTCAACACTTGCAGATGTGTTCTGTAAGGAAGGGTGAAAAACACTGAGATTCCCAGTGAACTAAAATCTAAGGCAGACTTCAAGGATGTCACCGAGCAATGAGGATGAAGTGAGAGACAATGTCAAGAAGTGCAAAGCACAGCATAGACAGGAAAGACTACTTTGCTTACCCAATTGCACCTTTAAAATGAGCTGTTGCCTCTCAGAGAATACATGGAAGATTCTCTGATAGCTCTCCAAGAACATGAGATGAACATGAAACACACAAAATGTAATAAAGTATTAGGAAAAGAACTGAGAAGAAACTGGGAGATTAGAAGATGTTCTGCTACTTAATAATAGTGTCATTCTTTGGGGAAATGTGACCTCTCACTGCCTGACCCCCCAAAAAAGATGGATTAGAAATTATTAAGAGAAAGGAAAAAAAAAAACCACACAAACCAAAGCAAAAAAGTGTTCCTATGGGAAGGAGTGAGAAGCCAGGGAGGTTCTTCAACCAGGAAAAGCAATGATAAGAGATGGGAAATTTAGGAGAGTTCTGTAACATAACTAAGCAGTTACATTCAAAAGCAAGAGGAAATACTTGCTGCAGAAGACAAAGTAAAAATGCAATTCTATAATTAGATGACTTAATAGAAGATAATTTCACAATTGGTGGCTGTGAAATACAGTGGTTCCCCTGGCAAACAGGAGGCTAGGGTGGCATCTGATACAAGCTTACAACTGGCTGCAGAGCGACTTGGCACACAAGTGCCCTGATTCTGTAAGGTAACAAAACAAGGGCAGCAGCCACAGCTCCCAGCCTGGGACCTGCACCCAGGACACTAACAGATCTCCTCACTAGGCAGTGCAACACTGGAGCAGGTACCCAGAAGGCTGGTGGGTTCTTTGACCTTGGGTCAGCTAAACAAAGGAATGGCTGGCCTCACCTAGGACCTTGCTTTGCACAGGAGCTTAGACTGGGTGGTCTCCGGAGAACCTTCCAGCCAGAGCTTCTGTGATGACCTGCTCTACAGAATTCTTTTTCTACTGATCTTTGCCTAGATGTTCACTACAGATCATCATATGAAGCCGTATTTTTTGATATGACTTATGTGAATGCTCTCATATTCTCTTTCAACTGGGAAAATTCTCTCAGATGAAGTTTTGTTTGATACTCTTTGTGCCAGTCCCTTTCCCTAGCAAGGAGGCATGTTTTCATAGAATGGTTTGAGTTAAAGCAACCTCAAAAATCATACAGTTCCAACCCCCCTGTATGGGCAGATACACCTCCCACTAGACCAGGTTGCTCAGGACTCCATTCAACCTGCCCTTGAACACTTCCAGGGATGGGGCTTCCACAGCTTCCCTGGGCAACCTGTTCCAGTATCTCACCACCCTCACATTACAGAATTTCCTCTGAACATCTAACCTAAATCTCCCCTCTTCCACTTCAATCCATTACCTCTTGTCCTCTCATAGCTTTCTTCATGTGAATTGCTAGAGTTGCTTATGCTGCTTTTGATTCTAGCACTATTTTATTTAGCACCAGTTTAGGCTTCTGTATGCTCTGCTGTACCTGGGAAGCATCAAATTCATACAAACAGAAGCAACACTCAGAGGAAAGACCATGGGAATCTAGCCTCATAAATTACAATTACCAGCTAGCAAAAACAGAACACCCAGGGACCCCTTCCACTCTGCAATTTTGTCAGTGAATGATCAACTGAAGTGATAGGTAAAGAATTTTGCTTGAGAACATGAAAATATTCTCTTCCCATATAAAAACCTGGAACAAAACTGAGAAAGTAATTTCATTTCAGTTGGAATGACTCTCCAGATGTCAAAATAACCCTTTGAGAGAAGGATTCTGGTTTTTTTGCTTGTCCAAAATACCACCATTACTAGAAAACATAAGAAATCTTTCCTTGTTTACTCTGTCTCAGGATAAGAAGTAAACTGTGATATTTTATGTCAAGATGCTCTTCTTAAAATATTCCTACCTCTACCAGATAGTTATGAAATAGAATCTGTTCTCTAAGGCCTTGTGCAGGCAAAGTGGGAGGAGGCTCCAACTCACAAACTATCATAAATTTTATCATCCCTCCTTCTGGAAAACAGTCAGATGAGTGGGTTGGTTCTCCTTTAATTAGAATGTAAAGGGCAGAATTGAGAAACTGTGGCACATTTATCACTCCATATGCCAGTGGAAAAGAATGCCAAAGAGACTCAAGCATTTTAAATTATGTACCATATAAGTGTTTAGACTAAGCTAAATAAAGGTTTTCATCCTGTTTTAACACAAAACACCTATGATCACAAAGGTGTTTTTCTCCCTGTTGATTTTCACCATCACTTGCTTCAACCACTATGTTTTATAGTAATTTTAGCCTGATTTTTTTTTCTACCCATGCAAAGGTAATCGTGTCTTAACAATATTCTCTTCATGGGCCTTTTTTTAGTTAATGGCCTGTATGACTCACCATTTTTTAATGTTTTTATCAGTCTGTCCAGGCAGTCTTTTTTTCTTTAAGCTCTCAATGTTTTCCAGCAACTGGTCTTTTATAGCAGGCTAAAAATCCTCTTGAAAACCACTTCTACATTTTCAAAGAGAGGTCTGCTTAGACATAGGTGAGATAAGTTTTTTTAGCATTGGAAGAAAAAAATGTAATAGTCTGTGTTTACTGAGCAGCTCTGACTCATCTTGTCCAAGCTGTCTGTGCTCTCAGTGAGGTGGAGGGGAAGAAAAAAAAAAAAAAGAGTGCAGCAAAGAAAGCAAATATGATCATGTCATTAGAGACTGTATTCCAGATTATACACAACAGGAAACTGAATTAAGATCTTAAATCCCCAGTGTTAGGCATTCTATATTCAAAGAGCAAAACCATGTGCTGACATGCTAATTGATGCTTTAGAAAGTAAATACACAAAGAATACCAGCAGTGGAAGCAAAATGCTCATTCTGCATCTTCTCACAGGCCTGGCTCCAAGCAGCATATTTATGTTTCAAGACATGACATACAAAAATCATAGCTACTTATGTCACACTATTACTTTTTTTCACTTGAGCTTTTTATTTAAATTTATTGTATCCATCAGTTAAAGGTATGCTTGGTTCCATTGCTCTGAATACTCTGCAATCCAAATACATAATTTCCCACATGCCTTCACAAAAGTCAGCACATCCACATAGGAACTTAGTTAAAAGAGATTTGTAACACTCTTTCAGAAGTGTGGCTGGTCCCCTTCAAAAAAATAACAGGGATTTGTCTTCTAAGGTTTAAACTGTCATAAGCCATTCAGTAAAACTGCAAACCTCTCAGCCCTGCAGACAGTCCTGGCTCAGCCTCCAGAACTATCTTCTCCCTGTCAGCCACAGGGCTTGTCAGATGAAAGAGAGAACGTTGTTTCCATCCCACCTCATCCCCTTCATTGCACAAAGCTGCCACTTTGCTCCCCCTTCAGTACTGCAGGTGATGGGCAGACAGAAGATCGTTCAGCTCACAGAACAGAGGAGTGCTGGATACACTCTGTGAAGAAAATCTTCCATATTTCATTTCAGAGAAGTCATTAACATGGTGAAGCCAGGTTAGTGACCCAGGTTCCAAGGAACCATCTTCCTAATTTCAGCAATACTAAGTCATTCAGTAGGATCTCAATTTACAAACCCCATTTTATTATTTTTTACTGGAGTATGCTAACTTTGAGCCACAAGCAAATTATGACTAATGAATTAATATTAGCACTTCAGTTAAACAACACCCTTAATTTGTAACTCCTGTGATAAGGATTTCCAAAAAAGGTCACAGAGCCTTGTGACTTACTGTATTTATCCAGTACTTTTCAAACACACTCTATGAGTATTCTTTAGATTTTTTTCACTCTTGCAGATTCAGAGAAATGCTGTAACTTAGAACAGCATTCCCTTACTCCTATGCTACTTGTGAGAAGGTTGGAGTAGCAAAGCCTGTATTTCTGACTGAAGCTTAGTCTTTTGCCCAGGTATCTAAACACTATGGCTAAATGGAGATCTCTGCCTGCACTCAGGCAGGTGGAAGCTGTGAAATCACAGTTTGTATAGTGTCAAGTCTAAGATAACTTCTCCAAAAGCAGTCTTGTCTTCTGCCAATCCCAGGGGAGTAGAACAGACACTGGAGGAACACGTCCTGGGCTTTTTGTGGTAAATGTGCCAATAGAAGGCAGTGCAAACAATGAAGCTTTTTAAAAGATTGTACTTGCATTCACAGGCCAAGCAGCAGCCTCCTTCAGTCAGTGTAGGAGACATCCCCTCCATCCAGGGGGGAACCAGCCTTCTTTAAAGCGTCTCTCTTGAAATGCATGTTTGGTTTCCTCATTCTAGTCTGTTTGTGGGTTAAGGTCTAGGCAAAATGGCTGCATTAATTCATTGTGAAGTCGATCTATTTGTTTGCCAGTTCCTGCTCAAGGTCCTAACAGTGTATCATCATGTTCTTACATCTCAGTTCCAGATGGACAAAAAGGCAAGTAGTAACTTGGCAAAAGTAAGAATCAGGCCCAAGAGAACCAGTCTCAAGCTTGTTTGAAACCATTTTTTAACTGTTTGCTCAGCTTTCTTGCTGCTATTCACTATCCCACTCCCAGAGATAGAGTAATTAAGCCCCAGAGAAGATGCCTAAATAATGCAAGTATGTAAGAACTTTCAGTGAAGGGAGTGCTGGCTTGGCACTGCATCTCACCTCTGTGCAATAACCATCCCTGATAACAACTACCTTCACACTTGTAACAAGAATCCCATCTCACAGGACTACATTTTTTCTCTAAGTATCTGTAATATGCTCTCAAAAACCTTATCTTGTTAGAGCTAAGCCATAAAGAAGATAAAAATGATCAATCTAGGAAGATGATTTCATGCTGTATGAGGTTTGAACTTAGTGAAAATAAGCTCTTTCAAAAATGACAATGAAATTGTTGAAACTGATCTGTTATAAACCCTGCTGTATTAGCTTCATCAAGGTCTTTAATCTTTCCCCTTACGCACATATCCTCTCCAAAATATATTTAGTCACAGGAAAAGACAAGAATTACTGTAGGACTGCTGGGAGAACACCTGAAGTTCAACTACCAAATGATAAACAAAAGCTTTCCAAGTATTTTTCTAAATAGTTTGAGTTATTTCCACATTAAAAGTCAGAATGAAACAGTAGGATTTTAAGTGCCCTGCAAAGGAGACCGATTTTAAAATAAAAGGTCCAGTACCTTGTTAGGCCCATTTAGTTTTTCACAGAGCAGCAGAAAGACCTGGAGTTCTCCATCTTCATCCTTCTCTTGATGCGTCACTGCTTGTGACATCAAGACATTGTACAGACTTAGTGTCTTCATGAAGATTAAGTAGTCTCATGAAATGCAATTAGAATAAATTTGTACTTGTCAATTTGTAATTGCATTTAGAACAAACTTTACATTACCAGCCAAATTAGAATCTATCAATAGAGAAATACAGCCTGCCAGGTTATATCTGTCCAGTTCACTTCCCTGTTGCAGTGGGCAGAGGCTCAGAATAGAGCATTCCTTTCCCATTTCAGCAGTAACCAAATTATGCCTGAAGCAGAAAACAGCAGCATGCAGCCAGGTAATGGAGCTGTCTCCAAAAATACAGGGATATCAGGCTGATATGGCTACTGAATCAGCTGCATCTCACTGGCTCCATTGAAGAGTGTTTCTGGGTAATCCAGTGAGTAAGCAGAAGTTTGAACAGGGGGAGTTCTGGGGAGAGCAAAATGAGCTCCTTTTCATGTTCCCTTTCTCATCTAATGAACGTGTGAATGGAGAAGGTCTGGGTACAAACCTACAGGATGTACTGCTCAGGTAAGGACAGCCACGCAAGCCCACCCAGCCCTCCACCCCTAGCTTTCTTATAAATTGATCTTAAATATCTGGAGTGAGATTGTTATCTGGTAGTGCTCCTGGTACCTCAGCCAGCTAACCCTTCCTGAGAGTCTAACTTAAGTTCTTTGGAAAGCACAGCTAAAAAGCATGACTCTTCAGCATCAATAAGGTACTGCTGCTATTATTGCCACATCCTCAACTTTTTGACTGTATTATGTCCACCATTTGGGCACAAAAAGACACAGATTTCTTTAGGCTTTTCTTCAAGGAAATTTCTCACCAGAAAGCTCTAGCTGGGTCATTCTGCAGCATGCTTTTTGTTCCCACAGGACACACTCTGCAGGATTGTAAATGCTTACAACTATGCTTTTAGCACAGATTTGATGTACAGGCAAAAAGTACTGCTGCAGTTCTCCAAAACAGGTGACTCAATAGTGAAAGGAACATACAAAACAGTTTTGTCTGGTGTTTTTACCCATAAAGAAATAATGAATGCTAATTACTGTGCCCAGCACACTGTGTTCAGGTAAACTAGTTAGATTTTCCTCAGGAGCTCCACACAACATTGTAATCCAGCAGTGAAACACACATGTATGCAGTAAAATACAAGGCATTTTGCACATCCAAGTTTCAGTTATTTCAAAAATAAAGATATTTAATGTCTCCACATGGATATGTTCGCTATTATTGCAAATTACATGTAAGAAGTGCACATGAAACAAGCTACCTGTGCTGGGGACAGAAGGAACAGCAGCAGTGGCTGCAGGCAGACAGCTTGCTCAAGAGGACACAGGAACTCTGAGCAGCCTGTTTGAGAAGAAAATCTGGTGCTCTCACTCTTGCAGGCCAGTGACCCAGCAGATGCTGCATTCGTGACCCGAAACAAGAAGATAGCTGTCAGTCACTTGGAAACACAGATGAGGAAACTTCTTAAACTATTTAATTTATATCAGCAAGGACACGCGAAGGAAAGCCAGGGAAGAGCATTTCAGGATTGCCCAGAGAAAGTTTTAATTGGACATGGCTGGGAAATTGCCAGAACAAACTCATTAGTCTGTTGGCTGTGACAATTGGCTACAGTGTGGAAACCACTGCTGCAAGTCCTTGTTCTGCCCTTCTCCTATCTCCTCAGGCAGAAGCCTGGGCAATGACCTGCTCCATGGCCAGCTCTTTCCTACCACACACATTTCATCTGGTGCAAATATTCACGATTCAAAGATTTTCCAAGCATGGATTTCAGGTACTTAGACACTTGGCAACATAAATGCTTAGACAGCCCCATAAAGGACAGCTGTATGGAAACCTCTCTCAAAACTAAAGATCTCAGCCATAAAGTAGCTAACTTAGTATAAAGGGAGACCACTGTTTCTGGAGAAGGTCTTAATATTTCAGGTTATTTACTGTATTCATATTTTCTTATTCTTCTCAAAAAATGGTTTTAGAAGTCTTAGGGTCCTCTTGATGAAGAAAAGGGATTTTTTCATTCTACACATTTTTAGAGAAAAGAGCTTTTCTGTGACAAACTTAATACCCACATTTGTGGCTATGCACATGCAAGAGTCTTTTATTGGCTCACATCTGGTAAGGAGAAAATTACAACTGCTAAAGGCTACAGACAGTATTAAATTGGAATAAAGATACTCTTCAACTTATGTAAACAAAACTGATCATATTATATGAACTAATTATCTTCTATTGTAGCATCTCAAAATCTTTGGTTCTAATCCAAGTTCTTTCCAACACAGACATTTCAACCACACTGAGAGCTGACAGAGGTGCCAGCCTCTTCTTTCACTCCAAAAAGTCAAAAGGCAGACAGACCTTCATTTCCTTTTTCACCTGGCAGAAGTTTATAATCTATTCTGATGTTTCCCAGAGAAAATGCAGTATTTATCTAGAGCTTGTACCAAGTATGCATAGCTCTACTTCTGTTAAACTGTTTACTAACAGAAACTTAGTGTCTTCACCTTCAAACACGCAGTTTTGTGTTCATCTCCAACACGTAAGTGTCTCTATACTCTGTTCCAACACTTCATGATTTAAATTTACCAGGTTCAGTCTTCATGTTTTTTTTTTTCCTTGGATTTTATGGAGTGGTGAAAGTTCTACTTGAAGTTTTACAGTGCTGGGTTTTGTTACACACTAAGTTAAGAGCAGCTGAGTATCATGTGCATGCCAAAATATTTACTGTTGCCTGCTGACCTGTGTAGCCTGGGCTACAGGCTTGTCAACCTGTGTAGGAATTCACAAAAGTAAATTCCTACAGAAAATAGTAGTGCAACATCAAGAGAATGTTCTATTTTCTGTTTTGCCTTACAGGAGTCTTGTCACATTATACTTGGAAAAATAATGAAAGCATTGCACAATGGAAACTACGTTCACTCTAGCACGCAAGAGATTTTTAATGCTTTTGCTGTCTGACACATCAAATGAAATAAATTAAGTATGTGCTAAGCATCGCTGGAAAAAAAACAAACACAAGCAACAAACACCAAAGAGGAAGACTGAAAAAGCACTGGGGCTTCAAGGATGTGGCTGTGGGTTTTCAGGCACAGTGCTACTGTGATGAATCTATTAGGCCAAGAACTCTATTCATGCTAAGAAGTTCTCAAGTGCCAGTCCCTTTGTTGGACCCCGTACAAGGCACCTTGTCTTTGGCCAAGACTTTTTCAGTGCCATAGCCTGCACAACAAAGCACCCTTTGCAGGTGGCTCTCATTGCACCCAGTAATGCATACTCTAACAAAAGGACCTTTTATGGCAACACCTTCTTGGGAGTAAGGACACAGGTAAGTAAAGCTGATAGCTCCACTGCCCCTCATATCTGGGGCAAACAAAAGCCAAGTGTTATGGCCATTGCCCAACATTCCTGTTTGGAAAGAGAAGAGCAACTTCTTGTTCAAGTTCATATGCTGAGGATAGTTTTACAAACCAAATTCTAATAGTTACTCAGAACTAGTCACAAGCTGCTTTACATATCAGAATTCCTACTAAGTAATGGCTGTGGGAAAACAGCCTTCTCCAAAACCCCCATGCTTCTGCCTTATTTAAAATCCGTTTGCTCACTCTTAAAAGGAATAAATACTTCCAAATTAAGGGTGAGCACATTTCCCACCATAGTCTAACCTCTGTGCTAGTGGTTCTCTGCCTCTGGACAGTGGTATAGTAGTTGGCATTGTCTGGAACTTACACACTGAACTTAAGGAAAAAGCAAACTTCTGGTTTCTAATATTCAGTAATATTTGTCCTCTTTAGAGTAACTTTCATGCCAGTAACTTAAAATATTGTAGATATATAATTCATGGTAAATTTGAAGTCTCCTAACCCAAGTAATTTTCTAACCTAACCTTGAGGTGTGTCCTTAAGAGATACATGTTTCTAGTTGTTAAAAAAAATCTAGGCTTTGCAGTTTGGCTTTGTGTTTAGGATATTCTTCCCTGGAAGCTTCTAGTGTGGTCAGAGAAGTCTTTATATCTATATAACCTGGATCTTATACCAGGATGAAGTACCAGAAAGCACTCTCCAAAGTGTTTTTAAAATGGAATTACAGAATCTTACCTGGTAATAACAGAATTATAGTAATATTAAAACGCAAATAAAAGAATGAAAATTTCATTTTTAATAGAAAATCTGTCTTCATGTTCACATTCTAAGATGAAAAAAGACAGAAAAGCAAAACTTCTAGATTACCCAACAAGGGACAGATTCTTTCCCCCTAATTTATACACACAATTCTGAAGTTGCACTACAATTCTTAAATTACAATTTTTACATTTTAAAATCTCAATTAAAATGAAGTTTTAAGACAGGGAACACTAGTTTTATTCTCAAAGTACTGAATTAGCTTAAACACAAAGTCCATTAAAACACTTTGTTTGTCCAGTCGGGCAAAGCAAGATATGAGGTAATGGAAGTAAAACGGAGATAGCAGAAAAAGCTGCACAGTAACAAATAGGATTTTATACTTCTGTTATTCAAAGTACTCTACCCTCACCACTCATAAATGCTAAGGAGAGTCAAAATAAAGTCTGTTTTAGCATGGACATGTTATTCAGCTACTGCAGGCAGTTGTAAGTTATTACCCTTATAAATAAAAGCAATAACTTAGCTGTCAGGACCATGGTAAAAGCAGTCAAAACACATCTTAGACTCTGAGGAATTCTTCTGTATGACTTAATACTATTAGAGAGGTATGCTCAGAAATTTTTACCTAGTTATACAAATTTATAAATTTCCTTTTAATCGTTTTAAATAAGAAGTTATCTACACATTTGTAAACACCAGCATCTTTATAAAATCCAAACTGTTACAGGCAGAAATGAAACCCAAGACTGAGCTGTAATTCTGTTCTTCCACAGCAAGCAAAAACTCTCCCTGTTGCCCTGAAAAAGGAAGTGTTTGTTTTTCTCTCCCACCTCTATTGCTTCCCCAGCTCCCAGACCCATTCAGCTATTGCTTGCCTCGGGGCTGTTTGGTACCTGCCTGCTGCTGGAAGCAGTGACAGCTGAATTCAGTGCCCCTTGTCTGCCAGGTGAAGGGGGCTGACTCAGCCTGCCTTGCCCTCAGGCAGCTGCAAGAGCTGGTCTGGAGAGGGGAAGTTTGGGATCATGGGGAGAAATGAAGGAGAATCAGCAATTCAGAAGATCTCCTTCCTTCAATAAACAGTGTACTGTAAACCCAGCATGTCTCCAGCAATTAATTATAGCCCCGTTTAGAATAAAACTCTTTTTCCTCTTACATGTTGATGAAATTTGTATCCTATTACATATAATTTACATAATGCATATGTATCAAACTGGAGATGAGCAAATGCTAAAAACCTTGTCTTCTCTTCACTTTCGAAAGGTTAACCATACATTATTTTTCTCATTTTGGACATATTGTACTGCTCAAGTTGTGAATATGGACTTTCAACACAAGCTGTAATTTTGGCAACTCTGAATTGCACTGCAGCATTTATATTAAACCTTAGAACTAGTATGAGGAAACCCATCTTCCTTCATTTATCAGAGATGCCTGTGTGTGCTTCCACTTACTTCTATTTGAAGTTCTGGCTTTCTGCTCTTTACAAATAAAATCCCTTCAACCCTTTGCCTTTTGGCTTTGTCAGGTTCATTCTCCATTACTGTTGTCCTGTAAAGGTGCACAGAGACCAAGCTTTTCCTTGTGTTTTGTTAAAAGGAGGTTGTAGGAAGGTGGGTGTTGGCCTATTCTCTCGAGTAATACCATTAAGGCCAGAGGAAGTGGCCTGAAGTTGCAGCAGGGGGGCTTATATTGGATATTAGGAAGAATTTCTATACTGAAAGAGTGGTCAGGCTCTGAAACAGCCTGCCTAGGGAGGTGGTGGAGTCACCATCCTTGGAGATATTCGAGAAATGTGTAGATGCAGCACTTCAGGGCATGCTCTAGTGGCCACAGTTGAAAGGGGTTTTTTGTGGGTGTTTTTTGGTGGGGGTGTGTGTGGTTGTTTGGGGCTCATGTTAATGGCTGGACTCTGATCTCGGAGGTCCTTTCCACCCATGACAAATCTGTGATTCACACAATTACACAGAATTATTGAAGCTGGAAAAAGACCTCTGAGATCATCAAGTCCAGCCTAAGACCTGACACCACCACATCAGCCAGACCATGGCACTAAGTGCCACATCCAGTCTTGGACACCTCCAGGGATGGTGACTCCACCACTTCCCTGAGCAGTCCATTCCAATGTCTGATTACCCTTTCCATGAGGAAGTACTTCCTAATATCCAATCTAAACCTCCCCTGGTGAAGCTTCAGGCCTTGCCATCTCATCCTGACACTGGTTGCCTGGGAGAAGAGCCAGTATGAGCCTGGCAGGCATACAAACTTGTTCAACAGGAAAGCCTACTATACATAAGCACTTGGAGTTCATCTTTCAATAAGAACTAGTTTCTTAAAAGGCATGAGTGTTAGAGGAAAACTCTTCCTTTGGACTTCAAGGCTCAGTCTCCAACAAATAAATGGAAAGGGTAAGTCTGACTTACTGGGGTGAAAAAACCCAACACCAAAAAAACCCCAAACCAACCAGTCTTTTACTAATTCTCCACAAAAAACCCTCTTGCCAGCACCTCACTATGTAAGGATATAGTCCCTGTTGTAACCTTGCTGAGTCAGACACTGATGCTGCCATACCCTCAGCTGCCTGGCAAACTCCTCAGCACTGAGGTCAGACAGGCTCTGCAGTTCCAGGAACTTTTGCCAATAAACCAGTGAGGGCACCTTAATAAAGGGCATTCTAGTGCCTAACAGGAGGTATGCCCTCTTATTCCTCATGTATGGGCTCACTACCCATATTCTTTACATTGTCTTTTTTTTCAAAACTTACCTCATTTTTAACTTGTTTTTAAGGATTCAATATAATCTAGACACCATGAGAGCTCTTCCAGACTGTGTATGTTGCTAGAGGAACAAATTATTTCACTTGTACAACTCTCTTAAATGGTCAAATTGGGTAAATGCAGAAATCAACAACTGCAAAACTGAACTGATTATTCTGTTCAAGTTCATTTTGAGCACATGAGATTTTGGGACATGAATCAGCAAGTCATTTGGCAACTGAAGGCAAAAATCAGATCTGAAGACAACTTTAATGGGCACTTTAAGTAATATATTTAAATAAGCTATGTAACATCTACTTGATAAATCTGCCTGCTACTCAGTATATTATTTTCTGAAGGGCAAGGTTATATTTTGCACTTAGAAAGTTTAAAAAAATTACACAATATCCTTTTGTATAAAAGGAAATAAACGAGATTCAGAGGACTATCAGATTCTGCTTTTGAACAGTTTGGTGCTTTTTTTGCTATTTTTTAAGAAAAAGGATCACAGGATCATCCTGGATGGAAATGACCTTGAAGATCATCAAGTCCAACCATAAGCTAAATCCACCAAACATAACCTAATCTACCCGTTCAGGATGGGACTGTTTGTATAAAGCTAGTCTGCAGATATACATTCTTTGCACCTTCTTAGTGCTCAATATATTGTTAAATATATTCCTGTTAAAATTAAGTGAGGAAAGGAAACTTCAGGAGAAGCATTTCAATTATTAGATCATGTGCTGTAATAAGGGTTACATGGACTGATGACAAAGAAAAAGGCCAAAATGGTGTTTCTGTTGTAGTTAACAAAAAAACTTCAAGTAGTCATCATATGTGATGTTGTTCAAATACAATAAATACAGATTGACATTTGAACTGGGAGGAGGGAGAATTGCTGCCTTTATTCCATGGCAAGACAATTGCAACAATGTGGAATTCCATGGAAAACTTCACAATCTACAAGTAAATCACTTAGTGGAGTTTTGTGATGCTAAAGCTTATAGACATTGTTTCATGGATAAGATTTTTAAAGTGAAGATTAAAACCTGTAACTGAAAAACACCCACAAATACAGCTATATATCTATAACAAAACGGACAAGCACCCTAACAGCCCTCATCACTTGAAGTATTTTATGTTATCCATAGTATATCTAGATAACACTGTGGTATATTTTTGGCTAAAAGCTTTGGCTCTCAGAGTACTTCTTTATAGTCCAAGTGTTATTCATATGCTCATGAGCAGGTAACCAGGAACCTCATAAAATGGCTTCCAATTGCCAGGTACTAGCCGGATTCCTGACACCCATCCTGAGTGAAGGCATGAGACACCTCAGTCCACCTGGGCTTTGTATCTCAGGTTTCTGGAAGTGCCTACAGAAAGAAGAGTGTAGTATTTACCCAAGACCAAAGAGAAGACAGAAAAGGGCCATTTTCTCTCTTGCAGAATTGCAGCTGACCATTTCTTTTGCTTGCTCTTCCATTTTAGCAATCTGACCAGTGGAAATGGGATCAACAGATAGATGGTGATGCTTTATCCTGGGGAATGCCAGACCCCTCAGCACTCTGCATGGAGCCCCTGGGTTGCCTTGTGCAGTGCAGAGGGCCCTGAGGGAAACTGGAGCCGCACAAGATGATGAATATTGCCACAATCTACAGTGCAAGAGTGGAAGGTCAGCCTGGATTTATCAAGCTTGGAGAAAAGTGAAGCAAAAAATAGCATTAAATTCTGAAAGGGAAATGGAAGTTTGCAATCAACTAGAGAGATGAAGGGTGGACAGCACACTGAAGGAACAGGATGAGAAAAAGGGGCAAAAAAAGTGTTAAGGAAGGTGCTGAAATAAGACACTGGCAACTTGATGTAACAAAAAGTACCCCAAGAAAATTATGTACCTGAACAATCTCAGACATTTGGTTGAACTGAAGATGGACATTTTCCTGTGAATAAGTTTGACAGGAATAGCATTTGTGTCTGTCTGAATCCAAAAGCAGTTTTTGCCTTCTGCAGAATACACAAGGCTTGAATATTTGATGCTTGAATAAAAAGTGCATCTGTGACTGCATTTTAAATTCTAGTTATGCTGCAGATGCTCAGGTTCTTCTGCAGCACTTTGACCAATACACTTTCACTTCAGTATAATACAAGTATTATTTCTTACACATTATTATTCTTCATCCTAGAGCTTCTTTAAGGACATGAATCACTGAAGAATGAGCTGTTTCTCAGTGTTTTTAACCAGCTCATTTCCGTAGTTTTCTAGCAGGTTAGGTTTTAACTGTATGTCCATGGGCTTTGTCACATGCAGAAAGTAGTTTATTTTGCACAACCAGAGGCAGTGTAAACACTTGAATTCTCACACTCAGCAGGCAGACAAGCTCTTGGCTACCTGGAAATGGTGGCATGCATCTGCTCTGATTAGAGCTGGAGACACCATGCTGTAGGGCAGCAGTAATTTCCACAATACATTAAGATTCTTCTGCTGAAGATGACCCTAATATAACTTTCCACTCTTTGTCCTGTGGGGAACAGCTTTCGGTATTTTGCAGCTCAATTTTTCCCCAAAGCTCTCTCTAAATGAAAAAATCATTTGCTTCATGAGTCATCTTTGTCTGAGCATCTCTGCACATGTCAGCATGAAAAAAGCTCTCAGCACCAAGCTGTGAAGGATCCTGCATTGCCAATGTGCTTTTATTATTTCATTAATGAAGCTACATACTATTTTTAAACCAAAAAATGAAGACTTTGCAAGTTACAGAGGGCTTTAAAATCCAGCCCTAAGATACCCCTAAGTATCAGTCTATTGCTACTAGTAAAGGAAACAGGTTTGGTTTTTTTATAGTTCCCAGAAAGTCAACAGGAACACTTGACATTGATTCTAGCTCAGGAATGGAGGAGTCTTAAAGAAGTGAGATCTCAGCCAGTTTAATTAGCTTGAATTCTTTACAGATCTGGCTTAAAGTAAGTGAACAACTCAGTCAATACAGTATTTTGGGAGGCTGTGCATCTTATTCTGAAAACATGAGCTTTAAGCGATGACATTTCGATTCTCTCAGAAGACAGCAGAAAAATAGCTCTGAGAATTAAGCCTCCTACGTGGCCAGAGACCAGCAACAGAATGCACAAAGTAGCTTCCTAACTTCTTCTGTGCCAATGAGCTGCAGTGCTCACCTTGCAAAACACCTCCCAAGATGGCTTGTTATCAGACAACTAATTATTCAGACTGATAATTGTAGTAAAAATGTACCCACTTCATAGGACTGTTGTTCCTGTGGATAAATATAAACATCAAGAACTAGTTATGAGCTGGACAGATTTTTCCTAGCCAAGCTTAGTCACCTTCTGTGACTGAAATGTATTCCAGTCACTGGACAAACAGTGAGTGTCTGGTCCCTGTAATGACCCAGTATACAAATACATACAGGACTCTCCTTGTTCTGCTTTTTAAATTCAGGGTATCTGTAAAGATTAAAGATATCTTTTACTTAACACAGGACTCTGTCCTTAGTAATATGCAATTAGGTGTAACAAAAATAGCTGCCTGATAGACTTGCTAGCAGCATATGGAAAAACAAGCCTTAAACAAAAAGCACTTAACCCAAGCAGCCTAAAACAAGCGAAGTATAGAGAAAAGAAGCTAGTCCTGACCAAATGTTTACAAACTGCTCTCCAGAATACAAGGGTATCAGAATGTAACACCACATTTGGGCAAACATCGGCTATATAATCACTTCTACTGAAAAAAGTTAACAGCACCTTTCCATAGGTTGAACTCAAAGTATCAAAGGTTTGTGGCCCATGTACCCATAGAATAATTAGGTCACACAATGTTAATGAAGCCCCATACAGTTGAACTGTGTGGTGAAGGGTTAGCAGAGCTGTACATCCCTTTGCAAAGCCTCAGTCTCCTCAAAGATCTAAATCCTGACATCATAGAGCACAGAGTGACCCTTTCAAGAACTGCTGTCACAAGCCCTTTCAGCTTTACAGCAGCTGGCCTACATCATCAGAACAGATTGTTGCTAACAGGGGAGTCAAATACATGCATCCTTCTATGAAGAAACATTTGTTATTCTCATGTACTATGAAGATAAGATAAACAGTGAATCCAGGAATCATCTGAATTTTAACTGTATTTTAAGACATCACTACTTAGAAGCTAAGGAAAGCACTAAAAATACCTAGACATGCAGCTGACATCTCCCTGATGCAACATGAGAACCTTCTGTGCTAACTTGGAAGCAGTGACTAACACAACTGCTTTCACTTTGTGCTCTTCATCAACACTGTCACACACAAGAACTATTTTTTTCCTAAATAAGATGGATATCTAAAATACTGGATTCATCATGTAGTTCTCAGCCTACGGAACACAGAGTTTTTGCAAAATACACAAGTCTTTAAGAAGTGGAAGCAATCTAAACTTCACCCGTAGCAGACTGCCCAACTTCATGTGCCTTCACCTCAACAGTTGCTCAGTGGAGTTTGCACATGAACCATGTCAGAGAAGGATAACCACACCCCTCCCATTTAGAGAAACTCTGACACTTAGAATTACTTTTTTCAGTTTTAGTACCTGCAAAAGAATGTATCTAATGTTCCTTTCTCCAGAGCTATATATTTGCATTCAGACAAGTTAACCTTAGGAGAGCTGGAGATTGATTTACCCTCCCTAGTTATACAGAGGGCCATACTACCAGGAGAAATTGCAGAAGGCATATTTCTCTCCCAAGGAGAAAAATGTCTCCCTGCTGGACATCATCTACTGCCTCATCCAAGACAATTCTCAACGTGCAAAGCAATATTTCTTCTACTGTTTCCTTGAGGAAGCTAGTAGGCCTGTAATTAAAGAATTTATGCTAAAATGTATATTCAGCTCTTCCTTTTTTAACCTCAAGTCATCATTGCTAAACCAACCAATCACCTACTCTAATTAAAATCATATATGTCCACACCATAAGATACCATTTCCTTCATAAATCACTATGGAGGCTTTGTGAAACTTTGATTTCAAAACATTGTAACAAATAACACTCCCATCTAGAGCACCTCAAAGATGAGGTATTCTTGAAATCAACATCCTTAGGAAAATTTTTGTTGTAATGAAAAGGTTTCTCCAGATTTAAGCATCTGTTAATACTCTTACATTGGTTATGACACTTAAGAATGATGCTACAATTTATAGTATTAATTTCTTGCTTTTGCATTTCACACAGGTGAAAGTTTAGTTTTACCAGCTTTTCACAAACTCAAGGAAATTCAATAGCATTGACCTGTTTGTTTTGAAATATAAGACAGATACAATATCCAAAGGATATTCTGCACAAAACATATGCATAAACAAAGAGAGAACAAAGTGATTACTGAGAATCTCAAAGTGCTAACAAGGCCAAACCAAAGAACATCTAATAACTCATCCTCTGGCAACAACAAACCTTACACATTTAAAACCAAAACTGTTTTACTAGACACAGTAGAGGGTTCAATAGACTGTATCTAGAAGCTACTGTTTCAGCACAGCGATGTTTAAAAGGTAAATAAATTCCAATAATTCATAGAGACACATTACTCTAAGAAAAATGGCAATAGTCCCATTCAACTTCTGCACACATTAGCAAATACTGTTGTGGGTGACTGTCCTGCAGTGTCACCTACCCACAGATAGGTAACCAGCAGGACTAAACGGTGAGCAAACCCAGGCAGAGATCCTAATATACCTGAATAAAAAAAATACTTTATTCCGCATGGGTCAAGGAGAGGTTGTGTTTACACAGCAGTCAAACCTGTGCTCTTAAATACACCTAACTTGACTGGAATAAGAACTCCATCCAGTGAAGAGGAGCATTTTGAAAGAAAAGTTTCAGATAGATGCCATCTGGGACTTGAAAACTGGTAACTCAAACATACAAAAGTCTAGGTTGGAAGGGACATCCCTGGAGATCACCTGGTATAACTTTTGGTTGAAAACATGGCTTTAATTATGTTTTGAGAGGCCCTGTCAAGTCTGTTGAACTTCATGCATTTCTTGTTGGACCTGTCTTCCAATTAGCTGATATGTCTCTTGGTGATCCATCTTGCTCTCCCTTGTCCAGCTTAGAGTAATTGGTAAATTGCATAACTAGGCATTCAGTCCAGTTATCCAGATGGTTTGCAAAGCTATTGAATGCTGTTGGACTCAGTTCTGTTCCCTGAAGAAGTTTACTTGTGACCAGCTGAACTTTGAGCCAGTAACTATTACCCTTTGAACCTGGCAGGTCAGACAGTTTCCATGTCTACTCTAGGTCCATCTCTTATCATTTTGTCAACAAGGACATTCTGGCAGCCAAAGTGAATGAATCCATTCATGACATACACAAAACATTCATAAGTTACTAATTTAGTTCATTCTCTATCATGCTTTTTGTAAGTCAAATTAGTTTGAAGCTTTGAGTAAAAGGAAACATCTTTTTAACAGAAATTCAACTGTTTCTCTTTCCTGTTTTTCAGATTATGAGGGCCCTGAGGTTTAGGATACCATGTTCTGCAAACTTCTTCAAAGATTTTGTAAATGCTAGAGAGACCAAAAGAAAAATATTCACCACAGCAAAAATCTATCTAATAATTGCTGCACTGCAAAGTAGTTAAAATCCTCTGAGGTTCCCCTATATGAGGAAAGCAAAGCCTTGTGGAATTAAATGCAGAGTAAGTAAATATAACCACTACTCAGGGGAAATGGAAATGTGGACTGCAGACCTTTCAGACAGATCTACTTAGGTACTTCAAGGAGCAGCATTTATGGTAGAATAAATGAATCAATAACCCTGCAGGACTGACTAGCTACCTGAAAATGCCGTTTTAAGTATTTTGCATTTCCACCACAGATATCCCAAGTCCATATGAAATGCAGATAAAAAGAGTAATTTATAAATTAGTGTACAAAATGTCAAAACACACACATTCTGCCTTCAAGAATATGATGCATTAATACTGCCATGACATTATAAACAATAGCCAAGCTCAATTTGCACAGAATATGAATTCCATTGATTGTATCTCCCACTACAACAATTTCAAATAAATCAGCTTAAGCAATGCAAGACAAGTTAGGGTTCCACTGGTAATAATAAGTGAATATATTAATTGACAAGGAACTACAAAATCAATTTGCCCTTTCATACATGGAATGAAGAAAGCAATCTGGAGACATTATTTGGACTAGAATCAAGAAAGGGTAAAGTGCATAAATTAAGACAATACGAGGAACAACAAATACCTTCTGATTAAGATCAACTCTTATGAAAAATGAAAGATGTTGTCTTAAAATGACTTTTTTGAAGACATGGTCATTAACTGCATCAGTGCTTTTCTAGGTCCACACCTTCACTCATCTTTATCCCATTTTGCAGTCCTGTCACCCTGCTCTCCTTTCTCTCTTGCTTCAGAACACGAAGGCCTTACTTAGTCTCACCAGGTAAAGGAAAGCACCAGCACAAACTACTTGCTTAGTAGCAGAATTGCAGAAAGGATTGTAGGACAAACTCTTTGTGCTTTCACACAGCCCACACAAGCATTAGCTTAAAATATCACTGTAATGTATTTTTCAGTGTCACTTGGTGTTTATTCTGCTTAATGATCCTTTTCATTTTTGTGTGCGTGCACAGAATTTCAATACTGCTTTAGTAATATATTATGAGAATATGCAGCTTAATGGCTACAATTATTAGGCTAATAAATAATGTACTCTATGGAAGCTATAACTGCCTTGCTTATGAAGAGATTCAAAGATATTAGTATATTAGTAATAATTCAGGCAGTTAAATACACTTGAATCCAAGTTGTTGTACAATCAAGTTCCTCCAACACACAAATTATACAAACAAACTACATAATCTCACTCACTTTTACAAATGACTATGTAATGAAACACAGCTAACAGTTACCAGCTGAGCAGCTAAATACTTAGAAGTACTGAGGAACCACTCCAGAATACATGGTGGGCATTCAGTACCTCAAATCATCACACAGCCTAACACACTTGACATGGCTTATTACCATCTACACATAAGGATGGTAAGGAAGCATCCTGTCCCAGCCTTTGCCCCTGAAAGCATTACTACCATTGTAATGACTTGCTACTGAAGTCACCTTTGGGTGGTGTTTCATCACTTGCCTTACTACTTCCAATGAATAGAGTCACTGGAGAGCTGATATTGCTCCACATTAATGCCACTGGGAATACAGCCAGCATTCTGTTATCTTTCCAGAGCCAGGGCTGTTAATAATTCAGGTGTGCAGAGCTGAAATGGGAAGCAATGAACTGGGGATAACCTATGGCTTCTATTTGTTCCACCTAACAATGGCACAGGGAACACCCTGACTTGTTCCTGGCTTAGGTCTCTGTCCTGGTTTGAGCCAGGATGAAGACAAATTTTCCTTTTACTCATTTTCTCTTTCTCCTTCCCTACCTGGGTGGGAGCGGGAGAGGATTAAGAGCATTGTTGTGGAACCTGAGTCAAACAGTGACAGTCTCCAAAAAGGGGAAAAAAAAATCATAAAAATGGGGTTCTCTCATCACTGCTATCCAAATACAGAAAATAAGGTGCAATGTTCCTAAAAGCTTTTAGGTGGGATACTAGTTTAAAGCATTCAGTCAGAAGAATGACAGTGCTATTGATCACTTCTGCAAAACAGTGGCTCCCAATTCCCACAGGATCTCAGCTGGCAGTGGGGGATACTGGGTCTCATTGAGGTCAGTCCCAATAGCTCTGAAGCTGCTGGGGACAAAATAACCACTTGGCCCAGGGTGAAGCAGCCTGCAGTACAGCACCTGCAGGAACACAGCACGATTTCTGTCTCACAAAGTTTCACTGCATCCCACAGAATTATTTGTGTTGCTGTGTAAAAATATGTTCTCTCACACATTGCCAGTCTGTCACAGAAATTCCTTCCTGACTGGAACGAGCAAGCAAACAGAACCAAGGCGAGAAGAAAAGCCACAGATTTTAGTATGTAACCAACTTTTATACTTAGCATTATTTCTTTTATCTTGACTGTTGCCTGGTAAAAATCCACTTGATGATTGATTGTAACTATTGCCTGGTAATAACCTCTCTGCAAGAGAAGGGTGAGCCTTTGTGTGGTGATGACTGAGCTGGTTTCAGCAATGGGTCTGAAGGAGACACCCAGAAATATCTGGATATTTCTTTGTCCTTGTTGGAAAATAATCCCTTGGATACTGGTGCATCACAGGGTGACAATTAAGCTTGGGGGGGGAGGGGGGGGGGGGGCGGGGCGAGGAGGGGGAAGCCTTACTAACAGGATATAACAAACAGCACATCTTCCCTAAACATTGCCAAGTGGCTTCACACCTCAACCTCTTCAAAACTAAGCAAAAACGTTTGTGTGTGCCCCCTCACCTTTCGTTTAAAGTAAATATTTTTCGGTTGGAATTCACAGGAGACTCTCCAGGAGGTAATTCGGATCTGATCCCGAAACGGAGGACACCTGGTGGTGTTTAGCTGTTGGTGTATACAAACAGCAAGCCAGTTCTTACCCGTGTAAGAATGATCGTGCTTTAAATAAAAAAAATAAACATGAAGTGATGGTGAATTTAAAATAATTGCAGAAGTATACAGAATTTTTTTTTTTTCCAGATGCTGCCTCTACTTTATGAAAATTACTCTATATAGAGTTATGATGGTTACATGACTATGATCATAGGGGGCTGCCACCTCCAATAGACAGGTGCTGTGGAAAAGTAGGGCAGATTCCCCATCACTGAAAAACTAAAGGACACAATGTTGTCACTTTTGTTGGAGGAATATGCACAGAGGCAAGAGCAGAGGGAGAACTAAGTGAGGTTATTCTCTGGAAGCAGTATCACCACAGTGAAATACTTACCACCACCCAAACCTCAGCATTTCTGATGCTGTGGAGAACCACCACTAGTCCATACAGAGGTGCATAGGGAAGCTGTGCCCAATTCCAAACTGACAGATCAACTCGCAGATTAACAGACTATTCAGATTTCCATACTAAATTAGAGAAAATAGTGATTTTTATCCAAAGATGGTGGTATTAAGATAATTCTGTGAAGATCTGTCACTGAAGCTTTCTATAATAATGCTTTGTGTGTGTGTTGAGCTTCATATACCACTTGGAATTGATGCTGAGCAGTCACCATCTGTGAGATTCCTCGACCCTAAGGACCTAGAGAACACAGTGGCAAGGCAGAAACAAAACTCCCACCTGTAAATAAGCTTTCTAATTACATGGGAACTAGCCAAAAGGTGCATTTTATAGCCCATGGCAAAAAGTGAAATAAAGGCTCAAGGTCAGATCTTGTCACGCTTCCTGGTAAGAAACAGATCACAGAAAGTATTAGAACTTGCTTGGCTGTAAAAGAAAAGCAAAATCTAACTATGCAATATACAAAATATTGTACCTTTCCTCACACAACTTTAATGCATGGAATCAATCACAGCCAAAATCCTAAGTGAGAAAATGTTCTAAAGAAGCCCAAGTACTTGTATCTTTTCAACCAGCACTGTCAACAGAAGAAGTCTTATCTCCCTTGCTCATACCAGCATAAACAAGTGGTAAAAACATGATGGTGACCTGGTTAAAACTAGACTGGTTTAAAAAAAAACCCACCAAAACAAACCACAGTTGGTTTTAACCCACATCAACTCCCCAATCTGTTCTGATGTGCAGCCACGCATACACCTACACTGATACAAGTGGCTAGAAGAAAACTGCTCCCTCCAACAGCAGTGCTGGCTGAAAGTGTAAATGAAATTAAAGACCTTCTGGTGTTTGCAGATTTCCCTACCAAAGTTAGGAAAGCAAAAGTTAGTCTGAAAAACAAATCAGAGGCCAAGTTCAGAATCAGTGCGAGACATAAGGTAACTTCACACAAGCTTTCAGAGAAGCTCTTTACAGCCTGTCAGAATTTTGCCCCAAATCACACGCTGTTAGTCTCAAAACTAACCACGCTGTCAGAAGCAAAACCAATTTTAAAGTCAGCAATATATGCAAGAAAAAAAAAAAAAAAAGATTTAACCTAAAAGACATAAAAACCAGTTAAGGAAATACAGTAAAGAACACAGCTGCATGGAAGTTAGAAGACAGGGCCTTTAAATTATTTGAATAAAGTTAACCTTGGAGGCCTCAAGATGTTTTGAGCTGGTAAAACAAAGATTAACAACTTCACAATACTGTAGCAACTTTTGTTCCCAGATTTTCTCTAATGCACAAATATTCAGACAAAAATGCTCCAGATATCTTACCCTGAAGGGTTTGCTTTGTTACCTTAATTTTAAATGTTAGCCAGCAATATAATAACTTCCTTCTGAAAGTTCACCAATCTGTTAATTTTCAAACAAGTTTTCCCTTTTTAAACTTAATTATCAGAATAAATGCACTCTGGGTCAACACCATCCATGATGAAAGTAAAAATATATTTACCTCTTACTTTCATTTTCATTCAATTAAATGATGTGTGCCCTTAGAAGATGGAATAGAAGTTGCCTGTTTCTCAGAGCTACAGAGTTAAGAACTCCAAGCAAACAGCCATCATGATGGATTTACAGAAGCTTAGCATCCTGCTCCTCAGCTCTAAGCTACTTCTACCTTAATTAGGCTCCTGGATGCAATTTAAAGGCAGGCTGGGATAGGGGTCTTCCTTATTAGCTAATAATTTTAATTCACAGCACCTTATCTCAATTAAATATTTGTATACCTTCTGCTTACTCATGCTTTCCTCCAGATAATTCTAACAGGGAGCCACTGTTGTCCTACTCTCTTCTGGTCATCTTTTTAATAAAATGAATGATGGAGAATCATGGATCTCTTCTTGACTTTGCAGGTAGCTATAAAGAAGGTCAACAGAGTTTAGAAAATAAACTTGTCCAATAAGTGAGTATAGATGTTTGAAAGCTTTCTCATTAAGGTTTCTAAATGGTGACAAGAGGAACTAGTTGACAAATACCAGGTACTTATACCGTCTTTCTTTGTCAGCTAATTTAAACAATTAAGTAATCAAATTAGATTGCTTACTAGCCAGGCAGGAGTTACCATTTACAGCAGAATGCAACAAGCACAGTCCCAGGACTTAAAGGTGACTGTTTTGAGTTTCAGCAAATATACCATGAAATGGAACATTGAGTAAATGTATTCATGATGGTGCTTTAGATTGTGCCAAATTAATACAACCAGCTAAAATAACCCAACCTTTATCAAGCAAATACTCAAATGGGTGAACTATAATCTAATTGGCACCCCAACATTTTAGTCAGGATGGCAAGTATCAGATTGTCTCATGAAAATGTTTCTTTGGGTACTTTTATAAACCATATTTTGTAGAATTAGAACCTCCTCTCAAAAGTAATGCAAAACTCTTTGCTAACCTAAGAAATAAGAAAGAATTTTGAAAGTGAGCTCAAGAAATCTACTGCTCTTTATATAGCATGCCATGAAGTATTTAAATTATAAAAGTTAAATTATAATTAAGTTGATATGGCTATATTGATCTATATTAATAGTATTAATATTTAAAATACTTTTACTAAGGAAAGAATAACATCCATGATCTGACTTAGGACCAGTTGAATCAGTGCCAAGACACTGATGGGACTGAATCACAATCTTAGAGGAAAACAAGATTCCAAACCCCAGACATAGTTGGGTGTCTGGGACCTTATTATTCAAATAGTAAAAATTCAGTTACAATGGAATTATTTCTAATGTAAATACACATTTCTTTTAGTATCTTGCAGTTTCTCCTCTGCACTTGGCTTTTAGAGCGGGACTTCAGAAGGAAGGGTCTGGCTAGCTGAGTCATTTTGATGTACAAAAGCCCAGAAGCTTGGAGGTCTGCTGCAGTTTGATGATTGCACCCACCTCCCCTAATTCAAGTTTTAGGCCATTTGCCACCAGAAACGAGGATTGTTCTCCTGCCTCAAGCGCTCACTTCCAGTATTCCTGATAGCCAGGTTCACACACGCGGTGATTTATCATCACAAACCAACCGCATAGATGGTGACTTAACTGTGTTTTTTGTAACAGGGTTACAGACCCTTTCCTGTGCGTGTTTAATGCAGATGTTACGAGTCCAGTGCTGTCTAAAGACTTATTAATGTCTGACATTTAGCTTGGCAATGCCTCAGACTGCATGTGGCCTGCCAGAGTTTCCTCAGAGCAACACAGAGGATATCCTGGAAGGCCATAAAACCAAAGAAGGCAAAATGCAATCTGTGGGAAGAAAGGTGCAGAGAAGCATCAAACGGTGAGGAAACCAGACGTGCTTCAACTTCCTGAGCCATGTCGGTTCATTCAGCACTGTCGCTGAGTTCACCCAATTTTATTATGCAGGACTTTGACACGAAATTGTGTGAGACCATCGTGAGCACCGATGCGACGACTGAAGGCTGTGAGGGAGGATAAAGGCAGAATTCCTGAGAGAAGGAAGCCGCGAATCCGTGCGGAATAGAGAAAAGGAAATTAAAAAAAAAAAAAAAAAGGAAAATGATGGAAGAAGGGCCACAGAACACTTCGATGACCTAAAAAAAAATAATATTAAACTGAAATAAGGATGGGGCGAAGGGGGATGAAGCCTGGCGCGAACCAGGACGGGAGGCTGGAAAGCTGAAACCCTCCGTGGGCTGGAGCCTGGCTCGGCTGGAGCCCGGCCCGCGAGGAACCGGAGCCGCTCCCTCACACCTCCCAGGCCTTACCGGGCGGGAACGCGTGGTCCTGGGGCTCCCGCAGGACGAGGAAGGTGCGGGGGTGGGGATCCACGGCCCGCCCTGAGGGAGCAGCCCTGAGGGACCCGCCTGAGGGAGCAGCTCTGAGGGATCCGCCTGAGGGATCCGCCTTGAGGGAGCTGCCTTGAGGGAGCAGCCCTGAGGGAGCAGCCCTGAGGGATCCACCTGACGGAGCAGCCCTGAGGGAGCAGCCTGAGGGAGCAGCTCTGAGGGATCCACCTGAGGGAGCTGCCCTGAGGGAGCTGCCCTGAGGGAGCAGCTCTGAGGGATCCACCTGAGGGAGCTGCCCTGAGGGAGCTGCCCTGAGGGAGCAGCTCTGAGGGATCCACCTGAGGGAGCTGCCCTGAGGGAGCTGCCCTGAGGGACCCACCTGAGGGACCCGCCTGAGGGCGCGCCCCGAGCCCGCCCTTCCCCGGCCGCGCGGCAGGGGGCGCTGCGGGCGCCGCCCGCCCCTGGCGCCTCCCGCGCTCCGCCGCCTCAGCGGGGCGGGCCGGCGGGCGCCATGGCGCTGCCCGTGCTGTCGAGCTCAGGGATGAAATTCCGGCGGGTGCTGGCGCACTTCCCTCAGGAGCTCAGCCTGGCCTTCGCTTATGGGTCCGGAGTCTTCCGGCAGGCGGGGGCTTCGGCCGGGCAGGGCGAGGTGAGCGCGGCGGCCGCCCCCTCCCCCCCCCTCCCCTCGGGAGGGCTGCGGGGCCCGGCGCGTTGCGAGGCCCGGCGCGGAGCCTGGTCCGGAGCTGCCTCTGGCCCTCTGCTTGTGGCTTGTGCTGGGAAAGGGGCGAAATCCCCGCAGCTCCCTCAGCAGATGCCGAGTTCCCGGGCAGGTGCCTCGGCCCGGGGTCTGCGGGGTGACCGGGGGGGCCCCGCTCGGTCCCAGGCGCTGGTTTCGCTACCGGCCTTTTCCTGTTAACAGGCACTATTGCTCCTTACGGCCTGCCTGTTGAGCACTTCCTACAGATAGGCATTTAAACGTCTTGTTTTCCTTTCTGAAAAGAAGCAAACCGGGTAGAATTTCAGACGTTTTGTCCTCCCACACGAGAACGGGGGGGAGGGGCGGAAATCAGTCTTTTTAGTACTATTAATTGATGAGCCAAGATGCAGCCCCAAGGGGAGGCAGGCCAGATTAATTTGGAGCCGTGTCCATCGAAGCAGGTGTGAGTTGTTGAGCTTGTCTGTGTTGTGTGCAGGGAGCGTGTGTCCTGGCCTCTTCAGAAGAGCAGGGCCAGCACTGCCTGTCAGCAGGGCTGCTCTCTTGGCCAGAGCAGGTGAACACAAGTGCAGTTCCTTGCTGCCAGCTCTGGGCTGGGCTTTCCTGCCCACATCTCCCAGTTGATGGCCTTGCAGTTTAGCAGAAGCCCTGCTCTTTAGCAGTTTAAGCTGTTGTGCTGAGCTGTGGGTTAAGATGGTGGAGATTGTGCTCCCCCGTTTTGGGGTGCTGAAGGTTGGTCACTTTTTAAACAGGAAAAATTTGGACTGTCTCTGCCAGACTGACTTAGAGAACATAGGAAAATGTACGACCTTTAAACTGTATTTGACATAAATGCTTGTGTTTTGGATTTCTTTTTCACTCGTGAAAAATTACTAGCTGTTAGTTTGATACTACGTATATTTCAGGTTAATAGGATTAACAGCTCTTGCTTCCTGCCATATTAACCCAAATACTTTTCTCCTTATCCACAGAACAATATGCTGGACTTTGTGTTTGTTGTTGATGATTCTGTGACCTGGCACATGATGAACTTGTTAAAGAACAGGAGTCATTACTCCCTCCTAAAAGTTTTTGGGCCAAAACAGATAAGTAGTATACAGAGCTACGGAGCAGGGGTTTACTACAATACTTTAGTGCCATGTAATGGTAGGGTAAGTAAATTTTGAGTACATTAAGTCAGATGTTTGTATGTGAAATATTGAAATGATTAGGTTAAAGTCAATTCCTATGCAGAAAGCAAATCTTGTAGATGGTAACTGGTTCTTAGCTTGTGGTATCCTCAGTATTTATGCCTCGAAATGATTCACAAACAGCAGATTAATTAAAAAACAAACAGAGCAGCTGCTCTTGCACTTTACAAGTATGAGCAGTGTTTGGAATTTACAACTGGAGTGCTTCAGCAGCTGGATTTATTATTCCTTATTGTTTGCCAGTTGTGGTGCTTGTAAAGTCGACCATGTGGTAATAGAGGAGTGGGTTCTTACTGTTTTACATAAAATACAAATATCTAACTTCGAAAGTTTTAATTGTTGTGTGTTGTTTGATGTTGAGCATCCTGACCTGTGAAGCTTGGGTATAATTAGTAATTCCAGGTAAGTCCTACCCCTGCATCTATGCCTAGACTGTTTGGCAAGGAGGAGTCTGGGGGGAAACATGGCACCTCTCTGTCTTGGTGTTAGTTTTGAGTAACTTTTGCCAGGTAGCAAACTCTACACAGGGAAAACAAGTTATTTTAAGAAAGATGGGAAATGAATTGAAGGACAGTCATGGAGAAATGCCATGTGAGCAATATGTACCTAACTGAAGTTTCTCAGAGCACACAATTGCAATAATGGTGGGTATATGTCAGAATTCTTCACAGAAGCTTGGAGAGGTGGAATAAAGTAGTCTGTTAGGTACTTGCTATTTTATTTAAAGGCATTTTTAATGAGGAAGGAATTGGGGTTTAGAACTTTTTATGTAAAAAGGGATTTGGGATTTTATTTTAAGGTCCAATAATCTTCACTATGAAACTAGACATCTCTAGGAGTCCCTTCCGACTCAGTTCTGTGATTCTGTGCCCTTGGCTCTTTGTGCCCTTACCTCATGCTGTACTGACTCAGTCATATTACAGCCTGTGGTCCTTTGTTATCCAGACATTCTGGAGTTCACTGCCTTGCTGTGGTGATAATCTTTGGAAACTCAGGATGTGTGAATTGCTAACAGACTGTTGCACATTCATCTTTTTTCCAGTTACATAAAATGACCTACAAACCCACAATTTGTTTTCTAACATCAAAGGGCAAATAAAAAGCTCCCAGATACACACCCCACCCCCCAGAGCAGCACACATGAACGTCTAGGAGGCTTTATTATGTTAAATCTCTGACAAACTTTTCTTGCGTGTTGTCAGTACCATAAAGGATACTGTGGATTATTCCAACTATTGCAATGTTTGGCAGGTACAAACTGATCATAACCTTTCCAGAATCTCTTTATGGACAGCTGTATTTTAATCTTCAGATCTCTTAAGTGTCAATGTCTGTCTAGACTAGGAATTTGGGGGATTTAAGGTCTTTTGCTTTAGTTATTGATCCTGAATCCTAGAATGCCAGGTTGGAAGGGACCTCAAGGATCATCTGGTCCAACGTTTCTAGGTACTACTGTAGTTCATATGCGGTGGCTCAGCACCCTGTCAAGCTGAGACTGAAAACTGTCCCATGTGGGGGAATCTACCACTTCCCTTGGGAGGCTATTCCAATGTTGGACTGTCCTCATGGGGAAAAATTTTCCTCTTATGTCCAATCAGAATCTCCCCAGGAGCAACTTGTGCCTATGACCCCTTCTCTTCTCTATGTGACTCTTGTAATAGGGAGTGTCCATCTTCTTGGTAGCCCCCTTTTAAGTACTGGAACATGATAATAAGGTTTCCATGAAGCCTTCTTTTCTCAAGGCTAATCCTCGGGTGACTTTGTTGTAAATTTGATTCTAGAAAGGTCCATTTATTTTAATTTCCCCCCCTGAAATGTGCATGTAAATGCAAATTATGTTTTTTCCTCCTGTGTTCCTTAAAACATTAAATTATTGTAATATGATGCATCCAGGTTTTTTTGGAGTTGTGTGTTCCTTAGAGTTAATGACAGTTATAGTAAATAAGTAGTAAGTTTCATTTGGGAATGGTGCAGGTATATTGTTTTTCAAAAGCCTTTATTTTGCTTTTTTTCCAGATGATAAAATATGGTGTAATTAGCACTGACACCCTGATTGATGATTTACTTCACTGGAAAACCCTCTATGTTGCTGGACGCCTGCAAAAACCAGTAAGTGTTAGTCTGCTCTGTTATCTGTCTTGAAATGCAGGAAATTACAGGGCTGGAAAATTATCAGTTGTCGTTTTAACTATTAAGGATCTATGCTTCAGTACTGAACAAATAACCTACCCTGATTTAGGGGTCTGGTCCTAGACAGACGATCTCAGAAAGGGAGTGAAATGTAATCCTTAATAGGATTCTGTGTTATGTGGAAAAAGCTAAAGGTAAGTATATTCATCAGTTTTCTGGCTCTAGTAAATCTTGCATAACTGGACTATATTAACTCCAAGTCCCTCTTGCAATAAATGTAATATTTACCTTTTACAATAAATTGTAGGAGTTGCCAAAATGTCGTGCATTTGAATAATGGAAGTCTGGAAAGATGAAATCTGCTTTGCTGGCCATTTACTGTCTAGTTAATTGTATTCGAAAAGTATCTGTAGTTGACCAAACCATGGGTTAGGCATGTTGGTTTTTGTGTGTGTGTGTGTCATAAAAAACGTGATCTTTTTCTTGCACGAGTGCCTGATTCAGTGGGTTTTCAGCAGGTGGCAGCAGTGCTAAGTTGGGATTTCCTAAGCAGGGAGAGGAGGAGAGAACTCTATTCAATCCTTAGGACAGAAATAAATTTTGCCTGTAACAAAAAATGTCAGGTTGAGTAGGTTGTCTCAGCAGTACTGGCTTTTCTCTGTCTCCAGGGACATATTAGAGCATGACACAGGTTAGAACAGGTTATCTTTTTAAAGAATGAAACTATATTGAGTAAAATAACTGAAAGAACAATTCTGAATTTCACTTCAACAGTGAATGCCAAGTATTTATTTTCCACATGACTGCATTTGCTGCTGCTTTGATTTATTGTAGGATTTTTCATTTCAATATATATGAATTGTGCTTTGTGTCTTTTGGTTAAATTTAATGGGAGCCCATATTTGCACAAGAAGACAAAATTTGGTACTTTGGTTGCATGTGTGTTTAATAGATAAAAGAAGAGATCAGGCCAGATTACTTTCCTAAAGCTCACAGGAATTTGTCTTGAGTAAAGACTGCAGGACTTCAGCCAGAATTGGACTGTAAGATTACTTGGTCAATGCTTAAAATGTCTCTTACTGTAGAACCTATAAAACCACTAGCTAGGATTTTGAGTCTTATACCATGTTGACCAAAAATGACTGAATCATTTGTTTAGATCTGTTGTACAGGTTTAAAATGACTGCTGGTTCTGGCTTCTTAACTGCTCTTGAGTTTTTGAAATGCATGTTTTAAGAGGCAGTGATAGAAAGCTTTTATACCTCCTTAGAAATGTACAATTAGCTTCATTTGGAGGGGACACAGGGTTAGGTTTGTTTTCTTATATACTATATAATCTCTTACATTCCATTTGCCATTTGTGCTAGGTCTGGACACAGTTGGCTGAAGCCAGAGTAATAACTGTTTAACAGTTTGTTTGGGAATTTTCTCCTCACTCTCATGGAGAGGAGGAAGAGCTCAGTGCCTTTCTGGTGTCCCATTACAAAGCTGTCACTGTGAGTGAAAGCTATCCAAGCTATTCTAGCACATGAGCTAAAACATTTGCTCTGGCTTGAAAATCTTGGCTTAATTTTCACTGGAAGTTTTGTTTCTGTTATAAACTGGTTGCCTTGACCAAGTAATATTTCCAGAATGTTTGGCAGAATAGATGGAGTTTGGAATTGCCACTTAAAAATGCTAACTTTTCTTCCCAGGCTTCTTTGTTTGTGTTAGAGGTTTATTAGGTTTTCATCCTACATAAAATTTATAATGCTGAGTAGCTAAATTCCCATTTAACTGTATTGAAAAACTGAGTAAGCTTAGCTGTAATTTTCTGTAACTGACAGGTTTCCTGGAGAAAAAAAAATGCTGCTGTACCTAAAAAGTAAAATAAATAAGTGACACATAATTCATTTACCAAGCAAGAAGATTTTTAAAAAGCATCTGAATGTTACTGATTTCTTTGTTAAAAATAGAGTGTGGTTACCTTAGTGTAAGCAGCTGTATTTACTGCTGGCCTGGAGAAACCACTGAGAGAAGGAAGTGTTTCATAAATTGAAGTGAGGTGACAGAGCAGTATGAATAGTATATAGAAATACCTTGTACTTTTTAGAGAGGTCTTGGGAGATTTGGGAGGTTATAAAAATTCCCATGAAAAAGGAACAGAGAATAGAATTTTTTCCCTTTTCCAAATCTGTAAAACCTTTTTTTGAAGAGAATGGAAAAATCTTACCTTGCTATTTAGCAGTGTATGCATGTGGCTAAATGGCAGACTGGAATAGAGCTTTTGACACCTTTCATTCTACAATGGCATTTTATTTGTAAGTGTCTCTGTGAACACATGCCTGCAGTTCCTTGTGGATGCATTTCCTAGCAGTGGAGATAGTACATCCCCTGCTTTACACTGTTGTGCTGGCTGAGGGTCATGCTTATTTATGAAACTGAATACATCTTTCATTTAAAATATTTAAGACGTTTATAGCCTCAGCTGTACTGTTAGTTAACTGAATTCTCTGTACACTGTAAAACCAGAATAAATTGGCTTCTTTCCCCCGATGTGATCTGGGACAGTGAATGGTTCTGATTTTGAGTTCTGTGTACTGTGAAAAAGCCTTTCTTAACTTTGGTCTTCTTTCAAATTTACCCCAGGAATCAATATTCAGCCTTGTCATACCTGGGTGAGATAAACATTGCTCTCCATCTTCCTGGGAGACTTTGAGCTGCCTGAACTGTTTAAAATTTGCTCACAAATGGTATCTCTACTGCAGTGTTTCATGCATTTCAGTTTTGAAGCCCAGCATATTATTTCCCTTTGAAAAACAATTATGTTTTATGCTAGGGAATGTTTTTAGCAGAGGAGATTATTTCTGTTTGTTCACTAGATCCTGTGATCTTCCATGAGGAGGAACAGTGTCTCTGCTGAGTTTCATAATATAAAAGGCTGTAGCTCTGCTGTTCTTAAAACGTGCCCATAACTTTTTGTTATTTCCAGGGCTAGCCTATGGTATCAGCAGTTTGTGTGGCTGTTTGGGGTGCCCCAGACTTCTCACTTCTGTCTTAAAGGTGCCCTATAGCAGCAAGTTATGCAGATACATATAAGTGAAATAGTTGATGAGATTTTAAATATTAGTCCATCCCTATAGCCAGCCTGTCTTGCTTATTTGATCTTATTTGAGCAAGCCTGTATGCATTCAGTGAACTTCTGTGGTTTTCAAGGACACAAAACTTACTCTGGGCTCCCTGGCAGATGAATAGATTGTATTTTAAAGTGTTGTATCATTGTCTTTCAATTTAATGCTAAAAAATACAAAGTAATTGGCAGAAGTTAGGAGGATTTCTAAAATGTTCACTTGTACAGTAAACACTTTATTTAAAAAATCAAAGAGGGGAAAGTATCTTTCAGAAATCCACCCTGGGCCAATTCCGTAGAGTTGGTGTTAGGCAAACCCATGCTTTGTTGCAGAGCAATTGAAACAAGCAGCCTGTGTACTTTTGCATTCACCACTGTACCAAAATGAGATATTGTTCTAGTTTTATCCCTCTTAAAGATTTCACCATGGTTAAAAATCATGTTCTGAATATGGTGTTGGCCAGCCGTGCCATTTCTTTGTCCATGTCCTTTCTATCTGAAGAGTTTTATGTAGCAGATACCTCTCATTTGCTTCCTCTCTTTACTGAATCTGGGTTAATTTATTTTTTTCCTGAAGTACTGACTTGAAAGAATACCTGACCTTTCAGGTTATATTTGGGGGCAGAATTTCAAGTAATGCTGCAACTCGTTTTTGTGTGAATGAGATTTTGGGGAGAAAAAGCAAGCTGGATACTCTTGTTTATAACTGCCAGTGGTTTTGCATTTTAAGGTATTGTAAAATAAACAAATATATATTAGGAAGCTGCACTTGATAAGGAAGACAGCCTTGCTTAACCAGAACACTTGAAAAAAGAAACAACAGGGAGAGTTCCTCTTCGTGGGAGAGTTGTTTCTGTAAGAGCATAGTTAGCCATCTTGTTGATCTGTCTGACTTCATCTGTCTCGTGTTCTATAATAATATGTTTCTATATTCTGTTCTTACCTACTATCTGATTTTTATTCCAGTGTATTTCCATATCCTAGGTGACTGGATTCTGTAGCTGGGCTTGAACAGTTTGAATGTTAAAAATACACTTGTTTGTGGCACATAGAAGCACTCAACTTCAGTGATCTGTTCTTTTTGTGTATGTAAAGTTTCCATTGAGTTCACATTCTGCTGAAAAGTGCAAAATAAACCCCTGCATCTTCTAGGAGGACAACTAGTATCTAAGAAGCCACTTGAAGCTTATGGTAGGAGTCCTCTATTAAAAAAAAAAAAAAAAAAAGTATGAAGATGAATAGGAAAAATTAGCTCTTTTACTGGTATTCCATTGTATTTCACTGTGACAGTGATGTTACTTCTTGCTGCTTAATCACATATGAGAAATTTCTGTTAATGGATTCATATTTACTGTTTTGATTAATCCTGAATTAATGAATATGAAAAGGTGAGTAGCTCTCCAGAGATTAGTTAATGATTGTTGCTTATGGCAATTCCAAATGTGTTTGTAAAAACAGCCATTTGTAGCAGGCTGTGAATTTTATAAAAGATGTTCTTCTCTCTCTTACTGTGTAGGAAAAAACCCAAACACCTCCAGTCTTTATTGCACCATAGTAATAGGATCTAATAGTAAATCAATTTCTTACTTATTTTTCATGTTGGATTGAGTTTCTAGCTTAGTCTTCAGTAGCCCTTTCCTAAAGTCTTGATTCCAGTGCCTCTTCTTTTCCAGGTGAAGATCCTGACCCAGAATGAGAACAGCAAGCTGCAAGCTGCCCTCGTTAGCAACCTGAAGAACGCGGTCACTGCCGCCTTCCTCATGTTGCCAGAAAGTTTCTCTGAAGAGGACCTCTACATGCAGATTGCAGGACTCTCCTATTCTGGTGAGTACGTGGTGTCTGAAGTCCCTGAGAAGCAAAGCTGTAGTTGGAGGTGCTGAAATGCAGTAGGAAGTCCAATGTGTAGTAAGTCATCTGCTCCCTTGCTTTGGGCCTGCACTGTTGCATGCTCCAATAATTGTATTTTAATGCTGTGTTACACACCAGCTTGGAAGGACTAGTTCTGCTTATTCGTAGAAAATAAGTGTGGGTACATAAGCAAAACTTCTTACACCTGCTGGATTTATGGACAGCTAAGTATGGGTGATTGAAAATGCTGAAATAATGTTTTTTTGCTCTGTAGGTATTGTGTTTTGGTTTTAGATTAAAAACCTTGGAAACAATTTTTTCTTTCCACCCTTGGTGTTATGTTGATTTGTCTGATAGTCTGACCCATGCTTTGTTATCTCTTCCTTTTTGAATGTGCTGTGTTTAAGGTTCTTTTTTTAGTTAATATAGAGGTCCAGATTATGTTTCTTCAGTGTACATTTAACACTCACCACCTGGCTGGTGTTTGCTGACTTTTCATTGGTCAAATTTCCTCCTTTCTCTGGTTTTGAAATAGGTATGAATTGGCATGGAAAAAAAAGTTAAGAAATTACTCCAAATGATGCTTCAATGCAAGATTAATTATTACCATTTAATTCAGCATTGCTCTTTTAATGTTATATCCTTAATGAAATCACTGTGCACAAGTTTGGTTGGAGTTGTACCTCACACAGCACTTTCTTGGCTCATATGGAAATGCAGGGTGTGTTTTTTAAAACAAAACAAGCCACGCACAGGTAGGGTTTATAAGGCACAGCTTGCTGAGTGGTGTTACTGGTCTTTATGTAGTACTTCTCCAGTCAGTGTGGTTTGCAGCTTGTGCAGCTTTTCCTTAGCAGGTTTTCTGAATTACTGCCTGTTTGAAAGTCTCAGTAGAGCAAAGAGGGTACTGACCATGGATGGCAAAGGGTTGCTCACCAGGCGTGTTTGTGCCAGGGCTGCTAACCTGCCCACCTGAAAGCTCCTCAGGAGTGTCTGGATTCTTGGTGAGCACTGGTGACCAAGATACTATTTCATATATCCTTTGAAACTGCAATTAACCAGAAACGTGGGAGATGAGTTACCATGCTGTAAGATGTTAAAATTGGCTCTGCTGTTTGAACAAAGCTACAGCAGTAAGACTCCCGGTGGGGAATGTTCAAGAAAAAGCCTGTCAGTGACATGTTTGTGGGTATTTTATTTTGCTGCAATTTTATTAAGTCTTAAACTTTTCAGAGAACATACTAGAAGACAAAATTGATTTTATGTGTTACTCTAATCAGTTTCCTTGGAGACTGCTGAGAAGAGCTGTTCATGTGTTAATTTGGAAAATGTTTATCATTTTTTTGAGAGCAGTGAGTCAGTACTATTTACATGGGACGTGGTTTTTTGCGCCTTGGCATAAATTGAAGTAAATGAAATAACAGCAGCAAGTTGCCACCTTGCAATAACATGTATCTCCTGAATGTGGGAAGTGGGAAGATGAACTGGTTGGGGATTTTGTTTGTTGAGATACGCTACACTGAGCCTCTAACTCCAGGTTGGCAATGCTGGAAGCTACCAGTGTACTACCTAATAGAGGTAGATTAACGCTCTGTTGCAGACTGACTGTCTTTTCACTTACTGTTTTTGAAACTTTTCAATCAGGTATTATAGAGTGTAAAGATCACTAATGTAACAGTGATGTTAAAAGGAGTTGTTTTTTGAAATTAGTAACAAGATACATGGCTCAGAAGAAGAGGTAATACTGTGATTGCCATTAGCTGTATTTCAGGTACTTGCTGGTGCAGAGACAATGCAAATTATTGTCTTAGGATATTGGAAAATTGAAGGTTATTTGCTGCTGGATACAAAGGTTTTGGGCTGGTGTCAAGGTTTGAAGTAATCTGCTGAAAATGATGTATAGTTGCAAAGAATATACCAGTGTCACTGCTGCTTTTGGGGCTGAGCTTGAGAGCTGGAGTTTTTTCATTGTCCAAGTGAAAATGTGAACACATGGGTTGATGACATTATGGCATAACAATTCTCAATCTTATTTTCTGGGCTTGAAGGTATTTGAATACTATTTTTTGGCTACTAGGTGTACCTCATTGTAGATAATAGGCATTGGTAGAACTGGAGAATAAAGTTTTAGGTGACAGTTTTGTACTTTGTTAGTTTCTGCTGTTTTCCTTCTCTGAGCTTTCAATTTTTTTCCTAATGAATAAACTGTTTTTCTTTCCTTGTTTAGGTGACTTCAGAATGATAATAGGAGAAGACAGATCCAAAGTGCAGAACATAGTGAAACCTAATGTTCCCCATTTTCAGAAGCTGTACAGTAACATATTACAGGACTGCCCTCAAGTGGTATATAAACACCATCTGGGAAGGCTAGAGGCAAGTGTACTTCACACCAGTTTTAAATCAAACAGGTGGAAGTGCTTTATCACACTGATAGAAGAATTATGCCATACACTAAGCCGAGCAGTTGCAGCCACTGTTCTTGCTGTTGTTGTTAGTTCTGCAACCAGAAGACTTGCCTAAAATACCAGCCTCTGCATATGTAGTAACTACTGCTCATTTTATTTGAGTATGGGCACAGAACTAGAGCCCGAACAAGGGAACAGGAGAAGATAATTTTAAAATGTGTGTTCTAATGATTGCCACATGGAAACAGCATTCTAGGAAGTGATAAATAAACATATGGTTTATGTTAAGAAGATTGGACTGTAATTTAGAGGTGCAGCTTTCTTTGGTCAAAAACTGCATCTCACAAAAAAACCCCTGGAGTGCTACTTATGAATATCAGTTGACTAAACTCAATTGAAATTCTGGCATTATCTTTAAATACCCATACAGAACCATTTTTTTCCTAGTATTTGGGAAACAGGTATCCAAAATGGCCAGTATCTTAAATTCCATCTTTCTTGCATAAGGTCCAAGTGTACCATTGCAATCTGGGGAGAGATGAGGTGGTTGGGGGCCCAGCAACAGTTTTTCCTCTTGCAGTGTGCGTGTCCGTGTGTGAATATTCAAGTGTGATGCACATTTCAGCATGAAGTTACAAATAAATAGTATGGCACATCTCACGGCCTTGGCTATCTCTTTATCCTCAAGTCACCTTGGTAATTATCTTGGTAAATGTGCTTCCTTTGAGGCATTTGTGAGAATGCTGCAGTACAGGTATAAGCAAGGTTGAGTACAGTGAGCAGCCTTACTGCCATGCTTTGAAGCACAGCATAGGCCAGTCTGTGTTAGACTGCAGCTGTTGTCATCTTTCCTTATCAGGGTGCTGTTCAACAGCCTACTGGAAGAAGTATTCAAATGAATTTTGAAAAGAACCAGTAATGCTTTATCTAAGAAAATGGCTAGTTAGGCTGTTGTGTTACCTTTAAAGAAATATATCTAGTATATTACAAATGCATTGCTGGATAATAAATCTGAACTCAATTCCGTAATAGTCATCAAGGTTGTTGATTAAATGCCATAATTTTACTGTTGATTTGGAGCAAAGTGTTTAAATACTGTATGCCTTACACCTTGGTGTGGTTATTGGCTGTTACTCCCCAGACTGAAGAGAATAACTGCTATCAGGAGTGCTGTTTAACACAGAACAGAAACCCCTTCTACTCTGTGTCTTCAGTGACAGAGAAAATTTGTTCTTAAAAGATGGCTCAAAAAGAATTGAAGGCAGACACCAGTTGTTACAGTCCTGGTTCAGGCGTGGATTCCTCCCACAGAATACCAAGAGCCTGCTCATTCCCTCTGTAGTCAGTGGGTGATTCATCTGGATATCATTTTCTCCCCATTGACTAAAGGGAGTGGATAGGGCAACTAGACTCCTGTCTGATGTCTCCATGGACTGTCTAAAAAGTTGTGTGGGAGGAATTGAGCTCTTCATATTTTCCTCCAGTTTTGGAGAGATCTGCTCCATTATGCATTTTTCAGTCTTTGTGCTTGCATTTTGTATCAGTGTGTACAGGCCTGTGCATCAGTATAGTTGTATTCAAAAAAGGGTCACTGAATTTCTGATTTAGGTTGGAATATGTGGAATGAATGTTTCCTCCAAATTATACAAACCATATGTGGCTTGAGTTTAAAGCAGAGAAGATATTTTTCAAACTAACTTGAAATGAGTGGGTCTGTAGTTTGATTATGTTCAGGCAGAAGAAACTCAACTAAGTGGTCTTTTGGGAGCTTTTTTTTTTTCGTGTAGTGTACTTTTGTTTCCAAAGGAAATTGGTTAGAACAGAAATGATACAGTTTCAATGAAAAGTTGCTTGCAGAGGCAACAAGATTATGTGTATACATTAGTCTTCCCTTGGATAAAAATTGTCATCTTTGCTTTGACTTTACCCTTCATGTTCACAGCTGGGATACTGCCTTTCCCAGTGCTTGGCAAGTTTTCATGGGTGTGGTCAATGACTTTTAGAAGTGAAATGGGTCGTATTTGTCAGAGGTCAAAGATAGCCAAAAGACTTTTCTGACTGCCTTGAAAAGGGAACTCACTTTATTAACACTGAATTTTTTTACTGTCTTGTTTTTTATAATGTTCAGATTGATAAAAGCCCAGAAGCTCAGTTCACCCAGCTAATGGCTTTGCCAAAGACTCTGCAGCAAAAGATAACTTCTCTGGTAGACCCTCCTGGAAAAAACAGAGATGTGGAAGAAATCTTAATGCAAGTTGCCCATGACCCTGACTGTGGATTCGTGGTGCATCAAGGTAGGCCTAGATCAGTGTCTGTAATCTACTTGAAGACATGATAGGTATACAGACCTATATTGTACATGTTCTTTGAGTTCAGAAGAATGATTTAGAGAGAAGGAAGCTGAAAACAAGAAGTTTGTCTTGATACACATCTGCAAAAACATGGGTTTGGATTTGTTTGATTTCAGACAGGTTCTCTGAAATACTAGTAAATAGCATTCCTGCTGATATAGAAAGAGATGTTTGGCTTGGATTCTGAAGGTAGTTATCTTTAGGAATTAATGTGACCTGCTTAGACCATCTAACTCTGGGATGCTTACACCTTCAGGATTTCGTTGGCTGGCATAAGTTCATCTAAATGCCAAGCTATATATCCCGTGAGTCATACATTGCAATGCTAAGTTGATTTTCTGGCTTGCTGACATTATCTTTCCCAATTTTCATGGCTCTGGCAGGGAACTCAGGCTTTGAGGAAAAAGATTGAGGCGTTTCTTATTTTCACAGATAGCTTTTCTGAGGCAAGATGATGTTGTATGAGTGAGTTCAGGCTTATTGCAGACATCAGTGCTTTATTTCTGTGCAGAAAAAATGGAAATGTTTAGTACATGAAGAGTCCTTTACATCTTTCAAGAATTAGACATATCAAGCAGTTTGTCTTCTTGGGAGAACAAATCAAAACCCCTCTTTCACTTTTGTGGCCAAAGGTTTTGCTAATTCAAGAATCTGGGTAAAGGACAGGACAAGCTGTTTGATAATCCAACAAGACAGCTGATTACTCCAGATGAATTGCATTGTCCCTAAGTATTTTGCTGGTTTCACATGATTTGTTCCCTTCCCCACCCCTATCCCCCAAATTATTGTATCCCTCTTACTTATTCATTAATTTCCTTAAGTGTGGTTCTTCATTCTAGAAATAGCTTTGAAAGAAAGATTTAAAAATAGTATTGAAATGATATTCTACAGTCTAGTTAATGCAGAAGAGAAACTTTCAGTTTGGAAGATTTATGCTGGGACTGATGCATTTCTGCATTTTGAAGTATTTAGTAATGTACTGTAGTTTTGTACTGCATACATCAGGATTCTTTTATGTACATATGTGTAAGAGAAAACTTCGTACTTTGAAAAGAAGTTAAGATATTTTATTTACTATTCCATTAATACCTAAGAACCACTGGACAATGAGAACTGAATGTGCCACAGTGCAAAGTGGTAAACAAGCCTTATCTGCAAAAGCTGATGATTAAAAAAAAGCCAGACAAGCACTGTACAAGATAGAAATCTCTACTTGATCAGAGAAGTGTGAAATCCCAATTTTATACTGAAGTAAACAATGAGCATAATTTGTTCTGCCCTAGAAGGTTAATCTGCCAGCATGTAAATGAAGCAACTTTGAATCCTTTGTGACTGATCATCTTAGTAGAGAGATAATAGGAACACTAATTTAATAATTTTTTACTTTTTATTGTCTGTTTTAATATTGGGGTTTTTTTAATGTTATACATAAAATAATTTGAAATGGCTTAGAGAATATTTTCAATTAGTATGACATAGCAGAACAGATACAAACTTTCTCAGCTTAAGTGTGTGTTTCACTTTCGGACTGGCTTGATTGTCTAACTGGAAAAATATTTAACTTTTTTTGTGTATCTTGGAACATTAAAAAATGCCCACAAAACTTCTAAGATGGGTAACATCTGTGTGCTTTTCTATCTGCAGGCATTTCGGGAATTGTGAGATCTTCCAGTATAGTGCAGAGTGCTAAAACCATACTAACAGCTGGTAAGAACATGTGTGATTTCTGTCAACATAGGCCTTCTGATTCCACAAAGTAAAAATTATAGGGCCCCCAGACTGTCTTGTAACAAGAGTTTAAAAAGTAAACTTTTTTGGTGTCCAATTGAAAGTTCCTGGAACAGAAAAATAATATTTAAAGCAGAAGTTTTATATAACTATTGAGAAATTGTAAAATACCAAAAGGAATTGGATTCTATATGATTCTTAAACAAACAAAACCCCTCAAGAACCCAAAAGTAATAAAAAACTTCTGACTCCAATTTCATTTTATATGGGGGCAAGATTTGGCCAATGTGCCTCGTTCTGCTCTTTTTGTGTTAAAGAAGGTAAAGAATTTCTTTTAAAATTAACTCTGGCTTTCTACATGTGAGTGGATCCCTAAGTGGTCAGTACATAATATTGGCATGTTTTATAGACTGAGGTTATTTCATCATAAAATACAGGAGGGGGGTGAGTTTTGAGAGAGGAAACTTTGAGAGGGTCCCATGTTTTTGTCAGGCTCAGAAGATGGGTGTGTATTTAAAGATGTGTATTCTAAACTAAGCCTGTGCTTGGTGAGCCTAGGGTGTCACTGTAAGTCATCCTTCACAGTTAATTACTTCAGAAAAAGAGTTAAGCATGACAAAGTCAATGTGAGAGAAGGCACAGAAGGGAAAAAAAGGACTTGCTTCTGTAGAATCATGGAAAAACAGCTATCAAAGTCTTCCTAACTGGATGAAAGTTACTGCTGGTTATAAAGCTGGAGCTTTGTCCTCTTTTATGAGTTCTGGAATGAAGCTGATTTTAAGGTGACCTGATTTTACATTTTAGAAAGATGAAAGCACTGCAGTTTGGTTTAAAAGAAAGACTTAAGACCTGAACCTTCATTTATCTAAAACTCTGATCAGGAATTTCCGGCAAAGTGAAAAATCCTTGCTGCTTTCAAGGTTGCTCAAGTGATTTTCTGATCTCATTCATGCCTATTCCTAATTCCTCCACAAAAGCAACTTTATACAAATGATGCTGTTACAGGTTTTAAAAGCAGCTCTATTGTTTCTGACTTAGCAAACCTTATCCAGACTTCCACAGCTGCTGTTCCCTTCCCATTTAGTATTGAAGTTGGTGGCTCCATGTTATACTTCCTATCTCCTTGTAAAGAAATACAAGTTGCACAGCTCTAGACTGGTGGTCTATTAGTGGTCTGCTGAGTAAAATAAGCAGGAACAGCTGTACTTTTTATATGCTTTTGCTAATTGTCCAGTTCTGTTAACTGGAAGAAGTCTGACAAAACTATTGCCTAGCTTTGTTTAGTAGCTGGAGGAGACCAAGGACATAACTGCAACTGGAAAAGGCAAATTTTGTTTTTTGTGAGTTAGGCATATTGTGGGTATTAGTTTCTAATGTGAGGCTTCCAACCAAACGGGTGATGCTTTTCTTCTAGAGTTGTTGTCAAAATTACTTGCTGGTGGTCAAGACTTCTTGCATTGTAGCATGCCTCTTTTAGAAAAACCAGCTCGTGACCTGTTTCTAGATCCCCTGAGAATAGATTTTATAGAGGAAAATAATTGGAGGGGAGGGGTCAAAGACAGTATTATCATGTTGAATTCTGTGCCAGTGGAAGTCAGTAGCCTGTGTGACCCATGTTTGTGTGTAACTGCAAGGGCAGGAATAAAGAGTTAAGCTGTGTCAGATTATTTATGCTCCCCTTCTGTACTGATAGACAGAAAATAATCTCTGGGAATTGTTAATTCCTTTCATGTGCCATGCAGTAAATCACAGCCTGTATTGTTACTTGGACTTTTGGGAGGTCCTGATGAATCGTTGAGTAGGACTTGTAATTTTTACTGTTTTCTGCTTTGTGTACCTGAAACTAGGTGTTTGTGAAATGCCTTTTCTTGCCTTTGTCTTTTTGGTACATTTACATGTAGTGGCTTTATTTTTTCCCTCTAAAACAAACTCTACTTGTTTTCTAACCAGCCAGTCCCATAGAGTAACACATATAAAAACGTCTATTTTCTACTAGTGATTTTAGTGTTGAAAATGCATTTTTTTGCAGTTTGATTCAGTAAAGCAATTGTGATCCTTTGCCTCAGACACGAGACAAATTGGAGCAAGGAGGCTTGGAAGAATTTTTTAAACTTTAGCATAACTGAGTTTGTTTTATTTTAACCATATTTATACACTTCTGCCAGAATCTGGCCAACACCATTATCAACGGAATTCAAGCTTGATTTTTGGGGGTTACTCACAGATGATGTGCTGAGGGAAAGGAGTGAGATTTGGGAACGAACCATTGGGAAGGCTGCTGCTCCTCTTGGCTGTCAGCTGCTGCACATCCAAGGAGTCTTGCCCCACTTGCTAACCTAAGCACAGCACTACACCTCACCAGTCTGGGTGGGGGCCTTATCACAGCACCACCAGTTTCACTTACTGACAATGGAGAGAAGCACAGAAATAGGGGTTTTGTCATAAAACCCTCCCTTGTAGTGCACATAAAAAAAGAAAGTGTAAACTGTCCAGTGGTGTGAGCTCAGTATTTTTTCAGATGTGATGTTTGTATGATCTTCAGTGATCTTCCCTGGAATTTAGGAGGGATGGGTTTCCATTAGGAGTGAGTTAATAGAAACCTTTTGCCTGGGTGTTTTTTTTAATAATAGTTCTCTCCAAACATTTATGATAGAGTTTATGTTAAATCTTGCTGTATCTCGTAGTTAAGGTTTCCTCCCAGCCTCAGTTGCTTAATTTCAAGGACCGGTCACTAGAGGGAGGCAGTACTGCTGCTCCCCAGCTTTGCCACTTCTCGGGGCTGTTTCCAGCTCATGGCCATAATGATACATCCAGCACACAGGCAAACCTTTGGGGCTCCCACGTTGAAAGTATTTGCTTGGCTCATGCAAGGAATGTGTATTACAGAAAGGTGTTGAGCTTTCCATTTCATCCCTAAGGACGCTGGATTTCTTGCTTCGTTCTTTCGCCAAATCTTGTCTAATATTCAGTTCCTCTGAGACCTATTTTCACACTTTCTAGTAGAGACTTTAAGAAAAGTATAATGACCCTGTCCTTCTGTAGTGCTTATACTAAGAATAGCAGCTAAAATAAGAGAATTAGGAAAGAGATGGATGCAATCAGCGACTCCACTAAAAAAGCTCTTGCTCTAACAAGTACTTTTGTCCTATGTCTGTTTGCAAAAGAATTGCTTTTCATTTCATGGCCATCATTATATTTGAAATGTAACGGGGGGCACAAAATTATTTCCTTAGCTGATAGTTGTGTCTTAACAACAGCAAAAAAGAAGTGAAATGCCTGCTCTCTTATCTGCAGCATGTTTCTAAATTAAATGGTAAATCAGGAATAGTCATTGCTGAGATGGCTGTATATTAACATTATTGGCAAGGAGCACAAGCAAAATAAAGAATTTCAACCAATTTAAAAGAAGTTTTTTCATTTTTCTCTGCCAGTGTGGTTTTAAAGTTGAGCTCAAGCTCTGTGTTTTTGTTTGTTGTTAAATGCCCTATTTAGTTTTTGAAAATGGGCCTGTGTATTTCTTTGAGTCTGTGGTGAGGTTGCCTCTGTTTCCCATTAGAGATGGCACCATCGTTTGATTTGTTTTCCCACATAGCCAGTCTGCATGGTCTTTGGGAACTGACTCTGAAGTTCTTATATTTAGCTCCTCTGAAGGAGATGTTGATTCTGCTTTAGCTTAGATTTCTTATTTGTGTCTTACTAGAGGAATCCTGCAAGCCTTGATAATTTCTTATAAATAAAATATTGTTAAATCATCAGTTGAAGCAATTGTTGAAGATACTTTGAAGTTAGCACAAAGCTGCTCGGATTAACATTTGTTTTCTTAGAATTGGGACATTAGTATGTGATGTCTTCAAGGAATTATTTTTTTAAGTGTAAATCTTTCTGTTTAAGTATAAAAGCACTTCACTGTAAATACACGTAGAAAGTTTTCATGTGTCTGTGTATGACAGGCTGACAATATATATATTTGTATATGGTTATGTTATAACATATATATATATATATATATATATATATATATATATTTAGTCTTTTCTTTCAAAAGAACATAAAGAATGCTATGGCCAGGCATATCTATTGGGAAACTTTGGAGGACTTACATTATAGCCAAATTACTATCTTACAACACTAACACTTCCAAAAATACTGAACATGGATCCTTAAGTAAAACCAGATACAACTTATGTTTACACTGAAATGTTGTGGTCTTGATTCCATGTGCATTCAGTCTTTGTTCTGCACCATATAGTGGAAAAATCTGAAGGGGAGGTGGAACCACCAACTCATAGATTCATAGCTAAAATAGAAAGACATTTTCATGTGGTCCAACTGCTTCAGATTGTGAGACTGAGCCATAATTACAACGATTAACTTTTACTACAGATGTGACGCATCACCCCGAGGGCTGCTTTAAGAAACCAGCTGTATGTATAAACTTGCATTTTGCTTTGTAGCCTGATGTGCTAGGACAGAAATGTAAGCATCTCATTACATAAGGCTCTCATGGGTGGAGTTCAGTGGAGTGCTCCCTGCAGGGGGAACATATGAAGGAGAAAAATCTCTTCATGTTGAGCTGCTGCAGGAGGCAGGGTAGGTTGGCAGGCTGATAGAGCAAGCTGACTTCAGGCTGCAGTGCCTGCACGGTTAATGACAGTCCTGCAGGGTGGTACCAGCTCTGTCACTGGGGATTTGTCACACTGCACTTCCAGAAGGACACTGACTTCACTGGAGTGGCAGAACATCCATTCTGGAAGAGCCTTTTCAGTATTCCAGGGGCTGCATCCTGGAAGTACACTACCTAGGAGATTGGGCAGTGATTTTCAAAGCCGTACAATAACATAGTTCTAACTTTGGAGATTGGAACCACTTTTTTTCACGTATTGAGCTCAGTCCTGTCTTGTTCTGCAGCTGGAATTCTTACACTGTGCTATTTTACTGCAAATATGTGAGACACTTTAGAGTTTACATTATTATTTACTTGTTATTTGAGATGCTGCAAAGAAAAGCCCATCGTGACTTCATTAGTGTGCTTGCTCTTAGCAAAAACCCATTAAAAACAGAAAAGTCTGAGCTTACATGTGGGATGCACACGGTTTTTGTGGTGGTGTGAGTTGAAAATACATGTATGGATGATTCCAAAGGTGAAGTTGAGGGTATTTATATAGAAATTAGAGACACAATAAGTGCAAAACTGATTATATACAGCATTTCTGTTATGATAGGTTTTTTTACTCTGTCACATTCTTTCAGAAATAGAGCATGTAATTTTCCTTATTACTGCATACTCCTCTGACTTCTTGTGACTCTAGGCTGATAATACTGAATGCATCTTTCACCTACAGTATTTTTTTTAAAATTAATTTCTAAGGTCTTTTCAAAATAAAATATGATAATACCAATCCCCCTCCCCCGAAAAGTCCAATGCAGAATATGGTTAAACTTGGTTATAAGTTGTTAATCTATTCCAGAAGATGTTTCCATGTGTTCTGGTGTGTCACACTATGTGACTTTTGGCTAAATTTTTTCCCTCTTGTCAGGTAGTCAGTGTGCTATTAAATAAACTTTAAGAAAGAGTGCAGTAAGTATAATATACCATACTTTTTAATCTGTGTAAGTGTGAAAATTAAAGCTTTTTGTGCAGGATGACATAGCTTGCCTTCTCAGTTTTGAATTTGTAAGGGTGTAATGAGACTGTGTTGCAATCTGAAAAGTCACTCTGTTTTATGTTGGCTTTTTTTTTTGTTTTGGGATATTTTTTTCATCAAAAAGGGCTGGAAGGAAGAGAAGTAAGTAGATCAACTGACTAGGATCTCCTGAAATGCCAAGACTAATAATATTTTGGTTTTAAGTTTCCAAATAGTAGATGACTAAACCCAGAAAAAAACTGTCTTTTACTCTAGGTCTCTAAGAGAAGGCTCAGCTCTGGTAGAACTTGAGGAAGTGTTTAAAAATGGTGTGGTTCATCCTCAGTCCCTTTGTATCTAAAGCTTTTAAAAGCTTGGAGGTAATGACTGCTGCAAAATCCTTTAGGAAAACTGAGAAATGCCTGGCTGGAGTGCTGGCCAGGTGCAATGGTTTGGTGTTTACCAAAGTGCAGTACTTGTGGGCTACTGTAGGATGATGCTGGAGTGTAACACGCATTCTGGTTTCCTAGAGGCTTATTATAAAGAAGTAACAGGCAGGTTACTCTGAAGAAAATTGGTCCTGACAACATCCCTGTGACAGGTTATTCACACTGTGGTGTCCCTGGTGTACCTCTGATATTGGCAGTGTTGCCAAATTATAGCTGTTTGTCATCTTATTTTTGCTTCTTTAAGTTCACCTAGGTATGTGCCTTGTTAATCTGTTTTACCTTACCCATCATCATTTCAGTGTTATCTTTTTTTCCTAAGGGCACAGATGTCATTTCATCATGCAATTTGAGCATTTTTGTTCTTGTGCAGGTGTGCTGCTCTCTTGGTAGTTGCTATTAGTTAGGATTAGGCAATAACAAAATACTCAAGGAGGTTATAATGTACTTTACAACTTGTTGAAACCAGAACAACTTTCCACTTCAACAGCCAGCAGTACATTTCCTATGAAAAAACCATTCTGTTTTCATTTTTAATGCACAAGCCTTTGCATAAGCAATGCTCTGGGTTTGTTTGTCCTGGAAATCTGCTGGTGGTGTGCAGTGTTTAAGTACATTTAATCAAGATGGGCATCAGCATGATGCTTTTCACTTCCAACTGTGAAGAACTGGTCTACAGTGAGGCAAGCAAGTGCCTGATGTGTAGCATCAAGCAAGGCTAACTAAAATCTGGTGTGCAGAAGCAAGTGGTAAAATGCGATTTGAACTTATAATGCTCTTTGTCTGCCAGTTATGCAGAGTTGGCTTGTCTTGCTTGAGCAGACTGTTCTTTTGTCCTGGCCCACCCCTCTCTCTCTCTTTCTCTCTTTCTCCTTCCTTCCCCTTATCCCTTCCATGACCTTTGGTTGCACAGCTTTGGGCATGTGGTTCTAGATGATTAGGCCTCATCTAATCTACAGAATGGTGGGCTCCTGTCTCAAGAGCCAAAATGCTTTGACAACTAGATTCCTCTCTCAGACGTGGCCAGCTAATTAATCTGCATGCCTAACGGCCTGATTTCTCTAATGAGTCCTGCTCAAGTGTCCTGCTACTGAATGTAATCTCAGGTTGCTGGTGTCCATTACCAGGCTGGAGCACAGTCTTCCTTGGCTGAACACTCCACCTGTCAGTAGATCAGAAAGGGCTTGAAAAGCATCATGTATTGTCTTGGTGAGGGGCTGCAGTAGGCACAGATGGTTTAAAAGCCTTCCTACTTTTAGCAACAATAATGTAAATGAGAAGTTTCCTTCTGTACTAGTAGACATTCATGATAAAACTCTTGACATTTGCTATGCCTCAGTCATTGTCTGCACAGTGTGCTTGTGGGCAACATCATTAGGCCTTCAGAATGAGCCTGTTATCTTTTGCATGCTTTGATACTATTGAAATTATTTTTATGGTCATTATTTACTGCATTATAAATAACACAAGAAGGTTATTTGCATGTCTGCCTGAGGAATTAGGTGGTCATTCTTCCAGGGAAATATTTTACTTAATGTAATAAGAACCTAGTATTTGAGCCTGCCTTCTGAAATGCTGGTATTTTATGGGTTTTGTGTCTTTTTTCTTCTTTTTTTTTTTTTTTAGGGGCAAAGAAGTCTATAACTTACAGTATGAAGAAACTATATAAAATGACAAAAGGATGGTTAAGGAAAACATCTTGAGTCTTGACATACTGTGTATGGGTAAATAAATGGTACTTTTTCTCTAAATATTTTGCAGATGTTGCTTTGTCTACTTGAGAAGAGGAAAGTGCATTTAAGAACTGTGTTCTAATAATTTATATGCCCAATTTTACTACTAAAAAAGGAACTTGGTTGATGGGGGAAGGTTCAGTGCTAAACAGGGGAAAGGAATTATACTCTGTAAATACTGAAATTAATTTTCCTGTATACTGTAACTTGGATTTTCAGAAACCCTGCATGAAAAGGATTGATTGTACATGTGAACTAAAAACCAAAGCCACTCATTTTCTATGTATTGCTGGCTTTATTTTCCAAAATACCCTCAGGGGTCTACACCACCACAGGCTCTTTCAAAATACTAACTGTCCCAATTTTAGTTCTCTTGGGGACTTAGGGAACTGGAGATTCCATTGAGCTTTAAGTAGGTACAAACTTCATCTTTAGAATTCTTCTGAGGATGCTTACTGGGTGCTTCTGCAGGGTAAACTTCATGTAAAGCAGTATTTTTTAAGACATGTGACATTCTGAATCCAAAAGCTTTGCAAATGACTTTCAGTGTGGGAAAGAGCCTTTGAAATAAGCAGCTTGTCAAGTATCAAATCCTTTTTCCTTCACACAAGCTAAAACTTGTTCTCCCTTGCTTAATTAAATTAGCTGAACTAAAGAAAACTGGACTTTTACATAACAAGTTACATTAATCATGCCATTGGACAGATCTGGCAGTATTCATGTGTGACACAATCAATTTGGAGCTTCTACTGTAAATAGAATATTTTTTTGCACTGAGTTAGGTGGGTTTGCTAATTTTGGGTATTTTTCTTAATAGAAATAAATAGAACACTTTATTTGTGAGAATGTCAATTATAAAAACAATTTAAAAGTAAATAATGGAAATAAAATGTGTTTTTTTTTTTCCTGATTGGCTTGTATTTTTTTCTTGTGTATTATGTGATCAGCAGGGCCATCTCAAGCCACATTTGATTTAGTATTCTCACTTAAAAAAAATAATATTGGAATTAAATTGGCTGGTAATTGTTTCCAGGGAGCAGCTCAAAGGATAAATGTAAGAAGGAAGACAGAAAATGTATTTTTTTTTTATGTAATGTGACTCATTCAGGCTTACTTGAATCACAGGGGAACTTTTGAAAATATTGCTTATTTTAATTTTTAATTTTCTTGGAGAACATTATTACAGTGAAATAGTAACTTTCTAAGATCATAGGCAGATTTGCATTATCTGCTGATGAGAAATCCAGAATTTGTAAGGCAAATCCACTCAGATGTCCCTTGTCTGATATTAGGAGGCTGACCATCCTTTTCACAGTGGCATAATTCTGCAAAAGAAGTGACTCCAAGTAGAGAATGTTGGTGTGGTACTAGCATTCTGGGTAAGGAGTAAGAAGCTTAAGTCCTCAGTTTGAGAGGTTTATAAGAAAGGGACCCTAGGGGATTTAAGCCACTGCTTAAATTAAATTAGCCTTAGTTTTTTTGGCTGGATTTTTTTGTTTGTTTGCACGAAGAGGTTCCTTTCTGGATAATCTAGAAGTCTTTAATACAGAATAAACCCTATTGACCTTAAAATTAACTTCATATGTAGTGAAGACTTGAAATAGCCATAGGATTCTTTACATTTCAGCATAAGCTCTACTAAAAAGAGGTCTGAAATCAGATGTTAACTTACTTAGGTGTGCTCGCTGGAAAATTCTTAAGAACAGAGAATACTGATCCCAGTGGTAGAAACAGACCCCGACAGATACAAGATTTTTGGACAAATGAACAGCATGAGAAAAGATTTGGGATGGAGTCATGACCCTTTGAATGAAATAGTTACCAGGTAAGAAGTGCAGTGCTGGCAGAACTGCCTGGTTTAGTCATCTTAACGAGGTAACAGCTTTGCTTTTCTGTCCCAAACGAAGTACACTGGGGGGTAAACTGCATATAGGCAGGAGCATGACTGGTTTTTACACCAGCAGTTTGGGGTTAGCAAGTTTTTGGTAGGGTCCACTGTATTATTTGGAGGGGAGAAAAAATAGTCCTTACGTGTGAAGGTCTTAGGATCCAAAAAAAAAAAATGGCAACTGAAGTTGACAGCACATAATGTATTGACTCCTTGCAGGAAACAGGACAATTTCAAAAATAATCTTCTGCATCAATAGTTGGCAGAATGATTTATTTCTCTTTAATGTAACACAATTATGTATGTTCTGGGCTTTCTTTTGTAGTTGTGTTTTTCTTTTAAGGCTGTGTAGGGAAGGGTCTAAGTGAGCCTGAGCTCCTAAGGATGCTCACCACTGCTGAGGGTCTGTTCTCTACAAATTCAGTCTTACTGAAATTGTATTTTTCTCTGTGATGTGTGTGAATTCTGCTCCTGTAGTCAACTCTTGGAAAATGAATACTGTAAGCAGAAAAATATAGTTGTTTTTATGTTTTTTTAAAAATGCAACCATTTGCTGCACACTGGATTGTTAGAGATCTATTCCCTGTACTGAATAGATTACTGGATATTTAGGGCTAGCTCCTAAAATGCTATTTCAGATTTTGTCTCATTTATCACCTCTTTATATCTGTAAATGAAAATATATAACTATTGCATTTTTTGCAATTCCCAAAATTCCCTCAAGGATGCAGGCTTTCCTGGGTGCTGAATAGAAATGTTCAAGCTGAAAAGAAAAAAAAATGGTATCTGTGGTTGCACAGATGGAGCAAAAACTTAGCCAAGGCTAAGCAATATGACAAAACTATATTAAAAAAAAAAGTATGGAGTGGCAAAACTAAACACTCTGACTTTTTAAGGACCTCATTCCTTCCTCCTGTAATAGTGCAGTTAAGAGAAGTTTTGCATCATGAGCCATACTGGGGAGTGATATCACTGGACAAAGCCATGCTGACCAACCTATACTACTTTTTTGTTGTTGTTTTGTTTGTATGTTGTTTTTAACAAAAAGGTGAGGATGGGGCTTTTAAAACCTGGTTAAATAACAGCACCACAGGATGTGCAGCCAGTGGCTCATAAATTATAACTGCTTCAAGCACTGGTTGAGAGAGATCGTGTGTCACAAGATTGCCCAACATCTGGTTGAGAATTCTTAACTAGCAGAGCATTTAATCACATGCTTGACTTAAAATACAAACACTACTACTGTTGTTGAATAGGTACCTAAGTCCTTTTTGAGGCTGATGGCAACATATGGCTTGAGCTTGAATCTACAGAAGTAAAAAAGTGAAATCTCTGTGATGTCTCAGTACAGCTGGACCCTGCTGAACCCCTCCTGGGATGTGGCTGCACTGTAAGTGAAAGCTGGATTCAAGCAGCTCCTTTTCATTTGTTTTCATGAGGTTGTGGCTGTTTTCCCTTTTATTGAGAGGATAGCTGGGAGATGTGTGTCTACCAGCACTTTAAATTGAGTATCCTCTGAGGATATCTTGCATTCTCAGAGGCTTAGAGTTTCTCTGCAGTTCCTCGCTGCTGCTGAGTGTGGGGCTAAGCAGCAGTTAAATCTAGAGGTTTTTAATGATGAAATGTAGTTGTAACTCCAGGGAAGCATGTAAAAGAGCAGCTTTCTTTTAAAAGCCATTAGCAATATAGTTAAAGATAATGTTCTGAATATTAAAGTAAGACCCATTTAGAAGTGGTTTTGGTGCTTCAGAGGGTGGTTCAGAACATTAGAAGTCGATTACAAGTCAATCTGATGTGTGAGAATTTGTTGGCCTCTGCTCCCATAGTGAAATAGCTATCTTCATTCTGAACCTTGCTGGCCTTCTTTGTTCAAGAAGGAATGTTCTTGTAGAAAAAATAGGAATGCACTACTTGCTGTTGAGCAGCTAATTAAACATTTTTATGTGCAGCAGATGCTGGATGGCGTCAAACCCTCCCAACCTTTCAACTGTTTGTCCTGCTGCCAGTGGACTTGGGCTTTCCCTTCACAGGTGTTACTTTACTGCAGAGCTGGCCTGTAACCTGAACTGGCCCTGTTTGTCTTATGTGGCTGCAGGACCCATTGCATATCTTCATTTGGCCCTATGAACTTTCTTTGTGTATAGCAATATAATGGGTCATTTCTTGCTCTTTGGAGAGAGTTTTGCAAATCCCAGTTCAATAGTTGCTAGTTTACTCCATCTGTTGATACGCTGCCAGTGTTCAAGTCTGTGCAGTAAATCTTAGTTAGACATAAAAAAGTCCTTCCTCATCATCCATATAGGCTGAAATCTTAAACTGTAGTCTGTTCTGTAAATCATTTATCTCTGTGCTTTTTAAAAAGTGGCCTACCTTTCCCCTTGAGGCCATGGGTCTTGAATGTATTTATTTTTTTGGCAGAGAGCCACGAATGAATCATAGCCTAGAGCAGCTTAGAGTCTGAACTCCTCTCCATTGTTAATATAAAAAACTTGATGCAGTTGCTACACTGTTATGCTACGTAAAACTTTTAAGAGAAGAGAGATTGATTTCAGACTTGTTAGTTGCTTTTGAAGTTCCTCAGCAGTATGTGGGAATGATTTCTTATGGTTGTACAGCTGTAATCCACTAAAATAACCCGTGATTGTTGCATGGGAAGTTAGTACATGGGAACATGTTGCTGGCTCTTTGTCATGACGAGGTGTGTTTGTTCTTTCGTGAAAAATAGTCACTTTTCATTCCATTTGTAACTTTCCTGTTTATTCCATCCTGCTCTGTTTCCATACTCCTTTATTGTTTTGTTATTTCTGTTCCTCTTCTTGACTGAATTTCCAAGTCTCTCATTGTGTTCTTCAGACATCTTTTTGATTTGGCTGTTCCACCCTGGATACTGTTTCATGCTCCATCCCCTTTTTTCCTGTGTATCTGTGCTTTCATTCAAGGCAACCAGGTAGATGATTTATTTCCTGATGTCTTAAAAAACTTCTTTGCAATGAAGAGCCTGGACCAAATCAAAACTGCTAAGGGTTTCTGTAGGTGAGTCAGCAGCATGGGCCTAGCTGGCTCTGAGGTCACCAGTGACAGTGAAGTATGTCACTCACTATCTCATTCTTCAGAGGGAATAAACTAGATGACACTGGATGAATGGGACATCAAAATTTGACTGGAAACATAACCACAGATTCTGGCTTCCACTTCTCTTTTAGTCTTTAATCTCAGTATTGTGTCCCTTATTAACTTGCCTTCTGTTGTGAGCAACCCATTTGGCTGCTTCTAAACTTAAGATTTGTTGAGTGCATAAAACTACCACAAGGGATGCTGACTTCCTGCATCAACATGTGTAAGATGTGGTCTTTACTGCTTGCTCATTTCCCCTTTTTCCAGGTATTTGAGGAGTGAGTTCATCCAGGTGGCTGGTTACGACCCTTCAGATACCAGCTATATCAAATGCACCTGACTTTGTCCCGACTGCACAGACTGTATTTCTCACCTGTGCCTCACTGAGATTTCTCCTTAGATTGGTTGACCTTCAGTGTCAGTGGATTTGACTAACAGATGGAGGGTAACAGCTGCAGCCTCCTCATAAACAAGGTGCCTCTAGGTAGCATGTGGCTGACCAAGTGTGATTCCCTTCTATTAGAGAGCAGGACTGTAGTATCCCAGAGCTCCCTGATGTTTGCAACAAACATCTTTGCCAAATTGGGATGATAAAGATGGGTATGGAGGCCAGCATTCCTGGGCGGTTCAGGGAACTGAACTGTAAGGTCTCTGTTCTTTCAATTGAGGAGGTAATGGTAGAGCCTGTTCTGACTTGGGAAACTTTAGAATAAACATAGCACTTGGTGAGTGTCCAGTAGAGGGGGATCCAAGCAGGGTTGTGACTCATGCCTTTTCCCAGCAATTAATTTAAAAATAGAATTGAAATTGAAATATGCTCTGAAGGTCAGAATGTCATGTCAGTGTGTGTCTGTTAGTACTTCATGGGTGAGGTGTTCACAGAGGACAAACGATTCTTCATTTTCAAATTCACTTCTGCTGTCCATTTGTTTACAAAATTAATTTTCTTTGTATAGCTATTTTCTGGTATATTTTTATTTGAGTGAACAGCTGCTCTGTCACTCTTGATACTGTGGTTTCATAAAATTTTGCAGTGACCTCACTCACCTGTTTTTCTAGATAAAAATCTACAGCATGGTTGCTAACTGATCCTGAACTTAATCACTGCTCTAGGGAGAGGCTGTAATCATTTTATTCTTGCATGTTTTCACCTCTTACTCAGAGTTCTTAAATCAGAAATGTTCAGAAATGGATTAAGTTTTAGTACAGGAGGATTGAGACCATACATTCTGAAATTATTCATAAAAGCTTCAAATATTTGAGTTACATCTTTAGTCTAGGAGTTTCCATGTCCTTTTTGCCTTCAGAATCCAGCATTCTGCCAAAGCCTTCTCATGTAAACTGAGTGCCTGGTCTGACTGTTAGGCACATGTTTTTTTCCTGAGAAAATGCAAGTCATGCAGCTGTAAAGACCAATATTCTGATCTGACTGAAATGTCGTGCAAGTGTAATGACTGGAGAGGCTTCTTCCCTTTAAAATATGAGTAGAATTTTATTCTTAGGAGTCTGCAACTGTAAGGGACTGGCTTTAAAAAAAAACAACACAACACAGCCAAAACTCAAAAACCCAGAGCATCATAGCACTTTCTCTTTGGTTCTTTCACTTGCCTTACTTGTACAGTGACACCTTCAAGATTATCTCCCCTACTCAATTAAACAAGCTGGGGAAATAGTTCAAAATGTCATTTTTGGTTTATTATTTTTTTTTACTTCCATGAAATCTATCTGGCTCTCTGGTACACTTGGTAAATTCGAAAAGTTGTGTTCCCACACAGTGGATTATTTTTTTAATCTCTGCCTTCTGCCAAAGTTTCTCCAAACCTTCTATTTTAAAATCAGCAGTGAAGCATGAGAAGGGGGCATTCAGTGGTGTTTTTTTGTTTGTGGTTTTGTTTTTTTCTTTTAATGTTGCCATCCTCGAGTTGTCTTTCTCTTGAGCAGTGATGAAATGCCTGGGTTGCTCCCTCTACAAGACAATAGTGAAAGCCAAAAAGAAGCTTCTTAGAATGCTTCAGCAAATGGTGCAGGAGGGGAGGAAGGGCTGATACAAAGCAGCCCACCAGGGACTGTCTCATGATGGTGTTGCAGTGCATTGGCATGACAGTCTGGGGCAAGGCTTTTTCAAAACAAATTATTTTCACAAGAAAATCTAGCCAATCTCTTTTTTCATTTTTTTCTTTTTTTTTTTTTTTTGTTTTCTTTATTTGTTTTGTTCTTGTTTGTTTCTTTTTGTTCCCATTGTCTCCCAAGTCTGGTGTTGGGACACATGTCCTAGGTGATGAGGTTGTGCACCTTCTGCACACTCCTGGCTAACTCTGACCCTGCATCCTTGGATTACAAAATGGCCAAGTAGAGGACTGAGTCAGTAGCAATTTGACAGTTTGAAGGTGAGTTTGTACAGAGAACAGCAGTGATGTAGTTTCATCATCTATGCTTTAAATTCTTATGACATTTTAAAATGGGTTCTATTTAAAGGTTGTACTTGCATAGGTTCTTTTCAAGTAAAGCATCTGTTTTCTTCTGCTTTACTTTTGATTGTTTAAAGAAGGTCCTCTCTGTTCCTTGGCTAGTTTATTTGTGATGAACTTCAGCAAGATTCTCTTACCAATATCAAAATGAAAATTATTGTATTAATTGTGTTTGAAACAGCAGAAAAAACCCCAGACCCCCAAACCCTTCCACTCTCTTGAGGTCATGACTGAAGTGCTCTGATGACTGCTTGGTACTCCACTCATGGTAGCACAGCTGCCCCAGTGTTCCTGTTCCTGATGAGCCTGGGGACTGTGGGCAGCCAGGCTCTGCTGGGGTCACCTGCAGCCTTCTGCATGCCCCTCTGCAGTACCAGTGGTGAGGGCACATCTGGAAGCCTCAGGAGAAGGTTCCACTTGTTCTGATGACATCCCTGACCTTCATCTAGAAATTGCTAGGATTTAAAGTCCTCAGTAATTACCAAGGTCAGACTGTAAAAGCTACAAAGCTTTTGCACAGAGAAACAGTATTAAAGCTGGTGCAGGTGTTCTTATCCAAGAGATGTGACTAAACTTGATCATTCCAGTACAATTCCCTGGTGCATCTTTGAGCTGATAGATGAGGATATTTGAAAGGACTTTCAACAGTCTTTTGGTGTCCAATTCCTTTAGGCAAGCATGTTACTTTTGTCCAGTGACCTACTGCTGGTGTCTTTGGTTTAGAAGAAATTCTGGTGACTAAATAACCTTTTCTAACAGCCTTGAAATGTAAATTATGTAGCTTACAATGAGTTAGTATGACAACTCTTAAAATAATTTCACATCTAATCATGTTCATGATTTTAATGGTGCCAGTTGAATTGTGGTTTCTCTTGTCCTAGTGGAAGTTAGGATACAAATCTAATAGGGAGTTAAATCTATTATATGTATGTTTACTGCACAAGAAGAGGGAAGAATCAGGAGAGAAAAAAAGTGTATAATAAATAGATGGAAATACTTATTTACATCTGCTTGTCACTGATTATACTGACCTTGCTTTTACGTTGAGTTTGACGTTCAGAGTTTTCTGTGAACCAGTTGTGGTGATTTTACTGGTGTTTAACAAAACTGTAGCAAGTTAAAACCAATGGGTTATGGCCAAAAGGTACTTTTAATTTGTTAATCTGACACTTTTTTTTTTCACTTGTTCAGCTGTCTTGTCTGTCTTCATCTTATGGGAACCTCCATGGGGTGGAATCTTCTCTAGAACAAAGCAAGCAAAAAGTACTTGTGGTTAAATATTCTGAAAAAACAGTTAGTGGTGTTCAGATTTCTGTTCAACTCTGGAAGTACCTCATTGTTTGCTTGAAGATGCTGCTGCTGTTACGACCCTGCGCCAGCTGAAATTATACTGTCTCTTTTAATCTTCCTCTGGATGGTGGGGCAGGCAATTATGAGGAGGGCAAGCTTTGTCTTGAAGCAGGTAATAAATAACCATCTCCATTGACTTACAGTTTGGATCAACTTGTCTGTCTGGAATTACTGCAATTTAATGCATTCTGGTCTAATGAAATAATAAACTATATTAAAAAAAATGTAAAGTGCTTTTTAAAAATCCTATGTGCTACTGTGTTTTTGAATTTAGGTGTGTTTTTTTTAGAAGGTAGCTTTGAGGTGCAGAGCAAATGAATCTAGATTTTTGCAGGGAAGAGTTTTTCAGTTCAGAGTTTAACAGTGTTAACATTGAAGAAGAGATATTTGCATGTGAGGGTCCTTAATTTTGTTTGTGATAAAATGCATTTTGAGATATGATTTCTAAAAGCTGCTGTCATTTGGTGTAAAATGAACCTCTTTTATTAAAAGAGGATGTGGAGAGATGGAGGTATGCATTGTAACTGTCCTGACAGATACTGTGATGCAGTGACATACTTTATTTAAGCCTGTGTCAAATAATGATGGTTTGTGATAGCTTTGGAAAAAGTGTTTGCTTTGGGGGGTTGGACTAGGTGATCTCCAGAGGCCCCTTCCAAACCCTGCTATTCTGTGGTTCTGTGATTTTTTTGGCACAAACTTAACCATCTTCATGCAGAGTTTAGTATATCTTGGGCTTCTCTTCAGACTTCAGGTAATGTCATGTGTTCCTGGCTCTTGTAACAGAAGTGTCTGTGTTGTTGCTGCTGGAAAACCAGCAGTGAGATTGCAGTAAGAAATTGGAAGAACTCTGATGAATCCCTCTCTGACAGGCAGGGAATGCCAGCTGGCAGATTACTCCCTGAGACAGGCACCTAGAGAAGAAAGAACCATCTCCTTGAGGCTTTACACTTGTGTTGCTGATTGAAGCAACACACAAGGTGTGCCCCTGCTGCTAGTCTTACAAGCTGAAATCACTTGAAAATAGGGGAACAGAGGAGGTGTGAGCCCGTTTCCATCCTTAAGGATCCATGTCTAGTTAGCAATGAAGTCTCTCACAACCATATGACATGTTGCTGCTGTGGCCCACATCTAGGGAGACACTTGCCTAAAGCGTTTTTAACCAACTGTTACGATAGTGGAAATGTTTCATTTTCTTAGTTGGTCATGGAAAAGATGTCAGGTTTAGTATCAATCATAATTACAATATTAGTGGTTGAGTAGGGTCTGTAGGATCTCCCTATAGACTGCAAACTGCACTTGATATAATACCTTCTCCCTCTCCCACCTCTGATTTCAGGTCCTTTCCCTTCATACTAAAAAAAAAAAAATAAATCTTAAAACAGGTTGTGAAACTGTGGTAACTGTTCAAAGAAATCTCTCAAAATGTACCCAGAAATGATCTAGCAGCTTTTGTTGCTCATGAAATGCTGGTGTCTCTCTGTGAACCTGTGCTAGCACATTGTTCTGTGGGCCCAGTTGCCATGGGCTGCTCCACCAACTCAGGGTAGCAGATCTTTGTTTGACAAGCAGCCCCCACAGCAGACAAGTTAGGAGATGTTGCTGACACGGCTGCAGCTGAGTTGTGCACGGTTGTGCACAATCCTGGCACTCTCACACAGTGGTGAAACCACCCTCTATTGCATTGGCTCTACTGTCTGGAGAATGTCACTCATTTTTCAGTGGTGAATGTACATACGGTACAGGAGTGGCAGCTGGAGTCTGTCCCAGGACGGGAATCATACCTCAGGCAGTCAGTCAGTTTTTTGTGTTTCAGCAAAGGATGTTTTTGCTGGTATCTGAGTCAGCAAAGAGCCTTTGCTGCTTGGTTATGAAGTACCTGCAAAATCAGAAACAAATTTTAACACCCGAGCAAACCAAATAGGTACAAACCAGATTGGTTTTGCTTTACTTATTTGTGAATTTGCCTTTCGAACAGCTTGGCTGAGCTTTAGCATGTGATGAGTTCAGCAGCTTCAGCCAGGTTTTCTTGCTCTGTGTCACCTGTTCAGGTTTGCTTCCAAAGATTTCCAGCATTTGACAACTCACACTTTTTCATTTATTTATTTATTTATTTATTGTATTAACAGACGTTGACACCTCAGTGCAGTGGGGAGGGCTGTCTGTGCTAGCAGTGTGTGGATGGGAATGCACGGGTTCCTCCTTCCCAGAAAGCTGATGTTCCCTCAGACTCTTCAGATGTTTCATAAAACCCTGCTCTAAATCTATAGCTGGGAGCTGTAATAGCTTATCCAAAGGATCAAAAGCTGTTTTGACCTCTCCTTTCTGGAGCTCCTCCTCATCCCAGGAGCTCTGTCTCTTTAAACAAAGAAACCCTTCCTGCCTCTTTCCCTCCAGCAGTTATAAACAGGAGTGGCATGCTTTTTTTCTTGAAGATACATATTAAGAAGGCTTGCGATTAGTCTGGAGCAGTTCATTCTCATGATCTCTTTCAGATCTTTTTTCAGTGCTGGTGGTTTAGTTTGTCGTATTTCACAGTATCGTTCTTGTCCGGTATTTTTATTTTTTTGTCTCAAATCATGTTTACATTACTATTTTGACTACCATTTTTCCAAATATTAGATCATCCAACTCCTGCTTGCTGGTAATGAAAATATTTTCCACTAGTTTATTAATACAATATCAACTTCTAAAAAAACTATAATCATACCATCTTATATTGTTATAAATACCATAGTTCAGGAGTTTAAAAAATGTATAAAATAATGTTTGTGGTTGTTGTTAGGTTATTTGCCTTTCAGTTTTTTAGCAACTGAAATAATTGTATTAGATAGACTAAGTGTGCTGAGTCTGGATCTGGATTCATTTAGTGTTTGGAATGTGTTTCTGGCTAGCTTTGGATGGCCCTGAGATCTCATGACCTCTCCTTTGCAAGGATATGAAAATACTTCAGTATCAGTGATTCTTGCATGATTCTGGCAGATATTTTCTTTTTAAATTGGAGCTGGACAGCACAGCCCCTCACGGGCTCTCACCCTCTCCAGGAGTCCACCTGCTGGGTGTGCGGGTCGATCCCTCCCGCGCCACGGGCTGGGCTGCAGCTCCGGGTGAAGGGGGCAGCTGTGCTCCCTCCACTGCTGCACTCGGATCCTGTCTCTTGGTACCTTTGTTTCCTTGAGAAAAGGCAGTTTTCTGCCCTTTATACCCTTGTGCCTTTACGTCTCTCTTGCCGAGAGAAGGGAGGAGCAGCTGGTGAGGAGCGTCGCCTTGAGCAGTCATGGGGACACTTGGCATTTCTGTTCTCCTCTGCTCTTTTCAGGTTCCACCACCAACCTGCAGCCCTAAGGTGCTTCGTGGTGAGACTCGGGATGATCTCTTGTCCCTTTCTGTCCCATTGCAGTGGACTCCCAAGACCTATCTGAGGAAACCTCAGTTTCTTGTGGCATTTGGGAAAGTAAAATGTAGCACTGTGGGACCTCATTCTCTAGAATATGAATGGTGGTCACAGTGGACAAGAGGACATGAGCACAGTGTGTCTTTCCTTCATCCTCCTACTAATCAATTTCAGTTAATTTATGCAAGCTAAAATGCCTGTTGCAGAAAACAGCATTTCGAGGCTCTTCAGGGGACCTTGGTAAAGTCTCAGCTTCTGAGTGGTGCTTTTTGCATCTGCACGAGCTGCCTGACTGTTCAATTTCAGGAAAATCACTCCAAACAGGCCGAGTGTTTTTAGCAAGCTGTGCTCCAAAATACCTTCAGTCTTGACAGTGTCAGCCCTGGAAAGCGCTTTGCTGCCAGGTGGTGGGAGTGAGTGAGGATGAGCTGGGATCTGGGGTGCTGGGGTCCCCAGGGTGGGGTGTGTTTGGTGCTTTTTTGCAGGTTCTGAAGGACAGGGTCCCTCTGGCAGACTCGGCCCTGGGGTAGGTGTGGGTGGGAGCTGGGGCAGGGAGTGTGGGAGAGCAGTGTGTTGAGCACAGCCATGACTGAGCTGCAGGTTCGCACAGGCTGGCTTGGTTTGCTCACAGGGCTATAAACAGGCAGCAAGGAGAGCACCCGAGCCCTTCAGACCCAGTGTCTTCAGGCCGTGCCAAAGGGGGGGACAGGATCCCCCCCAGTCCTCCAGCCTGCTCCGCGTGGCACCCACCTCTGCCCCGCCTGCCTGGGGGGCTGCACCTGCGGCCGTGCCCAAGGGTGGGGCCCTCTAACCTGACAGGCACGTGTGTCTGGCCTTGTTCTGAAGAGAAACTTGTGTCTTGTTCTCCCTGGCTTCTGGAAAACCTTCCTGCAGGGTCCGTCAGAGCCGAACCGCTGGGTCAGCGCTGGCCCGGGGGCGGGGGCTGACCGAGGGGTGTGGCCCGGGGGCGGGGCCTGGGGGTGGGGTGTGGCCAGGGGGGCGGGGCCTATCAGAGGGGGAGGTGTCATTAGGGGGCGTGGCCTATCCGAGGGGTGTGTTGAGGGGGAGGGGCCTGATCGAGGGGTGTGGTCTGATGGGGCGTGGCCTGTCAGGGGTGTGTGTTGAGGGGGCGTGGCCTGCCGTAGGGGGTGTGGCCTTAGGGGGCGTGGCCTGTCCCGCCCCTCTCCCGCTTCCTCCGCGCGCGCGCGCGCCGCGCTCTCCCCTACCTGCGAGGATATGATGTCAGCGCCTCATTACCCTAATTATGCTGAGCTCATAGCTGCCCCCAGCCAATGGGGCCGCCCCGCTCTCCCCACCTGCTAGGAGGAGAATTCCATCATTCCTGGGATTCCTCCCCGGGCCCGTGCAGCCAGCGCTGCCGGGGCCAGCGGTGCCGGGGCTGCTCCGCCCCGCTCCCGGCCCCGCTCCCGGCCCCGCCGCCCGCACCGACCGCGCAGCCCCCGCCCCGGCCGCGGAGCCCGGCAGCAGGCTGGTGAGTGAGGGAGGGAGGGAGGAGCGGGGCCTGGGGCCGCGGCTGGGAAGTTCCAGGCGGGAGGACGGGGACAGGTGCCCCGGGAAGGCTGCGGGGAAGCGGGAACGGCAGCCCCGGGGGAGCGGGGAGCGCTGGGCGGGCGGGACGGGGCAGCCCCGGCTCCTGGTCTGCGCTTGCGGGACTTTTCCGCGGGGCGGTCTGGGCAGTTCCCCCCCGAGCTGCGGGGGCCGGGCCGAGCCGGCTGGCAGGCGGGCTGCGGGGCGGGAGGAGCCGCCGAGCTCTCCCGCAGCTTCCCGCGGGGGCAGCGGGCGGGCAGGACCGTGTGTGTGTGTGCCCCCCCAGGCAGGTTCGTGTCCCCCCCCCAGGCAGGACCGTGTGTGTTTTCCCCCCCGGGCAGGGTCGTGTCCCCCCCCGGGCAGGGTGGTGGCCGCTCGGAGCGGGGTCCCCGCACGCGTGTCCCGCCGAAGATGTGGCTGGGAACCTTTGGGAGACGTCCTGAGCGAAGTTCCCCTCGGGAAAGTTGTTCGGGAGCCGCAGGAGCAGGCAGGGAGTGCTGTGACTGCCATCTTAAATTCACACCTTGGCTTGGAGGGAGGGTGTTTTTCTCCCAGAGAAAAGCACTGGAATTTCATCAGTAGCCGAGGCTCCTGTGGTGAAAATCTTCCAGAACGAGCCCGAAGGGCACTGTTAGAGCTTTCGACTCTGCCTCTAGTCCTTTCTATTTTTAGAGCTTTTTTTTTGAATTTAGTCTTTAGCAGTGCAATTTCAGGCTGTTGGGTCCAGCTGGCTTTATGTTTCCCAGCTGTAATCAGAAGTAATGACTTTTCCAAGTCAAGCTGACTGTCCATGTCACCAGTGCACCCCTTTTCTGAAGGTGCAATGAATGGGGATTTAACAACCCGTTTCCACTGGTGTTTGTTAACCATGAAGCCAGCTCACTTTTCTTTTGCTCTGTTGGTGCTTCAGGATTATCAGGAACAAGAAATAACAGACTTTTTTTTTTTTTTTAATTAAACCAGAGAGGACTAACTGATCATGAGCTCCAAGATTTCTCCTGCAGGGTAACTTTTCTGATTAGATTTTCTCTGACTTTAAAGCAGTGAGTTTAAAAGGTGTTCCTCATAGAGGAGCAAACTGTAGGTTGTTAAAATGAGTGACGTGCTCTTTGCAGGCAGCCTTGGATCTAAAATGTGTGCAATCTGGCAGCAATCTGCCTCTCTTGCCTTCATGCAGAAACTTTTATTAAGGCTCTTCTGCAAACTTCTTCACCTGTATTTTCCCAGCTCCCTTCTTGGAAGGATATTTCTGGTGTAGAGTGGTTTTTGCTTCAGTTCGCTACCTCTCTTGTTGATGTTTGGAATCAGTTATAAGAAATACTCTCGGGCACAAGGAGAACACAGGTCTGGCCCCTTAGACTCTTGTACTGTGAATGCTTGCAGATTTTGTATTTTTGGTGCAAATGACTGGGCTGAAACGGTTGTTGCTGGATCACCAAGGCAGACTGTGGGGAATGGGGACAGGGTGTTGTGGTGCAGGGTGCTGAGTTGCTGCCCTGCCTTATCTCTGCTCAGTAAGGAGGCTGTGAGATGAATACATAGCTTTTACACCCACCTCACAGCAGGAATTACACTGGTGCCCAAGTGATGAGAACCCAGAAGTGGTGCTGAAAGAGGTAGAATAAAATAGGGGTGGTAGCTAAAGTGAGATGCAAAATCACTGACCTTTGGGGCATGTTAACTGAAGAAGCACATTGACATCATGAAGTGTCAGGAAGTTCTTCTTTAGGTATATGTAGCTTTGAGAATTAATACAATATGAAGACAGTGAGATGGTTAACTTGTTTGTTTTCAGATACATTTGAAAGTTTTATATTATAAAAGGGGGTTTTGGTTCAGTTCTTCTTACTATGCTTAGCTGTTCCATAATATGTTTGCAACAGAATGCATGACGTCTAGGATATATAACATTTAGCAATCTTGTATATGCAACATGTGGTCATGTTAGACTTTTCCACCTTTCATTTCTTGTGTTTGTTAGCTTTTAATTCAAGTACCATTGCTAATTCCTTTATTATTTATTATTATTATTCCTCTTGCCCTGTTAAGGAGGATTAATGCAACAAGAAAACAAAAAGCATAAGGTAAAATGCCAAAGCTTTGCTTTAAGCTTATAGTTTTCTGTGTGAGAAGTTAAATCTTTGTATTGGTTTTTTTTTAAAGATCTGTCTGTTCAAACTCATTTTCTGTATGCAAAACAAGCATGGAAAAAAAATCCCCACAAAGTACTGAATAAGTGTGGTTTTTTGTTTTGTTTTGTTTTTAAACAAAATGCTGTTCTGCTGATTCCTTTGGCCAAGTAGCCTGAAGTCACTCTGAAGGCTGTGAGCTGCAAATGCAGAAGGATGATCAGTGCTGCATGGTAATAAACTGAGCACCTACAGTTAACGTTTCCCAGGGGTATCTCACCACAGATTTATGTATCCACAAGCACAAGCTCTGATCTAGGTGCAGCTGAAGGAACTGAAAGGTGGTGTGGCTGTTGAGGACACACATCGAATACAATGTGCTTATCATTCTTATTCACAGTGCAGATATGCTTTACTCTCCCATATCTTAAAACATAAAAGGTGCTGACCTGGTCTGCATCAAACTTGCTCTATCTTACTTTACCCTGTAGAAATATTAATTGTGCTGATAAGTTGTGTCTGGATTTCCTCTCCAGTTTAGCTTGAATTCAATGTCATTCTCTTTCTCCAGGTACTTCTGGTTATGAATTTGACCTATTTGACCATCCTCTTCAATTAATCTTGTTTTCCCTGTGCTTGTGCTTATCTACACTTATTTTTGACCTCACTTTTGATTGTTTCTTGAGTGTCTTGTAATTCTTGTCTCGTTCTTTTGTTATACTGGGCTTTGTTTATTAATCCACTTCTTCTCCCTCCAACCATATATTTGTGATTTCTCCAGACACATGGATTCAAGCACCAGTTTTCTCTACAGAAGAGTTCAGTCTTTGTCTCTCCTTGGCATCGTGTAGATGTCTATCTCTAATTCACACTCAACAAGTTTAAGAGAGCTCTCTTGCTGGTGTCTGCCCTCAGATGTTTCTCATTAATGTGTTTGCAGAGGCTGCTGGCCCTGCTGCTGTTCTGGGTGTCACTCAGATCTGTAACACAAGTATCCTCATGACTCTGACCTCTCTTTAGATCTTCATCTCCAAACCATGTCAAAATTCTTCTCTGCACAGCATGTCTTTTGTACAGGCCTTTTGTTTTCCTCACCCAACATTTTCCTTGTTTCTGTCATCCAGCTTTGACTTGGGTTACTAGTTGAGAACCATGCTAGACAAAAGCCATCATTTCTCCATAATGGAAATTACTGCCACAGACATAATCTTTCATGTTTCTCTTTCCTTTCTGTCCCTTGACTATTGCCCATTAAAAAAAAATAATAAAAATACAAAGTTCTCTTTATTTCTAATCTTTCCTGACTTACCCCACTGTGATCAATAACTTCCATGGGATTGAATAAATGTCTCATTGTTCAGTCTGCAGTTGGTCTCTGGTGCCAGTTTCCCTACTGCCTGTTTGCTTAAGTTTCAAACAAGCAACTTTAGGGTTTTTCCCCAGGTGTTCTCCCTGATAGTTTGGAGGGTGCTGTGTAAATCCCTGAAATCACTGAGCTGCTCATTTTCAAAAGCTTTAATTTCTCTATGGGCTTCAAAAAATGCTAATGGGCTAGGCTGAGAGTGCTCCATATGTGCTTGGGACCTGCAACAGCTTGCAGAGGAGAAAGGAAAACAATGTGCTGTTCCGTTAACTAATGTGTTGCAGAAAAAAATTCATAGTGGGTCAGTGTTTAGTAACTCATTGGTCTTTTGGACGTTGTATCTTTATGATTTAACATTCTATGTCTTTGTTGTTTTCCAGAATGTTTCTTTGCTGCTGTTTAAGTGAGAGGACAGACTGGGGAGATGTTGAGTGGAAGCAGTAAATGATAAATAGAAGGACAGAGTAGGATATTAGCTAATATTTTCAATTATAATAGATAAAAATATCTTGAACACTTGTAAAAGTGCTTTTGGCTTCTGTCTTGTTTAACCTAACAGTTAAGGTTTTGTAACAAGGGAGATACTTATGAAACTGTTTCTGTAGTGTTTAAATTGTATCCATCCAGAGGAAGCTAAGTTTGTGTTCTTGTGCTTCAATGATCACTTGTCTTCTCTTATGAGGTCTGGGTATAGAGAAATACTTGCATGTGGGCTAGAAAGTTGTTTTTTGATGGGGGTAACTTACAAAAATGCAGCTTTGATTCAGGTTAGTTTCTGCTGCATAGATAGGTTTATGTGTCACACAGAGAATTAGTTGGCCTTTTTCAGAAGGCTGCTTTTGTGGTTGCCTTTTTTCTGTTGGAACCTTGGAAGCTGAACTGTTTTTTAATTTCTGAAGCATGACTCCTGAGAGTGGTCAGGCTGTTCTCTGAAGGCTCCCTTGGAGTAGCTGTACAGTTGCTGTTCTTGCCCAGGTGGAATTAGTCTTCTAAGCTTCAAACTGTCTAAGAGAGGATTCCTCTTCTCTCATTCCCATAGACAACCTTTAATTTATTTATTTTTTACCGTTACCCTTAACCAATTAGTTTAATTTAGGGATTTTTTTGTTTGTTTGTTTTTTAACCTAAAAATGTATAGCTCCTTGAGGGTGATTTTTGTAACTCTGTTGGTGTGCAGCATGTTTAAAAAATCCCAGCATGTATGGTGTTCCACCCTGGAAGTGACAGACCTCTGTATCAACAGCATCCCTTCACAGAACCTCTTGAATGGGCACAACATTCTTCACAAGACCATAATTCCTAGAGGATCACTTTTGCAGCTCTCTTGTGGAATGAACTTTAATCATATGCAAAGCTACAAAACTATATTGAGGCCAGTTTGAGTGAAGTTGTTTTTAAAGTGTCTAATTTCCTGAATAAAATTAAGACTTGGTTCCTGTTTCCTTCTCTCAATGTGGACTTTTGTCACCAGCTAATTCTCTTACTAGCAGCATGTTTCGGAAAGGGATTGGGCATCTGCTACTCCCATTATTTGAAAATTAATGACAAACTGAAAGAAAACAACAGTTTGTTTTCAGTAAAGGACATCTTAATATCCTTTGCATTGTTCTTTATCAAGAGTTGACCAAAAGCTGTGTGTGACTGTCTTTGAAATTTAGGACAAAGCTGGTTAGTGCTAAATCCTGAGTTAGGCATCAGTTTGGTGCAGCTGCATCATCTCATCAGGCACTTCAAAATCTTATTTCCAACTGAATTTTTACCCTGTTAGAGGAATTTGTGTGACAGTCTGGGGAGAACAAAGGGTTTGGTTTGTTTTTTTGCTATTTTAAGCTTCAAGAAGAAAACCCCCAACAAACAAAACAAAAAAGAAATGAAGCATCAGGGTCTAAGTCTAAGGGATCAAAGGGGAATGATGCTGCAGGCTTCCAAATCTTTGCTTTGGTTTGGAAGAGAGTGTGGCCAAATGTGATACTAAGAAATATTTAGTGAAGACAGACTTAGTAAAAAAAATCTAAGGTCTTGTTTTCTAAAACCTCTTGCCCAGATGTCTTTAAAGAGTTAACTGGTTTTATAAGTTTAGATAAATTACTGTTCTTGAGCAAAAGCTGATTCTGACAGGGAGGGAGAATTCATGTTTTATCCTCAAACACTCTGCTTAGTTATTTCAAGTATGTCTCTTCTTGCACAGTTCTGTGGAGACGAGACTGGATTTCTTTATTGAAAATACATTTTTAAAACCTAAAAATACTTTAGAAATCCTATCTCTTAAGCTTAAAATCTTGGGTTAGTTTTAAAGTGTTTGACATTATTTAGAAAGAGAGAGGGAGGATAGTGAGGTTTATTATTTATAGTGCAAAGTCAAGGAAATTGCTTCCCCAACATGTGCTTGTTGTTAAGTCTATATACATGTGTTTGAGATTTCTGTAATTGCCACTATCTTTTTTTTTTACTTTTTTTTTCTTTTAAGATCACACTGTAAAGTAAGTTACAGTAAGCAGTTCTTCTGACAGAATAGCATGCTAGTTTTGTGGGGAGTTTTTGTTAGCAGTCCTGGGTTCTTAGTTTGTTCTCTTAACAGTTCAGTGTCTGCTCTTGCCTTCTTGTTTATGAACACATTTAAGTTTAAACCTTCTTACAAAAGCATCTCGACAACATGTTATTCTTTTCCTTTCCCTTTCATATCTTTTGGAACTTCATATTGGTACTTCTTTGTAAGTTTTGAAGCCTTCGTGTTGTGCTGAAATATGCATTTTTACAGGCTGGGGTTAATTTTTTATGGATGGGAATGATGTGTTGGAGGAAAGGGGTAAAATCAGCTACTGAAGTTACTGTTATACAAGTGGGAGTTTTCTGCCTGTGTCATTATATATACACATGCCCAGTGTTCATGAGGAAGAAAATGTCTTAAAGCCTATAAGCTTTAGATGATTCCACTTTGGGCCTAGGAGAGCAGGGAGTGCACATTTATAGAAGACTATGGATCTGAAGTAATCTTGTCCCCATGCAGGTAGCCAGGCCAGCTGTCCTCTTCACTTTAGATGAATTGCATCTTTGGATATTGCCTCAAGCAGCTGTTTTCTGGGATGGAAGGCTGGCATGTGGGAGGCAAAAATGGTAGATAACCCTGTTGCAGTGTATTTGAGTGGTGATCATTGATCGAGTACTGGAGAATTTGGTCTTCCAGGTTTTTTTGGATGAGTAGTTGGTGGGAAAGCTAATTCCAGTGTTTCCTTATTTTCACCAATGACTTAGTTTTAACAAATCCTGGGCTGGTGTAACAGGAAAAGAGCAGCAGAAGCCTGGGTTTTTGATTCTTTTTGCTGTCATGCTCTTGCTCGTTACTGCTCTCTGCTGTGTGCAGGCCATGAAGAAGTGGCTTACCACCTCCTGTGCTGTGGGGAGGGCTCCCTGAGGTTGCTCTTTGAAACTTTGACTCTCTGTTTTCCAGGATCCAGAGAGGAATGGAGACTCCATTGGATGTTTTGTCGAGAGCAGCATCTCTAGTACATGCTGATGATGAGAAGCGTAAGTCTGAGACCTCGTTCTCTGCTTTGCTGGATCCAGATGCTTTATGTTTGCTCTGTGTAGGATGTGTATTCTGGCTTTATCCATTTTGCTGAATCTAAGACCTGTAGAAAAAAAGTCTTCAGGAGCCCTCAAAAGGTCATCTTCCTCACGTGCAAAATCAGTATGTTGCAATTAAACTACTTAGTATGCAAGAGAGAATAATTCTTCTTATTTTTAAACTGAACTTAATTCATCTAAAGGTTCCTCTTTTTTCCCAATTGCACTTGCATTGTTAGTGGACAAAAAGTGCTAATGAAACTGCCCTCAAACTAAGGACAATTTGGGGCCTTACAGTCCCTGAGAATATCAGTTAGACCTCTTCTCATTTAAGAACACATAACTGGGTGGGCATGAGTGGGCTGCAAAGATTCCTTTTCAATGCAAAAAAAACCTGTTGCCCTCAGTAATGAGCACTTCATTTTCCTTTCACTGCCACTGGAAGGTGAGTACAGGATGTTAATGCAGTAAATGAGGTTGGTTGCAGCTAGAGGCTCATGCTGCCAATCATTAGGGTAATATTTTTGCTTTGAGCATTCACAGTGAGTGTTTAAGATGGGTTTACTGCAGTTAGAATAAAATTATCTGTCCAATTGCAGTGCTGCTTTGTAAAGCAGATTGTTTCCTGCAAGCTTAGTAATAAATGTCTGTGTCAGTTTTTTTCTGAGTAGTGGAAGCTCTCAGGAGGTGTTTGTATCTTGGGTATCAACCTGAATAGATACTGACTACAAAAATGGTTCTTTGGGTTTCACTGTAGTAGGATGATTGGGTTGGTTGCTGGTTGTGGACTGTTTCTGGTAAAATGAACAGCCGTGGAAGTCCTTGAGGAAACAATTTCAACCCTGATTTTGGCCTGGGACATTCCTCTTGAAAAGTAACAGATTTGTAGAGAGGGCAAAACCCTAACTTTTCCACTAGATTTGAAATATATATTTTGAATATGTATTCTAAATTTTCTTAGGCTTAAATGCATTCTTCTTGGTTAGCTGTTTTAGCTGTTGCCTAAGACTAGTTTGATTTTTTTTTATTTCCACGGGGTAGGACTGCTGGGCTGGATGTAGAGAATGCAGGAGAAGTCTGGTTCAGTGCAAGTTGCATGTGAGGAAGCTGAGATGTATCTGGTTCTAATTTACATTCCTTTAGTCTTACCACTTAGACTTAATTAGATTTAGGCCACTCTGCAGCTTCTAACTTAGCCTGTCTCTGGGTTATCCTGTTGCTGTGCGGATCGCACACCAAGAATGCTCGAGTGTGAGAGGCTGCTCAAAGGAAGGACTGAGTAGTCTGGACCAGTCACTGAACTTGCTCTTTTTAGCACAACTGTTGTGGAAGAGGCACCAGCTAGGCCCCACTCTGTGGTGCAGAGTGGATGCAAACAGCTTGAAGTTAGTCTTAATTTTGAATTTAGCAATTATCCTTGACCTTCCCAGTAAAGTGCCTGGCACGCTGCTCCCAGAGTTTTGTCAGTGGGTCCTGTCTGTGTTTCTGTATCCCCTCTTTGCTTTGTCAACCAGCTAGAATTCTACACAGAGTTTCTGATACCCCAGTCATGACCAGGAGTGAAATAATTGCTTTAAGCCCCAACCCTCCCCCTTTTTTTTTTTTCTTTAAATCAGATGACTTTTACGTTCTCACTACCGAAACAAACTATTGAATTGATTTCAGTGATATTTCTTGTATTTAGGTAATTCATACACGTAATTTTCTTGTTGATTCCCCCCAGAAATTTCCAAGGGGTTCTTTCTGACATTTCTAATGTTATAATTAAGTTTTCTGCTTCCAAAGTTTTGAATAAGGATTTCAGATTAATGTAGTTTCTGAAACATTTTTGCTAGAATAAAAATTTGTCTAACAGATAATTCCTGAAGCACTCTGTGCATTTCATGGTCAAAGTGTAATCTTATTATTGAATGGATAGCAAAGGAAATGTAGCTATATGCTGTCTTGACATGACAATGCTAGCAAGCAACTAGTGGGTAGATTCCACTAGTGAAATAATAAATCTGCTTGTTAATGTGATCCAGCTCATCTCAGATACTCTCATCTAAACTGTACGCTATGTAACAGTTGAAAAGTTCTAGTTTCTCACTTTTTAAAGATAATTTTAAGTGGTTGATGTACCTATTTTAACTATAATTCCTCAAAATTATTCCCTTTCAAAGTAGTTTACTGTTACATTTTTTATCAGAAAAACAAAGTTAATCTTAACACTTCTTTTCTGTCATCTCTTGTGAGAAGATGTTTCTGAAGTTAGACTGTGTGTGCTCCTACCCAAGGTGTAAAGCAAGCTGAAGTTGTTAGTGGTCTCTTACTCATGCATACCAGTAATTTTCACTACTTATTTTCTTGGCAACATTAGTAGTATTTGTACACAAGCCCTTGGTACTCTTGCAGACATCTTAAATTCCAAGCTCTCTCATCCTGATACGCTTTATTCTACACCTCAGCCTCAACTTCAGGCTAATTTACCCAGATCAGCAGCCTTCAAATGTATTATCTGAATCCAGGCACTGCAAATACAGGTGTGTGTTCAAAAACAAGGTTTATGTCCTGAAGCTGGTAGGAATTGAATTTTATTCTTGTTCATGTAGGTGTGTCCAGATGTGGAGTTTTACCAGTATTTATGAATTTAATTCTTTCTAATAGGAAGGAACATCTTATCTCCGTGGGCACTGACTGCAGTGCCCACAAATGTAAAAGTGTTGCAGTGTATATGCAAATCACACTCAGTTTAAAACAAATACCTTTAAACTTAACAGCACTTACAGAAGTGCATGAGGTATATGACTGCTCAGGTTTCTCAGAATGGTTATTGATTTCCTAGACAAGGATGACCTTGAATTGGTGTGGTTTGGTCAGTGAGGTTGACCCTCAGTGATACATTTGCACTCTGTGGTGCTTCCAAGTGCATCTCTGTTCTACTTCATGAACTATATTGTATTTTGACAATTCCCAGTTTAAGTTTCTGCACTTCTTATTGGAGAAAATGTATGGAACACATTTGGTTAACTGCTGTGTCATGGAAATGGTTAATTATGGAAAAGAAATTATTACTGTAGTTTTTTATTTGTAGCTGTTACCACTGTCAGGTAAGCAATTATTTAAGCTTCTGCTAAAGTGGATCTGAACTTCAGAAAAAACAGCAAAGCAAACCAAAAAAAGCTGGATGAGAGAAGACAGACACTCCTTTAGAAGTGATACCAGCTAAAGGAGAGGAGAGAGGTGTTTCTTAGTGGAGCTCCTTGCTTACTGATTGTCCAAACTTGGCCTTTCATTCAGTGGCAAGGAAGCACACAATGCTGCAATCATTAGGCACTCATTTGAAGGCTAGTCCCTAATTGCTTGCTTGTCAGTAGTGAAGGGAAAGGGCAGAGGAAGATCTGTGCCGTTCATGAGCAGCTGCTCAGTGCCAGAGTAGGTAACCTGCACAAGTTCTGTCTGTGAGTGGCTTTGCTGGGCTTTTTCAGTGCTTCAGAAGTGGGCTTTGTGTGAAGGGAGCACCTGTATGACCTCTGTCTCTGTGCAGTCTGCCTAAAGTCAGCGTGGTGGAAACCTTTTTACACGTGGGTTATTGTACAATTGCAAAAATCAAGTTTACCATGAGATGCTTGACACTATTGATGACTCTCTTGTCCTTTCTTCTTTCCCTATCCTTTTTGTAATGATTGTGCTGATTTCTCATACATTCAGGAATTAAATTAGAAGATCAACAGGTTAGGCTGACAGTATTTAAGAGAAGGAATTACTGAAAATACAGTTTTTCTTCATGTAATTGTGTTGAACAGCATGTGCTTAAACATTAAGGAGGATTAAAATTTTGTATTTATCTCATGTAAAAATAAGGGGTTTGGGAGCTGGTCTTTCTGTTATGAACAGAGTTTTAAAAGCCTAATCTTGTTATTGATACAATTGTGCAGGAAAATGTCAATAAGGACTTGCACGATGTGTTGGTAGCTCTGGTAGTTGCCCCCTGTGCTGGTTTTATAGTAATGCTTTCCTTACATACTTCCCTCCAGTATGCAAGCCCAGCTTAAGGATATGGGAATGAATGAGAAAATGCATGTTGTTTCTTAGTCTCTCAGGACAATATAGTGAAAAGTCTGCTGCTGGCAAACAGAAGAAAATCTGCTTCCACAAGGAAATGAAAGGTTTGGAAACAGCTAATAAATGGCACAATAAAATCTCAAATCTTGGGTAGTAGCTTTGCATTCTAAGGTGTTATACCAAACCCATTCCTCTTGAGTCCTGATTTCTGTTTTGACAAACTGATACAGGACTGCATTGGGGGGGTGGGGGGGGGGGAGGTGGTCTTTAATCAAGTCATGCTTCTTGCACATGTGCCTTCAGTCACATGCATCATCCCTGTATGCATGGAAGCCTGGAATTGCTATTCCACACTTGTTGCCTGTGAACACTGTTATTGTTTGGCAACAGTTTCTTTTATGTGGTTTAGTTTAATCCACTTCAAATAATTAAGCCAGACCATACAGTTGATATTTCCAGTACAGAAGAAGTATTGTGCTTTAAAATCCCTGCCCTAATCCACTTTGTAATAAAATCCTGATGTAGACAAGACCTCCAAATCAGTTTTTACTGTTTTTTCACTCGTGTCTATCAGTTCAGTCAGGAGAAGTGATGTTGTGCTGGCTGCCATCTCATTAATAAAGATGCGACAATTAGTTGTTTTGCATAGCTGATCCTGGAAAAGATAGTTCTGAGTTGAGAACAATTTATTATTTTTTAAATCTCTTGAAGAGGGTGGTGATTCTGTAAGCTTATTGTCTTTAGATACAAACCAAGCAATATTTATAGTAGGATTAGACTTGAATGTTGCTATTTGTGTTGAAGGTATTAATGATGAAATATTTCTAGCATCAGCACAACTTTTCATCCACACCACTGTTTGTTCAGTAAATGTACAACAAATGAGGGGCAGTGAGCCTAAGGAAGGATTTGACAGCAGTGTTTGCAGAAGTTGGAATAGCTTCCATCCTACATTGTGAGCATGTAAAGCAGCACTGAAAATATGAAAGATCCTGAAGAATTTTTGACTGACTAAAAGTGAGGATTTGCATGGTACTTGCTATAGGAATAAAATTAGTCTCGATGAGTTTAATTTGAGGTTTGTTTTTTTAGGGGGGGAGTTTCTCCTGAATTTTTGGGGTTTTTTTTGTTGGTTTGTGTTGTGTTTTTTTCTGTAGACATTCATCTGCTTCAGTGAAGTAGGGAACAGTGATAACATGTTTTTACACAGAAGTGAAATAGCAGTGTCCTGTCACTGTTCTTGTTTATTTTCTTTTTGCAACTTCACCCCATTCTGGGTAGAACTGGGAAGAATAACGTGCTTGGAGTAAGGATGATAAATATTGTATAGCTAAGTGTTACTTAAAGCAAGATGAAAAATTTCCAGTTGAATTAATCTTGTCATTTGACTTGCCCTCTGTATTTTTATGTGCACATAAAGGTACAAAATAGCAGATTGTGTAACAAAGAAATAAATGGAAAAGCCTTAGCTGTGTGTTGCAGTGCACAGACATTTCAGTATTCTCATTTATTGGGTGCTTGTTTTAGGGGTGGAAGGGAATCAAACTGGTTCAATATAGGCAACTTGGGGCGTGTTTAGAGTTCTTAGGAAATCTAAAATGTTCTTGTGTACCAAACCCTAATTCTCATTTAGACTGGTTTGATGGTAAACTGTTTTCTCTTCATGCTAGAATTCTTCATTTTGTCCCCAGTGATAAGTATAATACACCATAAGATTGCTCACAGGGAAACTATCCATAAGAAACTCCTGGCTTTGAAGAGTCTCACACTAGTTTCTGTCCTGTGCCTGGTGAGCTGGCAGTCATTGTACAGAACCTGCAGGTACCATGGCCAGCAGGGCTGACCATGTCACTCTCTGGTGGGTTCCCAACTTGGGCTTGATAAAAATCTCCCCCCTAATGAAAAGGTTGTACACGATGCTTCGACTAAGAATCTTGCTTCCTATGACTTCCAGTCAGTGGAGGAGTCATTTTTGATCTTCACCTCCTACTTTTTGTTTAGTAGGACCATACTTGCTGAAATCCCACTTGGCAACACAAGCACGTTAAGCCAGGTTTTTCTTTTGCATTCTGTAAATAATTGTAACAGTATTTTGTGTACATCTTGTTCTTCAGTGTTTTCAAAGTCTGGGGATTTTTTATATCAGAGTTTGTCAGCTCTTGGATGTCTTATTAACAGAGCCTTTGCAACCTTTCATTTAGGGCTTGATTTCTTCAGGCTTTTCCCTTATTAGGTTGAAAGGAGGGTGAAAGTGATTATTTCTCATATGAAGATAAGTGGACTGTCCATTTGGATGCTTATTTCTTCATTTATGGTAAATTAAAGTACTGATTTGGTTGTCTTTTTACCAGTTTGGTGACTGGATGAATCTGTCAGACAAAGAGTTAGGTCTTGAAAATTAGAGGTATGGTTAGACTGGTATTCTGCAACTCAGTGGAATGTCCTGAATTCTTTAACTGCAGAAATTAATGTTCAATTAAGCAATTGTATAGCTTTTACGAATCAGCAACTGTGCTTTTGGTCAGAGCTTATGTGATGTCTAGCAAAAGACAAATTTAAGATTTTCTGGAGGAAAAGCTAATTTCTAAGAAGCAGCATCAGTGAAAGCCTGTGTTTGTAATCCCTCAACATCCACGAGAGGTGTTAAAACCAGATTTGTCAGCTAGTCATTTACATAATGTTTAATCAATGGTAGGGGAAGAGGGGGTGTCCTGTTAGTTTTGGAGCAAACTTTGTGCATAAATCTTTTTTTCCTGAAAGGGAGGAAAGTATGGAAGTGTGATGTTTTAGTTTAGTAATAGTGTGATGGGAGAACGTATGTGGCTCTATCACTGAGGTGCAGCCTAAATCATCTGTTGAATACCAAGAGCTGTATGAATATTCTTTATGAATGCCAAGAGCTTTAAATAATAAAACTCTCTGAGTAATAACATGCATAGTGTTCTGCTTTTACATTTACGAACAGTGCAGACCAGAAAATACTAATATCTTCTCTGTTTTAAATACAAGTTAATATATTGTTTAGGAAAATGCCCAAACGACTAAATTCCTGACCTGCTTTTTATCTGTCATAAACCGTTGGCTGTTTGTATTACTCAGTATTTCACAGGGTAGCTTCCTGTAAATGGTGTCAGGGCCATTTATTAATTTTTAGGCATTTCTCAAAAGCGGGAGCGTTAAAAAGGATAACTGGTTGTTAGGGTTGTGGTGGTGTTGTTGTTGTTTTCTAAAAATGAAATAAAAAAATTAATCTTGCCTCCAGAAAGCTTCACCCCTTTTATTCTCAAGTTTATTGTAGCAAGGAAATAAAGAATGAGTAGAGTTATGTTTTCAACTTGTTAAATAGGCTGGAAAATGGGGCAATTGTCTGCCTGGCGCCTGGATGTGTTTGGATAGCAGCAGAACACCATTAGCACACTCAGTGGAGTGATGGTAATGCCTGCAGGAACAAAAGTGTCTAAACATCTTTTTCCAAAGATTTTACAAAACATTTGCAGGAGGCTCAGCTGCCTGCAGTTTGTAAACAGGTTGTAGCATCCTTCAGCACAGCAGATGTTGCTGCCCAAGCTGCAGCAGCTCAGGCAGCGGGCAGCTCCCCGCTGGACAGCACGGAGGTTCTTCCTGAGCCCTTTTTAGCTAATTGGTGAGAAAATATTGGTGGCAATCCCTCCCAGTGCATGATGTTTACAGAAACACTATCTCTTTAAATGCTGTCTGGTGAATGGAGGGGAAGGAATCTTCTGAGAAGAATGGAATTTGTCATCAGACACCAGCCATTGCTCTGAGAACTGCAGCTGACCCAACACTGTATTGTCATTGCCATAGCACACGCAGATCCCTGTGGGCCTTGCCAGTGCACGTGCTTCTGAAGAATGGTACCTTCTGAAATGCTGCACTTGGAACTTTGGCCTCAATTTGTCTATTTTACAATGATAGATATTTGTTATACCCTGAATTGTGAGACAATGAAGAGAAATTGTCCCATCATTAGGCTTTGGCTGTTCAGTTTTCCAGCAGTGGCTGCAACAGCAGCAATGGGCTGTTTTTTACAGCTCAGCAGAATATCTTGGCATGGGAAAAGCTGGCCCCTCTCTGGGTGGTGAATAGGATTTGGCTTTCTGCTTTTAAAAAAATACAAGTTTTTTCCTTCATTAGAAATACTGCAGGCTGTGAAGACTTGTGAAGCACAGGGTGCTTTCCCAGGATGTTCTTTCCACGTATTTAAGAACCCTGAGAATCCTGACACTTGGAAGTGCCAGTGTCACCCAGGAAGAGAGTATGCTCCTTTGGGGCAGAATTAGCAAGAGGAGAGGAGCTAAAATATTTCAGAAATGCTTTGGGTTCACTGTGTTTACTGCTGTGTATCTACTTCTCCTCATTGAATTGTTTTGGAAGGTAGTTAATTTCGACATGTTATCCATGTGTCTGGAAGGAGTTCTTTACAGCTTCCTTGTCACCCCTTGCCAAGAGCCATGTGTCCCTCCCTCCTGGTTCTGCCTGTCAGCTGCTGCACACTTGGGAGTGACTCAAATTCATTTTCCAGATGGCAGAGCAGGGCTTTTTGGGAAGGAGAATGTCTTCAGTGCAGTGTAGTAATTCCTAGTTTTGTTTATGCAGCCAGACAGTTCTGGGGGTACCTTTTTCTGTAAGCAAATTGAAAGATTATCTTTAAGCAAGTGAACTTGGTGTTCAGTTAGGGTATCAAAAACTCTATGCGGAAAAAAAGGTGATTTTAGTTAAATACATAGTTTTTATATACACAGTATGTTAAAACAGTATTTATGTTGTAAAGTCAAGTCTGTTAGAAGCAGTGCAGTGTTGACATTGAGGTGGTTCTATGCTATCTTAACTCCTTTCTCAGTCTTTAGTGAAATGATCATAGAATATTTACAGCTCTATTGTAAATAGAAGTATGCAAGTTCTTAGTTGCTGAGCACATTTGGTATTCTCTTTTCCCTTGCTGGGAGCCCAGCCTTCATATTGTGCCATTCAAATTCTCACCTAAAGTAGGACGGATCTCAACATGAGTTTTCCAGTCGAAGATGAGTTTCCTCATGAATGGCTTATGAAATAAAAGGAGGATACTGTCAATTATCACACTGTTTTACTAACTCATGCCTCTTGTTCTTTAAGAGGGAAGAAAGAAAAGAAAAAAGCAGCAGCACTTTGTTTCAGGCATTTTTCTTGCTTTTAATTTTTCCCCTCATTTTGCTGCTGGACAAAAAACCAATTGCTTGTTTAAGCAGCATTCTGGTTACAAATCTGCTGTGCAGCTCTAAACAACAGCACCAGAGAAACTTCTGTCATCCATAAGCTTAAAAGCAGAAATGCTTCTTATTTAGCAAATTGAAGAGTGAAGAGTGATTTATTACTTTCCTCTGGGTTTTTTTTTTCCTTTCTGTTCTGATTTTAAGCTTCCCAACACTTTCATTAAAAGGTCCCTGAAGCACTGCACTGTATTAAAAGAATGTTTTTGTCCATCCACTACAACAGTATTTGTATTAGGTGATAATACTTTCATAACACTGGAATTAACTTTGCCTTAGATCTATATTTATTGCTTTGCAAGAGAGAGAAATTATAAACAGCAGTGGGACAGAAATAGTCTTTTGTGTGTTGTTGTTTCAAATCAAATACTTTTAGTAGATGCACTAGGCTTAATTTTCCTGGGACTCTGGCAGTAGCAGTAACTGCCTCTGTTTTCCAGGCTATGCCCATGTTGTCTGCTAGGTTGATGTGGAAACACCTGTGTAACTTTATTGCTGTAAGTCTCTGGCCTTTATTTGCTTGCTTTGAGCCGGGTGTATCGGGCTCACAGTAACCAGAGAGCAACAGTTCGTTTGTGGCTCCATCTGTCTCTCCTGCCAGTTTTCCTCTCTTGATGCACCTCTTGTGTAGCCTCACCTGGAAAGCACTGGATCAGGTGAACATGCAGAAATGTTACTTTCCCCTCTGAGTTCACCTCCAAAGGATGGGATTGATCAAGGGCCTCTTTCAGTAGGATTTTATCCTCAGGTTTATCAGTAGGCACTAGATTGGTTTTCAGATACATTACAGTTCAGCAGTGTTGGTCTCTGATTGAAATCCATGAGCTCTCCATGCAGGTGCCTCCATCTTTGTGAGAATTTCTGAATTTATTTACTGCATAATTCTGGCACTTAGCATACCATATTGCTTTATGTGTGTCATATTTACCTAATCAATCTATTATTTTATTTTAAAGTGATGAGCTTTGTTTTTAGAAGTACAGTTGAGTAGTTAACTGAAATATGTTAACAATTTTATTACGGACTGCTGTAAGTGTTATAAATTGATAATGCTGCTTTTCTCCTGTGTAAAAATTGTGAAAAGCTTAGGCCTAAGACTGTTATTTTTCAGTGTTTGAATGTGAAGGAAAGTACTGGGTTTCCCACTGTTATTTTCTGTGGAAAGGAAAAGCAATTCAGAAACTTTCAGTCTATCCTTTTTACAAAAATCTAGATACGTGTTTTGGGTTAGTGGTGGCTTTTTTGTGGTTTGCTTTTTTTTTCTCTCTCTTTTTTTTTTGTAGAATAATGAGCTGTCTGAATCCTCTTGATTACAGAACTTGATGGTCTTTGAGTTAATAGCAGGGACTGGTTGGTTACATGAGTTATCTCGTAGTTCCAGCTGCTCAGCTGCGTTAATCCTTTGACTGAGCTTCTCATGACTCTCAACAGATGTTTTGCCTTTAAAGGTCAGTTTAACTTTCTGACCAGACTAGCTCCTTGCTTCCCAGAGTGTGCCAACATAGTTAAGAACTGGAATGTAGTTTGACATCAGGAATGAAATGTCATTAATTTCTTTTTCACTTCCTAAGTCATTCAGCAAAGCCTCACGATACCCACTGTCGTAACAACTGGCAGAGCCTATTTTAAAAGGGTAGTGCAATGTCAGAAGAGAACGGTTATATGAAGAATTAGAATGTGGTGGTATTCTGAATAGTTTCAGGCAGAATCAGAGAAGTTCTAGGTAGTGTATTTTTGTAATGTTTACTGGTATTACAATAGTAAATAGAAGCGTGGCTGTGCTGGGCACTGAAAACTATGCAGAACTGAATTCCTGACCAAAACGTATGGTATGCATATGTGTTGGATGCTAAAAACAGCCACAGAAGATTGGTCAGTTGATGGAATCAAACGCCATTCTTGAAAATAAAAGTGGCAGGAAGAATTTGCCCCTCAGAAGTCGAGAAAAAGACGTGAAGTTTCAGCAAATTGGACGCTTGGCAGGAAACTGTTGGCTCTTAAAATGAGAAACATTTGTATGAGAATGTATTTCAGGGCGAGTCAGAATGTGCTGGACTGTGCAGTCTGTCTTGCTGCAGCAGAGCTGAGCATCCCCAGCCTGGCCAAAGCCTGTGCTGGGGATTAGAGGCAGGTTTGTTTGGCTGATCCATGGGTCGTGGCTCATGGTCCCTTCTGCTGGTCTGGAGTCACCGTGCGGAAGAGGAACAGGGACACTGAAATCCTAGAATGGTTTGGGTTAGAAGGGACCTTAAAGATCCTCCAGTTCTAACCCCCCTGCATGGGCAGGGACGCCTCCCACCAGCCCAGGTTGCTCCAAGCCCCATCCAACCTGCCCTTGGACACTTCCAGGGATGGGGCAGCCATAGCTTCTCTGGGCAGCCTGTGCCTGTGTCTCACCACCCCCACAGCAAATAATTTCTTCCTGATGTCTAACTTAAATCTCCCCTCAATCCCTGCAAGTGCTTCATGATTTTGTTTCTTAAAGGTATCGTGGATTATGTGAAAGAACATGTAGTAGCCTTGCATGTGTGTGTTACTACTGTGCTTATTATGGTGTCAGTGGTAGGAGTGTCTACTCCATGATGTAATTTACAATGTCATTTGGCTTATGTGTATATGTTTTGTCAACCTACTGTGTGAAAATGTCAGTGTTTTATCACCACTAATAAAATAATGGTTAATAAAACAGTCCTGCACAACACTGGTTGCTCAGCCAGGGTCCAAGAACTCTATTGCATTCAGGAGAGGGAAAACTGGCCATGTTTCTTCATGTAGTTCTCCCTTCAGAACTTATTATCTCCATTTCTATAAGCAGGGAATGAGTAAACAAATTGTTACAACCACATGACAACTATGGTGTCATGCTGAAATAATAGCTTGAGTCTTATTTTGCTGCCTTTGTTCTTACATGCTTCTGTTACGGATTTCCCTAGCTAGGCTGTATTTCTATGGTGATCTGTTGATATTTGCATGCATATGCCTTTTGATAATCTGGCAGGTCTATTTTGAAATGATTTTTCATTCTCAGAAATAGGGCACAGTGGTATTAGAGCTGTTCCACTGACCTTAATGCAGTCACATTAATGCTGCTGTCTTTCTGCTTTCAATTGTACCCAAATATTAATTACTAATTAGAGGGAGATTGTGACAATAGAAGAATGTAGGTCTTCACTACTCCTTCTGGCTATTCCCTCCTAACAATCACCAATCTGTTCAAACAGACATTTACCCTCTTCTTACCTACTGCAGTTATTAAGTCATTTCTAGTTCCTTTTAAAACAGGACAGAAGTGCACTCACTGCTTTGCAGTCTTGTGCTAGAAAGAAGATGAGAGTAAAGGTTCAGCAAGGCATGAATAGGACAAACCTGAACAATTTTTTATGGGGTGGCAGAGCTGGACTTTGTGGTAGAAGAGAGTGGATATGGCTTGGGGAACCTCCAGCAGAGTATGGCCCTGGTGGGGCCTGCTGGAGGAGATATGAGTGTGGAGCTCCAGGTCAGCTCTTCTGGCTCAACTGGGAGGTGAGAAGTGCTGGGGGTTGTGCTTGACTTTATGATGGTTATAAAAAGCTGGAAGGGGATGTGGCACCAAGCCCTGAGGCAGTGGACAGTGGATAGCAATGAAGAGTCTGCTGACCATGTAAAAGAGATAATATTTTTCCAATGGTGCTGGTAAGATTTCAAGTATTTTTTTTTTTTCTTCAGACATTTTCTTAACCATTCTATGAAAAGATGGGGCAGATATGAAAGCTTCAGAAAGTCTATGTTAATCTTTATTTTGTAAGGATTTCTTTTGGTTTGGTCTTAGATTAGTTATGCCTAAGGTTTGGACGTGACAGGTAAGAATTTAATGAACTTTTCTCTAGATATTCTGCATTTATGCTCATGTTACTGAGAGGAGAACTTTGGTTTGAAATGTGCTTTATTTTTGTGTTTTGTTTTTTCTTTTTTTTTTTTTTTAAGCCAATGATTAATTACGAAGGTATGGAATAAAATATTTCCATACCTGTATTTATTAAAAAAAGAAAAGAGGAAACAGAGCAAAAAAATTTACTTATAGTGACCCAGGAACAGCTTCTAGAGAGTTCCTGTTTGTCTGGGTAAAGTGTGGTAGTCAGATGTGCTTGTGACTTCAGACTTGAGGTAATGAACAAAAGAATGATCAGTGTCTTGTATGTAGGGGCTGCTGCCAGCTGTTTCTAAATGAAATTGTTACAAATCCAGAAAAATGAGTGCATATTGATAAATGGCTTAGAACAATTTAAATCCTGAGAGTGAGTGGGGCCATGTGTAGCAGGGTGTGTGTGCAATCCCAGGAAGGATATCTCAGGATCCCCAGCCGGCCACCAGCTGAGCCGCGGATAATTCGCTGTCCCGGCGGCTGCAGCCCGTGGCCACGTGGCAAAGGTTGCACCCATCTGGGGATTTCTTGCATAATTCCTCACAGGAGGTGTGCATGTGTGAGAGCTGTGTTCATTCATCATCCCTGTGACAATTGTTTCGTGCCCTGCAGAACATGAAAATAAGCTCTGGTGTTTGTGATCAGCAGCACTAGCTCTGCCTTCTCTCAGGTCTTTCTTCCTGCCGTCATGGAGGCAGCATCAGGTGGCTGTTCTTTGGTTTTGTGCATGTGGATGATAGATTGCAGGCTGAAGATGAATGTACAGCTTATTGTTGAAGTTAAGTTCCATGGGTGACTATTTAATTAATTGTTCAGTGTGTTTGGTGTGCTTACGTTTTTGGTATTTGTGTGGCTCTAAGGAAAACCACTTCATATTTGTAAAGTAAGCAAGGTTACTCTCATTTCAAGAAATTGCTCTGCAATTAATGGCATTACTGCATTTAAATATTTACAATATTTAATGCTTTTATCCAATAATGAAGTAATGTTGCTAGCCTTGATTTCTCTTTTTTAATACTTCTTTTGCGTTTTGCTGAAATAGCAGGAAAAAAATCCAAAGCTACTTTTATTTCAGTTGAATGTGTTCCTGGAAGAGTGGAACAGTGTCACGGGCTTGACCTGAAACACACCTCCCTGCAATTTGAGAGTTGCTCTCTGAAAGGCCTGTGAGTGAAAGATGTGGTGAGAAATGGAGTAAAATGGGGGTGCAGGAGTGAGAAGATGGGCTGCCCTGGGTCAGCCCCTGCTTAGCACGTGTAGCACAGTTCCTTTGCAGTGCTGCGAATTGTGGAGGGGCTGTTTCAGCCTGTAATTCTTAAAGAGTTTAGGTATATAAATATTCCTGTAAGGCAGAAATCCAGGTCATTCTCAAGTAAAGGTAAAGAAAATTGGAAAGGCATAGGGAATTCTGTAGGGAATTAAGCTGGAGGGTGGGAAGAAGCCAAGTTAACATACTCTTTAAGAGCTGCAACATAATTTCTTAAAGTCTGTTACAGTCATACTTTAGCTGATCAGGATTTGTTCAGACTGCAGGGTTTGGTTTTGTCACTATACTGCAAAGTAGCCATTGAATATGTTGTGATTTACACCACCAGTCTCTAACTTTACTAGTGCAATGGCAGACAAATACGAGAAGTAAATTAACACCATGCAACACAGGGACTGCTCAGTTTTTGCTGAATTTGAGACACCTGGTTTCCTTGCCAGGCTGCACAAATAGTTTTGCTCTGCTAGCTCACTGTATTTAAGAGCCCTCACTATTTTCCTGAAGCCATTTTATGCTGTGCCTTTATTGCACCCATAACCAGACCATCAGGCTTCATTCCTAACTTCGTTTACAGCTGGACAGCAAACCTTTACCAAGGCATAGTCATGCTTGTAACAAGAATTGAGTGGGCACAGGCTTGAGGCTGAACTTCAAACAAGTGTTAGTCACTGTTTGCATGGTGGTTTTCTGCAGTAAAAGCTGTTCCAGTGGGAAGTAGCACCAGGTTCTGCCCCCCTGCCCTCCCCAGCCATCTGCTGGTGCAGGAGCTGCCTTTCCCAAGGATCAGTTGGGCTTTTCCCAGTGTGGCTCAGAGGTGCTTGCCTCCCCAAAATGTTTCTGAGTAGTTTTCTGCCATATATTCTCACATGCCAAGTCAGCACTTCTGCTGAGGATGGTTTGTTTTGTGTTTTTTGTTTTTTTTTTTTGTTCTTTTCTGATTCCTTTTCACCATGTACATTGAGTAAAGCAGGATTCTCCACAATTAAAAAGGAATAGAAATTTATTTCTGTGAACAGCCCCTCCCAGTCTGTTCTCAGTTTTAGGCTGTGTACAGGGTGTTCTATCAATTTTACTTGGAAACCAATAAAACCCCCCAGCTTTGTGAATTGATGGAACTTTGGATGACAAAGCAGTATCTGTTCAGAGTTTACTCATATGATTAACACAGGCTACACCGTTTTAATTGGTTCAAGTCTTCTTAGGGCTTATTTCAATGGAATCAGATTGGATCAAGAATAAACTTTTAAATTGGAATATTAGAGGGGTGTACATGTGTGTGAAGACAAGAACTTGGTGTTTATCTTAGATTATTCTTTCTTGTATGTGCTCCTTACATTTGGGAGGCCTGGCTGTCATCTCCTGGCTGCCTGCAGTTAGAGCTGTTTATCTACAATCAGTCTTGCTGAGGTTGTGGTAAACAATGTTACACAAGTTCTTGCACTGGCATCCGAAGGTATGGAATTTATTTTGAATGTTTGTTGCGCAACACAGTTAACTGACTTGTAGCACTTTTTCAAATACTAATTATTTTCCTCAGAACCTTCCAAATGATGGGATGTGTAGTAACCTCTGACAGTGCTCAGATAGCATTCTTGATATTTAATTCCAAGGCAACTGCTCTCTGGGCTGGTGTGGCTAATTGGTTTCTTTGGGACTGTCTTCACTGCACAGACATTCCTGACACCAAGTCCATTTTCAAACAAGCAAGGGAAACCTAAATCAAGTGGGCTTAACCTGAGTTGATTGGCCTGTCTGGGAGTGTAGAATAAAGCTTCAATTAGCACAACTGAAACACAGAAACCGTGTTGCTCAAATATTATTCTGTCCTGTGATGGCTCTCTCTTGTGTTAGGCTAACCAGAGGGAAGTTTCAATCAGACAGTTTATCAACTCTTCTGAAGCTGTAAGAGCTTTGATTGTTTGATCTTTAAGGATGTTGAAAACCTCAGGAGAAAGTGGTGTATAAAACTGAAGTTGTCAGTCTGTTGCTTTACACAGGCAGCTTGATTGATCTGCTATTTCATGGTGCTAATGGCATGAATTTACTCGTGGCATTTCTGCTGCAGGCTGACAAAATACATAGTGCTTGTTGGCTTTGGAGTTGGGAGGATTATTCATGTAGGAAAATTTCCAAGCATGGCTTCAGCACCCTGCTGATGTTGTTCAGGCTACTCCTGCAGGTAGCCTAAGGCAGTGATGTTTACCCATGGGAGCCCTGTTGGTACAGGGATGGGACACAACTCTGGTGGTGTGTTTCCCTTTGGAGCAGAACCCTGCTGGTGGCAAGTCTGGAAGGTGACTTTGATCTTGGGATCATCTGTACTGCAGGTTTCTTGCCAAGGCTGTGATCTTGCCAATGCTGGTTCCCATGAACAGGATTGTGAAATTCCAATTCATGTGTTGTACATGGTTATGGAGTCCTCATTTTTATTAGCTTGCTTATATTTGATCTTGGCAGAGTCAGGCATATCCCAATTTACATGCAAAGAAACTGTGAAAGGTTGCCTTTCTGGGACCAACGTCAGACTGTGGCTTTCCAGTGAGAGCTCAGAACCAGTTTGTGCTCACCCAGATGTGCAAAGGTTTACCAGAAGAATCCAAGAGTGTCAGAAGATACGCATTTCAGCCAGCTTCCCAAGGGCTGTCCACAGCAGTGTTTAGTTGCTGCAATGCTCAGCTTGCAAGTCAGAATTGACAGGCAGGAACTGGCTGCCTTCCTCACTTCTGTGAATCTAGTTGGCTTCGCAGAGGGTAAATGCATGATGCACTTTGAGAGGAGATGAAATCTTCTCTCTCCTGGACCCTGGAAGAATCTGAACTCCATCAGTATTTTGGGGGGAATTTCTACCACTTTGCAGTTTCTTTTGATACATTTTGTTCTGCCTTGGTCAGAGCAAGAAGAAAAATACAATCCTGTATTAATCTGTTTGTTTCCTGATTGAATTAATTTCTTTGTCTTCTTGTAAGCAACATTTAGAGAAGAAGTTCCCTCCTTAGAACAAGAACCTTGCACAGTTGGTATCTGCCCTCATCCAAGACAAAAGAGAAAGGTATGGAGAATGAACAGAGTCTGGAGTGAGGAAAAGGAGGCAGGTATTCTACCAGAAACATGCAGTGCCAGGATTCGTTTAGTAAAGGTTCTCCACTGGCTGGCTGGCTTGTGACTTTTTAAATACATTGTCAGTAAATTAACAGGTCAGACAGGTTCTGCCTGAAAAGAATATACAGACCAAGAATTCTTTTATTTTTAATTGCTAGAGTGGATGAAAGCAAGGTGTGGTCTTTGGCCCAGTGCAGGGAGTCAGGAACCAACTAGCTTCTGTGCCTGTAGGTAAATCTCATTTACTGCCTTGATTTCTCCAGCTGCCTTATAGGTGTGATACTTGCCTCAGGAGGAAACTGAACATATTCATGTGTGCAAGGCTCCCTGGAGATGGGAATTCTATGCATGTGATACTTCCAATATGTTACCTGTATTAGATGTTAGAAAAATAAGTGATTTGAAATAAAAACACGGATCCCGTGGCTTCAGTCGAGTTTAGCTGCATTCTTTCTTCTCTGTGTGGAAAGTAACTGGAAAGTGCCCTCTTAGGACCTCTATCCAAGCATTTCCATGTAATTTCTTCCATTTTGTGTCTGAATATCTCACTTCAGAGAAAGCTTAAGGTAGTGAACTTGTCCTGAGACAGAAGGTATCTAAATGACTGAATTGCATTTGATGAATGAGACACCTAAGAAGAAAACTTATTTTTACAGTATTATCCATCTCCACTGGTTTTACAGTGTTTGTGTTCTACCAAACCCAAACGTTTTGGCACTTCAAGATTGGTCTTCAGAAATTGTTCCATTAAAAAGTACTCGCTGCTTTCTAGTGTTGAGCCTTTGGACTCACTTTGAGGCATAATTTAGATGATTGTTTATCTGTTAGAAAGAAAAGCTTAAAAAGAAGAAAAATAAATCATGTGCAATGTCTTCAGATGCCCCTGGGAGAAATGGGGCTTTAAGGAAAACAATGGGTATTGCAAAACTTTGCAAAATTATGGAGTTGCAACATAAAGAACATGGGGAGAAGAAGGGGCAAGGTCACTGTTAGGTTCTAGCTTTTCAGTAGTGGAGTCTCCTTATTTCACTCACGTTACACAGTCGGTGTCATATTTGGAAGAGGAAATTTAAATACTGTTCTGGGCACGTCAGGGTTTTGTTGAGCCCAGCGCTGGGATATCTCAGCTATGCTTGGTTTTCTCAAGACCTAGATATCAAATATTGGAAATCTCCTTCAGTCCCAGCACCGTGGGTTGAAATTGTTGGCTCTTCACCCACGGATCCGAGGATTTGCATTTCGTGTGAGCGCAAGTGCGGGCAGGAGCTGAGCTGCCCTGCCCGGCCCGGCCCGGCCCGGGGGCTCCTGTGGGCACAGCACCCTTCCAGTCAAGGAAAACGTGTTGGGAGCTGAAGCTGGGACAGCTGGAACACACCTTGTGTGCACTGCCTTTTTCTTTTTTATTGCTTTTTGTCTCTGGATACTGCTCCAGCGCTGGGATGGTTGGATCCAGGGCCACACTGAGTGGCAGGGGAAGGGCTCCAAGAGAGAAAGCCCTGGCAAGCAGGGACTGTTTACTGGTCCTGTTGCATTTCTCTTTTTAATTGCAAATAGTTGTCGTTGGGCTTTGTGTGGAGAGACATCAGAGGGTTTTATTCCTTGGTGTGACAAATACGTTTCTGGCTTACAGGAGATGCAGGGAATTGTCCCACTAATCCTCTTCCACTACAGCCTGTAGGATTAATTTTTGGTGGTCATTTTGCTTTGCTTGCTTTGGTACAGGATCTTAACAGTGTTCCATGGAGGATTGGATTGATGCATATTTAGATGGAAAACTGCAAAACAGTATTTTGTATTTTTCCTGTTGTAAACTGTTTTAATGTTTGTTGTTCTCATCCCACTGAGTAGTATTGTGGAAAGTCTATTTCAAAATACTTTTTGGGAACACTGAATGGTTTAGCAGAGCATCTACTTGAATCAAGTCTGCAATAAATAACATTAAACTTTTCCAAAAATAGGGAACTAGTTCATCAACTCTCTTTAACTAAGCTGTGTATTGTTCAGATTTTATTTCTTCATTTGTTTATTTTTAATATGCCAAAAGCAGGCATGGGGAACACAGCTCTGTTTTAATAAAATGAGGCAAGGATGGTATAGAGAAAACCAAGTCTGCTTCTTAGAAATCATTATAGATACACACGTGTAACACTCATTATTTTAATAGTTTTTTTTAGTGACTAGATGCTCTGTAAAAATCCAAATCTCAATTAATTATGTATTCAATGGATTTTAACAGCCTGGGATGTGATTTATGTTTTTTTTCCCCCTGAAAGTCTAGAATAAGGTTTTGTGGCTTTTTTTAAACCTTCTTTTAAACCAAAATTATTTTCCCGTAAATTCATTCAGAGTTAGTTACCTGCTTAACAAAGTTAAGATGGGAAACAAAGTAGGAAATAATAGGAAAAAAATTAGTTTCTCCATATTTAAAATTCCCCGTTAATGCTGGTGACCCTCTGTTCTGGGGGGAGGATTGGAAGTCTGGCCTTCATGTACATTCTACTGCCTGTGTAAAAATCAATTTAACAAGAAAGCTGGAGGTGACAGCAACTGAGTTTGGGATGTTTCTGCCTGTGCTGAATAAAACACACTGCTGCTGAGGGGTCTGCCCTCAGTGGGAGAGCAGCACTGGCCATGGCCCTGAGCCCTGACCTTGACCCCAGGGGTGCAGGAGAAGGCTCTGCCTGGCCGGGGTGTAGTGATAAGGGCTTGTAGTGAGAGGACAAGGGGTAATGGTTTTAAACTGGAAGAGGGGAGATGTAGATGAGATATTAGGAAGAAATTCTTCACTGTGAGGGGGGTGAGACACTGTCCTAGGTTGCCTAGGGATGTTGTGGCTGCCCCATCCCTGGAAGTGTTTAGGGGCAGGTTGGCTGGGGCTTGGAGCAGTGGGGAGGTGTCCCTGCCCACCTCAGGGGTTTGGGGCTGGATGATCTCTAGGGTCACCAACCCAAGCCATCCTAGGATTGTGTGTCCCTAGCCAGAGCTCCTCAGGCTGGAGCTCAGCACCAGGGCTGGAGTGAGGGGAGGGTGGCTTTGGGAGGCAGAGGGGGTGCTGGTAGGGAATGGAATGGGCCAGGCAAGAGCTTGGGCCAGGCAGGTGCTGGAAGAGAGGGCTGGAAGGGAACACAAGAGCCTGGGACAAGCGGGATGGCAGCGGGAGGGCAGGAAGGGGCCTGGGACCCGTTCTGCCTGTTTGTGGACAGCAGGAGCTCAGCCCCACTGCTCAGTCTTGTGGGTATGAGTTTTGTGGGGTAGTGGGGATAGTTCTTTGCTTTCCTACTTGACCTGTTAGGAAAACCAGATATACTGAAATACTGTGTGACAAGAAATTTTGAAGATGGTAATTAAATTCAGCTTCTATGCTAAAAACACCTGGCACAGAGCACTCCTTATCATAAGCCATTTTCAACATAGAGCTGTACTCTCATTTAGTGAGAGGGACAGAGCCTGCTGAAGCAGCCATTTGATATTTGGGTGCTTTTTCCACATTTCTAAATTTTATTTTCTGCCCAGCGTTCAAGCTCAACAGGTGGGATTATTCAGTTCCTTAGAAGTTGTGGCACTTACCTCTGTGCTGCCACAAAGCTTCATAAACCTTTAATTAATCTTTACAACACCTCTTTGATATGACTCAATTCAATCATTATTCAGGACCAGAGCCAGTAAATCTTTGTTGACACAAAATGAGGTGAGGTCCTGTGGGAATTTAGTCTGCAACGTAATCAGATGTGAATATGCAGCACGACTGGGCAAGGGTGGCTAATCAGGGTTAGGCCCAAAAATCCTGGTTTTGGCATTTTCTAACTTGCTAGTGTTTGATTTTTACAGTCGTGATACTCTTGAAACATTTTTGTATGTTAAAAAGCATTTGTATCGTTACTTATCCTGAAAACAGCTTCCTGAACCATGGAATTGAAAGAGTAGAAGATTTTTGGCTCAGGATTTTTGCCTTTTTGATGGATTATGTTTTGTAACCTTTCTGTTACTTCTTTTAAAACGTAGACCAAGGAAAACCAGCTCAGCTAAGAATACCAGCAAGACCAGCCTTTGTTCTGGTACATGTGGGTACATTCCAGGGCCATGAAGCTCACAGGGTGGTTTGGTCAGGGCTGCTCACATGTGTTGCAGTTGGGCTTCCAGACTGACATAAACCCAGTTATGATGAAGATGAAGGTTATAAACTGTGAGCCTTTGATTCTCGAGGATACAGCGTCATCCTTCTGTGCATGGTTTAAGTGCCTGTTGGAGTGTGTTGTGTCCATTTCTTGGTCTCTGGTTGTTTCCACAAATCAGCAGTTCAGACCAACGATACGTCTCATCCAAGGGTCCTGACCCAGCCTGACTGATAATTTCTCTAACTTCTGGAAACAGCAAGCCCAGAATTGCTGGCAATAATATGAGTTACATAGATAGGCTTTTGCCCTACCATTGTCCTAAAAAAAATATAAATGTACTTGTGAATGGCTGAGAACATCATTTATCTTGGAAGCACAGTAGCTGTGCTTGAGTGGGGTTCCCTGCCCTGCCTCTCAAGGATCACTTCAACAAAAGACTCCCTAAATCTAAAAATCATCTTTAATGGTTTTCTTGGTATTCTTTATGGCTAAGTAAATTCCACGCTTCAGTTGGTTGCAGAATGATAATATTAACAATCTTACAGCAAGAATTTATAAAGAGAATATATTTTCTTTTTCTGAGCATTGTCTGCAGGCAAATAGTCTATTTTGTAGAGTAAATTGGTTTGCATCTTGTGTTCTTATGTATTCTTATGTGTGGAATTCTGTTGTGCTACAGGCTGCTTCTGCTGAAATAAGGTCTAGGTTTAGCCTTATTGTAAAACTCAATCATTCTCTACTGCCTTATTTCACAATGGGATTGGATTGTTTTCATTTCTAACCATGTCCCAAACTGGAATTTGATACAGTGAGCTTGAGCCATAATTTCATGTTGTGGGTGGAAGGCAAAAGTGAAGAGTTAAACACAATGTCTTCTCCAGCCTGCCAAGTTCTGGGTCTGTGAAAGGTGAAAGAGCAGAGGGCAGTAAATTCTGTGCAGGGGGTAGCTGGACAATGGAATTCCAGTACTAGCATATAGTCATTACCTAAGAATTCATATATTCATATTCTTAGTTAGATTCTGCTAATAAGTTCTGCAGTGTAGCAGGGTCAGTGATACAAGGTCCTCATTTGGGGTTTGTGTGATGTAAGAAGAAAAAAAAAAAAAATTGCTTGCTTTATTATGGAAATGCATCTCTTCCCAAAAAAGGGGCTAACTGCAAATGTCTTCTTTGGTTTGTTTTTTGTTTGTGTGTTTGAGTGTTTTTGATTGATTGTTTTTGATTGATTGATTGTTTTTTGGTTGGTTGATTTGGGGTTTTTTAGTTTGGTTTTGTTATTTTTTTTGTAGGGGTTTTTAGTTTGTTTGTTTTAAAGTTAATTTTTCTTATGTTTCTGAATGCAGGCCTGAGAGATAGATGGCTATTCACTATGCAAAATCATAGAATCATTAAGGTTGGAAAGGACCTTAAAGATCATCAAGTTCCAATCCCCCTGCCATGAGCAGGGAACCCCACCACTAGACCAGGTTGCTCAGAGCCCCATCCAACCTGGCCTTAAAAACCCTCCAGGGATAGGATAATTGTTTCATTCAAGATGGATACTTTTCTCTCTGTCCAATCTATTAATTGCTGTATGGAAAATAAAGGGACCACTGGGACCAGTCCTAATCACCACAGCCCTCCAGCATGCCACATTTGTATATAGTCTTCTGATTTACAAGCCACGTGTGGAAAATGTCTGGTGAATGTTTTTTGCCTATACAATGATTTCATTTTACAGCACACTGATGGCCCTTGCACATGTAAGATACCCCACAACGTGAATAAATTTCATGTTCTGTGTCTGAAAGAAAACATTTGTTTCAGTAATGCATCAGCTATGTTTGCATTATGCATGAAAAGAAAAGGAATGATAACGTTCAGGGATTTATTGCACACTCCCCCAGCCAGGTGAGATTCAGTCTTAAATAGTGATACCTTCTGGTGTGTCCATCTCAAGTGTTATCAACACAGACTGATGACTGATCAATCTAAATTGATTCATGTGAGGTTTTAAAAGCAAATGAGATTTATGCAACCTCTCATGCTATTTTTGTAGGGTCGTGAGTTCTAGATGTTAGTTTCTGTGGGACTGGTGCTTTTGAACCTTAACGTTCACACATTTAGCTTTTTGCAAAGATACAAGAGAAGAAAGTTTGTTCTCTGTCAGTAACATGCTGGAGTGATGCAGTGTGGTTTTGTGTGCTGTTGACCTAGAGCTGCTTTGTTGTTGTTATTTGCATTTCCCTTGCCCTCAAACTACATGTCCATGCAGATTTTTTATACATATAGTTAATGGCTATATTTTTTAAGCTCCTAAGAGGGTGTCCTGGGCTTATACCTGCAGGATGAGCTGTGTAAAGAAGATGGGTTTGGTTGGCCATAGCATGTTACAGCAGTGACCTGCAGCCCAGTGGGTGAGAGTTGAGGAGAGTGAATGGAATAGCAGCAGTAATTATAGGAAGTAGCTGTTTGGATTCTCTTATGACACCAAAACTGTCCATTGTGATATTCTTCAGTCTCCTCAGTGAGAAATGCCTGAGGGCTAGATGGGTTTAGGTATGTCTCTGCTCAGCTCATCTACAGCTGATTTTTTTTCTTGCTGGGATTTGTCTATAGGGGAACTTTTATCTGCAAAGGTGTCTTTATCAGAAGGAGATGCTGGGACCACTAGGGCCCCTTCCTCTTTAGCCACCAGTCCTCTCACAAAATAATGCTTTTTTTACCCTCTCCTCTTGGAGGAGTATGTAGACTCCCTTAGACTCAGGATGACTCAGCCTTTTTCCAGCACTTTGGGAAGAATCATAGAACGATTCTGGTTGGATAAGACCTCTTAAGATCAAGTCCAACTGTGAATCCAGCACTGCCAAGTCCACCACTAAACCAAGGCCCTAGGCACCACATCTACATGTCTTTTACATATCTCCAGGGATGGAGATTCAGCCACCTCCCTGGGCAGTCTGTTCCAGAAAAAAGGTGATATCTTACTAGGCTAATAGGAGGAAATGTTGCTTATCTTCAGTCCCTAATCCTTTAGCTGAGAGTAAATGTGACTCAGAGAAAGGAAATAAAAGGTCCAAAGGCAAAGGACCAAGACAAAGAAGGGTTAAGGGGGGATAAAGCTGACAGCAAGATTTTCCATTACATTTTTGGGATATTGGTGCCTTGTGATTCTGTATCTTTAGGTACTTGAGCCTGTCCTGGTGCTACAGGATGGGCAGCAGCAGGGCTAGAGAAGCCCCAGCAGCTGCAGCTGGTATGGAGGGGAAAAATTAAGGCCTGGATTAGGAGGTATTGCACTTTGATTAGGAAGAGCTAGGAAGCTGTGGTATGAGAGAGAATGGGAGGCTCTGGGGTGGCTGACAAGCTGAGGTTGACAAGAAAAGTAGGTGCTTATTGCAGGAGGAGAAGGGTGGAATTAAGAGCAGTTGGAGAACGTATCTTGAATAAGGAAGTTGAGACTGTTGGAAGGAGAGAGGGGAGCTTGCAGAGAAGGGAAAGGAGATGCTAAGACAGGAAACACTAAGAGGCTGAGGAAATTTTGAGGCAGAATCTTTGTGTTGTTTGGGAAGCACTGACTGTCAGGAATTGAAGGGGTGGAGCAGAATCTTGAGAAGAGACCTGATGTGTCCTCATGTGTCTGCACACCCAAGTCCTTTTTTTGTTAAAAATTTGGTAGTTCTGATCCTTCAAAGCCTCTACCTCTTTTTCCCCTCAGGAATTGGGGTTAGCCTGCTTGCTCCTGCTGGCCCTTAGCAGTGCCATCCAGCCAGCTGCCACCAGACAGGATGGAGAGCAGTTGAGTTCTTCTTGCTTTTCCCCAAGGGTGACATTGACTGGCTTCAGCCTTCTCTCCCTTCCAGCTGCTGGGAGAGAAAGGACAGGAGCACAGTTATGTGTGAGGACTCTGGCTGCCTTTGAAGGATGAGTGAGGTAAGGTGACTGACAGGAGGTATTGCTGTATAACAAATGTTTTCCTTGAAAACTGGGTTAAAAACAAGTAAGTGATAAAAAATGGGAAAGTTTTGTCCTCTGGTAGTGTCCACTCTCAAATGACTGCAGCCTGTGATTTCACATAGCATTGACTAAAATCTGGGCAGCGTTCAGCAGAGGGGAACTTTGACTTCTTTCCAGTAAAAAAAAAGCTAATTTTTGGGTTTAAAATGCCACTTTTAGCACTGTAGTTTGGAAGCCTCATGTTGCTGTTACACTTTCTGTGCTGTACAGTGGTCTCTTCTGTTAAAGAGGGTGAGTGATGGTTGTGACCAGTGTTCCTGCCAGCTGTGCAGAGGGGATGAGATGTGAAATACCTGCAAATACAATTCCCAACACTTGCTGTTCTGTCAGAAAGCTGAAGTTAATAGCAAATGATTAAAGCTTTGTTTCAATGTTGTGTTGTTTTTTATTTAATGTAAAATGTGAAAAATTTATTTCAAACTTCTTGTTTCCATTTTATTTAGGGGTAAGCAAAAGCACAGTAACAAAAACTAGCACTGTTTCCATTGGAAAATAGTTTTGCAGGAGAATTTTCAGCAATGTCTAGGTCTGATTTTGAGACTAAAAATGGCCTCTCTGGAAGAAAGAGCATCTTACCTTGTGTACCTGTAGAATTGGGAATGATAACTTTGATCCATTGGAAAAAGTAGGTTTGTAGTAACATCACAATGTTCCCTGTCAGTCCTTGTCAAGGCTTGTGAGAATGAGCTTTTGAGGCTGATGCTTGTATTGTGAACAGGGAGGGCTGACTACTTTTAAAAGGTTCTCCCTTGTGAAGGGGCTGATGGGGGTGTTATTTCTCTGCTTTTTGCTCTTAGGGACAGTGAGGGCATTTCCTGTAGTAGCTACTGGAATTAATGCAATTTTTAACATTCCACATGTGTCACTAATACTACACACATGCACGTGTGTGGATGCATATATCATATACAGTGAAAACACATTATTTCTTGATTTGCTACTTGAAACAGTGTAAGAGCAACTCTTTGACAGCTGGATGTGGTGGTTCTTTTCTCATTTTCTTCTGCTCAATGCAGAGGACAACAGATCCATCAGCATCTGGAGCAGAAGCTCTGTTCGCTGGGTGGCTGGTTTTTTGTGAGCACTGCAATCTGGGATAAGTGAGGGTGTGTTTAGGGTTTGTTGTTTTGTTGTGATTTTTTTTTAAGTGTGGTAAAATAATTTATTAAGGTCAAAGACTTTTTAAATAGTCAAGAGCAAGACCCTCAGTTGGAAAAGAATAGTCTTAGAACTGGAATGAAGTTCCATTTTAATTTAATGAAGTTGTAGGTTGCAATGAATGTAATTGGGTTCTGTAATAGGCAGTTATTATCATTTCATCCTAACATTTAGGATAAGTAATTACTTTAATGTTTGAAATCCACAATTAATTTGCTTGGTGACAGAAGTTGTAATTGATTTTAATGCATGGTTCTTAGCAAATAGCTTGGGGATTTGGGGTTTTCACTCATTTATAATGACCCCACCTGGAGTACCATGTCCAGCTCTGGAGCACAGAACACAGGAAGGACATGGAGCTCTTGAACTGAGTCCAGAAGAGGCTGTGAAGATGATCCAAGGGCTGGAGCAGCTCTGCTATGTGGACAGGCTGGGAGAGTTGGGATGTTCAGCCTGGAGAAGAGAAGGCTCCAGGGAAGCCTTAGAGCACCTTCCAGTGCCTGAAGGTGCTCCAGGAAAGCTGGGGAGGGACTTGGGACAAGGGCAGGGAGTGAGAGGACAAGGGGGAATGGATTAAACTGGAGGAGGGAGATTTAGGTGAGACATCAGGAAGAAATAATTTGCTGTGAGGGTGGGGAGAGCCTGGCCCAGGTTGCCCAGAGAAGCTGTGGCTGCCCCATCCCTGGCAGTGTTGAAGGGCAGGTTGGATGGGGCTTGGAGCAACCTGGGCTGGTGGGAGGTGTCCCTGCCCATGCAGGGGAGTTGGGTCTAGATGATCTTTAAGGTCCTTTCCATTCCAAACCATTCCATGATGAGGTTCTTACCTGCATTGCCTGTAATATTCAGTCTTTGTGCAAGCAAGGTCAGCTCCACATGCTGGAGCAGATTTACATATGTTGACATGTAGGTTGAGTTAGGCCCTGTGAGTGTGTCTTATGTCTCGCCAAGCTTGCTATAAAGGGGAAATCTTTTCAAAGACTTCAGCAATCTTAGAGCTCTCTGCTTTATTTCTAAACCCTGTAATTAGTGGTTTCTTGAAACTGGATTTGCTTCTTCCCAAAGTTGAGGGATATGCACAGTAATTTTGAAATCCAGCCTCTAAACAAGGTCTGGCTCCTCTAACTTTTTAAAGTAAAAACTGTTTTAGATGCCTGAGGATCAAGCTGAGTTAGAATTGGCTTTTTTCTTTAATACACTCTTTTTTTTTCTTTTTTTTTTTTTTTCCCCCTCCTTCTAATTTCTTATATTGGAAGAATAAAGTATTTTCTTTGCTCACTTGGCAGAGTGTTAACATGTGGCAAAGCTGATACTTCTTGGTTTACATCTGGAGGCTCTGACAGTGCTTGAGACTCTGTAGTTCAAGATAAATTATGTTTGTGATTATTATCAACCCTTCAGAAATTTAAATTAGTATGCCAATAACAGGAAAGTTTATCAAGGTTTTAACTAGGAAATAAAACATTTTCAGCTTAGATAAATGAGATGTATCTGTTATGCATCCTAGCTGCATTCGTACAGTGTCCTTAGCCCATCTGAGGAGAACAAAGAGAGAAAAACAGCAGCAATTTGTGAATTGCAAGGTACTACTGAGAGAAGAATAAACCTGACCTTCCTATCCTGCTGTTCAGCTTGAGTAAGCAGTCCAAGAATGAGGCCAAGATAAGTCAGGTGCTATTGAGCACTTTTCTCATTTGTGTTTCACCTGGCAGAACTTGGAGGAGATCACCTGTATCACCAGTGTCCTGTGGTCTTCACCAATTGTGACATACTTAGTTTTAGGAAGATCAGCAGAATGTGTTCTCTGCATGCCCCTGCTCCTCATTCATTATAAAGCTTTAAAAAAACCCTTTAAGCTTTGAAACAAGGAGGAGTTACAGCTTTTGTGCTACAGTAAGAGAACAGAAGGCAGTTGAAGGGCATAGCTGGGTCCTGGGGCAGAGTGGTCCAGCTGATGGAAGCACTGTGGGCTGCTTCCAGAATTGCCAGCTGCTGCTTTCTGCAGACCAGAAGTACCTGCTGGAGCAGCAGTTGCTGCCTGAGGCTTCATACACTGCCTTCTGCACCCATTTTGTATTTTGACCCAGACAGCTAAATGTGGCTGTTGCCAAAAAAACCCCCAAAAAGCCACCAAACCCAAGTGAGAGTTGCAGTGAAGGCTTCTCTGTGCCCTGCCTTTGTTCCTGGCTTTCCTGTCCTGGCTTCTTTTGTGGAAATGGTCTGTGGTACAACAGAAGGGTGTGTTTAGTTTGGAGCAGGAGACAAATAGCTTTCTGGAGGTGATGGAGGGACAACTGGAAAACAGAGGGAAAGGGTTCTGGCTGGTGAGGACAGACTTCATTAACCAAGACCTCTTTTTGGTCTGATAGGAAATGGCTTGTTCTAAATTGCTACATATTTACAAATAAGCCATCTGAATGTTTTATTTACATTCACAGTGATATGCTTTAAAAAAAAACCATCTTCCTCTGTGTCTTCAAAAACAGTGATACAGAACAAGAACTGCAGTACAGCTAACATTTACTTTTTAATTTATTTTTTTAATTTTTTAAAGAAATAATTCAGCTTCCAGTCCAGACAAGCCATTACCCTCCATTCCTGGGTCCTAGAAGAGCTTGCAATTCTAGATATTCTTGGGGATCACTGTAATTTTGTTTTCCCTGGCAGTCCCAGTCCTGTTAGGCCAGCAGGGAGCTGAAACCAGGATGTCTCCTGGTGTGGTGCTGCAGGGAGGAGAGAGCTCTGGAACTTGAGCTACCCACCAGCTTACGAGTGTGGGTGCAGTCAAGTACACACGCACACTCAGAAACAGATTTCCTTACTAGATATTACTATGTTTGTTTTTTTAAGCAAGATTGCATAAATTAAGGTTTGACAAGACGAAAAGAGAACATACAGATTATTTTGCTACAACGTAATATTGGGCATGAGTCTAATCTTTCAATCTCGAGGAGCTCCACTGATAAAAACATCTTCTGTGTTCTGTAAAGTCTGGTATATTGTTTAAGCCTTTAGATAGTCAAGGACAGGCAGAACAAGAAAGCATGCATTAGCATTCTTTCAGAGGTGTTCCACCTGGTGGGGTTGGTTTTGGTTTCGTTTGGGTATTTTTTAAGGCTGTGGAAGGGAGAAAGTGGACAAATCTATTTGCAGTGTGCCTTTATTTTTATTTAAAAAAACAACAACAAAACCAACAAACAGTGCTCTGGAAGAATATGTGCTTTGAAATCTTCTGATCATCGGTGCAGTCATCATTAATGCTTTGTAAAAAGTATGTAAAGTTGGTACGTTTTGTGGTGCCTGCCTGGCTGAGCCAAGAGTTCTGTGATGGATTGCTGGGGGTGGGTCTCCCAGGCACAGCAGTTGGGGCAGCTGCTTGCAAGAAACTTTACATGTCGTTTTCCTTATCACCCATCTCTGAACTTCCTGCATGTTCGACACATTTTAACTGTGTTTTCTTACCATATGTACCCGCGTGTATTTGAAAGCAAACACCCCATCTTGCTTAGATGATGGGGTTTTTTTTGTTTACTTTTTTTTTCCTGTGAAACGTGTTCTAACTGAAATGATAAAACCCGAGGTGGGAAGTGCAGCAACTCTGCAGCTGAGCGTCTGGAAAGGGAAAAGCAGCGTTTCCCATCGGGCACATCGCCACCTAGCAGCTGGGAGCTACAAGTTGCTCATTTTTATAGTTAAAAAAAGAGTAAAACCAGTATCTAAGTGCTCTTGCTTTATTCCTCCACCCCCTTCTTGGGAGATCAGCTAATAGCTGGTGTATCATAAATGCAAGATACTTTTGTCCAGTCAAAAATGTAACTACACTGAGCAATACTCTATGGTGGTTTACATCAGTGTTTCATCTCTATCAAGGCTCTATTTTTTTCTTCCTCTCAGTTGCAAAACTGGGCATTGCAGAAATAGCTCCTCTTTGCTGGTGATCGTCAAGGGTGACGTTTCAGTTGTGCCCAGGTGAATGGATCCCGTGTGGTTGTTTCATGGAGGTGATTCTCAGCCAGTTGTCCCACTGAAAGCTGTTGTGTGGCGTGGAGACCAGGCCAGTACAACTGCTCCAAATGGGAGCAGAGAGAGCAATGAGAGAGGAGAGGACTGGGCAGGGCTGAGGCAGGAGAAAGGAGTGTTGGGAGGCAGCAAATGTTTGTTCTGAAGCAGCTCAGCATCTGTTCAAGTGCTGTGAAAACCATATAAAATCCGACAGTCAGATCTGATCTCGTGCACTTGATGTATCAAGCAATTGCCATTTTTTCCTACAAAACTTTAGGTAAACAAATAATACACAGTTTTAAGGATTTATTTTTATGTTAGGTCCTATTATTATTCAAATAAGCCAGGACTATATATTTTTATAGTGGAAAAGTTTTATCAGCATTTAGGAACTGGTGACACAATAACCTAGCGTGATCATAACCTGCACTGTAACTCTTTGAAAAGGTAGGTTTCTCAGGCTTGTTTTCAGTCTACAAAATGCTCTGTTCTACTCATCAGCCGTTCGTGCTTTTAGCTGGGGCAGATGTTTGCTTTGAGGGCATCCCCTGATTGCCCTCCTTTGCTCTCTGCAGCACAGAGTTGGTCTCAGCCACAAACTGGATTCTGTTCAGATGACAAGAAACTAAAGGAAATGCAGCAGAAAGGCCCCTGAGGTGCTCCAGCTGCCAGGGGACATGGGCCCTGCTGACCACGAGACATAAGCCAGTTTAAGAGGAAACAAATGGAATGCCAATGGTTGAGGCCACTGCACCAGTTGCTTGATGCTGCTTTTGTGAGCATCCTGCTGGATTCTGCAGGAGGGAGAGGTTTGATTGTAGAAGAGCAGCACAGAAATCTTGTCAAACTCCACCCTAATGCAGGAACTAGTTGTCAAAATATGTATTTATTTAGTCTCCTGGTTTTGACATTGGTGACTTACCTGCTCGTTAGAACCACCTTCTTTTTGTTTGGTTTTGCTCTGGTTTGCTTCCCTTGCCTCAGAATGCTTCTGTGATCAGACACTCTCGTATAAAGACTGACTTTGCTTTCTGTCCGGAAGTGAATCAGGTCACTAAGAGGCTGGAGCATCCCATCTGCTGAGGGAGCTGGAGTGTACTTTGTGAAGGGTGATTCAGAGAGACACGTGGATTTTCAGTTACCTCTAGGGGATGCTGTTGTGTTAAAAGTTCCAGGGTTTGAAGCGTTTTCTATATGGCTGTGGGTATTTACCCTCCTCGCAGGAGTGTGTGCAACCCTATAGGCAGTGCCCTAGCTAATGGGAAGCAGGGCTACTGCAGCACACGAGTGTCTCTGCAGCTGTCAGCGTGTAGGAGAACAGAATCAGCTAACACAGGTCCTGGGGTGATGTTAATAGCTTGTTTTTCTCTCTGTGTTGCATCTGACCCGCTGATGCATTGGTTATTGATTCCAGTTCAACTGGTGAAGTGTTTGAACTGCAGTCTGAATCAAACATTTGGAAATTCTTTGCTGGCAGGAGCAGAGTACTCTGCAGTGGCCCTGTCAGTATTTCATGTTTGCTGGGCTTGAATTTGGTGAGCTATTTTCTGTCAGAGAAAGGTTTCCTATGAACAGGTTTTGGTTTTAGAATGCTTGTGATACATCTACATTGGTAATTCCCCTCCTTCTTTCACCAGGCCTTGCCTTACTTCCAGTATAGATATTTTAATTTAAAAATGAATGAAACTCTCAGTGTTTGGTACCAGTTGATTATTATTTAACATGAAGCATCTAAGCTGTTCATTGCACAGCACCTGAGAAGTGCTAATCATGGTGCAGACTGTACTGGTGAAAGACACTCACATAATAAGGTGATCATTACTGTCTAAAACTTGTAGACCACTGTCTACTGGTCTAATAAAGAGGACTTGACTTCTTCATTAGTGTCTGGACAGCAATACTGAGCAGTCAGTGATTTGTAGACAATACCAACCTTGCTTTCCCAAACAGCTTGAAGAAAAGCATCTATTTTTTAATAGAGAGGGGAATTTATATTGGGGTTGGAATGAGAATGCCCTTGGGTAGCTAACACACTGGGCAAACCCTGTCTCATAGACCAGTGCTCTAAAGAAGTTAACAACATTGCTTTCTTCTCTTCCTCATCACCTGCACTTCCTGCAAAAAATTAAGTATTTTAAATTGGAAAACTGAAATGCTTATCTCCCCTTCTCCTTCCCAGGCATCCACAAAATCCATTGTATTAATGTAAATTCAGGGGTGGTTTCTGTACTAAAAACTTCATGTCAGAAATATTTTGCCCCAAAACTTTAGCCTACTTAGGTAAGAAACTTGCATTTTATACTGAACAAACAAGCTTCTGTTTGGTTCATGTTGTAGGCATGGGTTTGTATCACAGTTTGTATCTTAAAGGACTAAGACTTCTCTTGATGCCTTTATTAAATGGGTCGTTCAACGTGAAGCATTGGTATAAATTATCTCTGAATTTGAGTTTACACAACATGATCTTCTACATAAAACTTGTGGTCTCCTTACTTTAAAATCATAATGTTCTTCTCTTTATTAAAAATGTTCCTCTTTCTAAAAAAGCAGAGTGTACCACTTGGTCTGGCAATGTGTGGTTGCTACTTTTGTGGTAACAAATCCTGTGAGGCAAAAAAAGATCCCTAACTGCAACCTTTTTATTACATACCATCCAAGAAATGTACTGTTACCTCAGCATGAAGTACCCAGTAGTTTTTACACCATGTTAAAGTCTTAAAGATTAATAGTGTTTCTAATTAGGAGAGTGCCCTTGTTGCACATAAATAATCAATGAAAGGCTTCCTGACCTTCATCTTCTTAGCAATGCAGAATTCCTTTCAGGTAATTTGTTTCCTGCTGTGTTGAATTCAGGAGTTATTCTGACATTCTCCTTCCCTTGAAGCATGTAAGTCAGTGATGCACAGGATGACTTTTTGTTATCAGGAGTGAGGAGAAGCCTTATTTGGGTTGTAGGGAATCTTCCTGGCAGCTAAATGTCTTATTCCTATTTATTACTAACTGTGATTAAATGACCTGTCTCACTGAAATATCAAGAGCATGCAAGCAGTACTTTGAAAAGTGCTTTGACAAAATGTCACTCCGTGAGTTCCCTCTCTAAGGTGATACCTTCCCAGTCTCTAACAAAAGGGAGAAATTCTCAAAATGGAAATGAAAGTTTGTTACCCATTCTCTGGGACTGTGTGCACTGGTGTGTGCTGCAGCAGTTCTCCATCCCGGGCAGGCAGGGATGTTCTGTTCCGAGCCAAAGAAGGCAGAGAGAGAGGGGGTACCCATGAGGTAAGCACATGCTTACACTGCCCAGATGTTGTGCCCTGGGTTGGCAAGTCATGCCACATCAAAGCCAGAGGCTTTGTGATCAAGGTTTGGCCTGCAGAAGGGCAGACCCCATCCTGAGGTGAGAGCGGCTGCTGTAAAAACGCTGCATCATTTGTGCCATCTACACTGGAGCTTCAGCAGCTGGTAGGAATCCAGAACACTGTAACTGCTGATTGCCCTGGAAAAACCCAGTGTGATGGTGTGCTGATTGAATTGGAGCTGTGTGAGGGCACAGTACCTGTCTGTATGCATACAGCCATAGCCACTGTACCTCGTTTCTTTCGTTTTAATTGTCTTTAACATGCCAGCGCCACTGATCTGTTCCATGACTCTAAAACAGCATTATCTTTCGCTGCAACAGTATTGAGATATACCTAAAGGCCACGCTGGGAAATGAAGTCAGAGAGAGGGTTAATTTTAAACACACAGATTCAGCTGAGTTCCTTCGCTCTGGTTTGGCCCGTGGCAGGAGCAGCCCCCAGCCCAGGCCCCTCTCCCCGTCAGGAGCGGCTCCTCCAGGGCCCCCGCCACACAGGCCCCTCTGCACAGCCTCTCCACCGCCGCCTCCTCTTTCTTTCAAACACTCGGTGCATTTAGAGGCTGATCTTGTGCAGAAAACATCCCTGACATTTGAGGAGCTCCAGGGACCCACCGAGCATGCTCACTCCCCGCCCGGCAGGAGGAAGCCGGTTTACATACGAGTCATACCAAGCATAGCCTGCATGTCAGTGCAGGGAACTTGCAGCGGGCTGTGAGCAGGACTGGCGTGGCTTTGTCCTAGGAAATTTCCCTTCTTTCAGTTTTCTGACTTCTTTTTTTTTTTTTTTTTTCCCCCCCTCTCCCCCACTTCCTCCGCGTTAGTTTTTTAATTTTATTTTAATTATTTTTTTTTTTAAATTCGAAAAAGACTTGAAAAGTTTTACGAACGGCCTTCTCCCTACCGAAGGACACGGCGTAACTTTAGTTTTCAGAAGTTTGGGAGGGAGAGTGTGCGGACTTTATTCCCTCCAACTTTCCTTTGCCATCCTTTGTTTTGATTAGCTGAAGGCTGGGCCTTGTGCTGGTGAAGTTTGGGAAGCTGGGAGCACGCTCGGGCACCATTTGCCTTGGCTTCCTCCTCCCTCAACCTGGGCGAAAGCAAACGAGCTGGTCTTTTTTGCTAGCCCGATAAATGCTATTTATGAAGATGGACCTGTTGAACTACCAATACTTGGACAAGATGAACAACAATATTGGCATTCTGTGCTATGAAGGTAATGGCTCCATCCTGCCTGCCGTCCCTTGTCGGGTGTGTTTGCTGTGGTTTGGGAGTTCTTCATCCTGAAAGGAAATCTGTGCTGCTGGGTGTGAGATGCCTCGCAGTTGCTAGGGCTTTGTTTAAGGGGAGAGGGGTTTATTTATTTATTTTTTTTCCTGTTCGGGGGTTTGTTGTTTTGTTGTTTGTTTTCCAAAGAGCGTTTTGAGTGTGAATTTCATTTTCCCTTAAGCGTAACAGCAGCGAGGTTAGTTCCAAGGACTGTGTTGCTTTTGTGGCAGGCAGAGTTTTTGTGGCTGATTTCCGTAGCTTGAAAGGACTTGGTTGTCAGCCGGGTGTGTGAGTGAAGGTCCATCTCCAGCTGTGACCCAGCCCAGCAGCTTTTGGGTGATGGGGTTGGGGTGTTTGGCACCCACCGACCCACAGTTCCAGCCTGTGCAGCCCGGGGGGCCTCGGCTGCCTGGCTCCCCGGGGAGAGAATTACACAACCCCTTGGAAAACCTTGGGTTTTGGGTTTGTTTTTTTTTCCCCTCTCTTTGCTGGACTCAGAATTTTCCTTCAGCTCACGCAGGCTGGCGTTAGAGCTCTTCATGTTGTGAGCGTTGATAGTCCCATTTGGAAGTTGCCTGAGGTAACGGGGTAAAATCAGTTTCTTAACTGAGTGGAGTTTTATCTACGTGCAGTTTGAAGAAGTGGTTATGGCTTGGCTTTGCCTGGAAAGAAAGGCACCACTGAGCTAATTCAGCTTGGCAGTGGAGCTGTTTTTGCTGTAGCCACACACAGGCATTGCAGAAATCTTTCTTCTGATTCAGCAGGAACATTTTCCATGTTCATTCGGAAAATAAATCTTGCTGTAGTTGTCAGGGAAGAAACAATACGGAGTGTGCATAGGATCGGGAGTTCTGCATTCATGCTCTCCAGAAAAAGAGCAGGCCAGAAGACAGGGAGCTGAATTTCACATTTTAAAACACCATCTTTTCTGTTGTTAAACCAGCATGGCCACATTTCTTTCCTTCAGGAAGTGGAGGGGCTCCCTGTAGAACTGTTAATGTCTCTGTTTAATTTTTTTGGTATTTTTCTTTCCTACACAAATATGTATATATGTGCTTGAATAAAGCTCTTTTACAGAGCTTGCCCATCAGTACTGAATAATAAAGAGCTGGGATTCAACAGAGTTGAATTTTCAAGCTCTTTCTTATCCTGTGCTTTCTTCATTACAACAAAAAAACTATTTAAAAGAAAGAAAAAAAAAAAGCAACCTGAGAGTTTCTTTTCCTTAACTTTTCCATTGTTCTTTGTTTAACCAGTGCTTTCTTTGGAAGCAATTAACAACTTCTGACGAAGACCATGAAGTGTTCTGCATAAAATTCTAGTTTTGTGGTACATGTTCCTGAGAATTTTGTTGACGAAGGCAGAAAAACTCATTAATTTAATTCTTTATCATTATGCATAATAGTTACAGAAGATTCTTTCCAGCCCCTTTTTTCCCCATCCTCTTCTCCAATAATTGTTTTTTAACCAGATCTTAGCTTTAAGAGTTCAAAAGAACAGCTGAAGGGAATACACTCTACTATAGCAGTCTTTGTTTAGTTTGAACAGCTGTTGCTATTTTCCTTATTATGGAAGTTAACATTTTTAACACTAAAATAAACACTCAGAAAATGAAGAAAAGAGAAGCAAAACTTCAGTGTGGTGTTTATAGTGAGGTGTTTATATCCCAGTGGTTTAAAAAGTATAAACACTGGCAACATCTGCACTGGACTTGAAGGGTGTTTTAAAGATGCCTACAGATCTTCCATGCCTCTGCCATAGTATTTATTTTATGTGAGTTGTGTCAGCAGTGATGGATCTTGTCTTTTCAAAGACACTGCTGCTGTACTAACTGTATTGACAACAAAGTGCCCTTTCAAAGCCAATTAATTAGGATTTATTGAGGGTCATACTTGAACTACTTCTAAATAGATGTCTTTCTGAAAAGTACTTTTGCAGATGTAGGATGAGATGCAAATACAATGTATGATGTGAAAATGGGTCTGAAATTTCAGAGGAAAGAATAATGGATGTCTATGCCACAGGAAATAAATGAGATTAATTTATTATTCCTTTAGATTCTCTCTTGAAACACTTGCTTTTGCTTATTGGGATTATTGGTATGCTGGTGAAATGTGTCATTATCATTTTATGGGGCTTAAAACTAGTGGCTTTAATCGTTCACCTCTGGCACAAGCCACTGGAACTGTGTGCCATTGATTTGTAGCTTATGGATGAGAGATGTGTTGATGCATAAGGAACAGAGAAGATTCTTCCATCGTGTGCATTTGGCAGCCCTTTAATTCAACATGGAGTAGAAGGATGCATTTGCATGCCAAGAAGAGTCCTGCTTTTTCTTGCCTAGCAAGACTTAGAGATAGCAATTTGTTATCTGCAAGTTCCAGGCTACTGGGTTAATTCCAGCACTTGGTTAGTCTTCTCTGACTGGTAGGTGCAGGAAACCTCAACTATGAATTCATCTCATTTTGTTCCTAAGTTGTGTCATCCATGATCATGCTCCAGTGAGTCTGGGAACATTTACTGACAGAGTTCTGCTTAGTTCATAAACCATATTTCTGATTTTGGCTTATTTGGTGGAGGGGAAGAAAGTAGAATGGTGAGTAATATGGATGGGATCTGCTTTATGGACAGAAAAGTGTCCTTTTGTTGGGGCTGTGGCTGAAATGGGAAATCTAGAAGTTCTTCCATTAAGCATTGAGAAGTAAGGGTGTGTTGCAGGTTTAGCTGACTGCTTTTTAGTATGGAAATCTAACTGGAGTTGACTGTTCTCAAACAATAGAACATTTAATTTTATTTTTTTTTACTGTGAATCTGGTCTAAAGCTGGCACAGGTTGCCCAAAGACCTGGTGGAATCTCTTTTGGAGATACTGAAAACCTGAGGGGTTGTGACCCTGAGCAACCTGCCCTAGTTGAGCCAGTTCTGGAGCAGGAGATTCGGATTAGAGGATCCCCAGAGATGCCTTCAGCCTCAGTGCTCTGTGATTCTGTAATATGATGGAAAGTTCTTCATACTCATGTAATTAAGGCAGCCAGAGCCAGCAAGAGGATTATAGCCAGAGGTGAGGTGACAGGGTTTTTGGAAAGGGCTTCATAACTTTGACCCAGAGGATAAAGCCATTTGCTTTCCTCAGGTTGCTTGTTTTATAATTTGTGTACTGTTGAGTGTTTCCTTAATATTATTACTAACTCTGAGCTCCTCATGATGCCCTATGATAATCTCAACTCTGATGCTTTTGGAGGAAAATCTTAATTTTAACAATACGGTGGGTTTTTGTTTTGTTGGTTTTTTTTAACAAGTTGCATAAAAAAGTGTATGTGTAAGAAAATGTTTACATCCTTCAAATGAGGACATTTGTTCTTTGTCAGTGGGAGAGTGGCAGTTACATTAGCAATGATGAATTTATTGTAATATACTTGTTGAGATAAGAAAGAAAGAAGAAATAATTAGAGGATTGTTGACTCAGCATCTGATATTTAGCATGAATACATCTGATACCCTTCTACTAAACGTTACCAGCAATGGCCAGTTTAATGAGTAGGGCTTTCATATAGTTGTTTTCTTCTTAATGGGCTCAGAGACATCAGAAAGTTCTTGGGAGAGTTGTCCTCACTGAGGTGCAAAGGCCGTGGAGCAGAACCATTCCCTACCAGTCTGGCATTCCCAGTGCTTCCTATCAAATGACAAGCACTTGATCCGGGCACGTATTCAGAGGTAGAACATCTGCATCTTGTTTTGCAGTGGAAACTCAATTCACTTCAGCTGAATATTCTTGCTCTGAGAGCCTTGTGTGTGAGGTAATGGCAGGAGGGCTCAAAGCTAAAACAAATCACAAGGAATCCAGCTCTTTGACTGGTGCAAGGGCAGCCTGGCAAGTCCTGGCTCCTGGTTTCCAGCAGAAAATGTATGAGGAGGTGTTGTCTCCAAGTAGAAGATTTGTTTCCTTTTGTTGTTTATCTGGGGGAGCCTACAGATGGCTGTGTGTTGGAAGGCAGATTTCGGTCTTCCTTCCTTCAAATGCTTTGTGTTATTACTGCATTCTCAAGCCTTCAACTGCTGTGCTGGGAAAGGTAGAAAGAAATGCAATAAAATGCAGAGACATTCCCCCAGGCGTGTTACAGGACTTGGAGCACTCAACATGGTTATACTGAGTTCTCTGGACAGTCCAGAAGACTGACATTTTTTTAATGAAGAAAATTGGATCCAGATTTGTAGAAAACCACCCCTTTCTGGTTTCAGGACAGCTTACATTAGTTAGTGGCATATTACATAATTACTTCACTGACTTCCTGGAGCAGTGAAGCATTAGCTGGCTGCAGCACGCAGCTTGCCGTGCTAGAGATCTCCTTAGGGCACTGCAAGGTGCTTGGAATGTAGGTGTATCTTCCCCAAAAAGGCCAGTTTAGCTGGTTGATGTCAAACACGGAGCCTGAAACAGACTCTGCTAACTTCATTTGCTTTTTGATGAAATCTAACATGTTGTCTTAAGTTCTCAAGAATAGCTTCCATCAGGTTTCTTTGCTGACCTTGCATTTTACTCTGGGTTTGTAACATCAGTTTCTCCTATTAACTCCAAAGTTTGGTTTAGTTTCTAAATATATAAAATGACTTCAACACTATTCTTCTATTAAGAATTAGTGGAACAAGAAATGGGATAAAAATCTCTGTCGTGGTGAATTAAGTGTTCTTATTTGTAATGCAGTGTGAAATTTCTGTTCAAAGTCATGTAAATTAAGAAGCACCTACAGAATGTCCCCCATTTATAGAACATTCTCTGGATTTTTTTTCAAAGTCTTTTATCTTCAGGAAAAAACAAAGAGTTCCTACTTCACAGTTGGGCTTTTCTTAACTCATTTCCTCCTAGCATGAAGTTGGGAATATCCTTTTCTGTACTGACATCAAAATTCGTTTTATTTTCCTCATTCATCAAAGGCAGGATAGATTTAGGTCACACTTAAGCCTTTTTATTTTTTTTTTCCCCCTGGAGTTCTGTTGTTCTCTTCACCCTTGATGCTAGCTCAGCATTTGTACTGAGAACTCAAACAAGGAAATGAAAAAATCAAATATAATAGTGGGTTATCCCACAACTTTCAGTAGATAAGATAGGCAGCACGGTTTTCTCTGAGATAAAAGGTAATGAGGTTTGTAGCAGTAAGTTGAATTCTGTGTTAATGAGCAATTTGTTTAAAGGCTGTAACTTGTTACTCACAAGTCAAATTTGTTACAGTGCCAGGTCTCTGTGGATATAAATCCAGGGATTTTAGGAGACATTGAAAAAGCTTAAATTGCTCCAGAGTTTGAACAATGCACTGTATTGTATGGAGAGCTGTTAGAGAAAAAAATAAAGCTTAAACAACAGTCTCCATTGTGTGGCATCTAAAATTATGAATGAAGAAGTTCATCCATATGTATTGGTTTTGCCTTTTTTAAATATCTTCTTTGCATGAAAATAGTTGTCTATTAATTTCGTCTTGAGGATTAATACAGATGGGCCTTTATATTTGATTTTGGCTGAATAGACTACAGAGTTTTAACATGCTGCATGCAGACAGCCTGCCAAGCAATTTAGCAAAGTTGTTTACACTAACAATAATCCAGCAGGACAGAGCCTATAACTTTTCACTGATAATAGTATGAGGTAGTGCTGGATACAAGTTTCTGGAGGAGTGTTTACAAAAATGGTGTTAGACTTTTCCAGTGTTAAAGAATCGTGAGTGGTTTTGGTTTTCATTTATTTTTTTAAAGCCAGCCAATTTTTTATTATTGTTTTTTTTTCCATCATCTGTAGCATCCCCCTGAAAAAGTACTGGAGGAATCAGCATGGCAGGGTTGCTGGGCACACCAGAGGCCTTGTTCCCCTTCCCTGGGGGTGGGGAAGATCACCAGCTGGGAGCTGTGGTGGTGGCTCATGCACCCCTGGAGTGTCACCATTTCCTGGAGGCAGGTTTCCCCTGGTGCTTCAGCCAACTTCTCTTTTTAATAGCCAGCTGATGTTCTGATGTCTGTGTCTCCAGGTTGGTGTGAGGGCACAGGTGGCTGGTGTGCACTGGCAGGGACCTGGGGAGGCTGGGTGGGATGGAAGGAGAAGCTGTCCATCATCCAGCACGAGCACAGCTTGGAACAGGCAGTTGAGCTCTTAATTAGGGTTATCTCTGTCAACTCCTAAGCCTCATGTTACAGATGGATGGAGTCAGAAGAGTGATTCTTAACATCAGTAGTAGTTTGGCACTGCTTCTAGGTAAGGCAAGCTTGGAGCAGGACAGCTGTTGGGAAAGAGCTCCATACAGCTTTTTCTTGATTAACCTGTGGTGTGCCTGGGACCACCACAGCATTGCTTCCAGCCCAAGAAACTGTCATCCAGAAACTTCAGTGAGGTGCTGAGTCTTCATCAAAGATACTTAGTTGTAATAGGAATGCAAGTCCTGGACATCTCAGGTCAAAAGTACTAGGAGTCTGGGAGGAGAAAGTGTGGAACTGAGTTTGAGATGTTTCCTTTAGCTAAGCTTCATGGCACTGTTTGGTATCAGACTTTTTGAAGTAACACCTTTTTTTTTCCTTTTCTCTTTTAACTTTGTGGCTGCTAGTGTTAAAAACAAGAACTTGTTAAACATATTAATGCATGGTGCAGTTCAGCTTTTCTGTCCAGGAATGTTGGTGTGACTTTGTGCTTCGTTTTTGTCTTTGGAGGAAAAGATCATCCACCATGTGGTGGACATGGATGGAGGTAGTCAATATTCAGGATAAAGTAGTGTTACTGCCTTTGTGGCTCCAGCAGGTAGGTGCTAGCTTACTTCCTTCACAGTAGATGTGGTTCCCATGTTTCCACAACACACATTGTTACAAGAATCTTTAATGATTTTAGGACATGTTCTTTTTCACTCTTAATCGTTCCGGAGCGTTTCTTGTCAACTGTGAGAATCTAACCTTGTAGTGTATAACTTTCCTCCTGTGCTTCCAAATGTTGCTGGCAGGTTCCAGGAAATATACTTGCTCTCCCAGGAAAAGTTTGGAACCAGTTGTGTTTAAAAAGCAGCAGTTTTTCCTGGAAACCCATTTGACAGGGCAGGCATGGAAACCACCCTGCATTACACCTCCCTGGTTTGCAAGACTTAATATTTCTTCCTCAGCATGCAGAAATTTTGCCTTGAAACATGGGTTGTAGTTAGAGAGACTGAGTTAGAGAGATTGTATTTTTGCCACCATAGGAATGGCACTGCTGTATGGGAATATAAGCCAATCTTGAAATAATTTATTATGTTTTATTTTAATAAAAAAATGAAAGAACAGCAGAATGGCAACAGCCTTTATAGTTGTTGTCTACAGAATGACCAGCACAGCAATCCCTTGTGTAAGGAAGAGTGAAAACCAAAGCTGCCAAGTGGATCTTCTGGAATAGCTGTTGTCTTTTTGGGAATGAGTATTTCCTTGTTTTACAAATGACATCAGTGCACTCTGGTTGCATTTTAGAGATGGCAGTGTGACTTCCAATGTTGTTATTTAATTGTTAATGTTTAGTTTGTCTCAGTTCTGAATGGAAATTTAGATACTTGGAAAATTAGCAGGTTTCGCCACTTTCAGAGCAGAACTTTCAGAAACTTACTGTTTCTTGGCTCCAGATTACTAAATTGGGATTTGTTTTCTCTGTGGTGCATCACTAATTTAATTAAATGGCCATATGAAGAAAATCAGAGTTGTCCAGTCAAAAGGAAACTATTGCTATGAATCTAAATTATCTAGGAAGACCAGCAAATGTTTCACAAGAGCCAGCCAAGTAAAATAAGGCTATTTAGTTGTTCTGTTTATATTCTTTGGGAAATAATCTGTTCTAAAGCAGGAGCTCTACAAAAAGTACTCTTAGCATATAGAAAAAGAAGTTGACATAACTAAGGCACCTCCTTTGTGGTGGTTTTATACAGAACAAATTAACTGAAGCTGGGGTGAGGGAAGTGCTGTATGATTCATATAGGACAAGTTTGAACTCAGCCAGTTTCTTGGATTTAGTGTAAATATTTATGGCATTGAAGGGGATTTTTTTTTAATACGCTTCCTTGTGCTCCGGATCTTTTAGATGTCCTCCTCAGACATCTGGTGTGCATTGCTGCTTGTTTAACCCCCACCCTTCAGTTCTCATGCTGTGGCATCTCGGAGAGCTATCGCAGTCGCTCTGTGGTTGGCAGAAATTAAATCTCCCAGAGCCAGCTGGGAGAATGCTGACGTGCACACTTTTCCTGCTGAATGCTCCCAAACCAGTGGCCACAGTTAAAGAGGTGAAGGCTTGGCTCTTGTCTTGCTGTAGGCATCACACTGAGCTATTAGCCAAAGGTGTCAAAAATATTTTCCAGCATTGGCAATGATGTTTACAGAGTCTTGACTAGTTTCTGTCTCTTAGAAAAGCTTCTCTTATCAGTGTTGTATAATCACTGTATCTAACTCAGCTCATCAGCAACAAGAGAAAAAAAAAGAAAAAAAAAAAGTTGTTCTCATCCTTTAAAAACTCTTAAAGGTCCTAATTTCTAAGACCAACTGCTTTGAGGTACATTCTGCTTGTCCTAACAGCTAATCTATGGAGGTCCTGAGTTTTCCTTTGTAGTACAGTAAATTCAATGCTACCCTATTTGATTTCAAGTGGTTCTCAATGAGTCCATTTAGAAGTGAGTATGACAACAAACATTTAAATACTCATTGTAACCTATTTGTGTATATATCTATTTTTAATCCTCTCTGCAGCATCCTGGTCCTCCTAGAAGCCTAGTTAATTCAACCTTTAGCTACCCCCATGCAATAAACAGTGGAAATAATCCCTATTTACAGAGGGGAAGAAAAAAAAGAAAGGCTGTAATTGGTTAAATTCACATAAGTCAGGGATAAAACTGACAGCGACATTTGAAGTGTAATTGTAATGCTTTGCCAGAGCTGCTAAACCTTACAGTGATCTGATAGTAAACAAAGTGCTCTTACCTGTTTGTTTTGAGATGTGCAAATAACAATTGTAATTAATTAGCTAAACAGATAAAACCTCTGATCTTTGAAGCTTGGACTGGTGATGTATGGACTAGATGCTGGCTTTCCAGCAGTCATGGAGGGAACTTTTGGACTAAGGCCTCTTGTGACTGTGGACCCGTTCTAAACTGAGACAAGGAAATCTGCTTTGGTGTGGAACAGTTGAGTCTTTTTAGTTGATCCAAGGAATGAGCTCTTACATAGAATAGTGGGCTGGAAGGATTTTAAGTTCCCCTATTTGAACTGTGGGTCCTCTGCAAGTCTGTTCTTCTACGTTTTAGGTCTGTTGAGTTGCAGAGGAGTGTGCCCACTGATGCCAGCAGTTAATTTTCTGTTCTCTTCAGGAGATGAGTTGGGCTAAGAAACTTCAATTAAGTAGCAGTCCAACTGTGGTCATGCAATGCATGGCTTGGCAGCAGGCAAGCTGACAACCCATTTATGACCTAAAGCAGTACTTCCAAACCTTTTTAATTCAGTGTCTCACTGCCCCTGGAGTGGCTGTTTGGTTTCATTATGAAAAATTCACAGCAGTATTTAATAGAATGCCTGCTTAATTATGGGGTGAAAGATCTTTAGTGGGTGATGGAGGGTAGAGAGCTGCAGAAATGTTTGGGATGTGTATCATTTGAGCAAAATGGGGAAGGATTTAACAGATAATTAGCTGGGGATGATATCATAGTAATGTAGTGAGAGAATTCGTTTCTGGATAGTCTGGAGCTGGTATCCTGTGAATGGTGGAGCCCAGACATACACCTGATGTTTTTTGTTACCTTTGTTTTATCAAGCCATCTGCTCTTCCCTGTCTATTTGGGTGTGTGTTTTGTCAGGAATTAGTTGCCTCTTCAGCTTTGAAATAAGTAAACCAGGAGCCTGCAGTTAAGTTAATCAAAAGGGAGATTCAGCTAAAGATTAGTAGATATAGAGGGAGTAAGTAAGACAAAGCCCTAATTAAAGGTAGTGAGAAGTATAGTGTAACTTTGGTTAGTGCTCACCCGTTGCAGTCCCATGACTGGGTAGATAACTTCAAAAATAATTTCTGCTAGTTCCTTGCTTTTCCAAGAGTTCTGGAAAACCCGCCCTGTGTGCCCAGAAAACTGTGAGAAAGGCTGTCCAGGCAGCATGTAATTTTTTGGTAGCAAACACAGTCTCTCCCTCTATCTTTCCTGCCTTAGCTTCCCCTTGGAGAGAACATTTATTTTCAATGACCCTGCAACTTGGCCCCATAAACCACTCTCCTTCTTGTGAAATAAACAGTCCAGCTCTGGTTCAGGCAGGGCTCCCATCTGTCCCGTAGCACCATAGGGCTGTCTGCCCTTTTATCTCTGGATCTGACAACCTCCATCAATCCCAGTCCCTGTGAGTGGTGCTGACTGTTGGAGTGGGTAGGAGCCTTCATTCTGATCCAGTATCTTCAGTCCTTTGGAGCAGGAATTAATAATGTTCTCTAGTACCAGATTTTTCACAGCTGAATCTTCTTGTGGAGCAATGGTTTTCACACTCTTTGTACTCTGTAGTTACCTAACATTTTTCTGTGGATCTTCATAGTGAGGGTTTTTTTCCCCAATAAGATTACTTACCTTAGTTTCATGTCATGAACCCAAGATTAAAAACTGCTGTGTTAGAGGAACAAAATTTGTGTTATCTTTTCCTCAATAGTGGCGTATGCCTGTTTGTCTCTTTAAGGAGACAATCCTTTCAGGAATGATGGTAATTTTTTTTTTTTTTTTGTATATGTTTCTTTATACCAGCAGCCTAACCCTGGAGAAATGATATAGCATCCTCTCTTCTCTCTCATAAGCCACGCTGTTCTCTGGGCTCTTCCAGCAGATGAAGCCCTGACAAATTTTTGGTTATTAAAACTCTCCATGTGAGCAACAGCTGAGGAAGATTATTGAGTTGTGTCTGAGAATAATACAAATCCAGTGGGTTGATGGATCTATATTATCTAACCTTGTAGTGCTTGTGATGAGCTTGAGTTCATTCTCTTCTACTGGCTGGGGCACTGACTGGCTTGTATCTCAGCTTTCTGCCATCAGTTACAGTAGAACTGGGCAAATAAGGAATTGGCAAACTGACATGTCCTCCTCATTTTCTGTGTGAATAGTGTGATCAAAAGACTATCTTGTTTTCCTCTCAATGGCTGATGGAGTTTGCTGTTGGGTTCAGAGTGCTTGACTGCCCTGCACAGTTGTCACAGCTCTCTTGCTTGCCCTCTGTAGAAGGGATTTTGGAGCCCATTTTGAAAGACAAAAGGGTTTTGTTCTTTACAATGGATTCTTTGTGGGAGATGGGCTGGAATTGTTCTGGTGCTCTGTGGATTAGTGTCTTCAGTATTCTGTCCAGCTTCGTTGAGGGGCTCTGTGTTCCTTAAATGTGTGAGTCCATTGCAGATAGGCTGCAATCAGGTCGCAGAAAGCCAAGACTGGAATTGCAGTTTGTCCTCTGGTCATTAGGCCAAATGTAATTGGCTCATTTCACCTGAGCTAAGGTAGATGTGCTCACGTTGGTGAGCATGGAGGTGGCAGCAGCTCCCATGGGTGTGGGACTGGCCTTCACCATCACATTTCCTGCCCTGTGGCAGCAGCTTCAGGTGTTGGATTGCCTGGCCACATTCCATACTGGGGAAATGCAGTAGCCAAGCCTTTCTTGCTTTTATGGCTTTTTTTTGTTTGTTTCAACTTACTTTTTATGTTTTTATGTTGTGTTTCTATTTTAAAAATACAGCATTTATATCCTCTCTCAAGGGCCTTCTACCTTCCAGGTAGGGAATTTGGGGGAAAAATAAAACGAGAATAAAAGAAATATTGCTTGAAAGGGCAATATCAGGTTTCATGGCTTTTTTATAAAGCTCATTTTCATTGATACTCTGAATTTTTCCACATGTAGCAAAGGAGAACTATATGAGGTATTCAGGCATGTTTGTAGCAAACTACAGTAAAAGCTTGCAGTATATCTAAAAATAGGCTCCAGTTTAAATAAGTGGAATATATTTTTTTTTTACCTTTGCATAGCACCTTTTATTTCAAATCCTTAGGAAAGAAGCAGTGCACAGTTTATTTAATTGAATTTGAATGTGACCCTATGAAAAGTAAACATTTCAAAATTAATGTTTTCAGCGTTGTTCTTAGAACATACTGTGCTCATGCCCACCAGGGGCATTGATTACCCAGGGCAGTAGCCTAGAGGTTAATTTATGTCACAGGATATCCCTGAAGTGTCAGCGGGGGGAGCAGAAGGTGTTTTGGACCCGAGTGTCTAAGAAAAAGAACCAGAGGGAGGTTAGCAAATGTTGCCTATTTAGGAGGTAGTATTAAAATTTGAGCTGTCATAAATTCAATTTCTGATTTGTCTCTCTTGGCCTCTGCATGAAAATACATAGTTACCAGGTATCGTTTTAGCATGCTGAAATGTGCTTACACAGTGAAATCTGACCATTTTTTCTGTTGTGACCTTGCTGTGTCTTTGATTTACTTTTGAAATGGAGGCAGGTCCTCTGGCTTTGATTGTTTCTGCTAAAAGACAGGCCAGTCTTTGATCCCTTCAGCTTCCCCATCCTTTGTGTAACACAGTAAGTCATTTAGCTGGGTGACAAAAGAAAGAACACCTAGAGCTGCACTCGTTTTGGAAAGCAGTGTCTTCGACATGTTGGCTTACTGTTGTATTTTGTTAACAGGTTTTTATTGATGGTGTTTTTATGTTGTTAATAAAATCACATTGTGACACTGGTAAAAGTAAACCTTTTTATCTGACAACTTTTAAAATCTGCTTATGAGGAATGTGAGAAAATGCTGTGTAATAGTTGTGGAAAATTACAAAAGGAAGCTGAATTCTGATTTCTATGTTTAATATTTAATCTTTGTATGGTGGTAGTTTAATTACATATTCTGGAGTTATCTTCTGTCCTAGCAATTCCTGTACCCATGAGCATGGTCTTTGTTTCCCCCTTTCTCAAATGTATGTCCCAGAAGCATTCCATCCAGGTTACAAGGTGAAGGTGAGAGTGTCTTACCTCGAGGCACCAAGACTGGTGGAACTTCTCTGTGGGTCCAGCCTAAAGTTTTCAACTGCAGGGAGGAGAAAACCTAGCACTGAAGAAACTGAAATGGCTACATTTCAGTATTCCTGTGCATGGAGTATGGTGTAGGGATACACCAGAAATACTTGCAGTACTTACAGTGCAGTGTTTTGCCAGGGAAGTAACTGGATCATCTCTCTTCTGCTGGTCAGTAAATACTAACGTGTACTGTTCTCTGCAGAGCATGTGAAGGATGCTTCTCCTTTGCCTGCCTTTCTCTTTTGTCCCCTCCCATGTTTGGGGTGTCCTTGTTGGGTCACACCGTTCTGCACCAACTAAAACCTATCTGCAGCCTTCTACATGTGAAGCACCATCAATCAGTCAGAGGAGTTCAGCAGTTGTACCTTTTGTCAGCTGATTCTGCAAGGTGGTGGTGTCAGTTTTGCAGTATCTGACTCAGGGCTCTTTGTGCTCTTTCCTTCATGTACGTTGAGTGTTGTGGCTTTTACCCAAGCAAGGATTGTGTGTTTCTGTCCACAGGCAGGACAGGACCAGCCAGAGTGTGATGATGGGTCTGTGTAGGACAGGTCCCTGTTTGCCATCGCTGTCATCCTCACCTGCTCCTCAGCAGGGCTGGTGGCCATGTTACAGCAGTGATGCTTTGGGTACTTGGTTGTACTTGGTAGCTCTGCTTAGCACAGCAACTTGACTTTCTTTCATATGAGCCTCTGTAAATGTTGTGTTCATTTTTTGTCCCTCTTAATTGACTTTAAATGTTTGTTACAGGTTTTTCCTGGGAGAGCTGGAGGAAGTGCTCAGACAGGAGTGCTCTTTGGGACCAGCTCTGCTTCTGGAGCTAAAAACCCAGTCTTGAACTGAGGGAAGGCCTTTTTTTGACATGGATGTTAACAAGGATTGTAGACATCCCTGGTCCTGTTTATCTGGAGATCAGTGTAATTTAGAGAAGATTTACATCTTGGCTGAAAAAAGATTCCAGTTATCAGGCAGACATGGTTTCCATGAGTACAGGTACTGTAAGCAGAAGAAAGGGACATTTTTTAAGCTTTCAGCTCAGACAGGTGCCTCAGGAGATAAGTAAATTACATGTTATCCTGTAGGGAGATCTGTAGATTTATGAAGTAGTCTCGTGCTCTAAAATTAGACCTAAACTTGAGTTCCTTGTTGGGCTGGAACTGAACACAGTCAGAACTGTTGAGGTGAAAACTGAAATTTGACAGAGGAAATATTAAGGAGCTCTCTCAGACTGGAGTACTAAAATGTGTTCCATCCCACTTTCTATGTGGGATGCCCTTCTTCCCATGCCATCAGTTTCTTCCCTACTTACCAAGGAGACTCGTTCTGTTGGTATCTGAGAGAAAATGTATTTCAGTCACTGTCTGTGGCCAGCAAAGACTTTACTTCTCTTATGTTTATGAACTAGTTTGTAGAAGTGAAACAGTTGTCATGTAAGTCACTTTAAGTCCAGAGAGTATGCTACTCTTTTACAACATGATGAGAGAGAATATAAGGTGGCATAGTCAGTTTTTCACAGGACATTTGAAGGAGCAGATACAGTTAGGTTTGGGACAGCAATTTTGCCATTTTCTACCTGTCACAATGTAGTGGTTTGTATATGATACAGCATTTTCAAGTCCTATTAAGTTGAAATCTTCTTTAACCTATGTTGCTCAGCCATGGTTCACAATGTCTTTTGAAAGGATCCTCAGGCAGGTGTGCCTGCACTCCACAAGCAGTATTGCTGTTCCTGAGTTCTGGCTCCTTTGTGCAGCCTTCTGAAGGAAAGGAAAAAGGGGCTGGAGGTGATGGAATGCAGAGATCACTATTTTATTTTCTTGTTTGCCATGTTGAGCATAATGCATCTCTCATTGGCAGGCATGGTCAGATGGAGGGGCCAGAACAGTCAGTTTAATCCCTGGATTTTGATTTTGGCCATGGGTTTTCTGGCATACCTATCTGCACAGTGGTGGCCAGAGCTTGGTTCCAGGAGTAAGTGCTTTTCATATGTTTTGTAAACGAGGGAAAGCAGGCTTTGCCAGTATTTCTGTACATATACATGTAACTTTTTGGTTTCCCAAATTAGATTTTTGTCATCCCACAGGAAAGTCAGTAAAATATGTGTCAGATAAGTGAATCAGTACGTTGGCTGCTGAAGGAAATCTATCAATTATAATAAAAAATAATTTCAAGATCTGATTTCATAGCAGAGTTTTATGATTGAGCTGTTCCTATTAATACTTAATTTTTTGTTGTTCCTGTAGTTTGCTGTTTTATTATGATCTCCAGGTAGGCCTGTTTTATATTCTGAAATGGAAATACAGACTACTGTGACTCTACAGTGTTTGGCAGAGTACTTCCCAGAATTAAATCTTATTTAAGCTCATTTTAAATAATATCTTTTATATAAACTGGAGTCCAAAAATAAAATAGTGGTACAAAATGATGCTTTTATGTAAGAGACTTTTTTTTTTTTTTTAGTGGGAGTTATAGAAATATTCACCAATTATATAAATAAATAAACTTTGTGCCTGCTTCTTAGGATATCTTTTTTCATGAACCAAAGATTTAGCCCTGAGTCTGAATTGATTGATTAATTTTCTTTGGTCAAGCAAGTGAAGTAAATCTGCCCTAAACATTTTTTAAGATTGTTGTATTTTAAATGTTTCACTCAGATTTAATTTCTGGGGAATTTCCCAACTCCAAAGATCTCAGTCCTTTCACAATGTACAGTATGCTGGGAAGTAATACCCAAACTGAGCAGCCAACAACATCTGCAGATTAATTGTACTGTCTTGTGATTCTTTTCGTAACTTTGTTTTGATGACTTGTTGAATTAATTTGTGGTGACGTCCCTGCTTGGTATTTGATATCTCAAATCATGTGGGTTTTGTCCATGAATTGGATTTTTTTATGCCATTAATCCCAATTTATGTTGGCACAGGCTGACTTCTGTGTTTGAGATAGTGGAAGAAACCATGCAAAAGTTGATAAATTAATTCCAATCTGTTTGCAATTTAATCTCATGATTGTTAGAATACAAGAACAGAAAATAAAACATGTCATTTGTGGATATCTTGGCTTTTAATCAGAAATGTTTCATATCTTGTGAGGACTGAATTTTTATCTTGGATCAGTAGAGAAAACTGCCCTTGAAGATCTTAATATACTATTGATTCCTGGGAATGCCTGGCCCTAAGAACATGAGGCAACTCCTTTTGCTAATGAGAGTGTCTGCATGAGGTATTGGAAAAGGTAATTAAAGGGGTAATGCATGTTAATTAAAGTTTATTAAACTCTCATGCCCATGAATTTATTAATTGAGTGGCCTGAGGTCATGGCAATTCAATCCAAGAGTTTAAGGACCCTGTTGACAGACACCACAACTGAGGATTTTAATTTTTTTGATTTTTTTTTTTCCCCAAAGCTAATAAATGTGTCAGGAATTCACTCTTGTGGACAAACAGATTTGTCAGATGCAGAAGGAAAAAAGTAAAACAGGCAAGGGCAGGGCTGGAGTTTTCTTTCAAAGAAAGTTTTATTTCAGTCTGTCTCAAGGTCTGTGTCATGTCAATCCCCAGCTGGAAAGACGAAGCCTTTCATTTCTGGGTTGTAATTAATGCTCAGATTTTATGCATTAATAGTAGCCAGCGGGAGAGAGGAAATGGGGAGGGGGAGTGGGAGATGGTGGCTGTGGCTCAGTGCAGCCCCTGCCGCCGTGCTAGCTCAGAGAGGAAGGAAGCTGCTGCCAAAATGGTGTCTATTTTTTTTCCCCCCAGTCTTTGGTGTCTCCTGGAGTTCTCAGACGTATTTTAAGGCTTCTCTGGTGTCTTGCTATCAAATCCACACTTGTGAAAACATGACTTCTGCTGTTCTGGTGTTTGTATTGCATGGATGTGTCAGTAGGGACACAGATAGTGCTGGTGGGACCGGGAGAGAAACACGCAGGGTGGTGAGGATCTGCTGGTTAGAGACCTATGCTGGTGGTGGTACACCTGAAAAGAGCCGTGCTGGTTTGGCAAACACTGAGATTGTATGTGTGAGTTTGAATCACTTTCAGTTTAGGCTCCTAAGGTTTAAAAATAAAGGCCTTTCCTGCTGAGTGGATGGGCTGGTGTCAGTGGAGCGCACTGCAGAGCTGCTGTGTGGGCAGACACAGCGTCACGCCTTGTCACTGGGGAGCCTGGCTGTGCTCTATCATGCTGCCTAGCAGTTTAAGGGGAAAAGAGAGATACTAGTATGAATAGTTGTAAGTAGGACTATCTGAAAGTGCCTTACACCAGCTGCTTGCTGGAACAAAGAGAAGTATTATGAGAGGCACAATAAATGTGTTTGCTATCTCTGCTTTCAGTTGCAGTGCAGACACAAGCCGTCACAGTAATGAATTTTGAAGACTGGAGTTCGAACTTGGGGATTTTTATAAAAGCCAGTTGTTTTATCAGAGTGTTGTCTTGCCAGCTGTGTGATGTGAGTCTGGTTACCATGGAGTGTGGTCAGCTGGGGAGACAACTGCAGGCAGCAGGACAGCAGTTCGTGGGGTAGGCGCTGCTGTGGTTTCTCCCTCTCTGGTTTAAATTCAAGTTTGGTAAGGAGGAAAGTAGTGGGGGCAGAAGTTTCCTTTTTCTTTAAATACAAAGTTGCTTTAGCCCTAAACAAACTTACAGGCCACATGAGAACTCCTGGTGCACTCCAATTACAGTATATGAATATGCAGTTTATCCCCATAAACAAGGTAGGGTTATTTTTCCTCTTGATCTTGCCCTATTACCTGGACTCTCTTGTTTGGTGGTGTTCTCTGCTTGCCTTGTCTCTGCAGGATGGGCTGCACAAGGTGCTGAGCACTGGCCACTTGTATCTTCTCTTGAGGAGAGGTGCTCAGAGTCTTCCAGCCTGTTCTGTAAGAGATGGAGGGTGTATGAGCTCCTGCTGCTCCCACCTGCTCACCCCTGCTGCCTCTTTGAAGTTTTGTTCCTTTGATTAATTTGGGCTGAATGGCTCCGTGGTGCTGCAGATGTATCAGAAAGTTCTGGTATGTTTATCTGAAGGTCTTGGTGTCCCCTGCATAATTACCATGGTACTACTTCACAGTTAGGAAAATGCATTACCAAATTGGATAGGTTTTAATTAAAAGACATCCCTTTCTTTGCTAAATTTCTGTAAAATGGGTTTCTTCCATTCCAGAATATGATTTTACTGGATTTTGTACTCAGGCTGGATGTTAATATATCAATGCTGCTGTTACCATGCATGATAGTAATGTGAATTTTCATACTATTTTTAAAAAGCAAAAAACCCATCCAGGTAATTGCATGGTATCTAGCTCCTAGCCACCGTGTAGGAAAAAGGAGAAGTTTCTAACCTACTAAACTGGACAATCTCTAGAGATTTTTGTCTTTTGTGACCACCAGAGTTAGCTTTATGTCAATATTTAAATTGCCTGTGTTCCTGTCAGGAATTGCTCAGGAGAAGTCAGTAGGCATTAGGTGCCTACATTGTAATTCCTGTAGTGGATTTTGGGTTTGAGTCTTCAGAAGTGCTCTGAGATACTGCAGAGAGGAGTGATTGCATACAGGTGGGATGAAAGTATCACAAACCTTAGTTGATGAGTTTGATCTTTTGACATTGGTATTATTTTCTTCAAAGACAGAAGTGAGGGGGAGTCTTCACTGAAACTGGGATGATCTGGTTTCTAAACTTTAGAGTGTTTAGAATATGAACACTGGGTAGGTGGAGTTTTCTACTAGCAAAATACAAAGATTGGAAAAAAAAAAAAAGCAGAATTTTTACTGATACAGGAGGTCTTTTTGGTAGAAGCTTCTCTTGTGACAAAGTGGTTGCAGGAGGCTTCCTAATTACCACTTGGGTTGTTTCAAACAGCAGAGGGTCTGGTTGTCTGTCTGTCTGAGAGCATTTGCAGTAGAGCACAGTTTTTACTATTTAGAGCTGAGATGGAAAGTTCCTATTTAGATTTGGTGCCAGAGTCTTTAATAGAAATCATGACTTGTGGTATATTATAGGTCAGTGTGTATTTGCTAGTTTATATTATGCTGACTAAATTGGCCAAGTGCTTATTTTTACTGGTAAACATTCAGGAGGTTTTCTCCTTGCTGGTTCATTTTACAACAAAATAGTGTTTGTCGTGTGTGGAATTGGGGCAGCATCTTATAAATCATCTGCCTCAGCAATGATGTGAAAATGTGTGGTGGCTTACAAAGATCTCCATTGTCAGATACCTCAGGGCTGTAGATGGAGTTAGCTTTATCCTAATTTTAGTTCTGGAAATTATGGTCATGTAGAAAACAAAATTCTTCTGGCAGTGTAGGAAAAATACAAATTTTAAACTCCATCAAAAGTGGCTATTTCAGGGATATTACCAGAATAGGTAACCCTGGTTAAGTTAGCTCCTCTCCCAGCCCCTTAGGAAGCCCCAAAAGCAGTTTTAAACATCTTTAAATCCCTGTGAAGTCTAAATATGACCTGTGGCTGTAAGGATGTGAGTTCCAGTAAAGTCCATAACTACTGGTGAAATGCAGCACTGTGCTTAGTCTGTACCTTCAGTGAGACATGGAATTCCAATAGGAAAAGTACTGTGGTCACACTTCAGTGCCTGCTGAGTGACAGTACATGGATGTGTTTATGTGCAAGCTAATTGTGTCATTTCTGGAATTATTTATACATGGCTCCCACGTGCTGTGAATGGCATTTTCTGATAAGTGTTAGATTATATACAATTTCTAATCAGTTCTCTTCCACTAGTCTGCCTAGCATTCTTAAAATTGAAATGTTGCCATTCTTGAGCTATTTTATTCATTGCTCCATCAGGGGGGAAAAAAAAAAGTATATACTCTTAAGAGTATAGAGGGACATTTAAGGACAAACTTAAAACTTGCATCGCAAGTTCCAGTTTTTACTCCTAATTTTTACCTTGCATAGTTACACACCAAACAAGCTTGTTTTGGACAGCTTTTTCTAAAAGAGATCATTTGAGTATTGTAACATTTATTCAGTGCTAGATCTGGAATATTTGGCATAAATGTGAACTGTAGGCCTGCAATTTATAACCACAGCCATAAGAAAAGGAACAAAGCCTGTTTCATTGTGAATAGCCATGCTTTGCAGAATGAGGTAATGAAAGTTCAGAGCTGGAATGCCAGCTTGTGAGAAGGAATGCTTCTGAATAAAAATGCTGCTGGAGAGATGTGTTAGCTCAACCTTTCAGATCATCTGGGGTGAGCTGAACCCTCTCCTAGAACCTTTTTTCAACTGTTGATTCCCGCATGGAGCACTAAAGGATGGCTTGTGGTGCTTTGTTTATCCTGCAGCCATGTTAACTGTGCCCGTGCGGGCCTGACATCTGCTTGGGAAGTTTTTCTTGCAGGAGTGTTTTTGAAGCCGGTGCTCTCTACCTGGTTCCTCCCCCCCGAGTTCATTCTCCCTTGTCTCCCTCCTGCAGGTGAAGCAGCTCTAAGGGGAGAGCCCAGGATGCAGTCTCTGCCGGTATCCCCTGCTCTCACCAACCACCGAACAGGCCCTCCTCCCATCAGTCCCAACAAGAGGAAGCTCAGCATGGACCAAGGGGACGAGGAGCTAGACTGTGAAAACGACCATGTCTCTAAGATGAGTCGGATGTTCAATCCACATCTGTAAGTGTCTTGCTTCTGTTACCTCTGCTCCTGGGGTTTGGTGCTGTCCTCTTCGGCTGTGTGCATCCCAAAACTGTCCTGTGTCTAAAACTTTGTGCTAGTTTTTTCCCTTTGTTCTGGTGGCTGTGGAAGACCCGCACAAAGGCTGGTGTGGTTAGGTGGGCCTCCTTGCTTTCTTTTGTTTTCATGCCGCATGAAGTAACAGGAATTAGCTCAACTTTTATTTATAGTCAAACATAACGTATTCACCGTGCAGCGTCTGAAGTGTCGTTCCTTTGTTCTTTGTAATCGGCTCCTTCCCCGGGCTCTGAGCGCTGTGCTCTGCTGATGGGGGTGGGGAGGCAGGAGGAGGAGGAACTGAAGTGCTTTGCATTTTTCTGAGGCCAGGAGGTGGTGAGCCAGCTGCTCCGTAGTCTGCCGTGACAACTGGGCAAGCTGCAGTTGTTGCTAAACATTCCTCCAAGGCTTGCACCCCTGACAAGTCAGATGGCGAAGGTTGCGCACAGGTGAGGTGTTGATGATGAGTTCGGTGCGTGCGTTGGGTAATCATCAAACGCCGTTCCTGCTGCGTTCTCATTCCTGGGAGCGCAAGCCTGGCTGGCATGGGAGCGCAGGCTCGGGAGAATTCCTTTCATTCTTGACTGGAGGAAGCGCTGGTAGCTCAGCAGGCCGGGGCGGGCTGATGGCTGCGCTGCCTCAGCTCCTGCAGCCGCATTCCCCGCATTCCACGCTGCTGTGGACTCTGGTGTTCGGTCATGAGATGCGGACAGAGGTATTTATCCTCAAATAAATCACCAGAGTGTTAGTCAGAGGCTGGGCCTGTCGTCTGCAGGCTTGGAATTTGTTACAAATCAGGAATCCAGCACTGAAGTAATGCAAAACAATAAAAGCTCACAGGCTGGAGACTTCTGGTTTACAGCATACCTCGCTCTTTCTCCTCAAAACTTAACTATTTGCAGCCCTTCCCTGGAGCTGAGAATGCTGCTCTTGGAAAGAACCATATGCTGCATTTCTCAGCCATACACGTGTGACACAAGTGAAGAAATTTATGGCATTTTTGAATTATTACCTAACTTTGTGGGAAAAGGTGTGATTTTTATTTTTTTTTAAATTCATGTGCTAGTGATGAAATAAAACACAGCTGGCAGTTACCCATGTTATAACACTTTATACAGTGGAGGCCATAAAAATAATGAAGTCTGAACCAAGAGGCTCAGGTGCAACCAAGGTTCAAAAGAAAAAGATACAGACAGAGGTGCATCTTTTCTCCTTATAATAAAAAGCACTTGTTGTCTGCCTCGTGTTCATGTGATGGGATTCAATCTAAGTTTAATTAAGCCATTTACTGCAGATGAATTATAATTTAAAACATTAAAGCATTTAAAACATGCACAAGGCCATCTTTATTCTACTTTATCTTGTAAGTTTGATCTGGCTGTATCAAAATGTGCTTTTCACTGTATATTACAAAAACACAAACTTTTGTGATATGTCTGAAACAGCTGAATATCTATAATTTCAGGTATATCAAAAAAGTTCACAGATGTTCTCTGAATTTTATTCCCATTTCCCTGCCACCACCAATGAAGTTAATTTTTCAAATGTTTTTCATATTTTCCCTCTTTTTTGGATTATGACATTCTGGTTTAATGATATAAATGGATTGCTCAAATTCTGTGGAACTGTCCTAAAATTTTTGGTTTGGAGATGGGAAGTATGTGGTAGAAGCTTGACTTGCTCATACTAAAGAAAAGATGGTAGATTTGGGGACAGAAATATTTCAGGAATCATAATAGTGGCAGTCACATTTCAGTAACTTGGAGGTCCTAGAAGTCTTAAGTTTGACAGTTCAGAGAACCAGGTCCAGCCCAGATGTGGAGTGTACTGTGGAGACTAGATGGCACAGAATCATGATGGTAGCAAAGACATCTTTGTGATTTGGATTATAAAGAGGAGGTTTAGTGTATTTTGAACTTTCCAGGACAAAGTCCCCTGAAGGTTTAGGACGGGGGATACAAACCCTGTTCCTGGGCGTAGCTGCCCCAGTCAATATTGGAGCCACAAACTGCACATCTTTGCCACACAAAGGTGTTTAAATCCCTACTGCTCTGGCTGGATGTCTTCAGTTATTCCCACTGTCCAGATGGGCAGATCTTTTCAGCTTGGGAGGTGGTGCTTGGAAGACAGAAGTCTTTATAACCCTGAGCAGCTCTTGTTCAGACATTTGTGTCTTTGAGCATTGGTAGAACTGTGAAGCAGTTGTATGTTCAGTCTCTTAACACCAGCATATTGTGGTTGGAAAGGTAATTAAATGGAAAGAGAATTCTCTGCTGTGGTTCACTATAAATGGTAGAACCTTTTGTTAGTTATTGCATGTTAACTCTTAGGTACCCGCACCCCAGCAGCTCACTTGCTGTGTGTCAGTGGGAATTAATCCAATTAAGCACTTTGGAGAATCTTATTAGGAGTCCAGTGATGACAGTCCTTTTCTCTGAAATGCTTTGAGATAGTCCCTGCTCGGGTGGAACTCTGATGTGTCTTCTTTGATTAGGTTCTTCGAGTTGTGCTCAGGCATGTTTACTTTTATCACAGACAGACAACTGTTGGGAGTGCAGTCTCTGCAGCAGAGTGAATCAAATGCCCTGGAAATCCTACCATGTTTCTAGAATATGTAATGGAATTCCCAGGCAAAGAACAATTTATCACAGGCTCTATTTCAGAGAAGATAATTCTCAACTTTAGGCTCATAAAATGTGCTTGAGAAGTTGGAGAATAATTTTTTTTTAAATAAGTATGTGAAAATGCCTGCCTTAATTATGGCACCGTACATTTAAACAGCTTTTCTGTTTTTGTGGTTGTAGAGATGACACCCAGAAACTCCTCACTTGGGGAGGAAAAAAAACCCAACTACTTCCACCCCAATTTAAAACCTAGGTACTGTCATACGGAGTGCTGTTATTTGCATTTCACACTTTCTTCTTTGTCCCTCTGATGTGCTACTTAAAATGCATTCAGTAAAGCATGGTCCTGCTGAGGTAAAATGTTCTTTTTGCAAGGCACTTTTCTGGTGCTTTGTTCAGGAGAAGCCAGTGTGTTTTAAGCCTCAAGTTGGAACAGGCCTTTGTTTTCATATGACTTCACTGAATTCACCTTGATTTACAGAAGAGTAATTAGGAGCTTGATTTATATAAGGATTACAAGCACTTTATGTATGAGTAAAGTGGCTGGAGAGCTATACCAGTCTTTCTTAAGAAACGAAGCTGCTTTGTTACATTTCCAAGGTGTATTTAGCATTTCATGGCAACTCCTGTGCAAAATTAACTCTCTCTGGGCCCCGGGATGTGAGGGGAATGTGAATGAAGTGTGTTGTACCTTTAAGTGAAGGCCTGGGGCCTGACCTGTGTTCTGTGGGTTTCTTGTTTGTCAGGCTGGAGGCATTTTCTCATTTTCACAGTTCAGCTGCAGACAAAGGCGTCCTTATCCCGCCAGGAGCTCTGGAGCGCTGACATCAGCCTTTCCCAGCGGGCTGAGCTGCCGTAGGAGAGCGCGGGCAGCTCCTTCTCAGGGCACTTTCCTCGCCAAGTAGCAAAGAAGACCAGCAAAATGCCAAGAGCACAGCATTTCACATTGATCTTTTCATTTTTTTGGAGGGGGGTGAAAAAAAGTACTCCGGGCTGGTTTTTGCCTCTCTGATTTTCAGCAGGATCTAGCAAATTCCTAAGTCTTCACAGTTATGGCTGATACTTTGTAGTTGTAGCCATTTTAAAAATGGCTGGTAGGGTAGCAAATTGTGGGATCAGAGCACTATATTTAAGGTTGAAGTAAACTGATGTCGCTGGCATCTTCAGAATAATTCAGGTTTTGTGTTACTGGTAAAATTACGTGTGAACCTGGCCCTTTGAATTTGTACCAGGAGGGAATATTGGTTTTGTTGCTTGTCAGCTGAAAGTGTTTTTGGCTTATAAATGGAATATTTTCCTCTCAATCTCTTTGTAACAATTCCCATGTGGTTGGGTGGCAATAGGATCACAGTGACAACTTTTATATGAAAATAATCTTATGGCCAAAGTTTGCAGCTCTTAAGTAGATGTCTGAGGAATAATAATCTCTTGATTTATGTGTGATATATAATGTAGCTTTTTCTTGTAATAAAAGAAAGGTCCACACTTGAATAAGGTAGTTTAGTGTATATCACCCAAGGTGATGTTTAGTTTTGGACATAATCATGCAGACCCAGAGATTTCTGTTTCAAATTCTAGGTTGTGTCTTTATTTTTGTTCCAGTGAAGAATCATGGCAAATCTGATCTATAAAGCCAGGCTAGATTCCTGGAGTTTGGAAGCTGCTGTCTATCCTAAGCTTCCTACCACAAACATCCAGTGGAGTTTGCTCACTTCAATAACACTGATAATAATTACCCTGGTACCCTTTTTTAAAAGCTGTCCTTAAAGTTACCTGGATTTGAAAATAGTCTGTTCAGGTTAGAACAGGCTTTGGGAGGTCATTTCATCCACCCTCCTGCTCAAAGCAGGGGCAGCTGCGTCCTCTTCAAGCTTGTAGTAGCTCAAAGCAGGGAATTTTGAGTAAGATCTGAAGTACTCAATAAACTCTTATTAGAGGAGGGCTCTGTCATCCTCCTCCTCCCCATTCCCTGACCCTGTTGTGGTGGAGGCTGGCTCCAGCTCCAAGCAGGGCTTGAAAGGATTTAGAGCTGGGTTGCAGAGGTAGCGTGGGAGTTTTCTGAAAAGTTCTTTGCTGCTAACTACTGCTTTTTTGCTTCCAAACTTCATGTGGTATTAAGAAATATGTTTACACTGCCATTTTATTGTGACAAATTAGAAGTGAAAAAAAATAAAGCCCCAACACACACAGCTCAGAACACCCAAAATGTGTCTCATTTGCTTGCAGGCATCTTCACTGGCTTCTCTTGGCACAAATACGCCTTTGAAGTATTTTAGGATTAACCTGGTATTTTCAAAGCAGCCCCGCTGAAGCCAAAATCCTCTCTACTTGCCAGTGGAGCTGTTACAATGTGGCTCTTGTTGATTACAGTGGACAAAGGATTGCAGAGCAGGTTTCAAACTGCTTTTCCTAATTATTTTTTTCCATGTATGCACTGCCTGAATGATGTGCAACAATCAGATATATTTTCTTATTTATTAGTGGAAATCATGCACTAACACAAAATTATTCCTGATTTTTTTTTAAGAAAAATCCATTAAATTGAAACTTCAGAGACAGACTTTAAAGAGTCAGTGTGTTTGAGTTAATATTTAACACTGAGTTTTGCAGACATTCTTAGCCAAGGGGGAGTTTCAGAAAGTACTCGAGCTCCTTTCAGTTCAGGAGGGTGTAGCCAGGCACATGTGAAATGCTTGGGGAAGAAAAGAACAGTTTCCCACAGCTTGTTATGACAGTTTCAAGGCTAAAAATTGATTGATAGCTTATCAACCTTTGCAGAAATGTGTCAAAATTTGGGTATATGTTAAAGCACTTGAAAAAAAAAAAATCAGGCAATGTTAGTTCAGGTGTCTCCACTTGCAGACAGAAGGGTTTTGTTAGCTAGCTCCGGAATGCTGCTTTGATGGAATGTTTTCCACTTTCGTTTTCCTCCTTTTGTGAAGGAGCATGAAACTTCCATAGGCCGTTTGTGTCATCCCTGTGCAGAGATTCCAGCGAGGACAGCAGGATGGAGGAGGGGGGTGATGGGGAGGCCCGGAACAGAGCACTGGTCTGGGAGCTGAGCAAGAAAAGAACGAGGAACATGTACAAACATACTCTAGATGTATCTCCCAACCATGTGGAAACAAAGGTTTAATCTCGCTTCTTATTTAACCGTTTTCCCAGATGTTTCCTGCAGTTTGACAGATGCACCATTTACTAGAAAGTTGCGCTCTTGAGAATTAGAATGTTATGGACACGGTTGCTATAGACAATGACTCTGTAAGGGTAAGATTTGGAATAAAATGTTACGTTAAGTTAGTTTTTCTCCCCAGACTGAAGGGGCTGGACTGGACAGGCTCCTTTCATTTTCTCTCCTGCTGTAATGTGCTTCAGAAACATGCAAGCTGGCTTTTAACTCATTCCTGCCAAACGGCTGAGTGCTGACTCTGAACAAAACGGCATGCTTTCTCAGTGCTGAAAGGAGAAAAATTACTCATCTGCCTATTTCTGACCAGCCGTGGCCTTCTCCACCCTTCAGACAGTTGTCCTAACTGCTACCAGCATCTCCCCCCCCAGCTGCTGGGGGTGCAGAAGCGGCAGGTCCCGGCGGGCTTGGCTCTCACGACTCCCACAGACAGACGTGGGGAGGACCCTGATGAATCCCCCGCCCTTCCCTTCCCTTTTCTCTTTTCTTTTCCCTTTTCCCTTTTCCCTTTTCCCTTTTCCCTTTTCCCTTTTCCCTTTTCCCTTTTCCCTTTTCCCTTTTCCCTTTTCCCTTTTCCCTTTTCCCTTTTCCCTTTTCCCTTCCCTTTTCCCTTTTCCCTTCCCCCTTTTCCCTTCCCCCTTGGCCTGAGGGCAGGACAGGCCTGGCAACCCCATGGCCACCCCTCATCCCGCAGCACCCCGGGGTCTGCAAGGAGGTGGGTATGGCCTTCCCTGATGGTTTGTCCCGAAAGAACACGATGAGGGAAACCAAAGGACTTCGCCTCCAAGCCTGAAGGTTTCACCCACAGTTACTTGAGCACTTCCCCCAGTGGAAAATGCTGCTGGAAGCCTGGGTAGCTGCCGTGGAGCTGACTAAATGAGACACCCGTGTCCGTGTTGCTGGAGTGAAACCGGGCCGGCCTTTACATTTCTTACATAACTCCGTCCACACTGTAAACAAAAAGTCTGCAGCTCAGCAGCTCTCCAAGATTTCTCATTCGCAATGTAAATATTGTTCCTAAAAGACAGTGGCATGTGAACATAGAAAGCAGAGTTTGTGTGTTGGCTGATGGTACCTGCGGGCCTGCGTCTGCTCCGGGATTGCACCTCTTGGCTGGAGAGCACAGCCAGGTCAGACAGAGAAGGGGGTGGGAGAAGTCATCTAAGCCATGAGAAAGGCTTCCCAGAACATCTGGGGAGAAGTCCCAGCACGTTCTGATTACTGCTCCGTGTAGCCCGTAATGTGGCACAGATGTACACTCGCTGGGAATGGCGGCAGAGCCGCACGTGGCAGTCAAGTGGAGGTCGGTTCTTACGTTCCTGTCCAAGTCCTGCTCAAGTCCTTGTCTGTCAGAGCTGCTTGTGGGGTATGTGTTTGAGCTGTAGGGATCTGGCAGAAATGTTGCTGTCCGAATGACGAGGAACAATGCTTTGTGAATCTTTTTGGCACTTTTTTTTTTTTTTTAATCCATAACTTTTGGTGTTCTTAAATCAGTCCTTTAAAAAGGAGGGAAATTAAAAACCCCAGAAGTTTTTGCTTGTGATCAATTTTTCTAACTAAAGTCTCCCTTAAACCAGAAGTTTCTGTGAGAGGATTTTGTTGATTGTAGAAGTTTATGGTTAACTTGGGCGCTTTGGCTGCGGAAGTCTTTCAAACACTGAGCTGCTGCTGCTGTGGGGTTGGTTATCAGCTTTTCAAAGGAGCTATTTTACTGTGTTGGTACAAAGTTGTGCAAAATATAATGAAGCTGTTACTGTCTTTATAGTGCTTCTAGAGGTTTCAGCAATTCAGATTTTATTAGCAATTACAAACAGTTTCACTAAGCTTTTAGTGAAATGTTTATTCTTCTTCTAAAACAGGCCATGAAAAAAAAAAATCTCATTTCTTAAAACCAGTTATTTGAACAACATTTTTATTCTAAAGGCCTAAATCCTAGGGCTTTTTTTTCTGAGAATTTTAACATTTTTGTCTGAAAATGACTTAATGTACTTTCTCAGCTTTTCCTGCTTCGTATCAGTGAATATTATGGTGTATATCTGGTGACAGGGACCATAATCTGTGAGCTTTAATGATTCAGGCCCCCTTTCTCTCAAGAACCACTGAAGTTGGAAAAGAAAACTCTATAATCCCGTGTCCTGACAATTTGACACAGTTAATTCCAACACTCTGACCTTATTTTCAGAGACTGGCTTGTGTTGTGAAAGCTCTTGCTAAACAAACTTGCCGTTCTCCTGCTGTTGATATCTTCTACTTCCTGTATCATTGGTTTGAAAAAAATTATTTATCTGCTCCTCTAATGTAAGATGTTCTAATGTAAAATGATCTAAGGTGACCTGATGCATTCTTTTAGGTGATTGAACTAAAAAAGAACCCTATAAACTTTCGAGAATGTGGGGGTTCACAGGTTGGTTTAGCTGGTACCCACTTTTACAAAAATAGTTGCATGACAGGCATGGAGTGACAAATGAAAGTATTTTTTCCAAATAAAAGAGTAGAAAATATTGTAAGGAACAGCCCAGAAAACACTGTCAGAAAATGTTAACTCCCGTTTTTTATTTCCTGTAGCAGTTCTGCCAAGTTTCACCATTGATTTTCAACACCAGCAAGTTTTCCCCGAGCCTGCAGAGCAGGCTGATGTACCCTGGCAGTGCTGAGCACACGTGTATGTGGCTGATCTTGTTGCACTAGGACATTGCCCACTGCTGTGTGTATTTTATGTGCAAGCTTTCTCCTGACACTGGCCCATAGTTTTCTCTCTGTGATCATAAATAGTTTTTACAGTATTTTCCAGTGACTCAGTGTAAAAGGCTTGTTGCATGTGCCAAGTTTGACTTCAAAAGGATGTGAACATGGCTGAATTATAAAAGCTGCACGTGACCCAGCACATGAATTGGTAGAACTGAAGAGGAAATGGCTGCCAGAGGTGTTTGGGTGGGCACTGCAGTTGGGTACAAATTAATCATTTTATAGCTGCCTCTGAATCTTTCCAGTAACCCCTCTGACCTTCTAGCTGTTTTCACGGGAGCCTCTTTGCACTTTCCTTATACTGTCAGATTTTCCCTCCTGCTTGTTAAAAATTTTAGGGGAAGTTTGGAGTGTCCCTTTAACCTAATTTTTTATTATTTGCTTTTCTGGATGTTTTTGCCCTTGCAACAACTGAAGTGCCTTACGAACTTGAAACAGCTCAGACTTCTGCAGGGATACTTTAGATTTCATTCCAGCAGTGACTTGCCTTTCTAGCTCATGTCCTCTTTGTCCCAGTGGGTGCAGTGGCCTGACTTGCTCTCCAGATGTGAACATTGGCAGGCTCTGCTCTATGTCACTGGCTTCATTTGGCTTTCTCAGAATGAGATTGTCACGCCTTCAAGCACCCAGATACTGTGTTGACTACCGTGGAGTTTACTTTTGAGCTACAAATGAAACCTTAGCTCTGGTTCCAGACTGGCAACCATAGAGTTGAGTTTCTGGTGTGCATTGATATGTCTGAGTTTTGCAGTTTTACTGAAACTGTCTTCCAAACAAGTGCTCTCTGTAGCTGTATTAGCAGCGTCTTCTGAATACAGAGCTCATCCTCTGCAGAGACTTTTCCAGCTTCTGAAATGTTCTCATCTTCTGTCTTTTGGTCTTCACAGTTGGCAGAAACAGTTCTTCACTTAGGCATTTTTCTAGTGTGTTCTGGAGGATTTTCAAGGGCAACTGGAGCTACTGTAGGTCTTTGAAGAGAGAGCTATGGTGAGGTGGCTGAACCAGATTGATCTTGGAAGGCTTGCCCACGTCTCCTGTCTCCTTTCTGAGCAATGTGCTGTTGGACAGAACAGGGAAGCCAGGGATGCCACCAGAATTCTCTCCTCTTTGGCTAAGATCATTGGCTGGAGGCTTTTTTTTGTCCTCAGTCCTGGAAAACTAAGTCAGCCCTGGTGGGAGTTGTACTCGGCTGTGGGTTTCCACCTAGATGAAGTTAAAACTGTGAGGAGATGAAATGGGCCTCTGTTTATGCTCCAGAAATCAGTGCATTTTAGGAAACTTGTTAAAATTACTGCCATGTCCAGTTATACCTGGACTCTTGTTGTTGTGCTCATACTGAAATGCTGAAACTTTCCATTGCTCCAGCTCCACTTTTTGAACCATTACTGATTTAAAAAAAACAACTATTTAATTTTCCTAACAGGCTAATTCATATTTACAGTTACCTTAGCAGAATTAATGAGATCATTTGCCATTTCAAAAATTTTTGAGATGCTTCTTATATGCTAAAATGTTGTTGTTTATGTGTATGGCCTCAGATAAAACCTCTTCAGAAATCATGGTACTCAAGAATGAGGCATCAGTGTATTGCACAGAAGGAGAAGCTAAACGCAGGAGGTGTGGAGTTGAGTGGGCAGGTGGCAGAACTGCAGAGCAAAGAATTAGTGGGTGAGCAGAGCTGCTGGGGTAATTTTGTCACTGCTTTTTCTTTTTTTTTTAAGTTAAATCACAGGTTTTGATTTTCGCAGGTAACCTGCAGTCTGTACCTCTTGCAGTAAGGCAACTGCCATAACTTGTGGATTGTGTTCCAGCAGTGACATCATTTTTCATTTAATAAATCCCAGAGTTTTACCCACGGATTGAATGAACCGTTGCCATTATAAGACAACCAACTACCTTTTAAAACAACCCTGGGAGTGCTGGAGCAATGATGGCCAAGCATTAAGAAAGAAAAAAAAAATAAATTCCTGTGAGAAAAGTGAGTAGGATCTGAGATTGTGTTAATCGATTTTACTGGACGTTAGATGTAGATTTCAGTTTTGTGGGTTTGGCTTTTGGCTGAGGTCTTACATCATGGGGCTCTCTTGCATTCTTTCACACTTGTGACTGTTAAGCCTTCGGGAAGGGCAGCTCTTCTGGCCCCGAGTGCTTTTGCTTGGTGCAGGCAGTAATGGGACACTCCTTTATGCATTTCGCAGCTTTCCATTAATTTATTTCTTTTACTGTGAAATCTCTTCTCCTGGTTGATTGCATTTGTAAGTAACTATCTGGTCCAAGGTTTTACCTCTGAAAATCTTCTTTTGGTGAGGGTAAACACAGAAATTCTGACCTGTGTTTGTGCGTAAGATGATGATCCTTTTTCTGGTTGGTATGTTTTCAGTGGCTTTATTTTTACTTCTTATCTCGAAGGTCTTTCCATTGGCTGTAGCACTAAGCTGAAAAAAGGTTCATGAAGTGAAATTTTTTAAGGGAAGGAGCTGCAGAATTCTAGTTAGAGAGGAGAGAGGAGGGAAGAACGGGTATGGTTGGTGCATGTATACTTCTGGCTCTGAAAGAACTTGTGTTTAATGCTTAGTTCTCCAAACTGGGCCTGATGCTCAAGTTGAAAATATGAAAAGAACAAAAGCTCTTTTCTGGGAAGAGTTAAGTTTAATTATTGGTGGCTGGAGATGCCTTGAGGCAGTGCTTAACATTCTGGGTGCCTTTGCTGAGTTGTTTCTAGTCTGAGGCAGAAAGTGAAGACTTAGCCACCTGCTTCTTTCCTTACTGACCGCTCTAAATGGGGGAAGAACTGGAGGATTTGCCAGCTACAGGCCAGGGTGAGAGAGGCCCTTTGTAGCCAGCTGGCCAGCAGGCTGCTGTGCTGGACTCCTCCAGAACCATAGCAGGAGGCAGAGCTGCTGCCACACTGCTTATGGAAGATGGGGCATCAGTTTTATGTGGGCATTGGTATAAAAATGATCTTTGGTTTGTCCCAAAGATTTCCTGCAGGGGGAAATAGATTGTCCAAGTAACCTTTAGGTAACAACCATGGCAAAAAGGTGGAGCATTCCTTGTTTTTCTCAGGAAGCCATGTCAGATGTCCAGGTTCTGTGGCAGAAGTGATGCTTGCAAAAGCAAAGGATCTCTTGCAGGTTGCCTGCTTGAAAGGTTTTTGGGGTGGAGTACTAAGGCATGAAAGGAAAAGGCTGCTCAGAGGAACAGGGAAGCATAAAGCTAGTAAAACCGGACAAGAAAGGGTTATGTGTTTAGGTGGCAGCCATTCAAAGTAGATGTGGTTCAAAGAGTCTGTTGGGCTGTTTGGAGGATTTGTTCATGTTACGAATACTTCATATAATTGGCTGACAGTCAAAGAGCAAGCTGCTGATGCTTTCAGGTTTTATTTGGGGTTTTTTTACCGGATTCGGATGACTTAAAAAATTCGGAGTGAGGAGCACTTAGGATTTTTCTCTGGAGATATATATAATTCTGTTTTGAAATATCACCTTAAATTCTTGTTTTCCTACCTCAGAGTAACATAATTGGTGTATTGAAGTAGATGCTTTTGCCATAAATGATCCCCATCAGGCGGAGAAGATATTCTGTATCAGTTGATTATAAATCCTTAAGTAATCTTTAACAAAATCAGCTCTTTCAGACTTAAGAGTTTGGGGAATAAATACAGTAAAATATGTTAGAAAACTAATATTAAGATATGGAAAATACTAGAATTGTATTTGAATTGGGTTACACAAGCTAAAGTTTACTCTTAAGCAATATTATGCATTGTGTTTGTATGAAGAGAAACATCTTACATGGTGACTGGAAAGCTCTGTAAATGGATTCTTGTTCTCTCTGCAAGTGAAACACACTCCTGCAGTACAACCATGTCAAGTCAGAGCTCTGCTTCTGCCAAAGGGAGTGTGAAACGTCTGTGATTTCTTCACTTGGAGGTACAGTAATACTTTTGGCATCTGTTCCTCAAGGCTCTGCAGGCTGGAAGTGAGTGCAAGCAAAACTGTCCCCTTCGGTGGGCCTCTCATTTTTCCTCTTCCTTAAGCAGCTGGCAGAGTTAGTGTGTTCCTGCAGGAGTGTGAGTTACTGCCACTCCGTGCCAGGGAGCAGAACAGCCGCCTTTAGAGAGAACAATGCTTTGTAGCCACCTTTGAACTGGTTCCTGAGGAGGGCCGAAACATTGCTTTCAATTAACAAACATTACTTAGCCCCAAACTGAAGCAGGCTCCCAGCTCACAGTCAGGATGTGTGTGGTTTTGGTCTGACATCCATCTGAGCACATGATGCTTGGTAAGTGCTGGAGCCTCCGTTATGATTCATTGGGGAGAAACATGGAAAACAATGTCTGTTTTTCAAGTGTTGGAGAAATGAATTTCAGGTTGGAGTCATGTAGAATGTTGCTAAAATAAACCTGCAAGTAGCTCGAGTACCCCTGCTAGCAGGGAAGTGAGGGTGCTGGTTCTGGCTGGTGTCACTGTCCCACTGCCTGATGTTTGCTCTGGTTCTCACCAGTATTAATTGCCAGCTATTTTTGAAGCCAGTGGAATTGCACTGGCATCTTCACCACTGAACATGGAGTCCAAAGTTACATGTGCTGAGTTTTAAAACACAGTGGAGCTGGGGGATGGCAAGGCTGTTTGGACAGCTGGATTTATTTGTACTGTATATTTTTAAGTTATTTTTCAAATGTGGTCAGAAATCCTTCTTTGTAATTTTCTGCCCTTATGTTTGAACTAAAAGATGCATCTTGGTACTTTTTCAGTGCATGTGCAGTTTTTAAGCTAATTGCCTTTAGTCAAATATAAATATCTTAAAACACATGCAATTTTGCCCCTTCAGACACAGCATCTAATATGGAAACAAGAATGGCTTTTCTCAAGAATCATATTTTTTAAAAAGGTAACAAACTTTCAGTTTCTAATAGATTATTTTTAAAGTTAAATTTTAAACTACAGTTATTTAATAATGTCAGATTGACTAACACTATAAATAATTTTATGTACAATTGTTTTACAAGTGGAGTCAGATGTCTGTAGGATTTGCTATTTATATTTCAATAGGAGGGACTCAGAAGAGCTGGTATATTTTCACAAGGGCAGAGCTATCATGTTACTATTCTACAGGGTGCTGTAAAATTTTCAGCTGGGCTCAGAAAAAGTATCTGCTGGGGAAGCAGAAGCTTCAGGTATTTTCTTTTTTAGCCGAGACTGTTTAATTGAAGGTAGATGAATTGAGGAGAGGATTTTTGAGGAGTGGAGTATAAGCAATTCCCTGCCCGGAAGAGGAGTTGTTCTAATTTAAGAAGGGGGAATTATTTGCCTACAGAAAGGGCCAGGGTGTGGTTTGTTGAGATGACTGGGATAATTCCATAATTTTAGGTATCTTTAGGGAAGGTTTGCCTCCTGTGCCGTGCTTCCTGGTGTCACACCGATCCCTTTTTCCAGTTTCTTGGTCTTTTCTTCCAAAAATCTTTGCAGAAATACGAGGTTTGGGTTATTTTGTTTGTTTTGTTTTTTGGTGTGCGTGTTTGGGTGTTTGTTTTTTAATACCAGTCCACCAATAGTTAGGACTGTGACTTTTTGTGTAAAGTTAGGATGAATGAAATAGGTGCTGTTTTGTAAAATGGAAAATATCTTTTGCTTGGGAATTTCAGTAGGTTTTGTCATCACTTAAGAGCCCTGCCCCCTTCCCTTCCTCCTCCCCCTCCTGTTAAATCCAGCACTAAGTTGTTGAAATCCCAGTTCTAAGAAAAAAAACCCAAACTGGTGTAGCTACATTTTTTGTTTCATTTTACAAGTATTTTTGGTGGAGGAAACAAAATTCTCCCTTTGAAAATCAGCTTGTGCTTATTGAAGTATAGTAATTCTGAACAGGGATTATTCTTTTTTTTTCTTTGAGGCCGCAAAAAGTAGGGATCTAGTGAAGCTGAATGTAGTTTTGCAGCCTCCCAATGTTATTTAAATTGTGCTAGACCACAGAGTATTTAGCTGAGGAGTTAGATTTTGGCTCCCAGCCAGCAGAGACACCGCATTGCAGCAAGAGGAACGAGCCACCTCCACACAGCGTTGCCTTTATCACTCCAGCAGTGATTTTAGCAAGGTCTTCTCATGTTCTTTCTTCCCAGGCTATCCAATGGCTGTTGTCCAGGCACAAAATCCCTCTGGAAAGGCGTCCTATTTATGCAGTCCCATGGCAGCCTCCTCAGGGGTGGGGAAGGATTAGTTTGTTGTGCTCAGTAGCCGTTTCAGGACTGTAATTCAAGCTGAGGCTACTGTACTTTAAATATAGAGCCTGTTGTGCTGCCCTGAAGTCACTCATTTGCATCAGTCATTATCTCAGAGCCCTGCAATCCTAAACTTCTTTCTCCTGCGTGCTGATGGGGCACAGCAGCCTTGGGAATTGACATGGCACCAGAGCTGGCAGAAGGGCCCAGTGCAGCCCTGTGGGAACCTATTTCCTGGTGGTTCCTGTGCTGCTTTGTTTGTGTCTAATCTGGCCGGTAAAGGAGGGTTCAAGAAGCACATGATTTTCAGAGAACATCTTGAGCATCAGCTGCGAAACCTTAAAGGTTAGATTTGTGTGGTGGATTCTGCTAATCTGCAACTCCTAATTTGTAAGGAATTAAAAGGGACAAGGGGGGTGGGAGGGATCTGAAAGGTTACAAATTGTATTGTTACTCTGTTGGCTCTTCCCTCCCCTGTCAGGGGAATTTGGCACAGGGAACAAGCTGTGTCCTGAGGTTCTCAAGTCACTGGTTGCCTAGTGCCATGTTAACCCTAGCTTGTACCATGATAAGTGAGTTGAGTTTTGATTCAGGCAGCAATTTTTAACTTGTAGAACCAGTGACTGGAGCAGGCCGAAGAACAGCACTGAAGGCTTGTGATGAGTTCAGCAAAGGTCCTGTTCCTGAACACAGCAGAGATCTGGACCCTCACCTCTAGAAAATGATAGCTCTTCTAGCTCTTACCTTAGAGGGGCCACAAAGGTGACAAAGGTGTGAGAACAGTTTTAGCTGAAGAAAGTAGAATCCTGGAGAAAAAAGGTTGTTGAAGAGGGAGATGAACTAAGGAGTGGCATGAGGATGATAAGCAGGGAGTGGTGGCTTTCTGTCTCTTCTAAGGCAAGAACTAGGGCAGTAGCAGACCAAGCCATTAGATTGTAAGTTGAAAAGGAACAAAAGGAGCCTGTGAGAAGGTACTTAACAAATCACCTAGTTTAACCCGTGGGATCCACTGCAGGAGGATGCTGTCCAGGCCAGAAGTTGGCATGGTCTCAAAAGGTACTTCAGTGCTGTGTGAGCCCCCCTGGCTCCAGGGGCAGGACACCCCCACCCCCTACCGGGGTGTTCCCCCATGAGGCTGGGAGCACAGGGTGACCCTGCCCCCTTGGGTGCTGCAGGTGTCTGGGTGGTGGTGGAGGATGAGTGTCAGCAGCAGTGCTGGTTTTATCTTGCACGATAGGGAGAAACTAACTTGAAGGTAAAATACAATTATTGTCTGTTTCTAACCAACACGCAGCAGTAAGTAACCATCAGATACATCTCAGTAATTATTTCATTTATGTAAGCCTGCCAGGGTTTTCATAGCATTTTTGTTGATAAGCTTTGGGGCTCCTTCTTTTCCTTTGTTGGCAGGGCTTTTTATCCCTGCCTCAGCTGTTAGCATTCCTTTTTGAGAGACTTTCTCAGACATTGAAACATGCTTCTTGGAGTTGAAATGTACTTTAATATTGAATACTATTCATACATGTTAATTTGTAGTATTACAGAAAACATTTTTCTGTTTCTTTACTGTCTCTGCCTGACAATCCTCTGATGTAAAAATCAGAGGATTTTTAAAGATCATAGTATCATAAAGTGCTCCTGCATATTAATTTGCTATGATGTGCTTTAAAAAGTGGGGGGAAAAAAAAAAAACCTTGTAAGTGGATTTTCCCATGGAATACAGAGGACCCTTCACTGTGGCTTCAAGAGCTTCTGCAGACAGTGTGTGTTTTGCACAGAGCCAGCTCTCTCCTCTCACACTCTTGGTGTGTCAGACAGAGTCTGCACTCCCCAGAGGGGCAGGAGGTGTGGCAGGTGACAGCTGTGACCACCCTGGTGTGCTCTGGAGAGCCAGTCACACCCACCCGTGCTCGGGTGAGAGGTTCTGTGTGGCTGCCTCCACCAGTGGGAATAAAGAACCTTTCCTTGGAGTCACTTTTCTGCCTCTAATGGCAACACTATTGCTGGGTGGAAGTTCCGGTATCTCACACATAAGTACAAGATCAGTATTGCTTGAATTGCAGGGGATGAGAGGTGAGCACATCTGCTGAGATCTACTGTTCAGTAGTGGCTTGAAATTACTCTTTAAAGAACGGTTGCCATTAGATGATTCTGAGATAAGTGCAGCGTAGTTTGCTTTTCCTTCATGTTCTGCTCTGAACATCTTGCTTCGTGCCTTCACTCACAGCATTTTGCTGATCTCAGCCCTGTCTTCTGAGTGAAATGAGCTTTTCTTGGGCTTCAGCAGTGCTGAGAGAATACTGCAGTGCATGGAGGCAGAGTGAGATTAATAGTATGTTAAATGAGATGTCTGATCCTAACAAAATGGGATCACTTGTCACTTGGTGCATTTAGATGAGTGACTGAAGAAATTCTAGGCTGGAGAAAAATATTAATTGCCAGAGCTTGCAAATGTGAATCATTGGGTTGTCTCTGCAGGGAAGTGGCTGGATAGACCGGGGGTGCTTCACTGAGGGTACCCCTGTGCCCTCTGTACCCCTCCTCACAACCCGACGGAGCTCTTTGCCTCGTGCTTCTTTACGGGGTGTAATGTGGCAGATCTCATTACAGCCTGTGACCATAGTAAGTCCTGTGACCTGTTTTTCTCTCCTGTGTCAGAAACAAGACTGCCAATGGGGACTACCGGAAGGAGCACCGGGAGAGGAGTCGCAGCCCCATAGAGAGGGCTGCTGCCCCCACCATGAGCCTCCACGCCAACCACATGTATGCCTCAATCCCAAGCTTGAGCATGGATCAACCCCTAGCACTGACCAAAAACAGCATGGATGCAACCCGGACAGTTGGCATCACACCTACACTGACTTCTGTGGAACGGCAGCAGGTACTGGCTTCTAGGTTGACCAGACCTCGGGGTGGCTGTAGGAATCCTGTCTGTAGGCACACTGAGGACACCTCAGATGTAAGCATGTTGTGGGGTGCAGTGGGGAGGCAGAACCATTCTTCAGACAAAACCTTAAAAAACACACAATGAGTGTCACAGCTCATTGTGTTCAGTGCCAATCAATCACTGAATTTTAAACCTGTCACAGGTCTCTTGGCCTTCCTGCCTTTGTGATGCTTTGCTAAGCTTGTGATTGCATCTGCTTTTCTTGGGAATGCAAAGCCTGTGGTGGAGCAGATCTCCACTACCTGCTGGGCAGTGTCTGACCAGCTCACCTGGGCTCCTCTTGGCAGTCACTGCCTGCTTCCCAACCCTGTCCCACCTGCCTCCTGCAGGAATTGCTGCAGAAGACCTGCAAGACAGAAGGGGTACCAGATTTCCCAGGTGAAAGCAGCTGGAATGCCCTTAGTTGTTTCAGCCAGCCCAAAGCTTTCAGTGCTTTCTTAAGAGCAGTGTGGCATCACTGTTCCATAGTGACTTCACCTAAAGCAAAGTAATGACTTTTAAATGATTTATTTCAGTTTATTTCCATATGCTGGAGTGTTTTGCTTTGGTTTGGTTTTGCCTGGGTGGCTGGTTTTTGCTTTCCCAGCTGGTGTGTTGTGTCTGTTTTCCTTCACAAGGCTGAAGATGAGCCATCTCTCTGCAGTTTATACAACAGGTTTTCACATGTGTCAGACCCACTTTTATCCCTCTCACAAGTGGAGACAGAAAGGATAACTGAGTTGGGATGAGCTGTAGTGTTGAGAAATTAAACTGGCCCATGTACCTAAGTTCTTCCTGTCCTTCCTTCCTCCCTCCTCTATTGTGATGCCCTGCAGAGGATAAACGCTTTGAGGGGATGATCTTCCAGAGTTTGGGCTATTTCATGTGCAGTTTATGCCAGTCTCTTTTCACTGCAGCCACACACCCTCCATCTCCATGGAGGTCGGTGCCTTGGCTGCTCCTTCCCCTGTGGCGGTGCCAGATGCTGGACACCGGTGCTGCTGATCCCCTGCCTCACTTGGCAGGCAGATTGCAGAGCTATTGTTCTCGGCAGTTCTTTGCTCTCCCTTCTGTGCTGACAGAGGAGGAAGGGACAGGCTTCCACTGACGACACAGCTGCCCTTTGACAGCACCTCCCCTGCCTCCCAGCTCAGCAGCTCACACCACCGACACTCCTCTGTTCTGCCCTGTTTGACTTGGGCTCATTCCTGCTGCCCATTACCAGATTCCTCTCTCGCTTTTGTTATCTTTGACATTTTGAGCTAGATTACAATCTGTTTTCTTGGGAAAATGGGATGTTGAGGTAAGACCTTGCTAAGGGCACACAGTAGAAATCAGACAAACAAAAAAAAGTGTATTGAAAGAAAGAAACCGTAGTTTGATGATTTGTTGTTTTGGTTTTCTTAACCTTAACATGTTGAATGGGATTTAATTTTACTGTTTCTAATAAAGAGGTGGAGAAAAAAGTACCATTTTAGGCAGCGTAGGGTCATTCAGCTGCTGTAGTCACTGTTACTAAACTCTCAGATTATCTCAATATTTGCATATGAACACGTGCAGTTTGCTCAGTGCACCTGTACACACAGAACCATACCTGGGGAGTCTGTAAGGTGCCTCATCCTGCCCCAGGACCTTCTGGTGTTGGTACATGCATCCTCAGGAAAGCTTTGGTATTGCTTCTCTCTGCTTCCCACCTCTTGCATGTCTGAAAATTTAAGCTTAAATACACTTGCTCAAAAACTATCTTCAAAAATAGGTACTTCCACACATTCACTGCTTCCAGGAAAATCCAATTATTCACTTTTTTCTTTACTGCACTGACAGCAAAGTAGAAAGGTAAATAGGGTGTAAGTAGCATCGTTCCCATTGTGTCTAGACAGGGTGTTAAACCTTCCCTTGAGAAGTCATCTCTTTTTACTTCCATCTTGCTCTCACTCCATCTAAAGCACAATTAAAACTCTTTCCTCCTTCATTGACTCTCTAGGGTGGTAGCTAAAGCAGTGATTTTTTTGTGGGTTTGCTGCACAGATCTGTAAAATGGACAAGATATTTAAAGCCTGTTAATTGCCTTAATACTGTTAATCTTTTGGGCACTTAATTATCTTGCAGTGAGTATAGCAAGTTGGACTCCTTGTATCATAAAACATACCAAGCAAAAATATTCCAATGTTCATGTTATTTCCCTGGAGCCATCTGGAGAAAATGGGACAGGCCTTTTTATTTAAGAAGAGTATTTTATGTTGTGCAATGTATACATTGTGGGATTAGGATTATGTGAGTAGAGGTTTCAGGGGATGTGCACGTGTTGAGAAAGAGAAAGGATGGTGCTAATTAAGTTGTGCTGGAAAGGCAGATGAGCTGCAACAGGGAAGTACTTGGGGTCAGGACTTGCTGGGGAGCTCTTCAGATGTTACACACTGGGAGCTTGTTTAGTGGCTGAAGGACAGGGTACAGAGTTGGGCCAGGAAAGCTCCACTTATGATTGAAAAATGATGCCATGAAATCTTGGTTAACCTGAAGAAATCAAATACCTGTAAAATTCCTAAAGCCCTTCTGAGCCCTGGAATCACAAAGAAATGCAGCATTGAATGAATCAAGTGCTTAATGTGAGGACATTTGGTTCTGCATGTGGGATGCCTGGGAAGTTGAAACAGTCACTGTAAAAATCACTTTAATGCTTTTAATGATTTGCTTTTATACTGCCTGTTTGCTAGAGGGCCACTTGCCACTTAAATAAGAGCCATTATGGAAGCGCAACGTGTTCTTTAGTCAGACAGAGAAGTAACAGCTGCATATTTGGGGGTTTAATGTGCTTTATTGACCTGGCTGGTCGATGGGATGTTTCCCTGCTGGGCTCCAGTGTGTACATCTGGAGGGATCGTGCAGTGAGCTGGGGCCTCCGTGGGTGACAGTTCCCTTTTCTCTCCCGCAGAACCGTCCGTCCGTCATCACCTGCGCTTCCGCCAGCAGCCGGAACTGCAACCTGTCCCACTGCCCCATCGCGCACAGCGGCTGCGCGGCCGGGCCGCCCTACAGGAGACCTGCCAACAGTAAGTGACCTGCTGCCTGGGCAGGGCTGCGGGAGAGTTCATCACCTCACTTAGCCTCAACTAACCCTTAGTTGGAACAGGAACCAAGGGAGGTGACCCTGGTCACCTCTTTGTATCCCCTCCCCAGCCGGCACTCCTGTGCCACAGCACCAGTTCAAACCTAGGGAGCCACAGGGGCTCTTTTTCTTGTCTTGAAAAGCTTAAAATAACAACCCCCCCCCCTCAGCAAATAAGTAATTGGGTTTATTTTAGACAGGCCGAGCAGATACAACCCTGCTCTCATCTGAGGAGCTGTTGTTTCTTTCCCCAATCTCTCAGCAGTCAGTAGCCTTCTAACATTCAGCTGCAATCATGACAATCTTTCCCTGTAGCTGCAAATCCTCTTCCAAAGCCCGTGCCCTCCACCTTTCTCTGCAGAGACAACACACAAAGCTTTGCAGGGCAGTTGCTATAGCAACCCAAGCAGGGAGCTTTCTGCCTTCTGTGCAATTAGTACTTTTCCGTGAAATCTTTTCATGCAGCACTTGCTGGGGAACCTTGGGGTGTTTCTTCTCACTTTCTCTTGCTGTGCATCCCAGGGAAGGCACAGCCCCTCCATGCCAGGTCACACACCTGCTGCTGCAGAGCTTTCACGGCCAGTCCCTTCCAGGCTGCTGCAGCCCCCATGGGGCAGGGTAACAATACTAGCATGAAGGAGGCAGGAACCTACAGTCCAGAGTAGGGTATTAGTTGTGGTTTGTTTTAATAACAACAAGTGTATTGTTGAAAACTAGAATTAGAAGCTGAAAGGCTGAAGCAAGACATGGGTTTTTTATTTACAGGCTGAGAGAAATCAATAGTTTGGGATGTAAGATTTTAGGAGTTTTCTAGAAATCTGCTGTTACTCATCCAAGGAAAGCTGGTTCATTGAGCCCCTGGTTGCATTTACATGGCTTGGGAATAGTGGTGTTTTCAGAACATACTTGTCACTTAAAGAGGTCTTTGTGCATGACACGTTCATGTTAGGACCCATCAAGCCCTGCTGTAACATGGACAGTGATGTGGATCCCGACCCTGTCCAGTATTTTTGAAAGATAAATCTCATTTAGCCACACAGATACATTGTTTCTGAATGGTAAAACTGCAACTCTCTCATCCTTACCCTGAGGAATTTTTACTATTGTCATTCAAAACCTGATTTTTTTTTAAGGTTCTTTGTTCCTCTTGTCATAGTGTTACACCATTTTATGCTCACAGCACCTAATGCAGAGGTAATGATGCACTTTTAGTTTTCTGAGTGGCTCCTAGAACAAGGATGTGAAATGAGAGGGAACCCTGAACTCAGCTGTGCCTGTGCTGTCATTTCCAGTGGAGTTGCCTCACATCTGACTGGTACCAGCAGGCTTGGCAGCTGATTTTAAAGCACTGGCTTCATCTTTAGGTCTCTTTAAGCCTAAATATAAGTTCTGTGTGATTGTTCTGGGAGAGGGTTTCCATAGAATCAGAGCAGTAGCTGTTACTAGCTTGAGGGAGAGTTATAATGCTGTATAAAATGCTTACCTGGTGCAGGTCACAGGAATGCAAAAATAACTCCATTTATTACTTTTTGTTTCACTCCTGTTATCTTCTTCCCCACCCCACTCACTACCAGTTCTCTAATGATGTCAAGATGTCTTGCTTGAATGTTGACATAGTAGGAAATATTGCATGGAGTGATAGGATGAGGGGGGGATGGCTTTAAGCTGGAAGAGGAGAGATTGAGGTGAGACATTAGGAAGAAATTCTTCACCGTGAGGGTGGTGAGACCCTGGCCCAGGTTGCCCAGGGAAGCTGTGGCTGCCCCATCCCTGGCAGTGTTGAAGGGCAGGTTGGATGGGGCTTGGAGCAACCTGGGCTGGTGGGAGGTGTCCCTGCCCATGGCAGGAGGGCTCAGACTAGATGATCTTTAGGGTCTCAGTGTGGGATGCTGTTAGAAGGGGGGGTCCTGCATGCAGTGCCTGGTGGCAGGACCCTGCCCTGACGCAGCCTCTGCCTCTCCCCCCGCAGCCAGCGCTGCCTGCGACCCGGTGGTGGAGGAGCATTTCCGCCGGAGCCTCGGCAAGAACTACAAGGAGCCTGAGCCCGTGGCAAACTCTGTGTCCATCACAGGAACAGTTGACGACCACTTTGCCAAAGCACTTGGGGACACGTGGCTGCAGATCAAAGCTGCCAAGGACGGAGTCTCCAGCAGTCCCGAGTCTGCCTCCCGGCGGGGCCAGGCCTCCCCCTCCTCCCACATGGTCAATCACAATCACTCGCCCTCTGTGGTCTCATGAAGAGGACCCTCACCTCGGGGGATTTGCATGGTTTGACTGAGCTTTGAACAGTGCTTAAATAGTGTTGGGGGAGGGGAGATTAGTTTTCAACACACATTTTTGTGTACTCACTTTTTATTTGTAAAAGGGTGCCCTTAAAGATGATAGCAGGAACTATTTCGTAAAGATTCAGATGATGTAGCATCCTTTTGTTTTTTTCCTGCCTCAGTTACCAAAGAAACCTCTGATGCAAATCTGCTGCCCCTTACAAAGTAATGCACACTAATCCACAAAAGCCATTACTCTTAGTTGGTTGACCCAAATGCTTTTTTGCTTTTACTTGCTTCTTGAGACTAGAATTTGTCTGGTTTGCTTACATTGCTTTTTTTTTTTTCCCTCTGTGAAGTAATTTTGTATGTATATACTTGAAAAGAACTGTCATGTATGATTTGCACTATTGGAGGAGGACTGAAGTTGCATAGCAACTTTCTGGAAGATGCTAATATTTTGAGGGCAAACTGCTGAAAAAAGGGTTTAAGGATGACATTTCTATCAGTTTGATTTTTCTTAAAAGCAAAACAGCTTTGGAAGGGGAAGTCTCATACAGGTTATAGGTCTTTCTCTCTTTAGATTTCAGGTGCTTAGTGCTTGCAACTGGACTGCATAATTTACAGAACACGGGCATTTTTTTCCTAAACACTGCAGTTTGTTAGAATAGAGCTGAGGTTGGAGGGTTCAATAGTGCTTAACGATGCATGTTTTATGAAAAATAGCTGGTATCTATTAATGTATAGACAGTAAGAATCATAATACTTATTAGCTTTTCTTCAGAATTAGTTTATTTTTGTCAGTAACAATCCTAGATATACTTACTGCTGGTACAGTTGTACTCTATGATATTTGTATTTGATACTCACTCTAGTAGCAGCCAGCAAAGAGCTCAGCCTCAGGACAGGCCTCAGACAACGCAGTTCCGAGCTGCTGCAGACTGGTGCAGACTGGTGCAGACTGGTGCAGACTGGTGCAGCTTCACCCCTGGCCGAGTCCCTGCTCCTGGCTGCTCCACAGGGATCTGCTTCCTAAACCAAGTCTGTGTGATCCACCTGGAACCAGCTGCAGGAACTGCTACCGTTGCGTATCTTGGCTGGACAACAGATTGTTACAGTTTGTGAAATATGATCTTTTAATATTTTTTTTTAAGCTTTTTCATAAACCTATGCCAAGTTGCAGCATACATTCCTCCATTAGCAAACTTTATACAGGTATTACTGCATTTATTATCATTTGCTATATTAATAGCTACTAACTAGAAATTAGGCAATAGAGGCAGGCATAGAACCACAGCTGTGCTAGTACTAAGAGCTTCTCTTCTTGTTAAGTGTAACTACTCTCCCCCAGACATTCCATCTTCCCAGTACAGTTGCAACTAGGGCTTTTTTTTTATACTGGGTTACCTGAAACAATTGGTTCAGTGTAGAAAGTTAGAACTAGTTGGAAGATGAACTACACGTGATGTATTATGGACTATGTTACAGTATTGGGTCCATTGTGGCTTTTATTTTATGGTTGTTTTTCTTTCAAGTTAAGCTATTTAATTTGGTCAAAGGTGCCGGGTAGAAGGAGATCAGGAGATTGGCTCTTACTCTGGTTGAGAAGGTGGCTGCTCAATTTTCTTTAAAAAAAAATGGAAAAAAAAAAACAAAACAACACAAAAAACACTCAAGCCCCCAGTTTTACACATTTCACTACCATCTTACTGGGTAGTCAACGCTTCCTTGCTTTGGCATTCAGTACCCTACTCTGTAGGAAGATTGTTAAGAGAACACTTTTTTATATAGGTAACTTTAAGACCATCGTTACGCTGTGCGTAAAGAATGTACAGAGAAATTTGTAGGTATTTTTTGAGGAACAATTAATTTGTTAATGATATGTAGCTATTTAATTTTTTTTCCCTTTCCTTTATTGTAATCATTCATTATTATTTTTTTTTTTTCGTTTTGTTTGGAGAAAAAAGTTGATCTTTTTTTTTTTTTGTTGTTGTAGATTTGTCTGTAATACAGTAAAAGTGCAGGAACACAGTTATTCTATGAGAACACTGCATTAGCATTAATAGCCACTAGTTTGTTATTGCTACAGGCTACTGAGCATTGTAACAGTAAAATACTAATACTGTAGATGGACTCTGTGGAAAATGTGACTCCTATATTTCTTTGTAAACACAAATCATGTTTTTAAAGCTAATATTTTCAATAATAGCTGTTTTACACGGTTACATTTACTTATCTGAGATAGGTAAATGGATTTGAGGGCAATAAAGATTTCATGTGATACGTTCCAGTAAAACGTCTATTAGACACAATCATGTCCTGAAAAGCCAAAGGGTTGGGGGGAGGTGGAAGGAAACAACTGAACTCACCACCTGAGGCGGTGGTGAAGTTTCTTCACAGAGCCAGGTTCTCTACAGTTCAGTTTGAAAGATTCTCTGTGTTTGTAAATCTGTAATATACCTTCTTCTGTGGCCTCCTTTCACCTGGGAAACAACAAAGGTTTGGCAGGCCTTTTTTTTTTTTTTTTTTTTTTTTTTTTTTTTTTTTTTTTTTTGTACTTAAAAAGTAGCCTTAAAGAACAATAAAGTGCTCTTAAATCACAGGGGTGTGCAGGCTCTTCTGTGCTGCCTGGGGAGACAGGAGGTTGGGGTCTTGTGCTTCACCAGCTGGAAGCAGAAAGAAGCTGCTCTTCCTGTCACATTGTCCTGAGGAAGCCCCTGGTGGATGGAACTGTCCCCCCCTGGAGGGCTGGTCCCTGGGGTCTAGTAACAAGCTGCACCTACAGCAGAGATGGGTGGAAACACCCCTGGCTTTGGGAGGACATCTCAGGCCACCAAGCAAGTCCTGGAGCATCTGCCCAGCATCGCTCTCCTTGGGGGCTGTTCCTGTTCCTAACGTAGGCACCAGGAGCAGCTCCTGAACAGGGACCCTTTGGGAAAGGCTCAGCTAGTCCACCATTTCTGCCTGGAATGTTTGTTTCTGAAAGCCCAGGACCTTGCTTTGATTTTCTTTTATTCCTCAACATCTGCAAGTTTTACCTAGAGGAGGGAAATGCTCCCCTGAAGATGAGCTGTATTTCCACCCACGCTCTTGTGTTTTGGGTGAGCAGCATTTCACTACCAGCTCTTCATTTGGACAATGCTAATCCTTAAAAAAAAAAAAACTTAAAAAATCAATGCTCTAATTACCTGGTTTTGAGAAAGTTCAGTGGAACCAAGCAAGAGCCTTCAGAGGAGTTTCAGCCTGGAAGGTAGCAGAGGTGTCTCCAGAATAAAAAAAGGAACCCCCTAAAAAAAAAAAGGAGATACAAGTTACTGTTGTATCAGAAGATCCTGAATGGTCTGAAACCCAAGGCAGACGTGTTGGGCATGTGCAGCCTTGCAGCCACTGGCTATTCCTGGGGTGTGGGAGATTCCATGAGAACACATCAAGAATGATTAGTTTAACACATCTGAAAAACATCCCTCTCTAAATACCCATGGAAAGCAGCCTAAATACAGGCTTTAAGAGCTTTTGGGAGGGAGGCCAACGACAACAAGCCTCACACGCCTCTCAGTCTGCTTTCTGAGGGGAGCTGGTTTCCTTTTAGGAAAAAGTCAACAGTTTGGGGGCTACATGAAACAGGCCCAGCAGCATTGCTATCTTTCAGGTCAGTAACTTCTTGAGTGTTCTGTTTTCTACATGGTGAAAGGAAAAAAACCCAGTAATTCTTTTTCCTACCACATGACTTTTCTAATTAGCAGCAAGCAGTCATTTTGCACAAAGGGGCAGTGCCTGGGCCTAGGCAACCTGGGCCAGACACACACCTAGTGAGAGCTCCACTGTCTGGAATGGCTCACCTTTCTCTTCCAGCTGAACTAAAGGCAACTTCCAGCTCTGTGTTTGTAATCTTCCCCCCCATTATTTTTACTGATAAACCAGGATTTTAATTTTAGAAAACAGACCTGACATCACAAATATACAAGGGATTAAGTTTGGCTCTTTCTGGTCAGGATCCTGAACACAACTGCTGAGTTGCCAGCTGCTTTAGCTGTGAAAATGAACTTTATGTACCAGGAACTAGAAACAGGACAGACCCTGACAGACACACCAGTGGTTCAACAGGAGCTTATCACGGTGTGTAGGCACGTTGGCAGTGGCTGCTTCCTTGCTGACCCTGTTCTGGCAGCAACCCTGGTAAATAACCACCAAACCTCCCCAGCAGATCATGCATCTGACCCATAGGGCTGACTGGACCTCATGCAAGGTGTATTTCCTTTAAAGCTACATCCACACCAAGCAGCAGATGGAGTGTCCAGGGGGTACCAGGGTCTGTGATCCCACCAGGCTCTGTGCTGACTGCAGCACATGGAAGCCAGGCAGCTGCAGAGACCCTGCTGCTCAGCTGCTGGGCTGTAAAACTGGCACTTGCACTAAACTCCAAACTGTCACCAGGGCCCTGTCATGGGTGGGGCTATCACTGCACTGGGGCTGTCACTGCAGCAGGGCTGAGCACTGCCAGAGGGGTGCAGGGGGTGGGAACAAATCCAGCTGCTCCTTGGAAGCCAAATCAGTCAACAGAGATGTCAAACTGTCCTTCAGCCTTGTCCAGCAGCCTCAGAGCAAGGGCAGAGCAGGGAGAACTCGCTGCTCACGCTGTGCTAAGTCTTTGGGTTACCTGAGGTGTCCCACAGAGGCTGTGAATGGAGGCTGTGCTGTGCTGCTTAACCTGATACCCTGGCAGAACTCACAAGTCCTTTAGCTGTTAACTGGGTAAGAGCTCTGCTCACCAGAGCTGGCACATCCGTGCTTGGCTGCGGGGAACTTTCACCACTATCTTTAGATCCTTCTTGAGGAACAGTGAAAGCAGAGACCAGCCTGCACCACCGTGATGTACAGGAGCTCCTGTTTCATCTGGCTTTGACACAGAGCCAGGGATGTCACTCCTGGGGGCTGCAGCTCCTCCCTTAGCAGAGGGTTATTCCACAGCTGGAGTGCAGTGTGTGGTGGAGCACACTTTAGCCCCGAAGGAGCCATGACAGAAGATAGACCAGTTTAATAACTAAATCATTCTTTAACCTCTCCTTTACTGGGAACATGCTGCCCCTCTGTGCAACAGATATCCCAAGTGCATTTCCTGGCTATAAGACAGCCAAGATAGATAATTTAATGGCTTATTTTTAACATCAGTTACACAGAGCTCCACACTGGGTGGCTCATGCCAGCTCTCCTGCTTGCCTTTGGTGCTCTCCTGACCCAGCACAGCACTATGTGTCTCCAGAGATGCAGGAGGGAGAGCTCCTGCCTCAGGAGTACATTCACCTCCTGTGCTAGAGGAGCCCTTTTCCAGGGTTTTTACACCCAGGAGAGCTGCAGGGTGGCTCACAGAGGCAGCACTGCTCACCAAGAGTGACATTTAATACACAGGTATTTATTTTCAAGGCACAAGCCTTGAAAGAGACCAGCAGACCCAGCTAGATGGCACTTACCTCTGGCAAACCCAGGACTGTCACCGCTTCAGTGCGTGGCCCTCCCACTGGTGCTCAACCTTCTGCCTGGGAACCTCCCTGACCAGCACAGCTCCCGAGCACTAATCCTGCCCAACCACAGTCCCAGGGAGATGCTGCCACTAAGCAGGCATTTCTGTAGGAAAAGTAGAGGGAGAACAAGTCATTTAATCCCTGATCTAAAGCCACAGACACAACTTCCTTCTCCAGTTCTCTAATTTCAGATTTGCTCTGAGACATTTTATAGTCGGCAGCAAACTCGGGTGTCTTTCCAGCACCCATAGCACAGGCTGAAGGCACCTGCAGCAGCAGCCTGAGCCCAGTGCAGAGCAGCCACTGCCACAACTCTGCTTAAATCACACGACCATAAACTAAACTTCAGCCTTAATTAAAAGCCAAGGACAAATCAGGTCCCGGTACATTTTATCTGACATATAAAGGGTAGGAAAGGCACCTTGCACCAGCTCAGAATCTTCCATGGAGCTTTGGAGCTCTTAGTTCAAAACTACAGTTTGAATTCCTGAGTCTTCAGTCTTCCACAAATCCATTCTCATCAGGGGATTAGAAGGGATGTGCATCCTCGCTGTCCATGTTTGTTCCAGACTAACTGGTGAGTTTGGCATCAGGTTTCATTTTTTATTTGCTGAAAAGTTTACCATTTTCCTGTGTAATTCTGCTTGTCAAAGCCGAGTGACACCTTTGCAGAAACCCCAAGGGCCAGGAAGGTGTGCTCCAGGGAGAACAGCAGCACCCAGTGACCCTGCTCCTGTCCTCTGGGACCCCTCTGCACGCTCTCCTGGGGCTGAGACAGGGAATCATCACTGCCTTGGCAAAGCACTTGGCCTCTTTGTATTCCTGAACTGCACTTAACAGGATTTTTCCTCTCAACTTCCACACCAGTAAATATTGACCTAAGAGGCACAGCTCTTGGTGGACCAGCATGGTGGCATTCATGAAGGGGACAAGACGCTCCACTGAGACCACCGTGGAAGTCTCCATAGAGGGTTTATGCTTGACATGGACACACCTCAAAGAGAAACAAGAGCAGCAACTCTCCAGCTACACCCCACCTGGAGACACACACAGTGGGACCAGTGCCAGGCTGTTCCCAGGGCAAGCTCCTCTTGTGCTGCTCCTTCAAGGGGACAACATCATACTGAGGGCAGCCCCCAGGCCCCTCTGACTGCAGCATCCCCAAGGATCCTACAGAGGAAATGCTCATCTTTTCCTTTGTGACACAATCAGGAGCCCAGTTCATCAGGCAACAATGCACTAACTTAGGGACTTTTACAGCTGCTAATTGCTGTATCACTGGAGCTTTGATACCCGACTGACGTGCCCCTCTGCTCAGAAGGGCTGTCATGGGGTCAGCTGCACATGGATATTCAGATTGACATGCATTTATATTTTAACAGAGCTGGAAAAAAAAAATAAACAGAATTTATTTTTCTACTGGCTACTTTTAAATAATGACAAAGCATTTACTGACTTCCAGTCAGAACACACTTCATTACACTGACATGAGACTGTTCCAGTCTTTTTTTGCTTGTAGCCTGGCCAGTTACACTGTTCACTGCTCATTCTAATTTTACATTCTAGTTTGCTGAGCAGCAGCTTTCTCAAATGCCAAGGAGAACATCTGTCTTCTCTCCATCACAAAGACAGACACAAAGGCATCTGTCAACATGAAGCTGTGTCAGCCACATGCCTGCTACATTTAATAGTCAAAAAAGCTGCTTATCTTAAAGCTGTTTTCTCAGTTTGGGCAAATATTTTGCAAGCACAGCACTCCCGACTGTGCTCTCCTGGTTGTGGTGGAATCAGTGGTAACTTTTTCAACCCAGGAAAACTCAAAACTCAAATCTCCTGCTTCCTGAAATATTAAAATAATGTGGGTCTTGTTGTACTAACAACATGTGGCTTGTGAGTTAAAGTATATACATGATATACCCGTGCAGTTATATTAGTTTTAGTTAGTTAAAATTAAGTATAAAAAATACAGGATTTTTTTGCTTTCAGGAAAAAAAAGCTTCAACTAGTTTTAAAGAAAAGTTCCCAGCCTAAAACCAAACCTTTGCTTGTCACCAATCCACTGTAGTATCTTAATTTCTTTGTTTTTTTGAGAGGGAAGTGGGGATGAAAAGAATGGGAAGAACTAACAATACCTAGAGATTAAAGCAAGGGCCTTTCCTTTTCCTTCCAAGTTGGAAGCTCCTGCTAAGGCTACAGAAAATCTCACATTTCACCACTTCAGAAGAAAATGCATGGATTCAATGGTACCACAGGCAATGCAGCAGTGCTAAGGGGTTTACAAGCAGCAGCAGAATCCTTTTCCTTTCACTGACATAACTTTCTTTAACTCAATGCTACTTTTATTCCTCAAAGATTTCCTCATGGCATTAACAGTTACTGATGTGGTTCTGGCTGCTGAAGCTTGTTCTGTTTAATATCCTGATACAAATACACCTGTTTGGAAAACAAAACCACAGTATCAGAAAGCAAAGAGTTAAGAACACTTTAAATGAGGCTTTACCTCTCCACCCTCCTGGCAGAGAAGCTGTCACCAATATCACCCTGGCTTCAGTGGTGAAGAAAAGACCCCAGGTGAAAACCTCCTGCCACCAACCTGCCTTCTCCAACCAATGACAGTGCTGGACAAGTAAGTGAAGATGATGGTTGTTTCATCATCATTAATCAGAGCTGCTAAAAATAGTGTCATCCTCTGTTGTGAAGGTCTTTTTTGTCTGATTGGTAACCTTTTGTCACTTGTTTGTCTCTCCTTCCTGGTGGTTCCCATACCTCCCCCAGGAATCTGAAAATCAAGATTAAAAGAAGTTTTTCTTACCCTGCAGGGCCAATTTAATGAAGTAACAACTGTAAACAGTAAAGCTGTTTCTTAAAAAGTCAGCAACATTCTCATTTTGTCCCCTGAAAGGCAGGCATAGCTATCTACATCATTTACCCTTTGCTTTGAGAAAGCCTTGATGCAGAACTAGTTAGTCCAGAGGAAAATAACATATAAGAGCACACAAGATGTTTTCTTATAGAATAGAATCATGGAATGCTTCAGGTTGGAAGGGACCTTAAAGATCATCAGGTTTCAACTCCCCTGCATGGGCAGGGACACCTCACAAGCCTCATCCAACCTGCCCTTGAACACCTCCAGGGATGGGGCAGCCACAACCTCCCTGGGCAACCTGTTCCAGTGCCTTCCTACCCTCTTGGTGAAGAATTTCTTCCTGATGTCTGACCTAAATCTCCCCTCTTTCAGTTTAAAACCATCACCCCTTGTCCTATCACTGCCTCCTCTGGTGAAAAGCCCCTCCCCAGCTTTCCTGGAGCCCCTTCAGTCACTGGAAGGTGCTCTAAGGTCTCCCTGGAGCCTTCTCTTCCCCAGGCTGAACACCCCAACTCTCCCAGCCTGTCTCCAGAGCAGACATGGCTCCCTGAACACAGGCTAAGAACAGGGTTCAGAATGTTCAACCATATACATATAAAACAGACTTCCAGCTTTTAAAGACTGCACTGTAGATGTTGTCTGCAATGCAGTATTTCAGAGACCTTTATTCTGAACTCTCTCATTTCATGCATTTGCTAATTCAGTTCTCAGCTTCCCTGGTCTTTACAGTGTCATGTCATGAGTTCAAATGTTGAATTTTCAGGTGGGCAAAAGAAGAAAAACCCACGCCCTGCAAAGCCACCACCAGACAGGACATGGTGGCACTCTAGGGCTCTTGTTTTAAAGATTTTCAAGGCAAGTAGAGATTTCCTCACAACAAAAGGCTCACAGTCTGTAATGTGAGTCAAGCTGTGACCTTTCAGGATGATGCACAATCAGCAGCAATAACTCAAATGGTGACTTTGCTGACATGTCTGTAACTTTAGTGATTAATCCAACAAATAAACAATTTCTGCTTGGAAATACAGGAAAGAGGAGTGTGGGATTCTCCTCCTGCTCTGCTCTGTTTTAGCTGAACTCTGGAGGCAGTTTTAGTCCTACCAATTCTCACAGGAAATGTGAAAACTGCTTGCGCAAAGGCTGAGGATTCAAGTCAATAGCAGATCCTCCCATAATACATCATTAAAGAAAGAGAAACTAATGAAGGCAAGAAGAAATATTCCACTATTTGTGTGAAAAGTTTTGTCCTTTGAACAGTTGCCCCCTGACAGATCCCATCATCTCTGCATTCTGTCCTGTGACATATTCCCAGAGTGCATTATCTGCATTCTCCCCTAAGGCAAATGTTACTTTGACCAGCAGAGCTAAACCTACCTCACACATCAACCCACTGCCTTCCTCTTCCTTATCTTCTGCTGGACCTTTCCTTCTCCTCCACCCACACAGAAGGTGGAACCCTACAGCCCCTTGGCACAACCCTTGTGGCTGGCTGAAACCACAGCAACCTGGCATAAAGTGCCTTAAGGCTGGTACAAAACTAGAGTAACTTACCAGTGACTGTGAAAGTCAAGTCTGCCCAAGGCTCCAGAATCTCCAAGTCTACAGACAGTCCTTTGAACTCACTAAGTGACAAAATAACTTCTTCCCTCAAGCTATTAATAGCATAGAAATCTATGGTCAGAATGCTGATTTCCAGAGCTCAACAAAAAGAAAACTGTGAGTGTCTCCAATTTGATCAGCTGCCCAGAATGTAACATCTAACACTGGTATACAGAGGAAAGGAAGCACCAAAGCTGCCAAAAGTCTGATCTTGCTACTAGAGAATTGACAGGATTTGGACTTCAGGGCTTCTTTACACTACTCCACAGCCCATGAAAAATTGCTATTTTGTCTTTATAGTATTGAGGAAAGGACACAGACCTCTGCTTTTATAGTACTTGCACAATCCCAGCTGACTTGTTGGCTGTTTGTGCTGCACAGATACCAAGGCACCACGAACAGAACAATACCCAGGTGTTTCAGTGAGCAGAAAGCCTTCTTGCCATGCAGTTCTGTTGCTTATACCTTACATGAACCCTTTCAAAAATCAATCATTTCATGGTTTTACTACCCTGGTAAGGTAGTAAAACTCACATCTCATCACAACCGTGTTACATATTCATGAGCTCACTGAAATCACTGTAGGAGAAAACATTTCACTTGAATTGTTCAGAAGCAAAATTAAAATCAGGTTATTATAAACAACCACGTTTGGAATTAATTCTGTTCTTGAGCCATTTAGCTGCACATTTTCAAGTCTTTCTACACAACCACAAAACAGATGTGTTCATTTTTAAATTAAAGAAAAAAGAAAACAGATTCTTGGGAACTGAAGGAACACAAAACAAAAACCCCCAGTGTTAGGAGACCAGCTGCTACATTTTGAGAGCTGAGAAAGCTATTATCTACCCAGCTAGTCAGACTGATGAAAAGTAAAGATTCTCTCCTCAGGAAAACTCCATTGCTGAGCTTTGCAGCCCTGATGTGGGAATTAGCTGCACTGTAACCTCAAACCAAAACACTCCAAGAACTTCCACACAGGATGGTGTTCAGGGAGCACAGGGAACGTTCACTGAGGTACAGCCTCACATCATGAAGCTTCCAGATATATATATTTTTTTTTTGCTTGTGGGTGAGAAGTCCACTTAAGCAAATATATTGGTCCAATTCCTCTGTGGGTACAAATCTAGAATGTTCCTCTCCTTCCTGAGAGCACTAGAAAAGTTGGGTGACAAAAGAGAGGCAGCACTTCATTTCTGCAAGACAGTGAAAGGGAGAAGCAGAAAGCTGGCTGCCTGACCTCTGCTCCCTGTGATCCTTTGACACCTTATAGCCAGAGCAACCTCAGAGGAAGCCCCATAACAGAACAAAAGTGATGCTAAACCTCAGAAGGACTTCCCATAGATAGACGGGCCTTGTCAGTAGCCAAGGCAATGAAGTGAAGCTCTCAGGAGGAATGTAAACTGCTCAAAGGAAAGGACAATACCTCTGATGGGAGAGATTCCAAGCATCCTTCATCCATTGCTCCTAAAGCCTCAAAGTGAAAGCCAATCTCTTTACAGCTGTCTCTCATGGCTCTTTTCCTGGTTCCTCTTCTTCTGCCCCTTCATATTTCCAGCCTAGAATGAAAACAGGGGAAGAAATTAAAATATTAGCATGGTAGGAGAAAAGAATTACTGGAACATCATTGCAACAGAGATTTGGGGCAGTGGGCAATGATTTCAAAGGATTCTAGTTTATTTGCTCTTCTCTCATAGCTGAAGTTTCTTTGCTGTTTTTTAAGGTAAGTGATTGTACATATGAAGCTAGATTTAATTTGTACTTTATTTGCAAAAAGTTTAACTGAGGAAAACAGCCAATGACCACATTGAGAAAGTTTAGTAAAACACCAAAATGCCACTAACACCACTATACAGTCCAACAAATTAGAGCTCATGGCAACTTACTGAAACCATGTCCTTGGTTTATGAACAGTTTCTCTGTATTTCACTCAGGAAACAGTCAAAAAACCTTGTTTCTTTTTCTCTCTCTCTCCTCTGGAGTACATTTATAATATATGATCACAACTAATCAAGAAATGTTTGTTAAGAAAGAAAATGAAAAAGCCCACGTCCAATTCTTACCTTGGATCTCCATTTTAAGGTCTATTCTTACTTAATTCCTCAGTTCCATTACCAAAGTCCATGCACACCTTCCTTTTGCAAATGAGTGCAAAGCTTTTGTTCAAGGGGACAGAAACTCTCCATAGCAGTGCAGGCCTTGGAGAGCAGAACCAATGTTATTTGTAGCCACTCTCAGGCTGGATTGTGAAGTTGTATCACCTGGATTTCCAACTATGCCAACAACCTGGGCTTGATGTGGAGCTCAACCCCTCTGGGAGTCAATGCACTTACTGTGAACCAAACAGTTCAGCTTCCAGCAGTCAGATTGACAACAACAAACATGAGCCTCAAAACCACAAACTCATTTTTAAAAAGTACACTCAGCTGACTTTTTCCTTCTCTGTATTGCTTTTCTACATGAATAACAAAGATCTTTTGTGACTTCTCACTGTTCTAGCTAATTTGTTACAGAAAACATGATGCTCAACCTGGTAAGCACATTTTCCAGTACACACACACAAGAAAGAGCAAAAATGCAACAACAAGCATTTAAAAGTTAACAACAGGTTTATTTAATCCTCTTTTACACACAAGAACTTTTAAAATACATGCTTAATATAAGATTGTCTTTACATTGGAGATCAGACTCCTTTTAGAATTCCAAAACCCAGTTTAAGACATCATCAAAGTTGAGTTTAGAGCATCCAAAAATTCAGGTAAATTAATTCAACTAACCACATCTGAACTCCTTGTCCAAACTGATTAAATTAAAAGGCTTTAGTAGACAATGTTGAGATGAGATACACCTGTATCCTCTGTAATACCTGTCCTATTCCATGGCATATCTGATGCAATCAAGGCTGGTCTTGCTGTACCAGGCACTTAGTCAGCAAAAGAGACTCTACCAAACAAAGCTCAGAGACCAGAGGGGAGGTGGAGATGGTGTGACTGCCCTTGCCTTCACTGGAGATACAGCCCATGGGCTCTGCCTCAATTCAGCTTCCCATGTCTATGACTATTATGGAGAGGTCAAAGTTGCTCTAATTAAGTGTTTTTAAAAATCACAATAACTAATCACATTAATCTCAAAACTGTGAAAGCTAGAACACAACATTTTGGCTTAGGAAATTTCTGAAGTCACAATCATCTCCTATTATAGCACAACAAAATAATTTTACACCAGTAATTTGGTCATCTTGTGAAACAACATTCTGCTGCGTGTCCTTGTGGCATGAGTGTCAGCCCCTCCTGACACTCAAGTGACATTCAAATCACTTTCTTTTCCATCCTTTTCCAATACCTCAGCTCAATAGTACTTTGTTACCCTGCTTTCCTTGCTGATTATTAAGCACTGCTTATCTTGATGTTATCTATCAGAATCTCTTAATGACGTTTCCAAATACTAATAACAGGAACCTAAATTGGCAGTGACAGGGAACTGCTGAACACAGCAGCATTTGACTTGCTCCCTGCTTCTCCTAGCCAATGGCTACAAAGAATCCTCTCAAGTTTGCAACATCTGGTTGGTAACCACTGCTGAACTGCTCCTCACCCAAACACAGCCAGGGAGGTAGTGACATCTCAGGGATGCTGAAAGCACAGAAGTGTTGTGGGCAGCTGGCTGTGAACACAGATCAGCTGCTGCCCTGCAGGGCTCAGCACATATAGCTCACTCCTTCCTCACTACAGCCCTAGAGAAAATCACAAATACTGCCTCACTGCAGGCAAGGGACACGTGATAGCCAACATTTTAATAAGGAAAAAAATGTCCTTATGTCTGTGGGACCAAATCATTGTAATGTTATTACATTTATACCATCTATCATCCCAAAGAATTCCAGCTTAGTACCAATAAGGATATCCAACTACTGCTCTAACAGCTCTTGGCTGGGACTTGAGTAGAGAGGTTTTCATTAAAAGCATGTATGACCCCAGCACAAAGGTCATTTAGAAAATGAAGGATCCAGGGGAAGCTGAACAGCAACTTTAGGAAGATTCCCACCTTCCTAAATTCAGTCCTAAAGGATGAAATAAATTAAAATTAAATATATATATAAAAAAACAGAAGCTTTTTTACAGAAGCTTTTTTTAGGACTTTGGTCTAGTGTGTCACCTGAAAAATAACTACAATTATGTGGTTCTTAATAGTGCCAAGGTTTGACCTGGATTGACATAACTGGAAGACAGACCATTACCTATGCAGTCACTGCTACCACCTCCCTGAACACATGGGCTTTCTTTGAGGTGTCTTTCAAAGAGCAGCCACGATGGCACTGCTCAGGGAGAACCTGTCCAACTAAAGCAAGACCAAAAGGCTGTACCTCAAGTCTGAGCTGCCCTGACACCTCTGCAGCCCCAGACTGCTGCTCCTTGAACAAAAGGACAGGGATCCTTTACTCACAACAATAAATACATGCAAGACTTTTATAGCCAGCCCATGAACACAATGAATACATAACCTAGACAGACACCCAGCTTGTCACATTCCTTTGATGCCAAGAATTCCTGGCGTTCCTTTTCACAGCAGTTTGACAGCCAGCTCCTGCAGTGACATCACTGGGGTTCTGTGCTGGGAAGAAAAGCCCAGGCAGGCTGCCCTGCCCCCTGGAGCACACCTACCTGCTGCAGCCACTGCTTCCAGGCAGGGCAGCAAACTTCCCTCTGGCTCCTCCTGTTCCACCCATGTATTTATACAGCATGATCATTGAAAAGTATCAGCTGGAGGGAAGGAAACACTGAAATCTACCCTCAGTCTCCTGTGCTGCTATTGAGAGCAAGGGAGATCCATTAAAACTGCCCAGTAGCAGTGAAAACACATTCTCTTTTGTTTGCATTTACTTACAAAATAATAATGGAAAATGATGCTCAAGCCTTTTCCTTTCCCCTCTCCCCTACAGCTCAGGAGTGAATGACAAATGCTTTATAATAACGGAACCTCTGTAAGACCTAATTACAACTATTTCATTCATAAACAGCCTGTGCAGAAATGCAGACCTCCTGTTTCAAGTAAACTTCAATATTGGTGATTTCAGCAACTCAAAAGGTTCAAACACATGCAGTGTGGTTACTTAAAATGGCCAGGCTGCCTTAAGATAATTAAAACCCCTCATCCTCTTCCCCTCTTAAAAAAAAAAACACAACAACAAACCCTCAAAATAAAGCTGCAAGTATTAAAAGAAAACCCAACAGTCCCTATTTAGGAAACAGGCAATTCAAACAAGTGATGTCATTGCATTTACACGCTGACTGAGTCACAGGTTCCTGAGGAAGTGGTAACACCTACAGAATTACTGTATAAAAGTCAGACTTTGAAGCATAAAATGAAAATAAAGACACTTAAAGACAAAGCAAAACCTCCAAGCCAAACCATACCTACTTTATAGACTTCCTGGCCTCTCACACTAATTTGAAAGAAGGCTGTCATGAGAAAGTAATTAATGTTCTTGTTCATCCCCATCCCTCCCCTACCAGCAAGGGAAGGAGCACTGAGGGTGGGGAGGAGATATCCATGGGGAGAGAAAAAGGCCAGGGGGGGAAGGACTAGCTGTTGCAAATGCATTCAGAGTGGGCCAGACTTGGAACCTCCAAGGCCCTTGTCCTTCTTCCAGGCCTATTGACACGATGTGGAAACAATTCAGCAGCATTTCTTCACACAGTTTTAGCCCATACTGGTTTTGATTTAGGAAGTACCATCATGCCAGAAATGAGAGGCAGGCTGCACTTCAAGTGCCCCGGGTGGCTGCGGCACCGCCTGGCAGGGACGTGCCCGCTGCTGGAGGGGGTGCAGACCTCGGGCCAAAAGGGAAACTGAGGAAAACACCACTGGCCTCCTCCATAAGAATGGAACCAGAATAATGCTTCTCCTTTCTTATTTATGTAGTGCTTAGTAGCAATGTTGTGCTTTTGAGAAACCTGCTCTAGTGGGAGGTGCCCCTGTCCATGCAGGGGGGTTGGATCTAGGTGAGTTGGAAGGTCCCTTCCCCCCAGATCATTCAATGATTCTGTATTTCCCTAACACCAAACAATGAATCATTCTGCTGAGATCTTACAAAAATCAGATGTCCTGATGCCAAAAAACCAAACCGAAGTTACACACAAGCTGAAATTTTTGGATGCTGAAAGACTACTGAAACAGCAATCCACAGCCAAGGAACGTCAGAACAGAAAAGTGACTGTATGGGAAAGAAGTGACAAAGAATAATTTTTTAAAAAAAAAATTATGCTTTTGATTTGCAGCAGTACAACACTACAAGCATATTTCTGCCTTTTCCTCTTAGCCTACTAAAATATTTTGTTAAGAAGTAATTTGAAATTATTAGCATTTAAAATGAAATGCACGTGTGCATGTGACCTTTGGTTCCAGAGGCAGAGTCCATTGTACTTTATATCAGTCTCCTATATAAACATCTATTCTAAGAACAAGAGGAAACAGGCATTTAGAGTGCTACAGTAGATGGAAAGACAGTGTGTACTCCATCCAGCCAGGAAACAGGACACATTTGTTTTTAGAACTCTTGACTGCCCCTTTCTACCCTCAAGCCCAAGGAAGTGCCTGCAAGGAGCTACAATGGCAAGGGAGTAGTGGCCTGACTGAACAGAAAGGAACCATGGTGTTTCACTTGCAAAGGTCAGACTAACAGCCCATGGGTTCTGAACATCTTTTCAGAGAATGTTCTAAATAATTACACCAGATTTGAAAAAAAAATAAAAATGCTATGGTTAAATTGGAACAGGCAGATAATATTGTCAATTGTTGAGGGCAACAAATAGAACCTGAAATTACAGATGGTTGGAACACTCCTCTGTGTCCTTATCCTGTGGTGAGATCATTCAAACTGGGAAATTAGGTGCAAAAATTGCTGCCCCAAGATACAGAATACCTGGAGGTACTTCCCATCATTGCTGCTCCAGCTCATTGCTATTTATTCTTCAGGGAGCAGCTTCAGTTTCCCTTCCACCACACCAATTTCCTTGGCCAGGCTGAAATGATCCTCAAGTGACTCACCCAAAACTCTTCACTATAAACTGGACAAAACACCAGTCACAGGCTGCTGGGGAGGCTACAGGTTGCTGGATTTCAGCTGCTGTACTGAGGAGAAAAGTGGCTATAAATTAGCCCAAGCCACAGCCTATTTTGGTTAACACTACATGACTTCAAATAGGAGTCAACAATACTTCAACAAAACAATGGGTCAGAGCAACAGCCCAACCTGGGATAACTGAGAATGAAAAACACAGATATTCTTTGCCAAGTACATATATCCAATTTCCATACAATTTACAGTTGAGGAACTAAATACAAGTTTAAGAAAAAAAGAAGGGAGTATCAACCTCTCTGTGTCAACCTGCCAAGTGCTGCACAGGAAAGAAAAAGAACTTTTTGAAAAAAAAGATTAATAGCTGAAGTGGTAATAGACAGGGAAAGATTGTATTAATTTCAAACCTAAAGCATTACCTGTGTGGTGCCACAGTATTTTTAGTCACACTTAGGGTCTGGAGAAAGTCCAGGCAGCTGCAAGGAAAAAAGAGCTGGAACTGAAGCGGGACAGGTAGGCAGGTTTTTCATAGGTTAGGAATTTACACGTGGCCAGACTGGGACAGTCCAAAATCCTTCCAGTGTAGTACTTCTGTCTTTTATGACAGTTAATCCAGGTGCTCTAAGAGAGAAAAGGTGCACAAAATCCTCCTGAAGGGAAGTTTCATTTTGGCAGGATACATGTGAGCACAGCCGAAAATAAATTATTATTAAAAAACCCCCAGGAATTCATGAAGTCATGTCAAAAGATGCAGTAAAAAATCCTAACAGGCTTGGGATATCTTCCAGGCTATTTTTCTTAGGAAGTCTGCTAAAGTTTACCACGCTGCAAATATTTCTTTATGGCTCTCTTTGGAACATAAATGCTTATTTGTTTTTAATAAAAGTATTGCATTATTATTTTAAAAAAAATTAAACAAAACTAAAAATTCTGGTACAAAAATTTGGAAAAGCAACAAGTTAAACCCCCACCATCTAGCTCTTCATGCTCTTTTCTGCTTTTGTGTGCTCTCAGTGCCAAGTTCCAGCAGAGCAAACACTGTACCAGTGGCAGCAGAACAGGTACCTGTGCTGGACTGGCACTGTAGAACAGCTGGAAGAACAACAAAAAAGGCTATGTGTTAGCTTGTAACATACTCATTTTTGGAAGAGTGTGAGCTATCCTTCGTAATCCCATCAGAAGAGAGTTAGGGCTCTCCTTGAACTCTTAGGATGTTATTATATTCTGCAAAGGAACTGAGGCAAAATATCTTAATGGATTCTGTCATGGCTTGTAATCACAGAATGGTCAGGACTGCACGGGACAACTGGAGACCATCGAGACCAACCCCTCTGTCAGAGAAGGATCATCTGGGGCAGGTCACACAGAAATGCATCCAGTCCTGAACGTCTCCAGAGAAGGAGACTCCACCACCTCTCTGGGCAGCCTGTCCCAGGGCTCTGTCACCCTCACAGGAAAGAAGTTCTTCCTCATGTTGAGGTGGAACCTCCTGTGCTTCAGTTTGTGCCCGCTGCCCCTCATCCTACCAGAGGGCACCACTGAAAAGAGATTGGCCCCTCCTTCTTCACATCCACCCTTCAGATACTTATTTACATTAATAAGGTCCCCTCTCAGTCTTGTCTTCTCCAGACTAAACAGTCCCAGTTCTCTCAGCTTTTCCTCTCAAGGCAGGTGTTCCAGTCCCTTCATCATCCTCATAGCCTCCATTGGACTCTTTCCAGAATAGCCCTGTCCCTCTGGAACTCGGGAGTCAAGAATTGGACACAATACTCCAGATGTGCTCTCACTAGGGCAGAATGACCTTCCTCAACCCACTGGACACACCCTGTAATAAACAGACAGAGCTTTTCTTGATCAAGAGCTGGTATCGGAAGCTTAGTGACCTTTTCACATGACTGCCATTAAGAAGCTTGCAGACAACCACAGCTCCACAATCTCACTGGCTTTATGATTTGGCTTAAAAAAGAGGAAGAAAACTCAAAGAAAAGTTGGGAGCTAGGTTAACCTCTTCATGGCCACACAGTGATGACACCAAATTAAAATTCTAGTCAGTAAAAGTGTGAAAGCAAAACAGAAGCTATTGTTCCACGAGTTTCCACAATAATCAAGCACAGGAACTATGTCAACAACTCTCCATTGACATCTGTGGTCTTCTCACAGATGACCCCCCAGATGTGGTATGCAGGTGCCTTTTGGGAGATACGTTCCCACTCACACTGCCACATAATGCCATAACATTTCTGTTTGACAGTTCAGGAAGATGGGAAGGTTCCTCTGAGGCTGCTCATTCCCTCTTCCCAACAGATTTGGCTTATAACTGAAAAGCAACAGTAGCTGCTGGGTTCCATAATGAAAGGGTGAGTCTCGGCTCTTCACCAAAGGGGTCACAGCAGCACAAATAAAATTTAAAACCTACCTCCTTTATGAAGAAAGGTAGTTTAGCTTCTCCCATTAAACATAAACAGCAATAACTGGAGCTGAGGACTGTGCCAAAATCCTCATCCTGTGCATACAATCCAGTAAATAAATGTGCTTATCTGTTATTAGTATTTGAATGGATTCTCATGATTTCTCACTCAGTATATGCCCAGAAATTGAGTAAAAGCAAAATAAGAACAACTCTGGCCTGCAAGGAGAAAGAAAACAACATTATAGTTAGCCAGCGGAAGTTATTCCAAGTCAAACCAAAGCGTTTCTGAGCATCAAAGACATCTGGGAAGCATATGTACAGGAAACAGCTCAGCCTGAGAGAGCTGTTGGGTACTGAAATTACAGAGGTAAGGAAACATTGTATTAACCCTGAGTTTTGAACCTTTCCAGCCTTTATACTTCTGCAGTTACATGGATACTTTCAATGCAAAACTACAATGTAACTGTATCAGGAGAAGCAGATTTTCGGATATTTAAAATAGTTATTAACATGTATCAGATTTCAGAAAGAAGACCAGCTTTCAGGTTTTATATAGCCAATAACTGAAGAGAGACTCTTATACTCCACAGTCAGCAGCTCCAAATGATAAAAATGCAGATCATTCCCTTCAAACTGCCCTGGTAGTGACTCATGACTCCGGGTAACAAAACGGAGGTCATTCGAGCTCACAACTAATTACGTACATTAACAAACCGGCTTAAAATGGACATGGCATGTTATCTATCTTATTGTTCATTGCCTGACCACCAAAAGATCAGTTTCCTATGATTACTCGTATTTAAAAAATATATTTGATTAATATATATATATTATATTACAGTGAAGTTAGCTAAATGAGACATTCCCTTAAGGATACTTGAGAAATCACATAAATGCAATTAATATTATAGTTAAAATAAATAGAAATTACAGATATTTTAGACAGTTGATGCAAACCTCAGCATGTTGCAATCAATATTCTTTTATGATCAGAACTGGGGACTTAAGAGATATCCTTTTAAGTAAATTGACCTGGCTGAACTTCTGCTGCTGCGGCTAGGAGAGAAGCTGTGAAATTATCTACTCAGAGCTTGTGTTAAGGAAGGAACTAAAATAATTGCACTGACCAACTACTTTTAATAATATATATGGCAAATAAAAACTGGCAGATAAAGTGATTTGCATTTTTTCTCAGTGAGTTAGCCCATAATCCCCCCAACATAAAGCCATAAAAGGGATTACAAGCACACTTTTAAAACACATGCCGAGGTAAAAACCACTAGATTAACTTATAATTTTGTAATACTGTACTTTGATATATTACAAAACAATTCTTCTCAAGTTATCTTTTAAACTCCAGGATTCTGAAACTACTGTTTGTGCTCAGCCATAATCTCTGAAGCCATTTCTGACGCCGCAAAAGATGAAAAACTTAAAATCCAACCAAAATGAAAATGAGAATTGGTTTTTGTCAACACCTGTGAAATACTGCCTGACTGCATCCAAGAACAGCAAAGTTGGAGAACCAATTTCTTACTTTTGTTAAGCATTTCACCACAGGTTCTGACTGAACCAATGATACTTCCCCAAAAGCAACTTCTACTATGTAACAGTCTTCCCTTCAGGGCAATCTAATGATGATACCAACACATTTTGGTCCTTCCTCTGTAAATATAAGTCAAAGCAGGTTTTTTTTTCCATAGCATGGAATGATGAGACCTTTACAGAGAATAACACCTCCATTGACACAGGCCAGAACAGCCATACTATAACAAAGAAAAGGGAATAAATTGTCCTATAAATATGTATCTGGAAGCAGCAATCAATGTGGTGGAGGCAGTAGATGTTCTTGCCTACTCTGGCCCTCCTGTAAAGATGCAGTTTAACTCCCAAGAGCAGAATATTCTCAATCTTAAAAACACGTTACAACTTAAAGGGTGCAAATCTGGCAAAGATGAAAAAAAGACATTTAGACATGCTGCCTGGACGTGTCCACTGACAGGCAAAATAAAAAGAGGGACAAATTAACCACCAAAGTTTCCTTAAGCAGCAGATTTTATATCTAAGCCACATATAGAAACTACAAAAAAAAAAAAAAAAAAAGGAAGACAATGTTTAAACAGAACCACATTGCTTTAGTTATTCACATCATAAAATGAAAACGTGGAGTTATATCCATAACAGACTGCTATTAATGTGAAGATACTGTCAAAATGTGGATTATATTTGTTTGTGTTTCTAGCAGTCAGAAGGGGTAAGCAATCATTAACTTGTCAAAGAACAGATAAAAGGCAGAGCTGCAGCCCAAAGTAGGTCATCTTCCACCTCATTCAGCCCTTTTTCAGACTGTTTCATCATCACTCATGTCCCAGATCTGCAACAAAAAAGGAAGTGTAATTTTAGTTTGTGGACTTCAAATATGCTTTTAATATACCTTTATAAAATCAGTATTACTATTGAAAAGGAGGAATAAATTATGGACTGTTGGCTAGCACCAATGGAGCTTTATATAAAATTCACTGTTTTTCTCTTCTGTTAAAAACCTACGCCCCATTCATTATTTTTAATTTTGGGGGTATTTTTTAGCATATCCTTTACAGCTTTTGTTCCTAAACTATTTGTTTGGTTATTTGCTATTTATTATCATTTACAGTAAACCATAGACCAAAACCCAGACATTTTGTTTTGGTTTGCTGACTCACTGGCACATACTTCATCTGGATAATAACTTCTAATAAACAGCATACTTTACTAAACACTGCAGACAATTTGCAAGAGGTTCATGAAGAACCAATTGTTCTCCAAGACTTCATTTCGCACTCTAACATTAGATCTCATAAACAGCAGCATAAAGATGAAAAGTTAGAGGGAAATTTGTGTTTTCCTACTGTTTAAAGAAAATTTAAAACTACACAGATGTTTTCTGCAGTACAATATAATTGTACATTTACTTTGCTACTTGGCCCAGTTCAGTAAGTGGCTGTAGATGGGGAGGGGACAAGAGTATTTTCACTGAACATCAAGAAACCTGGTACCCTGCTGGATTTATTACAGTGAGTGTTACACATTCGTACCCATTCCCAAGGAGCAGAATGTATGATCTGAGGAAAAAATACAGGGATTTGCAAGCACAACTACTTAGTAAAGGGCAGGGGAGAAAACATATTCTGAATATACACTACAAGCCCCTTTTTCCAGAGAAACGGGGATTTTCTTAAAAGGTTTTTAATTATTTTTTGGAAGTTTAGCTCATGGCAAATAGCCTCTTTGGCAGGGCCTGCAGTAGCTTGGGATCAGGGCTAACATGGGCAGTCAGCTTTGAGATGGATTTAATATTATCATAATATCAGTTTTATAATATACAAAACTTCATCTCTGACTTGGAGCATTTCAAACTTGCCTAAACTAGCAGCAACACTGCTGGAATACCATGACAAGCCTCTTTGATTACAAGACCAAGGATGCCATTTCCATGGCACGCAGCGCTTGGAACAGAGTCCCTCCCTGACCGTGACCTAACACAAAAGGAGAAGCACAAGGCCTTGTCCCTCTGGCAAGGGAAAATTCAGCTCATTTGTTCTAAAACATAACTTGTCTGTTGGCATAAAGTAGCACACTGAGTTATTTTCTCATTTTACATCTTGACCACTAAAATCTATCTATGCAAAGAAACCAAACTGCAACGGGGCAGTGCTCACTGCTGCACTGTCTGACACATGCATTAGTGTTGGACAAATAAAAAATACAAACAACCCCATTTTCTAGACAGGCAGCAATGAATATTGACCTATAGCTTTCATAAACCTGTTCACAACAACATGTACCATTTCTGGAATCTGAAAACATTCTGAAAAACGTTCCAGCCTCAGAAAACGTACTTGAATAAAATTCAACATCTCTATGCAGTGCTACAAGCTGTGTAAAATTAAAACTCTGAATGGCAACCTTTTCTCAATTCCTAGAAGCGCTGCAAAATGGTGGTGTAAATCCTTATGGAAAATACTGAAGGAACAGTTTGTTTACAAAAGGAAAAAAGAGTTTTCATCCTGCCCTAGATGAGCAGCTTGGAGCTTGCCAAGGCAAACACAAATGTCCAGCTCACCAGTCAGGGTCAAGGATGTGGAAAATAAATACAAAAAACAAAATCTTTAAATAGAGTTTATGGTATGATTCAAGTTGGCCAAAAGCAAGAAATGCAAAGTTCAGACTGATAGTCTATCTTTGTCTAGCCCACTCTCATCTTTTAAAACAAAGCACATAGATTGTAACCCTCACAAACACACTTCTCTGTCAAAACAGCACAAGAAATCCTTTTAAAACTGCACCAATAAGGTGACTACAAGACAAAAGTGAAAGAAGCCAACACACAGCCCTTAAAAAAGTAATCTTTATCTACTAAGCAGCTCTACTGGGAGTGCAGCCAGCTCCTCTGCTCTGTGCTGCTCTGAGCAGGGGGGTGAGAAGGCAAGTAGGCTCTCCCTTTTGATTGGTTGGTTTTACAGAGGAAGGCTGGCAAGGCTGCTGCTGACGTTAGTCATTTGGTGATATGGAAATACTTCCATCCAGGAACTGGTGAGCTGTTCCCTAATTCCTGTAGAGCTGGGAGAGCCTTTTTGCTTTACTCGCCTAATGTGCGATGCTCGCACTACTCCAGCAGCCCATCCCAGCCAAACAGCAGCTCCAGCAGCACTGTGATTCCCTTTGGGGTAAGGAAAGGGGAGAAAGCAGCTCTGTGTGTTTGGCTGTGACAGTGGAGGACGGGCAAGCCATGGAGGTGACTTGAAGACTAAGAGCATCCACACCTACTCAGTAATGCAGGAAATTCAGTTGTCTTAACAGGACAAAAGTGAAGCAAAAAGAATGACAAGTAAATCTGAAGACCTCTTTTTCCAGGACTCTTTTAAAATAAAAATGCTTGCAAAAAGACTCAAAGTGAAGTTCACTTCACCACTATGCAAACATCCTGGACTGAGGAGAATTCTTTTTAAACATCTGAAAAGTAGGTGATTATTTTACTTCCAGAAGAAGGGACAGTTTTATAAAACAGTTTACACTTCATTTAACTATCAGAGCAGTCACACCAGCAGCACTGTGGGCTGCATCTCACTAAGGTTTCTACAGAACAAAGCAGTAGCACCTGAATAAGTGGGACACAGAGGGGAGTGGAGACCATGAAACAAAAGGGGGAAGTTGAATACAAAGCCAACAATTGCATGTTAACCTAAAGGAAATAGGCTACAGGATACCCTGCAAAATAAGCTGTGTTAAATGTCACTACTGATAGCTAAATTATAATACAGTACAGGCTCCTACTTAATAACAATACACCTTTTCATGAAGAGACATTTAAACTACAGAGACTATGAGCACACACTTTGGTTATTACTTCAGAAAAGTGAAACTTTTCAGAGCCGAAGTCATGGAATTAAGAAAGCCATGAAAGCCAGTGTCTAAAATCACTGCCACACCAAGAACCTGATCTCTAAAGCAAGTTCTGAATTTGGATTTTGTTTTCACTTCTCATCCATCCTGCAGCACACCTGGGTGAGGCAAACCTAAAGGCAGCTACAGGCAATGGCAGAAGTCATCAGATAGGAAGGTAATAAACTAGCTGTCAAAACCAACCCAGTTTGTACAGATCTGGACAGTTCATCAGAATGCACCTGTTTCTGTAAAATACGTGCTTTTATATTCACACTTCTTTGTAGAGGTTCTTGAATTCCAGATGCAAATTCTGCCTATTCAAGATATGAGGTCTGATTTCTTGAAATAACAAGTATTCTTTTCTTACATAACAGGAAGAATGGGGAAATACCCCCATGTGTTAACTATTCCTGAGCCCCCAGTGACTGATTTTACAGTTCCAGGTTGCATGGTCAATAAATCCTACTGAACAGAGCTTTCTGCATTGCCTTTGTACAACAGTAATACCTGGCACCTGAAATTTAACTACCTCAACAATGGCTCCAAAATTGGTGTTCACCTACTGAAGCAGGTAGGGGCTTTGCATCTTAGAATTTACGTATGAAATTCAAATAGATAACTACTGTTGATCTTATAAATAAACTTCCAAGGATATAAATGGACCCTTAGGAGGTTTTTATAAGTTTATTGCCAGCATGGATCTAGCAGGATTTGCCACAAAAATGGCTACCTCATTAGGAGAGACAAAACACAAACAAACAACCCCCACAAATACTATTTTCTACACACGAATGAGATAAATTTACATATATATGTACCCAAAGACCCTGCTCAGAAAAACCTGGAATAGTCCTGTTATTCAAACCACAGTATTTACTACATTATAAATGCTCCAAATAGGAGGAAGGGGTAGTAAAGAGTAAAATTCTAGAGGCAGAGGCAAGGGCTGAAAATGAGCCCTTACATCCATCACACAGCACAGCTGAGGAACACCACATGAGAACATCCAGCTTCCCAGATCCATCAGGGTTTATCATATGCCTCAGTCTCTGAGTTAGAAATGTATGCTTACTCAGGATATGTAAACGAATGGAAAAAAAAAATACATTCAAGCATGTGTTTAAATTTAAAGTAACTAAAATTCCCACTGCATTCTGATGAATAAACTGGCTGCTCATGCCTTGGACAGACACACGCTCCGCTAGGTAAGACATTGGCTGGACAAACCCAGAGAGTGGTGGTGAATGGAATTAAATCCATCTGGTGGCCAGTCACAAGTGGTGTTCCTCAGGGAACCCCCTTCTTTTTAACATCTTTATCAACAATCTAGATGAGGAGATAGAAAACACCCTCAGGAATTTTGCAGATGACACCAAGTTGGAAAGGAGTGTTGATCTGCCTAAGGGTAGGAAGGCTCTGCAGAGTGACTTGGACACACTAGATGTATGAGGTTCAACAAGGACAAGAGCCGGGTCCTGCACTTGGGCCACAACAACCCCACGCAACGCTACAGGCTGGAGGAGAGTGGCTGAAAAGTTGTCCAGCAAAAAGGGACCTGGGAGTTCTGATTGGTAAGTGGATGAATATGACCCAGCAGTGTGCCCAGGTGGCCAAGAAGGCCACTGGCATCCTGGCCTTTATTAGTGTGGCAAGCAGGACTAGGGAAGTGATTGTACATCTGTACTCAGCATTGGTGAGGCCACACCTCAAATACTGTGTCCAGTTTTGGGCACCTCAGTACAAGAAAGACATCAAGGTGCTGGAGTGTGTCCAAAGAAGGGCAATGAAGCTGGTGAAGGGCCTTGAGAACAAGTCTTATGAGAAGGGGCTGAGGGAACTGGGGCTGCTCAGTATGAAGAAAAGGAGGCTGAGGGGAGACCTCAATCACTCTCTGCAACTGCCTGGAAGGACGTTGTAAAGAGGTAGGGGCCGTTCTCTTCTCACAAGTAACTGCTGATAGAACAAGAGGAAATGACCTCAAGCTGAGCCAGGGGAGGTTGAGACTAGACATGAGGAAGAACGTTTTCACTGGAAGGGTTGTCAGACACTGGAACAGGCTGCCCAGGGAGGTGGTTGAGTCACCATCCCAGGAGGTATTTAAATGTCGTCTCGATGTGGTGCTTGGGGATATGGCTGAGTGCTGGACTTGGGAGAGAAGGGCTAATGGTTGGACTCAATGATCTTCAAGGTCTTTTTCAACCTAAGTGATTCTGTGAAAATATTTTATAGCTATAAAATGTGAGCTTTTTGACAGATATTAGGTTAAATATGTTTTTGTTCTATGCTCTACCAGAGAGAAAACACGCTAGAACTTCTGGCAGCCTAAATTACTTTAAAAAATACGTATGTCTAAATATACTTGTACTAGAAGTAAAGTAGACATACAAGGCTGCATTAACAGCCCTTGTGTGTCCTGTTCAGTATTCTTCTTGGTCCACTGGCTGTATGTTTGGGGAATGGCAACAGAAATCAAACTGCAACTTGAAATTAATTAAATGTCTGCAAGTTCTGACATGCAACTTTTTCAGACTCCATGGTATAGTCTGAGGGTTAATTATAAAGTTCAGCACCCTCCTTTCATCTCAGATACTTGATGCACAGTAAGCACTACCCTTCATCTTACTGAAACCAAAAAGACTTCCAGCGTTTTGTATATTCAACAATTCCTTCCCCATCCCCCTTTCCCACAGGAAAAGAAGCCACAAATGAACAAGCAACATGAATATTATACCCTACACTAACGTGAGCATTTAGCTTTGTTCAGAACTCATATCTGGCTGCATGTCAGAGCCTGCACAGTGCACTCTGCAGTCAAGTATTTTCTTTGCTATCTAAGAAACAAGGCAATGCACTTAAACAAGGATCAGCTCTTGCTCCCAGTGGCAAGAGCTTAACCTACAACAGTCAACGTGGTTGTCCCACAACTGTTCATCCAGCTCTCACCTAGCTGCTCTTCTACAACAGACTGCTATCTCTGCAGCAGGATACAGCTCATTTTCTTTTTGAAGTGGCTGCTAACTCTCTCTAATTAAACTACTGCTAAAATAGATTTTGGCTAGAATTTATAGAACATACTACAGACTATCAGATACTACTATCAGATACCTCTTACTTCAGCTGATACAGAAGTTACAAATTTAAGCACATGTATGAAGAAATTAGCCTTAAAAAAAAATAATAATCAAAACCAAGGATTAAAAAACCCTGCATTTATTTCTTCAAGCTGCCTTATTTAAATAGGAGGCAGGGAAAACAGTGGATCATTTCTCCAGATCCCTGTATGAAATAGCCCTACCCTAGTAGGCTGATACGGCTGACAAGGGCCTGGCACCTCTAGGATGTACACAAGTTCTTTTTTTCCTTCTTTGCCTTCGCAACCTTTCCTGTCTCAACAGTTCACTATCCTGCAATAAAACTCACATCCATCAACTTCATACTTTTTTTTCAATGATGGCATCCCTGACTGATGTGTGGCTTCCCTTTATAGCCTTTCCAAAATTTTGTATTTTCAGCCCGTAACCACAGCTTAAAATTTCAGTCAAGGTCAGAAGGCACTCTCATTTGATCTCAACCAACAGCAACCCTTCTTCTTCAAGTTCCTCTTGCATGCAGTTCTTTTGAACATATGCATAATATGGAGTGGCCTCACTTTTCACACAAACAGCAAACATTACCCCTCCCAACATCACCCTACTGATTTCCATCTTGCCTGCTGCAGTATGTTTAAGAATCCCATCATCACCTTTCAGGACATGTCTTCTTTTTCCCTCTGATGCCCTCCATTCTATCAAGCTACAGGTGTCTTGAATTTGATTTTCTATCCCTTTCCTGTTCATTCAATTTTTGCACCCATTTTTATCTAGCACCTGGTATTCCAGGAGCTTGGGAATTTATACCTTCTTTGACCCACCTACAGCCAAAGCTACTGTTGCAACAACTAGTCAATGCACAAATTCAGCAAGCTCAACAGCACATGGGCTTAGTTGGCTCACGCACTAGAAAGCAGACCATTTTCTAAATACCTTCCAAAATTGGCATCTGAAGACTCAAAATACTTTGAAAGTTATATTTAAGAGCAAAACAAAAAAACAAGTAAACAAAGTATTTGTTTAGAGCGTAAACTTTAAGTTAAAGTCTAAAAAGACTTGAGAAAGTCTTTTTAATATCCTTTAATAATATGTTCCATACATATACAAATAGTAGCACTGGACAGTAATCAGACTCTTCAAGTTTTATAGCAGTTTTCCAAGGTATTAATCAGATGAAAACGTTCATAAAAGGTTTTTTTGTTTTTTGTTTTTTTTTACATGACTAACAGTTAATGAAACAATAGAGTAAAAGAAACAAATAAAAAAGCATACTAGGGTTTTTTTGGTATACGAATGCCTCAGACACATTTCCTTCCATTGTTTCTTGTTTTACAAGGAAAAAAAAAAAGCAAAACAGAGAAGCAAGTACATACAAACCAGCCTCTCTCCCTTCTAAAGGTGCTTTGGAGCTGAAAAAGCTGCTTTCCAGGGCACAGCACTTGAGCTGTTAGAATGACATATACCTTAGAGAATAGTTTCTACTATTAAGGCAGTTTCTACTGTTATTTTCTTTTCCACAGGCTCTTAAAAACTGAAAATAAACAAGAGTCAACACAAACAAACCACCCCCCAACTAAGCAAGTTTGATGATTGCCATTATCCTATTTTGTGTGTGATTTTAAATTTCATTTTACTATCACTAAATGGCAACTATCCAAAGAGAACATGTGTTTGAATGCAGCTACAATTAATGTAAATACTGTTATAGCAATGACTAGATCTGATATGATCCTTTGAAATGAAAACAAAAACATTTTAGTATATAGAAGTATACATTCAAATTCTATCATCTTTCTCCTTTCATGTGCCTGCATTTTGTATTAAAATACAAATATGTCTAAGTCTATATTAATTACATTCCTGAATCCTACAAAATATTCACAATGTAGATGTAAACACACTTGTGTATTTTGTACAGGACTTGCACAGGAAATCTAGATCATATATCTAAGTGGCTGTCTCCGAATAATTAACAGCATTTATACATCTGAGTCTGTGCCATTCCAACTACACAGACTTTATTTGTTTTGCTGTGAATCAATAGCTTGTTTTGTTCCACCACATCTTTTTAATTGACAGGTGATGCGTAACTGCTGTCTCAGACCAGTGGATTAGCTTTCAAGTCACACAGAATTAAACATCTGATAGTTACTGATCAAAACAGAGCAGCAGTTTAACTACACAAACTATTCAACTGAATTCCAGAAATCAACAACTCAGGAACAATACGTAGATTATAAAACACAATATGCAAGGTACACTCAGTGTACTAAAACGGGGTCACAGTATCATGGACTGAGCTCGATTGGAAGACACCTCTAAAAATCATTTTGTCTGTTCCTTCCCTCAAAGTGGGGCCAACTAGGTCAGGCTGCTCAGGGTCTTGTCCTGCTGAGTTTTAAATATTTCTGAGATTTCACAGCCTCTTTAAGAATCCTGCTCCAGTGTTTCACTTTAGCTCCAAACATAAGATTAAATCATGTCTTGAAACAAGGATCATCTTTGTCCCATCAGCCCACGCCCATCACACATCCCTGAACACACCCGCCAGCCTCACATTGCTTCTTTATAGCAATGGTGGACACAGCGACACCTTCCTGGCATGAACACAACACTCATCATCATTGAATGGTTGAGGTTGGAAAGCACCTTAAAGATCATCAAGTCCCAACCCCCCTGCATGGGCAGGGACACCTCCCACCAGCCCAGGTTGCTCCAAGCCCCATCCAACCTGCCCTTCAACACTGCCAGGGATGGGGCCTCCACAGCTTCCCTAGGCCAGTGTTTACTTCCAATCTTTTCTGCAGCTTAAAGATGTTAAGTCATAAAGGTATCGTTCTATTCACCTAATAAACCAGATAACCATTACTCTCAAAAGAAATTCAGACCATAACTAGATGGCTGGTCAGACAGGGGACACATTCCTGGATGTGTCTTCTGACAGCCTGTGTGAAGAATCAGCCATCTCACCACCCTTCATGGAAAGAGACATCTGGGTTGGAAGAGGGAACTAAGATGGATATTTGCAAACCATGCCACACCAGGAAGCAAGACTGCCAAACATTATCAAGACCCTTCAGAACTGGAAAAATCTCCCTTTTATTTTCAACCCCCCTAACTTCTACTAGTAAAAAAAAATGTCCACCAAAATCCTTGAAGTTGTATTGACTGATTAAAGTGCATCAACCACTTTCAGATGAGATAGAGAATCCCATAACAATAAAAAATGTTATCAGAAGGCCTCGTAACTCAGATATGAGTCACTTTTCAACCCTACACCTAAGGCATTTTCTTGTTTGCTCAACCATACTCCACCTCCACAAAGTGTAGCTGGCAAAGAAAAACAAAATATGTATTACTCTAAATCATTCTGAAATTAATAATATGCATTCTTTTCAGCTCAATTCCCATTATCAGAAAATAATATTTGGCAGAAAAAACAGACAGATTTCCCACATGCAGTTATGTCATCTACATGAACAATTTTGGACACCTCTGTAGTATAAACATATTTCCTCTAGTGCACTGTATATAACACATAAGTAATAGAAAACTTGAAAAGCAATCAAAATATTAATTCATTACAATTTTGATTTATCCAGTGACTTCACTGACCTCACCATTGCTCCCATAGAGATACGTGTGGTGCGTACACAACATTTCTAAATTGTGGAGGAGGCATCAAGAAGTTAGGGAAAACTTTCCCCTCTTATGCTGAGTTAATGCTCTTCATAGACTTAGAAACCAAAATTATTTCTGAAGACAACAGCTGAAACTAAATGAATAAAGGAATATGGTTTCCAATATTGAAGCAATAATCAGATTAATTTAACGTTACACAGTTCAAAAGCACAACTAGTAAAATAGATATGAAAGGTAGAGTTGCTCTAGGAATACAACAGGCAGATCAGGTTTATGGTTTAGTTGTACTAAACCCCTATTTCTTTCAAATGGACAGAGAATTAACATGAAAAAACCCCAGGAACATCAGCAAAAGCAGATCTTTACAAGCACACCGTCTCACTCCCAAAGCATTTGCTGTGCCCATTCATTACACAAGCTTGTAAATAACAGAGCCTCAACTTCACTTGAAAACCTATATAGTGACTCAGGAAATGGTTCTGAAACTACACACGCAACCCAGATTCAGCTGAGAACTTGCACAAGTGTCAGAGTTATTTTTATGATAACACTTTCATTCATATGGACAACTGAACAAACAAGAATTTTGATGATCCTGTGCAGAGATTTGGTGCTAGGAGGGTCGTGCATGACTCTGAGGGTTCTATGACTGTTTTCAAAATCGCTTTTGATTTTCTGACCACAGACTTTCAACATCCGTTGGAGTAACAGATTGTTTGCTAATACCTGTATGTGTCCTAGCTCTCAACTCTCCTTATTTAATGTTCTCTTTTTTTCTTTATCTGTCCTTCTAAACCTCTCAGAGTTCAACCAGAGTTGAAACCCACTTGCTGCCCATTTAGGCTTTTTCACTCCCAGAATGCAGGCAAAAAGCAATGTCTGAAGAAGCTCCTGATGGCAGGTGAACCTTATTTCCACCTGGTGGCACAAAACTGTTGGAAGGTGGCATGTCCACGCCAAGTCAGTTGTTCCTCTGAGGGCAACAAATTGTTCACCAACTCAAAATCAAACCCATGCTGTTGCACTTCATTATTTGTAACCCAGTGCTCTGAAAAAAAGGAAAGAAATAACCACAGCCCCCTCCAATGTAATCTATTTGTTAGCAGTCTTTTCAGGACCAGGGTATTTAGTGTAGCCAAGCTTTGCAGAGCCCCTTGATGGCAGTTCTGCAGCACCAGAGTCCCAACAAGAAGGCAGCACGCCCTGCTCTGAGCTCTGCAACACAGAGCACAGGGCAGATGTGCTACAGTAAAGGCTTCCAGTTGCTTACAAGCCAAACAGCTTGTTTTGGCTCAGAATGCTCGTTCCCCCCCCAAATGGGATTACTTTGATCTTCTTGCCTATTATATGACTGCAATTACACTGAGTTTATGGGATCAACGGGGAACCCAGAAAGAACACGTTACTCCAACTGTGAATGACAGAGTGAGAAGCTACTTTTAAAAGAAGTCTGATTGCAGGGCAGCAAATACAGTTGGTATGTTTTCAAAATGGGAACATAAACTAAGGCTGTTTAATGAATTTTCTATTAAAATAATCTTAAAACAAGCAACAGATCTCCTGCACTTACTTGATTTCTTCGTGGTACTAAATGTACATCATCTTATTTACCCCATTTTTTTTCACTTCACCACCTTCTCCTCCCCAAGAGAAAGAACTGGAATATACTTAAGAGGTTGTTCTGCATAACTTCAAACAATTAAGTGTTTTGATTCAAACAGAAAATTGCAAAATCCAGCAGGGCCTACAGGGCTATCCTGTCATGCTGTGATTCCCAGAAGTTTGCAGAAGCCAAGTGATGCTTGACTGCAGCAGTGTTCCCTGGGAGGTGTCCCCAGAGCAAGGAGCAGTAGCAGTGCTGCCACCCCACCAGGCTCTGCTCTGCCTTCCACCCCACAGGACACAGGCACCAGCAGCGCTCAGACCCTGTGCTGTCAGTGACACCTCTTCCGACAACAGTCCAACCCAAGGGCAGACTCATCTATAGACATATAGGATCATATTACATGTAAAAAATAGTTTTCAGTAGTGAAAAAAATTATTCATTTTACTCACTTTATAAAGTTCCTCAATTCCTTAAAGAACTGATAATGAACAGCAATGAAAAGGAACTGGTAACTACAGATAATGTATAGGGGAAAACTGAAGACTCGATAAAACCAAACCACAAAAGGTACTCTATAAAAAAATGAAACATTAAGCTATTGTTTGCAACTCCTCTTTTTAAACTGGAAAAAAATCTGAGGAGCACTCACATAATGTTAATTTATATGTCTGGGTCTAAATTCGAGAAACACAAGATTGTATTGAATAGTGACAATGTCGGACTTGAGCAGACAAATGATTTTATCCAAAATAAACACCTTACAAGAACTATTTTGATCATCTCTTTACTTTGGCAACGTATGATCCCACTCCCTAAATACAGATCTTGCCTTGTGTAAACTGGTAGATTTTTGCTGCACAGTGCTGACTGACAAGCTGCATTCTGACTTCTGCATGTCCTCCTGTCAGGAAGGAAAGCTTCTGTTGTCCACCCAGATACCTATTTACTGTTAACTGTGGGGCTTTCTCCCACACTGACCTACCCACCAGGGGATGAATTCTCAACCAAAATAATTAAAATAATTACATTCAGGAATCAAAGAAACAAGAGATGGGCTACAACAAAATTCTGCTGTTCAAGTAGAACTTGTGAGTACAGCTTCAAACTACTAAAGACAGCAATTTCATTTTGGGGGGAGGAAATTAAAACAGGATACTAAAAGCAATAACTATTTTCTGTTCAATATTTAATATAATGATCCATAGTTTAATTTCATTGTAAAGATGAAGCAAAGTTTTCCTTTTTCTTCAAAGTCAAGAGCTATTTCTTCCACTGTATAGTCAACAAAACTTGGCATGGCCAAACCTTTATAAATTGCTCCAGATCTACACAGCTATAACTGAGAGTAAACTCATTTAGAATTGTGATTTTTATAAATCAGTGCTTTATCAGTGCACTCTTCAGATAAAGGGAGCTTTTTTTTTTTCCTTTGAAAAGTCATAGAACTCTGCTCTAGTTGAAAAGGTTTCTGGAAGATTAAATGATTAGTTGCTGCAGTCTGATGTAGTAATTTCCTGCTAATCTGATATCTAAATATTGTTGCTCTGGGTGACTTTGGTGATGTAAGGAAGTAACTGCTCATGGAAACTTTTGTATTCCTTTGTCTTTGTAGTAATACAGCTCAATTAAGATTTCAACAACAAAGAAAGTTCCACAGCATTAACCAACAATACTGAGGGATTAAAAAAACCCACCCAACTCATTAGAAATCGTATCTCAGGTTTATACCTGTATGCTTCATTTTCTGTGATTGTTTCTTTGAAGAGTGTTCAATACTTTAAACTCACTAGCTTCAGAAAATGTCTGATTGCCAAATAGACACAAGGCAGATATGAGAGTAGGAAGCGTAAAGGAATTACGTCCACTATGGCAAAAAGCCTGTATGTATCAAGCTTGCCAGCCTACCTCAGCAGATGAAGGTCTCCTCACCTGCTCTCAGGACAGTTCTCTTGCACTGGCCACCACACCTTCAGCAGCACCTCATCTTATTTCTCTCAGAGCTTTATTAGTGACTTCTCTGTTCCTTGTCTTATTTAACTCAACAGCAAGAAGTTCCCCCTGGCCCCAGTTACACAACACCAGTCGTCTGTTACGTTTGCATCCTGGGGATATCACTCGAGAGCTCTAAACTTACATTCAAGAGCCTCCAGACCAAAGCAAAATTCTGAGCAGAGATTCTCAGACTCTTTTTGCGAGTTGTGATGACAGGAAAACTGTTGTGGTCATGAATAAACATCACTGGGTTTTTTTACTTTGTTTTCATATAAAGCAAGGTTTGCTTTTTTGGCTATGTTATGTACTGCTTCCAAGGAATTTGAAAAGCTAAAAAAATCCAAAGATTGGAAGTGTTTTTATTTATGCAAAGACTAAGGTGTTCCTTGAGACGTTAAAGTTCTTGAGTAATGAACAGCTAAAATATATTTGCACAAATCAGAAAAACTCCTCTACCAGTTGGGAACACGCTGAGACTTGCATGGGGCCCTGCAAACACACTGGCAAACATCTTAATTGTTGAGAGCAGACAAAGTCTGTTTAGTCATGTCTGCTGAAGTGGGAAGCATATTACAACACATCTGTGCAGCTTGTTTCCACATAGGTCAATCAGTTCTCTAAGCTTTTTTTTAAACCACCTTCCTGCAGCCAGAAGGATGCAAACATGGACACAGCTCCACAGGCTGGCCATACACCTGGCTAACAGAGCAGTCATCTTCTCACAGAAGCTCACAAGCAGACACCATCTCCAAGCTCTAGTAGACATGCAGTGCCAACACACACTAACGTCTGGGAGGGATTTTGTAAGAGTCTAAGGATGCCCCAGTGAAATTTCAAAGCAATGACATTCGAAGGCTCAGTGCACAGAGGGCAGCAATGCTGTGTTCCAAACACACAGGGAACCACAGTGGGGCCAACACAGCCAGTAGCAGCTTGAACTGGTAGAGAAATTCAAATGCATTTCTTCATTTAAAAAGGATGGGATAGGTAACACAGGATTCTAAAATATTCTACCAAGCTTTTTAATCCATGTTCCAAAACAGCCAAAAGCTATTCACCTAAATAACATGCTGCATGATACAAAAACCTATTTAGAACAACATCAAGGTGAATCTCTTGAAAATCACCTATGCAAGGAGTAAGGGCAGTTTTGTGTACATTGTTTCCCTGCTTGGGCACTGCTACCTCAGTTTTCAACACACACTTTCTCTTTTACCTATATTGCATTAAGGGAAGGAAAAGTTTCAAGATGCATGGTTACACTGATGATGAAACAGTATGCGAACTGCCAGTTCTGCGGGGAGAAGCTTCATGATGACCTTTTCCATGTGGGTCAATCTTGCTCCATAAGGACTGTGTTAAGGTCCAGCCAACCAGCAAAATATTATACAAATCCATATAAAATTAGGGTACAAATTTTCTTATGTTTGGATCTCTCTGTCTCAACCAGAGTATGGTACGGCTCACAGAGCCCAAATGTATATTGTTTATGTTGTGGACAGAGAAGGGCCAGTGTGGAACCATGAGGAAATGTCATATTTGTATGGAAATACATATTCTTCCACTCAGCTTAAAGGTGCATTCTGGAGAATCTTCAGCCTTGCAAGTGAGAAAGACACAGTATCAGGTGGCAGCTGAAGTTATTTCTATGTATTTTAACAAGTTGTGAATTAACATATATTAAAAAAATAAATATAAATATAATAGTTTAAACTTATTTTAAATTTCAACCCTCCAGAACAGAAAACCATGTCTAAGCTTCATGACCCATTAGATAACTGGCTTTCACAAGGAAAAAAATCTAAAAGATTAGGTTTAATAAGAGGAATGATATATCTCCATTGATGTCTCCAAGATGCAGTCAAGTTCTAATCTGGGACAGTGATAACAACAGAAGTACTAGCTTAGAAACAACTCCTGTTTGCTTTATTTAGAGTAGCCAATCAAAAAGGCTTTCATCTCTAGTCTAGTACTTTTCCCACACCAAGGAAAAATGAAATTCATATGGAGACCAAGTACAAAGCTGGGCAGGCACATCCCATTATTTGATTTGGGGGATTTATTTTTTTTATTTATTATGGCATTGCTGCTAACAAGAAGAAAGAAATCAAAACCCAACAAATCACTCAAAAGGCAGAACAAGTTCCAAGTTATTCCAATTACAAAAGTTCACGCACAATGATTAGAAGTACCATAAAAACTTATGGAAAATTATGCAGTGAGGCAATATTTATGAAGAGACAATGGAAAATGGGATAATTATTGCATTTCTTCATGCCTGTGGACTGGACTCAAATATTATTAGATGATCAGGACAACGTAGCAGAACTGCATCTACTGATGTTCCTTGACTTATGTAGCAGCTTATATTAATAAAGGTAATCTTTCTTCCTTTGGGAAAACGGTGGTGTCACCTTCATTTATAATCCATACCAAAAAGGCAAATTAGATGCATCTCAAGAAAGGGCAATATCTAAACAAATCAAATCAAGCAGCAATGAGATCATAGAATACATTTATTTAGGTTGTCTGATTATTGCTGGTGGCCCTATGAAAAATGGGTTAAAGGAGATTTATTAGAAGTGTTTAACAGAAGCTGAGATAAAAAAGGGTATCAACAGGGATTTTAGTATCACTACAGACTGGAAGCAGTTTGCATTAAAAGAATTCTGTCAGAAAGCTGACAGCAGTGGTGATCAGAGTCCAAAAAAAGACAGATATGAAGTAAAATGATTTTTAAGAGAAGCTGAAAGTTAGGTCACAAGATGTGTGGGTGGGTGGACATTAAAAAGCTCACAGTGACTGACAATATAAAGGACAAGGAGGTGCTAGAATTAAAAAAAAAAAATCCTTAAGACAAAACAGAGGCAAAACACTGGACAAAACAGACACAGTCTGTAGGGACAGTCCCGTGTGGGACTTAATAAAAGAGAAAACCCTTGCTATGAAAAGGCACCAGTGACACACAATGATACTCCCTGAAAGTCACCTTCAGTACTTGCCTGAAGAATAGGCTTTCCTTTGGAAGTGTCCAAACAGTGACCAAGCCCAACTTCTGTACGAAATGTGGAATAACTTAACCAGATTAAACAAAATAGGTGTCTCCTAACAGCTCTGATCAAAACCAAACCATTTCTGTTTTTTTCAGGAAGGATGGCAACAAGCTAGTTACCACCAGTGAGGAACTCAGCTGAGTAAGTCTGGACAGACCAAGAGTTGTCATTATGATAAACAACTGCTTCAGAGCTGGTTACTGAAGTCATATTCCCAAGGGCTGTACAATGGGAATTCCAGCCTCCTCCTGAACCTCGTCCTTTAAAATTGCTTTGTCTGTTTTGGCCCTAGGCTGCATATTAGAAATGATAAAAGTAGTTCTTTCATACTCAAAGCAAGACAGTTCGATTGCCAGTGTCAACATGACAAAGTGCTTATGGCTACAGTAGTGGGGGGAGGGAGCAGGACTGGGGGGGCCTGGGAGAAGGCTCTGTAGTTAACTCTAGGCAAGTAGGAACAGGATCTTCCTCTCCAGTGGAAGCCCAGACTTATCCCACCCTATTTTTTACCTACTGGATGTTGACTAGACTCAGAATAATCGCTCTGGCAGTAATTACAAATCAAATTCATTATAATTATTCTTACAACATAAAGATGAAGAAACGTCCCTGGAAACAATTCTATGTCCTTGATATGCAGTCAATGCTTATTTAGTAACTGTTTCCTTTATTTTTCAGAAACAGTGCAAAGAAACAACTAACAGTGAAATAAAGTAAGAATTTCTTGAGACAAAACCAAAATCTTAAGCTATTTCCTGACTTACACAGATATGGTAGATCACAGATGGTTTTCTCCCACAAAGTTAAAGGGAACAAATGCTGTTTGAGCAGCAGAATACTGGGTTTTGAGCAGCATATATACATTTGCATTAGTGACAGACAGACACACCACCAAAACAGACTAGAGTGGCTTATCACAGTACCTAAGAATCTCCAAATTACACCTAAATAAGACTTTACTAGTTAACTAGTCACTTCTAATAACTAAAATAATAACCAAGATGCATGTAAGTGTTCAGCAAGAGCCAGAACACAAAGTCTAAACAACAACTTATTTCATCTTGAAGAATTATAATTGAAGAAACATTTATAATTGGAGACCTTACAAGGTCTGTAGAGCGTGTTGCAGGAAATCTGCAAAATTTAAAGGGAGTTCATAACACTGCAATGCCAATTTGAATTATCAAATGTTTTGACTCATGCTGACATTTTTTATGAACAGAAAATGCTCTTGGGAATACTGTAAAAACATCCTCATGAAAAATCCCAGTCACATTGAATTTAAAATTTTATGCCGCATATTCACATGATGTATGTACACTTACTGAAAATGGCAAACAATATTCTGTCAAGTAAAGCCTGAAACAAGATTGTGAATGTGAAAACAGTGAGTTAGCTTGATCAGCCCTTTTAAGATACTACACAGCATGCAGTAAACTTAAATTTGATTTTATTTATGTGCAGTAAGTTTTTTACATACTTTGTTTATAAAATCTTATTTGGCAATTTCAATTATTTTATTCCCCAGTGCTTCTCCATTTATGGACATCTGTTTCTTCACACATTTTGCCCCAAGGCAAATCAGCTGTCCCTACAGCTGAATGAAATTCCCTTCTCTGGCTCAAAGGAAAACATATTTGTTTGTTTGTTTGTTTAACTAGAAAGAAGCCAACCATTAAAAAGCAGAAGTCCTTAACTATAATCTGGGTCTTCAGATGCTAAGAGCATTCTCCCCACAGATACCTCTATATTCTGACTTTGAAATGAAAGAAAGAAAGCTTGCCTACCACAGGTTTTTGTCTGTCTGAACTATCTTCACTAAAATCGGGCCTTCTCTCAATAGTTTTCAGTTAACTGGATGGAGGTTTCAGAGAATCAGGAATGTTCTTATACCCTGACTACCACTTATCAGAGGGAGGTGTTACCATCTGTGAGCTGAGATGGGGTAGCCAGCTTGGAGTCTCTGTTAGTACCTCCCAACATCCCACTGCAGGCCCAGTTTTATCTTACATGTTACTGCAAATTTTGGCCTGTCTTCAAAAGACACTGTCCTGCTCCCTGCTTCTGCACTACATCCAGCAGTCAAGTAGCTACACAGGAGCTGTCAGCAGAAAACAACCACCTCAGAATTGGCATTACTTGTAACTGTTTTGCTTCAGTGCTCATTGGTATGAAATACAAACAGAATATCGTGGCCTAATTATTGATACATCTACATTCAAGGTATTTTGAGTAAAGCATCAACTAATAAAGTGTCAACTCTCTGTGATTTTTTAATTCACGCCATTATTCCTAAATGGATACTTTCTTACAGAGACCACATTTTAACTGAGTTGTGAACAGCAACATGAAGAAGAAAAATAATGATCTTGTAAATCAGTGCAAATAAAAAATGTGATGAATGTGTTGGAATAATGCAGGAAAATTATGTTTAAACTAGAACATTTATAAATGGGTATAGCTGTCACCACTAATTCAGAAGAGCCAGTGAGACTCAGGAAGGGATGAGAGAAAGTTAATAATAAAAGAGCTCTATTTAGCTGGATTTTTTTCAGAAAATGTGTTACAGCCAAAACTTAAAAGACAAACGAAAAGCACCCAAAGCTGTCTGGAATATGACAAGCACCCAGTCATCAACAACAAAACAATTTCTATAAAATCATCCATCTCTTTTCATTAAGCCAAACAATCTCTGAGCTCACCCTCCTCTCCAATCACCTGTTGAAGCTGAACTCCAGCTGCAGCCTGGGTGAGATGCAGGCTCTGGTAGTGAAATCAGCCTTCCAAGCTCTGCGCTTGCTTGCTCGGACCTGCTGCTGCAGATTATCATGGCCTTAGTGAGGCCAAGATAACTCTTGATGAACTTTCACTGACAAATGACTTAGGAAAGTGACCTACCTTTGAAGAACAAAACCCAAGCAGAATCTAAAACCAATTCCTGACCAAACAAGAGGGAAATGGAAATGGCTAGATCATAGTGAAGGCAAGGAGGAACTCTGCTATTCTGTCAGTCTCAGCAAATTATTCCACTTCAGCCAGCCTAAATCCTGCTGCTTTTCCTTTGCATGCAAGTGTTCTATGTCAAAAGATTCCTTTGTTCTTCCAACTATGTCAGCCCACCTAACACAACAGATTGCCTTCTCTACAAATCCCTGCTGTGCTTATTCCTTAGACTGCCACAGCTGTATCACCACCAGCTTCACTGCTCCACATCACCAACTCAAGACTGGGAATCATGGCAATGATTTTCAGAGAGAGAAGCAGTCACTAACTGGACAACTGGAACATCAAGGGGGTTTCCCTCAGAGCAAGGTGCCACTGCTTGCTGGCTTCCCCGTATGTCTTAACAAGAAGCACCTTTAGCTCCAGGCTGCCCTCCCCAAGCACAGGAACACCTGCCTGCAGAGCTGAGCAGAAGGAAGACGACTCGCTGACCCAACTGCCACTTCCCTTCAGGTGCTTGTTTCTGCCTTTCAAACAAACTATCACACATGAACCTCCTGTTTCTGAGATAAAATCAGAATGTGTCTAAGATCTTAATTCTGCTCTCTTTGAAGTCAGTCGGAATTTTGGCATTTATTTAAATGATGAAGGATCAGATCCCAAAGCGTTTCTTCAGCAGTTTTTGGAAGAATGCCAGTCTTAATAAAATCAATTAAAACACATTTGAAAGACATGGCCAATCAAAATATTTCTTTTCAGCCTCGTAGACTCATCTCAATGTTTGGCATATCTTTTCAGCTGAAATGCAGAGTGATGCTCCCTGGCAGAGGGAATACAGTGCTGCAACACGTCCTGCAGGTTTCATTATACAATATTCTTGTTAATGCAAGCACTTGAATCAGAAGCTTGTAAAGACTTAGCAGAACTGAAATACTACTCGCATTTTCTTTCTCATCTTCACTAATGGAATAATATCTTTGATAAATCTGGCTCATCAAGATTTTAATCCTACTGTTGGAAGAAGTTCATGAACTTAGCAAGGTTTTCCCCTTGAGAAAAGAATCCTTTTCAAGATAAGCTACAGTATTTACTTTTCAAAAACTAATTCTATTGCTTCAATGAAAACCAAGAAACCAAAAAAAAAATGTTGAGGGTATTATCACTACTTTCTAAAAATGCTAAGTAATAACTGAAGTGGAAAATTAGATTTTTTTTTTCCCACTGTACCTTGTTATACCCATGTTCTTACACTCTCAGTACACAACATATGATAACTTGCTATTGCCAAACTTCCTTAGAATCATATATAGAATTAGAAGTTGAGGTGTTAGGATATCTGAAGGCTTCCAGGAAGAAGAGAAAAGCGAGAACCATTTCACATATATACACAATTTGATGCATTTGCGGAGTGCACAGGTGAAAGGAGCAACTGAAAGTAGATCCTTAATGCAACCAGTTTCTAGTTCTTGGAAGACTTGCATAAACAAGTATTTAAAGGATTAATATAAGTCCAGCATTCCTTGTAATCTCATTCGTATCTCGGAGGACTATTTACATGCATGAATTCTCCAGAAATTCAGTTTTCACACTCTTTTAAAAGCTCAAATTATTCTATAAATATCCTCCACATCTTGCTGTCTTCATTTACGGCACAAAGACCAGCATGTATACTGTACTCTTAATATTTAATTAATCTTAAAATCTTCTTTCCATTATGACAAGGCTTTTTATTTGAGAACAAATCAAAACCAGTCTTTTTTTCTTAAAACGAAAAATTAAAAACCACGTTGCTAGAGGTACAAACTGTTTGGAAAAAAAACAACAAACACAACCCAACAACTTATCATCTGTAAATTGTAGACAGAAATCAGTGAATAACATTCAACATTCTGAAAAGCTGCATGGATTCTCTGTTAACAAGGAATCACTAATTTAAAATAACAGCTGAGTGTTCATCCCATCTAAGAATACTTAGTGTTAATAGCCAGTCACACAGCAAGAAGAGCCAAATATCCTATGCCAAGATGCCAAAATTTTTATGTAATTCTGAAATGTATTTTTGTGTCTGCTTCTAACAATGCTGAATACATCAATATCTTAACTGGTTTTTAAATTTTCATATTATTAAAAACATAATGCAGTTTTTGTGGGGAGCAAAAGAACTTCTGGTTTTAATTACTGTATCACAATTAAATTACCTAATGTACATAAGATCTGCAAAGCCTTGGAAACAATAGTGGGTGGTGTTTCCTGGAATAGGGTGATATGTCTTATGACTAGGAAGGAACACACACCACCTCATTTTAACGTTAAATCACACAGTTGGGCAAGAATTAAGAGCAGGAAACAGAGAGACTTCTTGTCAGGATAACTATTCAGAGAATGGAAAAATTAATTTACTAGCCTGAGGCAAATAGCTAAAAGTAGCTGAAATAAATTATATTTGTTCCTACAAAGTAGTGTATCTATTGCTAGGCTAAGCAAAATGACAGAAAACACAAATAACTGATTTTAACACTGGTTTTAAGATTTACATGTATTAAGAGTACACCACATAATCCTCCTATAAATTCTGAAAAGTAGTTTAGAAAATTAGGAATCTTCCACTATTTCACTTGACAACAAAACAAAGATACAGCACTTAATTAATGTATGCCTGTGTACTGCATTTAGATACACAACCTGAGTATCAACTGCAATTCTTTCAATTACACTGAAAGCCATTTAATACTGAGACTCAAAAAAATAATGTGGTAGGACAAATCATCCATGCTTTTTTTACTGTACTATTAGTTTTCCTGTATGATTTCAAAAACTACAACTCTTGCATAGTTTACATCTATACATATTTTTAAAGAGTCCCAGACAACCTCGAAAAAGTAATCTAGTTCATGTTCTATATTCTATTTCCAAAAGGAAACTCAAAAATGTTCCAAATTAATTAACAGATTTAACTGATTGTTCAACACAGCGTAACATCATACTAAGCTTTCAAATAATGTTGTACATCAATCACTTAGAGGACAAAATGTACATGGTCACATTTTCAATCAGTGCACCAATTAGCGCTGTGAATTCAAAAGCACACAGCTTGAAATGCACTTCACAAGATGCAGTGCCTTACAACGGACGACTTTCCCTAAATAAAAAAGCAGAAGTGTATATTATAAATTGATGAAGTTTTTACTGTAGCTGTGGGTATTAAATTCTGAACTTTTTTAGCAGTTTCTCAACACAGCTTAATATTTGAAGTACATGACTTCTCTTGCGCATGATCTGTGTGAAAAACAGGTTATGCAGATCACAATGGAGCTTGTAAAATTATGCAACTACTGAGCTCACCAAAACTGCTGTCATTCTGCCCAGATTCTCTCCTTAGCATTTCTTAAAAATCACAGAAGTTGACTCAGTTTCAAGCTGCTCAAGGAAGGCTTCACCTCATTATTCTGTATGTAAGTCAACAGCAAAACTCCCTTTAGCTTCACTGGAAGATTTTCAACTTGTTCAAAAGTGGGTTTGTACACTTGCTATTAAAGATGGCTCCAACACAGTACAGACTTGTTCAACACAGCTATAAGCTACTTTGAGTCTAAGGGCAGAAAGCAAGAAAGCAGCAACACGTGAACAAGCTGCCTAAACCCAACAATAATATGGTCTAGCGTGATTATTTTTAAGGAGAATTTTCGCAAAACCTGGTTTATGGTAGACAGTTATTAGCTTACATAAAAATGGCTGACAAGCATCAAAAGAAGGGTTATGGTTAGTTCTGCTTCTAGAGATTCAGGCACTGGAGGGATCTACCCTCCCCAGACAGAAGCCTCAGTTTGATACAAAATATATTCTCCAGCAGAACACTAAAAAAAATATTGAAATTTGGAATAGCATTTTTTTTTCCCAAAACTATTGGTCTTGACAGAAGAAAACTCCTGAGCAGTTTGTTTGTGTCTGCTGAAATAAAAGATTCTCTCTTGGGGTCTCACTCACTCAAGTGTCACAAAAATAGTTTGCACACAACTGTGAAGAAAACTCATCCCATTTTAAACCTTCTCCTCAACCTGGACTAATGTCACTCTCTTCATCCTCTGGAGAATTACTCTCATTTACAAGGAACCAGTTGCAAACTCCTCTTCTTTTGAGACACCAAAAAGCAGATCAAGGCTAAAGGCATGAACACTTACCTCTTGCATGTGAGCACCCACCAAGTCCAAGATGCTAGCTGTAAAATCACACACCCTTGGCAGGCATGGCAAATCAACTGGTTCTCAACTGTGCCATTAAATACTCTATATGTAAACTCACAGCAAGAAACTAATGACCTTGTGTCCCACTGTTTCGATTCACCCTTTTGCTTCCAAGCATCTGAAAGCATTGCTTGCTCAGAAATACAGGAATTTTGTATTCCAACTGCACTGCCCTTACTAGCTTTGGGGGAATATTTTTTAACAACTCTTCAATTAGATAGAGGAGTGGAATGCAATCACTTTTAAAACCAAACCTACTCCTCAGGATTCTATGAAAAGTTCTCTCAGAATGAGATCTCTCTGTTTGCATTGGTAATTTAAAGAAGAAATCTTATACAGCACCATTCTAGTTGAACAGATGACAATCAAGACTATTCCTTTGTAAAATTACAGATGTTTATGGCTAAAGGTTTTTTCCTTCACAACAGCAGATTCAGTTTTGTTCAGCTTAACACAAACAAAGCCTGTATCGCTTATAATCAGAGCCGCTTTGCAAAGTGCCCCTTTTCTTTATGTTAACCTTGATCTGAATTAGAACCTGGGTTTCAATACCTATTCAAATATGTGACTTCCCTATAAACAATACCACAACAAATCCTATAGTAAATGAAACAATTGACAGGTATAATTTTGCTTTTTTGACTACAAGGAAAAATTCAGTCAAAACAAACAGTTAAGACATTGATTTATTTAGATAAGACTCACAAGTCCAGACAAGCAAAGACATACTCTCAATTTAAGACTATTTTCCTCCAAGCAGGAAAAAGAGTATCTTTAAAGTCAAATGACATTTGATTTTTTTTTTGCTCCAAATATTAAATACCCAAACCCATTTGGAAAATCCCCCAAAGGACAACTTATGCACAATAAAGAATTATTCCCTGACTGTTAAATATTTTTCTGTTTAAGACAAATTAAACAAAGACACCATGAAACAATAAACACTTCAAAAATCCAGCATTTTCTGAGCCTTTTCAAAGAAGGGTTTACCTCTTAATTTTCAAAACACCACATACAAGAGAGGTTTGAATTTCCACGTGCAAAGACCATGCTGGATTTTGGTCACAATCCTATATGATACATTGGCAGGCAGCCAGGGAAGTATCTGTTTGTTTCAGAGAAGCTGTTGGGATGCAAAATAAAACAACCCCTGCAACAAAGAATTCTTTCTTTATACCACATTCACAGGCCTAGCTACCATTCTGATTCACAGATAGTTAGCCAATTAACTAAAAGCTAAAGCAAACCAGAAGCAGCCTTGCTCACGTGCTGGCAGTGTAGAATAGCACACCCAGGAACAAGTGGCAAAGCAGAAAGAGGAGCAGGGAGGGAAGCACTAGTGGCACGTTGGCTGGGATGTCTGCTCAACACCATGGCTTTACTGGGGACACTGGCCAGAGACATCTAAGAAAATTTTTCATAACTTACTTGCAAGTCTTGCAAGTAAGTTTACTTTCCAGCTGTATGGCCTTACTTGGTTGCTTTTTTTCAGTTGCTTTATTATGACTCTTATGCACCCATGGAAACAAAGACAAGCAAGGGCTACTGTTTTGTTGAAGGGCTGGAAAGTTTCTGTGAAGGCAAGCCAAACCCCTCCTCTTCTTTCTCCTATTCAAATATTTGATGAATAATAACATCAGCACTCAGAAAATGCTAAGTCCCTTGTATCAACTAACCACTCAGAGGGCAAGATAACCTGCTGCTTTCAGGTTTAGTTTATTTGCTGAACTTTTCTAAAGACTCACAATACATTGTTTAAATCATGATACAACACTCTACAAACATGAAACCCTATCAGTTTGGCTGAAGTATTAACAACAAAACCTCCCTTCAAATAATAGAAGCAAAAAAGTCAGACAGAGCCCTACATATTAGTATAGTTCAGGAGCTAAGTGCATGCAAAAGCCACTGTCCAAATCTGCACTTAGTGTTATTTTTATCTCACAGTTCAAATATCTGAAGATGAGTATTTTAATACAGTGGAATGAAATTTGACTGTTGAATGGAGAAAAATAGATTTAAGCCACTTCCAATACAACTTTTATATTTTGATCTTTTAAATCCCTTCCTTAGCAACAAAACACAACAAAGCATAAATACAAAGTTAATTTATTACCTACATCTTCACTGCTTAAGTTTTCTCTTTTCTCTACTAGTCAGCTAAATGTGATAGATCCCCATAAGAAACAGCATTAGTCAGTGGCCTAAACCAGAAGTGGCAAAATAGGGGTCCCATTTATAAAGGTATGATTTTTAAAAATTTATTTCTTCCTCTGTGAAGAGGGGACACAATAACTGCTCTGGCAGGGGGGCTGGACTAGATGATCTTTCGAGGTCCCTTCCAACCCCTAAGATTCTGTGATTCTGTGAAGTGCCAAGCCTAAGAAAACATAGTTAGGAACCAAATCTTGTAATACCTGTATACTTGTTTAAGTCTGAATTTCTTTTATTTTCCCTAGAGAAGTTACTCAAGATAGCTGGGAAAAGTTTGTTTCACAGGCAAAAGATTTTAAGAAGTGAATATGTGAATTTCTGTCAAAATCCAGTTATGTTAATTATGAACTAATTTATAACCCAAAGATGTTGACTGGCATTGCGTAATTTCAAGGAGTTTAAGATTTCAGAAAAGATCACTGCATGTGAAAATTCAGATAGATAGTGAGAAATACCCCAAAGGCTTCACTTCTCAAATTAATCCTTCATCTCCAAAAATAGACACCAGGGCTGTGAACAACACAGAAATACTTGAGATGTAACATACTCCAATTCCCTTCCCATTTCAACAGAGTAAATAATATGAAGCTGTATTTTGTGAAGATATTGGCAAAAAGTGTATAGTTTTAAATTACTGAAAATACAGCCCTTAAAACAGGACAATGACTGCACAGTAACTACACTAACTGTAACTTATGATGTAAAAGAATAGCACTGAACACTGATAAATTCTAATTTAAGCATTTGAATGTTAACACAAATACCTAAATTAAACACAAATAACAGGAATGGGGAAATCCTGTCTGCACTGTGGAAGGAACTGCAGGAACAAGTCAGCATAACAGTCACAGTCATGAGAAGACCATGCCCAAAACCTGACTTCATGATCAAAGCACCACAACAGTAAAGCTTGGATGAATGTTCTTCAGGGAGCCCCTGTTCCTCAGTAATGCTTTGTAAGGGAAAAGGGCTTTTGTGGTAGCAGGCTTGGTGTGAAAGACCCTCCAAAATCAAACAATATTTGCATAGCAGTGACCTTATCATAATTTGCTTAGCAATAAGATCCTGCATGGTAGTTTTAAAATATTCCTGCTATTTGCTACAATTATAGACTGACATATACATTCCAGAACTAAAATGAACCCAAATATCATTTCATTCACAATTATTTTTTGGTAATGTTGTTGTCAGAACTCCCCATGTCCAATCAAGTACATCCACATTTATAATCAGGCACAGAAAACAGGGCAATGCTGAAATAGTTGGTAAATAAGCTAATTGGAAAAATACATTATTTTTTACTGGACTATAGAAATAAATAAAGAATGCATGCCCAGTTAAGGATATTTAGTTTCAATACCAGATTTTTTCTCAGTTGTAACTAGAACTATTACAGGGGAAATAAAAACCAGCATGCAGTTGTGCTTTGGTTTTTTGGTTTTTTTTCCCCCAAAAGTATGTTTTGATTTCTTTCTAGCCTTTCCCTTTCCCTCTTGCAATTATCACATTATCTGGTAACACGAGGTATCTAAACCAACTTAAATGTCTCCAGTCATTCTCTGAAAGCAGCGGTCAGGCAAATATATGATTAAAATACTTTAACTGTATCCTCTAGCTAAAATAATTCAGAAAAAAGGAATAGTTGATTTAAGCCTGGCAATAGTATAGTGGTATCCTAGGAAACCATAGCAGAGAATCAACAAACTCTCTGCATGACCACAAAGAAGATGATCAACAACATGCAAACAGGCTGGAAAGGTGCAAGCTATAGTTCACTTTTTCACTCCAAATTGCCCTTCAATTATGTCATAATGTATCTATTAATTAGTAAGAAGACAGTTTTCGTACATGCTGTATTCAAACTATTTGTAACACAAAACTCCACTCACAGCCACGACACAGAGAATACTGAGGTAGCCTTAATGAGAAGTAGTGCAGAAGAGCAATGTAGTTGTCCCAGGGGCAATTACCATGTTGATGGTCAACAACACATTATATCCATACCTACACCACATGTATCACCTGAGATTGTCCCTGGCTGTCACAGGAATACTCCGGGGACACTTCAGATTTTATTCAGTTTCTATTCACTATAGGGAAACAATGATGAATTTTCAGATGTGGGGTGAAATTCTTCATGAAGTTCAAAAAGCTCAAAACCCAGCACCCCAGTGAAGTTCCCATGTGTGCTCACCAGTAACAACAGCTAACTGGGTGAGACAAGGAAAACATTTTCTTTTTCAAATCATAATCTGCTGAAGAAAAGCTGAGAAGTATAAAAAGAGTCTGAATAATATACACTGGACACTGCAGAACAACCAGAACAGATGAATAACAAAGCAGTGAATCCATACAGACTAAGAGTACAACATCCCACCAAGCAAGGCAAGTGATGAAATAAATCACCTTGTTGAAAATACTGTTTGAGAAAAAGGAAAGGCATTGATTTAAAATATTTCTTTTATGTTTGTTTTACTGCCTATAAGTAGTTCCTATGTAATAATTTGTACATATAGAAAACAAGAAACAAATGAAAAGAATGTGAACTAAATTTAATGTAATAAATATTCAGCAAAATTTTAAAAAATAATTATATAGAAAATGTTTAAATTATTCAATATTATAACTGATTACCAAATACATATTAAGATGTGACAGTTGAGCTTCAGTGCCTTTATATTAATTAATAACATTCATTCTCATGAGCAATAAATGAAGGTCAGTAATCAATGCAGTACTTAATAACAAGAGATATTTGGAGATAACCCAAAGTCAATTAAAATAATGCTTATTCAGTTGGGTAAAAGAACTTGCATAAATGAAACATTTTGGCTGAGACCCAAATTCATTGCTTTTGCCATGACCTTGTCAATTCAGCAGCCAGGAGTGACTGTCGTCACCCCAAGTCTGTGCTGTACCAGGTGATACACTAGAATTTTTGGAAATTTAGAACCAGAACCTGGTTCCTCTCCTCAATAACAGCCCTTGGAACACAAGTTTGACAAGCAAGTCTGTTCCTGTTCTCTGAGATCTTTCTCTTCTGAGAAGGTTTAACTCGAGGCAAAATGTATTGGGAAGAGGTTTTGGTTTTTTGGCTTTCATCAGTTTGGCTGCATTCTAAGCCTTCTTTCAGACAGGATAGAATCCCTCTCTGCCTTGTACAGAACAGCAATGAACTGAGATAGAACATCTGCTCCAAAGACCTTAGCTAAGAGACATAGAGGAAAGTCAGGAAGACATGAGAAACCAAGGGAATTTGCCCAGCGGCACAGTACAGGCTTCAGCACTGGGCTCATTGCCTACACTCTTCTAGGAAAAATGTAATTCTCATGTTTTTACTGTATATTTTAACTACTGCCTTAAACAAAAGAAATCTGCCTTTGTCCTCTATCCCTAATACCTCTTAAAAATACTGCTAAGTGAACAGGGTTAGGAAAGAGGAAGTCCTGTCACCATTTTTCTCTCAATTTACCATTGCTAAAGAAACCTGGCATGGGCCACAGTGAACCAAACCATGCCAAATACTGACTGAAACAGAATCACCTCTAGGTAGTTTTTCTCACAGTAGTCATATAAGCAATTTTGTTTCTTCAAAAGTAAATCCTTTATGGATCATACACAAATGCTCAGTCACTCTGTATGAAAGCTGACTAAAGCTACCCTGGAGTTCCAGTCAACAAACTTTAAGTAAGAACCTTTCTGCTCTCTTCCATAAGAGGGATCTGATAAACATCTGGTCTTTGGAAATTATTTTGTGATGTTTGGACTTTGTACTGGCAAACTACTCTCACACACTGTGGTATATCATCACATGATACTGTGCTTTTCCAAGAAAAACCTAGTAAAATGAAAATACTTCATTACCATGAACTCTTGTTTCTTAAAAGTTACATAATTACTGTGCAATCTCTTAAAAGATCTTCTGTATTTTAGCTTTAATTATTCACTTCAATGAAAGGATTATTTCATGAAATAAACCTTTTCATTAAAAAAAAATACAAGTCCTATTTTCTTCACTGTATATACTTTGTTTACCTCTTGCCAAACTGTTATTTCACATATGTGAAAAGAAAACTGGACTGAACACATGTGAAATAAACTATTGGCAAAGGAAGTGCAAGGGGTTGCTATTGAGCAGATTAGATTCACAAGAAACACCTTTTAGTTTTTCCAAAATCAACAAACTTATTAAAAAAATAAAACCCTTATGAAAAGGAAAAATAAAATACTTGTATGAAAGAAGAAGGGATTTTTCAGGTAACTCTGAACTTGCAAGTTATTTAAATTATCCTCAAATGACTTGCACATTTCAAGTGTATGTTCATTAGAACACCAGGGTTCACCACACAGAGTAAAGACAGACAATGATGAAGTACTATTTTTTATTCAAGTCCTTATTCCCCACTTGTTTAGCAAGACTGAAAACTCCTGGTTATGTCACCAGCAATTCTGATTAGATTTTGTGGAAAGAGCACTTAATTTCTGCAGCTTTCATTGATTTTTATTCCATCTTGCTTAGCCCATAGCCCAGACTAGAATCTCTTTCAATCCATAAGGCGCACTCTGCATTTCCTTCATTTGAGACACCAACAGAAAGAATATATTCAAAGCAAAGTTCTGACATACTGTCTTGTGTGATTCACTGCAGACTAACAGTTAATTTCATGAGAGGAATTTGTTGCTCACACAGTGTTTGCAGCTCCCTATTTCTCCACTGTGGTAGAAAGCAGTTTTCAACCAAATACGTGCTTTAAAATTTTAAGTTAAATTATTTCATTACGTGGCTTTATCTTCCCAAACTGCCACAGATTCAGTTCCCAGAAATTTTTTCTAGGTGCAGATTTCCAAAAAGGAATCTCAAAGAGGGAGTAGTGGCAGGGCAGATACAAGTTAGGGGGAAAAAGTACTGCAAAGCTTTACTATTCTAAAGAAATATTTTCTAAAATTTATTATAGTTACCAGGTATATGTTTTAGTTTATCAATAACATGCTAAGAATCAGATTAAGCTATACCACCAGCTACTTCATGCTATTCCCTGTCCATAACAGTTCAACTTTGCAGCTAAGACAAGTTTATATTTCTTTCAACTCTGTTACAACCGAAATAGAGAAGTGACAAACACACCTATGAAATACTCACTTCAAGAAAAATTTTAAAACTAGTCATTTTCTTACAATTTTCTAAAACTTTACAGGTGAAAAAAGAAAGAAGTTAGATTGAACTCCCTGAGAAAATCATTCAAGAGCAGAAACAAAATGGGGATGGGATTCAAGGATACCAAATTGCTCCTTTTTTGCTAGAAATGCACATTCCTTTCTCAACCCAAAAGAAAAATAAAATATATCAGAAGATTTATGACAAATGAAACTGTCCTTTTATCCCTGTCACAACCACAAATTCTGGTTCAAACATAGTTATTATGCAGAAAGTCACACTTCCACAACATAGCACAAAATCCTGTCAGATTAGACTGTTTAAAGTCTTAATAGCAGAAATTGTTGCCTTTCAACTCTGCTTTTTCCTCACCCTCAGTAGCTTTCAGAAGATCCTAGCAGGTATAAACATGTTGCCTTTTAATTACAGAACTGGATTACTGTGGTAACTGATTCCCAGTTTCAGCAAATTATAATCAAGTACCCATTGTGCATAACAATCATTTAATGGCCAAAAAACCATCATAAAGAAAGCTTTAATGAAGAAAGCTGGAAGCTCGCCAGGATTTTATGGCCGTGCACTCAAAACCAAAGAGTTACAATCTGTATTTAAGATTAAGAGAACCTTTTAATCCAGATGGCCAAAATTAAATAAGGCAGAACAGGGAAATTTTGATCAAAAGCTACTACACCATGAAAGTACCAACATTGCCCCAGTAAACCACTGCTAATTATTTCAAACAGAGGTTGCGTGTTCATTGTGAAGAACTTTGAGGATAATACAATATGAATGTGTTGCTTTCTCTGTGATAATTCACCTACCCTCTCACTTTTTTGACCAAAGTGTGAAATAGTTTAACAGCAAGAAACCTACTTGCTGGCATTTATCTGGGGAATTATTGGGATAGTTACATAATAAAAAGTTTTACAGGAATCTGCAAAACTAACTACAAATGATTTCATATTAAAACATATTTTTAAGATACAGCTGAGTAAACTACAGCTGCTGCAACAGAAACTTGAAAAGTTCCTTAATTTCAGTATGGTATTATTCAACAAGGGCAAGTGTAAAGTCTTGCATCTGGGGAAGAACAACCCCATGTAGCAGTAGAGGTTGGGGGCTGAGCTGCTGGAGAGCAGAGTAGGAGAAAGGGACCTGAGGGTCCTGGTGGACAGGAGGATGACCATGACCAGCAATGTGCCCTTGTGGCCAAGAAGGCCAATGGCATCCTGGGGTGTATTAGAAAGGGTGTGGTTAGTAGGTCAAGAGAGGTTCTCCCTCTATTCTGCCTTGGTGAGGCCACATCTGGAATATTGTGTCCAGTTCTGGGCCCCACAGTTCAAGAAGGACAGGGAACTGCTTGAGACAGTCCAGCACAGAGCCACAAAGATGATGAAGGGAGTGGAACATCTCCCTGATGAGGAAAGGCTGAGGGAGTTGGGTCTCTTTGGCTTGGAGGAGACTGAGAGGCAACCTCATCAATGGTAACAAATAAAGGGTGAGTGTCAGGAGGACAGAGCCAGGCTTTGTTCAGTGATGTCCAGTGATAGGACAAGGGGCAATGGATGCAAACTGGAGCACAGGAGGTTCCATGTAAACATCAGAAAAACTTATTTCCTGTGAGAGTGACAGAGCCCTGGACAGGCTGCCCAGAGAGGCTGTGGAGTCTCCTTCACTGGAGACATTCAAAACCCGCCTGGACACGTTCCTGTGTGATGTGCTCTAGGGGATCCTGCTCTGGCAGGGGGGTTGGATCTTTCAAGGTCCCTTCCAACCCCTAGGATTCTGTGATTATTAATATAGGTGACATCCAAGTTTCAGTTTCCTCTCGTCTAATTCACTTGGAACTGCTGACATGCTCCTTAGTAATATTAGTTGTCCCCGATTCATCCCCCAGTCAGCAGAGAGGATGTGAGATGTCCTGTTTCTCATAAGCCCCAGGATAAAGGGCCTGTCCATCACTTCAGGCTTGTCAGTGGTGGTGGGTGAAGCAGCCGTTCACTGCGCGGCTCCTGACAGCGGCACAGCCCGGGAGTTGCAACAGGATCACCTGAAACCTAGTGCACTTTCAGCCAGGAGCTTGTGCAGTACTTCCAAATCCCGGAAACTAAAAGTATTCTTTAGCGACTGAAAAGTAAAAATAACACTTTTTAACAGAGCAAAATAGCAGGAAGAGATCTGGGGTTTTAATGACGCTCTGTCTGTTTCTGTGAGTTTTATATGAACACCAGAGTGGAGAAGCTCCTTTATCATGGTAAATATTCTTATCTTTTGCCAAGGCTTTTTATAAGTTGATGAAACGAAACCTTTGTAAAATTCGTTAACTAGTTAGAAATCATGGAGTCCAGCCAAGCCTGAGCTTACACAAAACCAGCAACAACTTAATTCTCCTAAAAAACCCAACAGGAACCCATTTTGTACAGCTACTTACTCTAATCCTTGCACCCATTTCTTTGATCTTTTTGCTTCAGCTAGTGCTGAAGCATGACATAAATCACTGTCACAGTTACAAGTGAAGAATATAGATTCAGACAAAAAAATAGGGAATCCTTGTAAGGATCATTATAGCAGAGATAGTGGGTAAATCCCAGTGCCTAGAGAGCAGTGTTGCTGCACAGCATCTCACTCCTTTCCTCAGCCCCATGCACACTGGAATGTGAACCATCATTTCTGCTTCCTGATGCCACAACCCTGCAGGTCTTGAGAGCCAGGCAGTGATCAGGTTTTTGACAGAGTGACTTTTTGCTCTTCCTTAAGACAGCTGGAAAGAGGTCACTGTATCTTTGATTTGTATTTTTCTATTTTACGATTTTCTGACAGCAGGAAGCTTTGAAAGCCTGTCAGGCTCTCTGAAGTACAAAAAGAGCTCACAAAATCTGATCACTGTGTGTCTCTGTGCTGATATCTATAGTTATGTTTTACACTTCAGTTATTCATGTGCAGATACAGAAGGCAGTTACATCTGCTAACCCAGCTGCTGCTCCCAGGTACAGCCCACCAGCATGCCCAGGGCAGCACAGCACTGCAGTTCTCAATTCTACCTAAGAGATGACAGGAGTTAAGGAAAACTTGCTGAGAACACGAGTGATACACACAGGATGGACAAAATTGTGGAAACTAAGGCTGAAATGTCTGTCTGAAACCCCAGACAACAGGTCCATACTGGCTGCATAAGATTTTTCTATTTCTAAATGTTACAGTTTTCCCTGTTTGCTCACAAACAGTTAACAAAAATATTAATGACATGAATCAAAATCAGAAAAAAATATTGCAGCAACTGAACATGAGCTGAATTAAAGTTGTACTTCTGGTGATAACAGGATGTTCTGGATTATTTGCAGATTGAGCAGTAGAAAATAAATCTTGTCCAAAAGCAACAATGAGGGCTTCTATGTGCATGCAACTGCTATCCCCTTGGGGCAATGAGCAATCCAGTGATGTTAATTCCCCCTTACCCTTAATTTTTCAAACAAAACTCTGCTGCAATGTGAACAACATCAGGGTTTCTGCTGCAGCAAGAGCTGCTGCTGTCACAGTGCACTGGTTTATTGTATTGTTGTATTAAACACAAACTGTCACTTGCAATAGTTTCCACACAGGGCAGGAAAAGCCACTACCAATGTAACTATAATTATAGTCAACTATTCACCAAAACAGCCCTGAAAGATGCAAGAAAAATCTCCAACAAAATCACTTGTGAAATTTATTAATGAAGAAGGAAAAAATAGTTGAGGAAAAAATACCAAAATTGCTGAATTGCAAAACTGCAAAGTGCAAAAAGAGGTAAAAAAGTATCAGCTGGCCTATCTAACTGAACTATTCTGCTCTTCTTCCAGAACCCATGGGAATCAATGAAATATCATCCTTGGTCCTGCACTTGCTAATTGGAACAGCACTGACTCATGCTCCAATCCTCTACTCTCTCTGGTGCTACAAAAAATTCTTAGTATAATTAGGTTAAAAATTACAAAATACCATACTGAAATAAACACTAGAGAACAAATTATTATCCAATACTCATAAAAGTGCCCCCCAAAATCAAGGCATTGTTCATTTGTGGAATGCGTGCAATTGTTTTTTAAGGGAGTCATAAAAATTCCTCCCTCACTAGGAGTCCCATTTCATGAGGGCAGTGAATTTCCAGAGGACCAAACTTTTTATACAGCCCAAGAGAAATATATTTGGATAGAAATAAAAAAAATGTTTTTAAACTAACAGTTTTAATCCTTCAAATGAGCGAAGACTTGCCTACAATGTAAACAGTGAAAATTTTAAAAAAAGAAAAAAAGAAGACAAGTCTTATAACCTAAAGACAATACCCATTGTCTGGACTTCCCTATTTCCGTGAAGAACATCTGATTTTCATTTCAGATTAGAACATTCTGCTAAAATTACTAATATACTGGAATTTAATTTAATTGCAAAATTTCAAGATGAACAGCTTCAGCTATGACCTGACCAGTATTCTGTAACTGAGAATTCACATTCTAACTCTAGAAACAACAATTCAAATCTAGTGTTGAATTCTAGTTGAAATAACTTATGATGACCTCAGAGTGTACAGTAGTTCTCATCAGAAAAAAACCACCACATGAAACTCAGACTAACAGCTTTTGTAACTGCTTAGCCAGGGAAAATTTGGCTAGCATATCTTTGCAATTCCAAGAACTTCCAGTAGTTTTCTGTGAAGAGATACTCAACTGCCAGAGATATAAAAAAACAGACTTAAAATGTACTTAAGTCAATGGTGAGAACAATAATGACCAACTCTCTGACTTGGGCTACTCTGTTCAGTGTAAAAAGATGCAGAGAGATCTGAGCTGAGTGTATGAGCAGTGGGTAAAGGGGGGTAGGGGGGAGATGGGGAGTTGGCTCCTTCTCCTTTTTGTTTGGGGGTGTGTGAAAACATATATGGGAATTGTTTGTAATGTCAACATGCTGCAGCTTGCAACAAAAGAACAAAGCAGTGATCTAAGAGGCCGACAACAGGATTCACACAAAAGACTCCATAACTGCAACACAACCACTTTAGTGTGGTTTTCTCATCTGCTCCACTGTTTTCTTGGAAATCTGGTGAAATAACAGCATTCTTTAGGAGAGAAAAATATAACATTTAAAAAAACTCCAATCGTGAGTACAGAAGGCCCTAATACAAAGTCTTGACATAAAATGTACGGGCCAGAAATGGACTGAGTCATGTCTGAACTCACTACTATTATTGACAATGCATATATCACATCAAACCAAATACTGGTCTTGAGTAGAAAGACAAGGGGAGAAAGAGAGAAAGAAAGTTTTTTCGATATAAACGTTAGTGTTTAAAATGTAATTTTTTAAATGTTTAATTCTCAAATCTAGAAAGAAACAGGACTTGGCAACAGATGTATATTAGAATAATACTCCAGGCACAAACTGTCCCTCAGGTGAGGAATGTTGCTGACAAGGGGCAATGGGCTGAAAGAATATTTTCCCAAAATGACTGTTAAACTGCACCTGACACTTAACAGTCAAGAAAAACAGGTACTGACAATTTCTAATTGCTCAACGGGAATACAGCTATTGGAAGATGCATGTTTGTACAAGAAGAATGGGAAATCAACCTGACTACTAAATGGAGTTTATACGTAAAAAAGGATAAACACTGGGGCAAGGTAATTGTGCTGTGAATCCAGAAACAGCATCCATGCCATCTCACTTGCAGAGGAACTCCAGAAAACAAATTAAATACAAGCGGAGTACTTGATCCTAATCTTAAGTACCAGTGTTTGTGAAGAACAAATTTAAATATTTTAATAAAAAACAAAATAAATTTAAATATAAAGCAGTTAACAGCTTTACAGTAACTACGAAGGTAATTCACTTAGGTTGTCAGGTAGCTGTAAATGAAAGCATTTGCAAGCATAAGTAGAATAAACACCACATTACTCATTTGCCCAGATTATTGTGAAAGAAAAATGGATGGAAGAAAAATTCTGATTTGTTTTTGTCTCCTTTTAACATGACAGTTTGCTCAGGGAAAGTGCAAGAACATTCTGAAATAAAAACAAGTCCAATATTGAAAAACAAATTGTTCAGAAGCATTCCTGTGTCAACTTACTACTACTATTATAATAATACAAAAATAATAGGAATCTAGAACTATTTATTCAGAGTTTGCCATGAAAAAGCACGCAGTAGACTTGTGAATTTGGCAGTTGAAAAGATTAACTTTTTCATTTCACTTAAAACATATCAATGACACGAAGTAGACTTTCAAAGCTAATGCAAACAGCTGTGAATCAAACTAATTATGGATGAGATGGATCACGTGAGGAAAAAGTCTTCTGGTACAGTTAAACATGAAGGAAATTGAAGTGAATAGGACAGCAGACTTGCATTGCTAAAATGGCAGTGATGATACTGCATGGAAAACTAAGGCAATACTGAGAAAATTTTTAAAATAACAGGAACAGAAGGTTTAAACAAAACTATATTGCAGTAGGACTGCAGCATTTTATAGTAAACTGGAAAAAACACAGTAAAAGTATGAGGTTTTGAATACTTAAAAGAAAACATTTGTGGCCCATGAGTGAAATAGCTCCATCTCCCACCAATAGCGACCAAATTGTCACAAAAAAAGGGAAACCAGGAAAGTATTTAAGAAAAAAAAAGTGGTTTGCATAGTAACATCTGTGACTATGTTATTATAAGCACAAAGTAGGGAACAAGAGCTCTCTTAATCCACACAGTTTTAAAAATACCTTTGGGTGGGATACGATGAGAAAAATCAGGGGAAGGCTTGCAAGACAAGATAAATTTCTGGTCTCGTTTTTTATGTACTAACAGATTTTTTTCCTAATTGCCACTAACCTACAGTATTGGTAGGAGATAATTTCCATTCTCCCCATCGGTCATCTCTGAAGACAGACAGAATGAACTGTTTGCATTTTAAGATTTTGACTCTGCAATGCTCCACATGGCACAGAACAGGAAATTAAAAAGTTAATATATTCCAATGTGATTTGGCATGTAAGTTTTGCAAGTCAGTATGCAACACTTCAGCCCAAAAACCACTTTCCACACAGCTAGCTCTCCTTTACCCTCTAAATGCTAAGGCATATGCATTTCCAAGGCAGAGTGTCCAGGCTGGTCAGGTGGGTTGGGCTGGTTTTTAGCCAGGCTCATGCAGTTCTGAAGGATCCTCCTCTGTCCTCACCCCCTCCTCACCCCTGCTGTGAGGACAAACCCACACTGCACCGGTGTGTCTGCAGGGAGGTGCAAGGCAGCATGTCAGAGGCTGAAAAAAACAGCTATGGGGGCAGGTTGTGACAGAAACCACACTTGACTTTTCATTACATAAAATAAATAACCCAAATAGCATACTGTTAGCAGGAGTCAATACATCACTTTCCAATCTTCTGGCCTACATTAAGCACGTCACCCTAAAAAACTCTACAGCACGCACCTGGGGTCTTCTTCACTCTCTCTCTTTGCTGGATCTACCCAGGGATTCACTCCACAGCCAGAAAAGCTACACTTCAAAAGCTACAAAAGACAACATCTATGAAAAATTACAGGTTTTAGTCTGCAGGAGAATGATTTATTAATGCTGAGAGCTTAATTTAGTAATCGGATGCTATTTGAAGAGGACAGAAAACTAACACCTGACCATGGAATAGTGGGATGAGGAACCTATTCCAGCTTTTGATGTAGTTCTGTCCCAAAATCAAAGTTTAAAAGACTGTGAAAGAACTTTTCCAATTTATTGAAATCCAACCTCATACTGGATTTCATCCAGGTCTATACCTCAGAGGCAAAAGGGACTTAGTCATATTTTTACATAACTAAATTCCTGAGTCATATTACAGGGGGAGAGTCAAATGAAACTCCAAAACCATTTCTGCCATTATATATTTTCTTTTCATAGTATTGCTTGTAATAAGCTAATGTTGTAAGACATTATTACAAAACTCAAAAGCCTTTCATCATTGGAGCATTGCTCATTTCTCATTCAGATTTACTAATGCTCACATCAACACACAGAACACTAAATTTTGCATCACAGTAACAAGAGAAATGACAACTGCTCAGCTAACTCTAACAACCCAATAAATAATTTGTTATCAACCAGCTGTTAAAATAACACTAATAATTTTGAAACATCTTTGCAGTACTAGAGACCTCATCAAATGGAATGCCGTTGCCTAGAAAAAGTGACTAGATGTCACACTAAGCTCTGAGCTGAGTTAATGAAGCAGTGTTGAAATGCAGCCAATTTTATACAGCTGAGATCAATGGAATGATCAAATTGTCGTGATACACATTCACTGAACTCTTAATTCTCATTAAAAAAGACTGCAGCAGCCCAGCACACCACACTGCTGTTACAAATTTGAATTTCATCGTCTCTTCTAATTACACTAACCATGATGAAATTTTGGAGATGCAGCAGAAAAAAAGCCACATTTAAGTCCTTTGTTTCTAAAGCCACATTCTCCCACTTCCTCCTTGCCTGAGGCTCACAGTCACTGTTCTTCTGAACTCCCATAAGCCCCTCAAACTCAGAACATAGCCTACCTAGCATTCCAACAAGCTCCAGACTCCTTTCAGACTACACCAGTTGCCAAGTCCTTTGTCCCCAGGATGGCAGAGCCTGGGCTTCTGGTGGCACTCAGTTATTGTCTTGTTCAGACACATATTACCAGAGCACTGGCTTTGCTCTCCCTCATCCTTGGGTTTCCTCTTGGCAGCTTTGGGATACTGCTCTCACCACTTTCGTCTCCAAGATCCAGACCACAGACAACTCCTCCACAAACACAACAGACCATTTCCTCTCACATATGCATACAAAAAATAAACTAATTTAAGAAATATGCTTAAATTGATGTTTTGATCATGTCAACTCTGCTGCAAGTCACTTCAGTTATAAAGAATATTAGTTTCATTTCTCTGTGCAAATGCTCAGTTTACTACCTTCTGTAAATTATCTAGCAATTTTCAGACTTAAAGAATACTACAATCACATTCATAATTTGCTCAGCATCAGTTAAAAGCTGTCAAACCTGCTGATTCATTTAATCAGCATTTATTGTACTTCATTAATTCTAGATCTAAACATTTTCAACAAAGTAATGAAGTTATATATAACTCAAAGTGGCAGCACCTATAAATCCTTCAAGCCTTTGGCAACTTCTTTAATCCAAAACAATCATGTTTCCTTGTATAACAAGTCCTGTGATGTCTGTCATAGCATCTCACTACGGTAACAACAGTCTTAATGTTATAGCTCCCTTGCATGCCTGAAGTATTCATCAGACCCATATTTAAATATTAACTTAGAGTACTCCTGATACTCCTCCTGAAACAGATACACCCCCCACAACACTTTTTTCAAAGTACAATAAAGATCATGACTGTGAAGCTGTTTTTGATACTGGAGCAAAACATTGCACCTTTCTGGTTATTGCTTTACTCAAGTACCTCACCCCTTCACATTAAAGTAACATTTCTAGATAGGCAGTCGACTCTGTAAGTAATTTTTTCTGCCAGAAGTTCTTTCTTTTTGCTTTTAAACAGAAGAGAGCAAAGAAAAACCCCACTTTACAACCAGAAAGGATAGCAGATTTTATGCTAGATCTGGGAACATCATCCTCCTTTGAAAGCAAAAGGTTCAATGATGACAATATTAATTTTTCAATTTGGAAATTTCTTCATTAAAACAAATTTTTTTTCTCTTTCATAACTGAGCTGAAACCCTAGGAGTTTTCCAAGTACAGTAACCTTTCCTCTAGTGTCCTGAAACCTCATGTAGCATTCTCCCTCAGACACTACTTATAAGGATGTTACTAATGCTACATTAGGAGTGGTAATTTTTTTTTAATGACCTATTTTTTTATGACCAATCTTTTTTGAGTTCAATCTCACTTAGCAGAAAAATCATGTCTGTGATCTTTACACTTCAGTCTAACTAAAAATATATTTAACAGCAAGTATTATCTTCTTTTCCCAAACCTCTCATAACCATCTCTTATTTCCACTGTAGAAAAAGAAATTTCAGTCAGCTCCTTCATCTACATGCTTCAGCTATAGCCAAGATTTTACTTTGTTGAGTAATCCAAATACAATCTATAAACATAAATCTGCATACTAAACAGTATTAAATTACATATTAAATGCTTTCAATAATCTGACCCAAATCCAAACTTTAGATTAAATCCAGAAAGCAGAAATATCAAAAAAGCAACCCCAACCAACATAAAACTCGTCATTCCAAGAAAGGCAGAGTCAGAAGTATTTCATTACCCATCTAAAAGTGTGAGCTTGTGTTTTACAGTTTGGACTCAATCCAAAGGCTGTCCCCAGTTAATCCACCCCTCTCTTTGGGGAACCAGAGACAGCTGGAGAGGATGCTGGCCATAGCAATATGCACACAGCACATGCTGCTGTCACGAATGTGTGCTAGCTCAGCTGGACAAACTCGCAGTGTGTATCACTCAGCATGGAATTCTCTTGCAGGAATTTCCCTCTTCCATTGTGCCACCTGAGAAAATGGGAAAGCAGCAATAAAGCCTACGACTGTGGCTGTTCTTCAGAATAGTGCCATGGCTGCCTGGTATGATGAAGTTAAAACAGACTGCCCCGAAGTCATTCACCTACAAAAGCTACTTTTGTAGATACTAAAAATACTAACAGATGCTCTTTAATTCTTGATCTGAATGAACCTCAGTCATTTAGCTTCCACAATTCCTTTTACTGTTTCTTATAGTGAGACAAAATCACGCAAAAAGACTTCCTAGGGAGGCTGGAAATAACATTTTATTTTGCATTTGCCCCTTCTTTGTCCATGATCTTTTTAAATTCTACTAAGAATTAAAAGCAAGCCTCAATTTCATGACTGTCTGTCCCTGAAAACATGTTCAAGATACGAGAATTGATTACATATAAAATTATTGTCTGTAGAGAAATAGATTTGTTTCAGTGATTGATCTACTCTATCAACCAACTCCATTCTTTCCAAAATGTGAGCACAGTAATCACAGGTACAGCAGTAGCACTATTTTGGTATGCGCCCTGGGTGGCAGAGACAGATCCAGAGATTAGTGCATATAAATCACTCAGTCAGGAAGAAAAAGGTCTACACAATTGCCAACTAATATGAAATGCATGTTTTTACAAGGGCTATTCAAAGAAATAGTATTTGTGGGAAGAATGAGTCATAGGATAGCAAACTTCATATACTACAGTTACTCAAAGTGAGAAGACAAAGGGAATGAAAATTTAGATTTTAATTTTTTTTAATTACCAAGAAACATTAGCAAAACCAGCTGCTGCACTGTAATAATTTTAAATAGCTTTGTTATGCCTTCACATTCTCTTCCAGTAGTAGTTTTCCCCTTTTCTTTTTCACTTGAATTTTGGGTTTGCTGTTGTTGGCACACTGTCTCAGTAGACACTAGATAAATAAACTTTTCAACATCATAAACCCTTCAAAAACCATATCACTTATTCCTTATCCCCTTGAGAGGCTGGATAGCAATTACTTCATTCTTTACAGGTTTACTTCTGCATCCTTCCTCTATGTCTGTGACCTTTCTGCTTTAGTTATAACAAAACAAATGCATATCTTAGCAGTAATCTCCATCTAAATCAGAGTTGTATATTTTCCTTAACTATGTATTTTTTGTATTTACTGATTAACCTACCTAATTTCACACTTTGCTTGCAGGGGATCAAATTCATTGTCAGACAGGCTTGAGTCAGTACTTTAAAATTACAGAAGTTTATTCCATGCATAGTAAGCACTTGAACAGATCCCATATTTTGAGATGACAAAGTACTAACGTGCTTGCACATACAGAATATTTTGGCAAAACTACTCTATAATCTCACTGCTTAAAGTTCATTCTGAATAGACCAGTCATATTATGTTTACCTTAGTGTTTTAACTGGAATAGAGTCTGTCTGCTTGTTGTCTTCATTTGCTATAAGAGAGCCATGTGACACCAAATAACCATTTTGCAACCTTACACTTTGATAAAAAGACACCACCTGCATCTATCCCTGCATGCACTGAGATTTCAGCCTAACTGCTATGCACAGTCTGAGTACCCTGAACTCCCAGGGGGACTGAAACACCCATAGGTACGTGGGGCTTTAACTGAGGATGTTTTGGACTATCTCTGAGGATGCAGAGCTCTTAACCCCTCCAGGCAAACTTGTAATGTCATCTAAAATCTTATACAAGTTACCATTTTCTGGAACCCAATTACTACATGCAAAATTTCATGTTTGTTTTTCACATCCTCCAGGAGTACCAGAATTCCCAACCAGGTCTAAGGACTTGCATTTGGCCTTCTTGCCTTCAGTGACAAAGAGCTGATGAGTCGAGAAAGCTAAAGACACAACGAGTAATATTTGCCTCATACATATTCTTACTCATGTTTTAGCCATGATTTTCACTTCATGCTAAGGCATGCAGCTCAGCCTTACTTTAAGAGTTTGTTATTAGATTTCCAGGGCTATAATTTTCCCCCTATAAAAGCCACTTATATTTATCCATAAAACTGTTAGGTTAACATTGCGATATACCAACTAAATCACTCCAAAAATCATCATAACACTTGTGGAAGGACAGGAGTCTTCCTTTATATAAAAATAACAAACTCAGTAACTCACAAGCTGCTCTTGCTTCATGAAATATTGCATGTCAGGTATAATTTCAGTGCCCCAGGCTCCATACCTAGAGAATGCAACAACTCATTGCTAATTTGAAGCCCACTAATTAGTTAATATTTAGAGTGGGGTTTTTCAAAGTTGAGCAATCTAGAAAAATAGAAACTCATCCTAAAAACTTTTTTTTTTCTTTAAGTTAATCTTCCAAAGATAAAAATAAAACCTTTTTCTCTGGGCAAAATGTTTGTTGTATGCATAACACTATAGACTTCTCTGATGTCTCTTCATAAAGTCAGACACAACCTTCATTTCCAACGCGATGATTTTTCATCATTTTGTCCTTAAGTAAGAGAAGTCTCTGCTAAGGAAAAATTATCACTGAAGTGATAAGCAGTTCTTATCTTCTCAGGCATAAACAGACTAATTTGGGAATAAAATCTGGGTCCTAACTATGGAACTGGTCATTAATTTTTATCACTCCTAAGCTATCAGGTGGTCTCTCCAGGACTCCAGCCAATTCCACAAAACCAAATATGTTGTGCAGCAGATTTCAGCTGGAAGCCAAGTTATGTCTTCAAGAAAACAGACATTGTAAAAAGGAAACTTCAGGAGGGCCTGAACTAGAGTCAGACAAAGGAAATACCAGCACTTTGCAGAGATGTTAATTAAAGTGTAAATACTAGGAAAATATTCAGAATCAAATAACGAGAACACAGTAAAGGTAGGTTACTATAAATTTTAAAGGCTCTTTGGCTGTTTTATAAATCTCTGCAAAATCAGCGTGGACTTTAGCCAACAATATTTGCATTACAGTAACAATCTTGATGTAAATCCTTAAACAATCATGCTGGTAAAATTATTCCATACTTCAGAAAGAAAGAAACCCTAAGACATTGTGAAAATTTGAAAAAGTAGTTTACAAAGGGGTTTCCATATTAGATTTCCCCACAGGAGTAGGTCTTAATGTTGGTGTTTTGTTATTAAAATTTGTGATGCTTGGTTTCCTCTGACCATCATGGGAACATGAATTAGCAATCACTGGCATTCAAGAGGAGTTGTGGTAAATCTACACAATTTTTTAACAACTCTTCACATTATAATCAACTTCATTTATTACCACCTACCAGTTCCACCTACATTTACAGGAAAATCAGCAGTTTATAAAGTTGGAAAAAAAAGGTACTACTGTTGGTTCAGAAAGGTCCTATTGTCAAAATTAGATGTTGATAATAATAAAATATCGATGCAGTAGGTATATGTGAGAATTGTCAGAATGAGTTCTCAGCTCTAACATCAATGCCTCAAGAGAAGTTTGAAAGATATTTCCAGAGGAAACAGAGAAAGTCAGAAGAATGCAAACACAGTGAGCAACTAAATACTCCTGTGGACAACATTTAACAGTCTACAAGATGAACAGAGAACATAAAAATTGGGGGGGGATGGAGTGCATTCATACGTAATACAGTAACTCAATTAACATTCAAACACTCAATAGTTCAGGGAATGCAGAGGCAGACTTGCCTCAAGAAATTCACAGCACCTTTGGGTAAGACCACAACAGTATGTGTTTATTGAAATCTGCATCTGGTAGTCATTTGTCCAGCAGCAAAGTTTTTTGCTTTTTTTACTCAAATGACCTACAGGGGCCCATATACTCTCCAACTGTTCACTTGCACTAAGATGCACATTGTATAATTTATGTTCTTAATTATACAGCAAAGTTTATCAGCATGTTGGTCTGTGTTGTTTAATTTCTTATTTGTCGCATGGGAATAATAGAATGCATCTTGAACAGTCTATTGATTCTTCATTGTAATAAAACACACTGGAATGGAAGATATTTAATCCCTAAATTATTTTACTTCTCCCTTCTTTATTGGAGATTTTTTATTTAGAGAAAAAGGAGTCAACAGTTTCAAAAGCTTTCTAGAAGATATTTCCTTCATTCCCCCATGACCACCCCCCTAAAAAAAGAAAATAAAAAAAAATATGAGAGAATGCATGTTATAATCCTAATTTGCCAAATACTGTCTTATTAATTACATACCTCTTTCAAAATTGTAGCCTGGCCCAAAAGACAGTTTTGTTTTTATAAAACCTCAGCAAAAAACGAGCTAGATATTTTGGGAACTGCAAGTCTTGTCCTCACCACCCACCTAATCCCAAATCCCACTAGGAAGGAAAACTGATTAGAGCAAGGGCAAAGAAAAAGTCAGTATCCTGGGAAGGACAAGAAAGAAGGCTGAAGGCCCTACACCAAGAGGAACATCGTTTCATCTCCAGATACACACTTGCTCCCTCCCAGTATCTGAAGCACCCATTCACAAACCTCAGTTTCTTGCTCACTGACTAACCTGTCTTGCCAGAATTCCCATAGAGGAACTGTGTTCATAACTCAGATACAGTTTTCTAGGGTTACTAACCTTGTTTTTCATTACTCAAAGTGACACAGTTCTTCTGAGCCTCCTCAGCCAGTCATCAAGAGTTAGGTAATCAGAAAAAAAACATTCAAATACACAGTAATTTTTTAGAGCACTTAAGTCATCGTAAGGGGTGACACATCTAGATGTGCCATTTGGCTGGGTCTCAAATTAAAAGGACACCTAGAAACTTTTGACAACTTCACTGTCTCTATTCCCACGAAGTGGAAGTACAAGAAGATTTAGAAGAATTGAGTTTTTTTGGCAAAGAGGTTCACCATTAAGGTGCCTTAACTTTCCTTGCCCTCCCTTTACACAACTTGAATTTTAAGAAGCTTACATGTCATTACTTTTTTATTTGTGGGTAGAAAAATGTCCGATTTTGGTAACACTAGAGCATCAGAGAAAGAAGCTGAGAGCAGAGGGACACATCAAGATATTCTTTCTACAGAAACAAGATCGTAACCACTTGATAATTCTTTTGTTTATCACATACCAATAGCTAGTGCTACAGTCACAGAGAAAATCAGATCTCCATCCCAGTTAAGCAATTACTTTTTTATTACAGAACCATAAAAGGAATCTCTAATCAGTGCAGATTACTAAAATGTTAGAAAGTTTTTTTTCCCAAAAAGTTTACTCCAAGGATTTTTTAACCCAATTTCCATGAGAAACAGAGTACTCTGTCAGGTTTTTATTTCTATCTTTATGTTATTGCTACTGTCTTCACTAAGCCATGTGACTTCAGTGGCATTTAATTTTGTTAAACCTTAACCCAGATCTTCCTTATTCACCTTGCAAAGCAGGCACTGATAGGAACTAGGAACCACCTGAGTCTTTGCCAACAGAACACAGAAGGGCTAGGAATAGCACCTTCTGTGCACTTATATCAGCTTGCTCTTGCTTAAACCCTTGCAGCCACAGAAATCCCAAATCAATCAACAATACAAAATATTATCACAATATTCAAAAGAGAAAAATATGGAATCTTGATTTAACGTAACTGGGATTATGAGGATTTGACATCACAGGTGAAAGGACATTTGAACCAGCTAAAATATTCTCTTTCAGACAGAAGCAGAGGCATAACAAAGGCAAGTGATGGAAAGAAAGCTTTGAGTGATCATCTAAATAAAACAAATCCAAAATCCATAAAGCATGTTCTAGGCCAAGGCAGGTGGACAGCTCAAAATTAGGATAATATAAATACATAAACTGTAGAATAATATTGACGAATTATTACAATATATATTATGACCTCTTTTTCTACATATGTCAGGGTAGTCTCTTCCATATACACTCAGTAATAAAAGCAAGAGTGAGAAGTCGACTTTCAACACTACTGCTACTGTCTGTTGTCAAACTTGGATCCTATATTAAATATAAAAGCAACAGCACTCAATTTAACTTCTTAGTGACAGACTGCTGCAATCTGACTGCTGAAGTGCATAGCTGAGAAGATGGAGAAGTTATTTTACTATTTTAAGCAAGCTAAGAAGATCCAATATAAAACCTATTACAGTTGAAAGTGATCAGTGGCTCCCACTGGCCAGCTCACAAACATCTCTCTCAAATACATGGCTTGTGTTGTAAAGTACTAGTCCTCTTCTAGACAGAAAGAATGGAATAGAGTACAAGGAGAGAACAAATTACAAACCAATAACATTTGGATCCAATTAGGAAGAAACATTTTAAGATCTCAGTGTGTAACCCCCCCACAAATTTCAAGGTGTGACTCTCCTAGAAAATTAGGCCAGAATTTACAGGAAATTCGTAACTCCACTGTTTTGAAGTGATACACCCCTTCAGTGACTCCATATCAGTTTTTAGGCACAGTTGTTCAGCATTGCTTTGCCTTTAAACTCTGGATAATCAGTAGGCAGGTGCAGAAAAAGCACTTTACAGAACGACCTCCACAGGCAAACCAGCTGATTTTTTAACTTTGATCACCATTCTTTACCTTTTCATTATGTAGGATTATATTTTGTGCCTAGATTAGCAGAATTTGTGTCTGCTCCTGCTCATAGTGCAGTCAAAACACTCAAGATATGTTTACTTAAAGCAGGTGAAATACAAACATGGAAAATTATACAGTAATAATATCTATCCAAGAAATAACCCTTTTTTTAGTCCTCCCCTACCACATTTGGCAGTTGGATCCTCACTGTTTTCCCATTAGGTGCTTAAAAATGGTGTTAAGAATTTTTATGAATCCTTCACAGACTTCAGATCACTGAGGTCCTCAGTGCCATAGGAGGGCATGCCTTGATTCTGGAGATGCTTTTGAAGTACTGAGCCTCTACTCACCAGAACACTGAACCTGTTCAGTCATATTCATGCTAATTAGTAGTGAAGGATCATTACATTACATGTGAAAACTACAAGTATTTCTTCTTCTGCCTTACAGAAGAGAAGAGTAAAAAATGTAATTAAGTCTACTAAACTCCTTAGAGGCATGATTAGTTTCTGAAGACAACAAATCAATTTTTCAGATTTTACAGAAATTCACTTGAAAATTTTGGATGCTATGTTCTTCAATAACTAAATATAGTCTATAATCTGAAATAAAGTGCTATTTAATATCACGTACTATTATGGCACAAATTGAAGCATTACCTCATCTGTTCAAGCACTCCATGTTTAGATACTGATCTAATGAGAGTAATTAAAATAATTAATACCAAAGAAAAGTAGTGTACATTTGCAAGTGAACCTTGAGGTGCTGTTATTGTTAAAACAGGAAACATCAGAAAGCACAGACACTTCGAGCCCTCTTGGTAGAGAATGTCTGGTATTGAACAGCAGTTGCCTGATCAATACTGTTTATAAAGAGGACAGACAGTCCTGAACTACTATCTCCACAAGCCACTACTCAAAAGCTGCACAGGCACTATGAAGAACATAGACTAAATATTAATGCTACAGCAGTTTCATAGCACCTGGAAAGGTGCTATATTACTAAAGCTAATTTTTTTTATAGCTCACATAAAATAAGGCACTGACTGCTGTTTGTTGCATAGTTTTTTTTCCCTCACATAAAACCTGATGAGATTATAAGTTTATTCACAGCAGTACTTTCCATTTTATAGCTATGCAAGATTTACTGTGGAAATTTTATATACAGATAGATTTAAACTCTATCAATGTTTTGGCACCATGACAGCAACTCAGAGTTTAATACATAAAAATGTTTTTAATAGTACCATCTGTTGCTAACCCAAATGCCACTGTTCCATTTCTTTCAGTGGTTTTAGTCTAAATTTTTTCCATATATTTGACATTTCAAACAAAAAAGACAGCTTGACATCAACAGTGGCTTAAATGGGAAAAAAAAAAGTAAACTGAATAGTCATAATTTCTTCTATTTCTGCCCTCAAGTATTAATCCTTAAATTTGAATTTTCAGGTTTTAATTCAATTTGACTAACAGCTATACAAGTTTAATAAATCTATCAATCTACGCAGCTAATCAGCAGCACCTTTTATTGAAGGATGTTTCATGCTTTTGAGACAAGGTCACTAGGAGGTTTATATGTCATTTATGTCAATTTATTAATCCTGGCTTGTATCTGCAGCATTTCTATAGCAGTCCTTGCTTTTAAAAAATCAACCTTTGGAATCCAAACATTAACTGTCTGATGAAAATATGCTTGGATCTCCAACACTCTAATCTCTGGTCTTATAGGACTCTCAGCTGAGAAGACTGGCAGGCTGTCATCCTTGAGATGCTCCTTGAAGCACTCCTGGGGCATGGAATGCTCAAAGACATCTTTCCCTTCTGTACAACCCTACACTCAGCTGTCATTCCCCCTCCTTCCCCTTGGCTTTAAAGGAGCCAAATGACTGCACGTGGTCTTCCCTGTCCTGAAGGGACAAACAGATTTATTCAAACATATCACAAAACATGAGTATTTGTGCACATCAGTTACTGGAGTAATTCCTAGGAAGAGCACTTGAGTATTATTAGCAATAATAACTGAAGTTATGAGTAAAGTTATCAGGAGAAAGACGAGATCATGTTGGGATGAAACAGGGGAAACACTTCATAGATACCTCTACAGAGCAGCTTAAGGGATCAGCATAGAGATGTTCAAAGGCTATAAAACCCAGTTTGAACTGGTTTGTGCTGATGTAACAACTACCTCTCCTTAGCAAGATTTCAACACTAGAACTACAATAGATACAGCAGAACATTGTGGTAAAGGACAGACTTATTGCATCTATTTTAGGCATGTAATAGCAAAGCATAACCAGGAGAATGCACTGAAAATTTACATACATTTTTAAATCTACCATAACCAAGCCTCATTTCTCATTTGCACTGTGTTCAACAGGATTTTTTTTTCCTCTTTTTTTCAGAAAAAGATTATTTAAAGGTCTGAGAGATACTGCTTGATGAATGAAGAAAAACGATGACACTAATTGACATCATGAGAAAACTCAAAAAGAAAAAAATAACCCACCTCCTGAAAGGAGAGAGATTAATCTTTTAATCTCTCAAGAAAGAGATTCCAGGGCAGGCCTGTATCTGTCAAAGTGAATTTCTCCTGAAGTGCACCAGATTGAAAACATGAAGGAAAACCAAAAAAGCTCACAGACACAGAAACGTCACAAATATGAATTTTGTCTACCCATCAGTAGTGTTTTTTGTACGGAATTTTCACAGCATGGAGTAAAATTAAATTCTGAATACTGCTTGGTTAACAGAAAAAAAAAGTCAAGTTACAGAATTTACTTTTATAATATTATTGAAAATGTTTTTTTCTGTTTTCTTTGGGACTTGGGGTTTTTTTGGCTATTCATATGTTGTTTCAGCATCAAATTCGTTGCATAATATAATGCAGAATCACAATCAAGAAGGATATTTTTAATAGGAAAGCACATTGGAAATTCTGAGTTTTCTTCCAAATTTGGATAAGCACAAAGTTTCCTTTTAATAGCTGCCTAACATACAACTAAGCCCTGTTTCCCTAGAAAGGGCTGAAAAAAATTATCAGGCACAAACTTCAAATAAGTGCAGAATCAGAATAAAAAATGGTTTTCTCTATTTTTCCCTATTCAAGGCGCTCAAACTACTTTACTAGTAGTTTTTTTAGGGTTTTATTTGTTTTAAAATAATTCTATCTTTTCATAGGATAAGAGTTCTAATCTGCATTGTTTGGGATGCAGGAAACCATCACAGCAGAGAGGTTTTGCAAATACCAAATAGGGTTTGTTCCCTGACCTCAAGAACTTGTCATAGAAATGACAGATACTATGGTTCACATTGTAAGAAACAACTTCAAGTAAAAAATTACTAAAGCAAAAAAAAAAAAAAAAAAAGACCAGCAGAGACATTACAAACTGCTGGCATCAATATGTGACCTTTATAATCACATTCAGAAATAGGAACTCTGGTCCAAGTTTGATTTCTTCTAAAATTCTTTATGATCCTCTTAGATTGCAAAAATTCTACCACTCCTTATGTTTAAATCAGTCACAAAACAAAGTGAACATTTTCTTTTATTTGTTTTATGATATTCTTTCATCCTGATGAAAGCAGAAAGCATGCTAAAGCTTCCTCAGCTTAGGAATTTAAATCCAAAGAGTGTATTTGTACTTGGGTCTTACTAAGAACAGAGAGAAATTAAGCTTCTGTACTTCTGACAAATGGATATAGCTGAAAAGGTCTTGTATAGAAATCCAACTATACACACTACAGTGAATTCATGTAAAAAATTTCACTTTACCACCATCATCACCACTTCTCAAACATATTTCAATAGATGCTTCACTCCCAGTGATTTCAAGAGCACTTATTTATGTTCAAGTAAGGATAAGCCTAGTTATTTTGGTTAATTGGGCCTTAGAGACCGGTGGCAGTTTCTTCTGAAGAAAAAGGCCAACAACAAAATGAGTACACTTAAAGAAGCTTCTTAGAAAAATCTTACAAAAGTGAATGGTTCTTCTCCACTTACAGAATAATCCTGATTGTGGGCTTAGTAATTTGTCCATTTTTACTTACAGAAGTGGGGCACATCAGTAAAAATTAATCTTTAATGGAGAGTGGTCGAGTGCTTATCAGGAAAGCTGTAATTTTAGACTAGATGAAGGACAAAGAGCTCTCCACACCAGAAAAATCCAATCTACTTTGCAGGGTTAAGTCTGATGGATGTGGCAAGTAAGCCAGCTGGTTTGAGAGATGCACGGTGATATAGAACCATAGAATGAGAGAACTATTCAGGTTGGAGAAGACCCTTAGGATCACCGAGTCCAACCAAATATGTAACCATCACTGGGCAGCCCAGCTGAATTCTGGACTGGAAGTCATTCTCAGTTGGTTGTTGTTTTGTCTCCAAAACAATGCCTGCAGTTTCAGGTTAATAATGCAGGAGATGGCTTCACTATTTTAAGCCCAACTATTAAACTTGACTATACATTGAACAAGATTCAAGTTAAAAAGTTCAGGTTAGGAGTAAGGAGACAAAGTGATCTGGAAAACAGAAGTGCAATTTTTAAGTGATCTTGGGCAGCTCCCAAAGTGAACTGTGTCCAGTGGAAACAAGGTCTAAGTGCTGATGTGGGAGTTTCGCACAGCTTCTATTGGCCTTCAAAGCCATGTGTGTCATCAGTTTCTTGATGAAGCTGTACATAAATATCTAACTGGTATTAAAACAACAAAAAATGTTCCACAGAACCTAAATTAAAGCCAGATGTGGAAAAAGCAGATGCCTGGGATTTACTGTAATTTCAAGACAGAATAGAAACATTTGCTAATTTTATTATTTACTGAGTAAATTGTCATGCTAAGGAAGTCAAGTAGAACACTTATAATTTCCTGATGCACCTCACAGTAAAGAAGTAAGGGCCCTATTGACTAAAAATCCTGCAATTAGTAACAAATTGGAATCACAAACTAAATCTCTGGTAAGATTTCTACTCTGGTTACACACCTAATCATCATTATATTCTCATAAGTCATTTTTAAAACATAAGGTAAAGTATGTCAGGAGAGTCTTAATACTTAGGTCAACAGCACAGCACTGAAAGAGGACATTGAACAATGCAAGTTAAAAAGACATTTAGTAAGACCAGCATGACAAAACTTCTAGTTTTTCTCACCACAGCAAAACATTCAACTAAATGTTCTTAATGAATTGACATTTTAAAAGTGATCCTTTGAAAAAAAGACCAGGATGAAGTCGTTTCCCTACCAGATGCCAGTTTATTAGCCTAACATTAGTGATCTTATATATGGAATTACATCACTATGACATCACTGCAGTAAATTTAAGGTTTGCTGATACATAACTTTACAAGTCTATTTTAATTACAGTGGAGCAGTGGCACTGGTCAAATTGTACTAGATAGGAGGAAAGGAAAATCTCCAGTTACTAGAAGACATTTTTATGGTCTCCAAACCCAACAATCATCTACAAAATCTTGAAGAATTTGATTGCAGAAAGGCAAGTAACTTCCCAACAGAACAACCAAATAATCTAATTACCAAAGTGGGACACCCATGTCTTATGAAACCTCCTTGACTGCTTTTACAGTTTTTAGAATACCATGTATCAAGAATATAAATATAAATCAACCTAAAAAGCACTAATCTTAACAAATCTAATGCCTCCATTTTAGCTCAAAAGTAGCCAGAAACCTGAAAAGCCATTTTCTAGTCTTCCAACTCAGCAACATCAATTGCACCAAGTGCATTGTATGAGAAAAACAAGCTCAAAATACAAGAACAATTAACCAGAAAATATACTAAAGGTCTTTCCTATGTACCTCTATTTTTTAAAAACTGCCCTGGGTTATGCCCTGAGGGAGTAGTGGGGGATATCACAACTACCTCTTTATTTTTCAGTCAACAGTGACAACACATAACAAAAATAACAGGTATTTTTACCAAGCATATTCTAGTATCTGCAAATAATCTGCCTGCTGGACCTTACGGTTCAGAAATACAAACTTTATCAAGACTATCAAAATAGTTAATCCTGATAAAACAGATGAGTTTTTACAAAAATATAGCAATGTTACAGGGAAGCAATTAAGGAAAGTTGCTGGTTCTATGGTAGCTGTGCTAATTTGAATGCATTCGCTTTGCAAACATTTTGTACTCCAGCTTTTCCAGCTCTGAGTGATGACTCCACAGCATAATCCTCCCTGGCCAACCCAAGGATTTTTGAAAGCACACCAGTTCAGTTTTTTACGTTAAGCTTTGAACTTCAGTAAGCTGCAATAAACTCGCACTGGACTCTGCATTCTGTAAATATGGAAAACTTTATACACAAAAACTGGCCCCTCTCCAACAGGTCTGTATCTCTCCTGTGCTGACACAAATCCAGGTAATGACGTCAGTTGCTCTGCCACCATCCACCATCTCTGCAGCCTTGCCAAAGAAGGCCACCAAACTGGTCAAGCATGATTTGCCCTTAGTGAAGCCATGCTGGCTGTCACCAATCACCTCCTTATTTTCCAGGTTGCTTAGCAGTGTTTCCAGGAGGATCTGCTCCACAATCTTGTAGGGCACAGAGGTGAGACTAACTGGCTTGTACCTCCCTGGTCTGTAGTTCTCAGCCTAGAAACCCTCTTACTGCAGATGAGTGGCACCTGGTAAAAGGTACTTGTTTCCTTTGTTGGATCCCTCTCATATATATATTTAGATTTTTTTCTGAGTTTCACCAGGCCAAATTAAGAATACATCAGGTACTTCATATTTAATGTCTCCAGCATCTGCTCCAATAACTTAAAAAGGCTAAAACATGAAATGGAGAGCCAAGTCATCATTATCCCCACAAACCTTATTAAGCAACACTGCTGAGCCATTTCCAGCTGAACAAACAGCTATACCATTTGCACAGTAAGTGAATGATCACTTCTCAAAGTCAGCTTTGGAAACATTCATTTGATACGACTACACTAAAATTAAGTTACAGATACCACTTTAATTTTTTTATGGGACAAACTCAATATTGCAACTCTTCAGACAGGGTTATTGCCCATGAGATCAAAACATACCCGTTTCATTCCACATCACAACCTGTGTCATCAGACAAGGAAACAGCATTGTTTTCCCCACATTATAACCCATCACAGAGTCACTAGTACAATCAGGCAGTACACAAATTTTAGATTGGCCTAAAATTATAATGGATTTCTTTATACCACACAACACTGGTCACTTGCTTTCTGACATAGACCTTAAGAAGGTCTAACCTACCTAGAAGCCTGTGTAAATAATGTGGATTTTAGCCCATCCAGGACTCTGTGCAAGCATTGCAAGTCCTGTACACAAGTGCTGAGGAGAGTTACCATGTCAGTGCCATGACAGCACAAACTGCAGTGTACACTGCCAGGGAAACACACCCTCCAAAAGCAGACAAAAACTTTTCAGATAATAATTCAGAACTGTCAAGCAAAAACTGTCACTTAAAAAATTTCTATAATTTCAGAAAATGTAACAACAACAACATGAATAATAAGAGTGCTACACATTCCTAACCGGCTGTTGACATGGACCCCATCATCTATTCTTAAAAAGAATGATCTCCCACATTTCAACAATATTTCCAATTCTATAAAATTAAGAGGACATACATTATTATCTCAGTGGATGGAATATGCATGTGGCTTGTGTAACTCATCCTGTAAATCAAATACCACTGCTTGATTCAATATAATCACATGGTTATCCAGCTGAATATAAAACTAAGCACCCTTTACTGCCAGCCACCCTTTTTATTCTTAACATCCAAAGTGTATTTTCTTACCTCAGCAGCCTGTGTCTCCTGGTGTAATAAAGTTAGACCTGTCAAGTCTTCTAAGAAGGAATGTGAAGAATTAAAAACTTTAGCTAGGAAATTAAACCCTTCTCGTTCATATTGGTCAAGGACCTGTAAAATAAACAAATAGAAAAGGATTTCAAATAAGATGTCCACATCAAATAAGATGCTCACACAATAAAAGTACAATCTTTGTGGACACTCAGAAAACTACTGTATATTGTAAAAAGGTATGGATCATAGAGAAAAAAAAAGGATCATTTCTCCCAGCTCAGTTTCTAAATTGGGGAACGGTTGAGTTACAAGGGAAAAGAAATGAGGTTTAAGATTCCCTGAGGGAAGAGAAGTGAGGTTCAACACTTCCTGGTTTAAATGTATTTTGAGCTTATTATAAGACAGATTATACAGCAAGAAGAAAAACTTTGTTGCAAAGTCATGAAAGGAGCATTTGAGTTACACAAAACACAGTAAAAGACTGTTTCAATACATGGGTTGAGGGAAAGAACCATGCTGGGACAGACTGAAAAATTCTCCGAGCCAGTGTCCAAGTCCAACATCCTCCCTGTCTCCAGAGATTCATGATTCTGAGTCTATTGTACCTGAAAGCACACTCTATTTTTCTATTCTAATTTTCTCAGTTTAACTTTTATTTTGAGAATCCTATAGACTCCTACAAGAACTGCAAGGAGGGTTTTAGCCTATGCTCCTCTCAAACCCCTGACCAGGAAGAATTTTATTTCATTATTTAGCTTAAATAAATATATGAGAGGCTGAGTATGATGGAGACTGAGGAAAAAAAAAAAATGTTGACAGTCAAAAGATTGACAGGATTCTAGACATTTTGTGAAAGTGAACAGCAAGAGCATGGAGGGAACATATGACAGAACAATCCCAGTATCCGTTGTTTTCCTACTTTTGTTCTGAGTTCAACCACTGATCACTTAATATCCTGCTCTGCTGTCACCAGTCTCAGAGATGAAGCAGCTGAGCTTGGCAGACTGCAAAGCAACTTCTCCTATAGAAATTCATGTAGCAGAGGAGGATGCATGTGTGGACTAGAAAGACACACAATATATTAATAGAAAGGAGCAGTTTCTGTGACATTGAAGACAGAGAGGCAGGGGAAGGACGACCAGTATTCCCCCGTATAGAGAAGACAAAGTTTTCAGAAGATTCCATGGAAAGGCTTAATCTGTTAAACTTGCCAAAAACCTTTTCCAGTGAAAGATCCCGATGCCTTTCTCAATATGTACATCTTCACCTCAGTCATCATCTTCCTCAGATAAATCAACATCAGTACAAGAATGAAGGACCAAAAAGGGGGTATGGGTCAGACAGTTTCACAGGTAGCTGTTATTTTTTAGAATTAGGATCATTTCCAAAGCTCAGGTTCTGTACAAGCCAGCACCTCTTCCAGCTGATGATTCTGCCTCTTGCCCTCCCAACCACATACACTGTTCCTGTGGACTTAAACCCTGCGCGTGTCTTGAGTCCTTGCATGAGTCCTCCTTGACCACTTCAGTTCTACAAGCAACACGGCACTGCTGCCATACCACACTTCACAAACACATCCACTGCAGACAGCAGGGTATGGCTGTACTTGAAAAACGCTTCAGCATAAACCAAACACTTACTAAACATCAGAGAATCCACAAACAACTGCATCTCTGTAAGTCCCGGGTCTTGGGAAAAGCACCAAAATCAGCCAACAAGATATGGCTCCCGGGCTCCTGTGCTCAAAGAAATCCCTGATTTTCCAGTCACTGATGAATACACTTCCTGGTATACAACTTTCCTGTAACCAGTGGAATTCATTTCCTCTGGGAAACAAGAAAAAAAAACAACACCCTGGAAGGACTTCAGTTTGTTTTATTGTAAAATAGGTGATTCAGCCAAGTGAGCTTCATTCCAAAGTTTAAGAATGAACAGACAACCCCTGCTCCACTTCCCCCAAAGAAGCCAAGCACCCCGCTTTGGACTATAGCAGGGACACACACACAATTGTTTAATTATTAACTCATCTAAGTCAAGCAAAATCATAATTTACTCTCAACAATTTTACGTTTTTATAGTTCAACAATTCCTAAAGGTCTCAAATAACCTTTGCATTGATAAATCTTAAAATTGTGGCAACTTGCACAGCACAACAGTATTCTCTGGCAAAGCACGACCTTTTACATGGAGTCCTACAGGAATTCAACCTCATTTAAAAATGTGTTTACATTTAGCTGACAGACTGTAAGTTTACTGGTAAAAACAAACTGGGATTTGCACTCAGATCTTCATGCAAAACATCCATCTAGCAGCAGAATTATCTACTGCATACTTAGGTTTCAAAAAAACCCACAAATACAACTGAAACACACCTGTAAAGAGGAAGATGACAGAATACATGTCTATGACAAACCTTTGAAACCTTCTAGACCACATTTTACACTTCTACAACAAATAAAAGCTGCACTTCATGTCCTTTTACTGAATTTGGAGAATTTGCTTTTCATACTTCCAAGATTTATTTTGCCACACATGGGTTTTTGTGTGCTAGTGCAATGACCCCTACACATAATCAGAAATTAAAAAAAGAAAAAAGGTAAGGAAAAAAAGAAATTAAAAAATGCTTAGGAACATTTATTTGGGTTTTCCTTGTTGTTTTTTGTTCCCAAGATAAACAAACCAAGACAAACTCGCCTGACTGTTCACAATGCAACGCAGAGAACTGGGCAACTCCAACATTCCATTTGAGATGCGTCCTCTTAATACTATCCATTATATATAGGGTGAAGTTGCACTGTGGATATATACATACATTTAATGACTATTTTATGCTTCAAAATTCTAAATAAAACAACTAGATGGGCAGAAGTCTCTTGCATCTGGCTCTTTGTGAACCACTATATACAGAGATCAGCTTATAAACTTGGATTAGGTTCACAGCCCTGCCTGTGTATAACCCTCAAAGCAATCAGTGTTACCAAATGTGTTGCTATTGCTTTAATCTGTTGGAACAACAATACAGAGTTTAGGAGACATCTCTTTAGTGATGTAGGCCAGATTACAGTTCATGGTACACTGAAACAATACTCAGCCTATACACAATGAAACTGTAGCCTTATTCTGAAACATTACAGCATTATCAAGAAATGCATGGACAACAACCTAATATTTGGTATCTTCCCAGAGGTAAAAAGTGCTAGAAGATGTAAACTACCTTGGGAAATGCAAATATTATGAATAGAGCAGGGAACTGAGGGCAATCTTACTATATACAAGAAGTCTATCAAACAGCCTTTAAATCTACTCACCTAACTATGCCTTGATCCTCAGTTCCAAAGAACACTGACTCAGGCCTGAAATGAAAATTTCCAGGTATTGCTTCCTCAGTAAGTACATTAATTCTGTGTGCCAGGGTGCTCTGTATGAACTGCCCTGGTTTATTTCAGAGATGTGCTTAACCTTCCTGTATTCCCTGCCCCAGCTATAAATGAATTCTTACGTACTCACACAAAGCAGACTGCTTGACTACTCTGACATCCACAATGCCTAGCATTCGTGTTGGATGAATCACCTGGAAGAACTTTCCACAGAACCACAGGATCTTAGGGGTTGGAAGGGACCTCGAAAGATCATCCAGTCCAAGTCCTGCCCTGCCAGAGCAGGATTACCTTTTATTAAATCCAAGTGCCCTTTGTATAGTGATTAGCATGGAAAAGACTAGGAAGTCTCCCATTAAGCATCTTTGAAAATATTAATATCAATAAACATTAAGATAAATAACAGCACTGAACCATGAGTTGAAGGTGTATTATTTTTGGATCTAGAAAACTGCAGCTTTTTTTTGTTTTAAAGCTGGGTAGAAATTATCCACATTAATATGACCAAATCTGCTGTTTTATAATGGAAATATTAAAAAAATTGGTTTTCCCCTGTAAAAACTCCATGATGTCATACCACTGGTCTTTCCATGGCACTACAATGACAAATGTAGATTAGGGTAACAAACACGACTACAGACACAGTATCTTAAAAGCCTAAATCTGAAGTACAACAATACAGAATATTTTTCTTATATTAGCACATACAGAAGCTTCAAGAATATTATTAAAAAGTGTACTCGCTGACTATAATTACTTGCTTTTAATAATGGGAACAGCCTGCTGAACACAAGCATCTATTAACTAGTTTTGAAAAAGAAATTCCAACCACACAGCCCAGAGGAAGAACATCAGGGAGCCAAAGGATGATCAGGCACCATTACCCAGTTTGCTACCCGAGCTGTGGTGGTGTCACTGAGGAAGGCATACACTATAAAGAAATCCTTTTAACATAGGCAGCAATTGCAAGACCATTTTGTCACCTTCAGGGACTTTGCAATTCAGATGATTAAAACTTTATAATAAACACCACAGAAGAGATAAATGCCTTGCCCAGATCTAACCTTTACTACACCAATTCAGTAGCAGCTGTCCTCTGATAAATGTCACGAGGTATATATTTGTTCAGTATCCATAAAGCAAAATAAAACTCATAAAGCATAAAGCAAAATAAAACTGATCTCAAGCTCCTATGCCAGGAGACCACACAGGAATACTCTGCAGGTCACCAGGAATAAAGCCAGTCCAGACATCAAATAGACACAAAATATTTCTAAAAAATGTTTCCAGATTTAATAAGTGCCCATTTTGTTGCTGAGTGGAAAGGAAATTTTCTCCTATTTAATCATGTCCAGCAGAGTCCAAAAGCCCGTGGCTGGCATGAGTTTGCTTCTTCAGTTCTTAACAACCCTTTTTGCTGCTAACCCCATACTTGGTACCAATGTGATCATTCTGAGTAACAGCTTTACAGGAGGACAATATTTGACAGATGTTATAATTTTTTATTATTATTGATCTCCAATTAGTTACTATCTGACCATAGATGTAAAAAATCCCTCAGAAACTTTTTCTGGGATTAAACTTGTCACTGTCCAGTCATTCAGTGACATGTCCCAGTGTAGCAAGTAATTTTCTCAAGCAGAATAAACTTCAAAGCAGCAAGAAAAAGAACCAGAAGGATATAATTCTTCTGGCCAGCAATGCAAGCTGGAGCAACAGAGATTTATTAAGGAACTCTTATCTTTTTCTCACTTGTGGGTCACTTTTCAGAGCTTAGGGGAAGAATTAGAAAGCAGTATGGCTTCTGTATTTCATGTCTGCTACAAACACTGTCAGGAGAACCCACATTTTAAAACCACACTCTTTTGACACATGTAAATCTCCTCTCAGGTTGACACTAATCTCAGCTCCACTCCATATTTTACAGAGCCAGAGCCCCAACTGATTATTCACATGATGGCATTTTAATAGAACAAATGATTCTGTGGATGCACATTATCACAACAGGGACAAATTAATGTATTGCTAAAGCCTTTTGTGTAACTGATACAAAGTAACCCACTTCATTAGCAATCTTTTTATATGTCTGTTTACTGAATGAAAAAAAAACAACACAAAGAATCTCATGGTAGGAGCCAAAAACTAAGAGTCTTACAGTAAAAGAACTTGTTTTGAAATGAGAAACAGATGTGCAGCCTTGGTGTTATATTCTTTTTAATAGAATTCTTCACAAAGAAGCCTCAATTGCTGGGTAGAAAGACATTCTGAAAGAGAATCTGACTCCTGGATTGTTTTATAGCATGAAGTTAATATATGGTGAAGTAAGAATACAAAAAAAAACTCCTAATCCCAACAACCTAGCCACTGATGTGAAACTGGCTCACATTTTATGCCTAATTCCTATCACACAACTTTTCAACTTTTTACCAGTATTTACATTTGTCTTGGCTTTTTTTGTTTTCTAAGTAGCTAGCAGCTGCAGTGCTTGAAACACTTCTGTTTTCTTTCCAGGAACAATAAAATAAGAACTTAATACTACCAGATTCATTGTTTACACTAAGATATCTGGGTAGCCTACCTCCAAAACAATGTGGGTGCTGTATTTCACACTCTTCTGGCTCTAAACTCCTTCCACTCAACAAAGACAGCACACACTTCCCCTCAAAGAGGACAGATCCTGCACTAAACATTTCAGAGTCAGAAAAATCACAGAATTCAGTGTTCTATTTAGAAAATTTACATGCCTAGCTGTATTTTTGCACACTGCTAACTATCCAGTCATCACAAGCAAAGCAGAATGAATAGAAAACTACTATGAGTAGTTTTCTACTGGCATGCTGAAAAGAGACATTTCCGTTTCAACAGTTGCTTGGAAAATAAGGAAGACGTGGAAAACCATGCCAGTTAAACCCTTCAAAGCTCATTGTATCTGCTATTAAAACAGGAAGTTTAGTGAAAGACTACAATGCTGTGGAGAACCCTCCTAAGTGGGAAGAGAATAAGATGAAGCACATGAGCTATTGGGATCCTGGGTGTAGGCAGCAGCACAGGCAGCACTGCTACCATTCAAAATCTGATCAGGAGACCCGTAAATCTGGTTTCCTTAGGAAAATCCTCAGCTCCTAGACTCCTGTTCTTTCATGAAGTTCTCAGGTTTTATTGCCACTTGGTCCAAAAAACTTGCAGAGAAAGCTAAGAAACCTAACAAGGTGATCCTGTAATTCATCTATGAAAAAGAATACAACAGAAATGAACTTTTCTAAAGATTGTGTAACGATTTTCCAGGGGCTCAGACAAGACTGGAACAGAGAAGTCTGGCAATGACACATGAGCACAAAGATGATTCTTAAGACACTTCATCTTTTGATAATACTTAATATGTCTATAAGTGGTCACACACACTCGATTAAGTTTTAAGAATAAGACCACAAAAGAAGGTTCTGCAGAAGGTTATATTCCAGGTACAAGCTGAAGAAGGCTGCTCTGAAAATACTGCAAGGTTAGAAACCACCAGGCAAAAGTGGCATATATTTTGGGTCATGTCCAAATAATTAAAACACCCTCTGCATGCACAATTTTCTCCTCACCTTCCCAAAATCAGTATTAAAAATGAAAGCATATCTGTATAAAACCTTGACTAATACAAGTACAATATGCTGAAAATTCATTTAAGAAAGAGACTGCTGTTTAATTTGAAGTAGGAATATGCTTTATTTATATAAATGTGGTTTTGTCTGTTGCTGTTACCTACACTGATTTTGAATTGCAAAGGACAGAAAACTGGAGTATAACTTATTGAAGAATAAGCCCTGAAAGGTCTCAAAAGATTTACTTTGTTTTAGCTTAGGACTTTTCAGTTTCATTTTTTCAATACTGAAAAGGAGAAAAGTGGAGTCCTTAGAAATTTCAGAGCTGTCAGTTTAAGCATGGTCTTGTCAACAGAAGTTCTCTGAAAATAAACTGGATGTGTTTTATATACATGTAACCATTTTTTCCTGATACTAATTGATGGACTAATAATACAGACAAAACTGAGATTTTTATTTTAGCTACTCTTCTCTTTCTAAAATATCTCACAAATTATTTTAAACATAATGGAATCTTCAGATTAAAATCAATATAAGGATGTTCTACTGGACAGTGTACAAGTTTAAGGCATTACCTATCTGAGAGCATCAGTAAATAAAAGTGAAGAGAAAGAAAGAGGTAAAGAGAGAGGGAGAGTAGAAGATAAACATCCTCATTTTAGAGACTGAGAACAGAGGAACAGAAGAGTTTTCAAGTAGACAGAATCATTAGATCATCTGTCGTGACCTCTTTTAATACATGGATATATCCTTCAGCCACCTAACAGCCATCTCTTGCCTGCTCCACGTTTTACACTTGGCAGATATTTACAACTTTATTTATCCCCATTCTGCTTCCTGTCCAGAATTTATGCTGATTAGCTCATCAGCAATTACAACACTTTTGGCTCCAGTTCACACTGGCATTAGTCACTATCTATTGCACAGCCACTGCAGAAACCCCAGTCACAATACTACAATAGTTTAAAATTGGAAGGTATTAAAAAAATACCTGGGAAAAGAGGTAGTACCCATCCCTTTAATCTCATGAGATTAAAAATATAGCTGAAATACAAGTAATACACTGCACTAAATAAGTCAACATATTGAACATTATTAATAGCCACTAATATTAAAGAAGAGTTTATGTTCCAGCCAGGAACATGGGAGGAGTTCTTTTGTTTGTTTTTTTGTTTTGTTGGGTTTTCTTTAAACTTGAAGGGATTCCTAAGCTTACAAGTATAAAATCTAGGCATAAATGGTAGACATGAAGCATTAATATTTTCTTTGACAAACATGCATTGACTCCTTGGAATACCTGAACAACAAGTAAAGGATTAGAAGGCATTAGGGTGAAAGTAAGCAAAAACCTTACGGAAGTAAAAAGAACAATTACAAGTTACTCATATCCAGCAAAATTAACAACTGACCTTTTAAGATTCAGACAGAAACCTACAGAATGCGGGTTGAACTGTTTCTACATTTAGTAATGGCAGGATGAGCAGCATCATCACATCACCACGACATGCTGCATGTTCCCAGTTTTTATTCAGTTCTGTATTCTCTGTTTTTGTAATTCCTATCTGAGAGCCCCTCAGCAAGTACATACTTCAAGTATTTTAATTAAATTCTTACTGATACAAAAGGAATTCTGTAACAGCTTCCCAGAAAGAGTTGACAAGACAGCATTAAGCTACTATTAGAATAACTAATTAAAAACAGTATTCCAAACACAGATACCAGACGGGTCAGTACCAGATAACTGGCAATGCAGTCTCTCTTTCCTACTGACTGGTAGTCCTTTACTTTGTAGTAATTCTAGTTACAACGTAACAGAACTCAGGAAACATGAAACACTGAAAAAACAACAAAAACATTCCAAGACCCATAAAATTTAAACGCAACAGAAATACAACCTTTCAGAAATATGAATCAATGCTTTTTTAAAAATTTCAGGTTTCTTCCCCTTAAAAATGGTACTTCAAGGTTAAACTTAAAAAAGGGAAAATATTCATGGTGTAGAAACTGAGTGTAGTACTTTCACTTGAAGACTTCACTTAATTATGTGGGGTTTTTTAGTCCAGTAACACAGATTTCTACTTAATATGGACTTCAAAAACCATTCTCTCCCACTTACAACTGCCTACAATCATATTCTACATCCATTTAAGATCACTGAACAACTACTGGAATATATTTTTCCTTCTGTTACTGCTATTTAACTTGGAGACCAGCAAACTAGTGAACACCACAGAGCAGCCAGTCACACCAGCTGCTTCTTGGACCAAATTCTGGGATTCTCTGCACCACAGCTTTGATTCTACTATCTAACATGGTAAGCTGCCACATCAGCATAAACTGACATGCTAGTTCACTTCAACATCCGGAAACACTTAACAAATTCACCAAATAAAAGAAACACAGACTAACGATATTGTTTGTTTTCTTCTCTGAAGGGCAAAAGTGTGTTACTTATTACTAAAAAGCTATTCTTAATCTAGAAACTTTACTATTCTGAAACCAAAAGTAGTAACAACAGAATTACTGATTTTTCTGGAGCGAAAGGAGGAGAGAATAAAACAAGTTTCAGAGATTTCAATGTTCTTTGTTCCTTTTTTTCACCTCTCCTCTCTCCCTCTCAAGAAACCTTCTTAATAATTTAATTGATAGAGTTCCAGACTTCTATTGCTAAGAACACAATACTGAAGAATGGCTCCTGAACAAACTTTGCAGTAAAACTTAGCTATCTACTCCACTGTGTCACGAAGACAAAACCCCCAACCCTAGCGATCTGGGGAGGAATGTTGTTTTACTTTGTTACTTGAACCATTTTCTATGCCAAGTTGTATTTAAACTCCCTAGGATATCTAATGGTTGCATCTGTTATCCAGTAAGAAACTATCTTACAGACAGACAAATGGGTTGGCTAAAGATAATTATCTTAGGATGAGGTAGTGGGCAAGAAAAACTGGTTTTGCTCATTAAAACATGAAAGATGCAAACCTGCAGTTTTCAACATTTAAATACAGTTGCAAATACTGACACTCAAACACTTTGACACTGGCATACAGCTTCTAGCTTCTGAGAGGCTAACGTTCACTTATTCTAGAAGCAGAAGCTTTGAAAATGCATCTTCCTCTCAGAGCCCTGGATGCAAAACAATTCCTCTCCCATGTGAAAATATTCAATGGGTTGTTCAGTCACACAAGAAACAAATAAATCTTTAACTTTTTATAAACTAGGTCAATTCTTAATACTGATAAATACACTAACAGTGTAAACTAACAATGTCTTATCCATATGTGTGGAGAAGCACACTACTTTCTTCTCTTTAAGAGAAGTAGTAAGTAATAAAGGCAGTAAATCAGCCCCTGTTGTAACTCCAGCTAAATTATGACAGAGAATAAAAGAGAGTAGTCGAAAAGAAAAAGGTATCCCGAGTTGTTTTATACATGCTACATTTATCTTAGTTGAAAAAAACATAACAAAGCAATAAATTTATTAAGAAGCTATTTCTGAAATAAGATGGAAGTTAAAATGAAACATAATAGAATGGCTAAAAGCAACTGTTCATTAAAGATTTCTAGCACCATCGTGTCTGGTGGAGGGGAAAAGAGGACTTTTTTTTTAAGCCTCTCTTCTGTTGACTTTGGGAGCTGTTTGGTGTCAACAATTTATGTTACCTATGAAATGTCAATAAACCTTCATCGCACAACTGAATAACTGATGTGACACATTCATCACACAGAATCACTTAGGTTGAAAAAGACCTTGAAGATCATTGGGTCCAACCATTAGCTCTACTCTCCCAAGCCCAGCACTCAGCCATATCCCCAAGCACCACATCGAGACGACATTTAAATACCTCCCGGGATGGTGACTCAACCACCTCCCTGGGCAGCCTGTTCCAGTGTCTGACAACCCTTCCAGTGAAAATGTTCTTCCTCATGTCTAGTCTCAACCTCCCCTGGCTCAGCTTGAGGTCATTTCCTCTTGTTCTATCAGCAGTTACTTGTGAGAAGAGAACGGCCCCTACGTCTTTACAACATCCTTCCAGGCAGTTGCAGAGAGTGATTGAGGTCTCCCCTCAGCCTCCTTTTCTTCAGACTGAGCAGCCCCAGTTCCCTCAGCCCCTTCTCATAAGACTTGTTCTCAAGGCCCTTCACCAGCTTCATTGCCCTTCTTTGGACACACTCCAGCACCTTGATGTCTTTCTTGTACTGAGGTGCCCAAAAGAAGTAATTTCTAACTCTTACCATCTCGACAAAACAGGGCCAACACATGGGAGTGTCAACCTGCTTTCTGAATTTGGGTAAACGATATAAGATTGAACATAAACATGTTCTCTCTTTTCCAAGGTTCCTTCTGTTTACAGCCTTTATTGTGGTGCTGTTATGTGTAAGACACTTTATTTGGTACTACTGCCTCCACATAGGATTAGTTATGAAGTTTCCAGTCATCATGATGGACTAAGCAAGGAGTAACAAGACACAACTTCACTGAGTTACATGTACTTCATTAACATCATGGTTGGTTTTTTTCAGATACAGGACAAAGATAATGAGCTGTCTCCCACCTTACTAGATTTCAGTGTTGTTGTTATTTTAAGTTCCATTTTCCAGTTATCATCCATCCTTTCTTTGCAGACACTGCTCCACCTTCCCCAATGTGCAAAACTGAATACACCACAGATTCCACACCCTTTTATCCACAAAACAGGATAGTGCTCCAAGTTAACATTCCTTTTAAGATTTCTGAGGCTTCTGGTCACATTTGTCCTCTGAGAGAACAAAAACCCCATCATAATGGTCACATTACCTTGGTAATAATTTCTTAGTGTGTGATGTAGCATTCTTACTACATATCACAGCTCCCTTCTGCTAGTGTCCTTTTACTTGGGATAATCTACTTTTCATTTTGTTGACTTACAATAAAAATTCAGTTGTTTTTTTTTTAAATAGTAAGACCAGGCACTATTTTTAAGAATGTACATCTTTTAGGCAGTAATAAAACCATCCTCTGTGACTAATTTTGAAAATATGTGTAATTTAAATTCTCTCACTGAAGTTACAATTGATATCCAGAGAGCTAAAGACTGCCTTGAGGTTTCAGAAGTCATGGGCAAGATAATCCTCCCTTGTGCTCCCTCCAGGTAAAATGACATTTTTTCAAAGAGGAAAATAATTTATCTAAGTCACTTTTTGTAACACAATTTTCCAAATCACCGTAAGTGTAAGAAAAGTATTACATTTAACTCAGAATGCTGAAAATACATCTTGGTATATTAATGATGGATTCTTTAAGGCTGAATGAAATCTATCCAATACTAATCCAGAAGCTGCACTGTACATAGAAGTGTCAAATGTTAGCAGATGCGGGAAATGAAGTTGTAAATGGACTCACACAGACAATGTTTCAGCACAGCAACAGAAACAACTCTTTTAAAACATTCTTTCAAATTTTTGCAGTGTTCATTCCTGAAGTACGAGCATTTCTCCCCAGTTCCTCCATTATTGCTGCAAGCTACACAAGTTAGCTTTTTTTAGTACAGCAAAAGCCAAGACTTTTTTTCCCCCCCATGACTTATGCACCTCTAATATCAACACAATACTTGAATTGAGAAATGTATATAAAAAGACTCAAAACTATTTCACTGACAGATCTTGCAACATGCTGTCACTGGGAGAAGGCAAATATGAAAGACTTTTCTCAGTGCAACTCAAACAAATGTGACGGGTCTTGCTGGAATCAAAATAAAAATTACCTCAACTGAAAAAAATCACTAAGTTACAGAACAGTACAGGTTAGTGTCATAACTGATCAGAACCATTTAAAGTAAAAAGCAGTTAGCAGATGAGAACAATAAAAGCATTATTGTGTCTACATGATGATAGATTTCAAGACTGAAACACTCATAAATAACTTACGCAACACAGGCACTTAGTGAATGTCACAGCAAAAGCGTTTAACATATTCCTGGGATGTTAAAAAGGAAAAACATCTGCAAGGGTAGAGAAATATCTTGACTGAAAACAGAAATTGCAACCAAGTGCCTAAAATACCATTTCATGCCCGATCCTGGTGTCTATCCCTTCATGAAACGCAATGAAATTGAAAAACACATAAAGGTTAGTTAATAAAATGACCCAGTGGTTAAAAAATTACAAGGTTAAGCTGCTCAGTTTTTCAGAATAATGCATAGAAAGTTGAGAAAGGACTTGAAAATTAGTAGATAAAGTTACATGGCTTTTATTTCTTTTAATTCTGCGGTGCAGACAATTATATATCAGAATAATTTTGTAGGGAAAGGAACAAAATATCTTTAAGGAAAATAAGCTGGCTTTCTAGAACATGGATGATACATGTGAACTCTGGAGGAAATAATCTGTGAGCTATATATAAGACATAGAGGGTATCTGTATGTCCAAGTTGGTTAGCAACAATAATATTTTCTAACACTAAATTCTGAATCTCTGAGGTCTCCTGGTTCATTCCATGACAAACAAGGAGATGAGCAATCACAGGAAAAGTTCATTACCTTCCTTAAAACATAAACACTGGCATTAAGAAATATATGTATTTTAACATTCATATTTCAACGCTTTAGCCAGTGGCCTGCAAGGATCAGGTAGTACAGGATCAGCACTACTCTACTTTTCTACAGGATTTTAATGTCTCTCACCATAATATTATGAGCAAGTATCTCCACCATTTTGCTCCCAACAGAGTAAACAGGCAGCTTAATTAGCACGTGCTCATGCAGAGCTAGAATAAGACAGAGGGGGAAATCATACAGGGAAAATTTGGCCCAGAATAAAAATAGACTGGTTTCCTGCTGCGACCATCCCAAAATTCCTGAACAATTGCCTGTGGGAAGCCTCCCTGGCATGCAGCCTGTTCAGGACAATTCTGGGTAAGGAATATAGCTGGCTGCTTGGACGTCTGGGCTCTTCGGTTTCAAAAACAGAGAAATGAAGTCATGACTGGAGTCAAAATGAAATGAAATCTAATCTCTAAACATGCAGATCATTAGCAGCTTCTCCTAAGTCATCCAGCTGTACTGGATGGTTCAAGAATGTACTGGAAATTTCTTTTTAAATTCCTAATTCATTAGTTTTATGTTTTAAGAATGACAGAGTGACACAAGCTGAAGAAAGAGAATGCACAAAAAAGAAAGAAGAAAATTAAGGTACCAACAAATTCCATTCCATCAGAAAAAACACTTCTCTCCTGCTCTAAGTTTGAATCTATAGTAAATCTGACAGAGATCAGGATGAAATTATGCTAAATCACTGCATTAAAAAAAATCCAAAACCAACACACAGACGACAATTAAACTGCAATTGGATTTGTCATTTCAAAGGATTAGCATCAGATTTCCAGATAATACAGGGTGACATGTTCTTAAGCTAATAAACAGAAAGTTAGCAAAGTAAACAGACGCTGTGCTTCTACTGTAAGGAAATCCATGCGCCAATGAAGCAACCTTTTCAGTACAGAAGTAATTTAATACCCAAACCACATGAAAAGTGATCTCTCTGGGAATAGCACAGCTGCTAAAATCCAAGTCAGTTTTTATTAAATCATCAAGTCTGTTTATGTAAAACAGGGCTTTCTTAAAATGAACTCCGAGAGGAAATTATTTGCTAACAAAAAATTGATAACTGCATTAATTTTATGTACATGTATGTATGTTTTTATTTTTTTAATATATCGATACGTCCTGCATTCTAGCAGTTTAACTTCTCAGGCTTCACCATCAAAGTTTTTCCTTTTTTTTTTTCCTTACATATAAGTAGTTTTTTGAACTAAATTACTTTAGGTAACACGTATAGAATTTCTGCAAGCCACACTTCTGGAAAAGATGAGAAAATAATCACTTTTAGCAACTGCTGAGCTTCCAGCTATTCAAGAGCATAGAAAAGTGTTTCTAAAAATAACAGCAGTTTTGAGTTTAGTGCTTCAACTTTTGAGGACAAAATGGACATTAATAGTCCTTCAGAGCTTGTCAAAGCTCTAAAGCTCTCTCTAGCCTAGAGAAATAAGGAACACTGCGGAAGAAGAAATTGTGCAAGTCCTCAAAAAAATGATAGTGCCTCAAAAGCTTTTGATGGCTGTTTGAAAGAAGGACAAGAGCAGCGAAAAGAGCGGAAAGAACTTCCTGCAGCAAGTCTCTAGGTACATAAAAGTGAACTAAATTCATGGCACTCCCAAGCAGGCCAAATCATGAGTCAAAACCTCTGAATCTTCATATTGAGATATCCCAGTCAAAACTTCTTGAACTTGCATTACAAGGCCACAGAAAACTTGCCAGAAAAAACTTTTCAAGGCCACAGCAGAGGAAAACAATCCAAGACTGCAGAGGAGGCCTCACACAGACACATCAGTGGGCTGCCCTAGTGTTCTGGCAAGACAGAGCTCAGATCCAAGCAACAGCTGTGAATCCATTAGGTGACTCAGGACTGTCAGCACTAACATCCAAATCAAACAGCCTTTTCAATAAAGAAATGTTACAGAAGGCATTTTTTTTCTCAAGTGTTCTTTATATTTTTGGTTTTTATCATAAGACAGAAATTTAGACAACTTTGCATATTTTATAACAACACTAAGTTCAATAAAGCTAAAAAGATATTTATTTAACAAACATCAGAAATAATTTCTTAAGCAACTACAAACAGCTTTATTTCTCAGCTTTATTTCTCTCTACAAAGCTAAAAGATATTGACAGAATTTAAACTGTGACAATGTGATAAACTCTTCAGAAATGTGTTGGCCCTCATCTCTGCTTGGTTTCTTTAGCTAAGACTAGAATCTTTACATGGAGAGAGCATGCTAATAGGTGATGCCAAACAAAGTTGGAAAAGAGCTAAAGAAGAAGGTTATGAGGGCAAAGGAACCTTACCTGAAGTGAGAACAGATTCCAAGCCCTAAACAAGTAAGAGAAAATACCAAATACAAAGCAGTCCTCAGGACCCCCAGACTGACCCAGAGCAAGAACATTCTGTACATACAAATGAAGTACAGACAAAGCCATACTTACTTTGGTTGAACAGGCTGTGCACTTATCAAATGCCAGGCTGACTGGGAGAACGTTATCAAATCTTGATAAAAATCCACGGATCTGGAATATGAAAAAATTTACAATACTATTTGATAATTACAAAGAATATTCCCCATGAACTGGACACATACTGGACCCATTCAATAAAATGATATAGAACAGATGTCACTAAGCTAATACTGTTCTAACACAGTGACCCCTTGTAACACCTGTACTAAATTTATGCTCAACATATATTACTGTTTTTCTCTATACAAAAATGGCACAACTATCTAAATGCAACACCATTTACACATAAGTAGAGAGACAGCACCACCTGGAGCTTGATTTTTCTGATTGCAAAGTTTGAGCAAAAATAAAAGGTCATTGTTACCAGTTAAACACTTTTTTCTCCCATCTCTCTAACACATAATCTGAAAACTTAGCTGTCATGCATTCCTAAACTATACTGCTAATTCAATAGTATCGATTTTTAAATTCCAAACCATTTTTTTCTGGTAACAAACACTGAAAACACATGGGAGCAGGGTTTGGTCACTTAGACTGAGTACTGATCTTCATCTTTATTCTGTGCTTGCACAGGTCTACTACAATGAAGCGATGTCACTAAGAACAGAACTGAAATAGCTCTGCAATACAAATAATAATGCCTTAATGCCTTAATATTGACATCTATTGTGGCAAATACTTCCAATATGAACTCCACACATTTACTGCAGTTGAAAAGTCACAAACTACAGAAGCCAATAGCTTATCCTTTAAAGGATAAACCCTATCCCTAACCAAACCCTAACACTAACTCTGACTTCACAGAGGCCATAATTCCCCCTACTGTGATGTCATGGCCACACATTTAATACAATGTCATATGGCCTCCAGACTGTGACATCTTGAGCAGCAGAATCAAGACTGCTGTTTTGCATCATAAATACATTAATATTTTGGAGAACTGCTATAATAATTGTGAGTTGGCTGGATTTAAAAAAAAACAAAACAACACAACAATTTCAAACTCAGAAGAGATTTTAAAAGTGAACAAAAGTAACTCTGAGATGCTCATATTGTCAGCTCTGATGTGGAATAGAGAAGTCAGAGGTTGCCTTATTCCCCTACTGTCTGCTCCAAATAAATTCCTGCTAAGCAGGTAGCAGGAATTGTGTGTCCACAAATAGGACACACACAGTGCCAAGAATACAATTACCTTAGCCTGTGTGATGGATAATTTTTTTTTCTGCTGTTTTTGTTTGCTTGTTTAAACAGAGAGTAGGTTCCTTTGGAGAATAGAATCAGCACAGAATATGTGTCTGTCAGGGAGGTGAAGTCTGCAGTGCTTGCCTTGTCTCAGTTCCCAGCTTATAAACAAAAGCATTTACTCACAAAATATTTACCTGATGAGGAACCAGTCCAAGAGAAGTAGGTGGTTCATTCATCCTATCATCACTACTGCTGGCCACAGCATAACCACTGCCAAAAATCCAAGAAGGAAAATTGGAATAGGACAACATAGTAAATAGTCAACATTTCCAGTAAACTTCAAGACATTTTGTTACAGCTTACATTTTAGAATCTGGAAAGGAAACTATCTGGAAAGTCTGTTTCATAGTGACTAACATTCAGCATGGGAATACAAAACCCCCTTTTTCAAAATCTGTCTTAGATTTTGTGTGGTAATACACTCATGTTCAACTTCTAACTCACTTTTTCATTCACAGATTTTTAAAGACAAAAAACAAGCCTAAATTTCAGGTTACAGAATTTCAGAGTAATTTCTGTGCCTAATCCACTTGATTTTGATTAAGATTTTGCAACATTTGACTTACCTTGAAGGCCTTCACGTGCTAAATGTAGTTCTGATAACTCCTCATTACACTCAAACACTGATCTGATTAAAGGACTGCCAAGATCCACTAACAGGAACACTTGCTTCTTTTGAAATATTCTCAGTACTTTTCTACTTTTAAAGTCAGAAAGAGAGAAACCTCCCACCTTCCAAGATAAAAACTTAAGATGTTGTTAATCAGTTCTCTCTTAAACACTGTTAAATTACAGTAGTATCGTAGATATGACTTATACATTATATTAATTCACAGGCAACATTACATCTTATAAAACTGTCCCTCTTCGTGTGTACTTTCTCCTCCTTCTCCCAGAAATTCTATTAAATACATCTTATTTCTCAAAGACCTTTTGAACACCAATCCTTGTCTCAGAAATTACTCACCCTTCTGGATGCTGTAAAACAGAAACCATTAATTCCACTGCAAGAGCTCCAGCTACCATGGCTAATCCAGGTCGACTGACCGTGCACTGCTGATCCAATGTCCGATCCCTGGTGGACTACAAAGACAAACAATTCCAAAAGAAAGGAAAAGGTAACTCAAAAGTAACTAGGTGTCCTACTACACAAAACATCTTTGGTTCTGTGCAATTAGTTTTTTTGATCTTCCAAATAAAATATGAGCTATTTCTTGATCATGTGAACATGAACATAAAACAAGCTTCTTTATGAAATACAATTTAAAGGAAATAAAAATTCAAGTCACAACAAAAGAGATACAGAATCATCCCTTGCATAAGGTTCTACTCACATCCCCTGGTGCCACAACATCGTTGCAGAAGTAGCAGCCCAGTTTATAGCCAGGGATATTTGAAAAAAGTGATGATCCCAAAAGATCAGAAGAACCAGAGGCATTGCTGAGACATGAGTCACCCGATTCTTGCTGTTTTGGTTTCTTTAGTCCGTGTCTCATAACAACAAATGTGTCAAATCCCAAGGCAGCATTGATGACCAACTGCGAAAAATACAGAGAGGACAACAGATTTTAAGTGAGCCAAAAGGGGAGGGGGACAAAAGGCCTCAAGGTTTTATTTGCTGTAGATTTAAGGAAAAAAACAACCAAACACCTACATGCTGCAGATGGACAGACAACCTATTAACCGCATATCTATCACCCTAGCCATAAACAACAGATTTTCTGACAGGTGCAACATTCCAGCTTGTGAAGCATTTAGAAAAACCAAAACCAAACCCAAAGTCTGCCTCAGAAATCCCCAAACCATTACCTTTTTTGCTGTCTTTCAGGGAAATTTGATACAAATTAATTACTCCCTCTGTTACACAAACCTACATACACTTGCTGAGAAAAGAAAAAAAGGAATTCCACAAATATCTTGTGCATCTGAAGCCAGGTTCACATCAACTAACATTCAGTGTCTCACGAGTTACTGAAACTGCTACGCACTGTTATGAATTAACACCCATATATCCAAATTTGGACCAATATTCATATAATTGTTAGTAGCATTGTTGGAAAAACTTCTTCTGGTTCCAGCTCAGAATTTATTTTCAAATTTTCTGCATATTCTATGTAGTCATATTCTCTCACTGCTAAAATGCCTCAATTGCCATTTAAGTACAACAGTGGCTATCAATAGCAAGTTTTCATGTTGTTTGAAATCTTATATGAAACTCTTTTCAGTTCACTGTGATTTGACACACAGTTAATTGAACATTCCTATGTGACAAAGCAATGAAGCACAACTCTATTAAGCCAAAAATTTCTGCTCAGTGATGAAAGCAATTTATGATTACTTATGGTCTTCATATGCATGTGTTTAGTCACAGGGGGAGCACAAGCAGCTGTGTTTCACAATGAAACTGTCATCATTTTCCCCATTCTCTTCAGGTTGTGACAACTGCTTAGAGCAAACTGAAGCTATAGATGTTATGACCAAAATACCATAAACCCAATATGCCAACTACCAGATTAGAGGCAATGAGTTAAATCTAGCGAAAAGCAAAACCAATCATACAATAATGACTGTAGCCAGTAAAATATAAAGGAAGATACTATACTGCTTCATATGCAGATATTTTAGATAGAAATTACAGTACAACAGTTTGTTTAAATTCTTATAGCGAGGAGCTATTAAAAGAGGGACTTCGAGGGAAGCTGTCAAGAATTAGCCATCTTAACTAGTAAGCTTGTGAGTTTCATCATCATTCTTGGTATTTCAAATGATGTCTGGATATCCCCTTTTTTTGCAGTTTATTCTTTCCTCAGTCCTGAAGCAGAATCTTGCTGTTGAGCCTGTGGTAGCACAGCCAGTCTGACAGCAAACAATTAAAAGACTTCATCTTCTCACTACATCTTCCTGTAAAACCTGAAGGTAGCATTCCACTTGCAAAACGTGAATAACATGGCACAGCTGGTATTAGCAGAAATTAACAATATGGCTAAACACTTCCCACTGCAGTAAGCTGTTTCTTTCTTCAGTTTAGTGTCCAGCAACTACCTGAATCTAACCGATTAACCATCAAACAAACAAAAAAAATCTGTTTTGGATAAAAAGACTACGGAAGAGAGTATGTTTTGGCACGTGTTTCAAAAAAAAAAAAAAAGATAGAATTTTACAAGTTCCAGTGCTCAGTAGAAATAAGGATTTAATGTCTGACACAAGGATTTAAGTTGAGTTGTGTTTCTCTAAAATACTTATTGTGGGAGGAAGACTTCAGGAAGACCTGGACAGGCTGGAGAGTTGGGCAGGGAGAAACCTGATGAAATTCAACAAGGGCAAGTGTAGAGTCTTGCATTTGGGGAAGAACAACCCCATGTACTAGTATAGGTTGGGGGCTGAGCTGCTGGAGAGCAGGGTAGGAGAAAGGGACTGGGGGGTCCTGGTGGACAGGAGGATGACCATGAGCCAGCAATGTGCCCTTGTGGCCAAGAAGGCCAATGGCCTCCTCAGGTGTATTAGAAAGGGGGTGGTTAGTAGGTCAAGAGAGGTTCTCCTCCCCCTCTATTCTGCCTTGGTGAGGCTGCATCTGGAATATTGGGTCCAGGTCTAGGCCCCTCAGTTCAAGGACAGGGAACTGCTTGATAGAGTCCAGTGCAGAGCCACAAAGATGATGAAGGGAGTGGAACATCTCCCTGACAAGGAAAGGCTGAGGGAGTTTGGTCTCTTTGGCTTAGAGAAGAAGAGGCTGAGAGGCAACCCCATTAACATTTGTAAATATGTTAAGGGCAAGTGTCAGGACAATGGAGCCAGGCTCTTCTCAGTGATGTCCAGTGATAGGACAAGGGGCAATGGGTGCAAACTGGAGCACGGGACGTTCCATGTAAACATCAGAAAAAGCTTTTTCACTGTGAGAGTGACAGAGCCCTGGAACAGGCTGCCCAGAGAGGTTGTGGAGTCTCCTTTGCTGGAGACATTCAAAACCCACCTGGACACGTTCCTGTGGGATGTGCTCTGGGTGACCCTGCCTGGCAGGAGGGTTGGACTAGATGATCTTTCCTGGTCCCTTCCAACCCCTAAGATTCTGTGATTCTGTGAAAATCAAAGAACATCAAAGCAACTGAATGATCATGTGAGGAAACCAACTCTTATTTCTACCCCTTATGAACAGTTTCTCACTAGCTGCGTTCTTCATTTTCTGTGGCTGTTTTGAGACCTTGGGGTTCACAATGCAGCAGTACTTCAGATTTGCAGTTGTCATACAAATGCACATTATTGAAGTAGAGTCCTTACTAAATGTTTATCAACATGAAGAATATTGAAAAGCAGCTATTGAGCATTTCAGTTTGGATGCCTTGAGATTTCAGTGCTGTCCTCATTCAGTGACAGAGAATTCTACCTCCCCACAAAATGATTTTATGAAAATCCAGTAACTGTGATGCAGTCAGACACACTATGCCACTGAGGATTAGAAAACTGTCACAAAGAAACTACAAAAATTGCCTCAAAGTAGAAATTTGAACACTTCAAGGCAAATATAGTGGGGAACTGCTAGCTAAGTGTGTGTGAAATTCTGGAGATGATTAAAACAACCCTATCCTGCCTGAACCAGGCAGGGGGGCTGCATATAAAACTGCACATACTGCTTTATAGCTACGAAACATGGTACATACAAAACAGGAGGCTGCTGCTTTCCAGTTTAAGTACTTGACTTTGCAAACTTACTCTTTTTATGTCATTTCTGTGCTGTTCTTAAACAGAAAAATAAAAAGACGGCTGAAAGACTAGAAGTTCAAAATGTAGAAAAGACAGCAGGATTAAGGAGGAACTGATTAAGTTACCCAGTTGCACACTCAGTTACATCTGAAGTTCATACTGATTCTTTTAATTGGCAGTGTAGTTCACTGGCAAAAGGGAGTTCATTTGAGCTACAAAGAAATACCAGCCTATTGTTCAGTATCTGAAATCTAACAGAAAAACCCCCAACAAATGAAAGAAAATGAAAGAAAATAAAATTGGCTTAAAAAAATGAGAGAACTGTTTGATCTGGAAAAAAGCTGCTTGCAAAGCAGATGTAGAGGAAATTTTAGTTCAAATGAATATAAGCTTCGGGAGAAAGTGGATTATATTTGAAGTTTTAAAGGTAAAACTAGATACCAGAAATCTGCATTCTCTTCTTTCTACTGTCCAGTTTTTTGGAATTAAATATAAACACAAACAAAAGAAACCACAAACAACTAAAAAATATCAGGAAACTATAGAGCTGTCATAGCTGAAAAATCACAGAAGTCAGGAAATAAAAAAAAAGAATGAGTAACATTGACTCAGCTGTGTCCAATGGATGTTTTCTTTTACTCTCATGTTAAGCTCACAACTTAAATTGCCATGAACATCATTATATTTGTGCCACAAAATACACAGGATGTGCACTGTGGTTAAGCTGATACATTAAAAGCTTAATACTTATACTTTCTGATTTTGTGTTATTTCATCTGAGCAAACATGAAACTGCACAATTCATAAATTAATTAAGAAATAACAAGATGACTTGAGTCTGTTTGATTAAAGGCTTCCTTGTGACAGCATGGGAAGTAAGCGTTCAGGATAATTTACTTGGATTACTTATCAAAATTGTATTTTCAACACTCACTAACTGGGAGAAAGATACTGTTTCCAGAATCATGTGTGATTTAGATCCCATGTGTCTTTCATGGGAAACATTTGGATGCGACACTGTCTTCAAGAATAAAACTCACAAAAAAGTAAAGGCTCTGTCATCCATATCTAAACTTTGGTTAAGATTTGTAGAACAGGAAAAAATGGCTCAAAATCTTCACCTGTGTTTTGTGGCTCTCCTGGAACAAAACTGTTAAGCTTACATTTTATTTCTCGATCTAGTTCTTCTGACCAGATGTGGTACTGACCACAAAAGATGTTTTAACATACTGCAGATAGTCTCACTGACCTTATGTACAGAGTCTAATCTATAAAGCTCCAGATACATTTATTTTTTCTTAAATATGAGAACTCACAATCTTAGCTACATGTATTGCAGTCCTTTCCCTTCATTTTTCTTTGCCTGTAACACGAGGATATTACTTGTAAGCTACAGAACTAGCTGAAGCATTCAACAGTAGTTAAGTGATAGGGGCAGAGTCTGAATGCATGGGCTCAGCACAACAGTGTGTTTTCCTATAAGGCAATGAGAAAAAACCAAAGTTAACAAAAAAGTGCTTCCATACTTCTTCAGTTTAGAAGTCACTTTCTGATTTTTCACTTTTGAGATGTTTTGAAAACATGGTTTCAGACAAGTTTCCACAGTTCACATCCCCTATCAGTCAATGTAATGTCTTTAGTCCTCCTTACTATGACATTACTTCTCTTAGTATTACCAATGAAACGCACCCTTGGAGTACATATCCATAATTACTGACAAGACAAGACCCTAAACACCCTGCTCTAAGCTGGCCCTACTTTAAACAGGGAGTTGGGACCAGATCACCTCCAGAGGTCTCTTTCAGCCTATATCATTCTGTGATAAACGTTTCTACTTCTTCAACATTCTCTTTTTGTCTTACACAAAATCTCTGTGGTTACAGAAAATAAGAAAAGAAATTCTGTACAAGATGTGTCAAATCTTTCAATTTCCCATAAAGTTATTTTAGGTATACATAGCTGTTTGATACACAAGAGCTGAAATGCAGCGACAAGGATATTTGCAAGGTGTGGTACAATACCTTCCTCTTGCTGGCTGCAATGACAGCAGGAAGCCATCGACTCTCTCTGGTGTCCATTAGCAGGAAAACAACATCATGAGCATCAATTAGCTCTTCAAGTTTAGCCACATCCTTCCGAGCCTGTGCCATTGTTACTTCAGAAAAATTCACTGGGTGGCCTGGCATAGGGATGCTCATGTTGTAGCCTTCTGAACTCTAGATGGAGACAGACAGAAAGAAGCTATTGAAAAGATGATCTCTTGACTGAACAGAATCATTCTAAAGCTCAGCACAAAACTGTAGAGTACAAACTCAATTACTGTCTGGCAGAATGGCAACTTTACTCTTTACATCCCTCTGTATATCAGAGCCTGGCACTAAAGCACAGGGCTACAGTCTGGGAAGGAATGGCAGTCCCAGCTGCTCTACTCATGCAGGACAGAGCAGCTCAATGCAAAGGCACTAGTTTGGGTGATGAGAGCAAGACCAACCATGCTCAGGTGGTTCTGTGCCTGAACTAACAAGCCACACCCTCAGGTGGTCTTCTTAGGTCTGGCAAACCACCACAAGATAGCTTAACTGTTTCTAATCCCAGAAGTAACAAACATCACTACAAAAGCAAGCAGACAGATCTTACATATGGTTATGATCATGCTGTTAACCTTGGATGAAATCTTTGTCTTGTATTATCTTTGCAGCCTCTTCACACACACAATGTTAATTGGATGTAGCTTATATTTCTGATACTGAAAATACTCAAAGTGTGACAGATGTGAAGTAACCCATGTTCACAGAATGGCTTTCTTCTCTTTGCTTTCAATTCTTTACAAGAAGAGCAACAGTCTCAAATGATTTTCATGTAATTCAACCAGCCATATGTGAACTTGTTATGGAAGAAAATCACTTCTGAGACTTGTTACTCCAGTGCTTGGATGTCTGCAGGCTTGTGCTGCACCGATGCTGAGAGAGCCTGTTCTTATTGCAGAGCCACATGCCTCTTCCAGCTCCACATTTAGGCAAAGAATATTGAGCAGAAAATGCCACATAAGCATATACAATGCATATGCATTGCAAACAATTAACTCACTCATTTGGAAATACATTAACACAATCTGCCAGCCATCTGCTGGAGGAGAATAATGGATCAATCCTTCCTATATGTTACAGGAGCACAGGCCTTGCCAAAGTCCCCTCACTTGTCACTGTGCTGTTAGCAACTAACAATTTAAAAGCCAAAATTTAAAAGCTAGATGAACCAAACACAAAATGACATGGGAAGAGAAGAAAGGAACATTGGTGGAATGCATTTTTGTATAGACCTATAAATGCACAACTCCTAAATCCAGGTAAGCCAGATTACCAGAAGGGTGAAATATACATTCTATACATCATAAGTATCCCTGAAGATAAAAATAAACAGACAAATCTAGCAGTTTAGGGAAATTAATGTGTGTAACATCTGCATTAACCACACCAAAGGATGCACCTTTTATTTTTCCCCTCTTGCCTCCTCCTCAACCCAAACACCACCAAGGGGAAAAATGCAGAGTCCACAGTCATCTAATACACTGGTATCAGGGCAGCTCCACTGTGTCCCAGTGAGGACAGCCTGGGTTCTGCATCACCAGCACAGACACTGCACAGCTACTGGAGGAGATTTTACCTTCACTGTTATTATGTCCTCCAAAAAGCTGTGGCAGAAACACAAAACTTAATCCATGATGTATATGAGTAATGTATTTAAGGACAACTGATTATATCAGACAAGTATAACTGACACTGTTGGTGACTTAGGAGGTTAATTTTTGCTCACAAAACTAAAATGAACAAGTAAACAAACTAACTGAACACTAGCTGCATGGAAATATGGTAACAAGGTTTGTAAAATACTAAAGTCTTACCAGAATTCAGGAAAAACTCTCTATCCAATGACTGTAGCTGTAGGAGTTAGTGAAAGTCTAGCTCTTCATGAGCTTCAATTTTATTAGGGTAACTGTCCCTCAAAAAAAAGACACCAGTCACTAGCACAAGTGGCTGAAGTTACACTTTTTCAGCCAAATGCTGGCAAGAGCTAAACAGGTACCCTGCAATGCCACATGCATATTATTTGAAGGAGCAAATGTCCACATATCCCCAAAGACAGATCTCATTCATTCCACAGAATCCCATAATCTCAGGGAGTCTTTACATAACCAAAAGCATTTTGCTTGACTGCTCACAAAAAGCATTAGCTTTTAAGACCAGAACCTTCATACTAACAAAAGATTTTAAATGCCTCCAAACTATGAAAAAAAATATTTACTTACCATCCCATTAAGTGTTAGAATAGTGAATTTATTTTTAAAAAGGGACTGTATGTTGACATGTGAAATAATAAAAATAATACACTCTCCAACACTTTCATTGATAGCTGACACAAGCTGTGCTTAAGGCTCCAGTGCTTTTGGTTTATTTTGTTTTTTAAAGCAATCAGACATTAAAATATTGCTATTTGGGGTGCTACCATAACCCCCCTCTTCATTTTTATTCACATTTCTACTAACTTCCTGCATTTTCTGTTAAACCATGGCTCAGATCACTTAGAATATACTGTGCTCAATATAGTAAACCTGAACAGAAGTGTGCTATGGGTAGGTACAGGAAAATTAAGAAATGTGATGCTGCCATCATGAAATTTTCTACTGAAAATATCTTCACAAAGTGGTCCCCCAAGCAGTATAGTAAAAAGGATGATAAAATACTGAATATACTGGAGTTTTATGCCTGAATAATTCAGAAAATGATTGTATAAGAGAGTCAACAAAGTTAAATTCCACAGCAGCTATATGAATGACTGTGCATTACCTACTTGTAACGAAAGGCTGTGAATCCATAAATCCTGCTATTTCCAAGTCCTCCCTTCTTTTTTATTATAAAACTAAGCTACAGTTACTGATAATCTTAGAAGAGGTATGAAACAAATCAAAGCTCCATGCCAAAGCATTCCTTCTTGTTTCATTTGCAATGATGAGGTGGTTACTCTTCCAACTAGAAATAATGTAAAATTAAAAAGACAAAGAATAATTCACATAGAGCAGACAAGCATTTCAAAGTCAACCAGGAAGAACTGCATTTTGTGTGCAAAAAGGTTAGTCACATTGAAATAAAAGGAAGTAAATTAGACTGCAAGTGAATTGCACTGAAATGTAAAACCAAATTTTCAGAAATGCCTTCAGAACCAGCATTACTGCTTGGATTGCCATGGTCTTGAATGGATCTGAAAGGTTTTCCAAAGAGCAAGAGACATCTTTGGCTGCTTCTTCAGTATGATAGAAACAAGCAGGCTCAAAATCCAGGACAATTTATCTTTCTATTCCAAGACATTTGTGCTGATAAACATGGGTGCTGGTAACAAGCACCAGTGCAGTCTGCAGTAACAGATGCAGCTCTATTTTGAGAAGTCTAGCAAAATCAGCTCAGTTATAAAAATCTCCAGCTACAGTAGCTTCACTGTCCAAACTGTCCCAAAGCATCAAGACTTTACCCCGGCTAACTGAAGACTTATTTTTAGTGTACATGCTTGGTCTGCTGCTTAAACCTCAGCACTGTCACATGTTGTCAGTGTGATATTAACCGAACCAGAGTTTTTACTGTTAAGCCCTGTTAATTCTTGTTAATGTTTCTCTGCATATGAACTGAAGGTGAATCATCATAGCTCTTCTCCACAAATTCTACTGCAGAAATGAGTTTGACTGAAAAATCTTAGAAACATCCTACCATAAGGGTTTGTGTGACATTTCTCCTTGTCTGTGGAGCTGCAAAGCTATGTGGGCTTGAGTCCCAACTGAAGGCTGATCAGATGTGACCCACCCATGGCATGAGAAAACAAAGAAAATGCTTAACCCTTATGGGGAGCATGTGCTAAGAGAACAGTAGTAGATGCAGAGATTTGAAATGTATGTTAGAAGGAAAATTCTTTACATACAGTACAAGTTGCACATTGTATATGCTATTACTGAAGGGAGGAATAGTTTTTTCCTATCTATACCAAATGTCCCAACACTAACTTTGTCTATCAATTGTCTAAAGCAATGATATTGGTTCCCCCTTGTTAGGGGAAGCTTGTATTTCAAGTTTTATTTTTTATTTCCCTTTTTTTAAAGTCTCATCACAATCTCCAAATTCCATTGCACAGCCTCATCTTTTGATTTCTTGGTTATTTCTAACAACAAAAGTCCTAACAATAATTGTTGGTCTTTATCCCTACATGCAAAACTGTATGATTCAAGATTCCACAAACAGCTTTTTCCTGTCTAATTAAACTACTCATCTTTCTTAATATTCCTGTGTTCATTTTCTCAAGCTTAAAAAGCAAGAAATCATGTGACACAAATCCTAGTCAGCACCATGTTGGTTGACACACTTCACAGGTGTTTTCTTTTCTGTACTTGTTCTACTACTTAATCTCTGTAACTAAATTATTATCACCAAGTAACAATAATACCACAGTGTAGCACAGTTAGATAAAATTCTATAAACCTGCAGAGAGTCTCTTCTGATTCACTAACCAAAAGTTCTGAAAGGGAAATGTTTAGCATTTTTTCATACTGCGGATCACTGATAGTCAAGTAACTATCAGTTGAATTCCTACATAACTAACTACTGACAATAATAGGATCAACACAGATAAAAGCATATCAAAACCACAGAGCAACTCTTAGGTCAAAATAAAATTACCTAAAAAGGTTTGGAAATTATCTTCTGCAAAGCTTGTTTACAACACTGATCATGAACAACATAACTGATTTATATTCCACTGTTCATAACTTCATAATATTATGAGTAGTAACCTAATCAGTGGCCTTTTAAATACAGAACTGCATCATAAGTATACAAAACTCATTCTTATTACACTAAGTGGTTAAGATACTGTTTGCCAGCTGAGCTCTGGTAACTATAGCGACCAATTCTAAGACATCTCAACTCCCAAGCAAAAACTACAAAGAGTTGAGAAACTTCTATCACATGTCAAAACAGTACTAAAAAATGTTGTTCACAATAGAGGAAGCTAAGAGTGTGTCTTTTCTGAAATTATAGGCCATATCAATTCTTCCCCAAAATGAAGGATGAAGCCAAGAGAACTGCAAATATTTTTAAGTTTTTGGGTTTTTAATCTGCTTTTTTAAAAATAAAAAATCAAGTGTGTTTAAATGTGTATTGAATAATGTTCATATGATGCACATCCATGGAGTCAAAGAGGATAAAGGCTGTCATTGGTGGGTCTTTCATCACAAAGCTTCCAAAACAACACAAAAATTCATTCTTGTCTTTTGTTTCCGTTCAGCTACTTCATTTTGATGGTAAGTTATTACTAGCAGGCTTCCGAAAAGAGGAGTACTTTGGTCAAAGGCCAACACTGTTACTCAGGCTGCTACAAACTGCTTCCCTTTTCTGCATCTGACTCAGTTTGCTGAGTTCTTGAAGAAAACAAATGCAGACAAGAAAGTCTTCTTACTCCATAGAATGGTTTGGGTTGGAAGGGACCTTAAAGATCATCTAGTTCCACCTTCCTGCATGGGCAGGGACATCTCCCACTAGACCAGATTGCTCCAAGCCCCATCCAGCCTGGCCTTGAACATTTTCAGGGATGGGGCAGCCACAGCTTCCCTGGGCAACCTGGACCAGTGTATTATCCTTCTATACAAAGCAAGTTTCTAATCAATACTTGCTGCTGTTATTCTGGGCAGAATCAACAGAAAAAACAACTTTCAGTTTTACAAGTAAAAATGTTTCTTTTACTTGTATTACATTATTGATCATTTGTAGCACAAAATCTTGAGAATATTAGGTCATTTCATACATTTATTACTGCCTTCAACACCTTCTGCTGCCATAACAGAGCACCAATATGTCCAAACTCAGATTAAAAGCAGAGTGGGAAAGTAGTCTTGAAAGCAGCCATTGCTGAATGTTCCTTAAGAGCTTATTAGACAGGAAAAAAATGTGACTTCACCATCAATGAGCTACAAGATGATTCAGATGTTCTTTAACATTTCATTATTAAGTTGTAAGTATTTGTAACAGCTACTGACCACTTGAAATAAAATGCTTATGGATCTGTCAGTAACCAATGCAACACCTGTGTAGCATTTTTCCCACTCATCATAACACATGATTACTAGGACTTGGAATAGTTATTTAAAGTGACTAGTTCTCTTCTAAGAAATGTATTAACACATTTTAAATACTGATCTTACCACTCCTGGGAAGATTTTCTGCAGCCTCTCTGCTGCTGCAAGTGCCTTGGGCTTCCCACCACTAAGACAATCTTCAAACTCATACAGTGGCTGTCGAACTGGGTTGGAGTAGGAAATCTTTGCATTGTCCACAAATGTAATTTTCCTGACTCCCCAGCCCTAAACAGGAAAGTAATTTAAATAATGATAAGTACAAAAGGCTTAGCCATGTACTTTTGAGTAATGCTAGAAACTCAAGAGAAGTTTAGTCCAGTTTATCTAGAAGGAACAAGCTACAAAAGTTTTTTAACCTATTCACAGCACCAAACTTGTACTTGGATGGAATTAAGAAAAAAGAAAATTTGATCTGTCCAAACATACAATTTAGCAGTAATCCCCCAAACCCCTTCTGGGTTCAGTGGGATGTGGTAAACATCTCTGAAAGTAAGTATCAGCATAGTTAGTTACTTCAAGTGCTCCACTGTGAATTCGATCATATTAGCTTGATCATTTGTCCCAGAATTTCTTGTTCAAACTTTTTAAATGTAAATTCAAAACAAATTCTGCTAAGGTTCTCTTACTATCTGCTATTTTACTATTATCAGATCTTCAAGTTATTCCCATTGGCTACAGAACATACCTTTCCCCACAATTTATAATATCAACTAACATGCATTATGTGTACTTTAATACAGAGGAATACAGCTTTTCTCTTACATGCCACGGCAGCTGCTCAAAACAAACAAAATCATGTAGAGTTTATGAGAAACAGGAGATTACTTTGCAGATTAACTTGAGACTTACCATCAAGGTCCTTGCAACACTACAACCCAGTGTACCAGCTCCTAGCAGCAGACACTTGGCAGACACAATTTTTTCCAAATCAAGCGTAGGCACCAACCGCCAGCACATCAGTTTCAAATTAAGATCCACTGATGATTCTGCTAACCTGTACCATGAGATAAAAAGCAACATACTTTGAGTGTTCTGGTGTTTCTCCAACACAGCAATTACTTTTATTTCAACTGAAGAAGTTAAATACCTTTTTGTTTAAAGGAGAGAAAGACTTCATAAATGAAAAACCAAGTCCCCCAAACATACTTTCACCTAGTAATGAGGTGCACAGCAGGAAAATCAGTTACATTTAATTGAAGAATTAAGAGCCTTCAGATATACCTTCTCTAACATCTACAAACTCCCAGTTGCCACAACTGAATGGTTTAGCTTAACAGGTAAAATATATTAACGGAAATCATTAATCAACACACTCCTACAGTATTTCAAAGCCAAGAACATAAATGTAGTCAGCGAAAGCAGATGAGCCAACAGGCTGTACAGACTGTTCTCCATCCATTATGTGCAGAATAATAAAAATCACTAAAGTCATGTTTCCTGAGCTCTTTCCTGTCACACTCTAAAAATTCCAAAAGGCTAAACTATTCTCCATGCTTACTTTCACAGTATTTAACAACCTGCAGGTTACAGAATTCAATGAAAACCATAGACTGTATAACTATGAGCTACAATCCACTCAGTTTTACATATAAATTAAGCTAAAATAAAAAATTAGAAACACTTCTGTTGCGTGCAGTGCACTCTGCTCTATTAAGGTCCTTACCTCCAATAGGACTGTCCAAAAAACATACAGTATATGTGTTAACTTATATTCTTACCTAACAGAGACAGATAGTTCCTTGTATTTCACATTTCAACTTGTTATGGCTTAAGCCCAAGTAAAAGAAATTATAGACATTTAAAAAATAATCAACAAACCTTTTTGGATCCATGCATTCACTGAGATTCACCATCCTTGGACCCATGCCTCCTTTTTGGTTTTTCTCCCATCCAACAGCTTTTGGACAATCTGTTTGACACATTTTTAGAAAGAAAGAAATAAGGAAAGAATTAAAGTCATAATATCACTGGATAAAAAAAAAATAAATGTAGTTGAATTTAACCTTGTTGGAAAAAGCCCAAAAAATTCTAAACCTGTAAGAAAATAATCTGTATTTTAACAACCTAGTATACATTGCTATACAAATTTTGCTGGTTTACATCAACTAAAAGCACTGCTTCTTGAAGAAATGCTTCACTCTCACGTGTCCAATGTTCTGCTTTTCCCTGTTCAGCTTGCTTCAAACCTAGGTCAGAGATGGCATTGTGCCTCAGCAAGCTTCCAGATCTTTCAGGTTAAACAGACTGCTATGTTCAGAACTCGGTACATGTTGCCAAGTTGCATCATCTCTTCATGCTCCCCAGTTCCCATGCATAAATTCAGTAGAGAATTATATATCCTAATTACATAATAACAGAGAACATATGTAAAGTCTTCAGAACTTCTTGGATGAGGTAGAAAAATTTTGTGACACTGTGCAAAGAAATTAAGTCTGAGATTATGTTCTAACATTACAAATGTATTGCTTTAAAATACATCTGCCTACATTGCTATGGGATTGAAGAACAACTCCACTCTGTAGCAGGCTTCTACCATTTTAGAAACATAGAGAAAGTTTGCATCACATAAATTCATGATCATATGCATCTTCTCTAGCTGAGGGACTGTGTACAAAATTAAAAAGAAAAAAGAGACCAATTGCTAATTGCCTGTGGTTTGTATTTCATATGACATAGGGAGGACATTTCTTCTTTTTTAGAATTAGAAACAGAACGTAAGGAGGAAAAGATTAAAGAAAATATGCTTTTTTCTTTCTTTTTAGAAGAAGGAACCATTTCTTTTATAGACACTCAATGGAAATGTAAACAAACAATTTAAACTCCTTTTGAAATAAAAGCCTAAGCAATTATTTAGTAGCATTAATTTATTTTTTGCATCTTCACAGTGATTGAGGAGGGAGGAAAAAAAACTTATCAAGAAATTTTTTTTAATGGATTACCTGGGCCAAGGGGTCTCTCTGGAAGTTTTATTTCAAAGATAATGCTGTGTGTTATCTCTCTCACTCCTTGCATGGTCCTATCTCTGAAGCAGATAACTTCAACTGACTGGAGAGTGCTGCCCCTGCCATGAAAAAAAACAAGATAAATTAAGAGATATGCAACTTCTTTAATAGAAAGGGACTTCTTTTAAACATTATTTCATGTGGGTTTAATTTCTTGCAGATTCTGAATGAAGCTTTTCCTGTTAGTATTGGAACACTGCAGTTCTGATCAGGTATAAAAAGCCCATTTGTTTGGCAGGTGAAAATGACTAGTTTGTTGTGAGAAATGGCACTGTCACCCCACCCGCTGCCAGGTAGACAATGCTGCTGGAGGAACTGCATCTTTAGAGGAATAAACAGCAGGGGAGCACTACAGCACACATCAGGTGCCATGATGTACTTTGCCATGGTAAAAAAAAGAACCTCTTAGTTCTCCATGTAGTATTGTTTTTCCTTCTCATGATTCAAATCTTCAAATCAAATTATTAGTACCTCAGTGCCTAGAAGCCTCTGAATCTCAAAATGCATAAAGCTTTTTGGGCACTTACATATCCTTCTATGCTAGCAGCCCAGAAAACACACCATACCTAACTGAGCATTTCTTTTCCCTGTTGTGTGCTTTGTAACAAAATGTAGAAGTCAAAAAAGTCAAAAGCTATGAAAATTCAACTTAATTACATTTTTGTTACAGCAATCCAGTTGTGTATGATACTTCAAATGACACTTTTTTTTCCAATAGCAGAGTGTAGAATAATGTCCTGTCTTCCCAGATTATGCCCAACAAAAAATACAAGATACACTACAAGAAAACCTAAGAGCATCTCATTTTCAAAATCTAGGTTTACTATCAATCAACACTAATTAATTACATAAAATCACAGAATACTTTAAACAAGATTTGAAACAGCTAGAGGGTACTAACATGGTCTGAAGCATGTTGATATATGCATGTGTGTGAGGATTAAAAATAACAGGAATATGTGGGATTGATAGAAGTAAAAAAACAGAATAATATGCAAAATCAGAATCACTGAAGGTGGATTATATAAAGGTTAAAACTCAGGTGGGTGATAAGAATCAAGTGCCACAGGAGAAAAATTTGCCTGACTTCTTGTCAACCAATAAATAAACTTTGTGGGAGAGAAGAAAATAGATACCATTTGTGGGCTGCCAGGATCAGGAAATTTCTCAGTGGCCATCCTGGATAGTGGGATAAATTACATGGATCATAAACTCCAACTGTCACCTGCAAATAAAATTGCTCTAAATGAGAATTCATCTATCCATACCAATATTCAGTTCATACTAAAAGTTATCTGGCATTTTTGATGTAAAACTTCTGGACAGAGAATGACTACACACACATTGTAGGTATTTACAAACATTTAATATGTGGTCACATTAGATTTCAGTCAAGTGTTTGCCACAGGTTTGAAAATTGTTCAGTTCAGCCTCTTTACGGACCATCACTGATCACTTCAGTGATGTAGCTGGGCATTTGCACAAGAAGTAGAGACACTTCACTGACACAAAAATCAGCACAAAGTGCTGGTCTCCAGCTGTTTACCCAGGCTATCCACTGGCCAACCACTGTGCCCAGTATTATAGGCACTTTTCAAACCATTTGTAAATTAAACATTTGTAGGGTATAAAAAGACAAAATTCTCACTACCTTTCCCCGTTCGCCTTTGAAGAAATCATCCCACTTTTTCAGTACAGATACCATGACAGAACTGTCATGATACTTAACTAAAAAATAAGGCAAGGCTGTAACACCCTCCTTCTGGCAAAGTTCATCATATGCTTTCTGAAGTGCTTGAATCTAAAAGCAAAAAGACAATTGTAATCAACAGTTTTAACAGTCTTCCACAGAACCACAGAAAGTGCTTTAGCAGCTGGGGAGGCTACCTCCCTCAAATAACAGAATGTGGCTTATTTAGAACTTTTAACCCCCATTATGACCACAATAGCTGAGATCTGAAATTCAGTTGCTAAAGCAGCATTTGTCAATGCAAACTTTTAACAGGAGCACTATCATCACTGCAGCAAACTGCTCTCCCAAGTTACCAAAAAAAGATAAAAATCTCATTCTGAAAGTCACAGCAGCTTTATAAGAAAGTCATTCTGTCTCTCTGTTATTAGCACAAGAACAGTCTCATTTGATCTAATTTGTTACAGGTATTTTTTAGAGTTTAGTTAAAATTCTATCTTCGAATCATGACAGGCATTTCTACACCATTTATTACTACAGAACTAATGAGGGTCTTCTGAGAAGAAGGGAACCGAGGATTTTTCACTTAAAGACCCAACTGTTCCTTATTGATTATTATTCCATTAAAAAGCCATTCAAGGTTTTGCATTAACTTCTGTCAAAACAAACCAGCATATGTAGGAAAGTTGATTTTTTTCACCTTTTTGCATTGAATATGAAAGAAACTAAAAAAAAGTGGTAACTTTTCTCCTCAAAAGAATAAAAACTTCCCTATCCATCTCCTTCTCTTGTGCAATCATGCATTTCATTAAGAATTCTGTAATTGCTAATGACTTCCCTCACGCAGGGGATGTCCCTTTAAAAAAGTTTGAAAAGCACAGCTTTATATTCAATAAGCTGTATATAAAAACCAAAATGAATAAAACTGCCTGTTCAATAATTGTCTGGCACATCTGCATCTAAAGGAATCAAGCTGAAGTGATGTAAAGCTGAGAGATTTTATACAATAACAAGAAAGAGGTAAAGAAAAAAACCCCATGGAAATAAGTGAAGCTTTCAAAAGAAGTTCAATTGTCAAATTAATTCATTATGTGCTAACAAAAATATTACATTTTACAGGCCACCAAACTGCTTAGTGCTACAGACTTCATAGCATTTAGTATTTTGAATACCTGATTTATTGGCAATCTGTCACCAAGACACACTGGTTTCTGAATTATTTGTATTCCATCAGGGAAGCAGAGAGCAGGGTAGCAAAACCAGTAATAAAAGTGGTACTTTTTTAAGTCCTAGGGAAAAAAATATGTAAAATTAGACAATAAACATATCAATCAAATTAAATTATGGTTTGGAATACTAACAATTGACTCTTGATGATACTAACCATACTAATCATAGTTCTCTTTACTTCACAAGGCACAGTGTCATTATTTTAGAAAACAATAAAAAAATACTAGAGGAGTTTCCTTCCCAGTAGATGTTTTTATGGAAGACTTACACAAAGTGTTTACAATACCACAAGTTCTGTTAGGGGGAGAATTATTTATTAAACAGGCAATTTGTTAAACATCAAATTGATGCTTTACTTTCACTAACATCTATAAGGCCTTCAGCTAATCTTCTGTATTTATAGAAAATAATGATATGGCACCAGCATTTTATTAAATAATACATCCCAAATTAGTTTACATCCATCCACGAGAACGGCTTATTAGGTTTTTTAAAAATTATTTCAGAATTCTCAAGATGTCTGAGAATTATCCTCATAACATGAAGATACTAATACAGTATTTCTCCTAAAAAGGAATGACTTTCATTTCCACCACAAGCTCTAAATAAGAGACACACTGTTACTCACTGCGAATGTCAGGAGCAGGAACCTGTTCAGGAGCATAGGGTTTTCAAGAGCAGCTCCAGATTTTATTGACTCCCATATCTGTCATTGATTGTGGGGACAAGAAGGAAGGGAAAGGGCAGAGAAATAAAGTATCAAGATAGCATGAGAATAGCTGCAGAAGTCTTTCATTCTTCCAGCTCCCTTAAAAAAAATTAACATTCCCAGTAACCCTCTGTAATCTTTTCCTAACTGATCTCATCCATGCTACTATCTGTGCCAAAAGGATTCTAAAGGTAGGACGTGCATTCTCTAACACAAAAAATATGGAAGCTGGGGAACAAAAGCAGCATTTAAGTTATGGATCAGGTATGGACCATCAAATGAAACTGAACAAATCTCATTGGCACCAGTCTTTCCTGTGTATGAACTATTAACATGATACAGAACTTACTGGGATATTAATACGGCCTTTTATTGCACTCTTATCTTTTTCATTTGTGGGATCTAGAGACACTAGATATGTCTATCAGCTACTGGGAAAATTGACCAAAAAAACTGAGATGCAAGAAAGCAGCACACTGCATGTTGGTGAGAAACAAAGCTCATATATAAATAAATACAAATAAAACATTCTGACATTCCCAGTTTCCCTAAAGATAAATATTGCATACCTATCACTGGCAGGGAAGCACTAGACCACAGGAACACAAAACATTCATAGCTTTGAGTGAAGACATGCATGAAAACTGTTCTACTCAGAGCCAGCAGGCAGACAATCTAACTAAAAGAATCAAGGACTGGTCCAAGTGAAGTGTCTCAAAAAGAAAAAGGTGCCTTACTCTGATTTTCACTTCTCCCCAAGCCATGACATTTAATTTAGTTACGGTGCAAGCAGACTACCCCCTTCCTGTGACAGGCACTTTTTTCTTGCTTTATCTCAGGCTTCTGGCTCTTCTGGAGCTTCCCCATCACTTTGTTGCACAGATGTACTGCAATAATCTAAAGTTTAAACTAGGCACTTGCTGGTTTCTGAGTTAAAAATGTCTACCGAGCTCAAGTCACTGGCAGCTCCAGTAGCACTGTTATGTATAAAATGTGGCCTAGTAGAACACTGGATGAAGTCCTCTAAGTATATTTTAGCTACTTCCTTGTCTCTCACAGAGAATAGTAAAATGCAAAGATCAAACCTGCCAGTGTTTTGAGGCATTTGGACAATCCCCTTAATAATACACTTTAACTTTCAGTCAGGCCTCAGTGCTAAGGCAGTTGGACTAGATAATAGCTGCACGTCCTTCCCAACTGAAATATTCTATTCTTTCCAGAATAAGTTAAATCCTGAGGCTACATGAGTGTGTATGGACAGTATCTGAAGTATTTGGGGTAAAGACTACACAGTATTTCACTGGCTGTTTCAAAACCCTTCCTCTCTACCTGCTGATTTGATTCTCATCTTACATCATTCGCTTCTTTTTCCAGAAGTGATTTCTTATCACAGGACTTGAAAGTCTCAAAAGTGTTGGTGTTATACAATGTTCCAAAAGCAGGGCAGCAACGTGCTGGTATTGCAGAGTTCCTGAATAAAAGAAAGAAACTTCTGGGAATTGGATATTAACACCTTTAACATCATCATCAGTAGCTATCCTATGGTGTCAGGCTGCCCTGAAACTGTCAAATGATGAAGCACAGTAACAAAAGGTAATAACAGTTCTAACATAAATGTGTTTATTATCATAATGCTTTATTGAACATGGATTGGCGTAAGATCCTGTGAAACTACACATCTGCATTATGACTTCAAAAACGCATCAGGCACCTGTGTTGTCTTTAGCCCGGTGGCATTACACCCTAGATTGAAGATTTTAAAATTCTACTAAATTATAAACTATCTGTGACAAATGTGATTTTCACTAAGAAAAAAATTAAGACTGAATTTTAAATGTTGATGTTTCATTCACATGAAGAGTCACTCGGTTAAAATTTCATGTTTAAGACATCTCAAAGGGAGCCTAAACCAGACAAAAGATGGAGTAGCTTATATAGTTTCTAACATAATCAGCTAGAGAAGCTGCAGTTTGTAAGCAACAGTATCTGGTTTTCCCATTTTTTAATGTAAATTAGGTAAAAAAAACTACTGTAGTTCCTGATTTATTTCATTAACTCCTTTAAAGTGGTTCTCTCTAAATAGTTCTTTTAGCCCACTGTTGTACAAGCTGAGGTGAAAGGGAGAGGACGGACCATTCCCCACAATGTGTTTCTGACCACTGCTAAAACTCAAATCCAGCAAAATGTTCAAGATACATAATACACATGATGTAGCTTTCAAAAATTCTCCATGATCATCTCAACCAACTCCCTGAAGTACAGAAACAGATGCACAGAGAGTTACTGCAGTAGAAGGAAAAGCAAATGGAACTTTTGTAATTTTATTTTTGTCATAAAATTTGAGAGATCAAGTACCTTGGTATCAACCATTTTTTTCTGAAATTGCTGTTTCCAATGTCACAGCTTTCTTCCACTTTCATTTTGCTGCATGTTTTCAGTATCATATCTCAAATTTCTTATGTAAGAACTAATGGAATAATACATCTTATGAAACTACCTCGGACTGCACAAAGCCTCACTAGGCTCCTAACATTCCCACCAAGCAAGGCAGAGAAAGTCACTTCAGTCATTTACAACCTTGTGATCCACTGATTTAAAACAAAAAGACACTAACTACAAGGACAGCTGCTCCCATGTTAGTTATACTAACTTAGGCATTTGCTGAAATGAAAACCACGTGGAAAAAGTATTTCCCCTCTCATCTCATTTTTGCTGGGTACACTGAGCAGCTTTGATTTACCTTTCACTTTGGGGGTAAAGGTACAAAATTCCAGTCATAAAGGCTAAATATTTTGGAAGACTATTTTGAGATCCTAATTCTGAATCCTCAGTAAAAAAAGAGCTATGGAAAAATCTGACCAGAAATCAGACGACTGAAATATCTTCCCTTACACAGAAGAGCTGAAGAAGTGAGGGGAAAAAAACCCAAAAGGTATTTCATTAAAAAAACCCCACAAACAGCAAGAGAATTTGAGACTTACCAGTATATTTTAAACCCAGCCCTTCATATGAACATACTGTTTTAGACACACAGAGCTAATATTTGTGACTCAAAGCAGTCTCCCCACTGTTACGAAGTTCATGAAATGTGTGTTTAATGTCATGTGGGATTTGCCAAGTAATATTATCTATCAAAGAGCTACTGTTACGCAAGGGAAGTGTCTTCACATACAGATCAAGGTAAACCACAGTACATACTTACATGTCAAAGGCACTAAACTCCAATGTCAAGCGAGCTGGCAAACCCAAAGGATCACCTGGACAAAAAGCAGCAACATGCTTCTTTTAAACTGCAATACATTTATTAGTTTTCCTCTTTTTGTTGATGTAAGTTATAAATTACCCACAAACATACCAGAATCACAGCTCACCCAGCAGTGTTCTCTAACGTTTCTGCAGAAAACCTAAAATACGTTACACAAATACTTAAGAGGAATGACAGGAGAAACCCAAACTGCTAAGCAAGATGCTCAGTGTCTACCTACCATTATAGTAGTATCCCTTGATAACTTTTGGGGTTTCATCCAGTCGGTACTCATTGAGTTTCTTCTGTGTTAGCTCATGCCAGAATCCTGCATCCAAGGCACTACTGAAGGGAGCAAACTGCAGCTTTGAGATTCCAGGATCTACCAAATGGTGCACCTCATTACTGACAGTTGCCATGATTGTAGTTAAGGATTGCTGTTCAACAGAATTCTGTAAAAGCAGACAAACCTGATAAGTACATACTCAACTGACCATACTACTCAAGTATTCAAATCTCCTTTTTAATACATTTTGTTGGGTTACACTGTAGAAAGCCTTACTCCTCTGAAAGTCTATGTCATGCCAATTTTTAAAATCACTGATCGTAAGTCCTTCAGTCCAAGCAAAGTCCTGATTTTTCATACATAAAATTATGGGAGGCAAGTGCATGTTCTGTTTGGCCAAGCGGCCTAGAAGTATCCTGTTACTTAGGGTACTATATCTGAACTATGTACTTCTCAGTTATATCTTGTATCGTGCTGCCACAGATAAAAATAACAAAAGGTTAAAACCTGAATCTGCATTCCTTCTGTTATCTAGATACCTGTCTGTGGGAAAAAACACTGTCTAAAAGCCTGTTAGTACTATTTAAGTTCTGACGGCATTCAAAATGTAAGCTAACATTTCATTTCTTCACTCTGAGCCTGTGGTGAGAGTTGCACACTCATAAAGCATTTACAAATTAACAGGTAAAGCTAGCAAAGGGAAACTAAAACCAAGAAACATCTTGCAGGCAGTGAAGGGCAAAGCTGGAAACACAACACACAACTTCTTCAGTAGTTGCACTAGCCATTAGAAAGTCAACGTGATGTACAAGTCTAGATTATTTTCTTACAGCTCTTCCCTCCCAAAGGTCTTTGTGTATGGGAAGAACCTTTTTTTTTTTTTTAAATACCCAAGTCACTACTCTGTATTGGCTGAACAATATTCCTATAAGCACACACTCTTTGCATTCACAACGCCTAGAAATTTCAGAATTTCACACACTACCCCAGCACAAGGAGTAAAACATCTAAACTGGGCTATCACAAGCCCCTACTCCAACTACAGGCCCCTTGCTCACGTTAGCAGCAGCATCCACTTCACTGTGAAGGGGTTCAGCTCAATCTGCTTATTCTCTTGAAAACTCATCAAATTAAAGTGTTGCCCTCGAGAATCTCCTTTACATACTGTCAGTATTCCTCTTCATGTCTATACCTACACACATTAAGATGCAAGTTTCAGTCCATGAAACACAATATTCAAAGATACTTCTGGGGGAGGGAAAGTCCTCGTGTTAAGCATTCCATTCTGCCTTTGACTATCTAGCTAAGATAAGCATAAATGTTGCAAAACAAGGATTTGTTACATATTAAAAATAAGATTTTAAAATATTAGTTTAAAAACTCCTCACAAAGATATGACCATAAGCTTTTTACCACAACACATCCATCTACCAAGCTACTAACTGCTGCTCTTCGAGTCCAGAGGAGAAAAAGCTGTTGATGTAGGTTTTGTTCACAATGGTTATCAAATCAAGCATTTGAACATAAATTATTCCTTCAATTAACTAATTTTTAAAGACAAAGTGTCTTGTAGTTATGTTGTTTGCACAACATAATCCCATGTGATTGCCTTTTGTTACTGGACCCTCACAATACCTGTTACCTTAACACATGGATCAATGGAAGGATTTTACACACAGAAAAGTCAAAATAAGGTTCCCAGCTGTTATCAGACACTAAACACATGCACCACAGTTTTGCTGTCCTTTGGCTTCCAAGTTTATTGTCCTGTAAAGGCACTTGTGCAACAGAAACAGAGCTCAAGTGGTTCTCTTTCATGTTTTTTTTGGAGAATGGGGAACAAAATACGGTTTTAATTTCTTAATAACTGTCAAAGAGACAGCTCTTAGCTGGAATATTTTCTCAATTGTGTGAAAGCTTATTTGGGAAAATCAGCTATGCCTTTCCTTACACGACACCTCCCTACACAGCCTCCAGTGTAATCAAACTATTGCTTCTACATTCAGCTTATACACTTATCTCCTTGCAGTGTAAATGCTCTTCTCCCTTACTGATAAGTTGTGGACTGTGGTTTTTCTGGATATAGGTTTGAGGTTTCCCATATTTTTCATGGTGAAATCTCTGTGCTTCAGCTCCATCACGCTGTCCTTAACCGGCACACTGCAAACAGGCCATTCTGTCCCCTCCACAACCCCTGGCTTGTTTGGCATTTTCTTTTTTTCCCCCCTTAAGTTTTAACAGCAGCTGGAAATGGGTGGCAATGCGAATTTTCACGGCTTACTTGAGGAAAACCTCTACTTTCATTACCATGAACACAAACCACTCCAGCTTCTCGAAACTTCGCAAGCCCTGGTACCACAAACACCACAACTAACCGCCTGCCCTTCTCTTCCCCACTCTCCCCTGCTTCTCTCACCGTTCCTGACACACAAAAAAACAAAAACCAAAAGAGACAGCACCCTGGGGCCGAGCTGCCCCGCTCCCCGCTCCCCCCGGGCGCAGGGCCCTGCGGCGGGGCCCGCCGCCGCCTCCCGCGCCTCAGGACCGGCCGCTCCACAGCGGGCGCCCCCCGCTCGCCTCTGGAGCCGCCGGAGCGCGGCTCTCCCGCCTCGGGGCTGCGCCGGGAGCCGGGGCCGTGCCGGGAGCCCGAGGCCCGCGGCGGGACCCCCGGGGCTGAGGGACCCCCGGGGCTGAGGGACCCCCGGGCCCCCCCGGGGCTGAGGGAGGGAAGCGCCCGCCGCGCGGCACCGACCTGTGACGTCACGGCGCGTCCCCGGGGCGGCCGCGGCGCAGGCGCAGTCGGGCGGCTCCGGCGGGCGGAGGCGGGAGTTTCCTGCCCGGTTCTCCCGTCCTGTCAGGCGGGCTGCCCTGCCGGCTCCTCGCCCGAACCGGGGCTGAGCCTGTTCCCGCCCGCCTCACCGGCGGGTTCGGCTCCTCTCCGGCCGTGCCTCAGCCGTCTGGCGGGCGGGGTGCGGTGTGTGGCGGCTCATGCTCTCCGGCCCGCCCGCCCCGCATCCTCCCGTAGGCCCGTGTAGCGAGTGTGAGGTACGCTCGTGGAAAATGAGGCGATGTGAAGTAAAACCTGCGTTTTCCTCCGCTGTGGTGGCGGCTGCTGCGTTAATCTGCGCGAGGGTGCTGTGGTTTGAACATGCTCCCGGTGTTCTGGTAAAGAAAAACAAACAAAACATAATTCAAGCACTCAATGCGAGCGATGCATCCTCACAGCTGTGAGGAAAAATGATTCGGGGACTCAGTGTGAGCGATGCATCCTCACAGCTGTGAGGAATAAGCGTGTTGGGGCCGAGTTGTGAAAGCGGCCGTCAGGTCAGGTGTGAGTGTTTCTCTCAGGGCTGTGACTGCACCTGGAGTTATGTGGCCAGTCTTGTGTCTTCCAGCTGCCCCAGTACAAGAGAGAGATAATGAGGCAGCAGAAGGCGACTCAAATGCTCTGGGGGCTAGGGACATGAGAGGCTGGGAGAGCTGGGTTTGCTTCGTGTGGAGAAAACGAGGCTAGAAGGGAGTTAGGGGAAGCCTCACATAAACTAAAGTGGAGAAGATGGAGGGAAATTCTCAGAAATGCACACTAAAAAGGGCGTGTGTCAAAACAAGGAAAATTCCAAAAGAGGGAAAATTGCCTAGTGTGGCTGGTTAAACGCTGGGATTTTCTGGGAACAGGTTCCCAGAAAATCTGTCGTCTCTATCCTTGGGGATGTGACTGCATGAGCCTCTGAGTAATGTGATCTTACTGTGATACTAGCTCTGCTTGGAGCTGGAGGTTAGACTAGATGGCATCCAGAAGTCCTTTCCAATCTAAGTTTTTTGATGTATTGATTTTTGCAGATCTAGAATACAAAACAGGCATTACCTCTTTAGATAGGTGATGTCAGTTACCTCTCAGGGAAAACAAATTTGCTAGAGCTGCATTCTGTTTTTGAGGACACAATGCTACAGTAACACCCACATTGCAGGAACTGCCAGAAAAAACTGGGAGTAAGCCTCAGAGGAAAAGCTGCCCATCAGATAACTATGGGTCATGTAAATACAATTGTTCAGGCAGCATTAGGGGAAAAATTTTCATTGCTGCAAATTTTTCAAAAGTTGACCTAGTGTTTGGATAGGGGACCCCACTGTGGAGCATGGGCTGAATAGACCTTCCAGAAATTTAACAAATAAAGCAAATTGGAAATGTAAATAAAACAAATAAATAAACTTGGAAAGCTTGCTATAGATGCTATACTTTGAATCTAACTGCATTACATCAGTAAATCTCTGCATTTCCTCATCCTGCATGCCACACACTTTACTAGTAATGGTAATACCTTTGCTCTGTTGGACAATTCATAACTCAGTGTTGCAGTTTATTTCCTCAAGGCTGGAAAGATTTTATTTGGTCACTTTTTAGTCTATTATCCCTTTACATTAAATATAAAGGGCACATTGAAGACATCCCATAAAAATGGCTGGAATGTTGTTACCCAGCCTCTATAGAACTATAACCTACCTTAGATTTGTAGTATTTGAACAGTTCCAGTTTCAAAATGTGGTTTATGAAACAGCTGTCAGCACATAACATAGACCATGAGAAACAATACCAATATAAGGCAGAGGAACACTCTTCTTTGAGCTACATCCCCATATTATCTCAACTAGAAATGTGGTACCCCCAAAAAAAATAAACCCAAGGAGTTAGAATTCTGCAGAGCAGTGGTAGCTTTGGGAAAATGGGACATGCGTCTGGTTGGCTTGCAGTCTTGGACTATCATTTTTATACACACTAGCTGACCTGGGAAATAAGTTTGAGGTTTACACATGAGACTGCCGATGTAGACATATGAGCACGCCACAGTTTAAGTGCTACAATGTAATAGAAAGAAGCAGCTTCAGTCAAAGGTGTCTCTGTGCTTGGAACCTTGAGGAAAGTGGCTGAAACAGAGTTAATTTGAGATTTGTGCTGGAGTTGATTGATTGTTGCAGGTATGGTTTACCTTGTGAGATCTTCCTGTGAGCAAACAGAAGTGTCTGTAGTAACCATGAGACTAGCAATCAGTTAGAAGTCAGGCTATTTCAAAACAGGGAACAAATCTGATGGGTGTTTTTGGCATGGACCTCTGTAGCTATGACTTTCAATTTCCCCCCAAGCAAAATCTTGCAGCAAGGGAAAATCATCATGGGTTGTAGATAAGAATAAAATAGGAGATCTGAACTCATTCATTCTTGGTGAATATGGACTCAAAATGTTATGGAGAAGTTAACTTCTCAGAACTATTTAGTTGGGAATAGATTCTGTTGTAAGTTTTAATAAAAATAAAATGTATTTAGGTTTATGTAGTGCTTTTCATTTAAGGATGTAAATTATTTTTATACAACATTATCAGTGAATAAGATCACAAAATCTAGGCAGAACCTGGCAGAGCTATTCTATCAATTTGTTTACAAAAAAAGGCTGTCAAAAGTAATCTAGTCCTATGCTGTGCACCTGTTACTGCTGCAAGGGTGTGACACTGCAAAATGAGAAGCCTGTTGTAGCAATGAATACTAGAATCAGTAGTGGGGAAAGAAGGAGTGTGCTGAAAAAGGTATCACCTGGCAGTTGCCATGTTGCTAGACTGGTGAGCATTGTCACCAATTTCTATGAGCACTTTGATATGATCCAGGGAAACAGTTGTTACTGTAGGTAGGACACCTGAGTTCAAGTCCCAGATCTGACTGTGTTATTTTTGAAGACTAAGTTATGCCTGATCAAAACAAAAGGCATTCGATTTTACTCAAGGTATGACATTTAATTACACAGTAGGCATTTGTTTTAATTATACAGTGCCAATGTATAGAAATGGGTGTTGTGTATTTCTTTTAAGGCATATTTTAGCTGAAACTTATCAGAGTTTAAACACATAATAACTTGGCAGACGAAACAAAATTATAAGGGATGCAGAGATTGTTAATAATAGGAAAATTACCAGATGTCAATATGGCTTTAATGACTATCATACACAAATGTACGTCTCTTTTAGTGGGAACTCTTATACTTTTTAACTGGTGGAGATCTCAAACAACAAATTTGTAGTAGCCTGGTATGTGTGTTTATGTATCTGTGCATATATAGAGTGTACATCTCACATTTGATTATTTTTATATTTCTATTTTAGACTGTTAAGATGGCTGTGTAGAAGTGATTTATTCCTGTATCAGGTATGTATAATTTTAAAATATAATTTGGAATTCAGTATCAGGGGTGTAAAATATGTTCATAAACTATTTTTTACATGGTGTTAACATTAATTGTTCTTTTTGTGATCCAACTCTTCAATAGATAAGTAATTTGATGAAACTTAATAGTTTTTTCATTGTACTTAATTAATTAACACAAGTGAATATGTATGCATAGTATTTAAACTTAATGCGCCATTTCCAGATGAACTGGTGGAAAATATGCATGCACCAAGACTTTCTAGTGTATTTTCACATGTTTAGGAACTTAAGTCATCCTAGCTAAGTTAGAATAGTCCTGCAGCATCCCTGATAGCAGTGGAAAGATACAGCATTCTGCAGAATGTGGGACCTGCTCTAGAACTATTCAGAGGTGTCTACAGTACTTCTATATTAATATCTTAGGATCAGAAATACATTTTTTAAGTGAATCAGACATTTTAATTTACTGTGCTATCACAAAGTGCATCACAAGTAGTCTCACAGAGAACATGTAACAGAGTCCTTTTAAGATTATGGAATGAAGCCAAAATGGGAAAAGAAACATGTACTAGATGGCAGGATCCGTTGCTAATTGCACCCCTACTTTAATAAATTTCCATGAGACACAGCATTTGCAGAATTTACAGAATTTTTCTCGTTACCCACTAGATGTCAGCCTTGACACAGAAAAAATTGTGAGAATATGTTTTTCTGCCTCTGAAAAGCAAGGTTGGTTGTTCTCACCACACCTTAATTGAAGTAGAACTCCAGTCCAAGAAATTTGTTATGTTCTCTGAAAGCTATGTATCCTCTGACCTTGTTCATTAACAGGAAAACACTGAAAATATTTTACAGGAAACCACACCTGGAATATTCTCTTGAGGCTAGGCTCCACGTGGCAGTAGGCTTCTCCATTCCTTACCCTAACTTGCTTTCCTACTAGGACAACTTCCTGTCTTTATTATTAACTTAGTTACACTAAGATTGTGGATAAAAATGGAAGTAAAAATATTCTGGCAGCTTTATTTGCCTAGGTTTAGCAGTACTGTGTTTGAATGCTTTTGAGTTGTACCAGAGATACTCTTTATTATAATCATAATAGTTTTCAGACCAGTGTCCAGGGATTTTGTTAGATTGCTGCTTCATGTATTAATACATTTTAAAGTCAGAAAAGGCAATTGTCGTGACAAAGAGGATAGACTTTTTGATAACTTCTGAGTGTGAATTTACCTTGGGTGAGCAGGTTTCAGCAGTGTACACTAATTACTGTAGCTGACTTGGTATGCTGCTTCTTTAATTTCCTCAGGGATAAGGTAAATTAAATGTGAGTCAGAGGAATTGTTTGTGAAAGGCCACTGGATTAGAGCATGTGTTTCAAAAGGTGCTACTTTGTAGTCCAAAAGGTGTATTTTACTACTTGTGCAGGTACTGCTCCTGCAGTGAAAAAGTTGTCTGTGTTCTGGAATGAATTTTGACACTTCTATTATTGTCTCTGTGTTGTGCCTTTTTTTCTCCTAGATTTGAGTTTCCTAATTGCAGTTTTTTTCTGCATGCTACTTGAGAACAAAGCAAACTCTGAACTCAGTTAATCTCTGAACCCTGTATGGTACATTGAAATAGACTGAATTTATTCCTTTAACACATTTTTTCCAATTTATTAAAATGCAGAGATAATAGGACTTCATTCAATATTGAATACTTTAAATACAAGTATTGACAATCAGGTGTTTAATTCACAGAAGTAAAACTGACAGAGGGTAATAATACTTGGCATTTAGTTAGTGTATTATATCTAATCTTTAGGAGCATCATGAAAACATTATCTTAAGTGTTGTATTGTTACTGTAAGTCTTGTCATATTCACTTTACAAAATGGGCACACATGGCACAGGGGACTCTTAAGTAGCTCAAGATTGTTAATTAAGAACATAGAATGCAATTTTTCCTCCCACCATTAAACTACCATTTTTCACTTCTGTTGTAATAAATATATGACACAGAACATCCCTTCAACTCATCCCACCAAACTCTTGGCAGCACTCAGTTGAAGGAGTTCCACTTCCAACACAACTCTGTTGTTAAGCTAACTGAGCCATGTCAGAAGCAAGAAAACATTCAGGAAGTGGTAAATTCATTAGCACAACAAAATGAATGGGAGGACAGTCTTTTTATATTGAACCTTCAGGATACCTCTAATCATCCTTCCCAAAATAGGTGGAGAAGACTTACATAAACTCACCATTGCATGCAAACGTGACTTGAGCTGTTGAAGTTACCTGGTTCTAGGATTTCTTCTTAACACTAACACACTCCACAGTGTTTGCCCAAAAAGGCTCTCTCGCTTAGTTGCATAGCAGAGGAGGAAAGAGTGTTGCACTGTGTGCCACAAACAGGGTGGTGCATGGTCTTGAGATACTCAGATAATACAGCTCCTGAGAGCTCCTCTGCCTCCCTTCTCCTTCCTGCTCCCCAAGCTGTATACTCTTTACTTATTTTGATGTAATTGTTCTGTAAAGTTTCCTGAGAAGTTAGCTCATGCAACATATGCCACTCTGTACTTTTTTGCTGAGGAACTATGTTTTCTTTGCAAACCTGACTGCACCTAGGAAAGGGGGGTTTATTCCTGTTGTACGACAGGGCATGTCTGGTTCTGAGAATTAGTCAGTACCTAGAAACAGTTAAATCAGTTGCTGAACAAGTGAACACCCAAAGTTGGTAGAGTGAACTTTATCTGCAGACTTCTCTGTTGGGGCTGCCTCCAGCTTTTCCAGATGAAGCTGTTTTTACAGCTGCTTGTCAGTCATTGTGGATGAGGCTCTCAGCAACAAGATGTAATGTCAAAGGCAGCCCAGCTTTGAGCCATAGGTGGTATTAGATGTCTTCCTGAAATCCCTTCCAACCTGAAGTATTCAATTATTGTGTGTTTCTCCTGAAATATTATACAGCATGAGTTATAAAATGCAATCAAATATAAAGGATAGAAAAGGTAAACATCAGGTATTTTATTTTCTGTTTTACAACCTTGAGTTGCTGCTTATGAGTTTGTCTCATTATAGTAGGAAGAGTTTGCCTACTACAAAACAAGGATGTGTGGATTGGTATTTCTGCTGCATGCTTAGGTTATTTGCCAACTTGTAGGAACAAGAAAATATGTGTAGTCTACAACCAACTATATTTTGTAAGTCTAGAAACAACAGCATAGCCTTCTTGAATAGATAGTGACAGTTTGTTGAGTATGGAAAGTCTTAGCAAAATTTCTAGGATGTAAAATACTTTTTTTCAGTGAAGTTAACACATACAGGTATAAAAGAAGCAAGCATTATATCAAATAAATACAGTAGGCTACAATATGACTTGACATTACAAAAAAGTTTATGATTTGGGGGAAGCTATAAATAAATAGGGGAGATTTTATTAAACAGTTGAAATGTCTTTATTTGACTATGCAAAGTACCTCCTCTTGCTGATCTCTGTTCACAAGCAATGTGTTCCTGTGTTTAATGGAGTAAGTTGAGAGAGAAAAAAATATTTGGCCAATCACAGAAATCTTATTCTATTTCTTCCTTTTCTGTAGCCGAATAATTTATAAGCACTGAAGATCTCTCTATTCTATATCTCCTTTTTAATTTTTTCCTACATCATGAAAGAGGTAATCTCAAGCTGTAAAATGTGTACAACAATGTAACAGTTCTGAGATTGTCCGAGTTTTTCCGACTCCTGATCTGAATTAGTTCTTCAAATGTGTTAAAGATGTAAAATGCATATTTTCCACTTTTACTAACACTTGTTTATAAGTTGAAATTGTGCAAAGTCTTCTACTTTATCCGTGTTTTTGTCTTTGAAACTGGAACATTTTGCTTGGCTGAACTCTTGAGCTGCTCTTTAGCTCAAAAAAAACCAGGCCAATATCAGTGAATGTGAAGGATCTTTTTGAATGTCTTCTTGAAATTCTCATTACAAAGAGGATACAGGAATGGATTTAATGTGGAGTTCACATATCCGAGCCATATAGTGAACATGTGTAAGACTGAATATTGTTCATGGCCATGGAAAGCTATTACCATAAATAACACAAAATAGGGAATCCAGCACAGCATAAATGCTGCCATTATGACCCCTAACTGCTTAGCTGCTTTTCTCTCCCTGTTCCTGTGCAGTCCTTGAATGTGTCTTTTGGAGTGGGTATGCAGGCTCTGCCAGGTTTTCCTCAGATAAGTCAGCCCTCTGAAATCCTGGTTCTCAGTCTTTTCCTGAGGACGGCAGGTTCTTTCAGGGTTAGGACTGGAGGGCTTTCTGTTGGATGTCTCCTCTGTGAAAGTCCGGTTGTCTGATGCATCACTTAAGTCACTATCTTGTGAGCAAAGCTCCTCTTCATTCTCATTCTCTTTTGTTACACACACACGCTCTGTTCCTGCTTTATCCAGGCCTGGCTCAGACTGGGCAGTGGTGAGAGGAAAACAGCTCCATTTAAGGACTTTCCTCTTACTCTTGCTAACAAATGCGTTTGAAGATTTGTCAGGATTACTGAAAGAAAGCTTTGCCTCCATATTTTTGGGCTGAAAGGAGCTTTGCTTGTCTTTGGGAGGGGGCTTCTCATCTAAGATTTGCTTCTGGAGGCAAATATTTGTCTCATCTTTTGTCTTATTATTGTGTATCCTTCTTTTTTCTGAGACAGTCTGGTGTGATCCATTGATCAGCTCTCGGTGCTGACAGTGCTTTCGAACAGCTCTGAATATTTTGTAGTAGAACCATAACATCATGATTGAGGGTAGGTAGAAATTGACAATGGCTGTCAACACTTTAAACCAGGTGACTTCAGAGAATTCAGGTTCACACTTATTTTCATCTTTTTCACTTCCCCCATTGTTAACAAAAACATGCCATCCTAGGATAGGAATGACCCACATGAAAGAGAGGAACCAAACCCCCAGAATCATTAGGGATGCTTTCCGTTTTGTTCTATACTTGAGATATTTCAGTGGTTGCTGAACTGAACGATAACGGTCAATGCACAATATGAAGAGGTTGAAAATGGATGCAGTACTGGCCACATAATCCATTGAGAGCCAGAACAAACAGGCTGGTGAGCCTAGAGTCCACCCACCACTTAGGATATAAACAATACTCAGTGGCATAACAGCAGCACCAACTATAAGATCTGCAATAGAGAGGCTGACAATGTGTAAATTGCCAACTGTCTGCAGCTTCTTTTCAGTTTTCACAGCACACAGTACTAATATATTCATGACAATAGTGATCAGTGAAAGGCTTCCCAGTAACAGACCTAGAGCTGGGTGAGGGCTAGTTGAGTTCTCTGTTGTGTTTTTTGACATCTTGCGCACAAGAACACAGAATGAAAATCCGAGAAGATATCCAGGCCTTGGAAATTCAGTCTTGGTTTACACTCCTGGATGAAAATGTGTTGGAATGCTTTGAACTATAGGAAATAAAAGAAATATGCTCAGTCACCATAATACTAAAATAAAATAATAAAACTAATCTGTGCATCATCTCAGTATTGTCCCTTGTAGGGCTTTCCTAAATAATTATTTTTTGCAACATTTTACTCATGGGTAATTTAAGATGTGTTCTATGAAAACAACTGGAACCACCTCCATGAACCAACCCACAATGGTTGGCAGAGGGGTTTCATGGGACTTCAGGTAGTTCTGCCCCCAGAACCTGGAGATTTCAGTCCTCATTGTTTGAATTTCTTAAGTCTCATCAAATACATGATCATGAACCGTAACATAAACTACTTACTGGCAAATCAACTTAAAGTGTGTTTATAAAGATCAAATTAGCATATTTTGTACTAGTTTTTAAACAAAGCAGTGATTATTCACAAATTACATCTAAGAGTTTGAGAATATGGCAGTTGGATTTAATTATCCACCAATAATACGGCATTACATGATGCTAAGTGATGAGGTATTCTAAACAGTAAAAAGCCTCCAGCCAGTGTACACCTTTAGCTGAAACACAGACTCTCAAATGCCTCCTAAAGCTGTAGCCAGTGCCTGTATTTTCACTGGTAGGCAGTTGTTCAAATTATAGGTGATGAGTAACCTCTTCCAACCCAATTTAGGTTTACACAGATTTCAAACATTTAAAGATGGCAGCCCGGTTTTATTTCAAATACGAACTAGTAAAAGTTCAGGGAAAATAACCGGATTTTTCAGGGTTAATAGGCAACTTGCAGCCTCTCAAATGTATATAAACATAGGGCCTTTGATGTTGAAGTTCACAACTCATTCAGGTGCCTAAGAAACATATACAAGGACTGTTCTCCAACAACTTGGAAAAGCCACAGCCCTCCTGCATGCGTGCTCTTGCTGTTTGCTGCATTAAAGTGGAAAGTAAACTGGAAATAAGAGGAGCTGAGACTGAGCATATAGCAAACCTTTCCTTTATGCCTAAGATTTTTTTTTTTAATAATTAATGTTTAATAAATGAGCTATCTTTATTTGCTTAGAACTTTGGCATGAGTCACGAGTAGAGCATTCAGAATGAAAATTCCTTAAAAGTATCCCCACAATGCCTAGGAATTGCAGTACATGAACTGCAGTTAAAAACCAAGAGGATGACCTATTAAACACTCACCACAGCATATACAAAACCTGTTACAAAACCTATTTTGCAGGGGCCCACAATTGCCTGGTTAGGCTTGTTTCCTAGTCACATTCATTTTTATATACTGTTTTGCGGGTGTTACCTAAGAGTGGCAGATTTCATTTGTACAGACATGGGGGTGTGTAGCCTCATGGTCACTTGATCTGCATCAGGAAACAACTCAAGGTGCACACTCCACTTGTGAACAGTCAGATTATATATCAAAATCATATAATCATAGAATGCCAGGTTGGAAGGGACCTCAAGGATCATCAGGTCCAACCTTTCAAGGTACTACTGTAGTTTATATGAGATGGCTCAGCACCCTGTCAAGCTGAGACCTTTAACTGTCCAAGGAATCTACCACTTTCCTTGGGAGACTATTCCAATGTTTGACTGTCCTTATAAGCCTTAATTATAAAACATGTGATTTCTTCCATTTTCTAACACAAGCATACTAACTGAAGTATTGGCAATAAAAGGGGAAAGGAAAGGAGGGAATGTAGAGGGAAGAAAAACTCCTTTTCAAAGTTGAATAGATAAGCTATTCTGTTATCTATGCCTTTGGAATCTTCTGTCAAAAAAATTATTAATTATATTTTAAGTCTTGGAGCATATGATCAGTTGACCAATTCTATCTCCAGGATATATAAGAAGAATGTCTGTGAAAGTGATACATATTTTCTGCCATTTTTCTCCTGTAGTGCTTGCTGAGGTTTATGTTTTTATGTTCTGGGAAATCTCTTGAAGCAATGAGGAAGGAAACAGACTGTAGATATATTAGCTCAAAGTATTTACACAAGGAACACTGAGAGATATGTATGGGATTTCTCGTCCGTGTTATGCTAAATGTGGTCAAAATGATACAATGCAATAGATTATTCAATAGGCAATATTTCAGACTGAAATTTCATATTTCAGTAATTCAGTATTTCATGCTAAATGTATCTCTTTCTTATTTCAATAATCAGGGTTGAAGCTAAAATGTTTGCTTTCTTACAAGAGGTCAAATTCCTTGTTCCTTGAGCTTTACTTAAAAGTTCCTGGTATTATGAAAGCAGATGTGTGCTTGGCAGCAGCAGCAGCATCCATAGGCAGAGGAATTACCTACAGAATGGAGTGTGAGCTCAAGAGCTGTATTCTGTAATTCTGTATTCTGTACAGTCTTTGGGCTCTGCCATGTACTGTTCTTCACTGGCAGCTGGTCACAGATGTCAGAAGATCAGAGAGGCCTCAAGCATCTCCTGTTTGAGAACAAAACCAAATTACTCCATGAGTCTTAAACCAGCATGCCTGGTGATAGAAAAAGATTATATCCCAGTCTGTCATTGTCTTTCCACAGCTGTACACTATGACCTTTCTGCTGGAGTGAAGTATATGGGACATGGTCAAATCAAGAAGTTGATGTTAATTGCCTCATAGACCTCATAAAGAAATTACTGGTCTTCATCCCCACATATTTTCATTTAGATTTATGGTAAAATAAAGGAAGTGAAGACAACTTTAATTGAGTCTCCAACATGAAGAATAGCAGCAAAGGTATCTGGCTAGACAGCTCTCCTCTGTTATTTATTAACTGCATATGGAATAAAACATAGAGCAGGACCCAGTAGCTGGTGTTGACTGCTTCCCAAACTTTCTCTTTAGCTCTGCTGCAGTCAGATAGGGTAGGATTTGGAAAGCAGCCTGCAGAACTGGATCTGGAGTACATTTGCTCCAAAAAAGGCACCAAGGTCCAGTTTTTCAACTCATGCTCCACTATTGTTAAAATGTCTTCTAATAAATGACAAAGCTTCATTACTTTTCTGTTTTGGAAGAGCTTATAGAGGCTATAAAGATCCAAGAATGATGTCATGAGATGCAAATCACTTAGGAACACTAAGAACATAAGATAATCAGGATAATGCTAACATGTGTATAAATACTGTGTATTTGTCATAATTCTGTCTTATAATTGTAATTTTCATCACTTTGTCATTTGAGCAGTTCATAGTCCCTGATGGATCTTATCTTCTCTGCTCTGTAAGGAGCTGTCCGTTTAATATTAAAGTGAAATTGAGAAACAAGTCAAAGTGGTCTGCTAAACATCACAGTAATGTTAGATTTAAAACCAGCCAAGGCTCCCTTGCTCTCCAAACAGTATCCTGACCACTCTACTTTGGTTTTTTTTTCTATCTAGACTTTGGGTCTGCATTCATTCAGACACCCTAGACAAGCAATGTTGAGTGAGAATTTTTTTTTTTTCCTAAATTTAATGCAGAGCAAGCAACCTAGTCTGGCTTGGACCTTCTGACATCTTCCATTGTAAGAAGCCTACTTACATGTTAGGGTCTAATATGGCTGGAGTGGGACTATACCCAGTAACAAACAGTATTAATTGCTGGAGTGGACTTGCAAGAACCATTTGCCCTAGCCTGGAGCAAGTAGATCTTGAGGCTGGATTAGGATATTGAAGTTCACAGTAACATTGCATTTTCCCTCTTGAACAATGCATGTTTTCCACATATGTATGATCTTCTACAACCCTGACTTTGTCAGTATTATCCTACCAGAGACAGTGTTGTAAGGCTCTGGGCGATTTACATATTGGAGTGTGCTGACAAGAAAAAAATCCACTTTAAGAGCTACCTTCAGCATGAAAGCTGTGTACTCAGCACATACTTCATACCTGCCTAGCTTATCTGAAGCCAAATTGTACCTGTGGATCTATTAAAAAGATCTACCAAGGAAGTGAGTTGGCCACAGAACTCACAGAATGGAGCAGAAATGCCATGTTGCCTTTGTGTTGCAATTGTCTTTTTGCATTCCCTGGCCTGCAGGACTGTGCACTGCTGCTGTTTCTGCCTGAGATCTTTCAGATCATGCAGAATTCTCCTTAACAATAAGTTAGGATAGGCATTTGGCAGCATATCTTCAATCCCATTTTCATGTGTGTACAAGGAAGAGAATTTAGTGGCTTTCTTGAATCTTTTGAGGGCCCATAAGAAGGCTCCCAGCACAGGAGCCTTTGTGCATCTTGCATCCACCAGTGTCTGTGCTCTTTCAGCAAAGGGATGTTGCAGAGGGGTTACATCTCTCTCCCACACAGGCCAGCAGGACTGCAAGAGAAAACACTTCTCCTAAGAAGCAAAGGTGACTGCACACAAAATAGCATCTGGAGAAGTTGCATTTAGTTGCAGAAATGTTACTGGTCAGTGCCCTCTCAAACTGCTCTGCTTACTCTGTTTACATTGACCTGCTACACAATTGCCACTCTTTACGAGAATTAACACACTTTGCTACACAACTTTGTCCACTGGAAAATAACTAGAAAATAATAAGAATTGCTCCATGTTTTGAAATTCACTGATCACTTTGCTGTGTGCTAGGGAAGACTATATCATACACATTTTTTCCTTAAACCTCCTCAAAGCAACAGTAGTAGTGATGATACCAAGTATCATTAGCAGTCAGTGACCAGGAGAGCACTGTGACTTGCAATGGCAGCTTCTTAATCATTGAGGCACACACCATTTTATAAACTGTGGTGTTGCACCCCTATTCAGGAGCTACTTGTTCAATTCTTCACCTGTAACCCAGTTCCAAATAAAATAACAGTTATAATACTGAATATAAATGCTCTAAAATTTGGATGTTTTAACTCTCATTACACCGAGCCAAAGCTCACTAATACAGAGCAAATTTTAAAGAAAACAATCAGCCTAAGATCTTGGATAGTTCTTTGGAATTTCTAAACCCTGACCTCATAATGAAATACTTACTCTAGTTTTTTGCCTCTGTAAAGAGCTTTTTCTACAAGGAAAATCAGCAATTGTGATTTGTTTGTTATTGTATCACAGTGATAATTCTTCCAAGGCACAAGAATCTGCTGGGAGATGCTAAGTGGCTGCCTTACTGACTCATTAGTGCAGGTGCAACCTATTAAGTCCTGACTAAGTGGGAGTAAGTTTCTAGAAACAGCTGCAGGCATATCTCTTATGGGAGTAAGTTTCTAGAAACAGCTGCAGGTATATCTCTTATGGATGGGTTTTAAAGAAACTACAGCTACAACAGGAAAAGAATAGGCTAGAAAAAATTCCTTGATTTTCAGACTAAGTTCAAGGCAGGAGGTAAAATTTTATTTTACATTACTCATGTTGACCTTGTTACATTTAAGAAATCTATTTGTTTCTAGTGAATTTTAAAATAATCTTCTTCAGGTGTTGAAAGTATTAATACACCAGAGGTTTAATTAATTTTCCTCTCAAAGATTGATTTATTTCTCTGTAAGAAAACAATCCTTAGTTAATGCCTGCCATTATTAAAGGAATATTTTTTATAAATAGTAAATGATAACCTGCCTACAGTTCCCATTCAAAAGACCCAGGGTCTTAGTCCAGGAAGGAACAGATTAATTTTTTTTAATTTTTTTTTTTCCAGAAAAGTATCTACCACCATCAAAGGAGAGACTGGATTCCATCTATGCTTAAGTTGTCTCTTCTAGTTATACTGAAATTAGAATACTACATAATCTGAAGCTTTAGTGTCTGACCAGTCAAATTTTGTCAAACCTCCTAAATTGTCCTCTTCCCTCCACATACCTATTTTAAGGAGAGTTATAAATGAATATTTTCCTTTATGAACGAACAACCTGGCCTGACTTGTAAATACTTTAATTCTTAGTTTACATTATGACTCTCCTTTATGTGAAGAAATTATTAACAGTTTGGGACATCTGGCTCTCTAGTTTTGCATGAACGTGTATTGCATGAATGTGTTGGCAGGGAAATTTTGGTGGTTTTTGATGTAAACGCTGTCTTGGGGAAAAATGAGGCCAGAACTAATGTAGCAGATGGACACTACTGCAGATGTACTGAAATCTATTTTAAAGACTAGACTGCAGAGAGAAAATTGCTGTCTTGAGTTGCTGGATTGGTGCTCTGCATACTGATTTCAGGAGCTGGACACCTTGAGAAATGGTGCAGGTCTTTAGTGTGCCAATGGTGATGGCAAAGGCAGTCCTGCCCTGGGGAGGGCAAAGGTAAGCAGGCTGTTTCTGAAGACCTCTCCACACTTAAACTTCTAAAGAGAGTGCATGGTGCAATGCTATAATTACTGCACTTCTTTTTCCCCTCTTGGCTCAGTCCCGTGTCTAAACAACGTTGTGTATAGTTTCAGAGCAAGAAAATAGAATAGGAGGAGTGGTGTGCTTACATCCCCATTCCTCAGACATATTTATTCAATTATCTCTAGGAATGCACATGACAACTCATTTTAAGCTACTTTGATTGAAGGCTTTTTGAATTAATTTATCCATTTGTTCTGATTGTGAATGTCCTTAGAACAGTGAGGGAGAGACCACTTAATGCAGCACTGCAAAGAAACTAGAGCAGGGTCATTACTTCTGCCCATTCGTAGAGAAGCTATATTGTTCAGCTGTGGCCTGGTCTGTGGCATTAAGCTTATACTACTCTAACTTGGATGGTGATGTTCCAAGGATAGCAAGCAGACCTAATTAACAACAACAACAACAAAATAACAGAATGCAGAGCCTATTGTGAAGTCAGCCTGAATTTTTAAGTAACTTTGTCAAGTCTTTCAAGGAGAAAAAGAAGTATTTATGGTTATAACTGTACAATATACTGAATTTTAACTTGTTTGTGTAAGGACATTTTCCTTTCAGTCCAATGATTCTACTGTGCTATTGCTGCTTTTTTATTTGTATATCTGGATATTAGGGTACAGGCTATCAGGATTACAAATAAATAGTTCTGTTTTATTTAATTGAGGAAATATTACATTTAATTTCCTTAAGTGAGGCATAATTCAAAAAGGAAGAAAATGTTTGGGCAGGCTGAAAGATTTAAAAGTTCACTTTGGGGCTTGTAGATGATGCTTGACTTGATTAGACCTGATATTTTTGGGTTTTAGTTTTTACAGAATCACAGCAGTTGCTTCTACAGCCACACACATCAATCAGATTGGCAGGCTAGATACTGCTGTCAACACAGATTTTTCTGATTGTTTATCTTTGTGCTTTTATTTTGCTGGGGGTCCTTAGTAGGAATGAAATTACCTACAATTGTAGCTATCTGCCAGCAAAAAGTTTAGACCTCCAAAGCCTTTTGAAGTAGTTTCAGCACAAGTAACACAAGTCATGCTATCTTTCTGATTTGCTTGTAGGCTGAGTCCTTAGCATTTTATAACAAGCATTTAACTTTGAGAGGAGGTTAAGTACTTGCATCTGAGTCACCACTGCTCCATCTGAGCTCAAAACTTGATTAAGATACTGTCCTCTGTCTGCCTGGGAGAAGACTTTATACTGTCTTTCAGAAATAACTGTCTCCTCTGGTGTTCTGATTGTTCCACCCCAACCTCCCCTTTACTGGTGCTGCTCTCTTCAATGGATTAAGAATGCTGTTCTGGATCCTAACAATAATCTTCCTCTTGCTTTGCAGTCTGATATTCTTGGGTAACTCCTAAGTGTATGTGCTGCTCTTGGATTTCTGGGGCAGTAAAACTCAACTTATTGTCTTGTGCAGTGAGAACAAATGTGCTCTTTTTGCCACGGATAGATTTCTGAGATGTCATTTAAATGTGCTGTTTAATACAAAACTTTGCCATTAAAAAAAACCCACAACAAAACCACAGCAAAACAACTGAAAATAGCAGTTAGATGGTTATGTTTGGGGTACTGCAGCAGTGCAGCACTGCGGATCTTGTATGCTTTCCCCTTTACAACAGCATGATGTGCTGGAGGATTCAGGTAATCCCAGTTAACTAGCGTAGTTCTCTGGCATGGCAGGGTGCTCGGTCACTTTCCAGCTTAATTGAGAAGGGTCTGTCTTGGGGAAAAGTTCGTTCTGGTGTTGATATTTGCTCAGTATTCCTGTGTCTCTGTGTTCTGCTTTTTTTGTTTGGTTGGTTGGTTGGTTTGTTGTGTTTTTTTAATAAAGTTGATTATTTGATCACCCTAGATGACAACAAATATGGCTTTTACCGTATGGTTCATATATGATGCTGAGAGTATGTGAACCCCAGAGAGAGGAATGTGCTAGGTATTTTTTACAGTATACAAAAAAATCCCAACACTAAACCTAAGAAAGTGATGATTGGAAGGCATGTCCTTGGAGCATCAGCAATCTGTCAGAAATGGAAATGGAATCCAAAATGTGTTTGTCTAAGGACATAACTAAGGATATGCAATATACAACAAAATATCAAATAGTTACAAAAAAAAAAGAGGTACCTTTACTATGTAAGGTATATACCCAGGAAGTGAAGCTTAATGTGCATCTAAAATGCTTTACTGTGCAGAGAAATCCTTGTGTGATCAGAAGATACTGGCAGCAGTAGAAGTTAATTGTATGACCGTAAAACCGACACATGACCTAATTAATCTGTATAGATAAGCACACAATTTTATGCTTCTTTAAACATGAAGTGGCCGTGCCAAGATAGGAAGCTAAACACCAAAACCAAATTCAGTGCTGGAATAGAGTGGTTAGGAGCTGAAACACTCTCCTAAAACATACATAACTAGTTAAAGGTTAGTGAGTAGTAGTGAAGGGGAAAGATATTTTTTATATTTTCTTCTTTAAAGAATAATTACCATTTGTGGTATGCAATCTTGCTTCGACTATGCTCTTACCTATTTACAGTTCATCATTAATGCTCTTAGATTTCACATACTGTTCATGCATAAGTCCCCTCAATTTTTTTTCCCTGGTTCATTTATGGTATTAGTTTCGCTGTGCATTATTTCTTGCCTAAGTGAATTACAGAGTCCTGCAGGCTTACACACTACCTATGGATTCATTACATTGTCCTGGGTTCTTAACATTTTTTTAGACTGAAAATCACCTCTCTGAGAGCATTAATTTTCCATGCATAATTCAGGACAGAGCATTTATGTCTTTGTTATCTCTACACTGGAGTTCATGTACTCCAAATTACATTCTGCTTATCTGAGTTTTAATTGTTCCAATACTGATGCATATTCAACAGTGTTTTGTAACTCCTGTAGACATAAACTAACAGTTGAAAGCAGACATGGAAGGCAAAGAAAGAGTACAAGAAAGTGTATTTTCCTATGCATTTCAATACATCCTGCTTTGTGCCAAAGCCATGATGTTCTCCTTTTTCAGTTGCATATTTCAGCTTCTCTGAGCTCTACAAGGTCTTCCCTGATCCTCCCTTGGCCATTTCTTCTGAGGGGAGGGGAACTTTATAGGTTGCCTGTATGATTAATCTGAGAGCTACATGAAAAGTATCAGGAAAAATTATTAGATATCCCCTAGCATTTAATTTCTGACAGAACATTGGCTAGGGAAACACTATTATTATTTAAGGAAAATAATCTAGATGTGACTCATCCTCTAGAGAGCCTTAATTTACATGAATACAGTTGCAGACTCATTATTTGTCAGCAGAACAAGTGGCTATAATAGGTTCTGTGCTGTTTGTTTGTTTACATTCAGAAAACAATTTAAGAAAAGGAAAAACAAACCAAATGGAAATTGTAGCTGAAAAGAAGTGGGTTGGGAAGCCCACAAATGGAACAGTAAATTCCAGAGTAGCATATAAAAATGAAAGTGATCAAGTTACATTTAATGTTATAATCAACTTGAATTTCTTCTAGCACATGGATAATAGTAAATCCATGTCCTTGGATTCAGGGAATAAAGTATATGAACAAATATCCAACAAGTAGCCTAAAAATCTCATCTAATCTGGTAGCAGTCAATATCTGGCTATATACCAGCTAGGTTGTTACTGGAATCTGTTCATCCTAAGAAAGCAGCTAAACATTTTCTCTTTCATGTATTGAAGTTTAAAATTAAGCACATCTAGGGAATCCTTAACAAAACTGTGTACTGTAGTTCTAGCCACTTGAAAGTTAATGTGTGGGGTTTTTTTAGTATTTTTTAAAGATTGCTGTTAGTGAATGTGTATCATTGACAGCTCTAATCCATGCTGAGGAATACAGACCTGGAGCAGGAGGTGGTTTTATATTCAGTTCCCTTAGCAGAGTCAACATTATTAGGCAGAGATCTTAATTATACTATTTTAACTTCTAATCATGCCACCTAAACCAGGGTAATCTGAAATAAGCTTCTGTATCTTTCTAATGCTGGTTGCATGAAGTGAGACTTGAAAACCCTGGATGTCTGAGTGTCATTTTAGTGTCCTGTCTCACCCCCACCTGGGTAATCCTGCTGTTTTCTGATGATTGGCCTTCATTTTTATATACTAATACTGAACCTTCCTAAGTCTGAGTTGTTGTTGATGTCTACATGTGTTCAGCAGTATAACTGACTACTTATTTAAACAAATTTCTAGATACTATTGTACTATGACATGTATTTACAAGTACCTTTTTTCCTGAAAAAAATATATTCTTTTTCAAATCTGTGTCTTAACCTGAAATTATTAGTAGACAGATGTATTCTTTTTTTTTTTTCCTCTGGCTGGCATTTTTTAACAACTCTCTTTAAAACTGGGCCTATTTATGAGTATTAAACCCAAAAACGCCAACAGAAGATGGACATATTCCCAAGAGTGTTCTGGCCTTCAATATGTAAGCTCAGCCTTCTTCTGAGCTCTTCTTCCAGTGGCTCAGCTTTCCAGTTTAAGTTGCAGTAAATGTCAGTTTTTCCATTATTAGAAAAACAAGTCTCGTTCTTGTGGTAGTATTTCCCATATATGGATTTTTTTTTTTTGCTCAGAGATTTTGGGAAAACCCATCATTACTAGAATCCTAAGGCTTCCAGATATGGTATTAGTTTTCACTGCCAGTTTAAACATCCTCAGCATCAGCTAGTTCCTTATCAGTGTGCTCTCTTAACAAACAAGCATTTAAGTGCTCTTGTCATTAAGTAGTGCCGTTCTGAAGAAGTCTCATCTTCCCTACTCCATTACCTATCTGTAAAAAGAGACTTTTGCTATAGGTGCTAGAGCTATTTAATAAACCATCATAATAGATGAACATTCCTTTGTGCTTTGATGTAGTTAACAAAACCACCAGCTGTAAAATCTCATGTAAATAAGTGTAATTTTGCAGTGTCATGGTGACTTTTAAGCTAAGTAGCCACAGTGGTGCCTTTTCACTTGGGATATGTTCTGTTCTTGGAATCCATTAATCCAGCTCACTAAAACAGGACATTTTTCATACAGGGATAGAAAAAAATCTTCAGAGTTTTTTGGATCCCACCTTGTGTTATTACTTACTCCAACCCTCAGTGAACTGTAAAACCAGCTGGTTTTAATCTTTCGGCATCAGAAATGCAGTTAATTTTTAAAAATGTAGCCCAATCCATCACTCAGCTATTGAGATCTGCCTGTTCTTTTCCACATGTCTTGGAGAGTTGCTACTGGAGATTCACTAGCCAAAAAATAATGTATGCAAAGAAGAGTTGTTAGTCCTTTAAATATTGAGGTTTCATACCCCAATACTATATAAGCAATTTCCTGTGTGGTTTAATGGCTTCCAGTACAAAGAACCAGGTTGGGATAAAGGAAGTTTCCTTGTCTGATAGAGAATAAATTAGCCACCCATGAAGCCTGATGAACCCATCTATGAATTCAGAGGAAATTCTAAATGTGAAGTAAACTTATGGTTTTACAACAGAAGTAATATAGCTTCAAGAAAGATGGATTTCTCAAGCTCAGATTTACATCCTGCAGGATGTTCCCTCTTTACTCTAGCTCTTTGTGTAGATGTTGAAGAATCCAATGCTGCCATTCTTCAAAAGAAGGAAAAACCTCAGAACTCCCCTTGCCCCGGAGTTTGTCTGGTGAGAATAAGCACAAACTAGCTAATGATCATACTAATATTGCAATTCATAATAGGAAATGCCTTCCTAATAGTTGATTAGGATCTATTTTAAAAAATAAGTCCACAGAGTAGTGTTTTTAACGTTTTATGAAACAGACTGAGTCCTTCAGGATCAAAGAAATTCAGATTGATATTGTGCATCTTCCTCCCCTCAGTCCCCCAAAAGCTGCCAAAGTGCTGATCACTACAAAATTGCTTTGAAGATTTACAAAAATGAACTTGAGTTTTAACCCAAGTGAACTTCTGTAGCATTTAAACTATAGAAAAGACTTCAGCTCAAGAAAGCACAAATTTAGAAATCCTAGTAGGTTTGAAGGCTTACTGTCTACTTTTACTGTTAATAGAAGTAAGCCCCGTTATGGGAAAGTTTGGTTTCAGCTCATCTAGATATTTTAATATAACCACCAATTTTTTGTCTCTAATTTGCAATATATATTGAGTTAGGAGTATTTTAATCTTAAACCATCCTCTTTCTTCAGACACATCACTGTTTCTTCCTCAAACCAAGGAAACAACCCCTCCCCCCGTCCCACCTTTTCTCAGCCGTGTACTCTTTCACGGCTACTTATTTGTCTAAAGAAGGATGCTTAAAATCAGGGCATACATATTCTGTAGGTAGACAGAAACTCACCCTAACCTTCTTCATTCGAGCAGTCGGTGCTGCCGGGCAGTGCGATGGAGGCCCTGGGCTGCAGACACCTGTTCCCCTTCCTCCCCCATGAGACCAGCGGCTCCCTCGCCCGGAGCCCCCGCAGCCCCGGGGGCTGCAGCTACCGCAAGCGGCTTCTGGGGAAAAGAACCGGCTGAGCTTGTTCTATCGGGCTGCTGCACCTTTTTTAGTGATCAGCTTTGTGTGACTTGGATGGTACGGTCCGGTCATGTTTGCTCGTGTGGGAGGCCCTTGGCTCCGCGCCCGCTGTCCCCTCCGCGCTGCGCCGAGGGCGAAACCAACGCCGCCGGCTGTTAGCTGGGGCGAGCCGGGTGAGGAGCAGCCAGCTTCTGCAGAGTGGCCTTAATTAGTGCTTAGGAAGAGTGGTTCAAGATGAATTGGGTTGTTTTGTTATCGCTTTCTTCTCCCCTACTCCTGCTCCCTGTGCTCCGCGTTATGACTCTCTGCCAGGGCTGGGATGGATGTGCGAGGCTCGCAGCCTCTCTCCCCGAGCCGCCGCTCTCTTTTCCCCTTCCCCGGCCCCGCATTCCCGGTACCGCGGGCTCCGTTCACTCACCGGCAAGGCGCGGGGACGGGCGCGGGGGGACCGGGAGGGCAGGCACGGGCCGGCCGCTCTTCTTCTCTTTCCCTGGTCAGTGTCCGTGTCCCTCGGGCTGCGCAGGACCGGGGACGGGATGGCCGGGACAGGATGCCCGGGACGGGATGCCGGGGACGGGATGCCCTGCCGCGTCCCGTCGGTGCCGAGCTGTCAGCTGCTCCCTGCTCTGCCAGAGCGAGTTTCGCCCTTCTCCGATCTTGCTCAGCTCTGCCTGCCGCCGCTCCCGGGGCTAAAGGGCCGGGGTCCGGGGCACGGCTTTTCTCTCGGGGGCCAGGGGCCGCCCGAGAAGCTGGTGCCTAATCCTAAACCGAGAACTTCCCGCGTTGCCGTGGCGAGCGGCCCCAGGGAAGGGTCTGCGAGACCAGGGAGGGGGCTCAGGGGGCGAGTCCGAGGGGCCGCGGGCGGGAGCCGCGCCAAGGAGGGGCCGCTGCAGCCACCGCCCCCCGAACAGGGCTCACCGGGGGACGCTTCTGCTCGCTGGTTTGAGTCCGAGTGAACTGAAAACCTGTGGAAGCGGAGATTCCTTCCGTCTGCAGCGGTGAAGCTGCCCTCAGGGGTGAAGGGGCTAATTCGTCTGAGGTAACACCAGCGGAGGGTCAGAAATCAAATCCCGGTGTGCGGTCATCCCGGCCGCAGGGCCATCGATTTTGCTCTTAGAACGAGCACGAGTTCTGAAGTAGCGTGGTGGTACGTGGTAGTTTCTTTCAGTGGAGCTGTCTTACAAAAATAGCTTTAAGATCTGGAAAATCTCAAATGTAGAACACGTTATTGCACGTCTTAGCTAAACTGGGGTTTTTTACGACTCCCATGTGCTCCGTATGTCTGTTCTCTATTAGACATACCCACAGATGTTGGGTTTTTTGGTTTGTTGTTTGTTGGGGTTTTTTAGCAAAGGAAAGCAACTAACTTAGTAATTTTTACTAATTTCTTTAAACTTTTGTATATTTTTCCCTTGCTTTTAAAAATGTTTAGAAGGAAGTTGTGCAAAACTATATGGGTTCAAAAGGAATATTTTTTTATATCTTATGTGAACAATAAAGTATTTTTGCAATGATGGTTTTGCAAACACATTGCTAGGCACCTAGTAGATGTATTGTCTGTAAAATTGGTGAAGAGTTTCATAAGCTTTGCACAATTCCCCCTGGGAAAGACCTGTATTCCTATACTCAGTCTAGGACAGTAATACTCTGCCACCAAGTGCCCCTCTATCTATGGGTAAGTGTTGCAGTCATAAAATACTTTACTAATGCTGCCAATGCAGTCTTTTTGCTCTTGTCTAAAGTGTTAACTGTGCCATTACAGCTATGATATAACCAGTTTATTAACAGATGTATGCTTGGATCTTGTTTACATCACCCTCTCAAGTAGACACTGGTTCCTGCAGGTGGTCTGAGCAATCCTGTGCACGAGCCTTCTCTTTTCAAGGCAGTACCTGAGTGGTGCTGAGAGGCTCTACACTGGCAAATGGTTCAGTCTCCTCTGCTGTTGTTTTGACCTGTTTGGTATGTGCAAATAGGTTTTATGCAGGCCCCTTTGGAAAAGCACTGAAAGTCAGCAGTATTTATAACTATCCACATAAAACCAAGTTGCAACTGTTCTGTGTGCCTACTCTTCTTTGGACCTTCTCCTCCCACACAGTGTTTTCTGCAAGCAAAGCCAGAGACGGACAAGAAGCCTTAAACCAGCACTGCAGTGTTGCTGTGAGATGTTCCTATCTCCCAGCAAACATGTTTGTTCCAAAATACTCATTCAAAACTTGGCAAGCTCTTCAAGCCTCCTGTTATTATAAACTTCCAACTTGCATTACTATTGTCAAATAAGTCTTAGAGATAGTCTTTCAAACAAACTTTGATAGAACTTCAAACAAGTCAAATGGATTATGGTTTGTGATACAGAGTCTTACTGATTTACACGATCATTTGTTTAAACTTGGGAAAACTGAGCAACAGGCTAATAATAGCACAAGTGGCTGTCAATGTTTGTTTTAAACTATATTTAAAGCTATCAGTTAAATGGCTGCATGACCATTATTTGTGTTTTTAATTCAGCAAATTATTAGACTTTAGATTACCACAAGCAATTCAGAAATTACATTTGAAATGTAGCTTAAAACAGGTTCAGCTTTATCATAAATAATGACCAAATAAATTAATCTGCCCATGCATAAGTGTAAATCTTTGCAAATTTTTGTTCGTCCCTGATATGTCAAAAGCAGTAGCATGTGGTAGATGGCTAAAGCTTTTGCTGGGGTTGTTTGATAGTTATTTTTCTTATTTTCTTATAATCATTCTTCTAGTGATTCTTTTGGCCTCAAGCAGTCTGCTGCTGTCAGCAAGTATTTGAAATTACTGTAGGCTGTCTGGTTTCAGGACTATGCCATGACTCGTGCTACTTCCCATGCACATAGACTATGAAGATGCTTATACTCTGCTTAGCTTAACATTTTGAAGCTCACTTAATGTCATTGAAGTCACTTAATAATTGTTTTCCTGATTGAAAAACAGCCTATTGAAAGATAATGAAAGCTTATTTCAATTGTCATAGGTATCCAAGGGCAGAAGTGAATGCTCAGAACTCTTTGGATTGAGGTTCCACTTCCCATGTTTATCTGCAAGGTGAGTAAAATTAGAAACCTTCTTTTGTGTTTTTTTTAATACAACTTGGCTCTTTGAAGTTTGGTTTTTGTGTTTAATATTCAACACAAAAATGCAATGAATCCTGTTTCTTGTACAGATAAATTTAGATTTAACTTTTCTTTCAAATGTACCCATTTGAGAGGTCTGTATGAGTTAAAAGGGTTTAGCCTATTTAGCTTATTTTCAACTTAAATTGATAACCATGGTCTGAGCTTATAGATTGTTGACATACATACTTCCATTTCCAGTGGGTATCAGAAGCTTTGCTTAGAAAGTCTTAAGGACAGTATAAACAGCCTATGGAGACATTCTTCAAGGTAAGACTTAAATGTCCTTAAATAATTAGCTGTTTTTCTTATAATGTCACTGGTACTGGAGTTTAATGTAGCAGCTGCTTAGTTGTGTAAGCCTCCTTTGCCATTCCATCTCTGGCTCTCTTCAGTGTTTCCAGTTACCCCCTGGACAAGAGGTAGAGAGAACAGCTTTAATCTGCATATATGGTGTTATCTAGATAATGCTCATGCTTAGACCAGCCCAAACTAGAAACTTCTGACCAGATTCTGCAGTCTTTCCCTCAGCAAGGATGCTAATTTGAATCCCATCTCTACCCAGCCCCTACACTTCACTAAACTTGTGAGAGCTTAGTATCTGTGAATTTTTAACTCTGACTGAAGTTAATCAACAAGTTCAAATTTACTAGAGAGAAACGAGCAGACATTGCAGCTGTTTGAAAGTACAGGCATAAAAAAGGTAAAACTCAAACTGTGGCTTCTATAGATGTTTAAAAATGGCATTAAGTACTAAGTAAATTAAATCCATCCTTGGTATTGTAATTCCAGAAATCCTTGACTTCTGAATGTGCTCACCTCCAGGTTTGGTGCTTTAACTCTTAATCTACTTCTCAGGGAACTTCAGGACACTCTTATTTTTCCACTGGCCTCAGATATGCAGAGTATATCTCTATTTCATTTTTTTGGGAATCTGTGACAAATGGTAGTGTCTTAATGGCCTTTCTTACAGTCAAAATGTCTTCTGCTGCTTTTATTTAAAACTCACCTGGAAAAAAAATGAATGTGTAATTTGGCTCAATGCTTCATTGGTAAGAGTTAGCACAGTCTGCTAATGTTTGAAAATGACTTTACTGGTATTTTAATTCATATAAATAAAGGTTGAGCTAACAAGTTAGATAAACTACTAAGAATGGGCATAATGAGCTCTGTTGAATAAGAAATGTGTGGTAATTATTTTACAATAAAACCTGGTTCCCTGGGTCATTTTCAGGAAAGTCAGGTATGTGACATCAGTGCCATCCGACTTCTCCAGCACTGGTCTTGCCACGTGTACCTCACAGTGGCACCTTACCTGCTGCAGCCACTGCACAACATGCTTGGAACACCTGTTGTCACATGCCTTGACCCTGATGTGCATCTATTCCTGGACTTTAGCTCTTTATCATGAACAAGAGAACAATGATGATACAAATCACTGTGATCTTTGATTAAAAAAAAAAAAAAAAAAAAGTATTAAAACCAAAATTAATTAAAGTAACGGATGAGCAGATGCATTTAAGCAGAAGCAGACAGAAAGAGAAAATAACCCAGGTAACAGCAGTTTAAGGGAGAGATGTTAGGCTGAAGCCATTTCCAAGGGAGAGAATGTGATTATGGGAGACATTAGGTTTGTAAACTAGTAACTTTTCAAGGTATTACAAGTTTTCTTAACAGGTTTCAGATGCTAGAAAGCTTTCTCTTCATCTCATTGTGGCACCAGACAGTGGGTTCTTCCCACCTTCTTGTGAATAAACTTGCTTGTCAACCACAGCCCTCTTGAACTGATACAGAGTTAGAGGGAGAGACACTTCCCTCTCACCTTAGCTGCAGAGCAGGTGTTTTCTTAGTCATCCTGTGACCAGCATGTGTGGACTATGAACGGGGAAGCTGTAAAAACATGTCACTATCAGTTGGGTGTTGAAACTGGACTCCAGGGTTCCTGCCTCAGGATAAATACTTGTGTATTTATACAAACATTCACCCACCCACCAACCCCTATCCTCCTCCTGCTTTTTGAAAACATTGTTAACAAAACCAACTCTGCAGCACAGTGAAGGTATGTTCCCTTTGCAATATGCTTGTTTCCTGAACTATATCAGCTCTAACATAATCCAGTCTTTCTGAGATTAAGGCTCTAGATGTGACACACAAATTTCTATGGAAATGTTTCTGCTCACTTTATTGGAACAATATTCATATCTTATTGTTTGAAATGAAACATGAACTAGGATTTAGGTACAGGGACTTAATTCCAGTAGATAGGCAGAACTCTGTTTTACTCTGCGTACTTCAACATTTTTTTCCTGGAATACAGCAATTGAGACAAAAACATGGAAGCTACAGATAAAAGACACTTCTTGTGTTTTATATTTGTGTGGATGTTCTTTAAGTATAAGGACAAGAGACATAATCTTGTCTTCAAAGGAATCCATTGATTTGAGCTGTGGCTATTCCTGACTGAGCACAACAGACATAAAACTGTGTCTGTTGAGTGAAAATACTGAGTTGCCAGTCTGGGACTGGAAGATCAAAAATAGGTCTGTATTCCCTAGTCTCAAATCAACCATCTTGTGCATAGCAAAGGCTGAGGTGTAACATATCATCTTAAAAATATTCTAGGCATTCACATAGCTGAAGCAGGAGACCTGTGAGCTTCAGCCACATTTGTGCAGCCTCCATTGAAGTTACAAAGGTTTCTCCATGGAGATTCGTGGGTCCACCCAGCTCATGATGGAATGTTTAGTCTAACATGCTGGGTAGAACAGGACCTCTGTATTGAGGTCAAAAAGACATGACTCCGACTCCACATTTTCCCATTTGTCCGGTTTTTTTTTTACTTTGGACAGATAACTGCTCTATCTTACGGATTCTTTATCTGTTAAGGGTTGCTTTGATGCCAATGGATCAATGGAATTGCTATATAAATATGGAGTGTTTAATACAGGGCAATTTTTCTGTTACTGCCTATGTGGCCAGTTGATACATGTATGATGCATATTCTGGCTTGCCCTTATGTGAGGGGAACAACCAGCTTGCCAGTTATGATCACTCTGTTTTTACAATGCCAGGTGGCACAAGGAGTATGTACCCTTGTGTCTATGGCTTGATTTTTGAATGCTGCAGTTGTGGCTATAGTATTCTCTTGAGTAACTGGGGAATAAAAGAAAAAAAAAAAAAGCTAGAATTAAAACTGTTCTCTTTGCTAATCAGACTACAATTAAGATTTATTTATTTTTGGACTGGTTTAGAGCATTAGGTTCTTAGAAACAGAGCACTGGGGTGGAAATATATATATCCCATTATAATTTCAACATGCTAGACATATCTGGGAAAAATTTTGTTTAAGGGTAGGCCATTATCCTACCCACTATCCATCCATTTGAATGGTTAGTTTGTTGGCTGTAGGTCAAGCACATTTGCATCAGAAAGTTAACTTAAAGTTCCGAAGAATATTGTCAGACATTACACTTACAGTCTTGAAGGTCTGTAGTGTGGTGAATTTTCCCTGGAACTCTCAAAATAGTAATCTTCACAAAACACTTGAGAACTTGGCTGCTACAACAGTGAAATTGGTCGATTTTTGTCTTGCAGATTGTGACAGGCACTTCTCATGATAAAGAGGGAAATGAATTTTGTTTTATAAATATGTTCAGTGTTCCTTTATGCTTACAGTGGATGATTCATTCTGGAACAGGATATAACAAGATTGTTAGAGAAACTGAGTAGTCAAGATAAAACAATCTAGATAAGAAACAGGCTTCTAGTCCTAGAAAGGGCTACATTGTGTCATGAAGATAAAGGGAATGTGGATGTTTTAAAGCTCCTTGAGTTTTGGAACAGGGGAGGAAGAGATAAAGGGAATGTGGATGTTTTAAAGCTCCTTGAGTTTTGGAATAGGGGAGGAAGGACTGTGCTGAAGGGCAAGGATTATGTGTAGACATCCAGCAGGAAGACTCACTTTGTTCCAGAGCCTACTAGAGGCAGAAGTCTGCCCATACCCAGTAGGTGCCTGGTCATCCACCTGCCAGTGAACAGTAGATGGTAATTGAACTGAGATATGAAACTCTAGTCTCTCAATACCTGCTTATCCAAGTCAGAATGGGAAAGATCTAATCCTCTTTGGTTTCTGTGCTCTGTATACTTGAGGAGAAAGGAAACTCATAGAAATGTGGGTTGGAAGGAAAAAGAGCCTCTAGTCCAGTCTGCTGTCAAAGTGGGACTAATGCCACTGCTGGATCTGGGGAGTCACAGCTTTCCATAGCCAAGTATTGACAACTTCCATGGACAGAGGTTCCACCACCCCTCTGGGTAGGTTGCTCTAGTGTTGTACTATTCTCCTAGGGTGAACTTTGTGAAGAAACCAAATATTCAGACACTTAACAAGGGGATTATGGTAAAAGACATTGAAAAGAGTTTTGATACATCCTCTAAAGGCACTTTATAGAGAACGATCATACTGGGGGCAAGGTGGGGGGTTAGGAATGAAGTGGGTCGCCTGGAACTACTTTACATTGAACTTTTTTTTTTTTAATACCATGGAATAAATATATTATGTCAGTGTATAGAGCTAATGAAACTTGCACATCTTAAACATATGAATAAGGCTAAGGGCATGCCATTGCCTTTGAAAATGGTATGAATACTATTAAGTTTAAATATGAAAAGATGGATTTTTGCCATTGGAATAAAGTTATACTCAAATTATGTTAGACTAATTCAGAGGCAGTGTTGCAGACCTTTGTTATAGTAGGTCTTTACATTTGTGTGAGAAAAGTTGGACTTTCAGTTTCAAATAAAAGCAGGGATATTGCAATATTCTCATGACGTGGAAATGGATCCCATTATACATGTTTAGGTCAAAACTTTGTAATAGGAGCACTTCATTAATTTTCTTTGAAAGGCTATGGTAAGCTGAAGTTCACATGTCAGCTGCAGAAGATTATGTCCAATGGGAAGTGGTGAAGGTTCTGTGAAAATAAATAAGTAAAAAAATCCTAATAAAAAGCTGAATGGACCTCAGTAAAGATCACTAATACTTAGGTGTAAAAAGAAATACTGGAATCCGCTGATAACAAGTTACTTAAGTGAAAGAATAACTTTGTTAATACAGATACTTTTCCTGTTGAGGGGACAGTAAGTCTCTTCTACTCAGGAAAGCAAAGAAGTTTCAGTAAATGTAAATCAGATGGAGAGAAAGAAAAAGCTGAAAACTCTGTAATTTGTATGTGTGCAGTTGATTGTGTTATCTCTGTGGTTATGTATTAAAATATGGTGCTCAAAACCATACTTTAATCATGAACTTACTATTTCAAATAGTGTATTTTGGGGGTAGCTGTGAGTCAGGAAGCACTGTTAGCTTGCAAATTGCGATGGTCTCTTGAGTCCCAGAACAAGCCAGTTCGGAAAGGCTGAGCAAAATTTCAATGTCATTACCTTATTTGGTGTCTTTTAAGTCCTTCTGAACTTTGCCCCGTGGAAAGTTTAGGGATATAAATGTATAGGAACTGAATCTTTGGTGCAAAAGCAAATGCTCTTAATTCCAGATGCTTCATCTTTTCTGTTACAAAGAAACATAATCCAGTGCTAAAAATCACATCTATGATTAATCACAAATTCAGCAAAATTCAATTTTCTAACACAATTCAAGATAACATTTCCTAATGAAGGTATTGAAATTTTTCCATACTTGTATGAATAGATGCACACACAGCTGGTGTTTTCTTTTTTTCTGAACTAGAGACAAGATTGTTTTTTCAGACTGAGTCAGAAGATGCAGACAAATAAGTTTCCAAAACATGGAAGCATTGTGGAAGATTCTGAAAGAAGAAAACTGAAATGACATTGCATTGTATTTTTAAAATCCACTGCTATTCTATTTCTTTCTTGTCATAGTTTTAGTAAAGAATGTAAACAAATGTGAGGGGTGGGATTATTTTGGAGTTTTTTTGCTTGTTTGTATTTGCTAGTGTTCAGTCACCCACGTGAATAGATAATTCTTAATAATGGCTCTGGCAAGAAACATTTCAGCATACTGGCAGGGCTTAATTTGCATCTCTGCTTTTATGCTTCTAAAGGTTGGCTCTGCTGGAAACACATTTCCAGAAGTTCTGTGCTTGCCTTCAGAGTGCTGTTTCCCACTGTCTTTCTTTTTCTGATGCATGACAACTGCATGTGGGCTTTACATTAGTATAATTTGCAACATAAATATTATTTACATACTTTACATACTTGCTTCCACAGTCTGACTCTTAATGTAGGTAATGCTCCATGAATTTTAACAATACTTGCTGCTTGTTGCTGGGCCACTAATTTGTCTCTGTGTGTGAATATAACCTAGCCTAGGACTCTGCTGGATTCTAATTATATCTGTCTGCAGGAGATAGATCTTTTTTCTGGAGTGGGAGTTGAAAGGTGGGGCTGGTTCCACAACAAGCACAGATAAGTGCTCTTCCAGTGTGTGAAACACAGAGCTCCTTCCAGCCACTAAACCACCAATATGAGAGTGCTCACTAACACGAGACATATGAGGGTGCTCATGGGCCACCATCTTGTGCTTACTTTTTAAAAAATTAATTCAGATCTGTTTCTCATTGACTCTAGAAAATACCTCATACACTATAAAAGCAACCTGAAGGAATGTGTAAGCTTGAGAAAGGACTTTTGAGAAGGAAAAATGAGGTGGGTTTTAGATGTTTTGGGAAGTTATTGATGTTTGGTAACTTTTTCTAAGAAAAAAGGAAGATTTTAATGTTCAGTGTAAGGTAAATGGAATTATTTTTTGCCTCTCTCTGTACTGAAGGAAGGTAGGGGAGAGAGGAAAATCCAATTGGTTTTCATTGGCAGGGTGCCAGCAGTAAGAGGAAAGGAAATTATTTTAGTTCCTGAAGGGACTTGGAGGACGTCAAACTTGAATTCAGTGTTGTTAACTGAATTCAGGAGGAGAAACGCTGTTGTTTTCTCAAATTAAATTTGAGTTTTGGGGATGAAAAGGGTCATGCAGTTTTCCCCCCCAACTCTCTACTTCATGAAGTTTCTGAAAAGCTTGTCATCTTGAATATTACAGGATAGTCCTTACCTCCGGATGTTCAGCATGTAATGGTATGTGTACAATACATATGACAGAGATATATATACATATGCACACATTATTTCTGAACAGTATATTCAGAAATAAGCATGTAGTTAATTATATGGACCTAACAGGAAAACTCATTTATTATGTTTTGCATACTATTTTAAGATGTTTCTGGTAGGAAGGAACAGTGGCTGATTGTGTTTCCTGTAGACTATTGCTCTTGAAGCCTCAGAGACTTGTTTTATGGGATGCTGGAGCTTAATAGGGGAAAAAAGTTAGGAATTTTAGTTTTAAAAAATAGTTGTATTAGTTAAGATAATTCTCAGCAGAATGTTGCTTAACTGTTCTTACAGTTTCTTATTCTAGCATCTGGAGAAATTGTACTGATATCAGTGAAAGATTCTTTTGCTCTCCACAAAGAAAAATAATTAGTGATGCTGATTTTATACTTTTATGAAAGATAAATAATGCCCAATGAAGGTGTATATTTATATACATGTTCTATTTAGTATGGAACATTAAGTCAGTATTTATTCACATGTATGGCTTTGCATAGATGTGATATTAAAAGAATATAACCATGCTTTTATTTTCACATTCAGGATAATCAATGACATAGTAATTTTTCCATTCTTTTCATCAGTATTAAATGACTTTAAAGTGAAGCGTGAGTTTCAACTAATCTTGTTTTTAAGGTTTTGGAAATTTTGAAGGGAGGGATGTTTTGATGCAGTCTTAGAGGGAATATGAATCACTTTAGGGCGTGGTTTTGGGAAGCATTTTTCATATTTATTTCCAAGTATTGTCTTTAGTAACACTTTCTTAATGTCAGTAACAGGCTCCTTTTAACTGTTCCTCATAAGTTTTTGGGGATGAAAGTTGATGAATGCTGAGGTGACACATGTGGTTCATATTCCAAACTGTGGGAGGTCAGTTCTGTGTAGTATGACTGAAGATGATACTAAAAATCTGACAGGTTACAATTAGCATCCTTCTTGGTTCTTAATAATTTCTTGAAATGTATAATGTAACTGCTGGATAGAAAATTTTTCACAGACATATGTAAACCTACTTCTCAGGGTGATTTAGTACACTTTCCAGTAAAATAAGTAAGTTAACTTTAGGATAATATAAGAAGGAATGGGTAGCATCCATGTGTCTTGACTATATCTGGACATTTTTCTCATCATTAATCAGCCTAATGATCAGACTGATTCTGTTTTTCTATTTTATGAAGAAAAGCAGAGCAATTAGGCCACCCAGGAGAATCTGTGGGAAGCAACTTGAATTATACTTGTGAGGGGAAAAAAGTACATTGACAAATGCTCTTGAAAAATGTAAAGAACGGCTCCACAAATTGAACTGGTTTATACAAGGTTGTGGTGTTTGTAGAATTCAACACATTGCACTGTTTTTGATAGTCTACTTAAAAAAGATGTTGTCATGGGTATAAAACCTGTGTAAAAAATAAATTAAGTTTAAAAAAAAGCGTCTATAGTAACTGTAAGAGGGACTGAAGGAGCCAGTAGGCTTTTCAGTGGAAATTTAGGTTGCTCTCCAGAGGATTTACCCATTTGTTTTCATCTTCTACTGCATGTGTTGTTTATTGTTTTGCTTCACAACTGGCCTACTGTGGTTTTTTTAGCAAAAAGTTGGTCTTGTCTGTTATTGTTTATTATTTACTGCAAATAAGAAGTTTTCTGCTTTTCCTTTTAAAGGTTTTAATTTCTTTCTTTCTTTCTTTCTTTCTTTCTTTCTTTCTTTCTTTCTTTCTTTCTTTCTTTCTTTCTTTCTTTCTTTCTTTCTTTCTTTCTTTCTTTCTTTCTTTCTCTCTTTCTCTCTCTCTTTCTCTCTTTCTCTCTTTCTCTCTTTCTCTCTTTCTCTCTTCCTTTCTCCCTTTCTCCCTTTCTCCCTTTCTCCCTTTCTTTCTTTCTCCCTTTCTTTCTTTCTCCCTTTCTTTCTTTCTCCCTTTCTTTCTCCCTTTCTTTCTCCATTTGGCTTGCCATAATGGCCATGAAGAAATTAAAGGAAGGAAGAATTACAGGAACACAGGGATTATTGAAAGAAAGAAAATGTGATTTTTAGAACCAGAGAAAGTGAGGACTACAGGAAGCATCAAGGAATAGAAATATAATAATATATTTGTGTTGACTAATGTTTGATGATTCATTAACTTTCAGAGCTAGTTCACAAATTATAACTGTAGCTAACCAGAAAGAGACAAATGTGTCCTATTCAATGAGTACAAAAAGAAGAAAAAAGGGTAGAAAAAAAAGTAGTTTTCTGGTAATCTGAGACAACAGATTATCCTCTAACCACAATATGAGTTTAAACAGCATCTCTCTAATCTTCTACTGACCTCTTGGATATGATGAAAAGGTTTGACTCTGGCCAGAGCAATTACAGGCAGTGATTCAGTGGCCGGTGGGACCTGGTGGTGGTGTCATCTCCATGCAGAGGCTCTCTAAGCAGAGAGGCAGGTGCAGATGCAAAAACTGCTGGCTTGGTCTCTGATTGGCTTTGTCAGTGACCAGGGCTGGGGGCAAATCTTCCTAGTGGCTTATGAAGTGTAACTGAAGTGTCTGCAGCACAAGACTAAGATGAATACACATATAGAACTAAGTTGCAATCCTGCTTTAGTGATCTGTGGGAATTTTCTGTCCTTGTGTGGCACAGTTCTGCAGTCACACAGGAGCTTGCATTGTGTTTCTGTCTAGAATTAGTATGGGAAGAGTATTGTATTTTCACAGAATGGTTTGGGTTGGAAGGGACCTTAAAGATCATCTAGATCCAGCCCCCCTGCACGGGCAGGGACACCTCCCACCAGCCCAGGTTGCTCCAAGCCCCATCCAACCTGCCCTTCAACACTGCCAGAGATGGAGCAGCCGCAGCTTTTCTGACCAACCTGGGCCAGTCTCTCTCCACTCTCACAGGGAAGAATTTCCTCCTCGTGTCCAACCTAAATCTCCCCATTTTAATGCAACACAGTTCCCCAGTTACTCCCTCTGCAGATTAACCCTGTACACCTTATCTGCAGCTCTGGGTTGGCAGGTACTCAATTCAGGTAGAGCTGCTTTAACAAGTATTAACATGTATTATGGCTTTGATCTTGTGAGCTCTGCCTCTTCTGCTTAAAAGCCAGATGTCCATCCTGGAGAAGGGGGCATTTAGACTCCTTGCTGCTCACATTTTATGACTCTTCTGATGTGAATTAGCTGCAGTGTGCTCTGTAATTCAGAAATAAAAGACTAGATTGGCTTACATCGCTTTAATTAGCAGAATTTATACAACTGGAGATAGAATTTTAAATATTAATCTGGTCATTCTAGTCTTTGTAACTAACAGCTTTAAGGAGGAGACAAATCCATAAGGAAGAGTGGCTGAAGACTTTGCTTCAAATTAAGAAGAAATAATCTTGATCTCTTTGTTTTTTAAAGCAAGCAAACACAAACCATTTGGTAGTAAAAGGAAATAATGGGCTGTCAGCAATATAAACAAAACCAGGCTGAGCATATGAAGTGTGGAGGGCTAAAGCAGCAAGGAGGTATTGAGAAGCTAATGAAGGAAAAGGTTGGCCTGCTATCTAGAGACAGCACGACATTTCATTGCAAAAATGACAGAATTTCACATGTCTTTGCCCCTTTTCTCTGTGTTTACACATACATTGAACACTGGAGAAAAGCCTTTGGAGAAATAACTTTAAAAGTTTCCCGGCAAATATTGTCAAGAAGGGAAAACAGACAAAACCAGGTGTAGACATTATCTTAATTGAAAATCTGGCCGAATATTTTTAAAATGCTTTACACATAGGGAGTATCTTCTTATTCATGTTTCCATTTAAAAAAAAGGTAAAAAAAAAAAAAGTGGAAGTTTCTTCTACAGAGTAGGATAATTTATGAAGGGTAAGTGTGAAGTTTCACAGAATAGGCAGGAAATTGAACCCAAGTTGCTGCCTTTTGGATAAGTGTATGTTGGGAAAGGCTCATGCACAGCCTGGGATATTAAGAGTAACTCATCAACACTGCATTCAGGGGAGCACTGACCTCTCTGTGTGGTTTAGTTCCGCTCCATCCATTGGATCAGACACTGCTGAGAGCCTGGAGCATCATTTACTTAATTGTGTCCTCACTGCACTCAGTAGGCAGGTGATGAACTGCCCAGGAAAGGATGTCTGACATGTCCACAAAAAGCTTTTAGCATCTGGGGAAGTAAAGTAGCAAAGGGAGTGGCTTGTACTAATAAGTTTAAGGCACATAAATGACAAAACAAATTTTCATGAGCCAAATATTGAGGCCTCTGGATATTGACCTGCACTCAGTCAGAGCCTACAGTCTGCTTGGCAACAATGGTGGTAACTTCGATGTTTACAATTTACAACTTGCAATGGTGAAAAACTGTATTGATTTTTTTCTGCCTTTTTCTTTTTTTTTTTTTTTTTTTGGACAAGCAACACCATATCTAGGTACCTTAGAGATACCAATCATGTTTGGTTCTGGCCACGAGGAACAGATGGAAAACCTGAGCAAGTGTAAACATCAGAGCTGGTTAAAGTGTGCCCTTTTATTTCAGGGAATGGTTTAAAATCTGAACAATGTAATTTTCAAATGCATATTGACAAATGGCATTCCAGCTTTATAGCTTTTGCTTAAGAGGGTAACATTCATCACAGAAACCTGAATAATCTGGTGGCCTGTATCTGAATAATGAGTTATGTGAGAGTATATTATCACAATGAGGGTTTTACTAAGCTACTCCTCAGTAGATGCCTGCAATTTAAGATTGTTAGACACTTCTACCTATAAATGAATTTGCTCAGATATTTGTGTGCCTGTGAATTTTCTGCTAAAGATTCAGCCAATGCTATTGAAGAGCTTTGCAGTGGCTGCCTCTATACAAAGTGATCCATACTTGCCATTCACAAAGCAGGTTTCCATTCTGTGTCCTGCGTTGCCAGTTTGCTCAGCATAGGTCAGTGTTCTTGCTCTTGAGAGGCATAGCATGCTGGCAGGCATGCAGAGGGGGCAGCAGAGTTTCTGCCTGCTATTTGGGAGAAATTTTACTGTAGAAAATCTTTCCACTCTGCATTTTGAAGAATTTCCATAGGAATCCTGCATTCCAGACAGGAAAATAAGGTATGATGTTTTTGCTCTGATTCTCACCAGCATGGATGAGAACAGCTTTACAACTGGATTGCATCTTTGGGTCTAGAACTACTTAGAATGAGATATACAAATAAGCAATTATGCTGCTAGGCTCAGCATGTCTCAGTTGCCTTGGAGGCTGACCTTTTGTAATGCTAATAGCATTCTAACAAAAGTGTTTTAAAAAATTAACATTTTAAAATAAAATGCAACATAACCTAAAGGAAGTAATTATTTGAGTCGTGGTTTAAAAAATATTTTCAGTTAATTTAAGTAGAAAGTGAAAGAATTGTGAAAGGAATCAAGTTACAGAAATCTTGGGTTTTGATTCATAAAAGCAAGGAATGATTTGTTTGTTCTGACAGGTGTTGATCTCCTCACTGATGGCATTCACAGGAAGCACTTGTTGATTTTGGTCAGGAAATACAGTCAGTGCATTTGGCTTCATGCCATGTTGCCTTATTTTCATGATGATTTCTGCTGTCTGGATGGGAAATGGAACTAAATTGTAGTGCTCAAGAAAAGGAATGTGTTGGCTGTTGTGCGTGCGTGGGGGCAGCGGGGTTGAGGAGGCATTGTCTAGGGAAGAGTAGCCTTAGAAGAAAAGGCAAGAATAAAACTGTTTTCCAGTAAAACAGTTTTAGAAAAAAGTGGAACAGTTGCCAGTAAACATGTATTTGTGGCTGTTACTAGGAGGGGCCCAGAGCATTGTAAATGAATTCTCTAGCTGAAGCCTAATTACCTTACAAGAGAAGCCAGGAGCTAAGCTTAATTCACCAAGCCTCTGTTTTTGGCTTGAAGGAGAAGAGAGCCTCAGCCTCAAGTGAGCAAATACAAACAAGATGGAAGTATGTGGTAAAAAAGCCAATATCTAACACTGAAGAAGATCAAGTGTTGTTATTTATTCTTCTTGTTCAGACTTCAGACCTCCAGTGGGGTAGCAGTCTGGGATAAACACTGTCCAAGAGCAGACTTTCTCCCTTTTGAAATCTTCTGACATCTCAGAGCTCTGTTGGTAGAGCCAGCACCATCACAGCCATCACAGTCTAGGGACTGGACAGAACAGAAATGTGACCCAAATTTCAGCTACTGTTTTCTCTCAAGCTAGGACAGAATTTCTTGAAGACAGTACTTTACCCTCTGAATAAATGCTTTTCCCCAAAACCTTAATTCTTTCATTAGGGCTTGTTGAATATGGGAGCGTTTTGCTTCTGTTAGATTCTGCAAAAAATGTCTGGGGTGACACCCTTCTGCTTCCCTGACCACAGATCCACTGGCATTTGCAGCAGCAGACACTTCTGTATGTCATGTGCTGCAAGTGCAGGTTTGGGTAGCACAGGGACGTCCCATGCCTGACTAACCTGTCAGACTCTTGTGAAGGCTTTAGTGGTTTGGGGACTGGACTTTGCTTTGACCTCTCCAACAGAGGGAATGGTGTTGCTTGCAGGTGCCATCGACTCGCAGTCTGTCCATCTGTTCTGCTGTGATGCAAAGCACTCTCCCTCTATTATGAGTTATCCCATGGCACTGAAATTCTTTATTTGTCCTCAATCTTTGCGAAATCTTTTAAGAATCATCTATCTTTTAGTCATCTGTGTATCTGTGTGTGTGGTTCCCATGGCCTCATCAGAATCCAATAACAGAAGTCAACACTTCTTTTTTCTTTTTTCTTTTTCCATTAATACCAGCTGTTGGTTGTGTGGGCAGCCACTATTGACAACGATTGGATGGGATTTAATTTTCAGATTAAGCTGCAGAGAATGTATCTGCAAAGAGGCAGCTGCAAGTGAGGTATCTGCAAAGCAGCCTTCCCTCTGTGGGACACGCAGATGTTTGCTTGTGCCTTTGCCTGCACTAACCTGCCTGGCTGAACCTTCCCTTCTCCTCGTTGCACGAGGTCTTTCCCATTTCTGTAAAGTGCTATTTTACAAGTATGAAATTATAGGTTTTTTATGAAAATCCAGGCAGTTTTCATTAGTGCTTTTAAGTTTTCTTCTAGCAGAAAGTTTTAGGTATTTCTCATGAACTATTGTGTGTACATACAAGGCTGGCTACCAATTCCTGAAGTGTTTGTAGCAGTGCATCCTAAAAGGAGAAAACAAGCAGTGGAGCAATCTGAGATGAGTTAAGTAACCCAGTGAAACCTACTTGAATAAAGGCAAAGAGGATGTGTTAAAGCCTCCAAGCTCCTCAGTGTTTTGTTGCTCACTGTGGTAGATACTGTGGTTATTTCTGGCATATGCGTTCAGTGGCTGTTTCAAGGAGCACTGTTCACTTTCCAGTTCAGAATCAGCTGCAGAATGTCCAAACAAAATAGCTCTGAAATGAGATTCCCTGACGTGGTGACCCTCAAAATGTCTCATTCCTTGCTTGCTTGCTGATTATCCATGAGGCTGCAACATATTCAGAAAGATTTGTTTGTGCTCTCTTGAAAACATCTTACAGAGTTATTTCATTTTCCATGTCTTATGAGGATGATTTATATTAGTCAGTTAACCAGCTGTGTAGGGAAATCACCTTTTAGCTCATTTATGGTATCTTGCAGCTAGGTTATAGTGTGTATTTGCCCTCATGCTTAAGCACTCATGTGTAAAACTTAAGAACCATCCATCTGTTCAGGGTGGGTTTTTTGCATCCTGCTTGAGTAAATACAGCCGACTTTGCAGAGACAGACAGATTAACCTTGATTTGTTCCCAGAGTGATTTCTGTAGTACCCTTCTGTCTTCCTCTTTCTCAAATTCTTTTGCATTTTGGCATACACATTTTTAGTGCTGATGGTAGAACAGAGTTGGGCAGGAGAATCTTTGAAGGCTGCTGACTCTGTCTTCAGTTGACTTATACAGGTACCTAGACACATCCTTCTGTCTGCTTGTGCTTACAGCTTCCACAGTGCTTGTTTACCCCATCCTGCTGGTGAGCTGGAGGGTTCTGTCAGGTTATTGGCCTGAAGCTGTGCCAGTCATGTTGTGTAGCTGACATTATGCTCACTGCAATGATAAGTATTCAGTTCTCTAGCACTTCTATTACAAGTAAATGGAAGCTAAAAGAAAAACTACAGAAAAAACCTGTTCCAGTAGTGTTGGTTTCATTTTCATAAACTGTTGGTCTGTGGCTCTGGAGACATAAATGCTACTCTGCATATGGAATTTTAGAAAAAAAAAAAAGTAAATAAAAGAGAGAAATAATACAAGGAAACTTTCATAGAATATTCTGTATTTCAGTACAGAATTGAGGTTTGGGGAAGTGTTATAAACAGCCAAGGAAAAAAAGAGGATAAAGTTTTAAGAATAAGCAGCACAGTAAGGAATAGTGGTTTGACCAAAAAATGGATATGTTTTCCCTAAAATTGTCATCTCTTTCTTAGGCAGTACTCCAGAAGATGATGAAGGTGGGTGTGTGGGGATTGTGGGGGCGAGCAGACAGGCTCTGCCTCTACAGATGAGGTGGCAGCAGTTTGGTTCATGGCCTTTTTGTACTTTCAGCAGGAGTAGATGGTTCGGGTCTCATTGTTTTTCAGTGGAAGAAATAAGGAAATTGTTAATTGCTTCTCCTTATCAGCAGGATCCCAAAGGCCTCTAAGCTCTGAAATGAGACAATATGTCTGTGGAAGAGTTCTGGCAGCAGCAGTGAGGCAGGCTGTGCCAGCATAGTGCTAACTCTTCTGTGTTTCATTTTCAGCTGACTGGGTAGCAATCACCTCCAGGAAGTGAGATTGGATGCAGGATAGCTGGATCCTAAAGCATTAGCTGCACCCCTAGATAGGATTAAATTGTAGGATGTGTTGCAGTGGGGAGAAGTGCTACCTGGAGAGGTGGAGGAATCTTTGAGAAGGTGACCTTTTGTAGACCCTTCAGGACAATGGTCTCTCCAACAAAGGAAGAGGAGGGAAAGGGAAAGGAAAAGGAAAAGGGAAAGGGAAAGGAAAAGGGAGAAGGAAAGGGAAAAGGAAAGGGAAAAGGAAAATGAAAAGGAAAGGGAAAAGAAAAGGGAAAGGGGAAAGGAAAGGAAGGAGACCTCCGTAGAGAAAGGAGGTAAGAAAAAGCAATGGGGCCAAGAAAACTGGCATTTACTCAACATTGTTGAGATGGGTAACTGGGTGAGGTTATTCTTTCAGTGCACTCTGTTGGTGTATCTACCACTCAGATTAGTAATTAGATGTCTCAAAAAAGTTACAGGAAAGATTTGATGAGACAGTTAGAACAGGAAGCATCTGTACAAGTTATGAGCAGAAAATGTGAACAGAACTGGTGTTCACAGGTGTGAGATGGTGCAGAAAGGGGAATGTGAGTGTCCTGCTACTGGAGACCATCAAATATTATTTTATTAGGGTTGTAGCTTGATTATAAAATAAGGAATTTGTTCAATTTTTAAAGTCTTCTTGCTCCTCAGGTGGGGGAAAGGAGTTGTCTCAAATTGAAAGTGAACTTTTGAAGGAGGAGGGAAGAGAGGGCTTGTCATTGAAATGAAAAATTAACAGCATTTCCCAAAGGAAACGCTTTGTTTGGGGTTATGAACAGAACAGGTTTGTCTTTTATAACTCCATTACAGTTATCTGTTGGGGGTGGGGAGCAGGGTTTGTTGTTACTGTTGTGTATTGGCTTGTTGGAATAAAAAGAGGCAGTAGTTAAGTGTTCTAAAAATTTTTACAACTTCATGGAGAAACTGCTTGTTAGAAAATGTCTCGTGTACAGAATTACATTAGCCAGTCACAGTTTTTGTAGACAAAAAGTTCAGTGTTTAATGCTTGTGCTAATTACAGTCTTTGAGAACAGAACACTTAATACATTTTGAAGTTGCAAAGGATTGTTTTTAACTTCTGTATAAGTTAGAGCCTCATAATTTGTTAGAGGAAGCTGTTACTTTCTAAATCCAGGAATAAGCACTGTGCAGGTAGGAAGGAATATTCTTTTACCTCCCCATATTCTGTGTTTTTCAAAGCAGAGCCATGCTTTACATACATATATATATATATATATATATATATATATACACACAAGTGTTTGAAGTATGGCTCTAGTTTGAAAATATGTATTAAAAATAAGTGTGAGAGGAAAGGATTTAAAATAATCCTCTTTAGATAAGACATCAGGATTTAGATGAGGAATTACATATTTGTTTTGTATTGTTGTTGGGAAGTTAAAGAGGAAAAGCATATATACATGGGCATAGAACGTTTCCATCTTGCTGCTACTTCCTTCCCCATCTGCTTTACCTCCTAACCTAAACTACTACAGAATGAATATCTCCCTGGATGAGAGATTTCCCATTAAAATGGGATAGGAACAGGAAATCTGAACTGTCCCTCTAGCCACCACTAGATCAAGAGCAAAGGAAATGGAAGTAATAAGGTTCATTACCTCTGGAACTCCTTCCAATATGTGGAATAATGAATCCAGGTCCTGCTGCTATGGCTTTTGAACAAGTAGTTCAGCTGGGAGTATTACAGCTAAAAGCAGTACTTTCATCATGTTGGATGATACTCAGCATGAATAATGATGGAAGAATCTGGCTTATGATGTGGAAAACCATCCAGAAGAGCTAGTGCTAACTTCTCTAGCTAAATGCTGGTTTCTAAAAATGAGGACGTCTGTTTTCCTTCTGGTTTGTCCTAGGAAATATTTTGAGGAAAAATAGAATTGGGACCATGACCTTGGTTTAATGCAGTTAACTATCTTCTTTTTCTTGTTTGAGTGTATTTTCCTGTGTTCGTGGTTACTCATAATTAAACAGGGCATTATAGAAATCACTACCATCTGGTGCTTGTTTACAGTGGCATATTCCTCTTGACAACTCTTTCAACTTCAAGAAATGCTAACAAATCCTGGTGCAGTTTATAAAAAAAAAAAAATCTCTATATATACAATTGTTGGTCTTTGATGTAGTCTCTTATGGAAAACTACTCAATAAGTAATTTCTTTAAGGAGTTATACAAGAACTGCTCCTGAGGGTGATTTTGCCAACATTTCTGTTCATATGGCTTCTTTCAGAGGTTGTGTACAGCTTTTGATACTACAGAAAAATTTAGCTTTACACTCGAGTAAATAGTGAATTTACTGAAATACTCTTACACCCTTCAGCTCTACTGGACTTATGAACTCGAGACATTAAAACTTGTCCTTTTAAGAACAGTAAACTAGTATCGCTCTTCTGGCTTGGAATTCTGGAGTAGTGATGACAAACATATGGGGTTTTGAGCTGCAAGTATTTTGTAATGTTTAGTGTCTGGCAACTATTATAGGGATATATATTGTGTAACTGGCAATTGTGATATTAGTAGGGTTGGAACTTGCTGATACTATGAACTCTGAAATTCCTCTGAAAATCTGTGGGAGCTGCACCCCACAGAGCAGTAGTGACAGTTTTAGGGAGCACTGCCACTCCTGCTCATCTGAGAGCTATTCCCTTTCTGACAGCTGCCTTACAAATCCTGGGTTATCAAGTTATCTATGGGGCACCAATGTGCCCTTGTGGCCAAGAAGGCCAGTGGTGTCCGGGGTTCTTTGAGAAGAGTGTGTCCAGCAGGTTGAGGGACGATATCTTTCCCCTCTGCTCTGCCCTGGTGAGACCATATCTGGAGTGTTGTGTCCAGTTCTGGGCTCCCCGGGTCAAGAGGGACAGGGATTTACTTGAACTAGCCCAACAGAGGCTATGAGGGTGATGAAGGGACTGAAACACCTGTCTGATGAGGAAGGGCTGAGGGATCTGGGGCTGTTTAGTCTTGAGAAAAGAAGACTAAGAGAAGACTTTATTAATGTCTATAAATATCTAAAGGATGTGTGTCAAGAATGAGCCAGTCTCTGTTCACTGGTGCCCTGTAATAGGACAAGGGGCAACGGCACCAAGTGACAACACAGGAAGTTCCACCTCAGCATGAGGAGAAACTTCTTTACTGTGAGGGTGACAGAGCCCTGGAACAGGCTGCCCAGAGAGCTTGTGGAGTCTCCTTCTCTGCAGACTTTCAAGACCAGTATGGAAGCATTTCTGTGTGACCTGCCCTAGGTGTTCCTGCTGAAGCAGGGGGGTTGTACCCAGTGATCTCCAGAGGTCCCTTTCAACCCCCAACATGCTGTGATTGTGAAATCCTCTAACAGGGTGTATCTTCATATAATTTTTTGAAGGCCAAGAAGCTTGGCTATCAGTGCTTAACAGAAAGATGGTCTTCTACAAGATTTGTTGATGAGCAGGGGGAATAACGCTATTTGTTTACCCAGAGCTGTTGATGAGAGCTGGCTTTAACCTGGGATTTTGTTGCACTTGGAAAATACCTATGTTATTCTGAGGAAGCCAACAGCTTACTTACAAAGTATTTTCTGAAGTTCTGAAAACAATCCTTATTAAAACAGTTTAAATGTGCATAAATACTTTCAAATCATTGTAAGATGTTGTAAAATAATAATTTTAGAATTAGTTTCAACAGTCCTTGGAGCAAAGTTTTCTAAACTTCAAAAAACAGTTCAGAAGTCTGCTCAATAAGAAATTGTTTTGAAATTTCTGCTGTCTTCAGAACTGCTCTGTTTTCTGCCTGTTTCTGCTGCCTGGATAGTACCTCTTCAGTGGTAAGTTAATGTGGGTAGAATTTGGGTTGAACATGGAAACGATAACACTGCAGATGTTGCATATCAGTGGGTCAGTCAAAACTGACTGACACTGAGGGAAGGTAGAACAATATGAGTGACCTGGGGGATGGAGGATTTAGTGGGTGCAGGTAGTAGGACTGGGAGTTCTGAGTTCCTTCCCTTCTTGCTGGCCAGGGAGGCATAACTCTTGCTGTAAAGACTCTGATGAAGGGATAGGCTAAATAATCCATGGTACTGTAACTGCAGCCCGTGTTGCAGTACCCAGGGCCTGTCAGGCTTTATATGCAAGAGTTTGCATGTGCATGTCTTGACAGAATTTTCAAAATTGCCAGAACATTATTTCTTGAGACCTAAAAAGTTTTTCTTTCACCAGTTAAGCCCATTGTTACCTCTCCTGTTTATCATGGATGGGATGAGAATGTTTTTCGCTCTCTAAAAATGGATTTTGCTGTAGTTTCATCATTCAACACTCCAATATTGCTACCTTAGACTATCCTTCTGAAACATTTGGACACTTTTCTTTTTCTCCTCTGGACTGTCCAATCAACCTGCATCTTTCGAAAACTATTTTACACAAATTTAAGGGCTTTACCTGACACCTTTGGGTTGAAGAGAGTGAAAATTAAGTTATGTATTTTACAGGCTGTGCTCTTTTTTATACATTGCATTATGATGTTTATAATTTTCACAATGTGTTGATTTGCATTTACCTATGATCCTGTTTTAATCGTGGAGCTTGTTTTCAATTGGAACAAACATTATTAATGGAAAATTGATACGGGCAAACTTATGCCTAAGCAAGCACTTGCACAAGTTTTAGAAACTTCTTTGAATTTAATTCCTACAGAAGCTAGAAACACAGTATGAAGTGTCAAGTTTCCAATATACATGCACAAAGCTGCAAGTAAAAAAACCACAACAAAACAAAACAGCAATCTAAGAGCAGATGATGTTTTGTAAACTGCTCTGAAATTAAGTGGATAGTTTGGAAAACTTCAGCTGTGGTATTTTATTTAAAAAATAAACCAGTTCTATTTTCATTAATTATTTGCAGATAGTTCACTTGTATTTCTAGCTACATCCTGGGCTTAACTAGAGTGATGAATTTCAGACTTCTGCCACCTACAGAAAATAAGGGACATTTGAACTTTCTTCTGGCCTTTAGTTTTCTCTTTAATTTCTTCCAGGAGTTTGGCTTGTTGCAGCAAAAAAGACACTTAATGCCTGTATGAGTATGACCCATTATTCTAAGAACTGCAAGAATTCCTGGAACAGGATTTTTTGTTTTGTCTTTGTTTTTCCCCTCTGGAAATGCTCTGCAATATTCCACTTTTCAGAGAAGAGGAAGCAAACACCATGATTCTTCTAGCTATTTTAAAAGATAAATGGATTTTCCTTGAAGATCAAAAAATCATGGAATAGTTGAGGTTGGAAGGGACTTCTTTCTCTTAAAGATTTTCACTAACACATTTCCAGAGATTAGAGCAAGAGTCTTTTATCTTTCATCTTTTATGAACTGGGCCACAGACTGTGAGGCTTTGCTCGCATTGTAAAGGTCTTGACATGGTCCTATTTGTGTAAAATCCTAATGGAGAAAGTCAAAGTTGTTTTGTTTTTTTTCCCTCAAGAAGATAAATTAACAGGTTGATGGTTGTTACTTATGTAATGGGTAGTACTACCTATCTGAAAAAAAACCAAACCCCAGATCTTCGTTCCATGAGGATTTTCCTGAGAGAGAGCTGGTTTGGGTGTGCTTTTATGCTGAACATTGTGTATTTCTGAAAACTTAGAAATCTGCACTTACAGCTTCTCAACAAGAACCCTCCAAACATAAGCAGAAGATAGGTCTACATAATGACCTGTGTGTGAGGGTAGGGAGAGTCTGAAATAAAAATGATAAGGAATGAATCTATTATTGTTATTAATCATGCAATAACATATTACTAGTTATAATCCTATTTTGCAATCAGAAAGATCACCTGCTTCAAACCACAAAGTGTGACATTTGAAACTTGTATTGATATTCATCTTCCTACCTAACTTCCCATGTTACTTCTAAAAATTTTACCATAGACTTCTAGCTGAATATTTATTCCATAATCCTTCAGCCTCCTTCTCATGTGCCAGAAGACTGAACAGTGCCTGCCAAGTTTTCTTGTTTCTTCCTAACAGCTTCCAATTTGCTTCTGCATTTCACACAAAGATCATGCAGTGCATTGATCATCCAAAATATAATTCATTAGGTGTAATATAACATTAAATCACAATGATACAGTAGGCCATTTCCTTTTCATTCTGAGAGCTGTGAAAAGCCCTCTGGTTTTTAGATTTTTTCTGAACTGTCCAAATGTTCCAGTAATTAGATCCTACCCCCTCTGCTGAAGAATGCTGCTATTTAGCACTTAAGGCCTTGAGTTCATACTTGAGTGTGAAACATAAATATTGTAGACTCATCTGATAATTAAAGCCGGAAGGGATTTTCACTGGTCATTTGGTCCAAGCCTTACTCAAAACAAGGGTAATATAAAATCTGGATCTAACTTTGAAGTTAAATCAGGGTCTGTCTAGTCAAGTTTTGAATATCAGAGTCATAGAATGGTTGGAAGGGACCTTTAAAAGTTATCACGTCCAACCTCCTTGCAGTGAGCAGGGACACCTTCCACTGGATTAGGTTGCTCAAAGCAGTCAGTTTATGATTTAAGTCCTGGGGATCACTTCCTCCCTATCTCCTGTCCCCCAGTTTTAAATGGCTTCCTCTGCAAGTTCTGCTAGTGCATTCTACCTTGTCCATGTGCTCAGCATGGTAGTTACTGCTCTGTTACTTCTCCAATTAATCTTTGGATGGTAAGAAATGTTCTTAAGGTTTTATCTTCCAAGCACTGACAATTTTCCAGTTTTCTGAAGTGTATTTTAAAAAAATAATAATAATTTCCCCCCCCCTTTAACCAATTCTAAGACCAGAAGAGCAGGCTGGGAAAATGGATGGTGATTCTGATGGGCACGTTCTCCTCTCTGCCATTCTGTGGACATGAATCACTGTCCCTCTCTGCACAGGCCAGTGGGCTTACCTCCTGTGTGCCACTCTAGTGCCAAGGAATACTCTTAACTTTCCTTCACTGAACACTGATTGCTGTAGACTTGAGCCAGTACCGCTGTAATTTTAATAAGAGGTGCTCTGTGAGAGCACAGGCTAATGAGAAGCAGGAGCAGTCTGCAGAGCGCAGCCAGATGGATCCTCTGCAACAGAAGCAGTAATAGCTGTTCCTTGTGGGATGCTAATCTTGCAGGCAGTAGGATATGATTGTCTTGCTGCTGGATCTGCTCTTAGGGTATACACATTGTAAAAGGTCTAGTGGGAATAGAGAAGCCAGACAAATCCTAGAAAGAAAGCAAGAAAAAATAGTTGGAAGGTATTATTCTGGCAACTGTTCCACTTGTTGCTTGTCATCTTATTGTGGTTCATTTCACTTATGTTTGCTGTTGACTTTACCCTGTAGACTAAAAGTCCTTTGCTGATTGAATATGTCAAGAGCTGGAAAGAGCAAATAAAATCAACTTCATTGAATCTTGAGGGCTTTGCTTATTAAAGGCATTCTCTTAAAAGTATAATCACACAGATTCCAACTTAGCTTGGATGTTCCTGTACAGAGAAGCTAAAGGATCCTTTCTCTTGTTAGAATTTTTGGGTTTTTAGCTAAAGACTATGTTAAAGCACTGAAAGCCTGTCAGGAATGTGTCTTTCCAAAAGCTATCTGTATTCAGCTATTTAAAGGAAAGGAGTTAAATGTGGAAAATTGGGTTTTTCTGCTCTGTAAACAAACCTCATGTTTTTATTACATCTTGACCTGGTAGTTAGAACAGCATACCTTAAATGCTGTAGAAGTCTTATACTTTCTTAAAAATCTACGCAAGATGAAAGTGGTTTCTAATGTTGGACTAACTAGCTGCAATTTAAGTGATAATGTCCTAGGTCTGTGTTTTGGTTTGTCTAAGTACAGTCTAGGTTTTTGACATCTAAACCACAGCTGATCAGGTTGCCAGGTTTTGGCCCTGCTCAAAAACTGAAAAGAAGAACTTTTTTTTGGCATCAGTGGACTTTGGCTCAGCCAAAGCATTGGGCTATAAGAATCCTGCAGGCTGAAGTCTGAAGCTGCAGGAAGGCATCCTAGGCTACAATAGGTTTATAAATATAACTGTCAAGTATATTTGGCTATTGTGTAAAGTAGAATCACAGTATAAAGCACTGTCTTTATGTGTTCATTTCCTTCCTGTGCCGTATCTGTCTTTGTTCTATTTATTACTCACCTTGTTGTATGTCCAAGATGATCATTTTTTCTAGGTAATGCTTATGTTTGTGCAATACTTGGTTCAGTGTGGTCAGACACTTCTGACTGGGACTTCAAGTGTCAGTAAAATTTACACTGTAATACAGTTCTTAAAGATGGACTATGATAGACTCATAGAATAGTTTGGGGTGGAAGGGACCTTTAAAGATCATCTAGTCCAACCCCCAGGCTTAGTGAGGCTGTTCAATGACTTACAGCTTCTTTTAGAAGAGTGAAAGCTGCTGCAATAGGAAATAAAATATACTCATTCTTTAAACAGCACTAAGAAATACTTTAGGTCCCTAAACCTAAAATGGAGGGCAAGTAATAACCTTGTTGTTAGTGCTGACTGAGGAGACTCTGGAGATCTGGACATCCTTCCCAGCCAGATTAGGTTTTTTGTGACCTACCCTCTCTGCAAAGATGCAGAAGCATTTTTTACATGCTGCAGAGCTGAGAAAATAAATCTCTTATTCTCCTGAGGCACATAAGTATCGTAGAAAACCCTATACATGTTGCAGAAATGTAATATATTTATTGAATGAGGTTCAACTGTAGGCTTATTGTAACTTTCAAATACTTTGGCCTGAATGAAATAAATGGAAATTATTAGCTTTTGCTGAAAAAAATGAGGGTGAACGAGGAGTGTGGGATTTAGAGTAAACCATTTGTTCTTTCCATAACTTCCGAGTGTTACTGATGTCATTAGAACAATGTTCACAGTACCTGATTCTCTGAATTTTGGTGTTTATGCAGCTGTTTATGCATCTTTTCTGAACTAAAAGGAAACAGCAGCCTCTGCTGGCAAAAAAACCCCACACCAAAACCAAACCAAACAAAAAAAAGAAACCCTATAAAAAAACCCCACCCAACCATCTAGAAAAAGTATTGTTAAGCTGTCTCTACCAGCTTGTATTTAGTGGGTCTGAAATTGTGAAAAAACAAATGAAACGTGTCAAGGAGTGTGTGTTTTTTACATCATCTTTAAGTCACTTCATCTGCTTGATTAAATCTACTCCGAAGTCTTTCAAATCTGTTTGTAGTCCTGCATCCTGTGCAGGGCACTGGTCAGTGTTAGAGGGACTGCCCAGCTGGGTGGAACTTGTGGAGATCTGGAGATTTTGAGGAAAGTAGTTGCCTGTGCTGTGCTGCCAGATGTGTTAAGCAGTTGCACTCTATGTACAGCCACATGAGCTAGAAGACAGGGAGGAGGTGCAGAATGAGATCTTCACAATTAAAGAGGAAGTGGTCAGAGACTTAAGACACCACTTACATGCACACAAGTCTATGGGAGAGGATGGGCTACATCCAAGGATGCTGAAAGAGTTGGCAGATGTGATCACCAGGCCACTTTCCATTATTTACCTGAAGTCCTGGCTAACTAGGGAGCTCCCAATGGACTGGAGGGTAGCAAAGGTAACACCCACCTATAAGAAAGGCAGAAAGGAGGATCTGGGAAACTATAGATCTGTCAGTCTGACCTCAGTACTGGGGAAGGTCACAGAGCAGATCATCTTGAGTGTTACTAGAAGACATATAGAAGATAACCAGGGGATCAGGCCCAGTCAGCATGGGTTTATGAAAGGCAGGTCCTGCCTGACGAGCCTGATCTCCTTTTATAACCTGATGACCTGACTATTGGATGAGGAAAAGGCTGTGGATATTGTCGCTATCTGGACCTCCAAAAAGCATTTGACATGGTTCCCCATAGAACTCTCATAAAAAACCTGGCTGCTCATGGCCTGGATGAGCATAATATCTGTTGGATCAAGCACTGGCTGGACAGTTGGGCCCAAAGAGTGGTGGTCAATGGGGTCAAGTCCAGCTGGAGCCAGTCACAAGTGGTGTTCCTCAGGGATCAGTGTTGGGACCGTTTCTGTTTAACATCTTTATTGATGATCTTGATAAGGACATAGAGTATATTATCAGTAAGTCTGCAGATGACACCAAGCTGGGTGGGCATGTTGATATGCATGAGGATAGCGAGGCTCTACAGAGAGACTTGGATAGATTGGATCATTGGGCTAACGTCAATGGAATGTGCTTCAACAAGGCCAAGTGCTGGGTCCTGCACTTGGGCCACAACAACCCCAGGCAGCACTCCAGGCTTGGGGAAGTGTGGCTGGAAAGTGTCTGGCAGAAAAGGACCTGGGGGTTCTGACTGACCAGCGGCTGAACATGAGCCAGCAGTGTGCCCAGGTGGCCAAGAAAGCCAGTGGCATCCTGGCCTGTATTAGAAATAGTGTGACCAGCAGAAGTAGAGAGGTGATTTTCCCCTGTGCTCAGCACTGGTGAGGCCACACCTGGAGTGTTGTGTCCAGTTTTGGGCACCTCAATTCCAGAGAGATCTCGAGGTGCTGGAGCGAGGACAGAGGAGGGCAACGAAGCTGGGGAAGGGCCTGGAGAATCAATCTGATGAAGAACACTTGAGGGAGCAGGGAATGTTTAGTTTGAGGAAGAGGAGGCTGAGGGGAGACCTCATCACTCTCTACAACTACCTGAAAGGTCATTGTAGAGAGGTAGGTCCTGGTCTCTTCTCACAGGTAATTAGTGACAGAACAAGAGGAAGGGCTTCAAGCTGCACCAGGGCAGGCTTAGACTGAACATTAGGAAAACATTTTTCACAGAGAGAGTGGTCAGACACTGGAACAGGCTGCCCAGGGAGGTGGTGGAGTCACCATCCCTGGGTGTGTTGAAGGGTGGTTTGGATGTGGTGTTGGTGGATGTGGTTTAGGGGAGAACTTGGTAGAGTAGGGATGATGGTTGGACTGGGTGATCCCAAGGGGCTTTTCCAACCTGAATGGTTCTATGGTTCTATGATTGTGCAGGCTGTTGTGAAAGAAAGGAAGCTTTTTAGAAGTACTCAATAGAATGAGTGTTCATCTGCTTCCCTTTCTTCACTCCCAAAGCCCTCTCCAAAAGGCAAGTCAGACTTCTGTCTTTTGTGTGTGTGTTCACTTGTTTATCTCACTGGTTCTACAACATGTAAGAGTGAGCTTTCCTAGGGCAGCCTCCACCTCTGCCAGCACTGTTCTAAGAAACTAGGCTTAATTTTAATGCCTAAACCCACTTTTCACTGTGTTTGGTCCATGCATCTGTATTTTTAGTCTTGAGGTCATCCTTCTACATGCATTTTGACAAATTACTCTCAAATAGGGGTTCCATGCCATGGCTAAAGACTATTAATAATACAGAAGAGTATGTGCTACATGTGGCATTCCAGATCAATTTCTGATAATTCTATTCTGTGAACTAAAATAGCATCCAAGCAAAAATCATGCAGGGGTAGGATGTGCCATGCAAAAGCCTTACTGCTTAGAGTGAGCATCTACTGTCCTTTCTCTCAGCTATTTCTAAAATAGTTTCCTTCTAAGGAAAGCCAACCACTGTTTATTTTTGCAGTAAAATGCCCCAGTACATTTATTGTGATATGGAAGGAATTTAATCTTATCCTACTTAAGAAATAAGCTTTCCATCTGCAGCTGATGAGCACTTTTTAAATATACTGAAATAATTAAAATAATGGGTATAATTTTAATGACACTGTAATGAATAATTTTAAGGATTCTAAACTGGGTTCAGATTGTTAAATTAGAGATGTATGCTAGGAAAAATGAGGTATTCATGAAGCTTAAATTATTGCACTGAAACAATGGATCTCACTACTCCAAAAGATTTTCCGTAACAAAAACCAAACCAGATTGAGAGATTTGGTATCTGTAATAGTTTCTAGTTTGGCTATTTCTGAGAAAAGCTTCCAAGTGTGGTGCTGTGAATTGGAGCCCTGTTGAGAGAGATTAGATGCAAATTCTTCTGTCCCTGTGATCTTTTCTTAACAATGATAATGACAGTAATTAGAGGATTCTGGTAAAAGGTTAACAATTCTTGCAGAGCTTTTGGGACTTTTAAAGTTCATGGAATTTTTTGACCGCTTTCTAAAATAACAGTCTCCTCCCCTGCATCTTCTTCCTGAAAATGTGCCAACAAGATGTGACTACATTTTAAGGAGAATTTTACCCTTCTTTTTGCATTGCTTTCTTTCCTTTCTCCCCCCCTCCCTTTTTTTTTTTTTTTAAGAAGCGGGTTTGAGTCCGTCTAATCAGTAGCTGGTTACATGTTCCATGGGAAGGATTCCTGTTGGGGAAGAAGATAAACTAGACTTGTTATTGCAAACTCAGTTTGAAAATGGGTCAACTGCAAGTTGGGCTGAGAAGTGGTTCAACTGTAGAGCTTGACCCAGGAGAAAGAAATGTGGTGCTACATGTTGCAAGGTGAGGAAGGTGGGCTCAGCCCAACCTGTGGCTCTGATGGTGCTAAAAGCACCTATGGTAAGGACTCTGTGACCAGAAGTGACCTCAGTGCATCATCAAGAGCTGAGCAAGCTGTTTCTTGTAGTCCCTTGGTTTCTCAGGGTGTGAACAGCAGGAAAAGACCAGGTGCAGGGGAAAGAAGAGTAAATGTGCTTGGCAGACAGTTCAGAATAGAATATAATTGTAAATGTTTCAGAGCAGCTGAAATTTCAAGGTTTGTGCTTTCCAAGCTGTCAGGTTGACACCGATCATTTCTGGAATGACTTGTGAAGAGCTGGGGAGGATTTCTCACTCTGCTCCTCCTGATCAAGGGTTCATTTTGTATTTCCAGCCTGGAGTGTAAGCTCGGACAGACTCTAAGCTACCTTACATGTCAGACTAGTACCAGGAAAGTACTAGCTGAGCCTAACTGATGAGGAAAACTTTTAAAATGCCTTTCAACTGTGATGAGGTCCTTCTAGCTAAGGAGCTTTTATTCGTGCCTAATCTTTCTGCTGCCTCATGTAAAATTAGAAATGTGTGTGTTAGCAGGAAGCAAAATTCAGTTGTTAAGTTGCTTGTGTCATTTTGAGGCCAGATGGTACTGAAAAATGGACAGGATTTGTTAGTTGGCATTTACACCAGGGTTCTTTCTGCCACTGGATGGCAATGTTTGACCAAAAAAACCTAATCAAATATGAGGAAATAATAAAACAGGAAACTGGTACCCTCTTTTATTGGCAGAGGAGGAACACATCTTCCTTTGGGTATACAGCTTTCTGGAATCTGAAGAGGAGGAAAATATTCTCTTATATTAACTGAACCAAATTTCTTTGCCCTAACTATTTATTATTATTCCAAGCTCATTTAAGAAGCACCTTCTTTTAAGATTATGAATGTTAGGCTCCAAATCTGAGCTTTTTTTTTTTTTTTTTTTTTTCCATTTAAGTGTGTATTTTAAAATGTACCAAGCTGTAAGAAAGAAGCAAAAGTTTTAAAATTGTGTAAACTGTGATATAACAATGTACTGAGACATGAATGGCAGTTGTGATGTTGGCGTTTTCTTAGTGCTGGATCAGAGCATATGTCACAGCATTTTGATAGATTAATATAAGTATTCCTGCATTATATTTTGAATGTACAATCTGTGGCTGGAACTTAGAACATGTTTTACTGGGTGAGACAAAGAGACCATTTAAAGTAATGCTGTATCTCCAACAGGGTCCAGTGGCAGATGACTAGTAAAGAAAGTAAGAAGGAGGTAAACAAGATAAAGAGGTCTCCTCTTTTGAAAGACTTCTTTCACAAATTTTTTGTGGGTTTTGGGTTTTTTTTGGGTTAGTTTTTTGTTAGTTTTTAATTAATCTCTTGCAGAAAGGAGTTTCACAGCTCTATTACATTTTGTGTAAATAGGTCATTTCACTGGGGCTTTGGACTTACTGTGGCATAGAAAAAGCTTGTCAGAACATGGGAAAAATCTCAGTCTTTGTAGTCCTGCTTTGCCATCAGCAAGAATTTTGATGGTTTTTTATTAGGCTTTGTGCCAAGTCAGTAGTTTGTTGGAAAACCATTTATTTTGGTGTATTTGAAAATGGGGGATATAGTTTATTTGTCAGTGTGGAAGGAAAAAGTAGATTGTAGTGAAAAGGGCATGAAAAGGTCTGTTATTCTGTCTGGACCAGTACTTGTTTGCATGATAAACTTGAGAAGGCAGGGCATGAATGAAGAGGTAAGAGGTAAGAGGGCATGTAACTCACTTGAAGGGCTTTAGGATTTATGCTGCAGTGTAAAAGCATTGAAAGCTTTGCTTTTCCAAGACTCTTCTCCTCTTTTGATTGTATAGAGACTCCAACTCTATAGGTACAAACTTGGAGAGAGAGAAACTTTCCTTGAGGGGTGCTGCAATGGAGAGTTTGGAAATGGTGTTTCAGAGATTATGAATTGTGGTTCTAAGCCATTCTGACCTACCTCAAAGGTGGTTGCAAATGAGAAATTTCCTTCCCCTCTCTCTGTTTCTGCTCGCTGCATTTACTTTTGTCAGATACCCTAGAGTGTAATGGAGAGAAAGGATTTATGCTGCAGTGTAAAAGCATTGAAAGCTTTGCTTTTCCAAGACTCTTTTCTCCTCTTTTGTCTGCACAAAATTAGCAGTTCCAGATACTACAAAAAATTAAAATTTAAAAATCCAGCCTAGGTCGCCAGGAGGCCAAAAGACACTTTGCAAATGAACACTCTTCTCTTGTTTCCTGATCCAATCCTTTGAATCATATGGTGTTTTGTTCCTGACTTTTACCAGCAAACTTACAATTAATTTTCAGATGTACTTATCATTGAAAGCTTTCAAGTCTAGAGAGTTGGCAGAGTGTACATCCTCTTCCTAGTGCTTGGCTGTGCAGTGTATTTGATACTTGATAATGCTGCGTTTCCTATCCTCTTTCTCAGAAGCCAAGCTTGCTCTACTCGAATTGGCCAACATCCAAACACTTCTCTCTAATGTTTATGTGCTATAAAAATAAGTTTTGATGAATAAATTCTCACTTAGCTCATAGTTTTGAGAGGGCCAGATCTGGAAGACATTTGTAACAGCTTACAGGCTGACATCTGAGGTTGCCTTCCAACACTGTTCAATGTCCTGTGATACAGCAGAGCTCTGATACATGCTGATGGCCTCATTTAGAGCTCACTTGGGCATTCCTACCTTCCAGTGCAATTTGCAGTACAGTAGGACCCAGAACAGCTAATGGCTCACAGCAAGAATTGAGATAAGAACAGGGCACTGAAGCCATCATGTGCAATCATTACCAAGCATGCTGTCTCTTGAGCACTTCTTAGCATTTCTCTGTGCTCTATTTTGCTTAAGAAGAGGTATAGTATAATGGAATCATAGCATGTATTGGGTTGGAAAGGACCTCTAAAAGTCATCTAGTCCAACCCCCCTCCAAAAAGCAGGGAGATCTCCAATTAGAACAGATTGCTCAGAGCCCTGTAGCAGCTTTGGTAAACACACACCATCAGCAGCAAGTTGGATTTTCTCTTTTGTGCATTGTTTTTCTCTTCTTTCTGCAAATTGCTTTTCTGACATTCTGTTTTCCTCAGTCCTGTTGGTAACATAAATGTTCAGTAATATTTAACCTGGCGGAGATACCAGCCAGTTTGATAAAAACATATTCTGTATCTGGAGTGTTTGGTTCAGATTTAGACATTGTTTCTTGCTTTAAAATGGCAGGTTTCTTTCTCTTTCATTCAGACAAACAACAGATATTTTTCTCCCTCCCCTGTGTATAGTAGAGTGCTGAAGACTGCTTTGGTAAAGGAAACTTCTGTCATTAAATAATAAAATCTAAACAAGGAAAGACAGCAAGCTGCCTGTAGTGGTTCTGATCCCTAAGCTGGTGTCTGCTGTGAACTTCTGTAGAGGTGACAGTACAAGTTGTTACCAGTTTGTGGTGGAAATACAGAGGAATGAAACAAGTGCTCAATAAAACAGATCAGTGTGTTGCCTGGCTGCCAAGAGGAATACATAGTAGAAAATGCTCTGTGTACTTCAGGTGGTTCAGTGTTCTCCATTGTGTGCAAGTTATCTAGAATGTGGTGGGAAAAAAGGAAAACGTTTGAGGCTGCAATTGCTTGTAGAACATGAACTCAATTAAACTAGGTTAACTGACCCATTTGCAAGTCTGACTTCCATTGAGGGAAATATATTATTTTGTCAACATAAAATAATTGTACCACTGTTTTCATGGAGAAGTTACAACACCTTAATGCCTTGATGCAAGAACTTGCAGTTCCTTTAAAATGCTGCCTTAGCTCTAGGGCCTTTTCACATCCTTGAAATAGTCTGCTCAAATATGGCTGAATTATGGGTCTCAGTGGAGACAGGGAGGTTTGGACAGCTAAATTATCTTAAAAGTCCATCTGTGCTGAGCATGATCCAATTTAGGTGTGCCAGGGGCTGCTTTCATTGGCCTCTCCCAGCTGTTGCAGTTACTGAGACATCGAGCAGGGAACTGAAAGAAAAGCAAAGGCAAGTTTTTTATTTACTGCTATAGCACCAAGGTGTCATTTGTGTTTGAAATCAGAGCTGTTTGGAACAGGAAAATGTTAGAAAAAAAGTGTAGTATGAACGATAATATCACTGGTTTTGTTTTGTCTTTTTTTTCTAAAGAAGTGTTTTAAGTGATTGACTGATACTGTATCTAGAAACTTTTTCACATTAATCCACATACATCTACATCTGTATCCTCTGCCGCTCACATGTTCTTGGGAAAATATAAGTTGATGGGGGGTCTTTTTGCCTACTTAGTGGGACATTAGGTCCCTTTATATTTCCATTTACAGTTTGCTTGTTTTCATGCTGCAAAGAGAAACTTTTGAAGACATTTAAATAGGTTGTTCAAAGATTACTGCAATTATGAAGCGTGGAAGAGAAGACTGCTTCTGAAGTTCTAATTATACTTCCACTAACAGAGATCAGAGAAATGTTTTACTTTTGGTTTTATTTTAATCTATCCCTTTATGTACCTGTCCAATGTAAAGTGCTACAGTATTTACAGAATATTACTCTGTTTAGGTGCTGCTTGCAGTGCAATGAAGCATCATTTTTAAGGCCAGGTTCCTTGCAGCCTGGATGGGTCCCCTCCTTGGTGTTATCTCAGAGCCCTTTTTTTCTCCTTTCTTCTTTATCTAAGCTATAACTGCATTTTGGCTACAGAAATGGGAAACATGAGGTAGGGGAAGCAGAGCACTGCCAAACATGTTTGTAGTGCTAGATGAGATGGAGATTTGGAAGAAGCAGGATCAGATATTTTCTTCCATACTGAAGCAGAGCTTGTGATGGTGCTGTGTCTTTTTAGAGGTTGTTCTGCCCACCACCTTTGTTTTCAGAGGAGTTGAGAGCAGCTGCCTTGCTAATTTGAGCAATAGAACAGGCTTCTAACCTGGGAAAATGTGTTTGTTATGGGCATGTAAGTCCTAGACTCCATGATCAGCCAGAAGGGAAAGCTTTAAACAGTTCATCACATGCACAGCAGTGCTGGGTTTTCTGCTCTGGGGCAATATTACATTTTTAGGTTCTTTCTCCAAACTTGAGCAACTTTCTTGGGACTTTTATCATTAAAGTAATAAAACACATGCCTGTGTGCCATGGGCTCTGTCAAACTTCCACTTTCTACCTCTGAATAGTTGTGAACACTTGCTGATTAGGGAAAAATGGCAGCTTTTTTTTTTTTTTTTTTTTTTTTTTTTTTTTTTTTAATAAGGGACAGAATTTAATTGTTCTGAACTCCATTCCCAAAGAGGAAAAAACCCTTTTTATTTAAATAAAGCTTCCTAAGCAAAGACTCATTTGATTAATTTCAGTCAAGAAAAACGGAATGAAGAAATCACCAACCAGCTGACTGAATCCTTAGAAGGGTCGTAGTGAGTTAAGAAGTCTCTCTAGGTGTCACTACTTGCTAATCCCATTGTATTTATATCATAGCTGCATAGTAAGGATTTACTGATGTTGCAAATAATCTGAACCTAGTGATCTGTAAATACCAAACAGTCTCTGTGACTGTATGCATGGGAGGAGGATGTGAAAACAGGGTGTTTTCTTTGACCAGGTTCTTAGTTGCAGTGCTACAAGTTGATTGTCAGCTTGGCTGAAGTCTGTATTTGCTCCTCATCTTGCTTGGGGCTGTGGGAAGTGAATTTTGTTTCCTTTACATGTAAAATGATAACCCTTGCCTAAGGATATTTGGAATTCTGGTGCGAATGTAAGGCTCTAATACAAAGAACCAAAAAACCCTATTCAATGTACTATGAACGTAACCAAATTAATCTTTAAAAGCTGAAACCACAGCAGTGCAAAAGGCATCTCATGAGAAGTTGTGCCATCCTAAAAAAAGATTATTTAACTATAAAAGTGTTTGCAACTCATCATATTTTCTTCTTTCATTATGAAATATTATTGGTTTTGTTGTTGATAACACATGAAGTGTTTATTTTGGATACTTATTCTACTATGTGAACTTACTTCATGGAGATGGGAGAATTCATCTTGGGAACAGCTAAATGAAGCAAACCCCCAAGCTCACCCGAGGCATTGTGTCTAATAATGAGCCTGACACAGAGGAGTACTGGCAATGTAATTTGACTATCAATCACTGTCACCTCTGGAGGATGTGAAGCTCATGGCAGCTGCAAGAACAGCTGTAACCCAGGTCTATTGTCCTTGTGACCATCCCATGTATTTCTGAAGGCTATTAATGGCATTTTTAGGGCTTGAAAACTGGATGGTAGTAATATCAATCTGAATATTCTAAATGACACTGGCTCATTAGGCAGTGCTTTCTACAATAATATCTAATTTTTGAGAGTTCATTTGGCAAAAGAAAAGACATTTTAAATGGTACAAGTGTTACAGCTTTACAAATGCAAGCAGCATTTTCCCATTTAGCACAAAGAGAGAGGAAAACACTCAACAGATGCAGCTAATTGCTCCTTCTGGTCCTTATACTTTATTTCTTCCAAATGCCCGAGGGAGGACTTTGCCTTTATGGGAAGGCAAGGCAAACAGAATCATATCCTAGAGTCACAGAATGGTTTGGGTTGGAAGGGACCTTGAAGGTCATCTAGATCCAATCCCCCTGCATGGGCAGGGACACCTCCCACTAGATCAGAGCCCCATCCAACCTGCCCTTGAACACTTCCAAGGATGGGACTTCCACAATGTCCCTGGGCAACCTGTTCCAGTGTCTCACCACTCTCATAATGAAGAATTTCCACCTAATGTCTCATCTAAATCTCCCCTCTTCCAGTTTGAATCCATCACCCCTGTCCACTCCCTGCCCTCGTCAAAAGTCCCTCCCCAGCTTTCCTGGAGCCCCTTCAGGCACTGGAAGGTGCTCTAAGGTCTCCCTGGAGCCTTCTCTTCTCCAGGCTGAACAACCCCAGCTCTCTCAGCCTGTCTCCATAGCAGAGCTGCTCCAGCTCTGTGATCATCTTTGTGGGCTTCCTCTGGATTTGCTCCAGGACCTCCATATCCTTTCTGTGGTGGGGGGGCTCCAGAACTGGACACAGTATTCCATGTGAGGTCTCACAAGAGCAGAGGGGGACAGTCACCTCCCTTGACCTGATAGAGACCAGGCCCTGAGCAGGTCCAGATGAACCAGTATATTCCATAGCAAGGTGAGGAAGGGATATAGTTTCTGTCTACCTGTTTCCACTAACAGCACATGAAAACCAGATCAGTGGCTATGCTTCATATGGGATTTTTATTTAATAATAATAATAATTTAAAAAGGAGAGTTGGAGGCCTGAAAAGAAAGTTCCCTGGGGAAAAAAAAAAAAAAAAGAATTTCAGGTCCTGAGTTAATAACTGTTCTAAAATCACCTTCATAGTCTCGGGAGGCTTAGCCCTGGCTTTTCATCCTTGCTCTTAGTTAAGTGAGTTGAAGATATTTAATATATGTTAGCACCTCTTCTTTCACATGTAAGCAACTGCTAAAGCTTCTGTGGTTCTTGAGAGTTTTTTTTGTGCTGCATATTGAACATAAAACTCTAGGCACTATTCATTTTCCAAGTTTCTAGTCATTTTGAGGCAGTATTTTGGCTGAAAAGTTATCATGCCTCTGACAAATGTGTTTTGCTTGGCAGTTGTGGGAATGTCGAGGCAGATGGAGCCTTGCTGAAAGCAGAGACAAGCTCAAGATTTGTAGCCATGTTTAAAAATAATAAAATCTAACACAGCTTCTATTTCTACTGGGGAATTTGAGGGAATCCTCTAGCTACTTTCACATATACCACTGAACCTCAAAGATACATGATAGTTGTGGTGGAGAACTATATTTGAAAACGTGGAGCACTACAAGACTAGTTCCTCTGGTCAAAGATTGCTCCAACTCTTTCTGTGACTCTCACATTGTGTATTGTAGTTTTCCTGCAATCTCCATAATTTTAATTCAAGCAATGACAGAATTATTATTTTCTTCAGGTAATTATACAATGTGTAGAGCATTGGTTAATAGTGTTGGGTTTTTGTTGTTTGTTTTTCTCCTTTTTTTGAGGAAGTATTTCTGGCTCAAAAAACATTTAGGATCTTCAGAATATCCAGAGGTCTTTACTAGCATGCATCTTCTTTCATGTTTATCTGTTCCACCACACTATTCTCTGTGATAACAAAATGCTCTGTTACACAATAATATGAAGTCTGGGCTGAGAGCAACACTCTGCTAATGATATAAACATTAAAGAAGTTCAACAAGAAGGTGTTTGTAACTGAGATAAAGGCAGTACTGATGCCTTGGGATTTCCTGTCATGGATTTGTTATCTCTTACTGCACCATTCTCTTCAGTAGCACCATTCTAAAAACTGAGCAGAGATGAATAGCATATCTGACTGATTTATATAATCAAATTAAAGTTAGAGAATTACAGTTACTTAATACTGAAAGACACTAGTAAGTCACAGGTAAGCTCACTCATGTGAGGAAGTTATTTATTTTACACATATATCAAAACAACAATTGTCATGTGTCCTCTAATGTTCTGGATATTAAAATGCAGAATAATATTTTTCATCTTCTATAGATTCTAGCCTATGAAGTAATTATGAATAGAATTCAGAGTTATGGGTCAGTATTTAATCTTCTAAAATTAGTATTTAATTTTGAGCAGACAGATGCATTTTTAAGGGGCCTCACTTTCAAAACTCACACATTTAACTTCACATGACAGCAAGCAAGTAACTTTAGTAAAGATCTAATAACAGCTAAAATTAATATATATGTATATGATATCAAGCAGAGGGAAGGAGTGTGCTGCTATATGATACAGCTCAGCTAAGCAGCTCAACTGGACAACAGTGATCATAAAGATGACAAGAGGGTGGCTATGCTTGGTTTTAGTACTTCAGAGGAAGGTTTGGCCTCTGTGTCATGGGGCTTGGAGCAGCTGACATGTATACTGCCATCATGGAATAGTCCTTAAACAGGAGTGTAAATGGTTTAGTGTGGGATATTGAGTAAGGTGATTCTATCTATCACAATTATAAATCATGGGAAGAGAATTCCTGAGACAATGCGTAAAAGGCTAGAAAGTTTTTTTGGGACTGGAAGAGTTAAAGTGAAGTCATCTGTGAGTTCCAGCAAATCCCCCAATTCTTGAAGGAACCCACAAACACATAAAGGAGAGCCAAATCCCACAAATGTATATAATTTTAATGTTTGGACAAGTTAGGTCTTAAGAAATAGGGAACTGTGTTACCAGACACTTGTGAAAGGCTGGGAATATGGAATAATGTCTGCTTAGATAATTCTACTGATGAAGCCATGTCTGTAATGTTTACATGAGTTTCATATTGTGAGGTGTTGTAATTAACAGTAAAAAAATGACTGGGCTGTAGGAGAGCTGGTTTCTATTTTTATGTTCTTGTGCTTGTCTCAGTTTCCACATTTATAAAGAAATTGAACATGGACACCTGAAGAATAGAATAGAGAAGCTAAGTGCTTCCCTCTCATTTTCTGTCACTTATATTCCTTCTGCTACTTGGAATTCTTTATCTCCCTTCTTCCTCATCCCTAAATGCTTGCATTCTTCTTTTTTTTTTCTCTCACAATGGACAGTGTTGAACACATTCCAAATGGTCTGCAGTGTGTAGCAGCATATAGCAGTGCTGCTCTTTTCCTATTTCACTCTAATTGGCTTCTAATTATTTTCCTTCACATCCAATCTTTTAGAAGTGAGCTCTTTGAGAGGCACCAGAATGGAGCAAATTATTGGGTTCTATGTGGATGTAACTTGTTGGTGTATAAAGTCTCTACCACACTGGAGATCAGGCAGGTCCTAAACTGTGTGTGTATTTCATAGAATAAATGCATAAATTGTGTCTACTTAACAGACAATGTTTGGGAAAGTTTCCTTTGATAATCATACTCTGTGTTGCAAACCAGTATTTTAAAATACCTGGCATATCTTCCTGTTTTAGCGGAAGGATTTTAGTTTTATCTAGTTGATTACTTTCTTTAAAGACAGTAAATTATGCCAATGTGACAACAATACCATCAAGACAAATTAGATTTACAATGTTTCCAATCATTGAACTTTATTAGCTGAAGAAAGCAGCAGGAAATTATATTCCAATAACTGGTTTCTGACAGTTTTGCATTAAAACTTAATGAACTGATCCTCTTTCTGAAACAGCTCTGTTTTGCTTTAGGTTAGAGTCATGTTGAATCAAAACTGAATTCCATCAGCAGTTCCTCCTTCATCCTCATCTCTTCAAGGAGGCATTTGGGGAAGGCTGTTATTTTGGATAAAGGGACAGAACTTTTTAGACTTGGGGGAGTTCTGATAGACTGTCTTACCTGAGAATCTGCACCTTTACATTTCAATGTGATAGTGATGTTTAAATCTGTTTGACTGAACAGCTAGGCTCTTGCCTATCTTAAGGAAAGTTTACTTCACTCTGCTTTTAGAGAGAGCTAAACCACTAAAATTCCACCTCACATGGGAGGAAAACTTGGGCTGCAAGTTATGTCTGAGCAGAGTGATGTGGCTACTGATGGCTTTGGATTGCAAACAATGACACTTTCAATGCCAAGAGTAGTAGTGACTTAATTTCCTTCCTTCATCTCATGCTGGATGGAGATTTTCCTGGCTTTCAGCTGGCACTATGATCACTTGGAAAGGAATTGGATAATACCTTGGGAATTCTGCAACCCTTGATACACATCTCTGATGGCTGGCTGGTGGGATGAATAATGAGATGTTGCAAAAAAGTGTATGCCTTTGTGGGATGATACACATTTTGTGCAACACAAATCACATGCTGAATGAGCTTCTGGGGTGAGTTTCTGGTGGCAAAGAGAGGTGTCAGTGCTACTTCACTCTTTGTGTTGTGCCTGGCTGTTCCAAGCTGTTGTTCCCAGCCCTGGGGGGCTTGGCAGCAAAGCCTGTGTGAGGGGGCTGTTCCTCTGGTTGCTGTCTCTCTGGTCTGGTCACTGTGCTGTTGACCTGGCTGTTTGCAGGGCAGTGATATGTGAGACAGGATTGCTGTTCAAAAGCAAATAACTGAGTTATCTGAATAGGGGGTTTATTTTGGGGTTTTTGGGTTTGTTTTGTGGGTTTGTGGGGGTTTTTTTTGTTTATTTTATTTTTGAATATCAGTTAACTCACTTGGCTAATAACTTCCCTAAGGAAATGTAAATTTGAACTGCAATTTAATATCTGGGTGTCTCAGTCTGGAGAGGCAAGTTTCTTTATCTTTCCTTCCAGATTCCCAACATTTTGTTTGGCTGCATGGTAGATGAGGAGAAAAGGAGGAAGAAATGGGAATTTCTTATACCTACATCATTGTTATAAATAATGTCATGTTAATGTTGAGTTGTATTACCTCAGTTGGCTTTTCTGCAAGTTAATACTGGTAACTGAGAACAAAATGTGACTTTCTGTATCCATGAACTGAAGGAACTCTTGAAAAGTTTCAGCAGTTATATTTGGCTGTGGTGGGGTCATTTAAGCTGGTTTTGGGACTTGTTGCTAATTTATGCACAAAACTACCCCTTTGTCAGTCAAGCTGAGAGAGACCTCTTGGCAGGTGCAGAAGTACCTATAAAAATTGGAAGCATACATGAAGAGACATGAAATATCTTTCAAGTAAATGACTTTATTTAATAAACTGGAATAAAAAGACATCATTGTGATGCAGCCCTGCCTAGTGGGTGACATGGTGTGATACTGCTTGGGAATGATGCTGATGCCAAAGAATAAGTGCCTATTTTTAAAGAAACATAGTCTTATGGAAAAATAAGAATGACTTTAAAATAGTTTTAAGGAAGTTAATGATTGGAAAATGAAGCCTAATCTGGAGACCTTATATTTGTTAGGTAGAAAAAGGTTAGCAATGCAAGTAATATATTAGTATGACCTTTCCATATACATGTAGTCCTGATGGTCTGACTGCTGTTTCATGTGGTCCTGCCTGTGAATACTGGTGTAAATGCTGTTACATTAATTATTAATTAATTGCATTCTTGGAAGGGTCATCATTTGTTACACCACGTGTGAATGTGAGGCCTAACTGATAACCAAGTTAGCATTTAGCAGAGAAGTGAATGTTGACTTGCTTAATTTCATATATAAAAATATCCAAACTTAAGATGTTTCAGTAAATCTGTTTTCCTTGCAAATTAATGAATGTCTTTGAAGACCTGACACTACTCTGTCTGCAGGTTATTTTCCTTTTTTTCTGTCTTATGTGTTTCAATCAGTGTGAGGACACAGTGTATTTTAGTCCTCCACCTGTTAGTCCCTCTCCCTCCCCACACGCCCCTTCAGTAGAAGAGAGTTATCCTTAAGTTTAATGTATTTGCCACTCCACCTTGCAGTAAGGCGTCTCTGAGGTGCTGAAAAAGCACTTCATTCTTTCTTATTCCCTGGAAAAAATATAAGGAGATCTTGTCATTCCTGTATTGCTCTGAAGCAGTTTGAAGTGTCCTGCAGAAGGTGCCAGGAGATGCACTTAATGCTATTCTAATCAAAGCCCACTCTTCTCCCAGGGCTTTTCTGTAGCAGCCTCTGTTCTGCCAGTGCATCTCCCATGTCAAAATGGAGCAAATTTTTTGTCTGTTTGTTTTTAAAAACCAAACTCCCCCCAGACGGGTATCAAACACCGCTGCTGTGACTTGCCTGTAGCTTAGTCTTGCACAACAGACGTGGTAGAGAACAGAAATAAAGTCCATAACAGTTACTCAGAATGAATGACGGTGTTTTTCAGTTACAGCTACAGGACATGCTGCAACACCCATGTTTTCCCCCACCGTGGTGCACTGTCTGCTGCCACCCTGGCAACCCACCTGGTGGCAGATGGGGACAGAGCCAGCACTGAGTGTGCTGCCACCTCTGCTCCCCTCCACTAGCTGCAGGGCTGGGTGGCAGTTTGCTGTGCATCTGTTTTCTTAATGAAAGTCACTTTAAGTAGCTTTCTAAAAGCTAAAGGAATGTAGATCTATTGTTGGTGTATTCCACCCCCTGGGGTGACTCCTGCCTTCAAAATTAACTCTTATGAGTTAATGTGTCATCCAGGAATGCTTTAGCATTGCATCCTCTGGGCTGAGTGCAATTTCAACTCACCAGCAGTGTTGGCCTTCAGCTATAAGCCTAGTGTGTGAATAATTGCCTATTTTTATTTTTTTTCCCCCAGTTCAGAACTCAGTTGAAAGTATTCCATTTTTCAGTACTGGGCTCCCCAGTTCAAGAGGGACAGGGAACTGCTGGAGAGAGTCCAGTGGAGGGCAACAAAGGTGATTGGGGGATTGGAGCATCTCTGTTATGAGGAAAGGCTGAGAGAGCTGGGGCTGTTCAGCTTCGAGAAGAGAAGGCTGAGGACAGACCTTATTAAAGCCTCCAAGTATCTAAAGGGTGGGTGCAGGGAGAATGGAGCCAGACTCCTCTCAGTGACAGGATGAGGGGCAATGGGCACCAGCTGGAACATGGGAAATTCCATTTAAATATAAGGAAAAACTTATTTACAGTGAGGATGACAGAGCCCTGGGACAGGCTGCCCAGGGAGGGTGTGGAGTCCCCTTCTCTGGAGACATTCCAAACCCACCTGGATGCAGCTCTGAGTAATGTGCTCCAGGGGATCCTGCTTTAGCAGGGAAGTTAGACTGGATGGTGTCTAGAGGTCCCTTCCAACCCTGACAATTCTGTGATTCCATAAATCTGAGGAGGAATACAGAAAGGAAATGCACAAGGTACATTTGAGTATCATTTAGAAAACTGAGTAGTAGTTTGCCATCTCTAATTATTTTTTTCCCCTTATTTTTGGACTAATTAACTCTTGACTCAATTTTCCATAATGTGGGAGACCTGGATTCAGCTTCTACTTCTGTTTGAGGGTATGTCAACAAGCATTTCTTAACCTTCCAAGGAAGTCCCTTAGCTGACAGACTCTTCTCTCTTGTTAATGCTATTCCATTTTGTATAAAGTACATAATTACAGAGTATCAATCACAGAGAGCCTCGGGGCTAGGATACTCTGTTGGCAGATTGTGGCTTTATTAGGGATAGTCTTTTGGTCATCTTGGTGTTGGAAAATGCCTTTGCAGGGGTGTGGGGAGAAAGTATTGGTATTTCATTTTTCTCTTCCTTTCACATGCTTGGCTGCATGAATCAGTGTTGCTGCACCACTTGCTTCAAAGTTAAAGGTGGGTCCTGGATTTGACCAAATCACTGGAGAACCCATCAGCAGCAAATGACTTGATAGAACTTTGCCTTGGTTTCAGTGGCTTGTTTTTTCTTCTCTGGGGATGAATCCTTCACAAAGAGCATCTGATGATCCCTACTTGATAATCAAGTCTATTGGTGAAAAGTAATGGGGTAGAGAAGTAGCGTGCTGCCTGGTTGGACAAGCACTGCTTTTACAGCCTGGAGGGGACTGAAAGTGGCAATTACATAATAATTATGAAACACTGCCTTTTTGGATGATATCTGCCTGGCTTGCTTCCAGAATCATAAGGTTCCTGTAGGTGTATTCACAGTGTACAGTGTGGTCCTTTTGGCAGTACTGATGCAAATAAAACCAGGGCATGCAAGCATAAAAATCACAGAATCACAGAATGATTTGGGTTGGAAGGGACCTTGAAGATCATCTAGTTCTAACCCCCCTGCATGGGCAGGGACACCTCCCACTAGACCTGGTTGCTCCAAACCCCATCCAACTTGGCCTTGAACACTGCCAGGCAAAAGGGTGAATGTTAGTTCAATAATAATTTTGTAGTGTGTTCCAAGTCCCTGTAGGACAGTGTGCAAGTACTGGTGGACTGATTGCTCAGTAGTACCCGAATTTCATGGGTATTTTGCATTTTTTCTGAAGTAGTAGCCAGCACAACTGTAGTGTACAACAGCAGAACAAGAAGTCCCTGCTCCATGGAAGCTGGAATCAAGTTGGAGTGGCAGCATCTGAGCTTGAACAGCTTCCTCAAGCAAGTACACTTTCTTTCACTGCCCTTGCTAGGGTGAATCTATTCAAACACCTTTGAAAATCAACACCCTGTTATTTGCACTGAAGAAAGTACTTGGGAAGCTTTCCTGTGGTTTTAACTTTGTTTCATTTATGAAGACTTGATGGTAAATTTCTGCTCAGATTCCATCCATAAAACCTGATTTTTCAGGTGTCATATTTCTTCAGCCCATTAATTTCTCTTAAGCTGCACCACAGTGGGGTACATCTCTCATTGCAAGTGAAAGCTCAACTGGTGTTACACAGCTCTGCCAGTGGGGCTGAGTCCTTATCTGTCAGGGGGACTTCCCTGAGTGGGAAGTGGTTCCTCCCACAGGGTAATTTTCTCTGACACATCTAGTTTTCCAGTGGGAGCAAGTGTAAATGCTGCATCTGGAGACTGTTTTTCACAGGGCACATTTTAAAATGGGTTTTTAAACATAGTCTTTTTCACAAAGGCAGGCAAAAAGTCACTACTTGACAGGCTGAGAGAGTTTGAGCTGTTCAGCCTGGAGAAGAGAAGGCTCTAGGGAGACCTTAGAGCACCTTCCAGTGCCTGAAGGGGCTCCAGGAAAGCTGGGGAGGGACTTTTGACGAGGGCAGGGAGTGAGAGGACAAGGGGTAATGGATCAAAACTGGAAGAGGGGAGATTTAGGTTAGACATTAGGAAGAAATTCTTCACTGTGAGAGTGGTGAGACCCTGGAACAGGTTGCCCAGAGAAGCTGTGGCTGCCCCATCCCTGGCAGTGTTGAAGGGCAGGCTGGATGGGGCTTGGAGCAATCTGGTCTGGTGGGAGGTGTCCCTGCCCAAGGCAGGGGGTTGGAACTAGATAATCTTTACAGTTCCTTCCCACTCAAACCATTTTGTGATTCTATGATTCTGTGATTTTTCCAGGTGAGCACGTGCCCCTTGGGGTTGAGGTAGAGGCTCCTTTTGACTATAGGGTACTTATGCCACTGCTGTGAACATAGACCTGAAAACAAACACCCTGTATCCAAATGAGTGTCAGACTTTCAAGGATGCAGAACTACTTTTGATCTTCTGTAAGTCAAATATAGCTTTTAAAAATCTTGTATCCTCTCAAAAAATTATGCTTTTGGAGAAGAGTTGCTGTAGAGGAGGGAGATGCAGAAAATGACAGCTAAAGGATCAGGAAAAAGACTTTCAGGAAGGATCAGTCTTGCAACTCATTTTGTCCTTCAGATAAATTTTTCTTCATTGTCATCTCCAATTAATAGTTATTAATAAAGACAGAGTTCTTGTTTTTGCATACTATATTAGAATGTCATCAGGATAATACATTTTTTGCTTGCTTCTTTTTTATATATACATATTTTTCTCTCTGATGGAGATCCATGCTTCAGTTGCTTGGAAGAATCTTACTGTACTAAGTTCATTTTATGTATTTTATATTTGCAGAGTTTGAAATTTCCTTTGGGTAACATATACATGTTTCAATCCACCTGGGCAGTGAGCATTTGGTTCTGAAGTGAATCTGTCCCAGCAGAGTCTGAGCTAGGCCCACCAGATCACACTGAATTCTCTGTTGAATTCTTATGTAGAGTGTTATAACTTTCAGCCACTACAAAAGGAAACATCATTCAGCACATCCATGTCATATATATAATCTGATTGATTGAATGTTGTGTAGTTATCTTGAATGTTGCAATAAACTGAACAACCAGTCTCCAAACCCAAGTATATCTTCTCTGTTAATCAGACTCTTCTGAAGTGCATGATCTCAGGGCTTGACACAGCACTGACAGGCTGCTGCTTTTTGTAGAGCTGGTGGGCTCCCTTTAGATACTAACTTAAGTAATTAGCAAAGATGTTTACATAGATTGCATTGCACAATTGATGACTGAAAGATAGAGTGAGGGAGAAAACCGAGAAGAAAATAGCAAATATTTAGTCCTTCTGCTTCCTGGAGCAACTTGCTTGCTAGTTTAGAGAAAGAAAGAAGTTCCTCCCTATTTCTGGCTTGCTCTTGCTTATGGGCCAGAGCTAATGCAAGTGTCATCCCCTCGCCAGTACTCTCAGAGGGAGATGTAATTTCTAGGAGTTCTGTCAGAATTTGGAGTTCTTGGAACACATTTTCTCCTTGGGGCAAAGCTTTTGGGAATGACTCATCTAATCAAGGTATTTTTGGAATATGTGCAGGCAGGTGCAGCTGCAGGCAAAGTCATATTTGCCTGTACTTAGAGGTCACCTATTACAAATCTTGTGTTCATTCACCCTCACCTTGAAAAAAGAAAAACCCTAGCCCCAGCACTGACTGTCCTCTGTATAAACTGCACGTTAGAGATGATAATAAATCAGGGGGTTCAGAATCTTGGTCAGATCAGCTTTGATCTAGTTATGACACAACAGCCCAATGATGCATGGCTTAAGGAGCTGTTAGAAAGTGGCTTGTCCACTGTTGTTAATGTGAGCCCCAACTCCTTGATGTTCCTTCAATCTCTGACAGAATGGTGGATTTGAGACACATCTATGTTGGCCCTGCAGCTGTGTGCCGATTCAGTGCCTTTTTGGTACATTTCTTGTTTGTGCAGATAGCAAGTGTACAAAACCATGGCTGTGCAATGTGACATACTACATTAGTATGAGTTATGCAGGCAAAAGGAAGAGCAGAGTTAGTGAAATGATGATAATAAATTGGGAAGGGCTAGGACGATGATGGGTATACCACTCTAGGGAAATGTTCTGACTTGAATGTTGCAACAGATATGTAGTGCTGGATTTCAGGAAAAACAGAGAATTTATGGCTTTAGTACTGTCTTAATTGGAAGAGGTAGAAGTTGTTGGAGAATTCTGAAGTGTGGAAAAGCATCTATACTAAAGGGTTGCTGTGAAGGTCTTTAGAAAAGGGTTGCAGCACTTTAGCTGGAACTTAAATCAGCTTCTTTGCTGGATATAAGATGAGTAGGTGGCTGCCTTTAGCTACTTTGAAAACTTGCGGGAACAAGGAGAAGAGTCACCGGCACAACAGTGATCAGTCCAAAGCTGTTAAGATGCTAGATAAGCTTTTCAGCCACTTGCTTCTATTTTCTGAGTGTGAAAATCCTAGGGTGACCCACCAAGAAGCGTTAAATAGGATAAATGTCTTAAATTCAGAAAATACTGGAAACAGAACTGAGGCCTCTGCTTGACAACCATTGTCACAGGCAGTTTGTTTGGCCATTGTGGCAGAGCTCAACTCTGAGAGCTTCCTGAGTGGGTGCATTTATAAAGCTCTGCACAGCAGGATCATGGTTAATTGCCATCTCTCCAATGTTTGCCTTTTGGTTTGGAATGAATCATAGAATATCTCAAGTTGGAAGGAACACATAAGGATCATCAAGTCCAGCTCCCTGCTTCTTGCAGGACTACCTAAAACTAAACCATATGACTAAGAGCATTGTCCAGACACTCCCTGAACAGGCTGGGTGCTGTGATCATTTCTCTGGGGAGCCCTTTCCACTGACCAGCCACCCTCTCAATGAAGAACTGTTTCCTAATGTCCAATCTGAACTTCTGATGCAGCTTCATTCTGTTTTCTTGTGTTTTATTGCTGGTCACCAGAGAGAGAACATCAGCACCTGCTGCTCTTCTGGCTCCCTTCAGCAAGGTGTAGTCTGCAAGGAGGTCCCTCCTCAGCCTTCTCTTCTCCAAGCTGCATAAACCAACTGACCTCAGCAGCTGTTCATAAATCTTGCACTTGAGGCTTTTCACCTTCTTGGCTGCCCTTCTCTGGACACACTCTAATACTTTGATGTCCTTCTTCTATTAAGGTGCCCAAACCTGCTCACAGCGCTCAAGGTGGGGCCACATCAGTGCAGTGTAGAGTGGAACAGTCACCTCCCTTGGCCAGCTATCTATGCTGTGCTTGATGCACCGCAGGACACAGTTGGCTCTTTGGGCCGCCAGGGCACACTGTTGACTCATATTCAACTTTCCATCAACCCACACCCTCAGATCTCTTTCTGTGGGGCTGCTCTCCAGCCTCTTGTGCCCCAGTTTGTACATATAGCCAGGATTACCCTGTCCCAGGTGGAGGATCCAGCACTTGCTCTTGTTAAATTTCATATGGTTGATGATTGCCCAGCTCTCCAGTCTATCCAGATCTCTCTGTAAGGCCTCTCTACCCTCTAGGGAATCCACAGCTCCTCCTAGTTTAGTATCATCAGCAAACTTTTTTCAAAGCCCACTGCAAAGTTAAGCCATTGCTTCACTGTAGGGAAAAAAAGCAGCTAGAAGAGGATATAAGAATCCCTCTTCCCTGCCTCCTTTCCCAAAAAATCTCTGAGTGCTACAGCAGAACAAGCCATGACTTTTGTAGTTTTAAACATCTGAAGAACTCCTTTTACTGGTCCTTTAGATAAATGGGAGTTAGGTAGTGTTCCTTTCTTCTGGTATAAAATGTCACAAGAATGTAAAAAGCAGGAAATTAAAAATGCAACCTGGAAATAATTGGAACCCTCAATTATTTAAACTATAAATTGAAATCAAGTGGCTGCAAGCTGCAGTTGGTTATTTTTTGATTGCTTTGATGGTTTGATGACTTAAAGTCCCATCACTGCCTCCAGTATTTATCACAGCAATCTATTTTTAATTTGATCAGAGACTGTACAATCCTCTGGAGTTTGTTCTTATGTTATTTAGAAGTTGACTGGCAAGGCAAGAGGCTTCCCATATTTTCAGTCTTGCAGCAGCAGTGTGTTCTTTGGGATAAATCCCTCAATGGTGCTGGCTTCCACCTGCTTCAGTGTGCAATGGGTACCTGTGACAGCAGAAAACGTCCCAGTGATGTGATAGTGGAAGCAGAAAGGCTGCTTTGACTACACGCAGAATCCAAGGCTGAAAGAATATGGGATGAATAGGGAAAGCTAGGGAAGGAAAAACAATCAGAGTTTCAGAGAACTGAAGAAGTTCTAAGAAGGTTTGCCAGACCTTCAGGTCTCCATGACAATAAGCATAGGGTGACATAGAAGTTAACAGAGGTAAGTTAATATGACAGAGCCACAGAGCAGTAAATCAGCTGTTAAGCAGGCAGCTCAGAGAGGTGGTGGAGTCAGAAGAGAGGAGATGTCATCAGTAGGAGGCCAGGCCCAAGAATTATACTGTCAGCAGAGTTCAGTTTCCTGAGATTTATGAAGAGCCAGAACTGTTAGTATGAGCTAATTGTCTGAAGGTCCAGGAGTTAAGCATAAAGGTCTTAGGTCTTTGAAAGGTGCTTTTTGGGGTAGATTCAGGTTTCCTTTCTGTGATGCTTCTAGCAAGACAACAGTGATATATAAAATCTTTGTATTCATATGAGAAGTATATAAAAAACCAACTTAACAGCTTCCAACTCCACATGTTAGTAGCACGATTTCAGAATCAGCCCTGAAGTTCTTATTAAAATGATTGTATTGTTTTACTTATTCCTGTGTTTAAACCATCGTGTGTTGAAACCATCAAGATATGCTCGAATTAAATTTTCAAGCACACCCCACATCAATGGCCTGAAGCTGAACCTTGTTTCAAGTTAGATTTCTTTTTATTAGAATCCTGGCTTCAGAAGCCTGAACTTTCTGAAAACCACCAGATACTGCGTTAGCCACTGTAGTATTGGCAACACTCTTCCTTTGTGAGTAGTCTGTGTTCAGCCTAATTGCCTGTTGTGGGCTTTTTTCTTTGAAAACATGATTCAGATTTTGGCTGGACGCCCCTCTGTATTAGACCAGAATGTTTTTCCTGAAAGCTTCAGAATAAATTGTTCAACAGGAACTTATACAATAGGTTAAAGTGAAACGTGCTAATCAGAGACATTCTGTTTGTGTAGAACTTTTTATATTAAAGTACTTCTGTGCCAGGAGTCCAGTTGCTGCAAATGGTCAAGTATTATCATGGTGACTTAAAGTGGCATAAAAAAACTTGATGTTTTTAAATTTGCACTTAGGCAAATTGATTAGGACATTGTTCTGGGATTACATCATTCAAGAATGACATTCACATCTGAAAGGGAACACAGCAATCACATAGTTGTTTTTTTCAGGTGTGAATCCAAAAGACGCAAGAAGTACCCTTTAAATGAGATGAACTGGACTGAAATTTCCATTAACATCCTAATTCCTCCTAAAGATATCCTAAGGGATCTATGCCCACAGGTAATAAGAAAATTGGTTGTAGAGAACTTCTGTTCAAATCAGCACAAGCATCAGAAGAACCACTGAAACAATGCCAGGCTCACTGCAGAGCACAAAACTGTTGCTCTTGTTTGCAACTCCAAATGTTCTCAGATTCTCCTTGGAACACAATAGCGGCATTTTTGGCTTTTTGAACAGTATCAAGCTAAACTAGTGGACTTCCTGATGGTCCTTGCTTGGCTCTTCAGAAGGGTAAGAGGTGTCTGGGATTCTCTAGCCCTGAGGGGATATGCTATTGCAAATCAGAGCATGCATCCATTGCAGCTTGCTGGAAACCAGTTTTGAATTACTAGGTTTTTTCACGTTCTGTGTTTCTTATTTCATGCACTACAGTCTTCTAAAAATATTGTTATGAGTTATGAAGTTCCAGAGAGTGATTTTGATCTAATAAACTTGATTTAAAAGTGAAAGAGCACACTGTGAAAGAGGAAACAAGCAAGTCTTCCTGTTGTAGAGACCTCTGAGTTCCTGTTTGATCCCCCCAAGGACTGGAGGGGAAACTGCTGTGAATGGTGTTTCCTATTGATGGTCAATCAGTCCACAGAACTTGCTTTTATTCAAGCCAATGTGGAACAGTTTTTCAACTAAAAATTAGGATTCATTATTAAGTTCTTCTATATATGTATGAAAATCAACTGGGCTGTAGCAATTGTCTTGTTCATAAATATTCTTTGGTTTGTTTTGGCTGGTTTTTGTTTTGTTTTTCAAAGTCTTACATTGTGTTCATTGTGTGGAATTCGATTATTCTCTGACTTTTTATAGCTTAATTTTAATTATTATTATTTATCCTATTATTTTGTAGGGGCACAGCTTCTACAAAATGCTTTATTGTTATAAATGAAACACATTGCTTTTAGTGTGCTCATAGCACCTGCAGGAAGCCAGTGCTTTTTGTGCATCAGGGCTTGAGATGGTTAGCCTATAGGATTCAGTGAATTAACATTTCCCCAGTTTATCGTGGGGAGATGTACCCTGGAGCAATGGATGAAGGTTTTGCTCTTGTTTCATGTGCAGAGCAAGAAAAGGAACGGGTGAACCATTGGAATGGATCCTCTCTCTGCATGTCTTGCTGGTGGACCTTGCATCATACCCTTAGATCTCTGATGACCTCTGGACTGGAAGGTAGGGGGAGAAGTAATTTGATTTTATTTATTTGGTTTTTATCCTCAGATCAGCTTGGTAGACACTTAAGAATGAGCTTCCCCTACAGTAGAGGGTGTGATTTGTCTCTGAGCCTACTTGAGCATGTCTTGTCAAATCAGATTCTTACCATAGCAGGGCCCTAGGCACTGGTAGAGTTTTGTTTCTGTCACTCTCTACTGTGGTACCTAAGCTCTGATTTTCTTGAAGACTGCCATACTTCAATCTAACCACAGTTATGGCATTTAACAGAGTTAACTTTTGTATCTTAGTGGTCTGTGCTATTTTTAAGGGTATACTAGCAAACCTTAATGTGCCTTTTTGGCATCAGGCTCCATGAAAATCCCATTAAACAGTCACACTCAAATAGTTACTCTATGAGAAGTAGCCATCAAATTTATAGTGTTTTTCCCTGTTATGACTCTGTCATGGATAGCTCCTTTTTCCCTAAGCTGTCATCCTAAGGGTAGACTTTTAAATTTGGCAGACTCAAACTATGCAAAAATTGTGTATCCCTCCAACTAGGGAGTAGTTGCTCCAGCTTTTCCTTTTTCTATCTTATGGCAATGAAATAGTTTACTTCTGTCATCTGCTTGATCGGAGGCAGATTCTTATTTTACTGCTTCTGCACAGCTGAAGTGTGTGTAATGGAAGAGTTGTGCTGGGTCAGTATTAAAGGTCAGGACATAAATATTTCAGGAAGCATTTATCAGATTACTTTAATGTTGGAGTCTACATAGGCTGGAAAGCTAGGAAAAATTCCAAGACTGGAAGGGGTGATTCAGGTTCCATGTATGAACTCTGCAGCCAGGTATGCTAATGTCTGTATAAGCACTAGGACGTGTAAAAAGAAGGATGGAAGGCAATTTCTTTTGCTGTAAGTTTTTTGGCTGCAGATCACTCGACTGAAGCTTCAGATTAGTTTGGGCAAATGGCATTGGTTTAGTTTTTTAGTGTTTAGGGAACCAGGAACTTTTTTTTTAACCTATTTTAATTCTTTTTTTACATTTTTTATTATGATTTGGTACATATTAGTGGGAAGAGGACAGGCCAAATTTAAGGTGACTTCATGTTTGAAAAATAATAGAATATATATATGTGTGTAGAAGATACTATATGAGATATTTATTCTATTTTATCTTACTACAAATTTAGTTTGCATTTTATATCTCAGGATTTTGAGTATTGCTCTTTAGTGAAGGAAACAGGCTATGAAATTCTCTGGAAATAAAAAAACAAGTTCGCACTCTGTAATTTATTATGTTCATAAAGGTAATTAAAGGGTAAAAGTATAGAATATGAGACATAAAGGTTGAATGAGAAACAGAGAAATGTAGGCTTGATGCATAAGGAGGTAAACAGTTTATTGTCTGCCTTGTCCACGTTTGTTTCCCCATACAACTCTAATATCTGCCATGCAAATCTGATTGAGTCACGGCCTAATTATTTCACATCAGCTGCTGTTTCTATCTTCGAGGTCAGAATTTATTCATTTAAGAAGATTATTCCTTTAATTACCATATGCATTCTTAGAGCTTATTAGGAGGCAAACATTCTCTCTGCATCTCTAAGTAGCATTAGAACATCTACAGAGCATGTTCAAGCCGGCATAAAATGGTGATGGCTTTTGTTTTGTTTTGTTTTCTGCCATATCAGATGATCTGTTTGCAGATATCTGCATGAATAGTGTTGACTCTGATGCTAAAGTCATGATTTGTGTGACATCAGCGTAGTGTTGCTAAGCAACAGTTAGCAACTTACATCCCACATTTAGTTCCCTTTATTTTGTACTTCGGATCTATCCTGACACGTTCATGCTCAGAACCTGGGAACGCTGGTTAGTCCTTGTGCATGTTTCTCTGAGGTCACCAGAAATAGTTGAATCCATTTGGTCCATCCCTCTGGAACATGGTGGACTTGAGCAAAGCTTTCTGAGCTGGTCAAGCAGGTATATCAATACAGCCTGAGGAAGGGGGAAGAAACAAAAAAAACTGGTATGGAAACAGAATATGGAGAAATAAAGAGGGCCACTGTATTCTGTCTTGGATAACATGTCCACTGGTTTCACAGATACCTATTTTAAAAACTCATTTTTTTAAAGCTGCACAGGATTTGTCCTGCTCTACACAAATGACAGGCTAAAAATATACTTGAAATTGAACCATGCATATGCAGAAAATGAGATTCATGTCTATATGCCCTACATTTTACATTCAGCTTTGGTTTGAATTATATGTTCTCTTCAATATCGGTTCTTTGTTTAATTCCACATGAAAATTAGGCAGTAGTGTCTAAATGTAAATTAAGTTTTACTGTTCACCAGGGGGTAGGCATTATTCTTGTTTGATAGACAGGGAACACAAAGTAGAAATGGATTAGTGTGACCTATGTAGATGGGAGAGCATTAAACAGAATACAGTTGTCCTGATCTGTTTGGTTTTGTTTTGTTTTCCATGACCACTGGGAAGCTCAGGAGATGTCAGAGATCTGCTTCCCTTGGTGGCTGAGGTGTCCCTGCTCAGAGTCATGTAATATTAACCTCTGCAGAACAGCAAGTCCTGACTGGCTCCAGTGAGCTCAACCTCCCTTTCCCTGCTCAAGTCCAAAATTACCAATTAATCTGCCCTGCCTTTATATGTTAATTTCCAGCACATCCAGCGGTGGTTGTCTATCATGAATAAAAATGTCAGGCACCAATTTCTTCTCCACAGACACCCAGTCTACTAAAGACATAGTGCACTGCTGGCTCTGTAGGTCTGCTGTGACAAGGTGCATCAGTGTTAGCAGCTATCACTCAGGCTGGTGTCTCTCCACAGTGCCTCAGGAGCAGCATGAAGCCATTGCTAACCAAACCTCAGCTAGTTTCTTCAGCCATTCAAGCCTCGAGCCTCCTCTTGTTACACCCCATTGGAGCAATAGCAGCTGATTTTTGTCACATATAAATATTGCAAAATACAGCTTGTGAGAACTATCTATCTTGAAATACCACTGGTTTGGGTTTTTCTGACACTGTAGACCTGCTATGCAGTAGTTGGTTTACCAGTAAGGTAGGGGAACCTTCTTATTTTGCAAGGGAGCACTCTGCATGTGTTTTTGGTAGCAATATAGTACACAACAAGCATTCCTTTTAGATGTGAATTTGCTTTTTGTTCCCATTTGAAGCCAAGCAGAAAGCATTTCTGTGCAGCACTAGTATACTCACAGTGGTTTCCTTCTCTGTTACCCAAAAGAGGGCACTGAATCAGTACTACTGCATCACTCCATAGCTCATTTAGCTAGCAAAAGATAATAGTGTCTTTTGGTAACTATATTGATTTAGCTTTTTTTTTTTTTTCCCCCCAAGAAACAGATGCTGCTGTCTTCCTTAGCAAAGCAAACCAGGATTTATCTATCAGTCAGCTAAAATACAGCATTTGATTCTTATGTTACAATGATTTCTTCTGAGGTGATATTAAAGTCTAGTAGGGCAATATAATTATCTTATTTAGCCTTCTGGTTGTCCTCCTCTTATAGAAGATTTCTTATTATTATGGTCCCTCTTTGCTTCAAGCAGATGTCTTGCTCTTTTTACATAATCTGTATAATCATAATAGTCTAATTATTGGTCTCTCTCTCTCTCTCTGAATGCCTCCATACTTTGTTGACAAGCATACGTTTGTGTTATCCTAGGAGTGATGATTGCATGCAGCTTTAATTCTGTTGCTTCAGCAGAGAGTGTTAAGTTCAGTCTTTATAGCTAATGATATAAAAGAGGATGTAGGTAGGATAAAACTGTGCCTAGATTTCATAAAGTTAATGCATATGTCTGCACAAATGCCTGAAAGATCACAGTAGATCTGCTGTCCAATGGTATTTTAGTACTAAAATAAGGGCTAGATTAAAAAAAATAATAATAAAATAAATCATAAAGACTTGGTAGCTGCTAGTGTGAAGCTGATGGGTAGGTTTGCAACAGCTCAGGCTTCAAGTGTGCATGGCTTTCTTGAAATTCTGGCTGCTTGCATTGTATGCCTAATGAGGAGCTTGGAGGCTTTTTGAAAATGAAGGCCATAAAGTTCAGTCTGTCTCCAAAGCAGAAAAAGGAGCTGAATTAGGATGCTGAGAACAGACCTACAGACTTCAATTAAATACATCTTAAAAGCTACATATGCCTTAAAGGGCTGCCATGGAGAGAAGCAAGGTCAAGGTTGAACAGTGGAGAAGAAAAATGTCTGCATCATGCTGGAGGAGAGGCTGGGGCCCACCTACAGGAAATGTCCCCTGAACAGGTTTTGAAAACGATACAGACCAAAAGAAGTGACCAGAGAAAATGAGAGAATCTCAGATGTCAAGCATGACTTACAGAAATCCTGGATGAGGAACAGACTATATTCCATGCTGTTAACAGGACAGTCTTTACAATGCTTGTCCTGGAAGGCATATCTAGCTGTATTTCCTGGCAGAAAAGGCAGTAAAGAGGCTAGAGAGTCAAGTTTCAGAGATTCAGTCAAATCTAAGTTTTCTTTTTTTTCCTCATCTTCTAAGAAAGAGGTGAAACAAGTGGAGAAAAAACGTTATTTTCTTCACAAGCTGGGGTGCTGAACATGTGGTCTTCAGTGGAAATAAGGACCAGGGAAAAGAGAAATTCTAGGAACCCAATAGTTCTGGAAGCCTAAAATTGTGTGTGGTGAATATTTGTCCATGCAAAGCATTTGACCCCCATCCTCCTGGAGGTGTGAAAAGCATTGCAACAGGCACACGTGGGTTTCTGAGGGAAGAACACACAGGAGTGTGATGATACCATGGTGTCAGTCATTAGTTTCTCTTCTGTTACTCTTTGAAACATTCTGGTTGAAGTCTCCAAGGGTAGATTTGCCTCAAGACCTGGTGCTTGGTGATAATGATCCCCAGAATGATTCCTGTGTGGAATAACCTGGAGAGTTTGTTTACATATTGTGCTTCTAATAATGGAATATGCTTAGCACAGTATCCTGAAATTGCCTCCTTTAGAGCCTTTTGAGGATAAAGAGACTTACTCTAGTACAGCAGAAAAGTAATTAAGAGTCATTGTTATGAGCAGGAAATTGAAGACTAATAAAATTGAACATAACCTAAACAGAATGCAAAAATCAGCAGGCAAGGAAAGCTAGAGAAGGAGAAGCATCTCTCTTGCCTTAGAAAAGATAACAGGGAAGGTAAGAATGTCTCACACACCCTCTCATGTACCATTTCAATTTACAAGCACTTTCAATTTTCTGCTTAAAACATCCTCCTTCTGTGTAGTTACTGAAAACTACTTGAGGTGATTGTTAGGTAAGTTGTAGTGCAGTGACAAAACTAGCAAATATTAGTAGTGTACAATTACAAATAACAGTAAAACCTTGTCCTGATAATTTTGCCCATTTGAAATGGAATGTATTTCACCCTTTGCATAGCTGTCAAATTAATTCTTTTCTTCTAGTGTCTTTTAGGTTGGTTTTGGTTTTATTGAACTGTTTCAATAATGGCTGTTTTTTGCATAAGTTATCCTACACTTCTGTTTTATAGTAAGAGTAGCTTGGATTTCTCATTGCTATGGGTGTGTATAGGTGTACCTTTGCTATTGTAGCTGTGATAAATATGTGTACAGCCATGAGCAGGTAGAAGATTATGGAGCAGAGAGAGCTATTAGCTGTAGATCCTGTTGCAGGGAGCCTGTCACAGGAGTAAGAACAGATGTCAGGTTTCCTGAACTCTGCTTTTGTACCTTAATCAAGAAATCCTATGTCTCATTGACTTTCTGAGCATTTTTTCAGGAATTTGTTGGTCAGAGCTGATGACCACCAAAAACCCACATAATCTCTGAGGGTATAAGGTTTTGTTTGTTTGTTTGTTTGATACCTGCAATTAAAAGCTAATCCTGAATGAAGTTTATGTTACTTTGGAAACAGTATATATAAAATGGGTTACAATCAAACCTTCCTCTGGAAAAAATATCCCTATAAGAAGGTAAGGTGATACATGTCCAGGTGAAGACAAAAGATACATTAATGTGGCTTGGGGAGGGGGAATTTCAGGCAGTGAGGCATATGCTGTGAAGTAACCATTACATGGTAATCATTTAGTCTCACAAACCATTAAATACCACTTAATTCTGTGGGTGATTGAAAGTAATACAACAAATCCATTGCTTTTGTGTTTAATTGAGTAACTATGACTAGGTAATATTTTATGGTTTCTTGTCACTTTCATTTGTCAAAAAAAGGAATTTTGTATGCCATGAAAAATGGGAAAGGATGTTAGCTGGTAGGAGATGATGGGGAAGCCTTTGCTTGGGGGAGCAGGGAAAGGGGGGGAAGAAAACAGGCAGGTGAAGCTACAGGAGGAAAACAGGCTGGGTTTCAATCCAGAGTGTCTGTTGAGCATTTTTTTCTTTGAGAAAGGAAATGGTTTTCTGAGTTTCCTTTGAGAAAGGAAAAGACTATGTTGAGAAACATCATCAAAACCTTTTTGAATGGCAAAAGGAGTCTTGTTATGAACTTTGTATATTTTGAGAAGTTTTGGCCATATCTGCCACCCCTAATTCTGGGACATTTTGATGAGCTGGGGAATGACAGCAGAACTGATTTTCATCAGGGCTGTGTATAAGGGAGCAGCTTTCCCTGTTCAGGCACATGTTCAGGCTGTAGCTGTGTTAGCACAGACACTATGCATGGGGAAGCACCAGGTGCATTTTCTTACTCTCCCATTTTGGCACTCAAGTTGACTTCATAGAAGGAAAACTGTAGGTATATCCAGTCCATGCTCTGCATTTCCCAGCTGGGGATTATCTGGAGACACATTTCTGGGACAAGATAGCTCTTAGTGCCACAGTATTACCAACATCCAGCAAGCAGCAATGTTTTTTAGCCCTTGAAAAATTATAATTTTAAACCGTTAAGGGGAAAAAGAATCTATTCAGAGTTCTAAAGCCTCCACTACACAAGTATTTTACAAGGCAAAGCAACACAGAAGGACAATGAATTAGCCGAGCGCTGCTTGGCAGAAGCAGAAATTCAGAAGTAATGTATGCAATTGGCAAGACAATTCAGCAGCTAAATAGACTCTGGTCATTGAAAATCTGCAATTTAAGGGCAGGCTCAACTTTGGTGTTCCATTAAAGCTGCTCACTTGTATTTCTACCTTAATAATCTAAGAATTCACCAAAAATACAGGCAGACATCTGAATGCCTTTGGTAGTAGTTGCTTCAGGAAAATTTCCAGCATTATGGGAAATAAATTTATTGTATATGCCAGGACTTGTCAGAGTTCAAAGCTATCCAGAAAAAAGATGGAAATAGTCTGGGACATGTTTCAGATGATGGGGAAACTGGAAGAGGATATAAAAGTAGTTGATTGAAAGAATCTATCCATTAAATAGCACTGAGAGAAGAAAAACTCCTTGAACTCATACAGCAGCCTAGGACCGAACAGCAGAACGAGTGACATGTGGCAGAACACTTCAGCCCTTTAGGCTTCCTGCAGTAGTTCTGAGAGAATGAACATAAATAAGATTTATTTTGTATTTTTTTCCTGGATTTATAAGGGTGATAGAGGAGACATTTATTTGGTGGTTCCTGGGAAAGCTGATTATATTTTGTTTGAAGACCTAGCAGAGACCAACGAAGAGCCCTAAACCTAGTTCAGTACCTACATGCACCTTACATCCTGCCCTTTACTGGAAAAATTAAGGTTTTGTTTTATAAGAAGAGAGTGAGTTCTTTTGGGTGTTAAGAGCTTCAACAAACATTCTCAATTTGAATTTAATTCTGAAGGCTTCTTCTATTCCAGTCTGAAAGAAGGTTTTAGAGGTACAAAACAACCATTTTTCTTTATCTCAATTCTATTGGTCTAAAAAAACAAACAAGCAAATAAATAGTATCTCTCCCTAAAATCCTTTCCTTCCTTAAACCCTTAAATCATCCTGGATTAGACAACTTTATTATGTCAGCATTATGGGCTTTCTACAGAAGGAGATCACGTATTACCAGTCACATTTTGAGTAGTTGCTGTAAACAGCAATTAAAAAAAAAAATTAGACTGAAACCTAAAACAGATTTTTATTTATCTAATTACTGCTGAACTTTGGTTTTCCAGCAAGTAGAGAAGCTTACTGACAACTGAGAAAGTGTTTGAGGTTTTAAAAATTTTTCCCTAAGCTGCCATCTCTGGCATCAGCTAATAACTGCAAGTTTCTGTAAATGAGTTCCTTCCCACTTTATTGGTTTGTACCTGTAAGTGAGCAGTCACGTAGCTAGTTATTTCACACAACTCATCTTCAGGCCATTTTCTGTCTTCTGCTAGTTTGTTGGGTCAGTTCAATCCCTTAAAACTGTATCTTCCTGTGAGTACACCTTAATCTTATGCATGTGCCTCTTTGTAGAGGGGGAAAGAAGACCACTAATTAAAATAAAATTAGAGAACTTTGCCTAGTAACCCAGAAAAAAATGGGCCACATTTTTGTCTTATTCCAACTCCAATTTACCAGGGTTTTTGGCCACTTAATTAGAACTTCTTTTCCCTATAATTCAACAGTGGTTTCCATTCTTCTCAGTATTCATACAAGGCAAGCAAGAGGCTGCCTTGTGTGTGATAGAAAGATGGGTCAATTGGGTAAGTAAAGTAAGCATGGCCTGCCAAAAACATAATACAGGCATTAAGGAAAGATTAGGTTAATGAGACCATTAGTGTCTTCATTGTTCAGTGTAAATTTAGAGGAAGAACAATTACGATGCTGCAATTACCTTCCACAGTTCATAAACCATTCCAGTGCTCCTGAGTGTGAATGATAATTATCATGGCTGGGGCTGGATTAGCCTCGTGTATAATAAAGCTGAGAACTGTCACAAGGCTGGTGTTCCTCCTGTGCAGAAAGGTAAGTCAGCCAGCGATGGCTCAACTGCCCCCTCCAGAGGGATGGGAGAGCAGTGGCTGTGGAGGGATGGGAACTCTGCAAATTGCAACTAACTAAAAGTACTGAAAGGATGGTGCCTGTTCTCCCATAGTCGTGCAAGCCAGGAAAAACCCCATTGCAAGCTCCCAAACATTTCTATGTCATTGCAGCAGGAAAAATCCACCAAAGTTGTTCAGAACAAGAGTCTGGCCTGTGAGAGCAAAAGTCCATGTGGCATTAGAGAAAAATTGCTGTTTCACAGTCAGTTAGCAAAAGTCTGGGAGGTAGGATCCTGATTAATGTGCACAGCACTTGGTAATCAGTGGTAATCATTATTAAATTCTTCTACACACATGGAATGGATTTAATTATTAAAACGTGTCTTCTGAGATCAGGAAGATCCAGCCTTGCAGAGCTGCTTCTTGAACTCTGCATGCTAGTGACATACTGCCTGTCCCCACTCCCTTCAGTTTAGCAGAGTGTCAAAGAAGGTGCCTAACTTATTGCTGCCTCATGATTAGTGAAGACTCTGTTACTGCTTCACTGAGCACATGCTTGTGGGCTTGCTGAAGTGGGGAATGAGCAGGCTGATAGAATATGCATCAACAGGACTTGCCCCTGTTCCCCGTACTGTTAGGATCAGCATAGGAAGGAACTGGATGTCCTGTCTGGATGCTGTCCTGCAGTCTTCTCAACATGCAGTGTTCTCAACGTGCACTCTTGCCAGTTTGGGCCTGACCCACCAGCTTTGTGAAACACCATCTCAAAAGAATGAAGTAACGCCTAAATCATCTGATCAATGTTGCCTGACACAATACTTCTCTAATTCCTGGGAGGGAGTGTTAGTAGACATTTACGACCAGGATGGCTTTTATTCACTGATAAAATCACTTGGTTTGTTGTGGGGATTTTTTTGTTGGGTTTTGTTGGGTTTTTTTGAGAAGAACTGCCCAGTTAGCAGCCTTCAATAGCACCCACTCTGAAGTGGCTGCTTTATAGCTCAGGTCTCCTGCACACACATCAGTGACATGTCGCTCTAGGTTGTTTTTCTTGGGCCACAGAAGGAGGACATTGCATCTGTTTGAAGAGAAGAATTTAATACTTTCATGGTTTCTCTGAAGAATCAAGCCATACCTTAGAAGAGTCAGGGTGGAACCATATTTTCGAATGTGTACATTTCAGTGAATGTATGCTATGACATGTAAAGGCTAGTTTTACGTGGAAGAAGTTTAGGGAAGTGAAATGATTTATAAGGAATAACGTTTGCATTAGCAGTTTGATGTTATAATTCAAGCAATCCATCAGATTTTCCTTTGCTCCACTTGTTTTGTACTTCCCCTTGCCCAAGGCCCTGTTTCTCATTGCAATAAAAGGTCAACTTCCAGCACTGAGCTAAGCAAGAGCCGTGCAGACAAGAGTTCAAAGACAAGGTAACACACAAACTGGAAGAATCCAGATGAGGATTGATATTTAAATTCACTTACTTTAAATATAAATACGTATAAAATCAATACTTTCTCATAAATCTGTCCTAGCTTTCAAAGTCATCTCACTCCAGCTTGCATCTGGCATGTCGTTTTGGGGCCATCCGTCAGTTTGCATGTCATGTATCCAGATCAGTGTCAGACCTCATCAGGTGTTACAGAATTTGCTGAAACCTGAGAAGCTGCAAGAATCCTTTGTAAGCCCTCACTTCAACAGGACCTGGAGACAGTGGTAGTGGCAGCCTTTCACAACATCCTGTACTCCTAGGTCATGCAAGCTTGCAAATGATCATTGCTTAAAATGAAATAAATGAGACTATCAAGAGCAGAGCCTGTGATGTACAGGAAGATCATGCAGCAATTCCAGATTTAGTAGTGATGATGCTAATTAGGATTATTGTTATTGCCAGGGAAGACTGAACTTAAATGGATGAAAAATTCCAGTAAGTCTTAAGGGGAAGCTAGTGTTCTGCAGCAATGGAAAATGTGTTTTATTTTTCACTGATACTGCATTAGTGTATGGCAAACAAAACAGCTGTGGCTGTAGTTTCTGGACGAGGCCAAACACAAGGGAAAATGATAGTGTCACATTTGCTTGCTTTGCAAATGATTTTCTGCCAAATTAAATTGAGCTTTAATGTAGCAAAGAGAGCTCATTTTCACCTGTTGGTGCAGCTGCCATCTTACCACTGCAATGCCTTTTCAAAGTAGAACAGGCAGTTTGTTTGCTTGTGGTTTTTTCCGTTTCAGTGCCTGGATAAGTGTCATTGACAGAGGAGGGCAGAACAAACAGGTCAGAAGAAATGAAGTGCTGTCAAGTCTCCCTTTACTGAAGCTGCCACGCTGCTTCTTGCTATTTGCTGAATTCCCAGCCCTTCTCTCAGAGTCTCCTTTCAAAGTGGCACATGCCACTTTCTTTATGTCTAGTTGAGCTGGTGTGGAACAGCAGAGCTCTTCTCTTGCTGACTTGAAGGGTTCAAACCAGGGCATATTTAGAGAAGAACAAAATCTGCCTATGAATTTTAGAGAGAGAATGCCAAGCATCAGCACACTGCTCAGCTCTGCAATGCCACGGGGTCATAAAAAAAAAAAATCCCTTAGAGTGGGTTGTTTTTTCAGGTCTGCATGTGTTGGCTACCTGATAAACTTGTCAATGTGTGGAGCAGCCTTGTCAGCCAGTCTTTCTACCTAATTAGTATCTGGAATGCTTTTTGTTATCCATTTGTTTTAGTGTCCTAAAGGGCAGTGGTCCTCAGCTGCAGGGGGCCAGCAGTGATAACCATGAAGCTTCTTCAGGCAGGGCTGAGTAAGGATTGCCCTTTTTCTCCTGCAGGATGGGGAGGACCATATCCTGGTGTTTCTCTCATGCACAGTGGGAACAGCGGTGTCTGGATCCTGGTTTTTGCACTGCAGTGTCAGAGGTGGTGTGAGCCTACTCCAATTCATGACTGCCCCTGAGGAGGGAAAGCTGCCACTACTACACTCACTGCTGCTTCCCATGTGCCATTTTGGGATGCCTGCTCTGAGTGCTGGGTTTGGAAGGGGAAGCCAGCTTGGTGGGACTGCCTTTGGGAAGCAGATATGACTGTCTGTGCTAACAGAAGGATGGGGCCACAAAGTGTGCCAGGTGTCAGCAGCCCTGCAGCACCAGCATTTACCAGCAGAAACGTATGAAGTGGGAGGTGGAACTAGATGGACTTTAAGCTCCCTTCCAATCCAGACCATAGGATTCTAATTGCAAATTAGTGCATATCAGCACTTGAGTCCTTTATTTTGCTGTAGCCACCAATTGATTTTCCAGTTGCTCTCTAACTATAATAATCCCCCACAACTTCCTGGCTTTATTTTTTAATCCATTGTATGTACAAAATAATCTTTTGTCACTGTGACCTCATCAGAGAAAATGATAACGAGAAACTGAAATTATTTAATCAGTGAGTGAGAATGAACTAAGATAGAACTACACTGGAGTTCACAAGAGTATGAAAGATGTCAAAAGAGATATTAGGGTTATTTATTGACACACAAAATAACTTAATTAAAAATAAAAATTTGGTGGATGTTTATGTCCATTAAATGGTGGAGTTGATTTTCTATTCTACATTTCTCTGATTTGCATATTAAGATGTACTTGGCGTTCATGATCAGTTATGTTTTGTTAAACTTCATGTGAATAATAATCCTAAAACCCTACTGATTTCAACTGATTTTGAGTATTTCAAGCTGCTCTTTGAAAAGCAGCATTTGACCAAGAGAACAACAAGACAGTGGGATTTTAAATGAGCAGCTGAATGGCTCAGAGTAAATGAGGAGTTAAAAAAATCCACAGAGTACAGCATCTTTAGGCTGGTAATTCACCTGAACAATTTTCAGATCAATATAACAAACAAAACCAGGAGCCATTCAACAATACTTTATGTAAGAAGAGAGTATTATAATTAGCAGTCCTAAGGAACAGTTTGCCTGCCCTTGATATATAGATCATCTGGACCTGCTCTGGAAAGATGAGATGTACTGTAGATGCAAATGCTTATTTACAGAAAAAGTTATTAAAGAAAGAAGAAATGCTGCCACAGTCATCTCTGTGCCTGCCTGTTGGTAGCTGGGTGCTCCTGCTGCCTCTGTCTTGCTGTTGAATTCAGTCCTGTGAGGTTGGGTACACAGTATGTGGGGGATTGAAGCTGTACGTGGGGTAAGCTGGCTGAAAGCAGTGGAATTTTAGTGTTGCTTAAGGGTTGAGCCTGTCCTCATATATACAGGTTGCTATAATGGAATCTGGCCTTTTTATGACACCCTTGATAGGAAATGCCATCAAGTATTAATAGCTGGTGTTAAATGAAGTGTCACCAAGGAATGAAAGGGCAGCCCTTGCCCATTAGATACTAGATGACCATCACCCAGCCTTGACTGGGCTGTGACATCTCTCACTGAGACAATGAAAGCGCTAATTTAGAATGCTGTCTTGAGAGGAAAACATATTCATGCTTGCAGCTTGTGTTATCTGTTACCAGATTTTATTTCAAAGGTTTTTGTTCTTCACTGTCTTTATGCCTCAGCCAGTACTGCCTGGAAAAGCTGCTTAGCAGCCTCCCAGCTTTCTCCTTTCCTTACGCTGCAGCCTGAGTACAGGGAGGTAAGAAGGTGAGAGCTAAAAGAGAGTTTTAGAAACCATGGGGCAGGATGTCAAAGGCCAGTGAGATTTTGACTGCTAATTGTCTTAGCCAGCCTTCCAAGCCTTAATTATTTTAAAAACATGTTCACCTTCTCTGTTATATCTGGACATTTATCTGTTAGCAACATTTATTGGAAGATTTTTGCTTTAGCTACAGTCATTGCATGGCAGTCCTTAGGAGACCATATATGTCTTCTTATCCACACTCACTCACTCGCTCATAGTCCCTTTGTAATGCAGTAAATCCATTAATGGATGCAACAGTATAATAGAATAAGACAAATATAAAAGGCTTGAAGGAAACTGAGGAGAACCCTCCCTTAAATGTAGTGTCCACATGGTTTTGTTCAAGCCAGTGGAATAATTGCATGGGAGCACAGAATGCAGAGACTAGTACGTTATTGTTTCGGTTACATGAAGTAAATAAGGTTACAGACATAGAGAGAGAGCGAGTTAGCCTCTAGTTTCTCAGTGATATAAAGAGAATTCCCTACTAGATAATATCCCTACTAGAGCTGCAATAAAATTGTCCAAGAATAATAATTACCTGAGCTCATTAAAGGCTTAAACTTCAAGGTTCTGACAGTTCTGGTCTTAACCCCAATGCTCTTTAGTAAAGGGCACTGCCTGACTGCATATTGCACCTGGTGATCCGAGCTGTGCAGAGCTCTGGGGGTTTGGCAGCTGAACTGGTCACAGGTGACTGACATCCAGGCACCATGGTTACAGCACTGTGCAGCACTCGTATCTGTGTGCACTGCACACAGCCTGGGACCTTTTTCACCCTGCTAAGAAAACTTTCTTTTTTTCTTTAATAGTTTTTCCACTCTTGTCTCCATCCTCCTGGTGCTGGGCCCAAGTGCTGCAGCCACAAAAGCCCTTGTCAACAAGAGGGTCAGTTGCTGCTGCTGCCAGCACACCTCCTCACATCCCTGCATTTGGGGCGTTCCTGCTGCACCCCTGGAGACTTTCTGCTGTGTCCTCTGCTGCTGTTGACAGAAGTGAAAATGCAGGCGAAGGGTTTGGAAGGCTTGGGTGGTACTGGTTTATTCGGTTTATTCTCTTTCTTTTTTGGCTGACCAGCTTATACCCATTAGCTATTGATTATTGGGTACAAGGACTCTTGGCTTCAATCAAATATTGCAGATATTGAACACAACAAGATATCTAAGCAAGATATGGTTACAATGGACTATGCTGTAGAATGAAGAAGAGAGAAGGCAATTTCATATGTAAGTGAAGGTGTCTTCTTTCAGTGTTTTTTTAGTAAGGAACATAAGATAGAAGACAATTCCTGGCTTGACTTCTTTGTTTGATAAAATGGCTGTCTTGTGATGTGGATGATGCCAGCAGACCTGCTTTTCTCCTTTGGGATAATTTATTTCTGATATGGTTCTTACAGAAGATGTACTCTTATAGGAAAGGTCAGAGGTCAGATGCTATAGGGGTGACTTTACCTAAGGAGCTCAGCAGTGAGCAGTTGTTTTGCCTTCTAAGTTTTTTTTATTGCTAGTTAGAGGTCTATGTGAGAACAGGTCTCCTCAAACAATTCATAGAATAGGTCAGAAAGATTTTCATTTTTTGTTATGCTCATATTGGTGGTAGTTTTAAAATATACTTTCAGCCCCTCAAAATCTGCTTTTTGTATTTCACAGTTCTCTCAACATAAACCCACTAATCCTCTAATCACCTTAATTTCACTCTAAAGGCTTTTTTCTCCACTGAGCTCTTTTGGTGGTTTTAAAGAGCATTCTAACAGGAGTGCACAATGGATTGCTCTCCTGTTTTGAAAGACTGGCTGTGAAAACACATCTTCCCTGTAAACATCAATTTGAACCACTAGATTGTCAGAACTGAATGCCTGTTTCTGTCCCCTTAGGTGAGATTTATGTTACACTCTCTTCAAATGAGCACATGAAACATTAAAGTGTTGCATTGGAGACCAGTGACTACTGTATAGCTGAATGTTTTTCTGGGCCTGCAGGTTGAGACCACTACCTAGAATTTAAAACAAAATATATTACTTTTATGACTATGGGCAAACCACGCTAAATCTTTTTCTCTTCTTTTTCCCCCCATTGTTCATGTTGCACAGAAAATTAAGTGTCTGCTATGACTCGGTCGCAGTTTTTGTGCATTTTCTGCACATTTTTCCCTGTTTTTGAGATATTTTAAAAATACTATAAATCAGGACAAAGTTATATTTACTCTCTTTTCCTGTGATGATACCACCACATTGCAAGGTATAAACCTGTCTTGTTGTAGAGGAATGATTGTGCATAGAACTAGTGAAATCTCTGGGAGCACAGTGATAGCTAAAGGTCTCAAGAACTGTGAGTCTGCTTAAAATGTTTATGGTAGATAGTGCATGCACAGAGTGGGATTAGATACATGGACTTTGGGCTTGCTTTTGAGGAAATGTGACCAATTTGAACTGGAGAAGACTGTGAGACAAAATGAAGATGGGAGAGGTGAATTCCTGACATTTTCAGCCCAAATGGGCTGTAGGATCCCTACTGAAGAGCAAGGACTCACAGGTCCCTCCTGATGGTTTGCATTTTGTAGAGGAAAATGTATGTACTGGTGACCACTGGAGACACACCCCATCCCTTCTTAATTCTGGGGGTTCTTTCCTTACAGCAGGAATGGAGAGATTACAGTTAGTTGTAGGAAGAGGTGACAGGAAGTGTGTGATGGTTGTGCTGGGCCATAGGGAAGGGCTCAGAGTGTGGGACAAGCCTTTTGTTTTAAATCCCACAGTGGCAGTTGTGTCTAATCATTGAACTATCACACACATCCAGATTGTGAATCCACTGGGGTACTGGTGCCATTGCTGTGCTGTACCCTCTTCTACTCCCTCTTCAGAAAGGAATTTAGAGCCAAACAAAATGTTTCGCTCAACCATGAATGGCAAAGCCTTGACGTTCAGACTTGAAAAATCTTTTAGTTGAATTAGAAAATTACAGTTTGAATTAGATAAGTTTGACCTTGATGCTTTGTTCCAGAAGCATGCTCAGCTGGTTTCATCCTGAAATGAAATTTTTGGGCCTTTTGTGTCGTGTTCTTGATTTGACAGAAACATCACCAAGTTTGGCTGTTTTGTAGGCAAATATACATCATCTGTCACAAATGCAGCTGTTGTAATAACAAAAGTTAAACTCTGTGCTGATTACTGTATATTAATTAGACAAAGTAGGGATGAAAAACACTCTATCTATTTTACTGACTGTAAACTGAGGCTCAGAGCAAGACCCATGTTCCACTCTGTTTCCAAACTGGAATCAGTTTAACACTGTTGGGCTGTGAGGCAAAGAACATGGATCAGTACTGCAAACTAAGGCATGAGCTGAGGTACAGTGCTACATTGCATTTTATGGTCTGTTTGATGGAAGTTTAATGCTTTGGTGGTTCATGGGAGGAGTTGAGAGTAAGGTGTAGACCAAAAGGTGGGAATCAGTATAGATGAAGGAAAGTGGAATGTCGCAGTTGATCTATTAGAAGTTTTTTTTTCCCTAAACAAACCTGTCTGTACATATGAAGTTGTAAACTTAGTTTTTTTCAAAATTCAGTCCTGTGATATTCCTCGCCCCTGGCACCCACCTGCCACCCTCGCCCTATTGCCCACCCTGCTTCCCTGCTGCAGGGCCTTTCATGTCCCCCCTGTGCCAAGCTCTGTCCCATGTCCCCGTCCCCGGGCCACTGGAGCTCCCCCTGGCCACTCTGCACAGTTGCATGTTTTTCTCCTCATTTTCAGCCCCAGGAAAAGCCACCAAGCCCTTCTCCCTGCCCCCACTTTCACCACTGCTTTAGTATTTATAATTCCCAGTTTTTCCTCGACTAGCTCCATAGACTTTTTTAAACTCTAGATTGATGTAGAAAGAAGGAACATTCATTTTCATTTGAAAAATCTAAAACTTGCAAATTTTAACAGATAACAACAGATCTTAACAGATAACAACAGATCATAACAGATAACAACAGATCAATAACAACAGGTAACAACAGATATTGCTCTGTCCCTCACTCATTCCCTTGTTCCCTCCCTCTCTCCCTCATTCTGTTCCTCCCTCCTTCCCTCCCTCCTTCCCCCTTTCTCCTTCCCTCCCTCGATCCCTCCCTCCCTCATTCTGTTCCTCCCTGCTTCCTTCCCTCCCTCATTCTGTTCCTCCCTGCTTCCTTCCCTCCCACATTCGGTTCCTCCCTCATTTCTTCCCTCCCTCATTCCTTCCCTCCCTTCCTCCCTCCCTGCCTCCTACCCTGCCTCATTTCCTCCCTCTCTCATTTCCTCCCTCCCTCCCTCTCTCATTCTGTTCCTCCCTCATTTCCTCCCTCTCTCATTCTGTTCCTCCCTCATTTCCTCCCTCTCTCATCTCCTCCCTCCCTGCCTCCCTCCCTCCCTCCCTCATTCTGTTCCACCCTCCCTCTCTCATTTCCTACCTCCCTCCCTCCTGCAGTCTGTTCCTCCCTGCCTCCCTCCCTCCTTCCCTCCCTCCCTCATTTCCTCCCTCATTCCCTCCCTCTCTCATTCCCTCCTTCCCTCCCTCCATCTGTTCCTCCCTCCCTTTCTCATTCCCTCCCTCCTTCCCTTCCCTTGCTATGCCCTGGGAGACAGGGCAGGAGTGGGGGCAAACACCCCCTGCCCTCCTGGCCCCTGCACAGCCCCAGGGCAGGGGGCAGGCCTTGCAGAGGGCAGACCCCCATGCGGGGGGCAGCAGGGTCCAAGGGGGCACGCGACACCCCCCGCTGCTGTCCTGCCAGCTCCAGGAGCCTGGTGGCAGGCAGGGTGCAGGGCACAGCTGCAGGGCCAGGGGCTCCAGAGCAGCAGTCCTTTGGGAGTCTTGCTGTTTGTTCAGAGGAAATTGAATACTTTGCAGGAGAAAAGAATATGGTTCATGAAGTGATCTGCTTTCTTCTGCTTTTTGTCTTCAATAGTCACCCTGGGAGTATGCTCTGGTTAACCAAGGGTTGTGCTGCTGGCTTTAGTGGAGAATGGTGGGATGGGATTTAATGTAGTGTGAAAGACATTGAGCGTGGAAGTACGGGAGGGAGGAGAGAAAAAAGTTTATGCTCCCTCCTTGTCAGCATAATTTTACCCCTGCAGTATCCTTTTTTTTTCCTGTGCACTAGGATGTAGAGCATGTGAGACAAGGATGTTGCCTAGCAACTGGAGGTGAACAACCTGAGCAGAGAAATAGCAGCAGGGAAGAGGCAGGAGCATGAATCTATGTGGCCCTTACTTCAGTTGGTCATTTTAGAAATAGGCAGGAAATCTTTTGCTGAGGCTCTTTTCTTCTGCATCTCTTCCCCCAAACAAGTGCCTGTTTCTCACCAAGCAGATGCACCCTGCTGGTCTATTATTATGGTAAAGGAGTTTGGTCACCTGGAAATCATAAAAATCTAGAATCCCCAGAGTGAATAAAACACAAAAATGCACTGGAGGAAATTTTGGTTGCTGGAATGCAAAAGGTTAGGTTGCTTGGGCTGAACTCTGGGAAGTCTGGAATGAATCAGGGTAATGAGGGAAGGAGATCCCTCCCATAGAAAAGTGGGATGATGTACTTTGGAAAAAGTCCTTTCAATGACTGTGGAAATTAAAGGAGACAGAGCTTAGTACCAAAGTCCTATATTAAAAATCTGGTCTCGTGATCTGGCTTGCACAAAATTACCTTCATCAATCTATTCTGGTTTGTCTTAAGAACCAGGAAGGTTGGTCTGTCCCTCTGCCAGATTCTCTGGGCAGAGGGAAAACATTGGCTCACCCACCTCTTACAAGGAGTTCAAGAGGAAAACCAGGGAATCTATTTGTTCCAGGCTTTTTATCCTCAAGTAGCGTTACCTGTAGAGTCAGATCTGAGACCATCCACAACACATTCCATCAATTTATAGCTTGTTTCTACAGGTGCAAGCAGAAACACTAGATAGAAGTTGGCCTCTGTTTTCACAGCTTGTCACTGACTGTAGAAAAAACTGAAGGAATAGCTGTGAAAGGGCCAGGCAGTCCATGAAGCTGAGCCTGTCCTGTTTGGTATTTGTCTCCTTTTGGAAATGCATGTGATGAAACACAGCTCCTCTGCCTGCAAACACAGAAAAGGGAGATGGAAGAAGGGGCTGCAAACAGTATTTTTATGCAAAACACTTAGTGCCGGCAGGGCTCGTCATAGAGCCCTGAGCAGATTGACAATTAGCTCTGGCTGTGCTTAGCCTGGGCATAAAGCAAGATGACCTGATGCTGAGGTCAAAATACTTAACCAGCCCAGGGCACCAGGCCCGTTCCTTTATTGCCTCCTAGAAAATGTCAGAATAAATATTTATCTTTTCCTACTGAGTGTGGAAAATGTAACAAGCTTGTGCAAGGTGAGAAGTGAGCTCCAGAGCTCAGGTACTCCAGCCTTGGCTCCTCGAAGTCCCTGCTGAACTCTACTGTCTGGGTGGAAATCTGTGAGGGGATGTTTCTAAAGTAGATTCTCATTGTGGCTTTGTAAATCAAACCTGAAGTGAACTGACAGCAAAACATTATATCCAATCCTTGCTAGAGCTGGGTATTTTATACAGGCATCCCTGCCAAGTACCCAGCCAGATGAGTTGTGCTCCCACTGGATTCCTAATATTAGAAATCCATTCCAAGTTCACATTGATTCCAATAGAGATTGGATGCCTATATCACTCTGGTGACCTGAGCCAAAAAGCCTTCTGCTGGCAGCTCTGCAAAGGGCACGTGGAAACTTCAGCCATGTTATTGGTCCCTGGGAGAATTTTATGACTTTTGGTATCTTGAATATCCAGTAAGTATTCTTGCAGTTCCTTCTAGTTCATGATGTGTCTTACATGGCTGCCAGTGACTGTGGTTGGCTGGACTCTGCCATCCAGGAAGATCTGAGAGTGTATTTCTCCCCACATCATTAACATATATACCGTATATTCGGTGTCTGTGGCTGCCTCTCTGGGCATAGCAAGAACCTAAAACTCCCAAGGAGCTGCAGGAGCCCATGAGATCCCAATTCTCTGTTGCTCTTGGGAAGGGTCAGTCACAGTGAGCAGCATGGCAGAGGCTGAGTGGACATGGGCTAGTGGAGACTCCTGGCAGGTTGTGTGTGTGGAAATGTTTGCATTGCTGTCTGATAGCAGGTGCCATGAAGCAATGCCCAGTGCTATGCAGAAATACTGAATTCCATTTCTTTATTTTGAAGGAATATCCCTGCAGTTATGAGGAGAGGCTGTGTGTTATCTTAGAGTCATTTTCATGTGGGGAAAATTCTGTGCTAGCTTTTGTGAGAAGCTTAGAAGGGCTTCTGACAGAGAGGCTAGTGCCCATGTTTGGTTGGAAAATACCAAAATTGGGCAAAAACCACATCAAGATATTTCAAATAAAATAATATAATTAACAATATATTTTTGTACAAAACTTTTGGTCCTGATAAGATAACTACTGGAGTTTCTTACATTGGGCTGCTTTTTTTTGTGGGGTGGAGGCAGAATCCAAACATTGAAAATAACACCTAGCAACTACAGGGAAAGGAAGATTAGGATGATACTGTGCTAAATCCTAAATCTAGACTTTACTGAGGCAACCCTGCCTCTGCTCTGGTGCTGGAATACTGGACAGGAAAATGGGGGAATAAACTAAACTCTTTTTTCCTGGGAGAGCCATGGCAGAGCAGCAGCACAGCCAGGTGTCAGTGCCAACCCTGTTTACCTTCTCCCTCTCTCCCAGTTTTTTCCTCCAGGCTGGTTTTTGAAACCCAGATGACACCATGAAATTCCCACTGGTGGGAGCCATTTGAGGTGGTGTTAGAAATGAATGGTAGTGTTGATTTTGCATTCTAGTGTTAGAAATGTAGTGTTTGGTTTGGTTCACATATATATATTCTAGTGTTAGGAAGATATAGTTTGTTTGACCACATATGTATTAGGAACATATAGTTTGTTTGACCACATTTATATTAGGACCACATATAGGAATATATATTTTAGTGTTAGGAATATAATAGTTTGTTTGAGATAAGTGAGATATCTGCACATTCCAATTATATCAAGAGTGGTTTACGGCCCAAGAAACTGAGGGACTTAATTGGGCTCCATCTAGGGGATCTGAACATGGAGAAGGATTTATGGCCCAAGATAAGGCCGAACAAAGCTACTTCTATGCTGCTCTTCAGGGCAGGATGACACCAGTAGATTGTTAATTGGGAAGACAGCAAGGGGGCAAGAAAGGTCAAAATTTTACCTTAAAAGGTAAAAAGTAAACTGCTAGAATGGAATGTGTAAACAGGGGCGGGAAACTTATAGGATAATTTGAAGCGTCGGATAGGCTGTAAACCCTGGAGTACTCAGCCAGTGGGGAAACAGGGGAGGGAATTTTGCGTCGGGAATAGGGAATATAAACCGTTATTCACCTTGCTATAGGTGTGCCTGCTTGCTTAGGTCACCCATTCTTGCAAGGATGTAAATAAACTGTGCTTCGCTGAAGGATCTGTGTGGGCCTGCTCATTGGCGCGACAAGTGTTTCTCACAGTGGGAATAGCTACTAAGACAATAGGATTTAGATCTCCACTGGTATTTTTGTATGGTTTAAGGCCTGCAAGGGAGGCTGCTGCATTTGTGTGTGGGGAGCAGCAGAGGCGCAGGAGACACGTGGACACCCGCCGTTTGACTTGCATGTTTAATTCATTTCCTGCCTTGGACCTCCAAGCTGAAGCAATGTCAGAGCTTTGAATAGCTGTGAGGAGTTAAAGAAAGGCTGTTTGTACCTGGCTGTCTCCTAGAGAGCTTTACCTGCATGTTTTGCTTGTCACTTGGGAGATTTTGTTTTTAAAACCTTGTCATCTCAACATAAGATCACGAAGCAGAACACACGTAAGGGCACAGAGTGGTTAACTCTGGGCTACCTAAAAGCTGTGATGTGATATCAAGTTTCACTAGTGTCTAATGTTGCAAATGTTTGTTTAATTTTCAGAAATAATTTCAGTATATCAGCTTAGTCCCCAGCATATTCTGTTTGAAAAGAGAGGATTGAAGCTGATGCTATTAAAAGCTTTAGATGAGTGATGTCACGTTTTGCTTTATCTAAACTTCCTTTTCACTTTCAAATAATTAAGCATGGAAAATTCTTCTCAAAAGGCACACTAGATTTGATAATATCCAGATATATTTTATTTTTGTCCAGGTTTTAGAGTTGTTTGTCTGCAGTTAAATCTTGTAACAGAGAGAGCCCCACTGGTACTATTTTGTTTGTTTGTTTGTTTTGTTTTCCTGTCTTTGGACCTTGTTGTGTCCTTAGGCTTTCCTGGCAAGGTTGTTGAATAGTCTGGAGGCTGGTGTCAGCAAAGAACCCCATGTATGTCCAATGCCAGCTCCATTCCAGAAGGCTTGGGAGGTGAAAAATACTTAATGTATTTTGCTCTGCAAGACTTTCTGAAAAATGTTCATTTGTAATAACAAAAATGTCTGTCTCTGGGTTTTGCATTTTTTTGAGTGTTGTTTTGGGTTTTTTTTAGAGAGGAAGGAGGAAATCAGTGGCAAAACGGGAACAGTGAGAGGAAAGATTGGTAAGGAAGCATTTGAAATGACTCTCCAATGTATTTATGATTTGTTTAGCAGAAGAGGGTGTACAACACAAAAGGCTTGTGACTAAAAGTAAAAAGAGACAAAAAAAGATGCAGTAAGAAGCTGCCAGTGTTGTTCTTTGAGATTAAGTGGACTAATATAATAATGAAACCTAAAAAGTGTGATCTGCTCTATTCATAAACCTATCTTGGATTAATTAAATCTGTCATTTATTTAAATATGTCACATTATCATATTAAGGTTTCTACCTAAAACAAAAAGGTTGTCAAGGAAAATAGAACATTTTCCTTTAAAATTAAAGGCATGAACATAAGCTGCAAGTCAGTAGGTTTTATAAATTCCACATGAAGGCTGCCTGTGATCTGTGATCAGGTGGAACTTATCCCTTAGGGGTCAGTGTTATGGGCTTCTCGTCCTTAAGCATTCTAGGAAGTGTTAAGGAAATTTCATTTTAGTTCAGATGAAGGTTGTGCTTGTGAATGGTTGGCCCCATGGTATCGGTTCTGTGCTTCTACTAAATCATCAAATTACTTTGCATTCAACATCCAGACAAATTCTGATAATCTTAAAACCTTAATTTGTGATGAACTGTGTGGAGTTACCTCTTCATGAGCAAGACTGCAAATGACAAAGAGTTCTTGTGTCTGAATTTTGCAGAGTTGGCAAGTGCAGCAAGCTGAAGAGAAAACAAGGTTTTTTACAACATGTGCTTTTGCTGCCCTGGATCCCAGCATAAGCAAACACAGCCTGTTTAATTGGTGTCATTCCAGGGCTGTTGCAAAAAGAAGGGATACACAGGGCACATATGATTTAAAGTCATCTGAAGTGCTCAGACATGCTGCTCACGTGCAGAGCACCGGTGTGCTGCAGATACAGGCAGGTCAGCATGTAAGCTGTGCAGCTGAAGCAGAAACCCATGTGCTGGGGGGAGGAAGATAAGGTTCTTTCCAAACTGAGGCCCTGGGACCTGAGCTGTGGGTGCCAGATGGTGCTTTGTAAGTTTATTTTCCATGAAATTCATTCTACGGTCTAGTTTGCACTGGCTGCAATGGTAGTGCACTTGGTAATGGGGGAAACTGGTTCTCAATGGACTGTGTTCTGGTAGGGCAGTGCCTCAGTCTGGGTGGCTGGGTAATCAGACCTACCCACTTGATCCAAAATAGCTCCGGTGAGGACTGTGTAATTAGGAACACCAGCACAAAGTCTGAAAGCTTTGTTGTGAAATGTTGTGAAATGTTGTGAAATGCAAGGTGAAACCTGCCCTGGTACATGCTTGAGAACCTATCAGTCTTCACAGTGAGAGTGGGTGACACTGGAGCTGGATATCCAGGGTTGTGGCATCTCCATCCTCTGAGATTTTCAAAACCCCAGGCAACAATCTAACTGTGCAGTCAGCTCTGCCTCGAGAAGGTTGGGAAAACTGTCCTTCAGAGGTCCTGTCCAGCCTAATTTTGTCTGTGATGCTATGTTAGATTGCTGAATAAGAAGTGTTGTGCCATTATCCACAGTGGGGTTTGGGAAGGAGGTGGGTCTTCTGTAACCTGAGTTCAGTGTCCATTCACTTCAGTCCTGTATCAGTGCACTTGCAGGAATTTGGCAATGGGTAATTATTGTGATCTTAGTCTCATGTTCTGAAATATTCAGCTGATATTTTCAAAAGCATGGGGGAATATGGTTGAAATAAATTAATAAGTATTGAACATTAGTGGAATTTGGACAATGTCAGAAGAGTCATGCAGCTTCCTTTATGTACCCTTGCATCAGGTCACTATAAGCTGAGTGTTTTACATTAAAAATTACTACCTGCTATGTAAAATACCATGAGTGAATGTGCTTGTTTCACGTTCCGATAGGAGTTTTCAAATCTTCAGATTTTAATAGGGTTCATGAACTTTTCAAAGTCATCTATCCTTCCCTGGATATGAATGGTAATGTCAAACCTGAGTTTTATTCCAGATGGAGTGAAATTAGTGGAGTTTTATGGGTTCAGCATAAAACATAATGCCAAGTGATTGTTTCTACTTCCTCAGTGTCAAAGCCCAGTAAGTAAATATCTCTGAAGAGGAGCAAACAGAATTTCAGAAGGGAAGTGGGATCTCAAGCCCTCATGACCATGCTTTAATGAGAAGAGGGAGGTGCTTTAAAGAAGCAGTAAAGAAAATACTTATGTAAGCAAAATTAATTGCCACTACTTAGCTTCAGGGATGGCCTCATTACATATTTTCTTTCAGAAACTCATACAAAACACTCATTCATATAGATAGAAATCTTGCTTATATATCTAGATTTAAAAGCTGATCCTTAAGCACCTCAGGAGTTTTGACCCTTCTTAGAGAACTGTTTTTCTGTTGCATGTCTGCATTGCACAGTGCTCAGCTTTCCAAATAGGAATGCAATGCAACACAGCAAAGCACTGCAGCTCCTCTAGGAAATAAGGCTACCTAATTCAGATGAAAAACATGTGACAGCTTTTGACAGAGGACAATAGAGCCAAGAAATTCTGCTCATTGATGTCTTACAGCTACTACAGCACCGTGTTTTGATCACTGGGCAAGCTCCTGGTAAAGCAATTTCCTTGGTTTTTGTGAATTAGTTGCTGCCACAAAAATGCTGTTGGATAAACACAATGGAAAAATGCTTAGTGTTGTCAGCAACAGGACTCCCACTCTGCTCTCTAAATGGATTTATGACTTTCATCTTGTGCACCTGAGAGTAGGACTGCAGCAAATGTTATTCTGCAAAATACCTTCGTATCTCTCAAATTCTGAAGTCCAGATGTACTGCTGGAACTTATTATAGTACCTTACTCAGCAGGCATCTGGACTCCTTCCTTTTGTCTTTGATTTAAGGCTGAAAGGGCTGGGGAATTATTACATGACTGGCTGGGGTTCCAGAAAATATCTGATGGTTAAAGCACAGTTCTCTCTCAAGTGCATGAGATGAATGCAACTGCATATAGTAACCATCTGTAGCAGGCTGGGAGAAATTATGAGGAAATGGAAATTCTTCACCCTTTGGACATGTTTTAAACTCCAGGACAAAACTGATGGAAGCATATACTCTAAGGAAGCTTTTGCAGTGTTTGGTTTTCAACTCCAGCTGGTTCCCAAGACCTCAAATTTGTCTCAGCTGCAAAGCTCATATGACATGGTTATTAGCTTGATTGGTAGGCAAAACAAGATAACTCTAAGACAGATTAATGAAGTAAATTATGATGTTGCAGGGGCTGGTTTAACATACTTTGCAGGAAATGGATTTGCTCAACATCTGGAGAGAACTGTGATGTGAAAAGATCTGTATTTTCCTTAAATCCTTACCCCTCAACCCCCCAGATTAGTTTAAACTTTAATCCTATAGGGACACATAATACATTTTGAAATCATGTATTCCAGGCACCCTTCATTTTTCACTAGGAATAGTGAGCATGTCTTGGTCCTTTGTCTGTTCACTGCAGTTTAAGGAAAGGCAATTTTCATCCGTGTCCTTCAGGTGGTGACATGTCATGGTGACCAAACTTTAGTGTGAATGGAGAGGGGAGTCACAAAGCAGAACGTGGTCCTCAGAGAAGTTAATCCCTGTGAAGTACCAGCCTTGGTTTGCAATTTTGCATTGGTGAGAGGGAGCTGGTGGAACTGTTGCCCTGTAAATCTTGGTTATGGGCAAATGGGACACAAAACCTGATATATAAAGCAATCATGTTTGCTGACATACTTTTACATTTCTGTTTTCTTTCTTTCTTCATGGATCTGTGGCTCCCTGTTATATCTGGATTTACTATAATGGTGCCTTTCACATATCCCAAGTCATTTTTCTTTGTTTTCTGTTTCCCTTAAAGCCAGTTTTGTCAATCTGTACATCTGCATTTCTTTATCTCACTATTGATTAATTGTTTACAGTCTTGAGGGTCTCTTGTACCCCAGATCTTACAATCCCATGTTTCTACTCCTGCACACCTTGTCCTGTATTTTCAGTTCTCAAGGTCTCTTGTACCAGCCCTGCATTTCTTTCACTATATCATTGTGTTACAGACATTTTTAATCCCATTTTACATAGAATTACTGTTTGTTTCTGCTGTCAGTACAAGACTATGGTTATAGCATACAAAGATAACAAGAGTAAACCAGATTATCCGTAGATAACTGGTCATTTAGAGAAATTGCTGTCACAGCTAAACCAAGTAAAATAAAGCTGTGGGCAGGTCAGGAGAAGCTCACACAGAGCAGCCCTGCCAGACAGCAGCTCTGAGGTTTTGCAAACTCTGTACAAAACTTATGGCCTCTTACTAGCACAGGTAACTACCCAAAAACCCAGTTCCTGAGCCTTCTTCCTGCTGCTGCTGGCCACCACAATTTAAATGGGCAAAATGCCCAGTGCATTTTCACAAGTTCCTTTTAAATCAGGTGTAGAAGGGGCTTTTGGTACAGGCAGTTTGCAAACACACATTCCTCATATGCACTTTGCATTTGGACAGGTTTTAGCATTTTTCACACCTGAACAAGATGCATCAAACAGTGTATTTTTTTCTAGCAAGAATTCCCTAACTCCTAAGGATGCCTGACTTGAAATAATCAGAAACATCTCAGTCAGACCCTATGAAAAAGCTGCCCTCGCTTGACCTGAGGCAACAGGCAGTGGCCTGGTACCTTTTCAAATACCAAAAGCTTCTTGACCAAATGAGTCCTTGCCAGTGGTGCCCTTCTAGGACTCGACTGAATCAGAGCTCTGCCACCAGGCTGAATGCTGCCACACATGTGGGCTCCCCATGAGTGAGCAAAATTGGAAGGTATAGGTCTGGATACCAACAAGGAAATGGCCCAGAGACCCCAAGCAAAACCTGTCCTGCCAGGGTGGAGAAAGGGACCTGAGGGCTGTAGTCAGTCAACTACTTCTGGTGTGAGCTGAGGCCAAATGGAAACAAAACTGTTTCTTTCAACATTTTAGAAGAAAGATGGGTCAGGGAACAAAATTCAAAGTGATCTTCTTTAATTAGACCCCATTTAACCTAAAGAAACCCATAACACAGTATTGCTGGCATATGGTCTCTAGGTACAAGATTGTTTATATGAATGAGTAACATTTCCTCAGTTTTATTGCTAGACAGGAGAATCCTTGAACAGATTTCCCTCCTACTCCTTTGCTTTCTTGTTTTTCAAGTGGCTTTTTAAGAGCTGATGCTCCTCTGTGTTTATATTTAACTGTCATCACCTGCCCACACAATGGATCTTTGCCATTTAGGAGAGAAAGAACTCTTACTCTGAATGGGGTAATTTTGGGATGCAGGCCTGTTAGAATTGCTGCTCCTTGGTATGCACAGGGGAAAATTTGCAGGTTTCAGCTTTGTCAAGAGAACAGTTGCTGCAAACATCTAAACTAAGCCCTGCCTCTTTCTCTCTGCTGTGTAACTGCATTTTTCCTTTAGCCTCTTTCCTTTGAACACCACAAAGATATTTTGTACTCCTAGAGGGACATTGTGCTCTGTTAGGTAGTGCCTGAAATTAAGAGCACACTTTTTAATTAACGATTTCCCAGTGTTCCTTGTTTCAAAGCAGAGAGGAAAACCCCACCACTCTATCACATCTGAAGACTTCCAGGCCATTTCTGTCCCCAGCTCACATTCACAGTCTGATAGAGACAAAAAATACTCGTAAAATCAGCATTGTTGAGCTCACTGCATGTGTACTCAGCACTCCCCCAATGCCACTGACTGAAGCCAGCTGATTTGGAGGACCCAAACCCTTTGGCCCATGGCTGGAGAACTGGGAGACTGTGCTCTGGCACCTCCTTGGAAGTGAGTGTAGAGGGATGCTACTGGGGCTGCCATAAATAAAAGCATCACCCCCCAGATCTGATGTTTGAGGGCTCTGTACTGTGCATCACAGAGATTGTTGCAAAGCATTAGCAGGTTCTCAGAATATTTAAAAAGAAAAAGGCCTGAACAGTTGGATTTTATTGAAGGAAAAGTGGCTCAACATTAGCACCTGCAGTGACCTCAGAGCACAAGTTTTTCTCCCAACACACATCTGAAAGAAGGGAAGTGGACAGCAAAGCTTTGTCACGAGCAAAGTGGGTTTAGCAATCAGAGGGTTCCTGTGTACCTGAAGTCCTGTTTAACTGTGTAGTGAGTTCATGTGGGTCCAAAGCATGTCTTACTCTGGGGCTTCAAGAGAAAATAAAACACTTTTTTTTTTTTTTAACCATGAATGCATTGGGGGAAAAAAAAGAATGTCATCTATAATAATGTATTCACAATATTTCAATTCTAATTAATTTCTAGAGTAGAGGAAATATTTGCATAAGAAAATCTTTTTCCTTTTTCCTACTTTAAAAATGAAATCACTCATTCATGATGTAACAATCAGTAAGAAGTACAAAGTGATCTAATATCCATTCTTCTGTATCAAACTGGCTCTCATTTTTAATCATAAATGCTGCCATTCTTAGCTCTTGAATAATCACAGTTTACATCAAGCTGCCTGGGGGATGTGCTCAGCCTTGGGAGAAGGAACAAGGATCAGTCCTTTGTTCTCTTTTCAAAGGCCAGATCAAAACTTTTGCATCCATAGTGGGAAAGATGTTGAGAACTTTATTCCCATAAATGCATCTTCCTTGCCAGACCTTTTGCAGACAAATGAAGTCAAACAAGACAGGCCACAACACTGGGTGCAAGAGCCAGAAACGCATCCATGACTTTGTCAGAATTCACATTATAAGATTTTCAAGGCACATGAAGTAGCAGCAGAGTTGAATCTTGTTGCTCAGTTCCATGAAGCAAGGAGGTAGTGCCAATGCTTGCTTGGAAGTTGATCTCGATCATCAAATTGCTGCTAGTTTTAATGACATGAGGGTTTAGAACTAAGAGGTAAGTATGGTGAACAATATGAAAAAGAGACCTTTTTTCCCTCTTGCACTGTATTTTTAAGTCCAGAAAAAGTCCTTGGCAGGTTTGGTTCTTCAAGTGTTAGTCCTCAGGAAATAGGAACATGTGCTGTACGTCTGCATTATTAGCTACACAACCAGAAAATGCTTAGTACTCTTGAAGACTCATGAGCTCATGACAGCATCATAAGTTCAGTAGGTGCCCACAAGTTCAAAATCCCCTCAGCAGATGTGCAGCTGCCTCTGACAACACCCACCCAGCACACTGCAGAACACATCACCAGGATGCATTTATCTGCTTGTCATGTTTGATAGAGGATTTTTTTCTCCACAACACCCCAAACCATCCCACCCTTTTTGCTTGTCAGCACTTACTGAAGGCACTGTGGCAAAAAGAAGATATGAAGGAAAGCAGCATTCAAAGATTAACTTCATTATTTTTAGCTCTAAATGACAACCACCTGGTTAACCCTGCAGACACTTTTCCTGGAAAGGGTGCCTGGGCTTTTAATACAATTTCTTCTTTGACTTTCAATGTGCTATTAACATCCTGCAAGAGGTGATAGTTCTGCAGGGTGCATTAGTCCTTGTGAGAAGTTTCATGTTTTCCAGCTGTACTGTTTCAGAACCAAATTAATTATCTGCAGTGAGCTTGGTGCCTCTAAGCTGCAGGTAAAGAAGAAACATCTGCTTTAAAATGTTTTGCCTTTTCAGTTCTGAACTGCACAGAGATTATTTCTGTAAAAAATTCTGTTCTGTTCCTGCTCCAAACTTTATCTGCTGTTTAAAAATTATGTCCTTTCATCAGTCCCATGTTCTTTTTAAAGACTCTTGAGTGCTTTGCTTCAGTGTTTGCAAGGGTTCTTTGTCCTTTTGTACTTTTTAATCCAGTTGTAGTGGAACAGAGAGATACTGGGGTAGAGATGACAAGAGAGAAGTGGAAGCCTCAGCCAGCAAAATGGCAAGTACGTATTTTATTCTGACTTAATAACCTTTTTGAGTTGAGCTGTTTTCTCTGCATGTAGGCATTTTACATTTGAATCTTACACCTCTCTAGAGGTTCACAAATGTTAAGAAGTGTAACTGATGGTTGGAGATACATGATGTGGTGTCTGCCTTTCTTCTCTGCCTGTACTTTCAGGAATCTCTTGTATGTGTGGCTCTTAGCTAATTCAGATCTAAAGTCCCATATTTCACATGGCTTTACTGTTAGCTTCATATGGAAAGTTATACCAGCTGAATTTTGTTCCCCACACTTGCTTAAACATATGGCCAAACACTAATTAAAAAATAAATAAATTTAAAAAGTGTAATGGCAAATCTGACATTGAGAGAGAGAGCAAAGCAATGGAGGAGCTCTAATTCCTAAGCTGTATCTTATGCTACAGAAATGAAGACCAGTTCTTCAGGGAAAACTCAACTAGTGAGAAATGAAAGGGCTCCAGAAAAGCTGGGGAGGGGCTTTTCACCAGAGGAGGCAGTGGTAGGACAAAGGGTGATGGTTTTGAGCTGAAAGAGGGGAGATTTAGGTCAGACATCAGGAAGAAATTCTTCTACCATGAGGGTAGGAAGGCACTGGAACAGGTTTCCCAGGGAGGTTGTGGCTGCCCCATCCCTGAAGGTGTTCAAGGGCAGGTTGGATAAGGCTGGACTGGTGAGAGGTGTCCCTGCTCATGGCAGGGAGGCTGGAACTTGATGATCTTTAAGGTCCCTTCCAACCTTCACCATTCTGTGATGTATTGTTTGCTTATGTACATCTCCAGTGCATTAAAGGGAAACACCTCTGGTATAATGGAGATGTGCATTTACTGGTCCTGACAGAGTTGGGCTTTTGCTTTATGCCATTTGATTCTGGGCTGTCTTCTGCCCCTGGAGTAGCTTTGTCTTGAAGCAGAATCATATCAAGTGGGTAACTTGTGCACAGGGACGTTACTTGTGGCCACATCCACCACGTATCCATGGCATGGGCTGCCCAGCAGCAGTGCCTGGACAGCTGCTAGGAGCATATGCCACGAAAGCCCCACTGTCTGATGGGCCCAAAATGGAACCCCAGGCAGCATCCTCAAATAGCTGAGGTGGGGGATACAGGGGATCCTGCTACCCAGGATCTTGAAGATGTATGTCACACAGTGGGAGCTTTTCAGTCCCTCTTGTTTGCCAGCTGAGCTGCTGGTCCACGTGCTCCCTTACGTGTTGCAATCAAAGCCAGGCTGGATGTGCTGAAAAGTTGAGACCAGGTTTATTAACCAGCTGCTTGGGCAGTCCACCAGCACAGCCCAGGCTGGGAAAGGGTGGCTGCACCCATTCAGAGGTGTTGGTGTTGGCTCTCATACAATCACACAAGTGACAATTTTTCCCCCTTTAGAATTAATGAGAGTGTCAGAAGGGCCCGTGGGGGCAGCATCTGCCCAGCAGGCCTGGGGATGAGGAGCACTGGAGCTGGGCTCAGCCTGCCAGTCTCCTGGCACTGAAGGCCAAGCTGGCCCTGAGATGAACCACAGGCTATGGGCCACCCAGCTTTCCAGCACATGTATTTATTAGTGATTTTAAGGAAAATGAATTTTCCTCTTCTTTTTTCTCCCATCGCTTACATCAGTCACTAAAAAAAACCACACAAAAAACGTGTATAGTTTGTTTGAAGACTTAGCCAGTTTTGGCATTTGTACTTACACTGACAAAATGCTGGTCTGCACAGAGCATTGGAGGAACATTGTTCTGACAGCCCATTGAGTTTTACATTCTCAAACTTTCCTGGTTAATGTAGCATGGGCTGTGGGCTGCTCCCTCCTCCTCTCTCCTCCCCGTGCTGCTGGCACACGTGCCTGAGGAAGGTCCTGGCAGCTGGAGCCCCCCAGCACCTCCCAGCCCCTCCAGCCCCAGCAGCACAGGAGGGAGCTCTGCTTCGCCCCAAGAAATCTGCATGGGGCCACTCACAGAGTTATAAAAGAAAGAAAGCCTGGCTTTTGTAGAAATTAGGCCAGCAACCATGCTGAAAAGCAGAGACAATAAAAATGCGTGCTGATAAACATGAATGTGTGCTCCTGGTGCAGAAAGGATCTTTGCAAAGGGATCATATTTTGGCAGAGTTCTGATGGGGCAGTAGTTTCTTTCAGTTTGCACTGTTATGTTCATGTAAGATGCTGCTGAGGCTGTTCTTATCACAATCATTAATCTAAGAATAATTTTAAGTTAAATGTTTCCTGCAAAGCTAGCAGTAAATACAAATAATGCCCATCCACTAGTCCTAGTTTCATAATCTTGGAGAATTTAGTGTCCCAAGTTAAAGACAATCAAAACCCAATGTTGAAATACAAAATAAGTGTGCCAGAAAGCCCTGGAGGAGCCAGTGGCTTCCAAAGGGAAAGAATGAGCTGAAAACTCAACATGTCATAAAATATTGAATCTTTAGTTATGCATTGGATGTGAAGAAGTAAGAAAAAAACCTTTTCTGAGCATATTTGTGGAGGCTTTTTGTGAAAGTGAGAAACTTAAAAGCAACACACCCAGTTTCGTGCTGACAGTTGAATAACTTTGGATGATAGCATGGGATACAAGTGCAGTTCTCCAACAGCAAAGGCCAATAGATTAGTACCTGCAGGTTCTCTAGACTTGTGTTATGATTCTGAGAGAAAGAGAAAGAAAGGTTAGAATAGTAGATTAACGTAGATAGTACAGGTTTGTCACAAATCCTTGTTAGCACATTTGCTTCTTGATTGAGACCTCCCTCCCTTTATTTTCTCATTTTAAAGGAACCGTTTGCTATCCTTTCATTTGTTGCTTGAGACTGCCAGTACCTCCTTCACCCACTCATTCATTTGATCAGAGTTGGAAGCCTTGAACTAGCCTTTCTAGTACATCATCTTTCAATAGCAAATTGTTCAGGGCTGAATAGAGCTGATTGGATCAGGTAAGGCACCAAGGTAGCACTGTGGGGTGTTGATCAGTGTGTTTCAGGTGGGTGTTGCTGTGTCAGTGTGCTGACATTTGCTGCAGAAACTGCCCAGTTTGTTGGTGTCCTGAGAGTCACTGCCAAGTGTGGGCTTCGCTGAGGAGGTGCTGGAGTGATCCAGAGAAGGACAATGGATCTGGTAAAGGCTCTGGAGACCAAGCCATATGAGGGAACTGGAGCTGTTCAGCCTGGAGAAAAGGAGGCTGCAACTGCCTGAAAGGAGATTGGAGCCAGGAGAGGTTGGTCTCTTCTCCAAAATAACAAGCAACAGGACAAGAGAAAAATAGGCTCAAGGAGAAACTTCTTAACTGAAAGGGTTGTCAAACATGGGAACAGGCTGCTCAGGGCAGTGGTTGAATCACCATCCCTGGAGGTGTTCAAAAGAGATGTAGATGTGGTGCTTAGGAATATGGTTTAGCACTGGACTTGGTGGAGTTGGGTTAATGGCTGGACTCGATGATCTTAAAGATCTTTTCCAACCAGAATGATTCTGTGATTCTGTGACTTGAGACAGGGGAAGGACTGAGGACTCTGCAGTGAACCCCCCCTGCAGACCTTGCCCACAAGTGTGTTCTAACAGTGAAGATTCAGCTGGGCAGGACAAAACCTTCTTCCGAGCCTGCAAGTTTCCCTGGGATTAGGTGTTGGAAGCTCAATATCATCAGTGGAGCAGAAGGAGGGATTAATTTATTCTAAGTAGTGTGGGATGGAGGTGGAATGGTTTTTGACCAAAATCCAAGGCTAATTTTGTCATTTTGAAGCAGATCCTGGCAGGCAATGCTGTCACAACACAGCTTGCTGACAGCAGGAGTGAGCAGGCTGGGAAAGGTCATCTTGGGCCCTCCAGACCAAGAGTGAGTCTGGGGAGAGATCCACAGCAAAAGGTCGTGTGCTGCTGCTGTGTGACAGTTGGTAAAGAGCAGGTGAAAGTTGCTGAGCTCTGTCACTTTCAGGGCAAAGTTAGTTGCCTACAGTAGGAGTTGGTGTTCCTCTCCAGGGTTTTGATTAATTATTTTGGTCATTCGTTCAGTGCAATATTTGCAGTGCAGAGCAGTGAACTGAAATGACCTAGAAAGAATTCCCTAACACAACCTGACGCTCTGGCTTAGAGTCAGAGAGAGATTTATTGTTTTACTCATGGAAGATCTTCATCAAAGTTCTCCTTAGTTGTTCCAGGGTAGCTGTTTCCATTCCTGCAATACCTGCATTAGATACATGAGGTAATAGTTCATGTCTTCCTGCATCAGCACTTGAGTGTGTTGGGACAGCAGTTTTCCTTGTGGAGCTCCAGAGGAGACCCACGGGGTGTTCCCCAGAAGTGCAGCCTGCACAGGGTAGTGCCAGCAAAGGATAGTGGCAGTGATGTCTGGAAAAACCTTTTTGTAGACCAAAAACTAGCCTCTTAGGCTCTAGTTGTTAATGCTAAATTTGTTCAGATGTTCCCAGGTTGCTCTAAAATACTTATAATGAACAGAAATTGCATTGAGGTCATATCACTAAGGCAGTGACTTGTTCCATTCACTTTTATTCCCCTTCCAGCACTAAGTGGGTAAAGTGTTGAGGAGACTCCAGGCACAAATTTAACACATACATTTTGCCTTTTTCATACCCATTGTTTCTTAAAACCATTTATAAACACCTCTCAGCTGCTTAGTTCCAAAGACATGTAAGGCAGCTGTTCCAGTATGACTGAAGCACCATTTCTGGCAGAACACAGTAATTTTTAGCCTTGTGACAATGCCTGATCCTTCCTGTCCTTCTCTTAGGCACTGTTGGACACATTTAGCACCATCATGTCCTTATGACTCACAGGATTATTTCAGCCTGTTTGATATTCAGAAAGCATAACTGAATATTTGCCACTGATTTTGACGGGTGACCATTTACAGACCTGGGAAAAAAAAAAACCAAATCAGATGTTGAATTGCAAAAGAGTGTAAGTAATTTCTCACCCACTAATTCATAAATTTTAAAATAGGGGGTAATTGTTGAATAACTGCAGCTGTGAAGTGTGTTAGTGTGAGCACACACCCGTGTCTCCCCATGTGCACAGTGGGGGTTATTGGGTCCCTCTGCTGGGACCTGCCTGCTGAGGGACACGTGTACAGGGAGCTCTGGAGCTGCCTGAGGTGTGACTTGTGGGTTTGGTCAGAAGACCAGCACAAAGTACAGCTCTGTAGCCCTAAAAATTAATGGGATTTCTGTGAAAACAGAGGGAAATTGCTCATTTTGCCAGAGTCAGCAGGAAAGAGTGGCAGAATTACTGACTGGCCTCAACTTGTAGCAGTACTTACACCAGAGACATGACAAGCCTAAGCTCTGTGGAAGGCCTAACATTATGTTCTACCTTACTCTGGTTAATTCCCTTTTCTGCTCTGATCCTTCCTTTTTTTTTTCTTTTTTTTTTTTCTTTTTTTCCCCTTTTTCTTTTTCTTGTAGCTTTATAGGAAGAAGAGAGGAATTAAGGCATATTTAGACTGGAAAACACCAGGAAAAATTGTATGTGGGTAAAGCCCTCCCCTCTAACCCATTATTATCCGTTTTATTTTAAACTTAGAATCATAGAATCATCTTGGTTGGGAAAGACCTTTGAGCTCATCAAGGCCACCCAGCACTGCCAAGGCCACCACTTGAACCCCGAGCAGTCAGCACCACTTGTCATGAAGATGACATTGACTTTTGTTCTTCATCACTTGTCATCACTTTCTAGCCATGCCTGTGCTGCTTAGTCTATCTGGAGGAGAAGTGAATTCCACCTGCCCCATCACAGCCACTCCACCAGCACTGTGCCTACCAGGAGAGGATAAGCAGAAGTAGTGAAGGTATGGGCAAGGATCAGAAGGTGGGGCAGAAGTTATCACTATACCTTCACAGCCAGCTCTAGGCACTAGGAGTAACTGGCCATATATTTATATACAGAACTTGTAGGGGTTTTTTTGTTGTTTCATGATCCTGTACAGTATGAGAAGCTGGGCATGAAGGGGGGGGTAGAGTGTGAAGTAACAAGAACCTTTAGAATGCAAAGGCTGGTGCCTTCCTTCTGCTGAGCAGCAGAACCTGGTCCATTTGTGGCAGTTTGGCAGCCTCAGAAACACTAAGGTAAGAGCAGCAGCTACAGCTGGTTGGCAGCTGCTGCAGCTCCCACAGCTTTGAGGTCAGTTCAGATTCCTGGGCAATAAGGCTTTTATGTCACTGCCTTCCTCATCATGGCTGTCTGTGTCTGCTGTAGGGAGCTGTACAATGGATTGTGGCCTCCTCTTTGTCAGGAATATGTCCTGAAGTGGAAGGGACTGAGGTGTGACTGTCCCAATGTTTTAGTGCAACACGTTTCTGCTGCTCCCAGCTGGGTTCAGGGGCAGCTGCCACATCTGGCTGTGAGGGGGTGTTGGCAGGTAGGAGCTGCTGCCCTGTGCTCCTGCCAGGCTGCCCCAGACATCAGGGCTTCTGTACCTGAATGCACAGCCACTCCTCTGGGTCAGAACCCAGTCCCCATCATCATCCCCCAAACCAGTCAGCAGTGGGTGTAATTTGAAATAATTGTGATGCTACTGTGACCTGAGCAGAACAAAACAGAAATAATCAGGCTTTAAAACAAATAATAATAATAATAAAAAACCCCTCACAACACGAACCCAAAACCAACACAGTGTTATTTTAGAACAAAAGCACGTGTCGCTGAACTAATACTGCCGAGGAGCAAGGACATGGATTTCTCTCAGGGCATCTTGCAGTCCTGTAGGGAAGATGTGACCTTATTTGCATTTTTCTTGTTGAATGGCTGTCGGAATTTCTGCAGCGCGGCGAGGGAAAATTCCTCCAGGAGAACATGGAAATGCCACAGCACTAACGCAACATCTTTCAAGGAGGCTCCTTCAGCCTTTGCCCCCCGCCCTGCAGCTGCTGCCCACCCACCCCAAACACTGGGGCTGCTCCAAGGGCAGGCCATGAATGCAACACTCAAAGCCCATCAACTAACGTTAAAGGCGGTTTCAGGTTTCCTGTGCATCTCCAAAGCCTGACTGTGGCTCCTTGCCCCATGTCCAGGGCAAGCAGAGCTCCCACCCCCACCCCCCCGCAGGCCCTGCTCTCCCTCCCCAGTTGCCTGCACAGCAGCTCCCCTATCTCAGGTCAGCCCTTGGAATTTGAAGTCTATGATTGTAGACGCCTCGATCAGGAGCGTTTTCAGTTCGAATCATGTTCTTGAAATTGCTGAGGCTCTTTCCCAGCATGATGCCCTGCTCCAGTATTGGAGTTAGGTAACTAAATGCAGCTCAGAGGAGCAGGCAGCACCCCAGCAGTGCTGCAGAGGCAGCTGTGAGGCAGCCTGCTGAGCTGGGGGCTGCACGGCTCCTCACACTGCAACACCAGCTGGGAGACACCAAGGATTTGGTGCAGGAACGTGTCTTCTGGCTGTGGAGTACAAGGCCAGTGGCTCCAGCCTGGCCTGGGGCCCTCCTCAGGAACAGCTTCATCAGTGAGTTCAGGTGCTGCGGGTCACACCCCAAAGCACAGAATCACAGAATCAAGGAATTATGGAGGGTGGAAAAGACCTCTGAGGTCATTAAGTCCAACCTGTGACCCAAGCAGCACCAGAAAGAGACCCCAGGGATGTTTACAGTAAAATCCAGGCTTTCCTGCAGGGCTGCTCCGAGGCCCTGACCTGCCGTCTTCCCACTGCAGTATTCCAGCAGCAGGATGCCAGGCAGGGCTGGTCACTGGCACCTCTGAGCTTCCTGGGTAACAGCTGCACCTCCCAAGCCTGAACCAGCAGCAGGCACCACAAGTGTGATACAGGGTTTTGATACAGAAAGGATGTATTTTTTAGCTACATAAATATATGAAACATTTAACTCACTCCACAGGAAAGAACACACAGTTTTGTCCAAGGAAAGACTGGAAAATCCTGAATTTAATGTATAATATAACCTTTATTCTTTTTCCTCTAAACTCTTGGAAACTTACATAACAATCGTGCTTTAATTATGACACCATTTATAGACATTTAAAATGCATCTTAATTTATAAATATTTTACATTTGGTCCATAGAACAGGTTGCAATTTACTAAATAATACTGTACTCTTTTAAACAGGCTCTGTATATATTTTTGAATATGTATATATTACATATATATTTTTATATAGAGATAGATTTGCTTGGTGTTCAGATATTTCCTTATTGCAAAAAGCATATATGATCATACAATAATCTTTTTCTTTTTTTTAGGGCAAGTACTACAAAAAAGATACAGCTATTCACAGTTTACACACAGTAGTTCTACAACACTATCTTGTGCTATATGATACGTTTGTACAGCTTTTTGCTAGAGAGCAGGTCTGTCAAACATCTGTCATAAGTGTTTACAATCAAACATTAAATACTGCATTTTTCTTAGAACAACATGGGACTTGGTTACGTTAAACAAGAAAGTTGGAATTTTTATCCTTAGTCTAATGAAATTCACAATTAAAATGCAGATGGATCATGTGTGATGTGTGTGGGGGATGTAGGGTTGGCCTCTAAATCCCAAAGAGTTACAGGACTTTTGCATTTCAGCTATAACCTTTTAGGATGTAGCTTAGATCCCATAATATTTTACAGTTGGTCTGTGTATGAAACAGTTTAGAATCTACCAAACATACTCTGAGATTTAGGATGTAGTTTGAAATACAGGTGTATAATATATATATATTATTTCTACAATAATGTGCTTGACATTCTGAGAATAATACCTTATTGCAAGAACATGTTTGTCACCTTCAGACAAAAAAAAAAAAACAAAACAACAAAAAAACCCAACATTCACAGTTAACATGTTTTTCACATAGTAGTTCTACATAAATTGTGCTATCTAACATTGTACGTTGCACAAGAAGTTGCTGAAAAGCATGTTTCATTGCACAGTTCTGTCACAGTCATTTACAATCAAACATCAACTTCTGCATTTTTCCAGAATCCTTGGTGCCTGTCGTGTAGCTGCCAAAGGAGAGGTGCCAGCCAGGGCAAACCTCTGCATCTGCCACACAGGAAACACTGCCAGGAGCTGAGGGGCTTTCTAGCTGTGTGGCAAATGCAGACTGAGCTGAGTGGAGAGAGATTTTTTTTTTTTTTCTGTAGGATTGAAATAGCTTTCCCTCGTGCCTTCATCACCACCAATCATAGGCCAATAAAACTGTTTTCAAAGTGCGAATGATCCAAATTTTTGTAATTTGCTTATTAGAACCTGGTGAAGTCCCTTAACAGGTTAAAGAAAACCAGTTGTGGCTTAAAGCCTAGATCAGAACTACAAGGATAAGCTTCAACCTTCCAGCCATTGTTTTGGTTTCTATTTTGGTGGCAATGCAATAATAGTCAAATAATTACAGCGTAAGAAGAGCTCAAATCCTCTGAGCTTGAATTCCAAATACTTTGTATTTCTTTTACTCCTGGGAATCTTTAAGAGCTCCTGGATATCACTGCTCACTTCGCTTAAGGAACTTAGAAGTGATAGATTTGCCTCTAACCTCTGTGACTCACCTACCATTGATTCACAAAGATATGTTCTTTTTTGTAAGAAATAGCATCTGCATTTTTTAAAAGATATTGATGATCTTGTTTGAAAATTATCCTGAAAGGCAAAAAGTACAGGTTGTGTTCACAGCCACCCCGTGCCGTATTGCCACAAATTGCTGCAGAGCTTCATTTGCTCTGGGAATGTTTGTGAATGTTGTGTCTGCTGTTAATTGGAGGGAAGTCTCTTCCTCCTCAAATGGCCTCGACTGGGGCAAATTGGAAGGGCAGACTTTTTTTTTTCCCCCACTGGAAATCACTTGTTTACAAAATACTTCATTCTTTTGTACAAAACAATTCCAAACTTAATTTTACTCCTGCAAAGTCAGAAATAACAGTCTTGGGATTCAGTGGTAAGAAATAGTGATAAACTACTAAAAATCAGCAGCACAAAACTTGAAATCGTCGTGCTAAAAGGTAGATTAAAAAGGTCTTGGCACATCAATTTACAAATTCCAAGATATGCAACTATGATTATTGTGAAAGGATAAAAACATTAACAGTCTGTGGATTGCCAGAGAACACAAAACACTGTCAAACATCCGAGCTCACGCAGTGGTTGGGTCATACCCACGGCCATTCCCTCAGGGTGGAGATGACCTGTTTTCTTTTTTTTCTCTTATTTTTTTTCTCTTTTCTTTTCTTTTTTTTTTTCCTTTTTTTTTTTTTTTTTGCCACTAGAGGTAGGTCATTATATTCTCAGACATAAATTTGTGGTCATATTCAACCGTATTTTTTTGTTGTGTTGTTTTGTTTGTTGTTTTTTGTGTTTTGTTTTTTTTTTCTGGAGCAGTATTGGTACTTTCCCCACACAGAAGTTTAGATGTAGGCTTCTTTGTTTGCAGAGTTGCTCTGTTGGGCCTGGTCTGGCCCGTTTTCAGGATGAGTGATGTCTTCACTTGGCTGAATCATGACTTGGATGCGCTGTTTAAAGAACAAAGTAAACGTGAGGCAGTCAAAATACTGTTTCTAACCTTGTTTGTTGTGGGTTTTTTTTTTTAAAGGCAATCCTCAACACTTCTGTCAAGAGCTAAAAGGAAAAATTCTGTCTGCTTCCCTAGGAACCAAAAGGGCAGTAAGTCACCTTTACTACCAGTTCCAGCTGTGTCCTGAACAGGACAGGAGGAGCTGAAGGGCCACGTGCCAGCTGGTGGGTGCATCAGGCATTAATGACTGAGCACACCAAGGGAGAGCAGGGGAGGGTGCAGCCTGAGGTAGGGGAGACCCTGCTGGAACCCCACGGGGCAAGCACAGAGCCAGCAAGTTTGTGGGGGGCAGCAGGGGCTCATGACTGGACCTCAGATGTGATTGTGGCCTCCCCAGGGAGCAGAAGGGACTAGAGGGTGTCACCTGCAGCTTCTGGGAGTTTCTACCTCCAAGGATACAACAGGTAAGGTAGACTTGGATTTAAGATGGTTTTATTTCTAGTTGGTCTTTTCTTGTCCTTTGTGTTCTCCATTGATGAAGCTGACCTGCCAAGCTCACATTGGTATCAAGAGAGAGAGCCCAGTTTTGATTCTCAAAGCCTAGGAGTAGTGTAGGCTCCTCTTGTTATCTCATGATCATCTCTCAGTGCTTTAAAAAAATGAGACCTTAATCCACAGCAGGTCTGAGATGAGGAACTTCTGCTGTGGTCTAATACACCTCTGCCCAAGAAGCAGCTGTATTTCAGAGCAATGATTCTCCATTTGCACGTAAATGTTTCCATAAGACCAAGGGAAAGTGCCCTGATGTGAGCCAGGATGAAGCCAATTGCCCCTTTACTGATTCATTTTCATTTTTTTCATTTGTTAAATTGCCAATCCTGTCTTAAACTGTGACAGAAAGATACTCAAAATGTAGGAACTAAGAACAAGCAGGGGAAAAAAAAACAACATAATTTTTTGGTAGACTTCTTTGAAGCATCACTGAGTTTTTGAAAAATTGCTGAAGACAAATATTTGGATCAAGATCTGAGCAATTCATGAGGCATTACCCGTCAATTCTGCTTGGGATCATCTGTCCCTTTGCAAAGATGGCTCTGTCAGCTGGTTTTAGAGTATTGGAGAAACTCTGGCAAACTCATTCTGACAATCCTTGGTTCCCACAACCACAGAGGACAGAGAGGTTTCAATACTTGTGCTGAAGAACTGTCTGTTATGCACAGAATGAGGTCGTTGGCTGGAGAGGGAAAACTGAGGATGCACCCAGATTAAAGAAAATTAAATATGGCAACTGTATGTGGTTACTAAGCAGGGTCTTGAGCAATAACCTCGGTAACATTTCACACCATACAAGGCTTCTCTCATGTGGGAAGTGTCATCCCCTTTTAGCAAATGGAATAAGGAATCAGAGAGGGGTCAGCTTCACAGAGCAGTGAAAAAAGGGCCTCCGATGTTCTTCATGAAGTAACTGGTCACAGAAAGCCCTTAAATAAAGACTAAAGGGAAGAGCAGCATAATAATAAAATAGAGATTTTAGATGTATTTTCTCTCAGAAGGCAGCAGTTGTAACTTAGAACGGGTGTAATGCAGAACAGGAGCCCAAACCTGTGACACTAAACAGAGTGACTGAGCAGACTCTTGGAAATCAGGAGTTAGGCAGGTTTAGTCCAAGGAGTTTGATTCCAGTTCCTTAGAGCATCCCTTGCCTTGAGACATGGACAGTACATCTTATGTTAATAAGGACAAATTCACATATTTTGTAAACTGCTACTTTGTTTTCTAGGTGTAAAGAGCTGGGATGCAAAGTGTCTGGAACTGTCAAAGCCCAGAGATAAGGACCACATTTAATGCAGTGAATGATGTTGAACACCAGGTGGTACAGAATCAGTTTGATGTTTTCAGCTCAATGCAAAAGAACTGGGCTAAGCAAGGGAGACCACAGGACACAGAGAGTGGAAACCAACTGCCCAGCCACCTTCTGTCAGCGTGCACAGGGCTCACAAGATGGAATCATGTGAATCATGGAATCAGCCAGGTACAAGAGAGACTTACCTGTTTTAAGGAGCCTTTCAGGGTTAGAAACATATATGCCATGTAGCCTGGAATCAGCACCATGGAAGACAAAGCCATGAACCAGCCAACCCCTTGGCCCCACTTCGGGAAAACGTAACTTCCCATCGTGAGCGGAGTCATTTGGACAGCACTGAAGAGAAACACCCCCTGCAAAATACAGCAGAAGAGAAGATTTGGATGAGATTTCTAGAGTGTCCTGTCTTCAAGCTTCTCTGGATTGACTTGGCCCTCAGGCCTGCTTAGCATCCAGGCCAGGAGAACAGGGTTCCTTTGGTCCCTGGTGATGGGCACTGGCTTGTAGGTGGGGCTGCAGGTCAGTTCTCCAGAGGGAGGCTGCAGGAAACAGGCAAATGTCAGCCCAGTTCTGAAACTGAAGCTTTTTGTTTGTCTCCAGTAACTTTCTTATTGGAATAATGATACAGTATCAGCACAGCTCTACTGTGCTGGTCAGCAACAGATTCCTAAAGGCTCTGGGTAAGAAATGTTCTGTAGAGCCTGGCTCTGCCCTGACCTCTCATATCAGCACCTGAGAGTGCTTGGCCCAGAGGCTTTGCTGCTGTTCAGATCCTCTGAGCACACTCCTGATGGAAGATGAGGGCAGTCAGGATGGACCCTGCCCTTCAGGAAGTGGCTACAGATCTGCCTGTGTAACAGAAATTAGGACATTCAAAAACCACTTTGAATTTTTCAGTAACAAGAAATGAGGTGATAGTTTCCCAAGAAGCTTCTTACCAAAAATATTCTTTTATTTTAATGTGAAGACTGTATTTTCCCATACATAACCTGCATCTTAGATAAGCAGGTAGGCTGGCATAAGGAATCCACTGATACTGGTAGAATCCTCAGACAACCTGCACAAACTCAGAGGGGAGGGGGCTATTGGGAAGGATGGGGGTCCTGGGGAATAATTCCTACACACACATGAGCACTGCACTATTGAGCAGCAGCACCTGTGGGCTGCTTTTGGGCTGTTTTCAAACAGGTGGCCTGCAAACGTGGTCTTTTTTTCCTTTAATTTCCCAAGGAAGACTCCTATCCTGGCTTGTTTCCAATCTCTAAACCAGCCTCTGTCAGGGAAACCTGCTACACTGAACCAGCCAAGAAGTCAGCCCATTCTGATCCCAGGTTCAGGCCTTGTGCAGAGTGTATTCCCAGAGAGGAGAATGCAGAGAGGCAGATTTTATTGGAACCATCACCACCACCTCCAAATGGGCACTGGACAACAAATTCTGTTAAAGACTTCACAAGACAGGAGAAAGCTGGTGAGTACATACAATGTCAGTCAACTTCCTACTGTACCACTAAAATAAACAAAATGCATTTTTTATACCTTCCTGAAGACTTGATTTTTTCAGAAAAATGAAAGCTGCCTTCATCTGGGTAGAGATGAATCAAGGAACCCTCAATATAAACACATTTCTGCCCTTAGTTTGCTTTGCTGTGGCTGCCTAGATGGGAATATCAGTGAGGGAGAATCCTTGTGCCATGTCTGATGGTGTCTACTTCATAACAGTTTTTATATTCCACCTGGGCTGCCTACATTATGTGTAGTAAATTTACATTTATCTGCTTATTATTTCAAAATGTGCTGTATGGGCTTCACTGGATAAAGCTTGGAATCTGGAATAGACTGTGATGTGGTTTCCAGTGCACAAAGTCCTTGCAAGGTCTGCCAGAAAAAACAACAGCAATATAGTATAAACTGGGCAATGTATCCAGAAGGACTCCCATGAGAGAAGACCATCAGTTTATAAACCCAGTCTGTTACCAGAACGGTGCCTGTGAAGGAACTCTGGTCACAAAATATGGGCATTTTTGTGTATATGGAAATTCAGACCATAGAGAGATTCCTACATTTTATGTCAGAATACAAGAAATGGTCAAAATCTGTTGCTTACAGTTTCCCATCTCTGCCAATCACACTTTTGGCTAGTTACCCTTTCCTGAGGATTAATAGAAGTCTTGAAATTGCACAAGGCTTCTTTTCTTAGGGCAAAGGCTTCCTTTAATGACCCTGGGTTTTCCTTATTGTCTTTGATGGAATTGTCCAAATCCTTAAAAAAGGGATGAGGTCAGAGTGACCCTGTGGGGGGGGAAGTGACAGGGCTGTAGGACACAGGCCACCTCCTTTACATCCTCAGAATCACACAGTGAAAGTTTGTTCCTTACTGCCACAATGATAGGAGTGAAAAATGACCAGCAGAGTTTCCACCAGATGCAGGGTCTGTATCCCACCATCTCCTGGATGTTGTCATAAAATCTGTTAACACCTAAACAGAGAAATAAGAAACAGCACAGGAACACATCACACCACCAATGCAACTGAAAGCTCAGTGACTTTGAGAGACACTCTCATAAATGATGAGGTATTATTTGGAAACTCTGTACAGATCCCAGCATAACTTTTTACCTCTCTGAATGGGAAAGAAATGTCCAAACTCAGAAGTACCAAGAATCACTTATTCTCATTCTTCCACACCTTAATTAATTAATTAGCAATCAGCAAGCTTATTCCCATGCAAAGGCTGAGGAAGTCTCTACATTTGAAGGTCAGATGCAGTAAATCACCCTTGGTTAATTTCAACTGCAAGTATTATTAGAATGAGAGATTTAGAATGATATTTTGCAAACTAAATTAAAAAATGAATCCATCCTGGCATTCCCCAGCTTCACCCAGAGTGGCTGGATGCACAGCACAGCCTGGCAGAGCTGCATGGAACATCCAAGAGGAGCCCTTCTGCTGTTGCTGGTACCTAACAGCACCCCGGCATCTTCTAAGGGGTACGTCTATCATACTGTCTATAACTTCGTCTTTTGATTTCTTCATTATTGGGCTGGTGGTTTGTCCATTCCCACTTGCTGGATCCATATGCAGTGTCTCTGCCCTATGAAATGCTGTTCCATCCCCCTAAGCCCAATAAAAGACTCCCGTTACCTCACTCTGCATCAGTTTTGCAATATAAACTGAAGTGCTTTAGCAATCATGGGATTAGGTCCCTGGACTCACTAACACAGAGCTAAGGTCACATGCACAAATACTCTGGGAAGAACACAATATATACTCATTAATCTTTAAACCCAGAGTTTGTCAGTCCAGACTTCTGGATATTTTAGGGCAATTATGCAAAATACAACTGACCAATGAGCCTGGCTCCTGCTGCAAGATCCCAGAGTGCCAGAGTCACTTCTGGAAAGGAAACATGACTATGGCCAGAAGACCCACGTTGTTATGCTGTGAACAGCAGTGCCTCACACCTCTGAAGATCCAGGCTTCCAAGGGGGGAAAATGATGGAGATGTCACCTGTTTAGTATTCCTGACACTTGGCATCTAATGACTTATCCATAGAGCGTTTTAATGAGGCAGGAGTATCTTCCACAAGCCAACTTTGAGTCCCCAGTGGAATTCCATGGATATAAACCAAGGCCCATTTCAGTTCCACCCTCAGCATCAGCAAACACAAAAGACCAAATCAGTGAAGCATCCACAGAATGTACAAAACTTATGGAAAAAATAAAAACATGGTTTTTTACCATAGCACCAGGATATAGAGATGCACTCAAAGAACACAAGGAACAAGAGACTCATTCCACTGGCAGAGTAGTAGTCAAAAAGCTTAAACACATAGATTCCACCCTAAAACACAGAAGAAGAAAGTGTTCAAATAAATAATAAGGACTCCAATGTCCAGACAGATTAAAACACAAGCTACAAACCAACAGTGGTGAATAGGGTAGGGACATGTTAATGTAAATTAATTAACAAGATAAAGTCTTAAAACATTTGAGGTCAATCCTGACAAAAATTAGATTACAGCTGGAATTCAATTAACTGATTTGTCTTTACTCCATTTTGTTCAATAAGTCAATCATATCATAGAATCATAGAATCGTTCAGATTGGAAAAGGCCTTTGAGATCATAATTTCCCTGAAACAGTTTGCAATTTAGTAGGTGACTGGAAGCACTGGAGAGCATCCCCAGCTGCCACTGCTGAGCTGCAAGACAGACTGCAGGGATGTGTCTTTTCACGGAATTGTCAGGGTTAGAAGGGACCTCTAGAGATCATCCAGTCCATCTCCCCTGCTAAAGCAGGATCACCCACCCTTTAGATATTTACAGGCATTATTAAATCTCCCCTCAGCCTTCTCTTCTCCAGGCTGAACAGCCCCAGCTCTCACAGCCTTTCTGCATAAGAGAGATGCTCCAGTCCCCCAGTCATCTTTGTTGCCCTCCTGTGGATTCTCTCCAGCAGTTCCCTGTCTCTCTTGAACTGGGGAGCCCAGAACAGGTCCCAGTTCTCCAGCTGTGGCCTCACCAGGGCAGAGTAGAGGGGGAGAAGGACCTCTCTCACCCTGCTGCACCCCAGGATTCCATTGGCCTTTTCTTGTCACCTGAACCATGAAGTAGGACAAACTGTACCCACAGCCTACAGGCGCTTCTAAAGCCTACTGCCTGCCATCTTTAGGAAGTGTTGGTGGCAGGTCCCTGCCACTTCAGTGGGTTGCATTGGCTGGGGCAAGGAAAGGGGGGCAATGATGCTGTGTCAGACACAAGGTGCCATTCTCCTGGAGCCCACACCTGAGTGATGTTGGACAGCCCTATCACGTAGGAGACAATGCACACGACGGCGATGAAGAGCTCTCTCCGGTTGCGCAGGAGCTTGGGAAATTCATCCACCAGAGCTGTGATGAAGCCTTCCACAGTGCAGAACTGCAAGCAGAGGCAGAAACAGGACACAAAGCAATGCACCCCAGCAGCAGGGCTGCGTGTAGGGGCGGGGGGGGGTGTTCAGTGCTACTCATCACTGGCCTAAGGCTGCATCCATTACATGAGAAATGATAACGCCCTTGGCTTCAGAGGAAGCAGTGCTGCTGAATGTACTCATTTCTGTCTCAAAACATTCGTGCAAAAAGATCTCCAGCTAGGAAAACACAACTCCAAATTACCAACTGTGGCATGTGCCTTATGAAGAAGACAAAATGCTCTTTCTTGTGATAGAAGGCAAGACACCTACAGCTGAAGGCTTTGACCTCTAGACCCTTCAAAAATTTACACTTCTTTCTGTGATTGACTCACGTACATGAAAGCCAATAGACACAAAAAGTGTGATCATATCAGTGCTTCAGTGAAGCTTAAGGACACAAGATTGATTCCCATATGTTATGAATCAAAATGTTTTTATCTCCTGAAAAGTCAATGCAAAGGTAAGATTCCTGCTGAGGATGTGGTCTGCCAAGCATGGCCATCCTTCAGATTTTTACTCTATGTATATTTTCAAAATAAATGTTGTCATTATGATGGCTGAAATATTGAAAATCAGGAGGTGTGTACATTTGTATTAATTTCCAGCAGCACCATCAGAATTTTACCAACAGCTGCAGTCCCTATAAATTATAGCATATGAAATGTTTCACTGATAGAAAATGTAGAAAGCACGACAGCCTGTAGACATATATTCTTTTTAATAATATCAGACTACCTTCCTCAGTTGTTAGTTGCCTAGAGACAAGTTCTTTCAAGAATATTTTTGACCCAATTAATTTCAAAGTAGTTTCCCCCCAGATTGAGCAATAGGTTTTAATGTCAAGCCTGAAGCTTACTGAAAAAACAAAGAAAGAGCAAACACACATTTTCAGCATCCTTTCAAGTTGCAGCATAAAATGCCCTCTTGTCTTCTTATATTTTGGTTGAGAGGCTGAAGTCAACTTGGATTTATAGAAAATGATGGATTTTTCTCTAGTGAAAGACTAGTGCAGTACTGGGCTGGTAATTCCCATGTTCCTTCATGTGCTGTGAAGACTGTGCTAATGGCTGAGGTGCTGGCTTGGCAACTGCACTGACTGCCAGGAGAGGAACACATCTGCCTGTCACTGCTCACCTACAGATGACCAAACATTTCAGCAGGCAGAAGGGACTTCCCTGATAAAGTCCTCAAAGGATGGTTTGCAAAACAGGACAGGGTGCTCTCTTCAGTATGTTAAAATTGTTACTGAGTAATGAATGCCTCTGTTGGACATGGTCCTTTCCAGCATGTAAAATGCTTGTCCTGTGTGCTGCTGCCTCCTGAATTTGCTCCTGCCATTCATATGCTGAAAATGAAATGTGTGCTGCATCACTTTGCTCCATGTGGAAAGTTCTGGAGTTGCCTTTCAGAAATACTCATGGCACCTACACCTTGTAAAGAGTATCCCAGTGTCTCCTCTGCTATGAGTATTGCAAAGGTATTTTTTTAATATTGTGGTTGAATGGTTAAGATTTCAAAGAAGGTTCCTTTTGTTTGTAGAACAAATTTTCTGAACATTTTGTATTTACTTCTAGCAGTTCATGAAAAAGTGTCTTAATAGAATTTTTTGACCATCCCAGACTCCTTGAACCTCTTAGTTTTTCCTCTCCTATTATTCCTCTGATTATTCCAGAACTCATTCTGCACCAGTACCAGCTGGCAGAGCAGGATGTACCACACAGCTGCAGAAAATGTGTCTTTGTAATGAGTTTTTACACCACTGTTACCTGACTGTCAATTCCGAGCATAAGCAACATGGAGAAGAACAGTATTGCCCACAAAGGAGAAATTGGCAACTGTGTCACTGCTTCTGGATAAGCTAGAAATGCCAGTCCAGGGCCTGGTAGGAGAAACAGGAGAGAAAATGTCAATGTGGTTGATTGGGCGCTGTGATTATTTGCTCCTGTTGATGCACAGGTTTTAGGTTGATTGAATGATTCAGCCATGGATGCAGCATCTGACCAGGGATTTCAGCTTCAGCAGTGGTCACTGACCAAGAAGTACCTTGCTTTTAAAATGAACCAACCAAACAGAAACCCCAAAAAACCCCTCCAAACCAACCAACCAAGGAAAATACTGGCTGCAGCTCAGAAGCTGCTCCTGAGAGACACCTCTGGATAGCAAAGACAGGGACAGTTCTCCTTGGTTAGGGTTACATCTTCAGGTGCTGCTCAGCTTTCTCTCCCTCTCGAGTAGCTATTGGCAGCTGTCATCTTCTGCTTTGCACCCAGGAGTTCAGAAGGGAAACAAAGACAGCTCAGAAATGGAGAAGATATTTTGTACCATTTACAATAGTCCCATTTGCTATTCCATTAACTCTCTTTAAATACACATTTTTTAATAAATTATGTAGCTGTCGAGAGGCAAACCTGTTCATTTGTCTTCTGACTTACTGCTGGTGGGAGAACAGCATTGGAAGGGGAATATAAATTCTTACTAAAAAAGGAGGAGCTCTTTTTGTTGTCATAGCCTGGCTGGAAACCACCTGATGTCAGGTTAAGAGGGAAACCTGTAGCCAAGTCAGTAATCCCAGCAATAACCTCAGTGTACCTCACCCAGTCTGTCTGTGACAACTGGTTGGACACAGACACCTTTCCACCCATTGAAGCCAGTGCTGGCATTAGACACTGGAATTGTCAAAGTAAATGCAATTTTGCAACAATTATTTGCTAGCAAGAGCAGGTATGATTGGAATGCCTTCAAACAGCAGCACTAAAAGCAAAATAAGATAAATATGTTATTAATTTTACTCTGTTGCACATTCCTCTAGAAGGCAGCTACTGCTGTGTAAAAGATGGCAAAACAACATGTCTTGTGGAGCTAAAATAAAGCATCAGTTTCTGAGCCTGCCAGGAGAAACAGAAGCCTCAATTCAAAGTTCAAATTGCCAAATACCCTTTGCAGTTACTGGCCACAGGAGGTTGTATACATCTTTGAAAAAGTCTATTCTCCTTGGTACCTTGAAATATACTTAGGAACTTAATATGATATAAAAATATTGGTTTGGTTGCAGGTGGAGTCTGTATATAGTTATGTCTGTATCGAATAGATAAATCCAAGCAGCTCTTTTCACACACCACTGACTTCCCAGAGCATTTTGTGACAGTCCTGGATGCCCTCGTCATTGTTTTGATAATTTCTTTGTCTGTGTAGTTTATTGAAGATTATTTTGGGGGCTTAAATTCTGTGCTTTTCTAACTAGGGGAATATTTCATCAATGGGGTCTGTTTGCTAGTGTAATAAGACACATTTTGTCCACCAGTGACTGCCAATCAAGCTTTCAGTTATCAGATCCCTCCCTGTGGCCAGAAGTGTAAGTGAGTGTCTGGTACCCCAGCTGGGTTAGGGCACCCATCTGCTCTGCTGCTTTAAGCTTTTTCATCTGGAAGACAGACAAGGAACTGCAAAGAACAGCAGAATTCCTCCTTGGATATCTTACAGCCCCAAGTGACTTTCCTAATAAAGGCTCCCATAAAACTGGCTGACAGATCTGAAGAGGTGGGAGGTGGATCTGCTTCCAAGGGCATAACACCAAGGAATAGTAAAAGGAATGAATGTATAAACCTAACTGAACTTGAGCACACAGGCTCCAGAAGCATCATGACCATCATTCCTCCTTCCAGTTGCTTTTAAGAACTCCCATAGCAGGAAGCTCACAATCTGGTGTCACAGCCAAGCACTGAAGCAGCAAACTGTGCTGCCACCCCTGTCAGTAGCAGCCATGAGGATCCACTGCAGCCCAAGATGGGTCCCTGCCAGTCCCCCCTGGGGTCTGAGGGACCTGGGCAGGCAGGCAGGCAAGTCTGCTCCACATGAAATGCTTTTGCTGGTGCTGCCCTGGGAGGCTGGGAACAATGCTCACCCTCCTGCCATCCATAGGGTGACTGGCATGACAGGAGCTGAGGAATGTTTTGGGGGAGGGATTCTGGACAAGTACATGAAACAGCTGGATACAAGGTACAAACAAAAGCCAACTGATGCCACTGAACCACTTGGAGAAAAGTATATTGGATACCTGATGCTGCAACATCTGCAATAGGCCTCTTTGTGACATTAGCCATGAATCCAACAATGGAGAAGATGACGAAGCCAGCAAACATGCTTGTGCATGAGTTTATGCAGCACACTATGATGGAGTCCCTGAAATAAAGGGAAGGTGCTTTAAGCAGCAGGTAAAGCAATGCTACTGCTGATCAGTGTATTACCCCTTTTCCTGCAGAAAGGTTTAATGATTGAGGATTTCACAGTTTGGGTTCAACTTCATGCTGGACAAGTCATGCTGCCTCTCCCATTACTACAAATAGAGTCATGCATCTCAGTCCTAGTTATATAGAACATTCAATATTCAAAATCCAAGCCTACACCTTATTTCAATGACAGAGAGCCCAGAAAGACAGAATCCAGCTCCAGCTGAGACAGGAAAGTGCCACTGTAATATGTGCAGTTATGTGCTTACCTGTAAACATTATTGTGGAAAGGGTTGTAACTTCCCAGGGCAATCAGTGAACCAAGACCCAAACCATAGGAGAAGAAAATCTGTGTGGCAGCATCCAGCCAAACCTGATGGCAGGAAATAAGTTTTTATAAAAATCTGTTTCTGCACTTGAGGAGCAGGTCATATGTCTGAAAGGTTAACAGTTAGTACTGAAACTTTTGATTACAAGATTGAATATTTACCTCAGAGTCTGAAAGTTTACTGAAGTTGGGAGTTATATAGAACAAAATGCCTTCCTTTGCTCCAGGCAGTGTGACACCACGGAAGAACAAGATGAGCAGCATAACATAGGGGTAAGTAGCAGAGAAATATACCACCTGATGTGAAGAAACAAGGCATTTTAAGTGTGGAAGGAAGAATTATCTGTGTTTATTAACACTTCAGAAAATATTTGTTCCCTAAAAATACTGCAGCAGGAACTGAGGCTGATCTTTAAAACTGCAGCCTTTCTCAATGGAAGAGCTTAGGGAGGAAAGGGGAGTGCCTACTGCAGGGGTGTTCCCCAAACACCATGTCCACAAGGCAGGTGGCTGCTGCTGATGTTCCTGAAGGTGGAATTTAGTCGACTAGGATGTTTTTGCATGAGGGACTCATGCTTTTCTATATATATATATTTTTTTTTTTAATTCAACAAGATACCCTAAAGCACAAGGTTCTAGCACGCCTATCCTGCTTGTAAAACACCACCTGTCAGATTATTTTCCTACTCTCAGACCTTCCTTTTGTATTGTTAACACTCTCTCCTCACCTGTGTTATGATGTGAGTGCCCTGCAGGATCCCACTCTCTTTCTAAAAGGCACTTATTTTTTAAATTAAAAAGACACTGTGAAGTCAGACCCCAAAGAAACAGTCACCTCTCTCTTGCCACCTTCTTTACCAGCAGGAGAAAGGAAATGGTTTGGTCTGAGCTCCATCAGGCCATATTCAACCTGCAGCTTGAAGTGGGTCACAGTTACAACTACCTTGTCAAAAGTGAAGAGTTCGTTCTTTCAGTGTGAAAATGTCCTATTCCTCTAGACCAGGCCTGAGGTCTTGTAAGCCAAGCCTTCAGTTGCCACCAGGCCTCATGGCTGTGGCTTTTGATTTCTCTATGTTTCCTTCCTGCCATTTCTGGGAGAGGTATGTGCCAGTGCCAGATGCTGTTGCCCTTTCATTCCTGTAGAAAGGTCTGCCAACAATACCATTTCCTTTCATTCATTCGTGATTTGTATTTTGCACCTGGAAACCAGCCAGACTCCAAGAAGCACAGCCTGGAAGTGTGCCTGTGGTAAGGACCACTTCTGGCTCTCATGTGGCATGAGGAAAGGGGGGACCAACTCTTACATGCAACACAGCTTCAACACTTCCACATCTGAGCCCAGCAAGAGCTGTGCAGTAACTGCAGGCCACTCACTGGAGCCAAAACACTGCATCCTCACCTTGCTGCTATCCCAGCTAGCTAGAGTGTTCATCCCAGGAACAAGCAGTCATATTTTCAGGCAATTTTATCCCTGGCAATGCCAAGAAGTCTACAAGTGAACATACCATCCAGGACAGTGGTCAGAGCCAGCTACAGAGGAGCCAGCTCTTGCAAAAACACGGAGCTGCATCAGTTTAAGACAGATAGAAATTAAATACTTCGCAGAGCTATTGCAGCAAAACTATCCCCAGTGCCTCTTACCTCAAGGATTCTCAGAATATTTGAGCAAAATGGGCATTTTTAATGGAAATGTATTTGCAGCACTTTTTAATCTCACCTTTCCAGTCCAGCCTACCCCCTTCCAGATACAGAAGTACACCAGAATCCAGGCAATTGCTAGAGTAATGGCCAGTGGCCACCGGATTTGCCCCGGCTTCTCCAACCCATCAGTCATTTGGTGCATGTTGCGTCTGGAACAAGCCAACAGGACAGGGTGTTTGTCAGCTGCTTCAGGAGGCAGCACATGGATGATACCAAGCTGATCTTTGCACATGCACAGGAATGACAAGAGAGAAAAATTAGCAGCTTACTCCCAGAATTCGACCACGGCACTGGTCATGTTGGTGGTGTTGGCCAAGGTGTAGTTGGAGAAGCAGCGGTCGGTGTTCCAGGGGTTCTCACAGTGTTTCCAAGGAAGTGTCTGTGTGAGAGAGAGAGAGAGAAGCCTGAACAGTCAAACACCTCTGAAGGAAGCATCACCTCAGGTATCTCTTTACCAGAAATGACAGATGAGTGGAGAACACATATATTTTGAGTTGTGCAGTGCCCTGATCTCCCTAGAGTGCACGTTTGCCACCCAAGTTATTTAACTTCATCTCAACTGGGTGAATCAGATGTGAAAATACTTCCTCCTTTCTTTAATATATCAGCCCAAATGCTTCCACGTGCCTCTCAGCAAGCGGGAGCATATTGAGCATGCTACAGGGAACTAGGGCAGTAGACAGGACCTCTTGGAGGTCCTGTTACCCCTTGTTGCACTAGAGGTAACGAAGGTGTGATGGTTCCTGGTCACAGATTTCCATTTTCCCCTCAGGTCAGAGGACAATTTGAAAAATGTAAACTCTGCATTTCCTACATGCATCTTCCATGTGTGTCCATTACATTCAATTCTCTTTCAGAAGCCCTGAGAAGCAGAACCTGTTTCCAGGTGATGTACGTTGGAATGAATCTCATTTAGATACAACTCAGATATTCTTCTGATGGCCAGTCTTGGGAAATCCTCTCACATAACGTGTTAAATCAGGGTGCTGCATGTTTCACATACAAGGATAAGAGGCTTCAAGGGAATTAGCAGTCAATATTCATCTAATATGGGCCAGTGCACCCCTTCCAGACTATGACTGACCTTTCACATCAGTAACTACTCAGAGAAGAACAAAAAAATAAATTATCATGTCACTCCCAGACAGTAATTAATGCACATTTTGTCAAGAGACAGTTCTTTAAAGCTGAGAACAAGCCGGCATGAACAACATTTGTAGAAGAGACAGCAATTGAACAATAATGCATTAATTATCAAGACTTATGTAAGAATGCTTTCTCAGATGGCCAAAACCCACAACCAGACAAGCCCTACTCAGCTGATGAATCATCCTCGAGGGGGGAAAAAAAAGCATCTAAAAATAAAGTTAAAAGGAAAGAAAACAAAGGGAAAAGATCAACAATGAATGGAAGTTCAAAGCTAATCAAATCACAGACCTTCCATTCCATGGGAGATTTCTTTAATAAACTCCTCCACTCTTAAACCACATTGCAATGATACTACTTCTCCAACAACTAACATTTCAGTGTGGCTGCTACTGAGGAAGAGAAACCAGTCACACATTGGAATTCTTCTCAGGGGAATGACTGGCCTATGGGCTCAAAGGCAACTGCTGCTCCTCTTGGCTGCACTGCCAGGACCAGGAGTCTGAAGGGGCCTGGCAGGGGAGCAGGGCAGAGAAGCCTGTAGGAGTAGTAGGTGAAACTAAAAGGGCACAGGGGAAAGAGTTGAGGCTCTGAGGATGAAAATGAGGAAATGTAAACAAATTGGTAAGGAAGAGAAACCCATGGCTCAAAAATAACCTGTTATTACCTCTCCTCACTACATTCCTGGAACGGAGTATTTTCCTCATTGTTTTCTATTCTATATTTCATGTATAGAAAATAAAATAAAATGGGATTTTTACCAAATAGTTTTCCTTCAGCAATAAATGGCTTATCCTGATTTCCATGCATTTTGTGTTAAACTCACAGCTCTACAGTGAGATGGATTAATCTGTATATCCCATTGCTTTACATTCAACAAAGAATTCCAAGCTCCCACCCAACACAGACACTTACAGTTGTAAAGGAATTATACAGGTAGTATAGGGCCCACGAAATAATTACAATGTAGTAAATATTTAGCCAAAAGGAAAGGACAGCAGCAGCTAATCCCACACCTGTAGAGAAAACAAAAAGATACAAAAGATGGGAACTTCTGGTGATGCCTTCAGCTGAGTTCAGAAAGACAAATGCAACATATGGGGCAGATTCCATTGACCAAAATTTGTAGAAGCTGAGCTCAAATTTTAGAAGCACCATTATAGCAAGGTCATTAATTTGGGTGATAGTTCAGTCATCCAGACATTTAGTCTGAGGGTCCAGTTCTCTGTGTGCTGCAGTAAGCAGCCACATCTGCTGCTGAGATTGTACAGGGGTTTTTTGCTTCTAGGGAAAAGAGCTAAATCAGCTCATTCTCACCAGTCCCACAGAAACTTCTGGCAGATGCACACAGATGCAGTATGAGCTAAAAGCCCAGGTAGGGGCTTAATATACTGATCAAAGTGTTGATGCTTAGGATAATGCTGTCGTGTCATCTCAGACTACTAAAGGAATGTCAGGGGTTCCAAAATGGGAATGCCTGCTCTGCTATTCCACACGGAGACCTCAGGGTTATTTTAAAATGTTCAGCCTGTTGACAGTTGCCACGTGACACTAAACAGGAGGACGTGCTCAAAATAGTCAGTATCATGCAAAGCAAGGACTGTACCTTGCATTGTGCCCCCTACCAACAGTAACTCCAGCAAAGTTTAAAAAAAAAAAATCACCTGTGAGAAACATTTTCAGCTCTCTGGGTTTTCCCAGTACAAAGTTTCCTACTAAAATATCCCCTAAATGACCTTTTGTCTCACCCTGTGCTAATTGTCAGCCTTGCTCTGTGAAGTAATTTCTAACTCAATGTGTAAAGTGCTCCTCTGCTGGTCCAGAAGCCAATTGAGGAGCTCCTAAGTGTCAAAGTATTTGTGATTACAGGGTGAAAAGCACAGACTGAGGTCTATGTACAATCTAGATAAAAACCTTGAGGTTCTAGCAACGAGAAACCTCAAACTACCTAAAAGTCTAAGTCTTGAGTGAGCTGGTTTTCAGCAATGCAGCACGAAATTGCCATCTTTGAAGTGTCTTGCTGTTGAATTTCAATAAAGGTCAACACGAGATATGAACCTCTGTGACCTCAAACAGAAACAATGTTTACCAAATTGCTTTCAACAGAGTTCCACACATGCTCAGACAACTGCTGCTAGATTTAATGTGCTATTTTGAACAGTCTTTAGATGTTCCTAACAAAAAATAAAAGGTTTTGAAAATAAGTTTGTTGAGTCTCTAATGCCTGAACTCTGGCTGTTTTTAATGGGAAATGAATTTAATGCCCAGCACGTTTCAAAATTGTCAGCTACACCTCAGAAAATTCTGTAGAAAGTTATGGTTTAATAAAAATATGAAGGCATAAAGAAACACCCCTGCCCTGTCACCTTGTGCAACTTCTGCACCTTGGAAACAAATGGAAAGTAATCAAAATTCATACCTTTGAACATTGGAGCAAGCTTCCACACTCCAAGGCCTCCTATAGATGTATACTGACCAAGGGAACACTCCAGAAGAAACAGTGGCACTCCAGCAAAAATTAAAGTAAGGAAATAGGGAATGAGAAATGCACCTAAAAAGAAATGAAGTCTGTTACACTGGGGAAAAACACAACTGAGTTTCCACTGTTTCCAACCCTATACTATATGAAAAGAAACCCATCTTTTTTTCCTCTCAAGGATGACTTTTCAAAGGAGCTAGTGGAAAGCACGTGTACCCTTCTGAACCAGTATTTCAAGAAGTAAAAATGGGGGGGGGGGAATATATATATATATATAATTGTAATTTAAGTATTTTCTGTTCAAGTAAAAAGCTAAAACCCCAAAGACTGTGTATTTTGCTGCCCTTATCTATCACAGGAGCATGCAGATGGCAGAAAGGCTTGAACCAGCACTGGCTGCTTTCCAGCTGAAGTTAGCCCTTTATGGTAGGCTCAGAGGCAGGGTTACAAGCTGTGTGCAAGCCCCTCCAACACTCAGTCCTAAAGGGAGGGCTCTGAGGGGTTAGAGGGCAATGTGCTTTAGTTCTTCTCTAATTCCTTATGGTCTTTTAAGAGCACCTGCCAACTAGAAGTGAGACTCAGCTCCCAGGTCAGACCTCAAAGCAAATCACTGCTCTCCAAAATGGCTCCAACCCTCCTGGACAAGTAAAAAAACTGAAAAAACAAAAAATCCACCCCAAACTCCAAAAAACCTCCTGTGCAGATGAAAAAGCTATTAAACCAAGGTCTGTTGTACTGATAACTTTAACAGTGAATCCTAACATACCAACGGATGAGAGGCTGTAGGAACGGAGCAGCCAACGTACCTCCACCATTCTTGCCACAGAGGTATGGAAATCTCCACACGTTCCCTAAGCCAATGGCATAACCTACACAGGACATAAGAAAGTCAAATTTTCCTTTCCAGGTGTCTCGGTCTGGAAGGTCCGTCTTCTTCTTCTGCACTTTTACTACCAAGGTTTTCGGCTTGTCGTTGGTGATGGAAGCGTCCACCTCGGTGGAGATCTGTCCGTCGGCCACCTTGGTCCCGTTGGTGGCCATGTCTCTGGGCTTGGCTGGCGAGGCTCTGGCAGCAGCCGGACGGGAGATCTCAGCCCCGGTCCACGTGGACAGCAGCTTTGCGGCTCGCGGGACCCGGGCGGGCAGGGACGGCGTCGGCAGGAAACACCCCAGAGCTCCCCAGGAGGCCGGGAGGAGTTAGGCTGCAGCCCCACGCTGCCTGCTGGGCCCACCTGCAGGACGGGAGAGCACAGCACTCAGCTCTGCTTCAGGAGCACCTCGGGCAGCCCCAGCTCCTACCCTCACCGGGGGCCTCGACAGCTTCGCGACGCGGCCGTCGCACCAAGGGCTTGGCTCTGCCCGTGGCATTTGGTCTTACTGACTCAGTAGGAAGCTGGGCACAACTAGCATAGACACCCCAAACCATCTCCAAACCACAGATACTCCTTTTTTTCCCCCCCTACAGGTCTCTTCTGAGTTTACAGAAACAAAATAACCCCAAACTGCAGCGCTGACTTGTACGGACCGTAAAGCCCAGATTTTAGAAGTACAAACATTAAAGAGGACTCAAATGAGGACTCTCACTCAAGTGAGATTTTCATTTAACAGCCCAGTAAATAGTTACCTATAACAGCCCAGAACCTGGGCAGTGAATCTCTTCCATGACTGTAAAGTTCCTTTTTTTTTTTTTTTTTTTAACAAGTTGTGGCTGTCAAGAAACAGCCCTTGTCACCTTTAATAGTGAACTTCAAAGGTGGTGTGCACTTATCTGAAACACCTTTCTCTGAAAGACTCCCAAAGGGATTAAACAATAAGCCAAGTCAAGCAACAAGACTTAATCCTGGGTAATAATGTCAAGTTTTACACGTGGTTATAATTGGCTGATAATATAAGATAAATGCTTCACTAAGTGTAATGATAAGCACTGTAAGACAATGGGCCCCAAGAACCCCTCCCCAGTTTCTGTTTCCTGCTGCAGGCTCTGTTCCTGCACTGTTTCAAACACCATTTCTGGAGCTCTGTTTTCTAAAGCCTAAAGAAAGGAAAAACGAAGGAAGCAAATATGCATGATGAAAGATGACCTGGGCTATTTCAGTCAGCTTTGAAGCACATGGGACTCCTGCAAACTTCCACAGCTCCAGCTGGAAGAGACAGAGTGAGCTGGTGTCCCCTGCACGTCTGCTGTGCAGCCATTCATGATCAGTTTGCTGTCCAGTTCCTCCCAGTGACTCATTTTGCCATATGCCAGTCACCAGTCCTCAAACCAGGGGCTGCAGCAAACGAAGCCCTTGCCAGAATGAAGCTACACCTCATGGCAACGTCGGTCACGTTCCAAGATCAACAATAATTTTATTTACAGATTTGTGCAAAGGAAGATTTGAGATGACTTGCAATTCACTTCTAATTGTAAATCATGTTAAAAGAAATGCAAAAAAAACCCAAACACACATGTAAAGACTCTGCTATAAACAGTAAGTTCTTTGACTTCTCATAAGGCCACATCCAACGATTAAAAAAAACCCACAAAGGTTCCATTGGCAGCTGGAGGAGCCTCAGCTGAAGGTATCCTGAGGTGAGGAGAGAAACAAGGGTCATGCTTGTAACCTTCCTCCCTCTTCCACTTCAGGATGGGACTGAATGAGGGAAACTCCACCCATGTCCTGTCACGTCCCCACGAGTCCAGCCGTGTCCAGGTATCTCCCCGTGATAAATCTGCAGATTCAATCGTCCCGTGTCTCAGTGTAAGCCTGTCCCGTTCCGTGCACCACTGAGCATCGTTTCCGCCTCTAGCCCCAAGTCTGAGCCTTTCGGGAAGTCGAGTCCGCAAAAGGGGGCTGCCTTGGGGGCTGGAGGAGCAGGCTGGCCCTGTGCCCGCCCCACCCCGCGGAGCTCCAAGCTGTGCGGGCCGGTGAGCAGTTTGCCAGCACCCTCTGCTGATGACGGGACAGAACTGGAAGCTTTTCTTTTCAGCCAGCGCAGGCGGCAGGATGTAAAGGATCATCAGGGTCCTCCTGTACCAGTCAGTGTTGCTGCAATCTACAGCGGTGCTGTGCTTTCTCATCAGCAGGAGCTTCCAAAGTACTGGAAGAAGCCGAGTGTGTTGAGAATGAGTGGAAAAGGAAACCCAAAACAACATAGAAAGCCCCAAATAAACCATAGGGAGATATGTATGTGTATCTTGTTTGGCTCCCAAGGAGGGAGAACCTGCTCCTTGCAGCTGGCACACCAGGAAAGGAGATTCACTGAACCTCAGAACTGAAGAACCAAGGCAACAGGAACACAGCTTCAACCCTGGAACCCACAAACCACCTCTGCTGATGAGGCTGGGCACAGAGCCTGCACTTGCTGGTCAGGTTCCCAAGAGCTCTTGGGGAGGCATCAAAGCCTCGCTTGAATCAAGGGAACAATTCAGTCCCATGCAGGAGTCCATGATAGAGGCAGACCAGAGGGTGAGCTAGGAAATCATCATGAATAAAGCAAAGAACCCGGAATTTTGTGAGTCTGCCTGGAGGAACATGCCCAGGGCTGCTTCAATATTGCCATAATGCTGAAACTTCGCAAGAGCCCCCAGCACGTGTGCACGTGGCTATGACTGGGATGAGGAAGCCTGGCAGGCAGCCTGGTGCTTCTAACACTCAGTGAGGTTGCAAGCACCAGCTGAAGCCATCACACATGGAGATGTGCTTTTCTTCATCGTACAGCCCAGCCTCTGGTGGACACCCATGACACACACTACAGCTGTTCTGCAGCTTCAGGCAGCAGCAAGCCCAAAGGCTGAGAAGAGGGTCCTTTTGAGAGATGGAGGTGGGGACTGACCAATTTCCATCTGTCCTGCCCTACCACTGCTGCTGCCATTATTCTACACAGGAGATGTGACTGGCAGTGGTGTCAGTGCATGGACATTTGTGCATATATGGTGATACAGCATCAGATAATGAAACAATGCTTTCATTCCCTGGACTCAAGAGTAGGGTTGTTTTGTTTTGTTTTGTTTTTCCACAGAATCACAGAATCCTAGGGGTTGGAAGGGACCTGGAAAGATCATCCAGTCCAACCCTCCTGCCAGGCAGGGTCACCCAGAGCACATCACACAGGAACGTGTCCAGGTGGGTTTTGAATGTCTCCAGTGAAGGAGACTCCACAGCCTCTCTGGGCAGCCTGTCCCAGGGCTCTGTCACTCTCACAGGAAAGAAGTTCTTCCTGATATTCACATGGAACCTCCTATGCTCCAGTTTGCACCCACTGCCCCTTGTCCTATCACTGGATATCACTGATGTGATGTCATTCCACGCTTTGAAAAATAATGTTCTCCAAACCTAAGAGATAATAATAATAAAAATATTACAATAGAAGTAGCCTTTAACCTCCAATCCACAGTCTTCATATACAGTAGTACTTAAAATACTATGGCTTCCATACAACAATCAAGAACTGGAGATACAGCAGTAAAGATACTTGGTACGTGCACTCTAATCTGATTAGGCAATATCCCACAGCACTGGAACTTACATTTAAAATTGATCTGACATGGAATGGGACAGAAAGACACTTAGACAAGCTCTGTGGGTATGACACTTGTGGTGCAGTGTCAGGCTTTGTGGGAAGATGGAGAAATCTTCTTTAAGAAGTTGAGCTTCGCTCCTCTGGCTCCTTCATGGCAACACTGAGGGTGCTGGGAAGGGCACAGCAGCTTCCCACCACATTCCTCAGTGCACAATAGAGCTTCCTTGACTTCAGTTACTAGGGTGGCCCAGCCAAGAGGGGTAAAGCCCTCTAGACCAGAGTTTGGATACCATCTGGTTGTCCTGCATCACCACTGCCATAGAGAATAATGACTCGAGAGAGCCAAGCACACATAGCAGCCAAGGTAAGGAGCACAGCCAGGGAAACTGGAACAAAGAGAGTGCCACTTCATTAACAAAAGCATTTTTCTCTCTCCTGGTCTGCATAAAAGTGGATTTGCAGTTTAGAACAGGCTGCATAAAATGAAAGTGAACAGCAATATTACTATCATCTTTCACAAGTGATATCAAAGGCAATAAAGAGCAGTTCAGAAGTACACACAGTCAGCAGGAAACCCCACCTCCTGTAAACGATGAACCTCTGTTATGTTCAAAGGTCATTATTCCCTCCCCTCCAATCCATTGTGTTCCTCCCTCCCCAGAGTGAGGCAGCTCCAAGGGCTCCACGCAGGGCAAGACGATGGTAGCTCCGTTCAAGAAATGTTGCTATATATAAAATGCCATGTTGGCTTCATGAGACTTGGAAGGTGTTAATCCTCTCAGCTGAGCCCAATTGAGCCCACTGTGGCTGTGCATTATTTGCACTTATTGTTCTGTTTCTGCTGGGCAATCAAGTCAAGAGAAGGCCACGCAGATGCTGTTTCATAGTATATACCCCATGTCAGCAGTGTCCTGGAGAGTATGAAATGAGTTTGGAACACAGAAAGCATAGAGAGAGGACTGCTCAACTCACTGAACTTCCATTTGGAGTTGTCCACAAGGAGGGCTTTGTTTTATTATACTTTTATAGGAGAGATACTACTGGGAAGCAGTAAGCAAAATATACCAGGTGATATCATACATGCTCTTCTGCCACAGATGGACAGCAGAAACCCACATGCCTTGATGAATGTTGCCACCAGCTTTTTCTGCTCATCCTTCAGACCTCCTGTGAAAAATCTGGGTCAGTTATGGGGACTTTCACAGAGTGGTTTGATTCAACACTTCGTGCAATGCTCACTGGCCCAACCAGCCACCACACCACCTTTGGTGTCTAAATGAGGGGAGAATTTTCCTTTATGGCCAATTCCTAAGTTGCATACGGAAGCAGATCACCTAAAGAAAAAAAACCACACCACCAAACCAACCAACAGAAACAACCCACAAAGAGACAAAACAGACTTGTCTTTCAATTAATCTCTTCTGAACTTCCTTGCAGTCTCTGCTGTTCACAAAAAGCTATCACAGAAGTGTTTCATAGTGCTTGCCCCCCATTCCATTTCTTAAGATGGTCATGTGGGATCTGGCATCCCAGTTACAAAGCCAGTCCTTTGTTACTTCTGCAGCAGAATCCAATTCCCCAGCTGAGTGCTCCACAGAACTCTGGCAAACCACAATGGGCAACTGGAATCTGAAGCTTGACTTTATCTTTTGCAACAGGAAATAGCAGCAGTAAGAATGGTCAGAGGCAAGATATGTAGGCACATGTGGGCAGGAAAAGCCCTGCTGTTCCAGACAACGAACCACAGGCAATTTTATTTTCACCACAAAATGGTGCAAAATTAAGTACCACTGTCCATACTTTCACTTTGCTTTTACCTAAAAGGAATTACAAAGGGTTTAGGTTTTGTGCAAATACCTGTTTGTGGAAAAGCTTGGTAGCAACAAGGTCTTACCTAAAAAATACTGTTAGATTTTGTGTAAATTGAATGGCATAAGCCTTTCTGGAATGGTTTTATTGTGTTTAGCTTGCAACAACTAAATAGTGGCTCTTAATATTTTTACTGCTTAATAAAACATCCCATAATTTCACCCAAATCCCCATGTTTAGTTAGAGAAGCACATCAGGTGTTCCAAAGGTAATACAGCAACAAATGAAGGACTTCAGCTGGATCTCAGTACTTCTGAAGTTGGCCCCAAACACAGACTTGTGTAGTAACTAAATTAGATTGGTTGCTTGTCCGTAGCAGCTCCTTACAATCAAGTTAAACCCTTCATTTTCACTATGCAAGTCTACATTTTGACTTTAACATCATCTTCATCCCGATTTAAATAAATAAATCAGACCTACAGGAGTAAGAGTGTCACAGAACTAAGCATCTGCCTGATAAAATCTGTACAGCCAGCTACATTTCTTTCACTATTGACAACAGCAGCACTTGCAGAAGGAAATCTAAATCACACATCCTCTGAACATCTGGTTGTACAAGCCATGCATAGACATACAGTACATCTCTCTACTCTTTTTAACTATTTGTACACCAAATATTTACTTTGCTGAGGTGTTTTGGAAAGCTGTGCATGTTTAAATATGAAATGGTAATCCACAAAAGCTGCTGCACCTGCAGGTGGTGTGAACTGATGTATCATTGACAGCTGAGAGAAGCAACAAGCTGTGTGCTGGAAAATCTTTAGAAGGTATGTAAAAGCATAAAAGATGCATCAAAAACCTACATGCTGCACTACAAAGAACTTGTTTTATGAACAATACTCTGGTTGGTTAGAGAAAATCAGTATGAACGCTCTGTTGACTAAAGAATAATGAAACAAGCTTCAGTAAGATGGACTTAAAGGGCATTCCAGAGGCACACAAACATGTCAATAACAAAGGTGAAATACAAAAGCCAAGCATCAAAACAAAACTAATCACCTTTCTGTGGCATCCAGAAATACCTATGTAGTTTTAAGCCTAAACCACAAGTACTTACTCCCTACGTTCAGCTTCAGTTCAGTGGTGAGATTTACATTCACCTTCTGTAGTGCACAGAGCTCTCCTGCTGTGAAACTCCCTTGTCATGTAAAAGATAAGAAGGTCCAACCTGCAGAAAGAGCTTGTCTCTTAGACGGTGTTGCTATCAGGTCACATTATGGTCAAATCCTTAAATATTTATCACTTAACCCTTCACAAAAACATTAAATATCCCTTTTTAAAGGACTTACCAGCAAAGGTACACCTTTGCAATTTACAAAGGATTCCGTAATTCTCCAGACAAGTCCACAATAAAATATAAAAAAAACAGAAACAAAAAAGAAATGCAAGATGCCAGACAACAAAAACTGCTGGCCTTACAGCCTGTGGCAAGGTTATTTTTGAAAGCCAATTTTGTTTTTCTTGCTAACACCAGAGTGAAAACTACACTTGCACCACAAGTGCAAAATTATCCTGACAATCTTGGGAGTCTGCTTGAAGCTCGTTTCAAAAATTGCAATAATTTCTTAGAAGCCTGTAATGATTTTCCTCATCTGGACCGTGTATCATTTCTATTTAAAAGGGACAGTTGATCTGAGAAACTTTTTCCACTCATGATGGAACTGTATCACAACTGTGTAACAATAATCAGTCTCTTTCCAGGCTTCTATCCAATCCCAATCAATCCCCGATTTTCACAAGGCTGTGGGTAGTGACACATTATTTCAACATGTTATTGCTCAGCTCATGTTAGCACCATCTGTCCCTACTACTCTCTATTTACACATAAAAAAATTCCTGGGCCAAACTTTGCATAGATTTCTAAAAACTTATAACAGAAAAATGGCCCTTACAACGTGTGGTACCTACTTGCTGAGACACTTTGGTGATTCCCACCTTATGGAATATGGTGTTTTCTTTGTTGTTTCCATTGCTGTATTTCTTTGCAATGAAGTCTTTGCCACAATTTCTACTGGCTGCTAGACTGACTCCTGGGACAAAACACAGTAATTACCATCTACTGCAACCACACATCTATTTCCAGCTTGACCACAGTCAAATATTTCATAGGACTTGCTCTGGAGAAGCTGAGAAGCATTCCCATACTTAGTTGGACTCTCACGTACTGATTGTACTCCCATCCATCTGAAGTTTTATAGAGCAGGGCAATAATTTAAGTTACTGCTGTATAAAAATGGGTTTGCCCACTGCTCTTCACATTAGTTGGGTATAATTATTTAGCTCTAATTGGTATTAATGAGCATCTGTGTTGCACAATCCCAAAGGCCTTTCCTCAGAGTCTGTACCGGTTTTCAGTGTTGAAAATGCAACTGCTAGGGAACATGGAGAGGTTCAGAAAAACTCATGACTGGCAAGAGCCAGGAGCCTGGTAGATGCAAGACAGGTTCCAGTATCCTCTTGCTGACACCCCAAGACACCAGGTCCCTCTTGGCCACAGAAGCACAAGTTCAGTGCAACAGTGGATTTACTGTCCTGCTCTGAACAGCAGAAATCAAACACAGTCCTGACTTACAGGTGCTGCCAAGCCCTGATTTCCTCCCGTTACATACCCCTTTCTCCCCTCCACCCCCCTCTCCTTCTGCCCTTCCTCACTGGGCTCTGCTTTGCACCTGTATTTGGTATTCCTGAGACAGCTGCCCCAAGAGTTTCTGCCCTGGCCAGAGCAGTTCCAGGGAGCTGCTGCAGGCAGGAGTTGGGCAGTTCTGGCTTCCTGCTTAAAGACATTCAACTCCTGCTGGCCCAGGGAGCTGCACAAAGGCCAGACCTTGGAGACACACCAACGCAGGAAGCCAGGACAGAAAAAGGGAGCAGCAAGTACAACAGAAAGGCAAAGCAACTTGCCCAAGCAGTAGGCTGGGGCAGAATTTAGAGCAGAGTTTCTTTGAGTCCCAGTGCGACCGCCACACCTTCAATAATAATATTGCTACACTTTTCTAATAGCCTCTTTTCACTTCCAGCATGTACAAATGATTAGGTTTGAAAGTAGGTTTGCCTTGTGAAGGCAAAGAAAGGCACATAAAGGCTTCAGCAAAGATCACAGCATCCCTCTGCAAAAGAAAAGTAAAAAAGAAATCTCAGTGTGTTTGTTATTTAATTTTTACCAGTCTGGTAAGTTGCCTGTTACATCTCTTCCCAAAGCAGAGAAGACCCTGATATGCTATAGCCACATTTGCTGGCAGGGAGCCATGACTAGGTAAGCCTAGAGATGGAGGGGATGGTCCTGCAGGAAGGGTGTCACTGTGTGACCTGGGCTGCTTGGACTGCTCCTTCAAAGATGGCTGGGCTCTGTGGTCTGCACAGGCTGACAGGCACAGGAGAGATGAACTAACTGGATGAAACTGGTCTACCAGGACAGTGCCCTTTGGCTCAGGCCAACTCTGCCATAGCCCTGTGGTTTAATAAAAAAGAAGAGTTTGGGCAAAAATTTACCGCATTTTTGTGCCGGATGTTTGCCCATGATTTAATGTACTTCTTCTGCCATCTCCAGTTTTTAACTTTGGGGGTATCTGCAACTGTCTTAAATCTGAAAACACTGTCTAAAGGTGTCATGGCCAACTTATTCTTCAGAGGATGACATCTGAGCACATCTGAGATCAGATTTTCTCTGTGTGACTGGGCAAGTCACTTTGGATGACATCCAGAGTGGGATGTTGTCTAAAGCTCAGAGACCCACCCAACAGACAGGATCCACAAAGCTTCCAAGCATCAGACTCGGGGCTAGAAATCAATTTTGACAAGCAGAGAGGTAATGGTCCACATTTTTTGAGGATGGCTATGCTATCTTCATGCAAGTCAAGCTTCCTTCAACTTGTATCACTTTATTGCAATTCATTTTACTCCCACACAATGCCTTATCCAATTTTAGCAGCCACACATAACACAGGCCTGAACTTGCCCAAGCCTGGTGGAGAGGAGGCAGCCATGGCAGATGCTCTGTTTCCTGGTTTACAAGCCTTTTACTTGACAATAGCATCTGTCAACACTGCTAATTCCAAATGATTCCAATTCTGGTGCTGCCTCTACAGTTTAGATCGTGGTTTGTTTTAAATACTCCTATTTTCTGAGTAAGAGTTTACATTTGTGATAGCTACATGAAGTTACCACAGACTGCAAAGCAAACAGAAAAAGACCTTGGGCACCTGCACGTGTTAATACAGTTCAGCCTCTTTCAGCAGAAATTAGAAGAAAGGATTTTTGGAGGGGGATGCAGAAGAGAGAGAAAGCAAAGTCCTGAATCTGAAGTTACCCTTTTCAGTACAGCTCCAAGCTAAAGCCACATTTTCTTTCTGTTCTAGTTTCTTTGATCTTCAAAATTCAATTCAAACCTTTAAGTTTAAATGAGATTTCATCCTGAACTAAAAGCAGTTTAAATGGAAACAAGAAATTCTCCTGTCCTGCCAAATAATGAATTTGAAACTGCAATATTGAGGTGCCTAGCAAATCTATAAAACTTTCTGGCTTGAAATGATAAGGACAATCAGCTCACTCTGAAGGTAGGAGATAAATGGAACCATTTGCTCTCATTTCACTTCAAAAAAAAAAAAGAATCTCAAGATAAATTTAAGAATTTTGCAAGTGGTCAATATACAAAAAGCAGTCGTTGTTGGTTTTAATTGATGGCTCAATTGCCCTACAATCCCAGTTGGGCAAGGTTTCACTCCTGTCTCAAGTGCTTTTAAGCCTACATTGAAAGCCTGTCTCAAGACAAGCAGGGGGGGTAGATTCTGCTCCAAAATATCAGCATCACTCTAAACAGGACACAAATGCCTTCTGTGTGTTTTGCAGCTATGTATCCAAGCCCTAGTTCCCTTCACAACAACTCAGCAGCATCTGAGACTCAACTTTCTGCAACTAAATATCCTTCAAGAGACACAAATCTTTACTTATATTCTCCAAATACTCATGTTAGCAAGTCTTCTACATGACAACAGGGCTCATACTTGGACTTGGCAAGGTACCAAACCCGAGTCTCTGGGTGCAGCCCCTACTCATACACGTTTCTTGTGCATCTTGCTGGCACCTCATCTGCAGGCCCTGGGCTGAGAGAACTTGGGATCCTTTGTCCAAGGGATCCCTTGCTCTAGGGCAGCCATACCTGTGTGGTGTGGCATTTTATTCATAAGGCTAATAGTGAACCTTGGCACTTTTTACCTTCTGAGCACAGCAATGATTCTAAATAGCTTTTAGCTTAGGAATACTTTGAACACAGTGACATGCAGTGCAAAGGTGTCCAGTATGGGGGAAATGCATTGAAAACCAACCCCTGTGATTTTGGTTTTACCTATCTCCAGCTCTTTGGCTACTAAGAAGCCTCAAAATCTTTGCTGCTTTGGCCAAAAGAAACAGAATAAACACTCTCTTTAGACATCCCCTTTACACCTACTAATAACTCTTCTTGTTTGGTACCATTAAGAATTGCTAGCTCTCACACAAAGTCATTAATTTTAAATTAAGACAAAAATCTTCACTTACTGCAGTATAAACCATACTGTTTTCTATCTCATGAAGAAACTGATTTGCAGGGTGTTTTGTTGGTTTGGTTGCCTTTTTTACAGTAAACTTCCCAGAAGACATCCATGCACCAACACTGACATTACTCATAACTGAAAGCCATCTGATAGGGTCATGAAGCCAGATAACACCAAATGTTGGTTTCTGTCATGATTCAAAGCCTGCTACTTTTATCAAACAGAAAGGTAAGACACCATCTGGTGAACATCAACACATCAAGGACAGCACAAAACAATCTGGAGACAAAGGTTAATGCTGCAACTTGAGAACCACAGTCAATCTTTGGGACAATTTTCCCCTCACCATCTATGCCCCAGAAATAGCGTTTCTGCAAGACCCGTGCCAGGGATGCTGGGCTGCACTGGCCTGGTACTTATCTGAGACAATTAAGCTGATCAGGAATCCAGATCAACAAGCAGGAGAAGTAGAAAACCTGCAAGTCCCAGACAAAATATGCCACACAGGTAAGTTAAGGTTTCTAAATTTACCAGGTTTCTTGTTCTCAAGGGTCAGTCAGAGACACTTGAGAAACCTTGTTAGTAATAGGTCAGGCCTTGTCAAAAAGAGTGTTAAATCTTCAGTTTCAACCTATTGACTGTTCATGTTCTAAGAGGACAGCTGCTCACTCAAAGGCAGAAATGTAATGATTTATTATCAGTCACTACAAGACAGTTTTCTGTGATCCCCAGGGGCACATTTTTCAATACGAAGTCCAAGCTGGAGGCTTACAAGGCAAACACCTTTCTCAAGGATGTGGAGGGTTATCCTCCCTGCCCCCCACTTGTTTGAATAGTAAGCCACCTGAGCAAAAAGATTATTCATGGGAGATGTGATTTTGCTGATTTTTCCCCTGGAGAGGATTAGGCTAAGACAGCCCTTTTCTAAAGGCACACAGTTCATCAGGAAGAAGTTTCAAAAAAATCTGTTTTCATATCAGGTAAGAGTGCACATGTGGCTCCCCTCATTCTCAAAATGGATGAGCCTGCACCAATCTGCAAGATTGCCAGCTATATTTCCATCTGCCTGACCTGAACAACAGCACATCAGAAAACATTTCTCCAGATCCACACTTGAAATTTTGAACATTCACGCTGACACCACCTTAACCCCATTTGACTGTCTAGAAAAAAAAAACCAACACATTACATGTATTTAATAATATCAGACAAGCCCTTATTTGCTGCAGAAAATAATTTGGTAAGGGTTTAGGTTTATTCTTCCCTTTTTGCAAACTGCTTTTTCTCCCCCTCAGACTTTTACAGCCTTGCAATTGCAAGGTTTGTGGCACTTGCAAAGGGTAAAGGAATCTAATTTGCTAACCCAATCATCATCTGCAAACTAATGACTGTAAGAATGTATAAAAAAGACATTCAAATATCTGCAACACAAGCTATGTTGATGAACACATTTTGAGTAAATAAAAGCAACTTTCAACTGAAGCACGTAACCAAGAACTTCCTGGACAACAGCTCCAGTATAAATGAAATTAACAGTAATAAAAAAAACAGCTCAAACCTCTTCCTCTACCTGGACTACTGCAAGAACTCCAGCTAGAAGCCTAACTTTTGGTTTAAGGCAGCAATCACTGAAGCCCCCCCCCACCCCCCCTTATACCAGGAGGAAGTAATAAAGCCATCCAGCTTGCTCCAGATTCACCCACAGACCCACATTTTTTAGTGTTTCTCGTTAAAATTACTCAGTCCCCCTGGATTCTAAACAGATAAAAGCACATATGTGGATGTGTTTGCAAGGGAAATAAACAAAAAACCCTGATGTGACCTAACAGCAACAGTTCCAAAGTATGCAATTCTGTGTTTTAACAATGCTTTGGTTCAGATCTGTAATTGATCTTTAAGCCAGTAACCCTCCAAAATCAGCAAGAATTTGGTTTTAGGTGTGATCCTTAAGCAAATCTGGAAATCTTACTCTTAACCACCTATAAAATATGGCTGTCACCAAGCTCTGCTCTGAGATGGCAGAGAGGATCTTCACTTAAAAAAGCCACACACACACACACACACACAAGAGAGCACATTTCTAGCATTCAAGTATTTAAAAAATGACCCCTATTTTCAGTGTGTCCAAATTAGATTATTGTGCCAGAACTTCTCAGATGGAGGTCTGAGAAGTGTCCTCAGGCAACCACAGATGCAATAATGTTCCCTCTTAATTTATTTAAGAAAACAGCCTGAAAATTGGGACAGTCATATTTTCTTTCCAATCAAGGAAATCTGTATTCTCAGCTGCTTATGGATAAGAGAGAACCAATGTCATTCCTCAGCAGGCATCCAGTCTCCTAGTGCTATTTAGGCTGGATTAGCATCTATTCCTCTGCTGCCACACTAGTATGTGTTCTACTCCATGCTTTTCCCTTCAAAAGTTTTCACTGAATCCTGTCAAAGGGGCTCCCCAGGATCAATACATTCTACTTCAATTAGTATGTTAGTACTGCCCAGACAACCTTCAGGGCAGGAGCAGATTTCTAGGTAAACAAATGGAATGGGTCTTAGAAAAACATACTTTCACACCGGAACAAATTAGGAGAAAATTGATCTTGCATGATGCCTGTGAGTTCTCTCACCAGCAATAATTCCTTGCTTTTAGAATGAAAGATGTAACAGCTTTAAATGCTAGAAAAATCACTGTTGTAGTATTTGTCTCTTTTAAGGCCAATACAAACAGACTCAAAGGTGAAATGGCCACAATCCTCTGACAGGAACTGATTAAGCTGGAATTGGATGCTAGTCCTCTTCATGAAGACCAACTATCTCTCACTCTATAGCACAAAGATTCCCACATCATTCAAAAGGCACCTTCTCTGGAGCTGGAGGATCAGATGGCTGATGGGCTGAAAACACTGCCAAGTGTGACCTCTTCCCATACAGAGGTCAGTATGGCAGTTGAGGTGATGTTCAGCTTTTGAAAGGTCACTAATTTTGTTGACAATGAACTTAAAAAGCATAGCTTACATAATGCCTGTCCTCTCAAAATCAGTCTGCAGTGTGCTGTATCCAAAAGACTTGTCTCACCAATTCCCATCTGAGCCCTTTAGTACTAATTGGGTGTCCAGATTCTTGGGGAGCTTTTAGCATCTGAAGTCTGACTATCTCTGCCATAAACAACTTCCCTCTTCACCTGTGGAGCTTGACTGCAAGAGGGCAAGGCTAGCACTAAGCCAAAACTGAAACCAGTATATAGAAAATGCTTTGTATAGAATAAATCTGGAAGAATCTTGAAGGACATAGTCAGCTAATCCCAGCTCTAGAATATGTTTTAAATACAAAGAAAGAGCCTCCATTTATTAGCAATGGTTCCAATAATAATTTCTGCTTTTCTAACATTTGTTCCATGTAACTAATTGAAAGTGGCTCAGAGTAGACGTAAGTCTAGAAGTCAGGATGGCACCACTTCAGCCTACTTCACTGTAGTTAAGCACAGACAAGGAAAAACCAGAGTGCTACTGGTAAATATTCTGTGTATCACATAGCAAATGAGCACAAGCTACAGGGAGTGTTTATCCACAGTAAGCAATACAGTCCAGCACCAAGACAGTTAAAACAGCTCTGAAAAAGCTAGCTCAGCTACTGCATGCAGCCCAGTTGAATAAGCTCATCAACTTACCCACTGTAGCATTTCTAGCACCCAAGATGATTTGCTGAGTTAAATTTATTTGCTTGACTATGTTGGCACTGGTAATTTCAACCCTATTTGCATCACTGCAGTACGTGGCTTCTGTTGCCCTCAATTAATATTTGTCAGTTTATCATCACAGTGCCACAGTTTAGCATAATTTAGCAGCACAATTGACTGACACACAGTTGAAGAGCAATACAGAGCACTGTGTTGATGCACTGAGCCAAAGGAGAAGTAAGCTTCCCAACCTGTGTTCATGAAGTAATGACCAAGCATTTCACCTTTGCTCAGTGAGGTCTGATGTTGCTCCTTGTGACATTATTGTGCCCATTCACAGACTTCCCAACTACCTATTTTATCCCTTTGACACTTCCAGTTTGACTAGCTCCTGCCCTACTGAGAAGTGACAGTCACAGCAGTGAGGGAGAAAGGGGGAAGGAGAGCTGACTCTGCTGAACATAGTATAAAACCTCCTCCATCCTGCACTCTCCTTCTCCTGCCTCAAGTATCTGAAATGCCTCTGAACTACTTGTTCCTAAGAGAACTCTGCCTTTCCAAACAGTGTTCTGATAAAGAAACAAGAAGAATATTTTTCTTCTGCCCCTTATGCCGTGGAGAAACAGCACATTACAGGATGCAAGGCTATGACATCGTTACTGAACCAGCTCCTAGAGGACCAAAGATGTCACTGACCAGCACAAAGTATCACTGATCTCAGCTATCTAATTTTGGGAGATGAAAAAAAAAAACCCAAAACCTAAGAATTCCAGCCTATTCTTAATCACAAAGCAGACCTGCATGCTATTTTTTGCAGTATTTGGTTCCTAGTTTGGTTTTGTCTGTGTGTGCTACATACAGGTATTCCACACATTTTCTCTCACATTAGCTCATAGATCTTGCAGGTGTTTGGGCCACTCATTGCAAAATTCCTCATTTAATACCATTCATTGTATTAAGTCTGACCAACTTGACTAAAAGATGTTGCCAAGACCTACAAGTAGCAACCCTTTGTTGGCATCTGATAAGCCAGCAGATAGCCTCAGATAAGCACCTTAATTTCTCAATTGCATTATAAAACTGAACAAGCAATGCTGAGAAGCTAAAATTTCTGTTAAGAATAGGCTTTATATTTAAACAAAAATTATACTGTGTCATAAAATCAGATGTGCTACTGTAATTATACACAGAAAAAAGGCTGCTAACAATCTAAAATTCATGTATTTCTTCACTGTTTTTAGATTTCCTTTTTAAAAACAACAACAACAGCTATCTTCAGACCAGGGATAACACTGAAGGTGGCAACTTCTCTCCAAGTCCTAAATATCCCTCATAAAACTACACTTTCAGGTCCTACACAGCCAAGAGCAGCTTAATTGCCTGCAATTGCCGTTTCAGCCACTGCAAATCATATACAGCTCTCCCATGAAAGCATTAAAGAGCTAAGACTTAATTAGCATCCTGATTAAATAGCAATTCATACAGCCATTAAGCCTTCCAGCTAGAGCCTGCAATTCTCTGAAAAAGCAGCAAAGGAGAAAACAAACACATACACCTTCTCCCCTCAACCCAAAATCTCACCCCCACCCACTTTCTTCAGACTTTGTCATGGCAAATGTTAATTATTTATAACAAAAAGGCTGAACACACGTTGAACACTCCTGGACAAAGTTTCCATTTACAAGCTTGACCTAACTGGAGGTTACAGACCACCAAAGAAATCATGGTAATTATAACAAGATAAAGTAGGTTCAGAGAAAGCAACACCAATACCAAGCACAAAAAGACTCCCACAGGCAGCAGTGTTTCAACAGTCTGCAGTACTAGGGGAAGAAAAGGTGGCACCCTCCTGCCACCCCAAAGAAACCACGACAGCAGAGAAAACCCACATCACTGGTAAAAATCTAAACAACAAGCATTTCTGAAACTCAGCTCAGCTCCTGTTCTTCCCTTCTTCCACTTCACACTTCTGAAACACATCACAGTAGGAGAAGATTAACTCCTCCTTGGACAGCTGGGATTGAAGCTCTTCACCTCCCATTTTTTTGAGGGGAGGGGAATCCTGAAATGATGGGGAAAAGTGAGCAAGAGCAACAGCAAGAGGCAGAGTATACATCCACACAGACATCCTCTCTGTGTCTGCACAGGACAACCATGGCAGCAGGCAGAGATGAACATACTGTAGTAAGAAAGAGCTGGTGTTTTGTGCTCTAGGAAATCCCTTTGTTTCCGAGTTCCCAGTGCCTGCATGTAGCTATTCACCTGCTGGTTCTGTTCAAAAGGTGCTATCTTGTCCCTGCTTCCTGCTGGGTTTGGGAAAATCTCCAAAGAGAAACAGCATCTGAGTGTGGTGGCAGATAATGCAACAGAACCAACTCCTCATCTCCAGACAGCACACGCTGGTCCTGCTCTCCCTGGACTGGAGGGATGGTGTCAGCCCCTTGTGAAGCCTGAGAAGGTGCTGGTTTTACAACACCATGCTGAGTGGGGAAGAAAACAAACACGGGAAGCAGTGATGAGCCAACAATAACAAAGTAGTAAGGAAAGAGAAAAAAAGTAATTTTGAGGGTCATTGCACATGAACTCCTCAGAGTAATGATATTTTAATAGGATTAGAGGTATGCAGGTGCCAGAATTAGCAAGATGTAGTACAGACTATTTCCAAATCCTGAAGACACATGATTTTTGGCTTTTAATGCTAAGGCACAGGGGCAAGAACTGATTTCTAAGTGAGGTCCTGAGTACTACCCTAACTGCTCTAGGGGAGCACCTTGAGATTTTGGAAGCTTCTCTCTCAGACCATGGAGTAACATTACTGCAGCAACATTACTTCACTTGTCCAAATTGGAAATCTTAGATAAGTGAAACAGGTCTGTGATGAGAATAAATACACGGTGGTATGACAAGACTCCAGGAAATTACTAGACAGACACAACAACGACAGATGGGATATAAGAACGAGTTACACTGTTTAGTGTTTGAAATGTCATTTGGATACAGTTCACTGCTAACTTGCCTTCTGGGGTTTGCAAAGTCCTGCTCCATTTGCCTTCAGAAAGCCAGAGGTCAAATTTACATATAAAAATCTGAATACTCAGTCATCTTTGAGCACTCCCTACCCACCAGTAAAGAGCACTTTATTCTTGACTAAACTTTCTGGAGAAGATCTGTTCTTTGCAGCGTAGCTTAACAGCCCATCTCTTGTGCACTGCACACTCTCCTGTGCTGCTTCTAGCATTCCTCATTTTTGCCTTTTCTCCAATTTAATGCTCTCTTCTTTACAGAGACCTTGTAGTGGCATACATTCCTGAAGAACTGAAGGAAAATTCTTTTTCCATCACCATCTTCTTTTACAATTACCATCTACTAAATATGATGTAGGTTTTTGATATCAACATTGAAATATTGCTTGCTTTCTGATGCTCAACAGCCTCACAAGTGGAGTTTGTCTGTCCTTTCTCTAGTCAATGCCACTGCTTTTGTCTGAGAAAGTGAATAATCAAGCTTTTTGGATTAAGGCCTTCACAGTCCCAAAGAACTCAAGACTTTCATTGAGCACACAAAATAACTTACAAATGAGGCTCTGAAGCAGTTTCAGTTATTTGCACTGTAATACATGACTGCTCAGTTGAAGAAAGGCTTGGAACAACATATGGTACCAATTATCTATATCCTTCTGTAACCAGTATTTTTCTTTTCAGATACAGTTTATCTGTACTGCTTGGCAGCTCAACTGTTTCCCTCTCTTCTCTTGAGGAATACTACCACATGCAGACAGTATTTATATGCCAGGCAAATTATTTCTGCAACCATATTCTTCACAATAAGACTATGCTTGTGTCCCATCCAAAAGGTGTGTGTCATAATGTTTGACTGTGAAAGATGCCTTGGCACTTTTTGAAAAGTAAATCCAGAGTCTCGGCAAGATTTCAGCTTTGGTAATTGCATTCTGTCTATCTGTAGTTCTTTTTTCCTAACAAACAGCTGAGGAATTCTACCCCAGATATGACTGGTAGCATATCCCAGGTTCCGGGAAGCTGTTAAATCAAAGAACAGACTTAATAATGAGCAACATAATTATAAGCCTTATTTCTCATGAGTCTGCTCCACAGGTATTTTTATGCTTTTTTTTTTCAGCTCCCAGAATCCCATCACAGCAATAACTGGACTCAACAGAAATCACAGGAGTAAAAGCTCTGAGGACCCTTGATCTTTGAAATGCTGGTCAGAAACCCAGAGAGAATACCAAAGGCACACTAAAGCTCATTTCCCTCAGCCTGCAGCAGAGACTTCCTAGTGTTCAGTTACCTCACATTTAAAAGTTTCCAACCCTGAGCTGAAGAGAAAGTCCCACAGCCACATAACAGTGCCAAATACTAGCTTCTGACAAACAAATCTAAAGGGACGCAAAAGTCCTATGTATTTTGGAATAAAGAATTTGGCATAATTTCCCTTAGCACTCTTTTTCTAAGGTTTGTTGTCATATTTAAGAGCAAAAGTTACACAAGAAAAATTATTTGCAAAAGCCAATCACAAAAAAAGCCTTCTTGAGGGAAAAGAAAAATAAAAAAAGAAAGGAAACTGGCACACACCAGAACTGCTGTGAAAACAAACAAACAAAATCCCAAAAAACAACAATCCAAATGACATAAACATCATTCTATCCTTGGGTTATGTCTCAGTGTTCATTAACTTGAAGCAATTTGGAAATGAGTCCAACGAGCTATGAAATGCACTCCTTTAAAAACAAGCAAACAAAGCCAGCAGTATTAGGACGCAGGTGTTGATTGTATGCCAATGGAACATCCCTGCTCAGTTCATCAAATTCCAAAAAAAGCCCCAAACGTGTGTTTTATAGTAGCAGCTCTGCAAGCTCACCCGAGCTCTGGAAGGGGTATTTTGAAGAGCTCACCCTCTGTCACCACCCTCCAGGCGGAGCACTTATCATCGTGTCTATTGCCAGGTACTCGGCAATTTGTTGCCAAGGAGAGTGCTGGAAGTTCGATAGCTCTCCTGAACTAACTTCTCTGACTTTTTGAAAAGGCCATCTAGCTGGGAATATCACCTTCCAAGTGTGAAGCAAATAACTGCTACCTCCTCAAGCTCAAAGAGAACACAGCTTTCTGTAGTAGAGCATGCTTTTCTTTTTAGCCAATACATACAGCTGTGATGGCACAGGCAAAATACGGTATGTTTTCATAAATTAATATTTAATGAGAGTTACATATTAACCTCTTAAAATCTAGTGCTTCACTTTTTTTTTTTTCTTTACTAAAATGGATAAGATTTGCTTTAAGCTAGTGAGATTTAAGCACATGCTTGATATTAACACCCAGGAATTTTAAAAGAGCTGAATCAGGGCTGTAGACTAGGCAAAGCTGCCCTGGATACCAAGACTGAGTGTCAGGAGATGGGGGCTGGATGGTCATCACTGCCTTCTGTCCCCTAAGATAGGTTAGAGATGTCCAAGTCCCTCAGTATTATCTCTTTTTTGTTATTAGCTGTCTGACTGCAGCAATCTAAAAGCTGGATACTTGAGCAAGACCTCATTGAGGAAAAGGCAAATCTGGTTCTTCACCCACCCCATGGGTTTTCTTTTCAAAATAATACTAGCTGGGAGCTGTTCTGTATTGCTTGTTTTCATGTGTTTGGTGGCATTCATCCTTCCATCCTGTGAGCGCTTCCCCTCACACCAAGAGCTAGACTGAAACTTCAAAAGTTTGCAAGTAAAACACTGTTCCCATTGCAAGCCTCAAAACTCTCAGCTGAAGGAAGGCAATATTGGTCCCACAATTCTTCCAGCCTCAGAACCTAGAGGCTGAAAAGATACAAGCTCTTTTTGGGAACATAGCAATAACCTCGGAAGGGAAAGCATTCAAAAAGATTGAAAACTGTCCCAAAACAAATACTGATCTATATAACAGGTTTTGTTTATTGGGGCATGAGCAGACACTACTTCACTGATTTAAGTGAAGAGGCTCAGCACCAAAGCTACCAATGGAATTATATCTGCTTATGCTGCTGGGAAGTTCTGCTCTTTGCACAGCATTCAGTGAGGTGTAAAATGAGGACTTAATGTTACTTGCTTGGACTCATTTCAAAGGCAATTGCTGCACCTGTTCATACCAACACACACAGTGTAAGTTCTTTTATTTTTCCCATAACCCAACAGCATTAAAACTGGATTGAAATAATAAAGTTATGATTTATAATCCTACACCCTTTTTTCTTTATTAATCACCTTCTTTCTAAAATGCAGTCATTTCCCTAAAGGAAAAAAAAATAGTAATCTGTTTCTGCCTATTAGACAGTAAAAGACTCCTTGCATCTTGTACCCACAAGAAAATAAATCTTTCTGTATTGCACAATACTGATCATGAGCAACATAACTTGGCTTCTCTGAAGCCATATGTTCCAGGTTTTAACCAGGAAATAGGGACTCCTAAAGAATAATGCACAGTATACCTTTGAGTATAATAAAATGCCAAGTGGCAGAACAGGTCAGATTTCCTCACAGACAAGTTGTTTTCTGCATAACCCAGATAGAGTGAAGTGTTCTGTCCTCTGGTTTAGCTCTAAGCCAATGTGAAGCAATAATAATGGACCCACTCCAAACACACTGCCAGGCTGCAGGGATTGTGCAAACAGAGGGCTCAGTTCTGTTAAGCATGGAACATCCTCAGCTTCCTCTGGGAGCTCATGTTACTTTGAAGGAAAGGGCATTTGGTTAAACCAAGCAAATTTTAACAAGCCTAAACATCAAAGAGCACAATGTACTATAAAGTTATTTCAGTAATGACAGAAATATTAATCTCCCTGTAACTATAAAAATTTGCTTTCAACAATCAACTTGGAAGAAGCAGAGACAGTGAAAAACCTGAGTGACATGCATAGAATTTCTTGATCTATTCATTTTATTTCATAAGCTGTTCCAGTGTAAACAAACAAACAAAAAATCAGCTCACACAGGGCAAACACATGGACCCCGTGACCTCCAGAGGTTCTTGCCAATCTCAGTTTTCTATTATTGTAGTCCATAAGTTCTCATGATGCCCACCACCTCTCTAAAGGTGGCACACTGGTCAGAATTACAGGGAGAAGGAGGAAGAAGGGTCAGGCCCATGAACTGCAGCTTCCCTTGCTTAATTGTTTATCCTAAGCTGCTGTGGACAAAGATTTCCACCAAGGAAGGTAGAATAAATTATTCTGCCTTTTTTTTTTTTTTAATATAGAGCAAATGAACTCCAAATATTATTCCCTACTTACATAGATGTCCACTGAAGCTCCTCCAACCAGTAGAGGATAAGCTAGATTAAGATATGACCAGTTTTAGACTTCCATCATTCCTGTCTTCAAACTTTATGACCTTTTACATGGTTACCTGTTCAAAAGGGACACACCAGCTTGTGTATCAAACACCACTAATAACCTTCTGGGCTACCTACATTCAGGGCAAGGCTAGTAAATTGTTTGAGCAGGCAAATTTTTTACTTGTTTACCACACTTAGAAGGGCCCATGCTACTTTGTACATGTTTATATTCTGTTCTGTTTGTTCAGAAAAAGAAAGCTCATGCAATGGCTATCACCAAGCTAGCACTAAGCTCATTGAAAGACAAAGGGAAACTGAGGAAAGTTAATTTCTCTTATGCTGAGGAAGTATCTATGGATATCAAGTGGTACAATTAAAAACACAGAAAATAATCAAACTTGTCTATTACTTACAGCTAATATATAAGAAAAAACAACTATGATAGTATTATTTTTAAAGAATATATGATGCTTCTAATTCATACACGATGTTTGTAAAGGGAACATCAAACACTTATATGTCATTAATGGAGTGTTGATAAAGTATCACCACAGGACTACATTAAGTAATGTGGCTGAATTTTATAAGGAGCCAAAAATATATATGTGCACTTCAGTGGAATTAAGGTGCCTATCTACCTTAGACTTCTAAGAAAAAAGTACCCTGAATGATTAATGTCTACTGTGGTTCTGAAAGACTAGGTTTAATTATGTTTTGGTCTAATGGCTGGTACAGACCTGGAAAGATGTAGATGAGAGCAGGAAAGGGCTTACACCTGCCAATCACATCCACAAATAGCACTGCCATTTTTAAGATCTATTGGACCAAATCTTGAAGCCTTTTAATAGCAAAGAAATTCCCATTAATTGAGAATTTTCCACACAAGACAGCACTCCATACCTTGCATAATTCAGCTACTGAATACAAACTACCATCTCTAACTCTTCCAGTATTCCTTTTTTATTATGTACAACATACTCCAGTGCATATAAGAGCTTTTTTCAGGGCTTATCACTGCAAGATGACAGAGTGTCAGCTTTAAGCTACCCTTGAAGATCCCTCCTCCCTGTAAAGACACCAATCTGAGATTCCAAGAGCAAAAGGCATGTTCGTGTTGTATCACACGTCAGCAGCTATAAACAACAGCCTGAAGGGTGCTTCCCCCCTTCCTCCTGTAAACAAAGGAAGTCTTTATTCCTGTAGTAGTAGATCTTTCATGAAAACTGTGAATCTTGACTGCTACATGGCAGAGATAACTCATGCTCCTGCTAAATAAAGTTCCCTAGAAATAAACCATAATGTTGGTGACATTTATTTACAAGACAGTTTAGACAGTAATCCCATAAAAAAGTAAGTGGAAACAGCATTCCCTTGTGATATCTATCCTCCAGAGAGAACAATAACCAATTCAGCTTTCCTGATGAAAATAAGGGCCCTTCCCAGCTGTCATCCATTCAACATGTCACACTTCCCATAACCGTGTCTAAGTGCACAGCATTGCCCTGTCCACTACTGCCAGCGTATCCAGGTCAGTGGAGCTATGGCTTCCTGCAAAGATCCCCTGGATTTCTCATTTACACTTCCAGCCTCTCTCCAGCTACTCTATTGCCACTACCAGAGCTTCCTACTGGGAAAACAACACTCACTTCTAGTGGCTGGGAATAAACCCTCCATCTTGAAGGTAGGAATATCCTGGAAAAAAAATGCTGTACAACTAACAGTCATAGCAAGGACTACATCATAAATCTTATTGCAATCACTCACAGAACATAAACAACTACACAATTCACATAAAAAACACAGCAAATGCCTTAGAAAAAACCAAAACAACGTGTGTGTATATATATGTGTGTATATATATATATATATGTATACATGAGTGAAGGAGTGTGATTTTCACTAGGTCAGCCCAGCAGAAAAATGAAGTGAATGTAGCACATCTACAGCTAGGCTCACAATGTGTTTCATGCAAAATCAACTCATCATAATAATTAATAACGTAAGTCTATGTAGAATGTATGGTACCCACATACATCTTCTCACACCAGCCATTCTCTTCTCTGTTAAAGTGCATTAATGCATAAAACTACCTGCAGGCAGCCATGCATATTGCTTTCAGACACAAGATGGGCTGACACACATTCCAGATGCTAAGTGCAATAATCACTTGTGTAACCTCATTCTGATCAAGAGTTAGTTCCTAAACAACCACTCTTAGTTTTTTTTTATTGTTGTTGGGTTTTTTTTTGTGGTGGTGTTTTGTTTGTTGTTGTTTTTAAGACTACACCATTCCTCAACTCAGGTTTGTTTTGCTTACTTATGTTCTGAATCCAGAAGCCAGAGACAGTGACAAGTCTAAAGCACTGCAATTTGAGGTTGCTACCTACTGCTATTCAGAGCTCTTCATTCAGACCTAACTCCATCAAGGGGCCCAGTGCCAAATTCCATGCCTGCTGGAGAAAGCTAAAGTACTTAGAGCAGACCTGCTTGTCACCATCAACCCAAAAACTAGCAGATCAAGTGGAATAAAACAGTGCATGAAGGATAAAAAATGTCCACAGTTGTATTTCCAGGCCATTCTTTAATCCCAAAGGGTCCAAGAAGGAGCAACCACTCTCCCAGCACCAAGTAGGAATAATTTCAGCACTGCTTCTGCCACTGTTGCCAAAGCCTCCCATGTGCAGCCACGCAGAGAGCCGGGCCTTGATAGCTTTCATGTGCTTTCCAAAAAGGACACCAGAGGACAATGCTAGACTCTAGACTCTTTTTATTGTGGCCATTCCTTTGCAGTGTTAATTATTTACATGTCTCCCTATCTACAAGGGAAGTACAACCGATACGTTTTTGAGCAATTACAGCTATTTTTCCTCATTCTGTGTTGAACAACAGGAGTGCATTTTCTAACAGCTGAGCTGACCTCAGTCTGCACACCTTTGTCACTCCAAAGGAAGAAAACTGCCCATAAACCCATACACTTCTTTGTTTGCTTTACTGAATGCTTATTAGTGTTACCTGTCATCAATATGAGTTTTAGTCTGCATGGAGCAAAGAAGCAGCTGATCTTGACTGTAAATATATGAATGTGATTAATCCCCACAATATGTCATGGCAAAGTGCATGCTGCAATAGCTTTAGAGGGAGCCTGAATACAATGTATTCCAAGACAACATCTATATAACATTTAAAGAAGAAAGATTATTCCTTTACCTTCCATCTCGCCTCTAACATCAGTACATCTATAAATTAAAAGAATTAATCTGTAGCCACAATACACAGGGCTGTTATCTAGCAGTTACATGGACATTCACATATTTAGCTGCCATATCTCAGGCACCTCTCAGCAATTATTTTCTTACCAGATGAAGCAAATCACAATGTAAGCAGCTTTGCCCTTGCAATGCAATTCTGTTGCAATTTTCTATGACTTCAAAAATAGCAGCAAAAGGAAAACATCGTGGCCTTATGAAATAAACCCAGCATCTTACAGGATTCACTCAGAAAGCATTTGTTCCTCAGAAATAAAATAGCTTTTGTGTTACTTAGAAGACGAGGCAGCAAGTTCTTATATAAATAACAAAAGAACAAACTAAATAGGGCTGCCTTTCTAATACTGTCAGAGCTGGCACAAATGTGATCTGCAAATAATAGTGTGCAAGGTTTTTTTAAAATAGACTTTGAAAAAATAATCTAGAACCTTTGTGAAGTTTTTCAGAGGTCCATCTAAGTATTTTCCAAGCCCATACTTGTCTATTTCTAAACAACTTTGGCTAAGATACAGAGTTAGTCTTTTAAAATAAAAAACAGTCTTTGATAATTTTCATTTAATCCTTCCCCAGCCTGAAGATTTTACCTTCATAAACTACCCTTTTATTTTTATGTCATCTGCATAAAGAAAGACAGAAGCGGAATATAATGCCGAAGCTCAATTTTCAATATAAAAAAAGTACAAAACTATAATAAACTCCACCACTGCCCAGTTCCCTTTTGTGGGGGGCATTACACCGAGACAAATCAAAATGTTCCATGGCCTCTCTAAAGTGCTTTTGAGCGTTGTCCTTGAGCACCTCCAATTCTTTATTATTTATATCAAACCCAATTTCCACTGAGACTACACTAGTAGTATGTCATCAGTCTGTAAATCTGTCAAGTCCCTTGGAGACCACAGGAAACTGCTTTTGTAAATCCAGCGCCTCCTTGGAAACTCTTGTTGTGTAAAATCAAAATCATCCTTATGCTCAGTGGAAACATACTTGGAGTAGCTGAATGCAAATGTGGGAAAACAATCTTCTTCATGGTCTTCTGAGTATTGCTGCTAAGCAGAACCATCCATCCCTTTTTTCAGCCAGCCACAAAGATGAAATCCTGCCACACGGATCCATGTACCATCAGGTATTGCTGCTTCCTTTTGAAGGCTTACAAGCTGTTACGAGCACTTGAAAAGGGAGTGCTAAACCATAGACAGCCTCCACATGCTTGTACTTGGAAAAGCAGCCAAACCCTTCCCTACTCCTTTAGGGACTCAGATGCCAGGGCCAGATTCACAACTGGTAAAAATTACTGTTGATTCATTCAAGTCACTGACCTTTCCAAGGTAAGCATTTGGTTTACTTTCCTGCTGTTTTCTTCAGAAATAGTAATTCTTATTCCTTTCTCAATGACACATGCTGATTGTTGGAATATTATATTATTATTATTATTATTATTACTAGCTTACATGCCAGAGTTTGTGTGTTTGGGGGGCTTTGGCAGTATAGGGGAAAGGGCAGCAGCTGCATTTCTTGTTAAATCTACAGGGTGTTCACTGTTACTTTATAGTCCCTCAGTTCCTTCAGCTTTATTAAACAAGGCAGATTCACAGAATGTTGTGCACTGGATGCTACACAAGACCTTGGCAATCAGCAGCAGCTTTCCCATTCAGTGGAGTTCAACCAAGAAGAGCCACTGAAGGCATAACATGGAAGTTGCTACATTTGCTGACCTAAAGATGGTCTTCCATGGAATGACAGCAGCAGATTTCCTTTCACACATGTTTGTTACCTAGCTCCTCAAACTCTACTTTGTTCAGAAAATAAGCTAAGTTGAAAAGATATCACACTATAAACTCAGTCCCTGCCTTTATCAAGTGTAGCAGTATTTTGACTTTAAAAATTTTGGTGGGGGGGCAACAGAATAGACTTAGAGACACCAACACCCTGAAACACCACAGAGAGGAGGCACACTCGCTGTTGTTCCTCACAAGCACCTTGAGCCAGGCTGCTTTAAGTACTTATAGACATTCATACATGTGCCCATGCTGAAAAGCTGAGTATGTCTTTAAAATTATCTTAGTACCAGGTCAGTACCAGATAGTCCAAGGACAAACAAATGACAATACCTGTGCCACTGCTACTGTGTTCATTCAGAGCCACATTACCACCTCGTTATGCTGACAAGCCACGTAGACCAGAACAAAAGTTAGAACTGACATTCAGTTCCAATCTGTTGACTTTTATCCTAACTGCAGTGTTTTCTAGGCTAAGCAAGCACATTGACAAGCGACAGCAGGAGTGTAACTGACAGCAGGAAAAGAGAAGAACTACAGAGTATACACACACACAAAGTGCAACGTGTGTGTATTTATATGTGTATATAGAGAGACACATGCAAACCTAACTGGCTCATCCCTGGACAGCTGGTGTTAGTCCCAGCCCTCACTGTCAAAGCAGCTGCCCAAGAAGTAACCACAGGGCAGAAGAGGCACTATTCAGATCAGGTGCAGCAGGACAGGCTTGGCCAAAGCAGTGAAAGACCGATACTAGTGGAGTCAGGTTCACTCAGGCAGGGAGTCTTACTAACAGCTAAGGTGATGTCCAACACCCAAGTTCACTAGTCATTTCACTTCCTAAATTCAACATATATTTTGTTTCAAAAAGGACTAAGGATTTCACCTGTGGATTATCAAATAATCCCATAAAATGTTAAAGGGTTACAAAAGAAATAACAAACTAATGGCTTTAACTAAACATACCAGAGTGCAGTGCCACTTTTCCTTATTATGCTGAATGGGTAAAAAATGTAATTATCTATACACCACAAATCAGGCATCTTGGTTATCAAAAGGCATCTTAGATGGTTATCTTCATTTATCTTGACTATACAAAAACCAACCCAAAACAAAACCAAAACCAGAAGAACTGCAGAGAAGCTGATTCCGTACAGTTTTTTTAAGTGTCAATAAAACTAAGCACTCTGCGGGGAGGTGGGATCAGACCAGGAATAGTAGTTAAAAAACCCGCCAAAACCAGAAATAGTAGTCAAGAAAAAACTGAATGGATATTTGAGCACCACACTTGAGATGATCCATACTGATGAACAAAGTCACAGAACCCTGCAAATAATGCCCAGAGGGCACAACTGGCTATAATTTCTAAATATGTCCTCTTGGACACATTTCTGGGAAATAATATCTTGCATATATTTTAAGTTACCCATCTTTCCCTCAAGGTAAATATCTTATTAAAGCAGACCCAGAAAACCTCACTCACAGTTCCTAAAGTTCTGATACTTTTAAGGTAGATTCAGGCAGCACCCAGAGATTCAAGCAGCATGAGGTTGTTACGAAAAAAGATACATCATCTCCAAAAACCTTTAAGACCAGTAATTACACAGTGTCTTCTTTAACAGGAGGTTTTCAAGGCTTTAAAAAAGAAACATAGAAAGTGCAGAGACCTTCCAACAAGTCCCAGGTGTCAACAGCATGTATTTTTTCTTGAAGATTTTAATAGTTGCCAGAAATGTGTGTTCTGATACAATCTCCGCACAGTGAAAAACAAGGGAAATTAGATCCAAGTCCAAAAATTAAGAGGTACAACCACATACAGCTTGAGAGAAGAGGACTGGCAGGTTTGATTCAGCTACATTAGCACTAGGGAAGTTACAACTTTTACCTTTAGAAACAGGACAAGTGGCCAATTGCCACTAATTCTGCTGACAGCAAGCAAGAAGCACCATCTTTCCCTGGGGAAAAGTTGGACATGGGGACAGCTTTAATTTACATTATCTCACCTGCACAAACATCCTAAACAATAGTGGTCCCAGCTGCCTTTCACCAAAAACTGACTGTGGCCTAGAGATCTCAGATCAGTCAAGGAAGCAGGATGCTGAAGCAGAACTTGAGCCTCTGTTGAGGTCCCATGCCTGTGCTTACTTGCGGCAAAGCTACTTACCAAGGAGCTCAAAGTGTTACTAATATCAACTAGACCACTGATAGATCTTTGCTGGTTTGTGCTGGTGAGGATCTGGCCTACTGGGACAATAACTAGATTTTCTTTGTTGCTATTCCAGGACCATAAGAGTTAGGCTGCAGTTACAGCAAAACCAGTCCTGCTTTATTCATTTCTATGCAAGACTGCAGACAAGGTGTGATTTTCACACATTTAAAGAAAAAAGAAGCCTGACCTCACAGAAAAAAGTGTGTTCCTTCTCACACAGAATTCCTCCAAAATAAAACCGACATGTTTTGTCTTCCCCCAGCAGAGTGAAAGGATCAATACTGCATTCATCCTCTTGGGTGTCAACATGTGTGGTAGTTCTTAATGACAGTATTTCGTACAGGTTTGCCACTAATTAGATTAATCCTTGACAAGCTGGAACTGAAATGACCATTTCAGCAGCATACCAAGACAAGCAATGAAGGCAAACTGGGGAACTGTGGAACTGTGCAGGTGTCCAGGTGACTGGATGAAACATTATATAGGTGGCAGTTCAGTTTCCTAAGTCCTTCTGTAGTCACTTTTAACTGAGAGCACTCACCCGTAGCGCCTCAGTTCCAATACTTCATTAACTCCCATTTAACACAACAGTCAGGACACCGTCAACTCAAAGAGGGAGGGCAGGCTGTGAACAGAACAAGACTGTCAAACAGTTCTGACCCCTCCTCCTCCCCTCACATGCAAAAGTCAACTTTTTTCAGATTAGCAAAATCTCTCTGGATTTAGTCCAGCTGATAAGCTTTTCTCACTTGCTAGGGGGAACACAGCACAAAGCACATTTATAAGGAGTTCAAGAAATCTTGCAATCAATATGCAGCATGGATCTCTGCAGTACAGCAGTTACATTATCTTGTGTGGCACATGCACCGTTCCCATGGCAACCAGCATCCTTCATCCAACTCCATTATTATGGCTATTTGAGGCTTTCAGAATCTCTGGTGTCCAAGCCATGGCTCAGAGCTACTTTGTGCTAATAAGCCTGAAGAATAGATACAAGAAGAAAAGAAGAAAATATAGCAAACTCTGTTTTGCTAATCTATAAGCAACATGGAAAGCAAAAAGTGGCATGGGAAATACAATTTGATCAGCTAAGGGGAAGCAGCTCTTATATAACCCTCTTCATTAAGTAAGTCAAACATAGAGCAAATTCACAAAGGCCTTTTAATTCCAGAAAAATTAACAGTCACCTCAGTAAGTTTGTTCATGAAGAATGGCTTTGCAATAGGTGTGAGGAAACAAATCTTACTGTACATCTATTCCAATATTAGTTTCTCTATCACTTATATAAGGTATATATTTATTTTTTAAAAGGGTCAGTTTATAACTGCCTGCAGAAAAGTTTAATAAGGTCATTTGATTTTGACCTTTTTACAATGTTCAATAAAGTTTTAAAGGGCTATTACAAAAATCTATAGTCTCTACAGTAGAATCTATATTTGGTTTATATAAATTGTCCCTAGATACTTTAAGTAAGCTTTCTCTATCAATAACAACACTTTTTTCCTTTTTTTTTTTTTTTTTTGCATTTAAGCATTTCCACATCAAAGCATTACAGAAACCTCATTATGCTTTGCATAGCCTAATACAAAGTTTCTCTTAGTCACCAACCAGGGAATTGCAGGCAGAAGATAAATAACCTAATTTATTAAAGCAACCCTTGACAAATCATTCCTAAGTTGCTAGCTAGAGGTTTTATTCCTGTGAAATACACATGGGTCAGTAGGAACAGAGAGGCTTTGAAGTTGGAGGGCTTGAGGGCTCTTGAAAAGAAAAGTTAAAATAAATAACAAAGGCACTACACTAGAAAATGCCCTTACAGCTGACCAAGGAGACTAACAGGCTGCTGAATCCAGCTGATCTTTAGCTACACTTGAGCTTAATTGTGCTCAGCACTAGTTTAGAAATAACAGTAATTCTTTAAGTGTCTTGAACACCATCATTGCTCAAGCTGGTCACATTTAGTGTCTGATCAGGTGTATCCATTGCTGTTGAAGGTAAGGAAGGTCAAAAGCAAGGTCAGTCTTCAGAACAGACCTCTCAGGGAGATCAATGACACCAGCTGGTGCCACTCTCCCAACCCCCTATCCATTCTCAAAGCACCTAGGCAGCAAGATCAACAAAGCCCAGTTTCACCTGCCTCCATGAAGGGCTGGAATAGCAGGTCTTATGAAGTTCAGTAAAGCAGGAGCCTTTCTCCCTTCCTCTGCTGCCACACTCCAATTCCAAGCCCTGTGTCCCATGATAGAGCCCAACAGGACCCCAGCAGGTCCTGTTCCTTCAGGCTGGAGCACAGTAATTCAGGGACAGTAACCGATGCTGCCCTCAAAGAATAATTTTGAAGCATTAGTGATAAATAATGTAAACATTAGGCTCTACAGAAAAGAAGATACAAAATTCCACTACTGGTAAATGAGCACACTAAGCAACAAGGAAAAGTAAATAAAACATTATTGTTCCCAGATACCATCACATGTCTGTTGTGCTGTTGGCAACCTGAAAGCCTTCTGACCTGCCTGTGCCCTCAACTCACTGTTCCTGCAGCCAGGAGCTCCAACCCACTGTTTCATCAACTCAGTCTCCAGGTTGATGCTGCCTGTGAAAACAGGTGAACTCATTTCAGAGAAGTGAAGAAAGCATGATTTAAGTGTCTTTACATTTGAGGCTGAAGGCATGTTGCTATTCAACTCTGGGACAGGTTCTCAATTCTACTCATGTTTGACAGCTAGTGGAATCAATGGAATTAAATTCAAGTCATTTGTGCCACTTAAGCCCACAAAGAAGCTTAACATATTTAATCATATAGCTTTCTGCTTTTAAATAGTTTGCAAGAGGAAAAGGCATAGAACTTTCCATCTGCCTGCTCTTTGGAACTTGCACAAGCAGTTTGCACAACTCTAATTATCTTGCTCAAGAGATTAAAAAACCTCTGTTTTCACAGAAAAGATGTGTAGAGATGATCCAGGAATGCTTAAACTGCTCTTCCTCTTTTTGTGCTTCAATTCAAGGCCAGCTGCTTACTTCCAGCTCAAATGCAGGATCTGTGTCCTCCCCTCCCATACGTGTCCAGCAAGGAACACTAAGATGGGACCGCTAGGTGAAGCAAAACAGTAGATAAAGTTGGGGAAGATGACATTGTGTTACCCTGAAGCCCATCTGCTAATCTAGAAAGGATCTATAACTCAATACCCTTGAGGAATTATATTATTTCAGAAATGCTAAAACCCTGTTCAAATAATCCCAGTTCATTTTAATTTTGGAAGGTTAGATAGTCCTCAGAATTTTCTCTAATTGCATATTCCTCAGAATAGACTCCTCTGGTTGCTCTGTAATCAAATCATAATTAAAGCATCTGTGCCATTCTATCTATCCCTTCCTGCTATTTGTAGCAGTTACAGAAGGCAACAAGGATGCAGCATGCAAAATTTGCAAGCATCAAGGCTCATCATAAGAGCAATAATAGGCATTTGTGCTAGTGGGACTGTCTGAGTGTCTCCTTAGCCTTCCAAAACAATTGAGAAAGAGAAGAACACTAAACAGTGCCCCCCTTGTTGTAGCCACAACTGGAGGCCATGTTTTATTCCTGTGATACTTGTTTTTAAAACACCTGCCTCATTTCATCTCAGCTTCACTGAGAAAACAGTCGTACAGTTGTTGTAGGCTGAAATTCAGAGATACGTTAAATAGCAATGTCACCTCAATAGAGAAACATATTTTCTTTGAGCACTGTAGCCATTGTCAGACTGAATCTCCACTCCGTTTCAGCCAGGAAAAAAAAAACCAACGCAACAAACAAAAAACAACCAACAAGCAAACCCCTGAGCTGTATCACAGAATGCCCAAAATAACTAATGCTAAGGTTCAGGCTGGTGAAGGGTGGGCAGTGTGTGCCCCTCACCTACAAGGGCATACTGTAAGTCACATTTCAGAGCCAAGGTGGTCACACAAGCTCAGTAAACTCTCCCCCTCTCCTCCAACACCCACTGCTCAGAAGTGATGAAAACACTAAGCAAGCTTCTCAGGGAAAACAGTTTGCATATTAAGCTTAATTTTATTTATTTTACTTTGGGGAGGGGAGGGGGAGGGGAAATAATCACCCCCCTGCCCTCCTCCTTAACCCCCCAGCCCAGATTTCTTGCATAAGCAGATTTCCAGATCAGACCGGGACAATTTACCTATGAGATTTCAGTATGCATTGAAAGGAATACATTCATTGCTAACTCAAAGTGTAGATTTTTCAAATGAAGACTTTGGGATGTATTTGTCACCAACATGACTCGTTCCTCCTTTCTTCGGCCCCGATTTTAGTCTTACTACACAATTTTGTAAAGCTACAGAATGAACCTCAACAGTGCTTGGTAAGTGTGTGAATACAATTGGTAGCCAAAGTACTGATTTTCAGGGTGTGATTTTCACTAAAACATCCTTCTAATTACACATAAAAATAACTGTTACTTTACACAGAAAAGATTCCATTTACACAAAGATTATTCTAAGACTTCAGACTAAATTCAGCATTAAGTTTGCTAACTACATATCACATCTGTAAAGATCAAAACTGGAATAAAACCAAAATTTTGCAGCTCAACAAATCTCGTCATTAATCATTCTTACAGAACACTTCTATTTCTGGATGATTAATTCTTTCAGAAATTATTTTGAGTGGAAAAGTAATTTTTATAACTAAATATGCTTAATTTAAGTCTTGAATAGAAAGCTTTTTCATATCTAATAGATAGTGTTAGCTACCAGTAAGGTACACATCTGGATTTTATTTCTTTAAGGGTTTGGTTGCTGTTGTCATTTTTTGTGGTTTGTTGGTTTTGTTGTGGTTTGTTTTTTTTTTTAAGCAGACAACAGCAGCACATCAAAATTCCTACAGAGCAAGACAAAAAGGACTCCTGAGACACCAAAGTGATTGCTCAAAGCACTGCATCAATTCCAGCTGGAGTCTAAGGACTCATACCTGCTATGCCTTGTGGCTTCCCTGTAACCCACAAGGTCCCCTGTAACAAAGAGCTGTCATTAACCCAGTAAAAAGCAGAATTATTGAGAGTGGCAGTTTCTGCACATTTAAGACTGATCAGAATGGCAACACGGAAATATCAGAATGTTAATGCAAATGGTTTGGGTCTGTTTCCTTGGGGTAAAGCCAAAGCTTGACCTCTCATGCTAGTGTTCCAACTCCACCAGTGCAGCTGACAGCAGCACTTACAGCACTTAGCCAAGGGTTTGTAGATTACATCAGCTCTGCCATGGACATGGTCAGCATCTTTGGTGTTCACAAGTTGGCCAGATCTGGAACAATTAAAAGCATTGGGGGGGGGGGAAAATAAAAATAATTAAAAAATAATAAAGAGGTTTCATGGAAAGTAACAATTCGTTGTTCATATTATGCTATGTTATTTTCCTTCTGCATATTCCTATCCTAACGGAGAGAAGGGTAGAGGACCTATACAAAACCACATGTTTTAGTAATTTTACTTCCTAATATACAAGGGATCAAATCCTGTCTGCATTCTGTAAATAGCACTCTCTGTGCAGCTGGCAGGGTTTTTTTTTTCATCAGTAAAGGAGATCCAGGTGTAGATGAATTTACTTAACATGTTACCTTCCAATCTGACTGAATAAAACACATTTGAAATATCCAGCTGCCAGGGTTGCCCATACAAAAGGCTCACATGAGTGGCCTGAGAAAGTTTCAGATTTTATGTTATTTTCCCCTTAGAAATATGAATTTAAGAAGTAAATCCAATAATCCACTTGGTATTTCACTCTATTCTGACACAGAATTTATGACAAAATCAGAAGTTGGGGCTGAAACACTGGCTGTCCTCACACAAACAGTCAAAGGACTTGCTGCTGGAAGCAGGGGAAGAGAACATCTCAGTTGCTAGAAGTTCTGAAGCGTATCAATTGTTGTTTAGGGTTTTTTTTTAAGCCAGATAGCAGAAAATTCACCCGTGATCTGAAGGCAGCTTAGTCTTGCAGTCGGTAACTGAAGTCTAAAGATTGCATTTCTTACGGCTGTTAATACAGGGAAAAGACTTTTGTTGCCTTGTCCGTTGTTTTACTGAGCCACTGCAGCAACCGACCTTGTCTTTTAAGTGAGATCTGTCAGGACTGTGAAAAGTGCTCAGTCTTTCTTTATTTGGCCAGGTCTGTGCTCTCGTCGCCTGTTCAGAGAGGTCAGGGCTGCAGCATCAACCTTCCATTAAAGCATTCAGAAAGGCTTTGAGGTGCACTGCGTCCTGCTCTTTATATAACCAAATGTGTCACCATATTAACAGTGCAACCATGCAGATGTCACAGATGACCATCTAACATGCAGTTGAAAGGCACAGATATGTCCCCAAGTCCAAATTCATTTTTCGTTTCCAATGTTCAAGGCAAGCATGAGTTAGAAGAAATCATGGTAAGCAGAAAATCCTAAGATAACGTGAAAAGAAATTGTCACCAAGGATTCTCTTCAGAGATAATATTTTTTTTCCAAATCACTTGTTCGTAGTTGAGTCATCCCAGAAAGCATCTAAAGCTTGTGGAAATTTGTCACTGCATATAGGATGATGAGTGCAGAATTCTTACAGATTCTTTAGAAATTGCCTTTTTGCATCTGTAGCTTGGATTGCACTTATGTAGTGAACACATTCAAATATAGTCCAAAAACACCTTCCTACTTTGCTTGTTCCCAGTCCTCATGTTTCACTACTCTGTTATACTTAATTACTACTCTGTTACACTTAATAGTGATATTAATGCTACAGTCCTTCAGCAATAATAGACTAGCCACATCAGCAGTATCTTCAGTAAATACATTAATCACCAATTCATCCATGCTAACAAATACTCGTTTACTTTTGAAAGGAGTTTTAGCAACCCATGGCATTCATGAATCCTCTGAGACCGGTATATGCAGCCCTGATTATTATAAAAAACAGACTCAGCTTATAACTTCACCAAAGGAAACTACATATTCAATTAAGTAGACACAAACATTGCTTCATTTCTCCCTTTTCCACATATATATCAAATAGCAAGATTTATGCACAGAAAATACATACAACCCTGTCTAGAATTTTTCAGACTCACTGGGTATGAAGAAATTAATGATCACAAAACAACTATTTAACATGAAAACAACTGCCTAGAATTTATGCAGACCCATGCTCATATGAACACACATATGATAAAAATAAACTGTAAAAACTAGCAGTCCATCACCAGATGACATAATTTGTACCTTTAACCACAGAAGAAACAACCACCGTCAATTTCGTACACATTCTATAAACTCCAAAGATTTAGAATTCTCTTACAAGGAGTTCCCTATGATGCCAGTGTTGATATTAAAATATTTCAAACTTATCAAAGGTTAAATTATGCTATCTAGCTAGGGAAAAAAATAAAAAAATAAAATTGAGCTGTCAATTCTTAAGATAGTGTTAACATAGCAATTTCTGACAGGTTTCACCCATTTAGCATTATGACTGAAATGTATTTTGGCAAATGAAGGAAGATACCAGCTTATGCTTGCTCCGTTCCCTCTGCCCCAGCTGAAGTATTCAGATTCATAAACATGAAGTGATTTGGTCCTCAACAATGCTGAGCTTCCACATACCTAATTAAAGTAAATTTGAACCGCCCAGGCTGAGTGACTCGAACATTTAAGTCACTTTCGCACCTGCACACAAATTTGGTAACTCGAAGTTTTAAATTGCTACCATTTGTATCTGGATCTCCACATTTAAAACATAAGCTGCCAAGTTCCTCGGATTTTTAAGAGGCCAGGATCATCCACTGTCCCTTTAATGTTCCACCTCATCTCCAAAAGTAAGGTCTTTTTACTAGAGCTCAGTGTGATTCACTGGAATTTGCCAGGCAGGTCAGGAAATTCCCTGAAGCAGAGGAAGAATATTAAAGAGATGGGACATGTATATCAAATCTCATTACTGTTCCCTTATGAGAATCAATCAAGTGAAAGGACATGATGATGTCATTATGACATCACTTATTTTGGGATTAGAAATTCATAGCTACTTAGCAACCAAATCTGTCCAATACAGAAGTGAGAGATCCAGCGGAAGATGTTATCATCTGACCCATTTACTGCAAGATAAATATTTGTCCATTCTTGTTTCAACACCTGCTAAGACATACACTAACCCCGTTGTTTCAAGTACAGAATATAAGAAATACAACATTCTCTCTGAACCTTTTTTATTGTTAATATCCAAGTACTTTTTTTTTTACCCTGTAACAGCTAATAAGCCCGTTCACTCGTAGTAATTTTCCCTTTCACCTTCTCATAGATCTAAAACATAAAAATACAAAAAGAAAAAGCTTGTGCTGTACAATCTGAAGTATTTTAAGAACGACAGCCTCCATCAGAAACTCAAGCCTCGCATACTCAAGGGAGACTAATATAATTGCATAAGAATGCAAGCTTAGAAAGCACGTTTATTTCGATAAACCAAGATGAAAACATCCAGCTGATGAGCTCCAGTATCTGTCAGAATTTCCAACAACAACAAAATAAAAGCTTTGTGCATGAAGAAAAGACTTGGTCACGCTACTTCTGTGGCTATTTCTGGGACCTGAAAAGGGTTTGATGCCCGGAATCTATGCCTGACCTGATTTTCTTTAAAAGTTCACTCATCTCTGTTGAGAATACAGTTTAAACGAGTTCTAAAGCAACTGAACAAAGCTAACACGTGAACTGAAATTATAAGTACATCTTTCAATCCATCACCAACAAGCTAGAGACAACATCAGGCTGACACTGGGTTTTAAAACCCACGCTCTGTTACGAACTAACCCAGCACGGGAACCTATTTCACATCAAAACGAAAGAAAATAAAACACCCCACCTTTGGGAAATAACTTTTATTAGGACGAGGCTGTTTAAGGTCCCCACTGAAACGAGAGCTCCGCGCTCCCCCAGCGAAGCCCCGCCGATCCCTGTGCTGCCTTCCTCCCTCGCAGCCAGGGACGTGCCCCGGCGGACAAGCACACGGACCCACCAAGGCTGCACAGGTCTCCTCCACCACCGCCCGTGCGTTTCGCAGAACCCCGAGTGCCGCCGCGGGGCTCCCGGCTGCCGCCCCGCAGCGAGTACGGAGGCAACAGGCGACCGCCCGCGGCCGCTTCCCGCCCGAATCACCTCAGGACCCCCGAATCACCTCAGGGACCCCGGAGCCGCTTCCCGCCCGAATCACCTCAGCGCCCCCCGAATCACCTCAGGGTCCCTCGAGCCGCTTCCCGCCCGAATCACCTCAGGGCCCCCCGAATCACCTCAGGGTCCCTCGAATCACCTCAGGGACCCCGGAGCCGCTTCCCGCCCGAATCACCTCAGGGCCCCCCGAATCACCTCAGGGCCCCCCGAATCACCTCAGGGCCCCCCGAATCACCTCAGGGACCCCGAAGCCGCTTCCCGCCCGAATCACCTCAGCGCCCCCCGAATCACCTCAGGGTCCCCCGAATCACCTCAGGGTCCCCCGAATCACCTCAGGGTCCCCCGAGCCGCTTCCCGCCCGAATCACCTCAGGACCCCCGAATCACCTCAGGGCGCCTCGAGCCGCTTCCCGCCCGAATCACCTCAGGACCCCCGAATCACCTCAGGACCCCCGAATCACCTCAGGGCGCCTCGAGCCGCTTCCCGCCCGAATCACCTCAGGACCCCCGAATCACCTCAGGGCGCCTCGAGCCGCTTCCCGCCCGAATCACCTCAGGACCCCCGAATCACCTCAGGACCCCCGAATCACCTCAGGGCGCCTCGAGCCGCTTCCCGCCCGAATCACCTCAGCGCCCCCGGAGCCGCTTCCCGCCCGAATCACCTCAGGACCCCCCGAATCACCTCAGCGGCCCCCGAGCCGCCCCCGGGGCCGCTCCCCGCCGGGCTCCGCCGCCGATGCCGCCTCAGCCCTTGCCCCGAGGGCGGCAGCCTCGCCCGCCGGGTCCCAGCGGCAGCCCACCCTTCCCGGGAAGGGCTGAAGGGGCACAGCGGCTCCCCCCACCCCCGCGGGGCCGCAGATCGCCACCTGCCTCGCCTCAACGCGCCGCGGCGGCCGGGCACGGGGATAAGGGCTGAAGTTTTTCCTCCAGACGCGCACAGCCTACCTGCCGCCGGAGCGGAGGAGAACGAAGAAGAAGAGCTGCCGTTGCCACCGCCAACCGGCCCGAGCCACCGGCGCTGCCCTCCCCGCGCGATATTAATGTTCATTTAAAGCTCGGCGCCCGCCGCTCCGCCGCGCCCTCCCCACCCAGCAGCGCCCGCGCAGCGGCGGGGCCGCCCTTCCCCGCCCCCGGCCCGCCCCTCGGGAGAGGGACCCGCGCCTGGAGACTCCCCTCAGGCCTGGCCCGCCTCGTCTGGCCTGAGAGCTGCACCCCACAGCCCTTACCAGCTCGCCCCTTCTCCCTCGACCGTCGGCGGGGCGGCTCTGGGATCCTGTCAGGTTGGAGATCCGTTCCCTTGGACCGTTCGGCCATGGCTGGTTTCCCCTCAGCACGAGTTAAAAAGTGAACAAAAGAAGCTGTGAACGGCAAGTCCGGGGGAGCTTCTAAAGGCTAGTGGTTTTCTGGTGGAGGTTGGGTGGTGCGTGTTTCCAAGGGGAAGGTTTCTTCAGGCGGGAAAGCTTAGAAACTGTGTTTTTGCAAGTGCTGAAACGTGGATAACGCTTCCAAACTTCCTCAGAAACGTCGAAGGTTAGGGAAGGAAACGGTCAGATTCGCCCTTTCCTGGGATTCGTTTCAGTTTGGCGTTTTCTCCTGTGAGATTTCCAGTCAGAAGTCCCTGGTGGTCCCTCTCCAGAGGGCACGTTCCCCAGCAGGGGCAAGGGCGGGTGAGCTCACCGCAGCGGTGACGCCTCAGGCCGCTCTGCTGTGTCCCAGGGATGGCCCAGCAGGTGCTCTGCTGTGGTACACCGAGTTCCACCAAGGACGGACACAGCCCAGATCTCCAGTGAACATTAATAGCTACCAGAAAAAAAAAAACACAAAACCAAACATGGGCACCTTTGTCTTCCCAGGTGATGCTCTGAAACGAGTGAACGGCAGTGACAATTAGCCAGAGGATTGAATCAAAAGAGCAGCTTCTAGAGAGTTTTTCAAGGTAAGAGGGTTTCTCTTGTGGCAAGATTAAAGTAGCCATCACTGCAGTATCCAGTGTGTTTCACTGCATTAAAAAACAACCTTTCTTGTTTAGAAGATGAAGTGACACTCACAATCTCTGCTAGCATCAGTTGCCTTACACACAGATTTGGTCACAAAGACAGCAGCATGTATTACATTATCATACACTTGTCAAATAAAGAAGACCTAGCTTCCTTTTCCTCCCAAGCAGGTCTGGAGGGATTTTTTTTAGTTGTTATTCACTCTGTCAGTGGTTTATGAGCCCACCCCAAATGTTTGTCCATCTTCTTGATGTCTACATTGATCTGTGTGAATCTAAGGATGATGTGTGAACTTAAGTGTAACACATTAATCACACAACAATAGGAATATAAACAGAGATGTTTATTAGTAGGAAGTGTATATAGAGAAGGTAGTAAGATCATGGAATCATAGAATGGTTTGGGTTGGAAGGAACCTTTAAAGCTCATCTAGTCCAACCCCCCTGCAGTGAGCAGGAACATCTGCAACTAGATCAGGGTGCTCAGAGCCCTGTCCAACCTGACCTTGAACATTTCCACCTCTCTGGGTAACCCATGCCAGTGTCTCACCACCCTCATTGTAACTAAATTCTTCCTTATATCTGGTCTGAATCTCCCCTAATTTAGTTTAAAACCATCAGTCCGTGTCCTATCACAACAGGCCCTGTTAAAAAGTATGTTCCTGCTACATCTCATACAATTGGCTAATTACCATTTTGAAACCCAAATAAGTGTGCATGGGGTGCCAGATTGCTCAGCATCTTCAATGACTTGTAAAAAAAGTGTTAGCAGAGCAACACTGTTGTCCATTTATTACAAGGAGTATTTATGCTGAGACCGGTAATTGGATTGTCCTGTAATCCAGCATAACCAGGAATTTTTTTTTGCCTGTGTAGTTTGAAAAGGTAGGAGCTAACGATATTCTAGCTGTCTGATTTATACAGTACCAATGGATAACTACTGCTCAGGCATCTCTGCTATTACAATTATAGATTGTGCTGCTGATTAGTACTTGATTAGCCCTTGTCTTAGGTTTAGGGTAAGTATTGGTTCTGATTGACTTGGCTTTTTTAAAATACAGGGTATATTTAGTTGAGACCTGCTCCCAGCATAGTACTAACTGACTGTTCACTTCTCTTGAGGCTGGATCCTAAACAGGAGATCTCACTTTCCATGGGCGTGCCATGAGTACAGAAGAGGCTACAGCCTTCCCACTATGTTGACATTGTCTAGCAAGACATCTGTGGGTTCCCTGCCATGTTGTAGCCGTGTGACTGTCTAGGTTTCCTCAGCACTGGTGACAGTGCAGGAGGGTTGGCTGTTGTTTCCCTCCATGACAGTTTGCATTGGTAAGGCCAAACCTACCACCTGAAAAGCAGCTACACAAACTAGCTATCTGCAGCTGCATGTAGAAGATTTGGTACCACTTTGCACATTTTTTAATGAGGTGCTTTTGCCTAGATGTGTTTCTTTTTAGTTGAAAGCTCCAATTTTGCAGAATACTGTGACAATAAGGGGATACATTCTGTGTAAATTCCACTGATTGCCAATAAGGTGCAGAGCAAACTAGGGTTTTCACAGTGGTTCCCAAGTAGTTGTTTATGAGCTGCTGGCCAGTGCACATGATCTACATTTCAGCAGTGCACCTGTATTAAGTCAGTAGGATTCAAAATTACTTCAGTTCAGTTTGGTCTGATTATGGTCCATGAGATATTTGCAAAGTTTAAGTAGCCTCAAGTTGTGTCATGGGAGGTTTAGGTTGGATATTAGGAAAATTTCTTCACTGAGAGGGTAATGAACTGCTGGAACGGAAGTGGTGGAGTCACCGTCCCTGGAGCTATTTAAGAGACATGTAGACGTTGGTCTTAGGAAAATGGTTTAGTGGTGGACTTGGAAGTGTTAGGTTTACAGTTGGACTCGATCTTAGGGGACTTTTCCAACCTAAATGATTCTATGAATGTATGTTTCTATCTGCTTTGGAATTGGTTCTGTAGTATCACAGAGCCAAAATGCTAGCCCATAGCTCCTTCCTTAATTCTCAGCCTTCCTACATACAGCTTTTTCCTGACTGCATCCCTTGAAAAGAAGTCTGTGATTAGTTTTGGAGGCAGTGTCATAATCTCTGACTCTTTAAGCTTTATCTGCTAGGAGAGCTGTGACAGTGTCCAGTGGAAAGTTCTACATAAAATTGGATGTCATGCTACAGTTCATTGACTTGAAAAAGATTTGCTGCTGTTCCATCATAACTCAGAGATTTGGGGGGCTGCAGTTATACTGACCTACAAGGCAGGCAGACATGTCCAAGCTAACTTGAAACTAAAAGCCATGAGATCAAAGCATGGATTTCAGCACAGTGTGAACAAGCTTGTGGTGCTTTTGACACTTGTACCACTCTTGGGAGCTACATGTAAAGATCTCTGTCTCTTGAACTTACTATCTGGTTTGTAACATCATTGTATGTTGGAGATTTCCTTACCAAACATCTGAGAAAAGGGAGCTCCTGTTCAAAGAAGCTCCTGTAATGGAGGAAAGCCATATTTCCCTTGAGTTTCCCACAGATGATTTATTAGTGTGCTAGGCTTTGCTTGCTGTGTTGGCAAGCTGATGACTCAGAAGCACGTATCTAGGGGAATCTCTTCAATATATGATTCCTGGATGCACAGACCTGTCTCCCTAGGGGTGGGCTTGTGTGCTGACTCCCCTGAAGGACATCTTGGGTGGGCATGGCCTTGGCTGCATGGATCAACATGGGCATCTCCAGGAGAATGAAGGGTGTAAGTCTGGAGCATCCCAATCTCTGGTCAGTTCTGAGAAGAGACCTAAGATTTATGTGTGGGACAAACTTGCCAATGGGCCTGAACTGTCACTTCCTGGAATTTAGTGTAACCTGGAGAATCTAGCAGAGTGCATTTGGCAAGAAATGTTACTGAGGCACTGTCTTAATCTAAGAAAGGCAATATTAAGGGTTTTGGAGCTGAAACCCTGAACCTGAGGGTTGAGGAAACTGAAAGTGAGCATAAACTTGAAGCTGTTAGCTCTTAGGCCTGTAGGAAGAAGACGGTTACCTTGATAAGTACAAAGCAACTCAGTACTTGTTTTGGCAGGTTTAAGAACTATTGTTGTTGCTGTGTTTGCACCAGTTTTAATCCTGCTAAATCTTACAAGCTACAGTGCTGTATTTTTAATGCTACTCTAGGTGACACGATAAACAAACTTGCTCTGATCAGCCTATTTGTCAACTGCTTAAGCAATCCCAAAATGCTGTCTTTCCAAAAGGTGGCATTTATACTGCTGGATCTTTGCCAAAAAGAATGAAACATTCCCATGGTCAGTCCTGGTTGTTTTTTGGTTTGGTGTTTGTTGGGGGTTTTTTTTGTTATTTTGCTATTGCAGCTTTTGATGGTTAGTTATCACATAGGAACTAACTCACAGCAAATTAAGATCTTGCACCGAGTAATGCACCGTATTCAAGCACCATATCCTGCAGTAGCAATTAGCCTTTTTTTTTGCTAATAATTTGCTAAATTATCAAGGCTTGTGGTCATGACCCTTTAGGTTATAAGTCACCAGCTCTCAGAATCTCAGCAAGGTCATGGCTAGCCACGGGACTTGGATGAGAAAGGTAGTCACACAGGTGCTGCACAGCGTGACACAACTGACTGAGCAGAAAGGTGTTTGGAGTGTTGGAAATGCAGCAGCTCAGTCTTAATGTTCTGGCTTACATCTTTCATGCAGAATCCCATAGCATTATGTCTGTATGCCTAACATTTCCCTCACCCGGTCCTATCTGAGCAATAATTGCTCAGCATTCCCAGTTTTCAGAGAGTTTTTACCTCCTGCCCTTTCTGATTGCATGGAGCAGTGTGTTCTGATGAGCAGGTGTTCCTTCTTGGAAATGGCCTCATTGCAGAGGTTAAAGAAAGTCTACTCTCATTTGGACTCGATTGCATGGGTATAATTAAGCTCAGCATTTTGGCCGACTTTTTATCAAGATCTCTTGGAGCCTTTGGGATGGAATATGCTATTATGATTATAATTTGCTATTAATTATCTGTTGATTAAAACCAGCAGGGATGTGTGTCACTACTAAAGCTACCCGTATCTCCCTTTCCACGGGGTGAAACAGCAATGAAAATTTTATATTGCTTTGGCAAACTTGGTTTTCATTTGGAACTATTTACCTGTTACAATTTAACATGTACTCCTTATGCCTGATCTTATTCAAGCATGAAGTGGAGAAGCTGGGAAAATAATTCTCATTGCAATTTTTCTGTTAGTTGCTGTTGGAGCTGCAATGTGTTTCTGACCTGCCAAGTCAATATAGGGCAGTTAATTGTCATTGTCCCTTTGAATGATCCTCAAGCACAAATTACAATATTGAGACTGATCAGCCTCTCGTCAACTGTTAAGGTGACAACAAGGGTTGCAGCAACCAGAGGTAACAAAGGAAAGGACGTGGCTTTTTTTGTAAAGCTGGTTGGCAGAGCTGTGGAGGTTGCTGTGCTGAAGTAACTCCACAAACAGCAATCTCTGTGTTGTGACTGTTAGCTTTATGAGGGCCAAAGGCAGCTTCTGCAAGCTTGGACAGTTTGGAGCCTGGTCTGAAGGACCCTGAACATAGTGGGGGAAAAGTTTCAGATTGACTTTGACGATGGTCTTTGGAGCAGGTCCCTAATAATAATTGCATTGGAGCCTAGCCATGGTAATTGCTATTAGAGCTAGGATTTGGCCTTGACAGTTGATGATAAATAATCTAATGATTATTATAGCACTTATTTTTGCATTTCTATAGCATTAAAAGGCATTCATAACATTTCATTATATTTTTACATCTCAAAGAAAGAAAGTTGGCTTCAATTGTGTTTTAAAAAATAGCTTACATCTGTCTTGGCTCTCAAGAATAGTTATTGGTCTTTGATAACATCTGGAAGGGAAAGAAAACTATTGCACACAAGGCCAGATACTAAGTATAGCAGGGACAAAAGATTTGAGCTTCATCATAGCATTCAAATAAAGGAGAAAGAGACTATATAGGGCCTTGTATGGCTGAGGAAGTAGCAAAAGCCAGTTTCATCAGGGACAATAGCTGTGAAGATAGTGGCAGTGCCAACATATCCTGTGATCCAAAAAAAGTTTTCAAAATTTCTTGCTTCAACACACTGTGATTCAATCCAACATGGATCTCAGCATTAAGACTGATCTTTACAGTTTATTGATTTTAGCTAAAGAGAGATTATTTTTTAAAATGCAATTAACATTATTTTCATACTGCAAACCATATCAAATTAGTTTGGGACTAGCCATGTTTTTTCCTCCTACCAGAACAGTGTACTGGGTGCTCTTCTGGAAATACTAACACCTTGCTGTCTAGGAAGACAACTTACTGCATTTAAAGCATGTTAATCTCAGCCTTGCTGCATGGTTTCACCACTGTGCTGCAACAATACAAATCCTGTGGAAAGAAGCTGGTTTGTAGACTGGATAGATGGAGCAGAGGGCACTCACTCCTGTATGCCATGGGAAGAAGAGAACAGTTCTTCACATGTTTTTTTCTCCTTTAAACTGCTTCTTAAGTTACCAGTGAACAGCATGAAGGAATTAGTGAGACTTTACACCTTTCTTCTCTGTAGAGGCACACAATACATTGCTTGAAATATGTAGTTTTCTGATTGCAGGGCACTTGTAGCAGGAACTGGGCATGTGCATTCCACTCCAGCCTATAGCAAATAATTTTTTCCCTTTTTCAAAAAAAATATTCCAGAATTGATAATTTCAGCTTTTGAGAACTTGAGAAATCCAAAAGAATTTGGTATTTGGTTCACTGATCATTGCACTCTTGGGGGTTACTGGATCTTGTCTGTGGGAAATATGCTTAGAAATGCACAAAGTCAATTGAGTGAGTTATTTTATACTGCTTAATTGAATCTCATCAGCATGTTTCTCCTCTTTGTGCAACTGATAATCTTGCTGCCATGAGACAGTGAGACTTGCTGAGCAGAATCTTAAACTTTGTGTATATATATAAATATATTGCTGGATGGGAATGAGGCTTGGCTTCTTGCTTATACAGAGGGGACTTAAACTCTGGAAGGGGGACTGTATAAGCATAAGATCCATCCTTCACGCCCTCTTGAACAGGTTTAAAGGGTGTGAGTGGCAACATTATACTTCCCTCTGTCAAGATGTGTGTTCTTCTCTATGAGATGAAGGTAAACCTCATTCTTCTAACACTTCCAATCCCTCAGTTTACAGTGTACCTTGAAGACAAAGGTATTTGTCCAATGCATGACTGTTATCTCACACATCTGCCTCCAGATTTCACACCTCAAAAAGTTAGAAGAAATCATGATCTTCTCTCTATACAGGAAGGCAGGTGATACAAAAGTTTATAATCCTTGAGGCTAAATACAGGAGTGTCTGTTTCAAACTAATTTGCTGAAAGAAGGGGAGCATCACTAACTACATGTCTATGTATGCATAGGACCTGATTTTCCAAGCCAAGGGGATTTTCTCCGGACTAAATTCAAGGGACTGTGGCACTATTTGGTGGAGCTGTGTGAAAAAGAGAAGTTAGAAGGAACATTTCTGTTACCTGCTCAGAGGGGACATGCTAGAAAGTGCAAGATAGTCCCAAGCAGAACAAGAAGTGGAGTCTCTGTTGAGTTGTTGTTCAGCAAAACAAGAGGCTGATCTTTCTCTACAAAGAAAGACTGCTTTGAGGTAGTGTCCTCCCCCACTTACCTCCTAACAAGCTGCCAATTCAATGTAATCACTCATATCAGAAAGTTTTAAAAGGAACTTTGAAAAGGGGGTCCTCAAATCTGTGAAAGGACAATCTATTTACACCAACGAACACAAATACTGTTCTGTGTGAACTTGTTGAGGTGAAGAACTGATTAACACATTCAGAGTAATACTAGACATTCAGATGAATGATAAAGTAATTCACAGTTATAAAACAAACTTAGAAATATATCTGTTTTTAAATAAATTTAAAACTGTCAGTGATTTAATTCAGGTTTTAAATTTGAATTATCAGGACAAATTCTTTCACAGTGGAAATTCTGCCATCTTTCTTTTCATTGGTATGCTGTTTCTGAGATACCCTCATCCATGTGTCAGGCGTTAACATCTTTCAAAAAATACAAATATTAAACTCTTAACTGTGATTTTAGTATGCAGAGACATTTACTGGATTTAGTGCCCTTTTAGGAGTCTGCCAGTGGTTTGCATTTTCTTCTGGCACTGTCAGTACATTCAGTGGTGTGTTTGTGATGCCTGTTCAGAATAGTTAGGCAAATGAATTAGTTCTAGCTCAATAGTGCAAGATTTTCAATATTTTAATGTTGTTTTTTTTCAGTACTATAGTATGATTTTTCCTTCAGAAGGATGTTTAAATAACTTTTAAAGTTACCTGAAGAATCTGAATTCCCATCAGTCACCTATTTCACTGGTTCTGTACTTTGCAACTTGACAGCATGTCTCTAAATTACCAAGATGGGTTTGGTTTTGTCTCCAGATTGGTTTGACTCTTTCCTCAGTTTTCACACCTAAGGCAACAAACATTAAAACTCAATGGAGGCCAGTTCCTTTGGAGCAATACCAGCCTATGGTTAAAGCCAAACTAGAGACCCTGGCTGCTGCCCTGCAAATATTTTGTTGTTGTTCCTTTCACAAGAGTGAGAACATGAAGCCCCGGTGTTCTGGCTGTATTCCAGCCTAGGTAATTACATTCTGCCTGCCCTGGATTTTCCTTGCAGCTGTAATTGTTCATCATTTCCTACTGCACTGGTTTTGTCTGAGATAATTTTCTTCACAGTACCTGGTAGCTGCTGGTTTTTGAATTTGTGACCAAAACAGTTTTGATTACATAGAGTTGTTTTAGTAGTTGCTGAAAAGCACTTATACATCATCAAGGTCTGTTCAGTTTCTCGTACTTTTCTGTTTCTTATCAGTAGGCTGGCTGGGGAGAAGTTAGGAGGGGACAGAGCTGGGACAGCTGACCCCAAGTGACCAGAGGGGTATTCCATACCACATGGCATCATGCTCAGCAGCCAAAGCTGGGGGAAAGGAGGAAGGGTGGAAACCATCCAGAGTTACAGCTTTTGTCTTTCCAAGTGACTGTTACACATGGTGAAGCCCTGCTTTCCTGGAAATGGCTAAACATCTGCCTACCAGTGGGAAATACTGAATGAATTCTTTATTTTGCTTTGCTTGTGCACACAGCTGTTGCTTTACCTATGAAACTGCCTATCTCAACCCATGAATTTTCTCACTTTAGATAAATAAACACCATTGATCCTAGTTTGGGGGGTGGGAATACTACAGCAAAAATCACAATTCTGACTAAGTGAGGACTGTGTGTATTCCACTGTCACTTAGAAAATTTCTGCTTGATTTGGAGTAAATATTAGCTACAGAGGGGGGTTTGTATTGTGGTTTTTTCTCATCTCTGTGTGTGATATCTGTGAGAGGAAGTCCCATCAAGCAGGGCTTCAGAAAGCACAATAGAGCTAAGACTAGATACTGCCACTTCATGCAGCTCATGAGAGCAGCTGTCCAGATAACATGACTTTGAATTTGAGGTTCGATTTATGGGAGAAAAATCTACAAGGGAGGAAGTGAACTTCAGCAGCTAGAAATAAATTTTGATTACACTCTGATTAGTTTCCTGGGGAGAGGGTGAGACACTACCATTTTGCAAAAATATGCTACAGTATTTTTTGTCCTCTTTGAAACCTCTGGAGGTTTCAAAGCTCTATCCTTGCAAGGATATTGAAGTCCTCCATAATGGATTTTCAGTTTCAGTTTATTTTGGGACCTAACTCTAACCCCAAATGTGAGATTTGTAACCCACCAACAAAAAAATTTATGAACAACCTGACTGTTCTACTGATGAGCTTTTCAGTTAGCCATGGGTGCCTGATAAATGGGAGACCCCTTGTAAAAGCAGTTTTAAAATAAATTTAAACTGGCAGAACAGGAGGGAGAGGGGAAATCAATTAAGCAGCTACAAGAAAATTCATTTTTACTTGGAGAATAAGCAGATTATGTATTTATGTTTTTACTCAGGTTCTACTGGTGAAGGTGATTGTATGTTCTTGTTAGCACAGTGCCTCACATTTTGCTAGTTTATTAATGTCTATATAAAGTTATTAATAAAGAATTTCATGTCAAAAAACCAAGCCAAAACTAACACCATACATGCACACACTCAAATGCAGATCTCAGTAAGAGTTAATGTTAAAAGCACATTGGAAGCTAAGACTTTTTTTCTATGTGTGCTAAGAAAATAAATTTTTTAAACTCTCTTTAATCCTTACCCTCTAATTTCCTGGTTGCCCCACACTCCAGTCCTTTAGCAGTGACTGGAAAAGTAGCACCAGCAATTTGGAAATGGAAGTCTCCCTTCCCTTGTCACTTTGTTATCCTAACTGAAGAAAAAGGTAGTGTTACCAAAAAAGCAAGCAAGTGTCCCATACAGATGTGTGCTTCTCCCAAAGTGACACCAGCATCTTGTTCTAGGGCAAGAGTACTTTAGAATGAAATTTGCAGACAGAAAAGCGTGTGTCTGTGCCTGTGCAGACTTAGTGGAACATGAACTGTCTGACAGCTGTGCAGCTGGCTTACCCATGCCCAGTAATCCTGTGCAATGCTTCTGGAAAGCACCAGGTGTTTTGCACGGGCACGCAGCAGCAGTGCAGGGCAATTCTGACACACGTAGCTAGTGCTAGGGAACAGACCATGTCCATGCAGATCTCTGCATTCCCTCCAGATGGCTGAGGAGCTCAGGGTGAAGGGAACTCTCTGAACTTTCCAATAACTCAGAAATCTCATTCAAAGAGGAAGGGTTCTCAAATCCCAGCCAAGGCAGCTTGTTTGAGCAGAACCGACACACGTACCCAGGGGGCTCCAGTATTTGTCAGTCTGTTTTGGTACAGTGCTCATTGCTGAACTTTGCCAGTCTGTGAGGAAAGTGATGCAGTAGAGCTTAATGTGTTTTTTCTTGCCCTTCCTTCAATGATTAAAAGCATCTCTAGCCCTCCACCAGTCTTTGTGTTTCTTCTGCAGACTGCCTAGGGGAGAGGTGTAGTCTCATGATCTGGAGAAGGGCCTCTAACCTGCTTCCTCACAATCAAACAGTGACTTCTCTTAACTCCCCCTTCACTGAGGCAGGTGTACCCTTTGGTTTTCTTGCCCTTGCCAGAGCAGTCAGTGCCAGTCAGCAGCCACAGAGCCGCAGAATTCTCTTAATCCAGTAGGCTTCCCCAGAGGAATAAAGGTATAAAATGCACCTTGTTTAAACAGTCTTAAATGCTTCCAAAGTCATCCATAAGCATTCCAAGTGTGTCTTCTGTCCTGCATTGTGCCCATGGTGCAACTACATCAGCTTCCCCCACAGCTGCCAAGCCACCTGTGTTAGAGTTCAAACACTAGGCTGCTAATACAGGTTCCGTGTAGGTATCTCACAGCAGTCAAAGCATGGGGAAAATAACTGTCTTAAGGGATAAACACACCATGAAAATAGCTAGGGCAGCTTAAAACACTGACTCGGGACTATTACCATAAGCAATATAATAGGAATCAGATCTTCCCAGACCCATTTCATCTTTTCCTCTTCAGGCACACATCAACTAATACTAGCAGTTGTGAGGTAGTCCTGGTTTACTTTCTCCTCTGTTGTTATTAACCATGTTACATTAATTTGATGCTCTCCAAACTATGCTTCTACAATACCAAGGAAAATGCTTCATTTTCCAGAAATCTCAGCTATCCTTTGACACATGACTGTCTGGGTCTCAGGCAATCCAGTGAATACCCTGTTAGCTGATTTCTCCAACAGCCAGATCAGCTTGCAGCCCTGCTTCTGATCATGGGAAGTCCCAGCAGCGTGGGACACTCTGAAACTGCTCGGTCTCACTTGGCATCTTGGCCACTTATTTACATTGCACTTAATGTAATTGCACCTTAAAACTCTATACTTACTCCTCTTAATAAACCAGTAACAAATTTCAAACAGTAATGGGCATTTATTCTAATTCTTGCCAGAGAAGCATCAATGGTACTCTGGCTGTAATACAAATTGGGTTTATTAGTGAGATATAAAACAAGCTAAGATTGTTAAAAGGGATTTGTGATTTCAAGTGTCTCTCTTAACAAATCAGAATAGGATTGCTTTCTAGGAAATGCTGAGCAGCAGCAGTGCACTGAAAACCTATTTATTCTCTCGAGCACACAAAATTACTATAGTCTTTTGAATAGCTTTCCCATGTTGTTTTAGGAAGAGAAAATAGTCTTGCAGTCTGTATGACACATGGCTGTAGAGTGTCCATTTATGTGCTTCCTGAAGCAGGACTTCTGTTTAATGACTTTCTAAAATTCAGATTCAAAGTAGTTTTTAGGAATTATTTCAGCAAGTCAGAGTGCAACTTATTAAAAGTTATTTATAGTAGGAAAACAGAAGTGTTTTCACCATGGTGAAGAGATAGCCAATGTAAAGATAGTTTCCAGCTGGCTCTGATAAGAACATTTAAAATGAATGTCCTGTAGGTAAGAGATAATTGAAACCTAAGCTGATAACATTAATTAGCTATTCATGTAAAGAAAAAGAACACATACTTTAACATAAAAATGTTAGAGATTCCAAACTATTTTTCAGTTTTGATGGGATGGCATAAAATTCTCATGAGATTAGTTTGTTAGAAGACTGATAACTAAGGTAAAAACAAACAATATGTTTCTGGTTTTGGAAGTCCAATAGTTTGGGATTGATCCTATCCCTCACATATATAAACATGATATATTGTATAAATATTTGTACCCTTAGCAGTGGACAGGAATATGCAAAAATCTTTGAAATCAAATTTGTAATTTCAAAAGATCTTGTAACTGCAATTAATTCTTTGGAAGGAAGGGGAGAAAGGCAGCACAGCTGCACGTGTGGCAGCATAGCATAGATCGAAAGTGAACATTAATTGTATGACGTATTGTGTCCAGCTTCTGCTTTCCAGTGATGTTTGGAGTTCAGAATACTTCAGAGGTTTTTTTAAGCTTCTTTTTTTTGATGTTGTCTTAATTTTCTAGTGGCTTTCCTCCATTCTCCTGCTTGTTTCTGTCTTTGTCAGTCATAAAAGTAAGACTCAGCAAATGCATGTGCTCTCTGATAAGATTAAATAATGTTAAACACTGGCTCCTCTTGGATATTGTTTGCAGGAGTGTATTACCACTTTCTTAAAAGCCTGTTCAGTGTGTTCTGATGGATGATGTCTAATGCCAGCTGTCAAGAAGTCCAGGCCCATATCTTATTACTGGCAAATAATATTCATCCTCATCTAAAATCAAATATATTAACCAGCCTCCCCTTTCCCTGAGGCTGAGCTGGGAACCTAACTTTACTTTCTGTAGGAAGTAGGACACTAAAGAAGTACTGTACTTTCCCTTTATGCTTTGGACAAGGATTTTTCACAGAGCACAAGCATTATTTCTCCTTTATTGTTCATAAGACTTTAGTGATCATTGTCTTGAAGGGTGGCAGCATCAGACAAAGAACACCTTTCAGAGTGCATTAGTAACCACAGTATTCCTGCCTTGTCACTCTGTTGGAATGTGTGTTACACAATCAGATGCAATTCACAGCCCTGAGGTGGGTTTGCCACTCTTAGGAACTGTAGCTAGCAGCTGTCTTCACTTTACTCCTGGGCTTAGGCTTACAAAGATGTCATTTAAGATAACATAGCAGCTTTTGTACAGAAGGGCACACTTTCCTACCTGCCAGCATTATTCTGTGGAAAATATCTGTCAAGAGATACATGATGGCAGTTTCTAAAACGAATGTAGCAAGATTAATCTTTTCATTTGTGAGAGGTGTCAGTGATGGAGCTCTTCAATTCTTAGTATTGCTAAATGTGAGCTCTGGACCTGAAGGTGAGGAGAGTGAGAGATGTAGGTGCCCTGGAAACCTTTGCAAGTATCAGCAGTTAGTGGGATGCAGTCAATATTTCAGCTCAAGGTTTAGACTTTTTCTTGTCTACTAGACTTTTTCAACTTTCAAGTGGGATTCATGATAGGAAAATCAAAGTACTATTTTAGTTTATTTTCTTTTTTAGTAGGAAAAAATGGGAAATTTTTGTAGGAAATATAGGACAAGGGGTAATGGTTTTAAGCTAGAAAAGAGTAGATCAGGTTGGACATTAGGAAAAATTTCTGTAATATGAGGGTGATGGATCACTGGCATGGGTTGCCTAGAGAGACGGTGGAGGCCCCATCCCTGGAGATGTTCAAGGTCAGGCTTGATGGGGCTCTGAGCAGTTGTTCTAGCTGCAGATGTCCCTGCTTATTGTAGGGGGGTTGGACTAGATTACTTTTATAGGTCCCTTCCAACTCAAGACATTCTATGATTCTATGATATCCTGAGTTCACCCCAGATTAAGGAGTCATTTTGGATGACTGAAGTCTTAAGTTTCATTAAAGAAATGGTTTGATGAAAGGAATCACACACTTTTAGTTAACGCTGCTGAATGCCCCTCCTAGGAGGCTGTGTCCATCCAAGACCTCAGTCTGTGGCAAGGAATGACAGTCCCCACTGGGTCACATTGTCCTGCTGCTTCAATTACCATTGAGCAGCTGCAGTGTTAATACTCTGCTTTATCTTCCCCCATTTTGCCGTCGTGTAGATTGGCTGGCTGTAGTTAAGGAATTTGGAACTGGAGATACTTAGTTGCTAAAAAAATCGACTTCCCCTTCTCTGACCTCAGCAGCTGCACACACAAATGCACTCATACATGTATGTGTGCTAGAAAAACAAATGTGCAAGTGGTAGTTCTAAAAAAAAGCATTCTCAGGGTTGATAGTGTTTTTACTGGATGTTGGAAGTTTGTGAGTTTCTCTTCAGGTGTCTTGGCACTTGGAGGCATGGTATAAATAAGCTGGCATGTAAGAAATGTTTTACATTAATTAAATGACAGGCACTGTCATTGGAGACAAGAGCAATCATCAGCTTTACAGCTGGAGATAGTTTTAATAACGTAAAGGTCATGTCAGTATTCGTGGTATGTTGTGCATCACTTTTATAAAGATGGCTTGGAAGCTGTCCTGTCAATGGCACTGTGACAATATTCCTGAAGCAAAGAAGTGCCCCAAAGCATGCAAGCACTTGCCTGTTCAGGAGGATGGGACCCTTCTGATTGTACTGAATACTGGAAATGATGCTTCTTCAGATGCTTCAGCACTGCATGGCTTCACAGGAGAGGCCATTCCCTAGTTAGCATCTCCTGGGAAAATGCAGAGCAATGCAATTAGGTAACACAAACAGGCTAGAGAAATGCAGTTTCTACGGGTGACATCTTGCAGAACTGGTGAAGACATTTGGACGAGTCCATGGGACCTGACGGGATTCATCCACAACTCCTGAAGGAACTGGCCAACAAAGATGCAAAGCTGCTGTCCATCGTATTTGAAAAGTCTTGACAGTCTGGAAAAACCCCCACTGACTGTAAAAGGGGAAATATAACTCCCATTTTCAAGAAGGGAAAAAAGGAAGATGCAGGGAATGACAGACCAGTCAGTCTCACCTCTGTGCCTGGCAAGATCAAAGAGCAGTTCCTCCTGAAGGCTCTGCAAAGGCATGTGGAAAGCAAAGGGGTGATTGGTGACAGCCAACACAGCTTCACCAAGGGCAAATCCTGCCTGACTAATTTAGTGGCCTTTTACAATGGGGTCACAGCTTTGGTGGACAAAGTAAGAGCAATGAATGTCATTTACCTGGACCTGTGCAAAGCTTTGGACACTTTCCTGCATGACATCCTGGTATGGAAACTGAAATGGTACACAGATTCAATGGATGGACCACTCATTAGGTAAGGAACTGGCTGGATGGTTGAAGTCAAAGAGTGGTGATCGACAACAGCTCGATGTCCAGATGAAGACCTGTGATGAGTGGTGTTCCCCAAGGGCCAGTACTTGGACTGGTGCTGTTAAACATCTTTGTTGGCAACATGGACAGTGGCATTGAGTACACCCTCAGCAGGTTTGCTGATGACACCAAAGTGTGTGGGTGAGGTCAGCACGCTGGAGGGATGGGGTTCTATCCAGAGGGACCTTGACAGGCATGAGAAGTGGGTTTGCGCAAACTGCATGAAGTTCAACAACACAAAATGCAAGATCCTGCACCTGTGTTGGGACAATCCCAAGCACAAATACAGGCTGGGGGGATAATGGATCAAAAGCAGTCTGGAGGAGAAGGACTTGGGAGTGATGGTGGACGAGAAGCTCAGCATGAGCCAGGAATGTGCACTGGAGCCCAGAAACTAACCATGTCCTGGGCTGCATCAAAAGAAGCATGGCCAGCAGGTTAAGGGAGTTGATTTTCCCCTGATTACTTGGCTCTTGTGAGACACCACCAGGAGCACTGTGTCCAGTTCTGGAGCCCCCAGCGTAAGAAGGACATCGAGCTCCTGGAGAAAGTCCAGAGAAGGGTCACGAAGATGATCTGAGGGCTGGAGCACCTCTCCTTTAAGGACAGGCTGAGAGAGTTGAGGCTGTTCAGCCTGGAGAAGAGAAGGCTCTCAGGAGACCTTAGAGCACCTTCCAGTGCCTGAAGGGGCTCCAGGAAAGCTGGGGAGAAACTTTTTACAAGGGCTTGTCGTGAGAGGACAAGGTGATGGATCAAAACTGGAAGAGGGGAGAGGTTACACGTTAGAAGGAAATTTTTTACTGTGAAGGTGGTGAGAGACTCCCCATCCTTGGAAGCATCCAAGGGGGGTTGGAACTGGATGATCTTTAAGGTCTCTTCCAGCTCAGACCCATTCTATGGTTCTATGATCTAGCTTTAGTGAGATACATGATAAATTCTAAATGATGAAATTAAAATTGCATATTTGCAAAGCTGCCTTAGAAGACCAGATAGCTGTCTACCATTCCAATGAATTAAATTATTTAAAGCAGATTATGTAGCTTTCTCTCTTGAACGTTTTCACTGGAGCAGATCACGCAGATAAGGAAGCTAGCAGTGCTTCACCCATCCCTTTGAATGTACAGTCAAGGGTCTAATAGTCTATCCTTTCAAATCCATTAAAAAAAGCACATTTTAAATCTAAATAGTAAGCTGCTGCTCAGTAATGTGAATCCCTTTGAAAAAGGAGGATATCTAGCTTTTTTTCAAGCAAGGCAGTTTTGGGGATATTTTGCTTTCAAAAGGATGCATTCCTAAGCCTTGTTTTTGAGCTGTCGGTGCAAATTATTTTGTTGCCCTCCAGTCTCAAGGGATCCATACAAACAGAATGTGAATTCTGTACACTCCAGACTCTGGAGTCAATGCTTATCGTGGGCATTGAGGGACAGAGGGTGAATCTTAGGCCAAGCTGTGAGATACAGACTGAGTAGCTGCAGGTAGTATAATACAGGACAAGTCAAAATCCCATCTGCTTTGACTGGATGTTCATCACCTTCTTTTTTGATATTTAAATGAAAGAAAAGTTTAGTGAATAGTATGTCTCAAAGTTATTATTGACATAGGGTACCTTTTATGCTAGGTACTGTCTGGAGCCCTTTAATAGAAGACTTACAATAAGAGGATTGGTTGTCTATACCTTACAAGGAATAGAAATGCAATTCTAAGCTCTAGGGAATAAGATACTAGAAATCCTGTTAGAAATCCTATGATTAAACATTAAACAGAAATCCCATGATACCATTAAACAGACAACTGCTGCAAAGACACTAAGAAAACCTCAGTAGTAAAACTGTTTCCGAGCTCACTGGCAACTGAAACAATCAGAAGCAAATGTGGGAGCGAAACCAATTTAAGCTCTGCCCTCTCTAAGGAAAAGCAGGTGGAGCTCCTCACAGCCTATCAAACAATGGGGGATGGGTTTTTGCCAGAGAGGGAGAGTTCTTTAATGTTATTCCTGTGGATCACTTCATATGATGAGTTAAAGTCTGCAAAGGAGAACCAAGGTCCAATTTCAATGGAAAAGAATGCAGAAATTTGGCAGAATTTCCCTTTGAGATGTAACTAAGTATCCCACAGAAAAGTTGGTTCTAAGTCTGTACCTTCTAACATAAGTAACAGGATTTTCTTTCATCAGACAGACAGAACTCCACTCCCCTGTTTTCCAATATCAAAGCAGCCAAATTGACTTGTGGAAGATACAGTTTTACTATGATATGTTTAGAAACATAGACATGGTTTTAGTTTCTACTGGCAGATGTATAAGATCTTGTCTTAATTTTATGCTGACCTTTGTATGAGAGAAAATTATTTTATTAATAGTAGACTGGCAATGCTTTTTCAACAGAATCAATAACCCTCTGATGAGTTAATTTTCCTTGCCAAATCTAGCCTCTTGCAGTCAGGTTTCTTCAGGCAAGTGTACACTCATAATTTTATATGAAAAAAAACCAATTATCTTGCAATTTCCTTAGACTGCAAGCATCCACAGATAATTAATAACTTGCTGACTATATAAGGTTAATATTAGAATTATTTGATGCTGTATAGAATGAGCAGGAGGAGGTGATTGACCTAGAGTTATTGATCTGTTGTTTTTGTCTCTGATGACTTCTCTGTAACATCTAAGACACTCTGAGGGTCCATAGAGGGAAACAGACCAAAACCTGTGGCCAAAGACTTCAGTGAGAGGGCAGGCTTGGCTGTGAGGCTCCTGCTTTCAGCAATCAAGGCTGCTTTGCATTTAGTATTTCCATACCATCTCTGGCTGTTTGGGTGAGTAACAGGGCTGCTATCAGCTCTGGCTCTCCTTCCACCTCGTGTTATTATGGAGAGTTGAGTGGGATAATAGTAAGAAGGAAGTTAGGTTATAGCTCTCCCTGCTCATCCAAACCAGTTGGTTTGAGAAGAAGAGGATAATATAGGAAGGGATGTGATTATTTATTCTGTGAAACAGATATCTGCTCTTACTTGGGTGTCTCTTTTGCTGCTTCTGGACAGGTCTACCTCTCACAACAGGCTCTAGCTACTAGGATGGTGAAGTACAGCACCTCCTTGGAATTTGGTTCTAGGCAGTATTAAAATTTAACAGAGTTGGTTGGTTTTTTGTTTTGTTTTGGTTTTCTTTTTAATGTTTAGCCACAAAATCTGAAGTTCTAGAAGAACTTTCCAAAAAGGGTGCCCTTCACCTTCAGGAGCATGCAGATGATAGATAAGGAAAGCCAATGTCTAGCACATAGCAAGACATCCCAATAGAATAGCCTCGTGCTAGAAGTACCCAGTCACTCGTGCAGGATACTTCCAAGGAAAACTGAAAAGATTTTCCTGTGATACATTCTGCAGCACAGTCATTCTCTGATCACAGCTGGTAACTCGATTGTGCTCAAAGATAAGTTGCTCTGTAATTGAGTTGTAGATGGTTCCATTGCTGACAAATTAAAAATGGCCAGTTGACTCCTATGTCATTTGTCTCAGCCCTGTCCTGTGGCTGTGCCTGCCAGAGGATCTTCAGCTCTGCAATGCCTTGGCTGTATCTCTCTTTATTCTTCTTTCTGATCCAATTCCAGCCTGTTTAAGCTTTTTCCAAATGAAAGCTATCATCACATTTTACCAATGTTTATGTATTATTTTGGAACACTGATAATTCTTGCTAAATTGAATTGTAGTACAGAAACTGGAAGTCTGTGCCTGCTGAAAAAGATAGTTTGACAAAACCAGCCCTCTTTTCTTGAATGATGTTTTGATGAGAGAAGTACTAACACTATTGAAATGTCATTTTTCTTACAGAAATATCCTATTATTACTATTTATTGTAGCAGAAGAGGCCTAAACATATGAATAAGGCAAAGCATGCTGGGAGACTTGGTATGTTTTATTAGACCAGATGATGCATCTGGAAAGGAGTCAAAGACTGTTTCTGTTTCAGACCTGAAGCTGGAACTGCCTGCCCCCAAACTTGACTTGTTTACCAATAAATGGAAGCTAGTATATAAAAAAAAAAGTATTGTCATTTCCTCCAAAGTTTGCCTAGATTTATTTCACAGTTTGCAGTGACATGCTGCTTTGAATTTTTACTGTTTTTTGGTTGAATTAGAAGAGAACAGGCATTTTTTAAAAATCCAAATTCAGAACATGATTTTTCAAAAGGTGAGGGTTTTGTTCCATTTAGAAATCACAGAATCCCAGACTGGTTTGAGTTGGAAGGGACCTTAAAGATTGTCTGGTTCCAAGCCTCCCTACATGGGCAGGGACAACTTCCCACTAGACCAGGTTGCTCCAGGCCCCATCCTGGGCCTTGAACACCTCCAGGGATGGGGCAGCCACAGCTTCTCTGGGCAACCTGGGCCAGAGTCTCGCCAGCCTGACAGAAACAAATTTATTCCTTATTTCTCATCTAAATCTCCCCTCTTTCACTTTGAAACTGTGTGCCCTCATCCTCTCACTCCATGCCCTTGCAAAAGTCCCTCTCCAGCTTTCCTGTAGCCCCTTCAGGTACTGGAAGGCTGCTATAAATACAGTTGAAATTTGGAAATCTTATTATCCTTCAGAGCAGAGGATCTTAGCCCTGTTCCTTTCATCTCATTACCTGATTTCTTAGTGGGAGAATGTCTAAGACTGTCTTTGATGTATCTTTACTGGAAATTAGGTCCAGGCTAATGGTCCAGGCTATAGATAATAACATTAGTTCTCTTGGTAGAGCTGAGTCAAACAGCATGGAGATAGGATGACCCTCATTCTCCTGGAAGTAGTGTTCTTACTCTGAATGAGCAGTGTCCCCAGGTGAGCGCTGGAAGAGCAAAGTGGGCAGTCAGGCCATGCAGTCTGTTTTCTCCCAAGGCAGCAGGTAAGACCTTTGAACACAGTGACCCAAGTTTGTCTGTCATGTTGTTTCCTATCGGTGATGTTATACAAAGTCAGTCTGAGCCTTTGATGGAGAGTATAAAGATGAAAGAAAGTAGGAGAAGCTTTTAAAAAAGAACACTTAGCAGGCCTGCTTGTTTAGTTCAGTAATGCTTTCTTAAACTTGCCACTTAAAGAGAGAGTTTTGCTGACATGTCGTTGTGTAATGGAGTTGTAGTGCCGGTTGTGGGATGCTGTGTTGGAAATAGCGAGGTGCTGCGTGGTAATGAAAGGATGCTTTTGCCATGGCAGGGGACTGTTTATGTACTGGTGGGATGAGAGAGACCCTATTTGCTTAATGGTAGGGTGCTGCTTGTGTTGTGATCCAACTGATTTGGCAATAGAGGAGATTGCAGAGCACCAGCAAGGTTTGAGAAGTGCCGACAAGACTTGAGAAACCGCAGCTGCCAAGTGACTTTGTTTTTCTTCTCATTCTTTTCACTGAGGCATGGAGGGAGACAGCCTAACCTTTTGTTCCAGTTGCATTTTTTACATTTTATGTTGTTTTGTATTATGTTTAACAAACTACTGACATCTGGAGTCACAGCAGTCCTTGGCCCTGAAGCACTGTTTCCATTACAACTTAGACCCCCCTCTTTGCCTTTTTATTTGCACAATAATACAACACCCTAATTCTGCATCCCTCTGTGCAATAGCTTAGTCTCATGAAACCACAATCTCTTTTATGTTCTACCCAGTCCTCCAGTCCTTTCATTTATTTTTCCATTTGCATAGTGGATTGACAATGCCTTACTGTTACCAACTAGTTTCTGTCTTTTCAAGAACTTAATTTAGAAATTACTGTAATGTATACAACTGGGTAGATGGAAAGCCCAAGGAGGAGATTTCTGTTTTGCCTATTTTGTTACAGTGGCATCCCATTCCTTAGGGTTGATCCAGCTAAATTTTGTAATCCTGTGTTGTACAGATTGGGAAACTGAGGCACTGAGAAAAAAGAGACATGAGAAGGTCTACAGCAGAGTCTCTGTCTCTTAATTCCTGTTCAGATTCTTATCCTTACAGCCATTTCTCCTTTCCCAGGGACATCAGGTCACGTTTGAATTCTGCTTTGACAGGAATGGCAGAATCAGGATACCCTTACATGAGTTCTCCAGCAAATTTAGTATTAATTCTTTCTTGTTATGTTTTAAAATATTTTTAATATAAAATACAAATAACTTTTACTTACTGGTTTAAAATAACCTCTTCATTCTATATCTTACGATTTTTAAGTAGCACAAAAGTTAGGCTTAAGGAGTCAGCAACCTATGAATTTTCACAGGCCAAACTGATTAAGTCACAGAAAACCTAAAAACCAGGATCCTGGAAAGAAATTTGCTGAGGAGGAGTTGGACTTGTAGAGGTTTCAGGATCTGTATGGAGAAGAAGCTGTCTTCTGGGCAAGGCTGGGAAGGCAGCAGGAGGAACTGTCTTGTCTATCACAGGCATAAAGCCTTGATATATAGTGTATTCTATACAGGTCAGCCCTACATTAACCTGTGCTGGCTGCCAAACTGTGAGGGAAATGAGCCCAGCCAGTGGCTGTCAGGGTGTGGGCACAGGGCACGGATTACTGCGGGTGTGCTAGAGGGCTCCTTACCCATAATGGCCAGATCCCCTGGACGTACATGTGCTCTGCTCCAACACACAGCCCCTGTACACATCTATGGATCTGAGACCCAAAGCTCCATGAAAAGACTGCTTTTTATGCACGGAAGAGTCATCTTCCTTCCTTTTGTGCACTCAGAGTATCAAAATGGATTATTCAAAAAAGAGCAAAGTGAGTAAAGCAGTTCTGTTAAACAACAAGATGGGAAATTCTGATTCCTGGGATTGGGTTTTCCTCTTCCCTGAAATGGTGTGATATGGAGAAGGACTTGGCTACTAGTATGAAGGGACTGAATTAGTCCTACCCATTAATTCCTCTGGAAGCAGTAAGTCTTTGTAACCTTGACATTGGTATAGACTGATGCATGACATCTTCATCTCTGGCAGTGTTAGAATCAGATTTTAATAATAAATCCAGTGTTTTAACTTCCCTCAATTTTGCAAACAGGAGCTCTGTGGGTCTGGTGAATACACACAGGCTTTGCAATCCAAGGTACATTACATCTGTCCTAATACAGGTCAGAAGTGGGTAGACAATGGAATTCTTCCAGACTGGAACTAGAGACAAAGTCAACCACAGTAAGCTAGAGCAGATGAGAGCAAAGATCAGATACACCTCAGAGTAATGAACTCAGCACGTAGCTCATGTATCCAGCTAGTAGCACTGAAGATAAAGATTACTTCAAAGGATAAACCACTACATATGTTCCCCAAACAAATACAACCAATGAAATATCAGTTTCTTTTTCTGCTTTTTTTTCCTTACAGCTGCATTTTGTGAATAGCTCTGAATTAATTTTTGCAATTCTCCCAATTAGAGAATCTTTTAGTTGGGGTAAACCCTTAAGATCCTTGAGTCCAACTGTTAACCCAGCACTGCTAATTCAAGGCCACCACTAAACTATGTCCCTCAGCACTTCATCTACAAAGTTTTCAAATGCCTCCAGGGATGGTGACTCCACCACTGCCCTGGGCAGCTTGTGCCAGTGCTTGACAATACTTTTGGTGAAGAAATTTTTCCTAATAGCCAATTTAAACCTCCCCTATTGCAACTTGAGGCTGTTTAATCTCATCCATCACTTGTACCTGGGAGAAAAGACCAACTCCCTCCTTGCTCCAGCCTCCAGCAGTTGCAGAGAGCAAGAAGGTCTCCCCTTAGCTTCCTCATCTCCAGGCTGAACACCTCCAGTTCCCTCAGCCACTTCTTGTCAGACTTGTGCTCCAGACCCTTCTCCAGCTCTGTTGCCCTTCTCTGGACATGCTCCAGCACCTCAATGTCCTTCTTGGAGTGAGGGGCCCAAAACTGAACCCAGGATTCAAGGCGTGGCATCACCACTGCTGAGCACAGGGGGGCAATCCCTGCCCTGGTCCTGCTGGCCACAGTATTGCTGACACAAGCCAGGATGCTGTTGGCCTTCTTGGCCACCTTGGCACACACTGGCTCATATTCAGCCACTCTCAATAAATACCCCTAGGTACTTTTCCTCTGGGCACCTTTCCAGCCACTCTTCCCCCAGCCTGTAGCATTGCCTGGGGTTGTGGCCCAAGTGCAGGACCCATCACTCGGCTTTGTTGAACCTCATACCACTGGTCTCAGCCCATCGATCCAGCTTCCCATTGATCCTTCCTGCCCAGGAAGAGCTTCCTACCTTCAGGCAGATATTTGATATTTGCTCGCTGTAACAGGCACAAGTGACTGCAAAAAAACCCCCAAACTATACCAGAATATTTTCATATGTTGTGTCAGGAAGCACAGGTGTTACCATTTGAATACAACAGTGATGCTGGCAGTCTGACCATGGCCTATTTGAGAGTAAATTTTCTAATCTAGCAACCAGGAAATAGAATCATCTCATGAAAACGAAAACCACAGAGTAAATTATTGTAATAGTTCTGCTGGTCCTATAAATTCAATAGAATTTTCTGACCAATGACAAGTACATAATTCAGTGCAGCAGGATTCTCACTTTTGATTGCTGGAATGAAAGATGCAAAAAGACCTACTGACCTCAGTGTCTAAGCAGCTATGCTGTTTCATGCCTATTCCATAGGAAAACAGGGAGAGTAAAGAATGCTGATTTTATTTAATTTTCCAAATAGGTAGTAACTTTTGAGGTTTACCATATTTCATTTTTGTTAGTAGCAGAATACCCAGAAACTATATTATGTTTCATTGCATCTCTTATATGTTGATTTTTTGACTTCTGCCATTCTTTTTGTATTTGGAAAAGTCACTGTGTTTTCCCTCCATAATGAAATTCAGGTGAGCAAAGAGAAGTTCATTATTTTTTGGCAGATAAATAGCTGCCGTTTTTTCAAATCTCCTAAGGTTTTATGTACAAAATTTCACTCCCAAGTTGGCAGTGACAGAAATTAAACCATGATTAAACCAGTTCAAAACACTCTTTGCCAACAAAGTGGATATATTGTAGTCTTGATCCATTTTTATGCCTATTGGTTATGATCTATTCACAACACAGATTTGCCAGACAGATGTATCCACTCTCACATCTAATCAGTTGTGCATGAAGAAGTAACAAAAAAATCCCACCCCAACAAAACAGAACAATTCAAGGCTGGAGTAGTGGTCCTGACTTTGCTAGCTGAAACAACTGCAAAGCAAAATTTTCCCTGATAGTGTCATTATAGTTTGTAATTATTTTGAAATTGCATCCTATAGTGATCATCTTTGGTTTGAGGTAGCAATCTTTTCTGGTTTTGTAAGCTGATGAGTTACAAACATTTTTTTTCTGAAATAATAACAGATGGCAAACAAATGGGGGATAAACTAACCTGCTAAATGATATGACATGAAATTTAGCATTTAAATTCCCATCTGGAATGCCTTTACACTCAAATAGTCTTCCAGGGTTTGGGTGTGGATTTACTCAAAGCGCTGCACATTTCTGGGTCTGTAATGTAATTTGGAGTCCCTGGCAATAGGCTGAGGCACACACATGACTGCTCAACTGATATCAAAACCTCAGGGACCACAGAAGGTAGCAATTACATACCCTCACAGGGTGCTCATTGCTTGGGGCTTTTAGACATGATTACTGCAGAAAGCTGCAAAGCACACTGCTTAACAGCCGTTTCCTGAAAGCCACCAGCCCTGATATTGTTATCATATTCTGATTTCAGCCCTCCCTGGAATTTCATGACTTACTGTTCCCTTTTCCCTTACTGTAAGTAATTTAGATACACTTCAAAATAACACAAATCCTGGTTACACTTCTCATAAATCCATTATCCTCTATGCTAATCCAATCAACATCTATATTGACATATGCACTATACTCCAAATGGCTGCATGGAAATAATAAACAGTCAACACATCAGCTACTGAGTGATTCTGGAATATATCAATGGTACCATGCAAAAAAACTCAACCAACCGACCACAACCCCCCCTGCTTTTTCAAGGAAATGCAAAGTATTTATCAATACAGTGATTTAAAGCATTATCATCTGACAGCCTCTCATTTTTCTTACTAATATGCAGGGCTTTGTTTCTGTAGATTTCAAACTGTAAAATACTGGTTTATAGATCAAAAATTATATTTCTTATGTGCATTACAGAATCACAGAATCCTAGGGGTTGGAAGGGACCTGGAAAGATCATCCAGTCCAACCCCCCTGCCAGAGCAGGGTCACCCAGAGCACATCACACAGGAACGTGTCCAGGCAGGTTTTGAATGTCTCCAGTGAAGGAGACTCCACAACCTCTCTGGGCAGCCTGTTCCAGTGCTCTGTCACTCTCACAGTAAAGAAGTTCTTCCTGATATTCACATTACTTTCCTCCTGGCAATGCAGTATGTTCAGCCTTCACTGGCAGGAGGACTGACTATTTGGAAAAAACTCCCTGTACACTGTATTTAACATGCACATGTGCAGCAGGGCCACTCATCTGCCTAGAGCACACCTCCCTAATGCCTGACTTAGCCAGATGTTTCCATACTGAAATACCAAACAGTCAGCATAGTGGACTACAATCCATTTAGCATTATCCACTAGTAAAACTCCAAAATCCACTAGCACTTTTTTTTTAAAGTGGTGTTTTAATACCTGTTATGTTTTAATTAGATTTGACTTGGCATTGTGTTTACATTTTGGATTTACTGGGGGCAGTATTTGCAGTGTCCAAGGGGTTGATTTTTATATTGTCATATGTTATACAGCAAAGTAAAAAGTATTAAATTACAGTTCAAACATATATTTTAGGAACATTGTATCTACATGAAATTATAAATGTATAAAGTTATTTGTGGTCAGTTCTTTTAGCTTTTGAAATCTGATTAAGTAATTGTCATAATATCTATGATTTCACCATTAGCATCGTGTTGATCAGTCAGCATTATATGGATATAAAAATGATACTCTTCATTGCATGTTTTTGACATAGCTGTACCTTCATTTACTTATTTTGCATACATGTTTTCATCATACTTGGAAATTTTTGAAGGTGTCTTTGACTGCCAGGCCTTCCTTAGTGTTCCTGCAACAGTTCCTGAAGACAATATTTTCACTGGGGTCAGTGATTTGCCAAGGAAAAAAAAGAGCAGAAATGTGAGAGCCTGAGACCAGACCTCCTTTCTCGTACATGCTTGCCCTTAAAAAGAGACAACATTTTACCTGCATCCCTTCTCTTAATTCCAGGGCTAGTGAAGGGTGTCAGACTTCCAGGTCCTCATTCTGATGTCTGTTTTCCACTCATTTAAGGCTGTCTCAAATTATTCTGTTTATATTTTTTTCCTAGTTTACCTTCCCCCCTGCAACTCCCCTCCCTCGGATACTGTTTCCCACACAGCAGCTGGTGAAGGACACAGCTGTATTGACTTTGAGGACAGAGAATCCCCTAGGGCCAAATCGTTCCCATATTGACTACTAAGGCAAAGTCTTATCTTTAGAAGATGTTGTTTACATCTGCAGAAGAATCTTTTAGTAAAGAATAAATTTATCATCCCAATTTTACTTATTCTTTCCTAATGGAAGACTCATTCCCACTATAGAGCCCAGACAAGTGAGGAATACAGCTCGTGCAGTGTGAGGAACCATGGCATGTGTTGCATGTGGAGCTGGTGGTCAGCAGCTGCTCTCAGCTCTGCAGGACTTCTGCCACCAGTCAGCTGAGAAGCTTCCACAAACCCATTTTCAGAGTTGTGAAATGGAGATTTAGTACTTGTTCACCTGCCTCACAGGGAAGCTGGAGGGTTCCTCAGTTTTCAGAATTGCTTCAAGATGTAAGGTGTGCTACAAAGTGTTAATTCTTGTAAGTGGGAGTTAGTACAATGATCACTTTCAGAGTCACCTCCACCATCAGGTTTCTATGCTGATGGAAAGCAACCTGCTGAACAGCCTGCCCCAGTTATCCCTGAGACAAACTTTTTAGAGCTCCTATGGGGAGTGACTTGAGAATCCATTCATTGCTGTATCAACAGTGTGCTCAAAACCACGCTAACACACTGCATAATGCCTGCTGAGTTTTGAGAGCCCTTGTTTATTCTCATGAGGGATAACTGTCATGTTTATATCCATTTCAGGAGCATAATTTGTGAATATCAAAGCAGTGCTAACTACCATGATTTAGATTCTCCCCTAGTTAAATCCACTGACTTGAAGGAAACTGTGTCAAGTTACAGCAGATGAGCTCTCTGCTCTGTTTAATCAGAAACTTTCTGGGAAATTGTTACTAAAAGGTGAACATCTCTGCATGCATAGAGACAGTAAAAAGCCTATCCTCAACTTTACTGAGACACTGGATGTCCAAACATTGACCTGAATTTCTTGTCCAACTGTCTCTCCTTGTTAGAAGAGGAAATCTCCTCCTAATGAACCAAATTATGCAAGCAGGGCACTGGCTTTGGCTTGTCACTGACACGTTCAACAAGTCCCCTAATCTACATGCTTTGTTTTCTTTCCATAATTATAACAGGAGTTGATGTGAAACTGTTATTTAGTCTGGAGAGACTGTCTAGAGATTTGGGAGAATATTGCAGGGAGACAGGAAGAACATTGCAAACAGCTACTTAAACCCCATTCTGTGCTTAAAGCTAAATAATTAACTGTTGCTGTACTATGAGGATAGATGCAATGCTAGCTGTTCACATAATGCTCAGCTCTTCAGTGGGGTTCAGAAGGACCTGCATGTTAAATAAGATGCATTTTCCTTTAAATCGCAAATTTATCCAAGTCCACCATAAGAATAAAGCTTATATGAATTTAAAATCAGAGACTTGATAGTTGGTTTCTTTGTAGATGCAACTGAAGCTGCGTTTACTGTGTAAGTGGCAAGACTGCAAGCCAATGTGACCTCCAAAATATGTAAATGAAAATGGAAAGTTAACACTTTCACAGAATAGTAATGTTTCTATCCATTGTTTCTCAGCAGGCTACAGTGCTTTTTTCTGCCCCTAACAGCCATGCCTGTAATGGGGTGGAGGCCAAAGGGAATAGGACAGGTCTGGCTGTTTGCTTAGTAGGACCAAGATGCTACTCCCTAGCCAGAGGCAAGAGCTGCCCAGCCAGGCAAGGGAACTAATGCTTCTTGTGCTACTTGGTCATCTTACTTCTTTTTTTTGAAGACTTCCCAAGTCCTACTCTATGACTTTTCTTGCATGGAAGCCAAGCCATATTTCTCACCATCCTTGTCACCCTTCTTATTGTTGGCTACGATAATAGCATGAATTTCATAATGACTTCTGTGGGCAAACTAGCTTAATTTTTAAGTCAATTCTTAGTTCAAGCTAGAGATGTGCTTAGGGACAGAATCAGATTAAGCTGCAAAACCTAAGTAGACCTCAAACAGTGAGAGCAAGGGTGTAAGAGCTTAAAGAGCTGCTTGCTAATAGTGTTCCTGATGTGTCCATTAGTTGCCAGCCAAGACTGATCCAGCCAGAGTTTGAGTGAGCTAGAAGGTTGTACAAGGAAGCAGTCTCATGTGATACTTAATTGGTGTATTTGTGCTGCTGCTAGCAAAGAGCTCAGGGCAACCCCACCGTGAACTTCCACAGGCCATTCCACACTGATTAGTGGGCTGAAGAGGTTTGCTTCACAGTTTTTCTTGATAACAAACACGGCAATGTACTTTATGGCAATAAAAATGACAAGTGCTACATGAAAGGTCTTTCATGTCCCCATATTGTTTTCTATAGCATCTAGAAGGAATAAGTTTTAAGTAAGCCATATTGGCATCTCAGCTCATTATCTGTATAAAGACTGAAATTAATTTAGCCTGGAAATTAAAAACCTCAAGACAGTAGGATCTATGAATTAACCACCTTGCAAGCCAAATGGGCCTAGGTCACCAGATCTTTCAGACCCCACACCCCTCTGGAAACAAAGCCTCTCCACTGTCCCTTCAGTTGCTGGTTGCTCAGTTCATGGTAATCCAGTCTTTAGCAAATCACTTCTTGGCAGTAGCTCTTCTGTCTTTCCCTTACTCTCACCCTCCAGAAGTCAGGTGAGTGTTTTAAACCCTAAAGTCCTTCCAGAAAAAACCTGCTTCCTTGGAGCCCAGTGCTTTCTGCATCTGCATTTGCCTTTTCTTGCTGATACAGCAGCCCATAGCCACAAATTAATTCCCTTAATCTGTAAATGTATCACCTTGTTACAGGGCAATTATTAGAAATGGATGCTAGCGCGCAGAATAAGATCAGAACCTGGGCATTGATTTCTGGGAAGTGTTGCTCTAGGACATATCAAAGATCACAGCTGAATGCTTTAAGCAATAGTAGCACTATTTTCTTCTTTTGCTTTTGGTACTGCAGCTGGATAAACCTCTTCCTGCCTTTTCCACGTGGCCTGGAAATGATAAGCCAAGCAGTCTTCCCTAAAGCTTCACTGACTGCAAGAAGGTTTCAGTCCTGGTTCAAAAATTTTTAATACATTAAAAAGATAATGTGGCCATTAGAAAGAGCAGTGGTGTTGAGACATGCAAAGAATGTTAAATGTTGAAAAGTAAATTATTGTCATTAAAGGCTTTTTTTAGAAGTTGTTTACAGATTTACTGCGAAAACTCTAAACTATAGTTATGCATGTTAATGAAACTCAGGTTGCTTTGTATCAGGGACTGCAAGAAGCAGGTGTCACCTGCAATGGATATATCATACAGCCATAGGAGATCATACAGCCAAAAATACGTTTTCTATCCCTCAGGAAGTTTCTTGTGAAGGCTTAAGACCCATTGGTCCATTTTCCTTTGTTTGATTCTCTTAATATACATAACTAAGACCTACAGCAGCACACATTTTTAAAAGTGTGATTTAAAAAACACTGAAGTATGTAACAGTCTACAAGGGGCTAATTTCCAAGGACATCATGACCCGAGAACAGAAAAGCTGTTACAGCAGCAGAGTCTGTGCCCCTAAAGCAGTATAGGGGGAGGCATGTCGTTCAGTGCCTGGCAGGAGCTGCAAAAACAGCTCAGACAGATGAAAAAGGGGGAAGGTCTTGTATGAAGAAGAGAGTTCAGCAGCAAACTGTCCTAAGGTTGCTCCACTGCAGCTCACTCCTGCACCAGCACACACTGCTCAGAGGAGCCACACAGTGTCGAGTTCTGTCACGCTCAGAGGAGATGTATGCATCTTGTCCCCTAGCTTTTTATTCAGGCAGTTTCAGTCCCTTTTCGTGCAGCATCATTCTCCCCTGCCTAGCTCAGCAGGGGGGCACAATTAACAAAACACCTTACAAACACTAACCAGACTACGGCGAAATAAGCGAGCCTAGCCATGCTTTGCATCAAGTGTCTGGGATGTGAGTTAAGGTCTTCAGGCAGAAGGACTTCTGTGGGGTTCATCTATCTATTTATTTGTTTATTTTCCCAAGGAAAATGCATTCTTCATCAGGGTTAAAGATTTTTCTCCTTTTTTTCCTTCCCTGCCCCCAAATTGGCTCATCCATCACTAGAATCAATATGAATGCAAAGATTTTGGTGGATTTGTTGTCATGGAAACCACTTCTCTCTGATATCCCTTACAGGCTTTCCAGACCTTTTCTTGCCTTTAATTACCATTCTGCCCTACATTCTGAACACACTGTATTTTAATTCCACGTTGTGAACGTCATTTGAAAACAAACTGTGCACAATCACAGCAAAACCAACAGCCAAAAGATAATACATTCCCTGCTGGAAGACTAAAGTAGCTGCCTGAGTGAATACGACCATGGTCCCAAAATGGCTGCTTAGGAAAGTAAGGCTAAAAGCCCTCTCCCTTGGAGGGCTGTCAGTATGCAAGTTATGACTTCTATGAGATAGGCTTTATGTTTTTCTTTTCTCTCTGGAGCTGCTTTGTTGCCCAGAGAAAGGCTCATTTTGTGATTAAGGCAGCAAGGCATGAAATTAGGATCCAGACCAGTTACAGTTACTCACATAAATAAAGTTTGCAGGATTTAATCTTTTACCCTTATCCTATTTCCAGTTGTCACAAATTGCTAGTAAACTCAGCTTTCTGCTAGCATGACTGTATAGAATGTGCAGGTATCCATACCAAATAAGCTGAGAGATGGAGACACTGTAGAAGACACCAAGACAGAAACCTTTATATAAATATAAATATGTCATTACTTGTGCATTCAACCAGCTGTCACGTTCAAGTTCCAACGTAACTGCACAATTCATTGTCAGGTAATGTTACAGTTACAATGTTAAAAGTTACCCTGTAGGAAGTGTTCCTAGAAAGCCCAAGAAGTTAGGGACCCACGGTTCCCATCTATAACAAATGCAATCTGTGCTCTTAACATCATGAATACTTACAAAAACATCTACTCAATAAGGAGCCACACCGCAATGCAATGCGATGCAAGAGAAAAGGAAGAGATATAAAAAGAAATATAAAAAAGTACAGTTTATAGTAGCATGGTTCAGGAGCTGGCAGGAAGACACAGTGTGACAGGAGCTGAGGAGGGAATTTGACTTTCAGTTTCCCTTTGCTTTGCCGTCTGCCTCTGGCCCCCTCTAGACAGTTGCTTTCACTTAGCATAATTTGCTCTTGGTCACTATTCATTTATAAGACTGATATTTCCAGTAAAAAGAATATAGTGTCTTCCAAAATGGAAGGAGTTATAGAAAGCAGGAGTTATAGAAAGCAGGAGTTATAGAAAGCATTATGAATGTGAAGAGGTCTTAGCTGCTTACAGAGTCTGCAAGTCATCTCTGAGCCACATACCTGCACTACCCAGCAAAGGATGTCTGTTTCAAGTCGAACTGCTTTTTGTTTAGATCTGGGCAGGTCACTTTGTTTGCTTTTTAAGCACCCTTTCCAAATCTAACTCAAGCTTCTGACTGAAACCTTTTGAAAAGAAAAGGTCAAAATCAACCACTATGGCTTTGTCAGAATTCAATTTCTCTAACCCATGGAAAAAAGATAATCAACTTGTCAAATTTTATGCAGAAGTTACAAGGAGCATTAGAAGGGGCAAAACACTAATAAGCAGATAATGTGTTTAAAACATCTTGTGTCTCAATAGTTCTTGTACTCTGCCAGATGTGGTAAGGTCACAGCTAGAGCAGAACTACTCCTGGTGATGCTGGGGAACTCAAGCAGAGGCAAGTATATCTATTCCAGACAACACTGTCTGCCTAAAAGCTGGATCTATAACTATTGGTTCAGTGGGAAGCTCAGAGGTTTAATTCCCTCCACTGTTCTGCTAGAAGCTGTCTCCAGAGCTGACCTGAACTTGGCCCCTTTCTTGACTGCCCCATGACAACATCCCAACCTTACTTTGTACTTTAGCCTGTAAAGAAAGTTCTCTTCCTTGCCTAGAACATTCATGATTACAAATTAAATGATGCTACTTGATTGGCAGCTGGCTAAAACCTGATGGGCTCTGCCAGGGGTTGTGGCTGAAAGACCCTATTTGCATTCCTGTTCATAGAATCCTAAAGTAGTTGCAATTTTCCTGCAGATAAACTCCAGCCTGAGTCCTGTGGAAGGTTTGCTGGCAATGTGACTTCACAGGATAGCACTAGATCATTATCTTTTAAATAGTTGAAAGCAGACTTTTAACTAGCCTGTTAATCCTCTGAATTAATACTTTGTGAGAAAGAAACAAGATGAAACTAGCAAAGCAGAAAGCAAAGCAGACATTTATATGTACAAAACCATGAGTTTAAAACATCTAAATAATTCCTTTAAAAAAAAATGATTAATGAGACATTAGCTTCAAATTCTGCCTTTTCTGTTGTCAGCATATTTTTCATATCCTTCTGCTGAGTATTTGTTGACTCTTGTTCAGTGCATCTACACTTAATTATTGTGTTGGTGGTATTTGGTGCTGAAAGAAAGTGGGTTTGTTTTTTTCACTTTATAGTGAATATAAAGAGTGAAAATCCCAAGTCACTCTGCTTGCACTTCTCCTCAGAAGTTTATAGAGGATTTCTGCATACAGTTGCCTATTGATTGACCTGTGAAAGCATGGATCAGCCTGAAGTACTGACAAGAAAATAAATTGAAAAAAAAAAATCCTAGGAAGGAGGGGGGAAAAAAAAGATAGCAGCAAAGGCAAAAGGATAATTCTCCAAATAGAAGACAAAGTCTGTTCCAGTTATTTTTGTAAAGGGTTGATTGCAATTTGCATCCTGCTCAACCAGCATCTGCCATCAGCAGTGCTCAGTAGTCTTTTTTTTTTTTTTCCCTTTGTATTTTGCCTGTGAATGTTGCTTGATGACATTTCCTTCTCAATTCCTTGCACAGTGTTTTCTACCCTTCTCCTTAAACCTGAACATACCTTGCTACAAGGTACAGGCCATTTGCAGCTTTTATTCTAACCATCATACAGTTATGGCTTTCGGTTGCTTGACCAAGGCTGTCATGTTGACCCCTCAGAGTGTACTTGCATTGAATATTATGGGTACATTTTATTCCCCAGGGAACATACTTGGGATGTGGGAGTTTGGTGGTGCAGAACAGAACCTTGCATTACCCCTGAAAGAAAGACAGCAGGTGGGGAGCAAGAGAGGGAAAATAATTCCCTCCAAATCACACACTTCCCTTCTTCACGCTGCATACCAAGTTTACAGAGACACATCTGAAGATGGCAGACAATGAAACACCATTGTGGGACAACCTGCCAAAAAATACCCCTATATCCTTCATGGTGAAGGGGACATGGTTACACAGAAACTGCAGAAAGCCACTCATACAACCAAACAGAAATACAGATTGACTGAAAGTAATGTTTCCATGTTGACCAGCAGTATCAATCCCACAGGTGACTTAAATTGCCAGGAAACTGTCTCTTTGCAGTGCAAACAGGGACAGAAAAGCATCATCCTGCCAATGACCTGCTCTTCCTGTGCAGTTTGGTTTTTCTTGTGTTTTGTTTTTTTGTTTAACTCTTCTTGCTTTCCTAGTGTAATGAGATACAGATGTTGGGTTTGTTTATCCATTTGCCTTTTAGTCTTTTACAATGTATTTTGGTGACTGGCAAAAGGAAAATCATATTTTGTCAGTTGCTACCCAAAATGAACCTGTAACTTCTTTGCCCATGATCCACAACATGAGGTGTAATGTACAGAGAGCTCCTTTGTCCACCTTCACTTGTTCAAAGAACAAAGAACTCTAATTAGAAAACAACACTGAGAACCTCCACAGATTTATCTTGAGAATCATGTAACTAGAAATGTATACTGCCTTGAAATTGCTGGCAAGAAAAAAAACCATGCAGTGGGTGTAAGTCAGCAGGTGCTAGATCAGTGCCTATTCTGTAAAAGAGAAGGGTATCTACAAGCCACTTCCAACACTGGCTGCTAAATTAGAGAAGCTTAGTTGGATTTAGGCAAGTACTGCTCACAGGTGGTTCTCCAAAGAGCCTAGTTGTGAAGAGACTGCTGCACTGGATTAAAAGGCAAAGGAAGCCGTCTTGATAACCAGGACACCATGCAGAACTAATTACAGTCATTTAAATTCAGGAGATAGCTTAGCTTTTCACATTTTTTTCAATGGTAGCTGAAAATGTGAACATACCTGATATCCTGTCCATTTAAGTGAAGTCTGCTGGTGGGGAAATATTGCTTTATTCTGAAGAGAGAGCAGGAGATAAAAACCAGCAGGGAGGCAATAAATAGTATTAGAAAGAATGAGTGGTGGTATGACAGCAGGGATTCTGCTAGTGTAAGCAGCATATTATGTCAAAAGAAGACAGAATTCTGTGTGCAAGGCTGTAGCTCAGCTAACTACAAGCATATGGAGTTGCAAATTCAATTTAACTATGGCAAGTAGGCTACTAAGCTTCAGGTGGCTGTGCTTTGGAATGCTAAGTAGTAAAACAGGGAATTTATGGACAGGAAGACTCAAAAGGACAGAACTAATTGCAGCTTGATGAGAAAGGACACTAAGGTGTACATTTTCCATTAGCATGAATGGGACTCTCATGTCTAATTCTGCACCCATTGAACCAGTACAGTTGAAGAAAGGAACAATATCTGCAATTAGGTTTTCCCAGTAGGAATTAAAAAATAAAAAGCTGAAGTAAAACAAAAGCAAAAAAAGTGATATAGAATATCCCCCTAAATAAAAGGGAAAGAGAATGTTTTTAAACTTCCTGGTGATGCAGAAGCAACGTTTATCCAAAAGGACAGAAGACAAAGGTACAGGATTCTCAGTTTAAATAAAGAACATTTATAGTCCCAAGCAGTCAGGTCTATGGAAAACCTCGTACACAAAGCAACTCTAGAAGCTGTTCCGAGAAGTGTTCTAGAAGAATTTATTTTAAACTGCATTTCAGTTCAATTATGTACCAAAAGTATATACCACTTGTCAACTCCTGTATCAACTCAGCTGCAAACATGAGTGGTAAAGAAATAATTGCAGAAGAACTGGCATTCTGCCCTGAGCAATGGCTTGTAACTGCTAGAACACAGGCACGGATAGCAACTGGAACAAGCCCTATTTAATGCAGCTAACCAGCTCTTCTGTGCTCTTCTGGCCACAGCTAAGGGAAGAGCAGAAATGCTTCAAGTCTCACAGGTTTCTAATTCAAACCCTAATTCGGACACAGTTGTGCATCAGGGGCCGAGATGTGCTTGATTGGCATGTGGGTTTTTTTTTTTTTAATCTTCTAGGAATTATGTGTGCATCTGATGACACTATTCACAGCATATCTGAGGTTGCTCTGCTCTGCAGAGATGAAAGCCTGAACTTGAGTTTCTACACATTCCTGAGGGGGCCTCTCCAAGCCAGCCTATGTCCCCCTCCCTGCTTCATCAGATTATTCAGGCATAAGTATTTAAAGAGTGAAGAAGGGGTGAATGTGCCAGTTGGTGTTCCCTTTAGTGTCAGTCACTATTATATGTGATTTGAACTAGTGTTAGCAGCTTAATATGGTTTAGGTTAATGAGCCATTCAGTGAGATCCAGCTTTCTAGTTTGTTGGGTTGATGAATTAATCACCACTACTTAAAGCTCCTTGTTTGCATTGGAAGGCTGCCTGCTCCCAGTACAGGGTCTGGAGAGCTGTCTGCACTAGGTGTCATTGTGGCTTTAAACTGTGTCCCAGGAATAGGTGGATACATGTGAATTACTGATATACAGCAGCTCACATTTGTCAAACACAACCAAATCATTCTTGCTTATCAAACTAGCTTCCTTTGTAGAAAACTTCTGAAATTGCTTTGCAAGGCTTAGCAGTTTCAGATTCTGTATAGTACTCTTGCAGGTAGCTATTTCCTTTATTTTCCCCTGCCTCTCTCTCTCTTACTAACTCCCTCCCTTTCTCTGGTCTAATTTCACTTTCAGTGGAAACAAACAACCCCCACCCCCCCAATACTTCAAATAGATGTGGTTTTATTCTCCTTTTTTATAAATTCTGAGAAACCAAATACTGGCACAATACAGGTATCCCACAAAGGTTAGTAAGAAAGGGAGGAAAGGTGGAAAACCATGTTGGGGGTCAAACTTTTGGAAAAGTCTATTAAATTTGCAATAAGCTGAAAGATGTGAGTTTTCAAGCTGGACAGAGGAATCTGAGGAGTCCATAATAGATTTCCAATTGAAACTGAGCTTCATCCTTCGCAACATGTTTCCTCTCTTCCTCCTTCAAACTCACTTCTACCTGCCAGTAACCTCCTTCACAGTAACTGATGATCTTCCAGCACAAGGAACTGAGGCAGTACCAGTCAGCGTACATGCACTCCACAGACTTAGACAGAATGCTTTTGAGATATCAGGGACCTCAGCAGATGTCCTGCACATCCCTGGGCTGCAGAAAGGCTGGAGAACTGCTGCCTTTCTTCAGGCACAGTGATCTGATGCTCAAACACAGTGAGCTCTAACTGCAGGCAGGTGAGCCCATCCACCACACTCTTATCACTAAGAAAAACCTTTTCTTTCAGTAAGCCCGTATGTTTATATGTGATCAAACCAATTTAAATACTGAGGTTCCCTGTTTCAACTTGGCCTGCAGCAAAAGCACACAGTATAGTCACCAGGGGCTTCTTTTCAGTGAAAAGGAGCTGGCCTGGATACACCAGAGGTATCTGCAATGGCAACAATATTCGGAATAGCTGCTGGAGTTTCTAGCCTGTTCTGTTGTGGAACACACCAATATCTCTTTAAGAGATGGAACTGAAAAACAACAGTTTATACACAACACTTCCAATCACAAACACATTGAAGTTGAAACTACCCAGCCTCCTCACAGTTTTATCCAGAAGATTTGCTTGTTTGTAGTAGCACCTCTACTAGAAAGTTTTCTGCATAGGTCTTATCTGTCTCTTTCTCTTGTTACAGAGAGACAACACTCAACACTCAGAGCAGCAGCACACAGCAAGGCCCAGCTGCTGCCAAGGAGCTGGGAGCCCACAGGGATAACACAGCCAGCAGGACAGGAGCCTCACCAGCCTGATGAGTGAGGTAAGCAGGGCAGAGCTGGGGTTTGCAGCCAGACAGCCAACAGACCAGAGAGTCAGGTAAGTTCATGGTGATGAGCCAGGTCTGAGATCAAGCTAGGAAGTGAGAATAACAAGTAAAGATGAACAGGTTTGTTGCTGGCTTGACAATTACTTAGGGTTAGGCATTGAAAAATGGTATTTTCTGAGGAAGATGAAGGAGGATATAGGAAACAGTTCTGATTAAGTTTCATCAGGGAATTAGCGAAAGGAAAACGATATTCTAAAAATGTGTGCTTGAAACTGGTGCTTAAATCCTAGTGTCCCATAAGGACTGTAAACTGTGAAAGGATAGGAGCTACTTTTTATTTTATAGTGTATTGTTGAAGTTGCCACAAGATGAACTTTAACTGAACTTCTAGTGAGTGGATATTTTAAGTTTTAGAGATACTGTAATAAATGCTGAACTTTAGATCAGGTCAGAGATAATACAATGGATGCTGCCTGGGGAAAGGCTGTTTCTCATGGCTTTAAACAGTCATTCTTATGGTTCTTATTTTTAATACAATTTTCTCCTCTTCCATAAAAGCATCTCATGAGCAAATTCAGACTATGAACAAATTCAGAATATGAACAAACCCATGAAAGTTACAGAAGACAGGATTTTGGATTAAGTGACCTGTTTTCTGAGAGAGAATCAACTGGCAGCAGCCATGGCAATTGCACAGGCAGGTTTCATCTATAAAAATATTGAAGGTTATTACTCTCACAGCTCTGACTCTGTTGTGCTTTAGTGTGTTTTGTGGGGTTTCTCGTTTGTTTATTAGTTTCAAACCATCTGGGGATTGTAAGAACTGCATGTGAAACAACTAACCCTAGGAGAGACCAATGTGTCTGTCATGGAAACTCAGTTTTTACTTCATTCAGACCAAAGGCATTTCTCATTCATATACACAGCAAAGAGAATGCAAGATGCGACTTCTGACGCAACTGAGGGGATTGATCTGACCAAATGTGAGAATCACCCAGGATTCCTTTATAGTCTGTGGAAGTAGTCTAAGTAGCCTAATAGAGTCTAGAAACCAATTCACATCATTCTGATTCATGTATAAAATAGGTCCAAAGAAAACCTGCCCTGAAAAAGACCATTTATTCCTTGCAAAGGAAGCCTCATTGACTGATACGCAAACATATTGTAAAATTACAACTAATCCTACCAGGTCTGGCTGAGGGAATTTATTACATTTTTTGGTAAATGAAAGAGCTCTCTTGTAACCTGACCTAGTGTCACAGCTGCTGCCAAGTCAAGCTGTGCTGACAGTAGGTAACAGTATGGGCTACTCAATCTATAGTTAAATCAGTACCAAAAGAGAGAAATCTTTTGCTGCTAAAAAAGGAAGTGACATCAATTGCATCGGATGGATTTTCAGGTGAAAAAAAAATATATATATAAATGAGCATTTGTCCAACAGCAGTTCTTTCCTGAAGTGGAAGGAATCATGGCTGTATAGCCATAGGCAACTGAAAGACCTGCTGCACCTAAACTCTTGAAGATTTTTCTGTGGTGCTAAGATATGGGAAATTTTCGTTTTCCTAAGTGTGCTACAAAACAAAAGCTCCTGGTCTATTATCATATTTTAAAATATACTTAATAAATATTGTAAAATATTTACCTTTCATAAGATAATATCTCTCTGAATCAAAACATGTTCTGACTTTAACCTTGCATAGTAACAAGTGGGGAAAAATATTTAAAGAATTCTTCAGGACTAATGATGATCTACCTGGGCATTTCATGTGCTCCAGCTAAAAATAAGCTGTTAGACTAGAAAGTACAAGTTTGTGGCAAAAGGGAAAATATATGTATCAATGTTACTGTTTTCTTAAAAAATGCATCTTGAATGAGATTAACGCACAGAAATACTTACTGGAAGCACATAAGCATTCTTAGCTGCAATCTTTAAATTTTATCATTGTTTATCAGAGATTTTATTTTCAAGAGTTTCCCCTCCATCTTCACATCATTTGTATAGGATTTTTCTAAGCAGAGTAATTGTAACTAGAAATTATAAGGTAATATTCACTGCAGTGAACATATTTGATTCTAGAAAAAAACCTGTTGCTACTCAGCTGGGGAAGGACAGTTTGCTCTGCTATCCAGAAATGCTTGATATTAATGTACAGCATCAAGATGCCACTGAAGTGATCAAGTTTACACAGTAGAAGCAACGTAAGGCCCAGCCCCCTGTGGCATTAAGGAGAAACAAAAGTGACAACAGTTACATGAACTGAAGCAAGGGACATGAAGTCAGGGAAATAGGTTTTGTTCAACAAACCTTCCCTACACTTGGCAATGTTTTTCCTTTTGCATGACTAAGCCTCAGTACACTGGGAAGTCAATAAACAAAAATGATCCTCCCCCACAGACTCTTCAGCTGCCCACTGGAGCCTTCACTCATTCTCAAAAGAAGACTACACATACCACTGAAAGGGTGCTCTTCATATCAAAATGATGAATCTAGAACAAACTTACAGTGAAGTGTTCTCACTTGAGTGAGTACTGGCAGAGAGTAGGACACAGATAAATCAGCTGCCAAATACAGCAAACATTTCTTGTTGGAGAGCAACCACACACTCTTTCAAGCAATGGAGGTGGCTTCTTAAAGGTATTTGGATTGTTCTTCCCACACCATACCAGCAAATATTTCTACCTGCTCTGTTACTTGCATCTGCAAGTTCCACAAAATGTGGAATTAAAAAAAACAACTATGCATTTATATGCACTCAAACACACTTATAACCTGTGTTTCACACACATGCCCAGACGCTGGTTCATACACGCACACATGGGCCTGTTCTTTCTGCCACTGTTGTTGTAGCTAGAAGGTCTAAATAAGAGCTGAGCCAGAATGGGCTGTTGCTGCTTCTGGCAGTAGGAATGAGACATCTTGAAGGCTCAGGGCACAACCACCACTCTTGTTTGATACACTATATGTCAGTTAGTGCAAAAACCACTGTAAATTAGGGGAGAAAAAGAAAGATTCCTCTTGCCTTTTATTTTATCAATATTCCTTGTGTTTGACACACCAGTTTGCATTGATTGAGAGGGTGTGTTCATTGCTTGTTTTTTAATCTTTTTTCTTTATTTACCAAACCAGAGGCTTAGGACATCATCCTAAGGGCACTTTCCATGTGAAGTCTGTTTCCTTGGAATGCCTTGCTGAAACACGTGTCCAGATGAGGCTCTCTGCCTGTCTCTGACCACTTTGGATTGTATTTTCTGTATTGTTTCCTTGCAGAACTACTGTTCATAGATGGTGCTCTGCACTAATATGGCCTACACACACTGGTTTGAGAATGTAGAAATTAAAACAGAGTAAAAAACCTGCTTTCCCTTCTCCTTTACTTCAGGCATTTGAGTAAGTCACCATGTTTTTGAAGTGGACAGATACCAGATTCCAGCATATCACAGGGAAGCCATAACACCACTTTAATCTCTTCTTGTCTTAGAGAAGGGAATGGACTTCAGCAGAAGTGAAGCACAACTTACCTGAGCAACCTAACAGCTGCAATACAGGGGCTTTGAGCTACTCACACAAAGGATGGTGTAGCAATTAGTTATTCTATTCACATTGCAAATTAAATCAGAGGTTATTTTAGTTACTTAGAAAACAAACCAACAGAATATGATTGAAATGCAGTTTTGTTAAGTTTTGTTTGAAGGCCTGAGAGCTGTTAATATTTTTGCCATGGCTGAGAGACAAACCTATTTATAAAGCAACATTTTCCAGCTGGAAAACATGCAAATATACATGCAGATGCACATGATCCTGCTCACATTTGTATGTATTTATACATACATAGGTGAACACATTCATGGAAACATTTGCTGGAAGCATAAAAAATGGATTTGATTATGCAAAATTCTGAACATCTGCTGAAATTATTGAGTGTCTGTAACTTCCGTTGCCTTCAAGAGGGGAATAAAGACATTCAGCAGCTGCATGTAGGATGCAGCCTGCTGCCCCTGCTGCATCAAGCCCTAAGAAATGTGCCAGTATACAGACCTCACAGTTCCTGCTTAAAGTGGTGAGAAAATCAATTCTAGACCTAGAGGGCTAGAGGCGAAAGGATAAGATGAAATGTGACTGACAGAGACACAGCATCCAGTAATGCTCAGTCAAGTGAAAAGGCAAAAGAACACAGGAATAGTAAAACCTATCCATTTTTGTTTTAATTGGGAGGGGACTTAACAGGCAGTTTTGGTGCTTTAGGCAGCCCCTGGTAGGCAAAGCCTGTAAATGTTAACTCTGTTCTATTCAGAAGCAAAACATGGGAAACATATATAGGGCTCTTTATATCTAACACTAGGCCACAGAAAAATTTGATTTTGATTTCCTGTAACGTTAGGGTGAAATGAGGTTGTCAAATCAAGTAAAAATGTAACAGCAGGGAAATACTCTTTTGCTTTTTGGTGCTGAGGTAGTTTCTTAAGTCTGTGCCTTTGCTTCTCACTGTGTTTCGCCCTTTTTTTTTTTGAGGTCCTTAGTATTACAAGCTACCTCTGAAACTGTGAAAGGCAGGGCTTTTTCCCTGAATCTACTTCATGCTCTGAAATGGAATTAAAGTCCCAGAAAGATGCAGGAACCTAAGATACAGACATTATAATCTCAACTGTACAGCTTGCCTTCCTTCTCCACAGCTTCAGTTTACCCATCCATGAAACACATTGTGTGCAACATCCCCTAAAGGTCTGTAAGAGATTGGAGGATTTAATGCACACTAATGTATTTGGCTGAAATAACTTCATAATTATAAACTATTGTTACTGCTAGAATCAAAGTTGAAGCATTTGAAAACCATGTGAGATGGAATGGCAAGTCTTTGGGTTTATAGCTTTTTTTCTTTTCTAGTACTTTTAGCAGCTAGAAGTGACTGAGGAAAAAGGGCAAGTGAAGAAAAGAAGAAGGAAGAAAACACCCACCCCTCCATGGTAGAAAATATTGTCATCTGGAGGCACTGTAATCCCTCATACTCTGACCAGTAACAGTTGTAGTAAAAATATTTTGGTGCTTCCTTTTTTTTCTGTTTTTTAGCTTTTTGACCACATTTGTTTGTGGTGATTTCAAGGGTAACAAGTGAGGAAGGCAACCTCTCAGTCAGGTCTGATAGCAATGAAATTGGCTCCTTCCTACAGCATGCTCTTCTAAGGGACTGCCTGCTCTTTATGATTCCTGAGGCTTTGAGGCAGCTTCACTCCTATGCAGATCAGAGTGTTGCTGAGAAAGCTGGAGTAACAGGGGAGGGAATTAAGAAAGCTTAAGCATTACAGATGCAAGAAGGAGAGAGGGCTGGAAGCAAAGCCAGAACAGCTTAGAAGGCAGGCAGCCGAAGAGAAAGCTTTGAATGTAAATCCTGTTAACTTTTACAGTAGAAGCAGTGGCCCTTTGCATAGGAGCTAGCAGAAGAGGTGCTTCCTAGGGGTGGATTTCTACAGAAATCTCCCTGTGTGTAGGTTAATTCAGTGTCCTGAGGATGAGGCCTTCACACCCTGCAAACTGAAATGCCTAATAGGCAGACAGTGACTTAGGAACAGGAAACTTCAAAAAAATTAGAAGACTGAGAGTTTTGTACAAGGGATTTAAAGTCTGTGTAACCATTTGTGTAAGATCAGCTAAACAGCTCCAGTCTCCTTGAACAGATTCCACACTCTGAGCTAGTAGGACAGTCTTGCAGGACATGCACAATTGAAACCACTGAAATGCCACTGAGAGCACTAATGTTTTTCACCTACTCACAAAATACCATGCTGAACTCATGCCAGAGCAAAGCCCAGTTAGATGTAGGTTGTTAGTGACACCAGCACTGCCTGGCATGACATTGCCATCCATCAGCTGTAAGGCCATGGATACCCTTCCCTGGTTTTACAGTTCTCCTTGGTTTTGCAGGTGCTCTGCTATAACAGCTTGGTTTGCTGTAAAAAGGTGGAGGACCTATAGAAAGCTAAGTAAAGCTCCTAAAGGTCCGTACATAAAAGAAAAATACTCCCCAAACCCCCAGTTAAACTTGTGGCCACTGCTGGGCACCAGAATCCGGGGTGTTCCTGGATAGTGGCTGTTGTGGACTTGGAGTTCACACTCACAGCTGTGGCAGTTCTGCTCACAGGCAGACTCAAATAGGCAGGTGTGCACCAGAGAAGGAATTTGTCTTTCTGTCCATAGCAAGACAGGACTGTAAAGCATATGTGTTGCTACAGGGCTCTGGTAGTTCTTGCTTTCTTTGCCATAGGCTGGTACTGCTGTGCTTCTTGATTGACACTTTGCCCCTAACCTGTGTGGATGGCAGTCATGGAAGCATGGGAGAAATTGGCAGTGCCACGGCAAACATTACTGTTTATTAATTGTCTACAACACTAGGGCATGTAAACAAAATCCAGTAGATATTTTTTTAGATCAATTAATAAGGATAAATGAAGTTAAAATGTAGAAAGAAAGGAGTTTATAAAGGTGTGGCAAGATGCCCTTAGAAACTTTATAGTGGCATTTTTTTCCAGTAGAGTAGTTATTAGCATCAGGCCCTGAGTCAGTCTCTGACCATCCCTCTGCCTTGAATTGTGCCCACCAATTTTTCTCCTGCCACCTCAGCTGGATTGGGTAGATTTAACTGTTTGCCCTGAACACTTCTTACCTAAAATATCTGTATGAGTGGAGTTATGGAAATAGAATCTATTCTCCAAAAAGTCTGTCCTTAAGGCAGCAAGGAGAAAGCCACTGCTGGGGATGTTAATAGAGCAGTGGGTGAGTCTAAGTATAAGTGCAGCGGGGGTTGTGCTGAGGAGTTCAGGTGACAAAAGAACTGTAAAAATGTGGAGCTCTCTGAACTGAACCAAAAGTTGAAAGAAAAATTTTTGTTCAGTGATGAAGGTGTCATTAAATAGCCAAGTTTTCAAATACATCCTTGCTACGGAGAATGGGATCCTGCTCTCTGTTCAGCAGTGACAGGATTGCACAGTCACAGAGGAAAAGGATGGAGTGAACAATCATGGTGTAGCTAAGAAAGACAGACTGGGGTAGGAGAATAAATTATATTATACCACTTTTTAAAGCAGCATCCTATCACTTAATTTAATCCAGAATGAACTGAAAAGCATGGCAATTTGAAAGAGTCAGAGTTACCCTAGTAAAAAAAATACAGGACTTGATTGACAAGCTCACTTTTCTACAACTGCTGTAGTGTTTGGATGTCAAACTTTCCAAGCTCCATCAATCCATGAGCAAATTGGGCAACTGTGCTTTCTAAGTAATTTTGACACAGTTCCCCTACCATTTCCCTATCCTACCCAGTCATAGTGGAAGTTGCAACAGGGAACAGCAACTGGGTACAAAAGCAGGGTGTAGTTTTATCTTTGAGAGCAGTTAGGCACATATGGGGGACTTTGGTGATGCTAGCCCTGAGACCTGGTGACACCCTGGGGTGCTGCTTTCTGTGCTTCAGTCTGGCAGTTCCAAAGGACTTGAAACAGCCTGGGCAAGGATCTTTTTGTGGTTCCTCTTCAGAGGTAGAAGGTTGTTAACAAGTAAAGTGCACTTCCCAGCCCAGAGCCAGGCCAGATCTTTGGATGCCCAGTCCCATACAGCCTCTTGGAGCTTTTTTTTTGAGCCTTTTTTTTTTTAGGGAGATTGTGACTGTAACCATGAAACATCATAGTTCTGCCAAAACTATAGAAAATAATATTGGCCTGAAGAAAATAATGGATGTGGGGTAAGAAACCCAGGCCAGACAACAAGCCAAGGCTTTTAATAAAAATGGAACCGCTCTAACCTCTTACTCAAGGTGATAGAATCACCTTTTAACACGTAGTACAAGGAGTTAGGATGCAGCTCAGGGTCTGGGTCAAACGCCTTGTGCCCCTGAATCCTTTGACAGCAGGAAGCTCACAAGTGCCACACTGTCCCTCCCTCCTACCCCAGCAGACACAGTGCTTGCCTTGCCATCTGTTCCCACGGGCCACCAAATACATTTCCAGAGAGGTCTCACCTGAAGAGAGTGACGCGGAGATGCCGGCGTTTCATTCTGCTTTCTGCAGAGCAGAGCTCAGTGTGTTCATGGTGGAGAAGGTGAAAGACACCATGAGGCATGGAAGGGCAGAGAGGTCACCCTTCCTGGGTGGCTGACTTCTTTCCCTCCAGGGGAAACGTCTGTGGTGGCAAGTCCACATGGGGCACACACAACTGTAGTATCAGCAAGGACAAATGTCTGAAAGAGAAAACAAACACAGAATAAAGCTGGATAAAAATGCAAGTGACACCACATGAAGCTAATCACCCTCTGCAGCTGTTGTGGCTTGGAAGGCAACCAAGTAAAAAGCTTTTAAGAGGTTTTACTTTTGGCATTTTCCTCCTCTTAACACTAACCTGCTTCTGAAAGGAGGCCCCCACTTTCTGTCAATCACAAGGAAGAAAATAGGTCTGTGAGTGTATGTGCAAAGCAGGTAACTACTTTACATGCAAAATCAATATAATTGCCAATGCAAACTCAGTATTTGCTACTGAATGTAGCTGAATTTAATCATGTATAAACACACATAAACATGTGTGATTTTGGTAAAATCTACACAGTGCCCAGTCTGACCCCTTGTCCTAACCATCCCTTCACTCTGAACAGCAACCCATGGCAGACCTGTATACATACACACACCCTAAATATCTTTCTGTGCTTTGCTTCCCAGAGTTGGACCAAAGATTCCTCTAATGCAATGGATATTAAAAGACAGATATCTAAAATCAGTTTGGTGTATCTTGAACTGAAGGTTGTATGAACCCAGTTTGTTCCATGGTCAGCAGTTTTTCTCTCTGAATTTGGCTAGTCCATTTGTGCATCCATAAGGAGACCTGCCCAGCTGGCTCAGCCCCCCACAGAAGGAAATGCCACTGCAGGGTTATGTGTTGCAGGAAATGGTTCTTTGATTGATACTCTGCTGTGTTATACCTTGTCCCTCTGGCACTGCTCTGCCCAGTGAAACTCAAGCCAGGGTGGACTTTAAACATGTGTTGGCCAAGAAGGAAAGAAAGAGTAGACAGAAAATCCTTCACAAAGCACCAGTTCCTCAACAGCACTGCAGGAATCTTCCTGAACCTTCCTAAGACATTTTCCTGGTCTTCTAAAGGGGATGCTTTCTGCCCCTCTTCCCTCAGTTTTTAGGGAAAAAATATGATGTAATTAAGATTTATTTATTTGTGCAATGATGATGGAAAACCACAAAACAACTGAAAGCCGTAAGGAAAAACACCCATTACTCTGTAGCTTTGGGTTGATGGTTACTTTGTGCCTGGAGGCTGAGGATGTAGAGCCATTCAAAACAGAAACAGGGCAAAATAGCACTGATTCTACTTTGTCTTTGCCCTTACCTAATTTGAAGAATTCTTAAGAAAACAGAAATCATGCACCAAGGATGTATTACAAAGACACCTGGTCATGCTCATCCCAGTATTCTAGCTGGAGTTATTGTTACTTTACAAAAATGTTTACAGAGCCCTTAGACTCCAGTCCAAAAGAGGGTATTTTATCTTTAAGTGCTGGGTTTACACACTGCTGAATAGATTTTCCTGAACAGAGTTCAGCTGTTGTAAGCTGTAACACTACAGCTCATTGTCAGAGACAGTATAAATGAATGTGTGTGTGAAAAAAAATGTATGGACCCTCTTCTGAAATTACAGACATCCAGCACTTATGAAAAACACTTATGCTGTTCCTGCAGCAACATCATCTTTTAACTTCAAATTGGAAGCTTGCTGATTGTGCTCCTGTGTGGTTTAAATGAAAACTAGTTCTTACCTTGTAGAGGCATTTACTCTAGCAGTAGGCCCTGCTAATAAGCCTGTTCCTTGGTTCATTATCACATTAGTCCCACATGATAGGTGCAGTTTTGCACGGATGGGTCTGCATTACTACTGCATAGTTTCATAACTGTCTAATAGAAATCCTTAGAGTCCATAAAGCAACTTTCTTCTACTGCTCGTGGACCTATTGCTGTATAACTATGGCACAGAGTAAGGCTGGATGGACTGGACACATGGGTGAACTACTCTTTTGTTTTCAGGATTGGGGTTATGTGTCTTGACTGAGACACAGCTCCACACTGGGAGATGAACAGGTCCAAGAGTAAAGGCCCTGCAGTTGGCTCTGGCCATACTGCCTCTGTTAGAGTTCCACTGGGGGTCTGCAAGATGCAGAGACCAGGCTTCACTGGGCAGTTACCAGGATAATACCTGGTTCCTTTAGTTCTTGAAAATTCTCACTGCCTCCATGCAAGGACTTCAGGCTCTTGCAAAACCAGCTGAGCACTCCACTCAGTATTTAACATACAAAAATGAGAGAAAGAGTCTATTTACTATCAAAAAGAGAGTTTATTTGCTACCATCAAACATAGTTATTGATTGAGAAATATATAAATTGAAAATCAAAATTCAATTTAGCTAGAGGAGCACAAGTGCACATTTTCAATGCATGAGAAATACTAATATAAATCAAACTTTAAACTGAACCCTGCTACTACTTGAAAATAACTGTCCAATATCTATTTGATCTACAGTCAAGAAGCAGAAGGAAAATAAGTGGGTGTTTGAGAAATGAGGACATTCCTAATTACTTTCTTGTAAAAAGTGTATTTCATTGCTGTGCAAGTAACTTGTTCTATGAAACAAAGAAATGCAATAATTCAGAAATCATTTATTTATTTATTTTGGGCTTGCAAGTGTCATTTTGCAAAAATTATGGTAGGCTTTAGTTTTTCAGGTTACCTGCATAGTCTCTTGAGTTAAACACTTTTTAGTGTGAAAAAACTGTCCAGAAAATATTAAACAATGCTTCTGAATACAAATCATGTCATGAATATGTAAATCATGCCTCAATGTGACACTTGGCTTGTCTGAGAAACACTGATAGACAAAAAAAAAACACCCCAACATTAAGCTCCATCGAGGATGAGGACAATTTAATACTTTCCTAGTGTTGAAGAAAAAACCGTGCATTTAAATGGCTGTATAATATGTTTCAATGCATAGTTAGAATATCCATAACTTGGTATAAACATGGTCACGGGCAAATAGATGGGAAAAAAATAAATCAAGATTAAGGCGAGGAGCGGATCTAAATTAGGTTGGCACGTTCATTTCCAACAACAAACAAATAAACCAGCTTTGCCTTGTGTGTCCCACCCTGGTTATTGGTGCTGAGCCATGCCCAGCAGTGGCTGAGGTCTCCAGAACACACAGTGATTCTGTATGGGCCTGCCCAAGGTAGAGCTCTGCTCTCCCAACCTGACCCACTCAGAAGCTCTTCCATCTGCTGGTGCCTTTTGTGAGGAGAGAGTCCCGCGTGCTGTTCCTGGACAGTAACAGGATGTAAGGAGCAGCTTGAATCTCTAAGTTGTGCAGTGGCATTACCAGAGTAGAGGGCTGGAGCTAATAAGCCCTAATAAGCTTGGCAAGTCTGATGAGCTTGGATCCCTGCCATGCTAACAGCTGCAACCCCAGTTCCTGTCACATCTGCCTCAAAGGCCATTCAAATGTGTCTGCGTTGCCAAGCTCAGGCTTAGGTAGCTCAGGGAAGACCTGTACTTATAAGTACTTTGGGTTCCTAAGGGTACTCCTCCCTGCCAGAGCTTGTAATCAGCACCCAGTCCTCTCCTCCTCTCTCTTCCTACCTTCCTCTGCCAATTATATTAAAGCAATTTACAAAATACAGAGTAGCAGTAAGGTTGTCATCACACACGTAATCATCAAATGCCACAGTCAGAGGAAGGAGAAAACTGTCACACCAGATAAGGGGGCAACCAGTCGTCTAGACCAGGAGTATCAGTTTGATCTATTAGTTTGGAAATAATGAGAAGAATGGATTTGTTTTCCTGAAACTGGATGTGGGCACTACTTCAGACAGCTGAGTGAATGGATTCTCCCAGGACAAGCTGTGAGGAGCACAGAGGCAGGGTCAGTGGTTAGTCTCAGGGATCATGGCTAGACTGTGAGGTAAACTGATCTCAGAAAAAAAAAAATCAACTACACTTGTAATTCTTTTTCAGAAATTAAGGGACCAAAACCAAGTGTGGTGGCCAGATCTCCTTCAAGTTAAGCTTCTCTCTCACTTAGATCCGTTTTAGTGTCCAGTACTGCTCCCACAGGAAGCAATTTTCAAGGCTTTCAAATCCATGGAATTACTTTGAAAGTATCAAAAATCACATTTTCCTAGTCTAGTCTAGTTGAATTCTGAGCCAGATTCTTAATTTGGTCTTGGTGGATTATTTCTGTGCTCAAAGGCACTTGTATCTTTCTCAGTTTACCACTAGGTACTTAATTCCGTAATTTTTGTGATTTCACCTTGGGAGTCACTACAAAGACACAGTAAGGAGCAGATATATTTGCAAGGACTGACAGGAAGGAAGGCCAGATAAGCAATGAAATGCCCTTCCTAGCTCCAGAAGGCAGCTGAAACCTGCTCTGCATAGAAGAATGTTCACACAGAAGGTGTCCATTTAAACCAGATCATACTCATGCCTAAAATAGAGCAAATTCAGACTATTTATACCCCCAAATAAGAGTGTCCAGAGGAGGATAGAGAAGAAGTGTCCAGCTTGTGTAATCGCTGAGGAGCTCACATCCAGGAGCAGCTACACTGACCAACAGTGAGCAACCAGGTTGATTTTCCTTGTCTGAGCCTACAATGAAGTAAAAACCACTCCACCCACCACCACCACCAAACATCACTGAGGTTTTGTACAGCTACATCTTCCAACTCTGCATGGTTGTGAGAACTGGGGACTAAATGATTTGATTTTCTATTTCTTGGCATTTTCTCTAGCTACTTGTTTCTGAACACTGGCATCACATTATCATCTTGGTCTGGACTTCTACCAGCACCTGCAGAAGGCCCAGCACCAGAAAGAGACAGGCCCAGTAAGGTACATGCAGCTAGTGTTGGGTCATTACACAAGGCTGATGCTCAACCTGCAAACAAACAGTCTCTGCAAAGACATCCTGAAGCCCAAGAGAAGCTGCTAATGGCAAAGGGTGATAGATGATTTTCCTCATCATTAATTTGCCACGTTCGAGTTTGGCAAATAGCAAATGGAAATTCAATATTCCAATCAAATCTTTGTGCTGAACCTGTCAATTTAAGCTCGAGTAACACTTTCTGTGAATGAAATCAGAGCCCACTGCCTTTTTTGCACTCAATATTTTCAGGTTGAATTTCAGGCTAAGTCAATTATCTTTTCCCCGATGCTGTGGGAAGGTGTTTTGGTGCTGAACTGAACACACACAGATGTCCATGTTTCTCTGTCGCCCCTTTGGTTTATTTGGTCTTACTAGAAATGTGTTTTTTTGGTGTCTGTTACACTGAGTTAACTTGTACAAAGGACAAACTTCTAAGCAGAAGATACAAAAGGTAACAAAGCTGGTTCCCTTCTCTAAAAGGCAAGGGCCCTTACACCAATATTTTGGTGAGAACTTCAGCATCAAACAGCTAGAACTTGGAAATGAGATTTACAGCCCAGGATTCTTTTTCAAACACAATAAAATAACTCCACACAATCAGAACATATAAACTGCACACCGGGTTGGTTTAGATGGGAAGGAATCTAACTCTTTTAGGTGGCAAAAGAAGTCAATGTAATACTTAGATGAGAGGGTTTCTAAATAGCAACGTGCCCAGTTTCCTGACAGCAAGGTGTCTGAGATGAAATCTATATATACATGACATAAGAGAAAGGTAATATATTTCCTCTCTCATCTCAGAATACCTGAATACTTTCCTCACAAACCACCAGGATAGTCATTCAACAGTGTCACATCCCCTTATGCATCTTGCTCATTCTCTGAGATATCCAGTGGTATTTCTTTTTCTCTTTCTTGTTTAAAATCTCAGCACAAACAGGACATTGAAAATTAATACAAAAGCAGAAGTTTTTATTCTCAGCAGGCCTCAGTCATAAGTGATTGTACTTTTAGGAAAAAAAAATTAAACAAGGGCCTTAAAAGCAAAAGGAAATGGGTATTTTCTCCAGTTGATAAGCTAGAGTTTTCCTTTTCAATTCATTTAAGTGGACAAAAACTTCATAGCTATTTTTTCAGTCTAGGTGACCAGAAGGCTTGCACAGATGACAGCTTATTTCTGGCAAATTGCATTGCAGGTGTATCTGATATTAGTTTGGGGTTTTTTTCAGTACAGTTTTTTCTCTTCATTTAGTCAAGTTGTTCTGTATCCTGTAGATGTTGTGTCATGAAAAGAAGAGGCAAGCATTTCCTCTCTAAATTACACAGAAGTAAAGAGCATTTTTCTTATTTTATTTTTTTTTTTTTGTCAAGGGCTGTATCAGCCTATAAAAATTTTGGCAGGCCATGTATTCACCATTTACCATGGAGTTACCTGTTAATAATATGAATAAGGTTCTGTGAGTAGGAAATAACTCTCTTCCATCCTATATAGAGACAAAGCCTTACTTACTGAAGCAGCTAAGTCAAACATAATAGCTTGTGGCAATATATAAATATTTAACAGCAAAAACTATTTATTTGGAGCTGTGAGCCAAAGGAACATGTGTTGATTTTTATTATTTTCTTCAATGGTGGAAGCCACAAAATAAAGACAAAGTACAGGATACCTCAAGGAGTTACTGAACCCAAAAACATGCTGATCACACTTGTGAACAACCCTTTCCTTCCAAGCACCAATCCATACAACAGTGCAAGGAGATGATCCAGAGGCAAAACCAAATAATAAAGCTGGAAGGATAATTGCTGAAGCACAGTGATAGCCAAAAGCTCCCTCTTTGTGCTGAACCTCAGATACTTCAGAACTAGACAGCTCAGGAGATTTTGCTCCATTATCTACAGTAGACTGTCATCAGGCAACACAAATTTCTAAGTCCCCTGTCTGGCAGAAGAAAACTAACCTTGCTGTTTGGAAAGACAGACACCAAGCTTAAAAAAGCTCTGAAGAGTTTGAATCAGCCAAGATGCTCCTGCAGTAATACCATCTTTTTTGACCTAGTATCAAAGAGAAAATATATTTCAGGGCCAAATTCCAGAGAAGCAGCTTCACCCATCACACAGATGACTTGCAGTTAGAAGTGTACCGAATTGATTGTCAAGGAAATTGAGGATTAGGGGAGTGTGGGCAATGAAAAGGTAATGCTGGAAGGAACCAGGGGGCCATTCAGTGCTCATCAAATGCATGTTGGACATGACTGAAGGACTTGGCTCTGCATATCTCTTAAGACCACACTACAAGTTTTGTCTAGCTTTTCCTTTATAAAATCCTCTCTTGAAAATGGTTCAACTGGCAAGGCTCATGTTGGTAGTATAAATCTAATGCTTTTTCCATTCACTTTGAAAGAATACCTTGGATTTACACCAGCATAGAACCAGAGGAAGGATTTGGCACATGGTATTGAATGTGGTAGTATCCTATAATAACCAGAGCACTATAGATGTTTGTGTAATCCTAAACCTATTCAAGATGTTTTGGTAACATATTTCACAGGAATCTGGTAGGTAATGTAAAGCACAAAGACTTGCAACTCAAATCATACACCACACCAAAAAATATCTCAACAAAAGGCACAGAAGTTAATCAAATACCAGATGAGAAGTTCATCTGAACTGAGATACACCCTTCTTATTTGTCCATGCCTAAGACAGTGCACCAAGCTTAATACAAAGCATCTAACAATATGTTTACATAAAAGACTTGATTCTACAGCTCCAGCATTTTAGATCTCACGTGTAGTACCTGTTTAACTGTAACTATACAGAGATTATTGGAACACTGGTGAGAGAGTGAGAGCTCTGAGGTTTGGGGTTTGTTGTCTTTTTAATCACATTACTGTTTGTTGAAGAATGAATCCTGGTTCAAATCAATCTAGGTGATGGAGAAATTAAGAAAAAAGGAATGGAATACAGAAATCACTTTGGAAGCATAACCTGAGCAAACAGTCCAAAACCCCTAAGGCTGTATTTTTATTCCCCTGGGCATTGCCATTTTAGTGGAAAGCATACATTTTGTGGCTGTGTATATATATACATGTTAAAGGGAGGCCAGAGGAAGGACAGGATACACACACTTTTTCACTTTAAAACCTTGGAAAACTGCAAATGGGTTATCCACACCAGCGTGATAATGCTTAGGAAAAAACCTTGACTTTCTGAAATCCAAAGCCTTACAGAAAATAGTCCATAAAGGTGGCCAAAGATGATAGCTTAGTAATTTCCTTGGGGTATTTTTAGAATGTAAGATTGAGACATTTTAGAGAAAAACTGCAAGAGAGTTTACTTTCATTTGCAGTCATGCTGGGTTGTTATCTAAGGAGAAACAATACCTCATATGTGTAGCTTAGCTCTTCTCCTAATAAAACTGAAAATTAGAGACCTGTAGGGCACCACAGTAGGAAGGTTTTAATTTCGTTATTAGATACCAATCCAAGTGCATTAGTAATTTCTTTTTGATATGGTTACTTCCGAATTAACCAAGTATAAAAAAAAAAGAATGGCCTCGTAAAGGGTTTTGATTAAGAAGGTAAAGCATGGAAGAAAAGAATGGAAAGCAAATTCTGCCGAGCTCTCTGAAAAGAAGAGATGTACAAGCCCTCAAGAAAACGATCAAAGCAAAAGGGAAACACTCTTTAGCTGCCATCTAAGCTGAAGTTAGGAAGCCCAAAATGAGTATGGGTCACAGGACAAACAGGAGAAACAGCATTTTAAATGACTACCCTAGAGAGTCGCTGAACCTTTTAAAGTCGCTGCAAAATACACTGCTCACTGTCATGATAATGAGCAACGAAATGCTGAATTGTCTTCGGAAGATCGCGTGTCAAAAGCAGCAAACAAAGGAATGTAAAATAGGTAAAGCTGGATCAGACGAGGATACTGTGAAGCCCAGTGCCCACACCCTTTCTGACTAGTTAACAGAAAATTTGCCTCCCAAATGCCTCTGGCTCCAGAAAAGTCCTAGTTTCTCTTAAGAACATAGGCTGCGTTTCTAGCTAAAAATACATAAAGTAACTTCTGTTAATGTTTCAGAAAATTACAGTCTTGGAAAAAAGCACAAAGCCGTTTGAAGAGGTACTCTGTGATTGTGCTTTTGGTGCTTCTCTTGGATTCAGGGGGAGAAAAAAAAATTAAGAACTATTTTTCTTTCAATTACCAACTATCTGCTCCGTCCTGCTCTGTGTAGCTTCTCCACTCCAACACAGGGAAATTCATTCCTCTTTTCATAAGCCTGAGTGTACCCACAGCTCCTTGCAAATCCATTAATGTCAGCTTCAGATGTTGAATTGCCAGTGGTGCTGTATCTAGTCTTACTAACATCATGTAGATAATTAACCTCCAGGCTAGGAAAGGGCCTACTTTTTTTTTATTCTTCCACACACAGGCTGTTTTGAGCATAATTTAACAGAACATACATTTAAACCTGCTGTGCATTAACTCCTAAGCACCCTGCAATCAGTTTTGTGAATTCTGCCCATCTTCTGGCGCATGATAAATCCCATTTACAATACAAAGTGATATCCTTCATTTGCCATGGTTAAAAAGCTTTTGGAATGATGATTAATTAGCACATTGAATATACATCTGGGGATGATCAAATGAGCTAGAAAAATTGTGTAGAGTTTTCTCTGTGCCAGGCTCTTCTCAGCTTTTAAAAAAATCTCACACCAGTGAATTAAATGAGTTTAACCAGAGCCTTAATCTCTGCTGATCAATAATTGCTTATAGCAGTATATCCCTTTTTGAGTTACTGACATTAGCAAACACAGGGAACTGACCTCATTGGGTATCTGCTGCCATTTGCCCTTGTAAAGAAGAATCTCTCGTGGTGATACCTAGTCTGTAAGAATTCATACTCAAGGAGCTGTTCAACTTCTGCTGAAAGCTCGATGTAAAAACAACAAAAAAGCAATTTTATTTGTTTACTCACACCTAGTAACTGCTCACAAGTTCATAGAACTCCTTTAGACACAAAGTTTTGTCAGGATGGAGAAAAGTCCTCCTCCTTTTAGACTCAGGAGAAGCAGCACCTATGCATTAAAATAAAACTGAAAAAACCCACATGATCCTCTGTCCTCTGGATAGACTGCAGACAACCTAGGCTGGAGAAACTGTAGTTAGAAGTTAATTGCATCACTGAGCAGTCCTTTTGTTGTGGGAGAGGGTCCCTTTCATATCAGTTCAAAATAATCTGTAATCTGTAGACAGACTATAAAGAAATTTTTACAAATTTGGGTTTCTGCCTGACACTCCCCCCCAGTGTAACACTTTATTTCTAGTCAGCTTACGAAAATTATGCAAAAAATACCACACCTATATGAGCCAGATTTTTGGTTTAGAGGAAAATAAATTTTTCTCTTGATCTCTGATCTTTTCCATAATTTCCATCCTACAATCCTGACCTTGCATCTGTGGAATCAGAACAGACTTGTGTGGCTTGAAATAAGGATAAGCTGGGACTTAGAAAACCTTAGGAAACCTTTACTGTCTTCCTCGTGTTTAATATTTTAGCCAGCCTAGCCTGTTTCTACAATGAAGGAAGAGAGGATGCAGTTGTGTTTTATGCATTACAGGTTGATTTTTTTTTCCCCCTATTTGCAAGTTATATTGCATGATATTTTTAGCTATAGAAGCACTTGAAACAAGAAATACTCCTACTTTTGGAGTTTATTGATTTCCCTCCTACACTGATGTGTGGAGAATTTACAAGCTTGACATGTGACTGAGGATGCAACTGCCCTGTGTTAGTTCAGCAGGTCCAGAGATGACAAGATGAGGTGGCAGTGTTGAGGACAAGAGCAAAGTACAGACCACCCATATACTTCTGTCTCTCTGCTTTACTGCATAAACTATATTACAAAGTAAACCAACTCTTAAACAACAGAAACAACATAAAAAATATAGTTGATAGTCTTGATTTTCTCTATATTTTGGAAGGTCTTACAACCTACTACCTTCTCAAATAAAATGTGCATCACAAATATTGATGTTTAATACCTGTTTAGCACATGCAGTATGTTCTTTTTACTGGTCTGGAAAATTTAAACTGTGATTCTGAGTTAGAAGTACACAGATAAGCCCCGTAAGCAGATGAGAAGTCAAATATGCTATGTGGATTCCACTGTTATTTAAAAAAGCCCATTTGAAATCACCAACACAGAGCTTGTTTATCCACAGAAATTATTCCAATTTGATCTCTGTGTAGGAATAGCAACAAAGAGAAGACTTCATTCCAGCTCTGAATATGGGCATGTAAAATTATTATGTCACTAGAGAATGGTATGTTAAGACATAAAGCACTTTGAATTGTTTATGTGGTGAAATGAACATAATAAGGTCCATTGTCCTTTTTCTCTGACTTTAGCTCACGTATTTGAATTATTTCTCTGATATTTTGCTGCACTCTTCAACAACCCTTTGAAAGGAAGAACATTGTTGGAATATGCCAGATAATAATAGAATCAGAAGCAACAGCCAGTGAAGGGGGTGCGGGTGGGCAGGAATAGAAAAATCCCATTGTCTAATTATTAAATCTATTCACCAGACTTGGGAAGATGTCAGAATACTTAAAAAACCTTCATCCAAACAGCAGTGCTGTAATTAGGGAGCTTCTAAAAGAACTGGGGAGAGAAATGAGAGATCACAGATGTTAGAGAAGGTCTGCTTAGGTCACCAAAACCTTTTGCCCACTGTTCCCCAACAGGGCTTCACAACGGCCGAGGTGGGAGCAGCTGCAGAATGGACAGAAAGCCTCAGGAGAGAGACCTCAGCAAAGGAAATAGAGAATTTAACCTGTTTCAAAGAGAAAGTAAGTAGGAGGCAAAGCATTGCCTTAGCTTTCATGTAATCAGAGAAGTTCCTCAGATAACAATGAAATTTCTTCTGCCTTCACACTGGGGCGGAGTTTTTTCCCAGCAAAGAGATAAATTATGATAAGCTCAAGCAATGGCAATCAGTTTATCACTGATCTCTTTGATTAATTCCCAAGTCTTACCAGGCTTCATGCTATAGCATGAATTTTGCATTTACAGTATAATTCTTAAAGCCCATCTACTGGAGCTAAGTGATTACATGGGAATCTCAGCTTTCATTTAAGACTTTAAATGAATTTCCCACCATGGTAATTGCAATTTAAAAAGTCTGAAAGCATGATCTTTAAAAGTTGCACCCCTAACAAGTCAAATAGTATTTTTAAAAATGTTGGAATCTAATTTCGGAGATGTGTGCATTGGGGAGCATCTAGTTCAGGATTTTGAAATTCAAATATTGATGCTCTTTGGCTGGATCACTCCATCTGAGATTTTTTTTTCCTATGTCTAAATTTAATTTAAACTGTAGAACAGCAATTAGTGCATTTTATAATTTTGTAACAGTTTTTTCATTTTATAACAGTTTCATGATACAGTCTATTCATGATATTTAAAAAAAATGGAGTTAAAGCTAAATACAAATGAAAGAACCTTTTATAAGCATATAGATTATTGTGATCTCTTAAGCAGTGTGTTAGAGTGGCTGAATGGATTGGGTTATTTTTTTCACATACACAACATGTCTGCCACAGAAAGAAGTGTCCTAACACAAACACTTATGAACATTAGAGGATTTAAGGCTGAATTTTGGCTCAAAGGTCTGCCAGATTACTGGTGTAAACACGTGGAAACTACTTCTAGGTCTTCTGCTTGAAAATGGAGAACACTGTCTCTTGATTACTGTTTCTTTACCTTTAATCATTATATTGTAGTTGTCAGAGAAAAGTACTTTCTTTGGTTAATGAATGACAGCTAACAGATCATTTAGTCCTTTAGATACACCTCATATAAATAATAGAGGTAAGGCTGCATGGGCATTTGTACACCTGTTACAGTTTTTGATGCAGAAACTGAATTCAGATTCACACATAATTTTGAAAGAAAAAAAAAAGCCAGGGAAGAGTAGATAGTGATTCAAGAGGACATTCCTTGAATATTAAGCATGATTTTGAATAATGCTTTTACAGTCTTCCAAAAATTTGTTTGCCATTCCTTAGACCAAATATTTACAGAAATAATAGTAAGATCTGCTGGGAACAGCACAAAATATTCTCAGCATGATCTTGCAAGAGCAGTAGGAACTTCCTCAAAGCATTTTTGGATGTACCTCCAGCTAAAGACAGATTGTTTACACTGGAAACAGCCTCATCTAGGATTTCAGGGAAAATTCATCATCGCAAGGCAATGCAGAAAAAAAAATGCTCATTTGAGCCTCCAATTAATAGGCAAGTGTCTTTGTATGTGCATTTAGAAGACCATCCTACTCTGTGTCACTCAGGAGGGCAGTGCCCACTGTGTAGCCTGGAGTGAAGGTGAGTTAGAGGCGTTTTGCAGTGCACACAAATTGAAGATACAGAACTTCCACGTTCCTGACACGCATGGAAACAGGCCCTACATAGCAAGGGCTCTCAGGGGTGACAACAAAGAGCAGAAAAGAAGTATTGAGAGAGGAATCAGCTGCCACCCACAAGAGCAGCAGCTCTGCTGGTCATGGGAAAACTTTCAGTGCAGTTTTCCTAGTGAACTGTTGTATTTTGGGATTCTCGCTGTGGACCCTGAGCCTGCTTCAGTGTTTGGGAGCAACCACCACTCACATTTCTGGACTGCAATTAGGTCAGGTGTCAAATGCCCTGTGATGCTTTCCTGAGGTACAGGAAAGCTGGTTGGTAACACATGTGGACAGCTCTTAAAGTCTAACAGAGTTAACACAAAGTCCAAGATCTGAGCTCAAAATAGGACTCTTCAAAATTCTGAAGACACTACTTCTTGGCAATGCTATCAACATCATCCCAATCTTAAAGCCAGAACGCAAAGACATAAACCTTGCCAAATGTGAGAATTGTTTCCAGTCTGCCTGTTTCCATTCCTACCTTGGCTACCAAGTTGAGACCTTGATCCTTTGTCAGCTTTTCATGTGTGCCCTCAGGGAGTTTGGTCCTCATGGTGTTGGAAGTGATTGGGCTGCAAGCGTTGCATGCTTTCCTGTGAGCCTCCAAGGGGGAAGAGGTGCTGAGCCCATCCAGCACAGCACGTTTGGCACAACACGTGGGCCACTGCTTTGGGGATGGTATTTCAGTGCAAAGGCTTCAGACAGCAGATGCGCTTCTGCAGCTATTAAATATATACCCTTTGATATGACAAGCACCAAATGAGTGAACTCCTGTGCATCTCCCTCAAAGTGGCAAAGAATGCACTAATTATGATAATTTATTGAACTGAATTTTTTTCTTTAAGACGATTACTGTGAGGCTGACAGTTTCTAACTTTATTAAAGTTGCAGCTGCTGCTATCATTATTCTGATTAGTTACCTTGAAATGCTTTGCAAAAGACAATTATCATTACAGCTTTTCTATCACAAGGAGGAAGTGGCTCCTCATGGCAGAACCGAATTAGAAAACAAACTAGAGCATGAAATGAGGGGAAGAGAGTGAGTGTGTCAGATACTAGAGGGAAGCTGATCACACCTTCCTGGACTCGAGCATTTTAAATAGAGGCCATCACACTGAAAGGCAGGAAATGGTAGAGCAAATGATGCAAGTAACCACTAATAGATGCTAATGCTAATCAAGTGAAATGATCCTGTAGCTGGTAAGAAGGATTTATTTCTGATAAATTACCCTGGTTTTGTACACCCACCCCACCACCCAAAACAAAGGAAAACCCAACTCTGAAGTGCTTGCAGAGCTGCAGCACCAGAGGCTATTGGTGTATTGGATCCCTGCATATTCTGCCCAGGTAGGAGTTTGGGTATTCTCCATGCTTATTAGCTGATGCCTTTTCACTTGGACCTTCAGGAAGTAAGCAGGAGGTGCATGGAAACAAGGGATACACAATTTGTGATGCATAAAGTTGTATATGTCAGTAACTCATCTGTTACTGTTGTTTCCTCTTATGCCCCATCCTCTTCACCAAATCTGCATGCCTAAACCAGTTTCTCCATCCAGAGATGCCTGGTTTGGTAAGGTTAATATCTGAGTTATTTCAATTGGAAGTGAGACACAGTGAGAAGCTGAGCCATTGAGAGTATAGAGATTCTTACTTCTTGGTGGCTAAGGCATGTTTTCTTCTGGTGATAAAAAAAAGTCAGCACTGCACATGTGGCCCTTGGCAAGACAGCTTCCAAGGACTGTAAGGTCCTTTAGGTGTAGACAAAACAATATACCCAATTCTGTGCCTCTCATCTTTTACCTGTTCTCTTCCTTGCTAGGGGAAGGACCAGGGCTTTGGTATGATTTTGCAGTTCTTGGCCACCACAATGGCTGGTGACAGCTGTGGCTGTCACACTGTGAATTGCTTTGTGTTTTTCCTGCCACAAGCTATGGAAGACCACAAGCAGTCATGAAGCAGGAATGCAGAAGTGACACAAAACCACTTATTTCATAATTTCTTTTCCATTTTGATGGGGAGGACATCTGGGCCTGGATGGAAATTTTCACAAAGGTCAAAAGATAACATGAGGACAGAGATTTTGTGGGAGAACATAAAGATGGCATTGTGGATTGGGCATTAATTGTGGATTGTAATTTTACTGGACACACTTTTAAAACTCTCCTGTTTTTCAGACATTGGCAGAGGTTTATTAAGGCAGTAGGAGGAGATTATAGCAATCAGAGGCAGAAGGCTGTAATACTGGACAACTTTCTAAGCACTTGAAAAGAAAGCATTGGCTATTATTTAGATGTAGAATGCAGAGAAAAAACATGTACATGAACATATGAACAGAAGGGCAAAAGTGAAAAGGTCACCTCTTTTGGTGAAATTTAGTAGACTGACAGAATTATCAGGTGTGATTGGAGACAAGAGTAACAGGAGAAGCTTAGGAAGTTCATGCTCTAGGCTGGAGACTTGTGACACGCATTCAGGTACCTCAGACAACATGCTGGAAAAATGGAGCATTGCACCTGTGCAGAAGGAGAACAGGATGTAAGAGGAGATAGCATGAAGAGTTAGAGATGTCATTGATTTAACTGTTACTTATTCCATAGTCACTTAAAAGTAAGTAGTGAGCAAAACCAGGAAGGTTTTGGTGTGGAGCATGTCACCACACTGGGGTCATTCCAGATGAACTGCAAGAAGTCACCCATCCAATCAAACAAAAACCCCCATAAAACTGCCACAGCATGCCGTGAAATGCTGTAAAATACCAACATCACAAGCTGGTGCTTCACATCCAAGAGCAGAGGGAGAAACAGAGCTCTAGTCTCTGTGTTTTGGTCAACAAGTGCTCTTTGTTTGATCTTCCATCCCCAGAAGAAGAGGGATAAGAATACAAATAACTAATGATTTGCCATTTACTGTTGTAAGCATCTGGTGCAGAAGTGTTCAAACGCCATAAACTTGTTGGTGAAAAATTGCTCAAGTATCTCCCAGACCCGTATTAGCAACAAATTCCATATCTTCTCCTCAAGCCTCTTAGGTTGCCTCCTCACAGTTCCTGTCCTGATAGACATTTTGTGCTGAGAAAGCTCAGTAGCTTTTGCTTCCCCTCCCTTGCTCCACCTTTAATAATTGTGTCCCTTCTTACTGATTAATTCCTCACCAGCTAGGAACTGTGACCACAGACAAGTCTGCATCTCAGTTTTCTGTGGAGATTATGGGGGGGGGAAGATACTACAAATCTTTTTCAGGTTGCAATGTCAAGCACTAAACAAAGAGGAAGTGCTGGAATTACACTTGCCTGCAAAACCTTAATTTGGTCCTTTTGTGCATAAGTATTATGATACAGACTTTAAGTACATGAACACAGGCTATTTTTTCCACATCTAAATGCATAGATGTGCAGATTCTCAAGCAGTTGACTTGATTACAAGTATGCATAATATAAAAGTTCAATAGTCTGTTGATATTTAGTCAGATTGCAGAAATTCCACATATTAATTGCAGCAGCTGACTATATTAGGATAATATGCCAAGAGCTGAACAAATGAAATCAGATTACTGCAAATGACAGGGAACAAATAGCCAGGGAAAAAAAAAAATAATAGTAGAAGCACAGGAAAAAAACAGCATGGTGAATATACTAGACAACTGCATTAGGTTCAGCTGAAACAAAGCAAAAATTCTAAAGCAGCCCACAAATAGTATTTAATCTTTCCTCTAGTATCAGTAAAACAGACTAATCAGCACAGTGGCCACTTTATATTGGATAACTCCAAAGAATAAACCATAAAAATGGGGTCAAAGTATATGTTTGAAATACACACAAAAAATTAGAGGTGACATCTTGGCCTGTAGGTCCTCTTCTGGCTGAAGAAAAAAATAGAAAAAGGTTAATTTCAAGGTTAGAACTAACCTTGTTCTATTTTTTTCCTCAGAGCCCCAAGCAGAGCTCATGGCCAACACGTCACCTCTAATATTCTTTGCTGTCTCAACTGTGAGCTTCATATTAACCTTTTCTCTTAAATTTTTGTGGGCAGGATGCTAATACACTATGGATTTTGTTGCTGTGTGGAGAAGCTTGGCTTGATCTTCTTTTAATCACTGGTCAGCTAAGCACAGAGGCTGGCAAATGTCCATGGCAATGTTACCACTCTTAGCACTTCACAGAGAATAAAACAGGGCAGAGCTGAACTGATAGAAGCTACCCCTGGATAGTAACAAAAGCAAAGCAGGGAAAAGATTTATTATTTATTGATTTATTTTTCATTTTAATATCTTGGGGAAATACTTCGAGTTCCAGGAACATTTTCAGTTTCTACCTGATAAGTGTAAAGTTCTCTCTTGCAAGGTGCTGCATGTATTACGCTCAGTAATTGATGCAGAAATCTGTCCCTCTCTCAGTTTGCCAGAGGAAAGTTACAGAGCAGACCTCAAGATCTGCCCTGTCACATTCCATACTTTGTATATATTGTATAGATAATAGGTAAGATTGGTTGACTCTTCAATTTTAAACAAGTCAGCTTTTCCTTTAATACATTCCTTTCCTTTTACTTCTTTTGTTACTCTAATTCCTCAGTTTATTCTCTCCAGCTTGGCTACAATTTGGTAGGAACCAATTGTACCTACTATGTGGGAGTGGGAAGAGAAAATTGTGTGTGGGGTATATGAAGATAGCTTGAAAATAAACTGTCCCATTAAACTCTTTTACCTCTAGTCATACATTGAGACAAATTCTGTTTATTACGTTTTTCACCCTCCTCATATTGTGATAAAACCTTGACTAAAATCAACCAGTGAGAGGCAAAATCAGGTATCCTGCTGCTGCTCCAGAGTCACCTCAAACACCAGGAAAAAACTGTTGTAGCTGCATGGCTTGTATGACTTCAGTTCCTGGCCATGTGATTTCCACATCTCAATCTTTTCATAACCAGCCCTCATGAAAACTGGAGGGGAGAATACATCTCTGGATGTGCCATTATGCTGTGCTTAGCTAAGCTGAAGAACTGGGAGAAGGTCTCTGGGCAGGCCAGCAGTGCTGATTTCAGCAGCTCCAGCTCTCTCATCTTAATGCTGGCAGAACATGAGCACACACCCCTTCCCCATCACATCCCTGCCATCAGCGGGGGGGCTGCAAGAGCTGCTTCCAACTTAAAAGCTACAGATGGCTCTTACCAACAGTTTGACTCACATGACAATCTAGCAAGGTTTTTAGCGTAGGCCTGTTGTGTTTCACCTAAGGTTTCTTCTACACCGATACCTTCAGATATGTGAGGATGTGTGGGGTAGCTGGGAGTCTGTGTGTTCATTTTCACACGTTATCATTTCCCCATATCCCATCTCATCCAAAAATGTGATCTCCAGAGTAGCGTGTCCCATTTGAAACGCAGAGTGTCACTGAACCTCGTGCTGGGACAGCCGTGTCACTAGCATTTGCCATGGCATTTTTACAGTACATCACACTGGCCTGCAGGATTGCTTGAGCCCACACCACTCATCTCTCTTGACAGCATGCTGTGCTGGGTATAACAACATATAATGCAGCATGTGTGCCTGGGCCAAACAGTTTGGTGGTTGAGTCTCTGCCTACCTGACTCTTTAAAGCATGGTGTGAGATACTTGGTCTTCATATCCAATTACTGAACTGAGACTTTTGCTAATTTTTCTGTTTCATGAGAAAGTCAAGGAGAATTTAATGTTGCAAATACTTCTTGGAGCTTGCAGACTAAAGTGTACAAATATAGTCCACAGAAAAAATCCTACAGGGCAAAGCTGTCAAAAGCAGTGTCACTCTGTGGTTAGTAGCAGAGCCACGTACAGGGAATGCCAAGGGCATAGCTGGGCCTCCATGTGGTACTAGGGGATTTTATCTACTGCAATTAAAGCTAGGAAGAGAAGTGATGAAGGTCAGGAAATGAACATTAAATCTTGCTACATAACAGTGTTCTTGTCTTGTACAGAAATATTTCATGGCTGTCCTCATGAAGCCCTACAGCTATGCTGTATTGAAATGTGGTATGTGCTGCTCTTCTCAAGAGCAGCATAAATCAGCCAACTGGATTTTCTCCTTATTGATGACAAAGCAAAAGCAGAAATAAAAAATTTAGCTGTGTAGGAGCAGAATCAGGCTCATGACATGGGTGCAGAACTAGATCTGCTCTTTTAGCAGTCTGATACTTGTAGGCTCCTGTGGTTCAAACCACAATTTTATGGCCCTTGAAAGGATTCTAATTTATATTTTTTAAAAAAGGAAATGCAATGAAGTCTTTCTTAACATTACAGAAGATGGGATGGCTGCAGGCTTTTGTAACAAACTTAGAGCTGAAATTCTAACATGCTTCTAGAAATTGAAAGTTCACGACAACAGAAGATCTCCAGCAGATGTGCAACCCTCTGTTTACATGTAAAGGTCATTGCAGCAAATGGCATGCTGGCAATCTCATTAAAGACCCCTGGGAGCAAGCTGCCTATGGAGTATGCCTCTTGCAAAGCAATCCCAAACATTCACCAACCTAATGCCTGAACATTAATAATGCAAAACAAAATAATGTTCCTTTGATCATGCTTTCCTTAAGAAGCAAAAAATTAAACCAGAAATAGCTTCCAGTTTGTTCCTTAGGTTGGTGACGTGTATTACCCTGTTTAATTTGAGGGGGAGCATCTGATATCATTACTGCCTCCTCTGTTAATTTTTGATTCATGAGTCGCCAGGCAGGGAACAAAGCGTTCATTGTTCCAGCACCAGAAGTGAAAGGTGCTGTCTCTGCAGAGGAGGAGAATGCACAGGTGGCTTGGGCCTGCTCACTGAAACAGTGTTTTCAATTGCATTTGCAAAATCCTTCACATTTTCCAATTAAATGGTGTCTGTGTAGCAAATAGTGTTGAATTTAAAGACTTGGGATTAAAAGGATGATGCAGAAAATATCTGAAGTATTCCCACGTGCTCTTACTTGTCACCTGTTACCCAAATCTTCTGGCTTGTCCAGGAATCCAAGATTTCATTCTATATAGTGCAGCAGGAAATGTATTTCTTTTCTAAGACAACACTTTAAAGAGCTTTTCTAACCAACTAAGGATGACATTTTTCAGGATTAACAGTTAATTAACCTACACCCCAAGCTCTAAAACTCAGTTGAGGGTGCACCATAAATGAGATGTGACAAGAAAATATGAGACACTACAAAAATCAAAGAAGAGGGGTAATAACTAACTTAGCTTCAATTCCACCTTTGCATATTTCTAGTAAATGCTGAGAGCAGTCTGATAGCCCTGTGTGAGTGGAAGGTGGGCTGCAGTCACTACCTGCCTGCAGTGTCCCCTGCATGGGACCAATCCCAGCTGGTACAGAATTAAACCACAGTTTTCCTCCCACCCAGCGATGACTGCTTGGAACCATCTCCTCCATGAAGGAAGGAGATGCAGCTACAAGTACATAGCATCTACAGTTTCTATTTGTTCATCAGTCTGTTGGTAAGAGGAGAACATTTCCTCTGTGGAAATAACTTTTGAAACATTTATTTTGAAAGCAGCAAAGTGGTCTTGGTTTCAGTAGTACTCAGATCAGGACACGTCAAGGGCTACACACCAACTCTTCTGTCAGATGATACTATCTGAACAGAGATAGTTACATTTGTTTTCAAGGCTTGCATTTAACTGCAGTGAATTTTAGATCAGTCTCCTCACCCCTCTCCCACAAAATGCCAAATGTGTCCATTATTATTTTTTCTAAAGAAAGCAGTAAGTCTAATTTCTATCCCAGTCATATCACAGTACATGTGCCTTAAAGCTAATATGAAGGGTTGCTTAGCAACAGCACTAAGCCTGCTGGGATCATCCTGCTACTGATTTTTGCATTGGTATTTTGGTTCCCAAGGATGCTTTGTAATAATGAAAGACACTGTTAAACCTGTTTTCTTACCTCATAGTTTAATCAATGCTTTCTAGGATGTGAAAGTCACTGCTTTTCAAAAGGTCTGAGTATTTTGTCAGCTCTCTCAGGGCATTTGAGAGAAACATAATGGGTCCATCAAAAGAACCACAGGTTTTAAACAAACAGCATTGAGGGCCTTATTGACCCTCTTCAATCCCCACACAGGTCAGCATTTACAATAAAACTATGGCTGGGTGTGACTGGTGAGTTCACAGAACAAAAACAAGTACATGCACTCTCTGTTGTTGACTTTTGGAAAGTGTCAACAGCCTCTACATGTAACAGTTGTGTTCTCCATTTACTGGTTAAATAGAAAACTGTTACAGTTATCACAACTGACAGTATCCAAAATCAAACACCTAAACTCAATGTTAACATTTTTTATCAATACTACTGCAGATTAACAATACTCTTGCAGTGAGGGTAAGGCCCAGCAACTGTGAATTGACATACAAATGGATTTCTCTTAAACCTAAACTGAAGGCAAGGACAGAAATAATGTTTGTCTTTAAGAAAGTAGAATGTTATTCTTGGGCTAAAATGTGGTACATTCATCTTCCATCCTGTCCCAACCCCAATGCAGTGCCATCTCAAGGGTCCTCATGCCCTCATGAAAAGCCATCACTGAGCTGAGGAGGGGATTTAATTCCTCTTTGTTTCTGCTGGACTGAATAGAAAAGTCGTAGTTGTTGAGACAATAAATATGTTTTTGCTATTAACATGCAAAGCATGGACAAAAATCTTGGTGCTCTCAGCTCCCACAGGACACACAATAAGGATCAATGGGACTCAAAGACAGATCAGTTGCAGATCTGCAAACAACCAGCAAGATGTGCAGCAGAACCTAGAACCGTGTCTTAACTCGCTCAAGCGCAAAGTTTTAAGACATTCCTGCTTCTGCATCTTCTAGTGATGGTTCAGATAAGAGGCAGTGTCATTTCACAAGTCAGGAGGTTTTTTCAGAAGGTTAGAATCTGCTAATGTGCATCTCTCAGCAACCAGGATTTTTAAGCCCCGTAGCTGACAACGGGTACATGAATTCATGCAGCGACCGAGGCCGAGAGCCAGACATGGGATTGGAGAAGAGCTGCAAGGATAAGGTGACTCTTACTAGAGCTTCAGCAAATAGTTTGCATTGCTTTGTGCTGCCCCATCAAATGTACTTCCTGGGTGGCTGCCATGCTCCTGACCCACACCCAGGAATCAAAAATTGCCAGCACACCCTTCTAAAAGCTGATGCCAGACTGCGTAGTTTAGAGTATTCCAAACCAAAAAGCCCCAAAGATGCAGTCTAGACTGGCTTGGTAGTAGCAGTGATGGAAGTATTGTTTGATGGGAAGTAGAATGAGGCCACCCACTAACTCCACATGGGAATCCATTAGTTCCTGTGGAAAACGACTGGCCATCCATGACCTTAAATCCCAATTACAGACACTGAAGTTGTGATTTCCACACCTGTGCACAGACAGATTTCAGGCTCCCTCTCCCCAAGTTCTGACAGTCACTGAAGGTTTTCCTTCCTGCCTTTGGACATAGCTGGTAGTCACACTGCCATGGAACCTTAGCCAGCTTCAGGGAAGGCAGGCAGTCTCCCAGGTTGCAACCTGCAGCCCAGAGAAACCAACTGGCACCATTCCCTCTATTTTCATAAGAGAGGCAGCTCAATCCCAAACAGAACAAGCTGTTTGACAATTATAATTTTGAACAAATATTTCCAGCCGCACGCAAAACACCGTGGCCAAAAAAAAAGGCAAATGTTCAATAAACAGAAAATAAATGATTGTTCTAAAATGACAGCTTTCACGCTGTTTATCCCAAAGGATCCTCAGAGCTTATGTAGTATGAAATAAATTTGCCACTGGTTAAAAATGTAAATTCTTTAAATACATAAAACCCTAATGAAATGGCTTGTAACATTTCCCTTTTCCTGATTCCCCCTTTTCTCTTTTTATCTTCCTAGAAGAAGACGTTGATTGTAATTACAGTGGAGACTAAAATGTGTGCTTGATTTTGTGTTAAAAAAAATATTTGGAAAGTAAAATGGGCTCTTAGTGTATGCGTGTGTGGTTGGGCATGTGTATGTGCTCCTGCACACGCATGTACACGACATTAATTCTTTCATGGCTTTTAACAAATTTCCTTTTAATGCCCAGAGTACATTTCATATTTAAATGCACAGAATTTGTAGAGAGCACACAAAAGAGAGAGCCTGCCTGTGGAGAAGAGAAAGAAAAGTTGCTTTGAGTTTCCACCACCTCATTAATGCTTTCAAAATGCAGAGTAATGCAAAACACAGGGACCAAGGCTGCCTCCTTTGGATAACAGTGAGGGCTGCAGGATCCATGCCTGCCACTTTCTGCTCCTGGGGAGCAGGAGCTTGGGGTGGACACTGCAAGGTCAGCTGTTGGCAGGGCAGAGTGTGCCAGGGCTCATGCTCAGTCCTGCTGCCCTGGAGACACAGAGTGAAGCTCAGTTCTGAAGGAACACGCTCTAGCACAAAACTCGGACTGGCAAAGGGACCAAGCATTTGCTACTTCAGTGGATGGATTTCAGAGGCCTGTTTATTTTCTAACTAGAATTTCCAATCTAGCAGATTGCTCACAGAAGTGAGGAACTAGAAGTTAAACTGATAGAGAAACCTGTTATTTTGCCTGAGCAGGAGCTAGGGGAGAAGAAGGTATTTCAGGTCCTTCATTCAGTCCTCTGCATCCAAACACAAACAAGACCAACTCCCTGCTTTAGTTGACAGACTCACTACTTCTGCACAAGGTGAATACCAGGTGTGGATTTTCTGAGTACTGGATTTGATTTAAAAGCACTCTGTGACCTCTCCCTAATAATTGTTCCTCTTTCCTTAGAAATGTCATCAGCACAGATGCTGTGCACAGAGTGCCTGGTTCCTGTAGAACCCAGCCATTCCATACGTGCTTATCAAGTGTGCAACACAAGCAGGGAGCCCAGCAAGACTCTCACAGCCCAAGTAGCAAGTGCAATGTGCTGGACTTATGACACACGCACCACCAGGACACACAGGACCAGCAGAGCCAGGTTGCAGGCACCTGCAACACATTCAGGCAGAAGCCTGGCACAGTGGGGACACGTCAGCCTGGCTTGTGTCAGACAGCAAATGTGTGACCCTGCCTGCTTGGTCATCCCAACGTGTCAATGATGTGACAGGCTTGGCTGGGCATCCTAACGTTATGCCTGCATCTACCCCAGCGTATTATGATGATCTTTAGATCTCCTAGAACTCCCCTGTATGGATCCTTGGGTCAGAGAGCAGACCATCTGGGCCCAGGGCCCATCACTCCTGTGCATTTGCTGTACAGCTCCATGAATAGTAGTTCACATCTCATTTTTTCTTGAGGAAACAAAAACATCCTTTTCACATACCAAACTTCCCTTCTCACGCTTACTCGGGTCACATTCTCTTGGAATGTATCTCAGCAAGGAAACTTGAATGACTATTAGTGTTTCTTGGGTCTTCATTTTCAGTTCACAGGGGCTGAAATAATGGTGACTGTTGTGCTGCTGCCTGGAGAAATGCAGTTGGACAGACCAGTGCTGTGGACATCCTGTGTGACATGGGTGCCATGCAGTGGCCTAAAGGCTTTTGGGTGGAAGATTGTCTGAGATGTAGCACTCCCAGCAGGCTACGAACTGTGTCCAGAGTACTGGAGTAGTTTCTGGAAAGAACTCTCCTATTGTCTGTGCCTGGGACTCCTTTTGAATGGCAGCAGTTAGTTTGTAGCAGATGGAATCCCAGAGGGAAACTAGCAAGCACATCATATGGACAGTCAGCTCTAGGGAGCAGGACCTGCCCCTCGTTCTTGAAGCTCAGCTCACACTGCTAATCTGGTCAAATATAAGGACAGAAGATGAGGATACTTTTCTTGTGGTAAAGCTGTAGGTAGAGGCAGTGACTAGTTAGCTCATTTACAGAGCAGAAGCTGCAGTCTCAGTGAACTCCTGGTATCAATGCATAGCCCATCTATGTCCTTGTTCCCACCCTTTGTTGTAATTATTCTCAATTCATACAAGCAAAAGCTAATGATGGGAGAAAATTAGTTATTATCCTTTTCATTTAATAATTAATGATTTCTACTGTCCTCATCAGTAGGTGTCTGCTGTGGAATTTCCTATACTTTTCTTTGCTCCAAGCAGAAAGAGACTAAATTAGATAAAGTACTGCTCTGCTTCAGTGTGGACACCCCCAGAGTGATGCATACAGCTGCTTTAAGGGCACACAACCAGTAGCTGAACAACATCAGAAATTTTCAGTACATTTTGGATGACCATCAGGAGTGAGACAAGTGTGGAAGTGTACCATCACCTTCCTTTAGTTACGACAGAAGTATGAAAGGAATGGATTTTAATTCAAATTTGAACTGTGCTTTATACCAGCTTTAGACATTCTTCCTACCTTTTATGACTTCTTCACATGTGAACTTTGACTTACTTGGTTGTCTAAATGTGGTCTGAGCTTGCAGTTCACACTGACTCAGAGACAATCAATCCAGCAGCCAAACTAAAGCCTAAGTCAGGTACTGCCCAAGGAACCCCACAGGGAAAAGACAAAATGCTTGAAAATACAAAACCACAGTCACATTTCATTGCTAGATATAACTGCATTAATGAGAAAGGAATTTGGAAAAGGGTAGAATAATTTGAACCAAATAATTTGTTGCCAAGTCCCTATTTTTATGGATTCATTTTGCATTAGACCTGAACTATAGATATTGAGAAGCTTTTCCCCCCTCCCCACTAGAAGTGATTTATTTACATATAGAATAAGAAGGAAAAGTTATTCAGTGGAACAGGTCTCTCCATTCTCCTAATACTATTGCATGGATTGAAACTGGTGGCAAATTAACATTAAAAAAAAAAATCTATTGCAAAGTTGATATAAATTCTAGTGATGTGTTTTCCAAAGGGCTTGTCTCAGGGTTGGCTTCTTTGATGCCACAAAAGGATTAAAGAGCTTCTCATGACTGGAAGTTTTTTGTACCTTTCTTCCATGTTGGTTTCCCTGTGTCAGCACACGACCGTGAAGCTTTTTACTCAGTGAGAAAATTGATTAAATTCTGTACATACACCATCTTTAACAGGTTGGCTCTTCTGTCCTTAGCTACTTATTTTCAGGAACTTTATAGGAATTTAATGTCTTAAGCCCTTTGTTCCTCTGTCATACCTGCTTGATCTTTACTGAGTACAAAGACTACTGAGGACATGATGAGAAAATGAGTGTCAAAACTTCATAAAGTGCATTTCCTCAGGAACCCAAGAGAAAATAAATAAGTTTTCAAACATTTTTAGGTAAACCTCTGCATGAACAGCTTGGGAGGGTACAACTTTGCAGGCTTGCCTCCAGGCTCAGCTGGGAGCAGTTGTTACAGAGTTTCTCAGGCTCTTTCTCCTGTTCCCCTATCTCATTGTTTCAGTGCCAAAATAAAAGAACCAGATACCTATTATTTGTAGTAAGTTACTCTAGATAAATACATCCATCACCTTCTGAAGGTATTGAATGTGGGTGAACCTTCTCTTTTAATTCCCAACCAAGCTACATTTTGCAAATACAATTTCTAATTCAGGCAGAGACCAGCAAATCTGACTCTATTCATCATCATGCCACTGTCAGCTGCACACAAGAGATTTTTAAGTTGCCTGACTTGCCCCTCCAGCTTCTAGTGTGAATTCACAGAAAAGATGCACAGGGAATTTTGTACCCTGCTGCTACTGCTTGGAAGTCTCTGCACGATAGATTTGTCCAAGTTATTTCTGTTGAAAGCATCTATAAATAATTTGCATAATGCCTTAAGTGGGTTATGGAATTATTGGGAGTTTTGCTTGATTAGAAGTAAGAAGTAAAAGCTCTGAGAAAGGAGCTCAGGATTTTACATAGTCATAAAGAACAGTAATTAATGGCTATGGATCTATTTGTGTGCTTAAAATTAAGAACATACTCAAGTGTTTTGCTCAGCTGGAGATACTTTGCCTGTAAAATAACATTGGTCCTTGTTTTCCCAGTACAAAAATGGCCGCAAAACATTTATCTCACACATTGTGTTAGATCAGAACTTTTCTTAGTATAAAATAATTTATCCCCTGGTGTTCTCACAGAATTCTTGTTTATTCAATGTGTTTGGATTCCCTTCCTTTCCATACTCAAGATCTGAAAGCAATTTCTCAGCAGATGTCTAGAGAAAAAAGGCAATTTAATACTAGAGAATAGACAACAGCATCCTTGGAGGAGAAGATGCATCAGCTTCTAGCTGACAGGTTGTGTACACTTCCACACCCAGTGGCTGAGTGGGCATATCAGGGCTTTCAGTAGCACTGCACGGACATCTCTTCCTTCTTAGCCAGTAAACAAGATATGCAACTAACCATCAGATTTTGAAGGGCAAGGGGATAACAAGTAGGGAGCATTCCTCTTGTCACAGGTAAATATACACCCTTTGTAAGTAACGTAAGCCAGAGTGAATGACAGCTTTATTGGAAATTGTTTTCCCTTTTAAGTAATGCACTAAGGAAGGCTCTGCATTTCATCTGAAGCATGGAAGTATAGTCATCATCTTGCTCAAGTTATGTTCATCCTTCACAATGTTCTCTTATGGATTAATGTACAAGCATTTTTCCATCTCTCTGCTCTCAGGCAGCTAACAGCATGCCCTCCTTGGAGCAGTTTGATCACATGCTTGTATGACTACAACTCAAAGAAAATACTTCTCCTACACCCATTTCAATGTGTTTCACATTGAACCTTGAGAATCAAACTGCATTTGACCAGTCTGATTTACAGGTGAAGCAAGAAGGACATGTCCATAGCATCTGAGGCTACCATACATTAGTTTCTCAGTGTGGATCAATTACTACAGTAGTAGATAGGTTAGTTTTTATTCTGGACTAGCACAAAGCCCTTTATCTCACATACACCCCAAACCTGATGAGTGCTGGCTGAAGTTTTTCGCTAAATGGGAATTCACAGCTGACTCTGACCTGCAAAATGTGTGTCTTGGTCTGTGTACATGTTGTTTATACTGAGCATTTGTTTTAATGAGCTATGCAGTAGGACAAGAGGTTTACAAAGCTGAGTTCTGTTTTTCTTCTGAGGTTGTAGATGGCTGATTGGTTATTTGGTGTAATTACACTTAGGGCTGGAGTCGTGGCATGTCTCTTAAAACCTCTTTAAGAGTTTCTTTTTACCTAGCACAGAGCTAAAGCTCCTTATAGTCTTCCTTTTCCAACTGTGTCTTATTCAATTATCTGACTGGTATTGCAGAATATTTCAATCTGAGATAAAAGGCTTAGATGAATCTCACTCGTTCAGAAAATCTCAGACTTTAAGTCTCTTTTGCTGCCGAGTCATTGCATCAGCAGCAGCTTTTGTCACCTTGGTTAGTGAACTGCTGTTCTGCTTGCCATCTAAATTAACTTGGGTTTTGGTAAGGTGGCTACCTCCTGGGATAACTGCAGAAGTTACTTTTGCATTCATATACGACAAATACTAGAAATTTTCTAGCTGGATAGTTGAAAAGTTTTCTGCTGAAACCCACAGATGGTCATTGCCTTTTTAAAATGAGGACGCTCAGAACGAGCTGACCTAGGACCCACTAAAGTCACTGAACAATACCTGTGGCCTTCAAGGGATATTTGACTGTACCAGCAATGGCAGAGGTGTCCTGCAAAGACGGAGACCTCGTCACAGTGACTCAGGAAGATGCCATACAGTCATATGCTATGGATAATGAGAAATGTGGTATTTTTTATGTGGCCAAAGATGTTCCAAATGATAGTTACTCTCAGCTAATCAAGAGCATCGAGCATCAATGGCATCCAAATAATATGATTTCTAGATTTACTCATCACAGGAGAGTTTTCTGAAGAAATTATTGTTAAACTGTGGCCCAATACACATTTTTTGAGTAAATTTGAACATCTTAACTATCCATCAACATGGCGAGTTGCAACTTGGCATGACTCAAGACCAGAGTTGAAGAGCTAGCATGCCAGCAAAGGGCTCACATCCCCAGCCTTCATAAATGCAGCTCTGGCAGCTCTGCCTGGCATCCAGGACTTACCTACAGAGAACATAGTGCCCAACCACCACCCTCCCCTGCAGAAGAGCTGCTCCCTTCCGTGCAAGGAAACACCATGTTTTCCTGCTTAGTTTCAACCAGAACAATGTGTTATATACAATACCTTAAACAAGGCACTCAAAACATGTAAAACTGACATATATATATAATATATATAACATTTCTTTTCAGAGCAGTAAGTTTTGGCTTTTCTCACTATTAAACCCTGCAGAAAGGCTGTCCAAGGACTGAGCAGAAGTCAGCAGTTCCCTTCAGCCAGACAATGAAGCTGCTGCCAGTCACTCAGAGCAGAACATCAGTTACTTAGCAACTGGGGAGGCAATTTGGGAGCGCACCCCCCCCCTTAGCACTCTCCTCTTGCAAACCTGTCACAGCCCCAGTTACTCCCTGCGACTAATCCTCCCCACAAAGGCAGGAGGCTAATGTAAGAAGATTATACATTTCCAGAAATAAAACTTCTCTTCCAACACTTCTCCCAGAGAGTGTTTAGTATATAATTTTCTCCACAGCCACTGGATACTTAATGCAACAACTGATCAAAAATTGATTCTAGGTCAGAGCCACAGCTTGGGTACAATATTTAATTAAGTACAAGTGAATTAATCTCTGGTCACCAGTCAGCCTGCTTGATGTGGCAGTTCAGATAGACCATGTCTGCATGAGGTTTCTGTTCTGTTGGAGAAACTGCCAATAATCTCAAAAGCCTTAAGTTTTTCATGTATCCACATGATGTAGGATCTCCATGTTGGATACTGATGGTTTTAATTTAAGGACTGCCCCACTCTGCATCATCCTTTCCATACACAACAGGTTGTGATGATCTTGTGTTAATTTCTATAGTTATTTTGGTGCTTTGTTGCTAGTTTCCTTCATCCTTGGTCGTATGTATTTTGAATTGCATCTTTCTCAGTCCTGAACTTGTTATTTCTAGCAGTGATTTAGAGCTGCAATTGAAGGTCCTACCAACATAATGATGACTTTGACTTATTGTTTTGGTTCTCTTCCAAAAAAGGTATTTGCTTTGTGCAATTTTAATGGGTTTCTCCATGGGAAGATGCACTGTAGATGTCAAGTCATTCAGGTAGACCTCTCTGATAATCACATCAGCTATAACTTTTTTTTAATGCTTTCTTTTATTCTAGTTTTCATTACAGTTATTGTCCCAAAAGCAAAACAAGTTTATTTTGTTTGATATGATTAGGTGGCTTTTTAAAAATTTTGCCTAGATTCAGATAAAAACAATGTTTATATACAGAGAGATTTAAACCTGCCAGACATGTTAGCGGATGAAACTTTAAAACAACAACTTTTTTTAAACACTTTGCTTTGCCCTCAGTAAGCAACATTTCCTAGGATGAGGAATCTCAGAACTCCTAACAGCCTTTTCCTGTGTGGCACATTCAGACATTTTATTGTTGACTTGATAGGCAAGACAATCCACTTTTCCAAGTAGGAGAGCCAGGTTTAAATAGTCTTTTCTTCCCCCTTTATCATAGCCTGCTTCGTAGAAAGATATTTATGTTTACTTTCAATGGAAGAAAAAAGGATCACGAAATAGGCAACAACCATAAAGGAGCAGGAAAAAACCCAAAGCATCTGCTCAAGTACTTAATTAATATTAATAGATTTAGCAACACTTCCTCATTCTATGGAAGGCTTGTACAAGCAGATGAATCTACTTTAAAAAACACGTCTCTAGAGCCTTGAGGTATCAGTGCATTACAACAGTGCATCAAATCAGGAGAGTAGCCAATTACACAGAAGAAACACTGCATAGTTTATAATCCTGTAAAAAGCAGAACTGGAGAAGTGTGCAGCCAGTCCCACTGACTTACATGGTTTTATTATTTCTCTGACTCTATCCCTGTGAAGCTATTCTGACTAAAGTTTGAGTTAGATAGGTAGGCTGCTACATCTAGTGCAATTTTGGCCTGAAATTAATAAGAACGCAAAATTATTTCCTGTTTATGTGTGTAAGTGACCAGATTTGCCACTGGCACCTGAAGATGGCAGCTACCCACCTCCCTGCAGTTTTCCAGTGTTCATGGTTACTGTGTCTGGTGTGTACACATGCCTTCGACTGTGTTTCCCAGCTGCAACTGGGAAGTATGATCCTACGTTGTGTTTCCTCCAAACAGACTTTGGGCCCAGGTGCTTAGAATACATCTCAGACTTCCTATCACAGACAAAACAGTAACTTGCAACCCTTCTTTCATGGGTGAACTTGAATTTTGTACTTGACGCTTCTTGTGCAATGGAAGGAAAGGTGTCTGATCTACAATAAGTTTAGGTGTAGAAATTAATCTACCCTGTTGCAGGGGGATGCTTTTATGTTCTCACTTTGCAGTCTAGGCTCAGTTCATCTAACTCTATATTCAGGGTGATGATTACATCTGCTTCCAGCTCTTTCCAGCAAAGACTGATGCAGTTACTGGAGCACCCTTTACTAAAATAACTTTATGTCGTTCAAAATTCATAGAAGATCCAGGACAACCTCCTAAATGCTTTTTTGATCAAGGTAGTTGCTTCTGTTGTGGTAGCTAAAGATTTAACCTGTAGGTTACAGTGGGGACAGATCAGTAAAACTATGTGCTGTGCAGAAAGAAGTGCAAATATTAAAGAGATGACAATTCCTCTTTAATGAGGGCTTGCTTTGTTACTTAATTCTTCAGAAATGATCACTTGGAATTTGGAAAAGAATCTTTCCAACTAAAAAGCTAGTGCTAACTACTGGGCTAAAATTAAAGGAAATGGAGGATTAGGACATGATTTTCTTTTAGTTTTTCTGCTGTCACCTTGAACCTTCTTGCATCAATCCTTAAAGCTTGTCTAGCATGTAAATGAGTTGGGTGGATGATAGTTCATTATCAGTAATGCTTTGAGTCTTCTAAACACATTATTAACAGTTAATGATTTCTAATTATGGTTTCTGTAGCAATTAAATTATTGGTGTCTTTTCAAGTATTAAATTGGGATTTTTGCTTCTCCTCTGCATGCTGGCACACACTTGGCATTTTGGTAAGGTAGCCTGAACATTGCAGTGGTGGCATTCCTACAAACCCAATGGCTCCTGTAGCAGAGCTGGGATATATTGAGGGAACAAAAGTATTTGCTGCGGGAAAGTGATCAGTGTGAGTTTGCTGAAAGGGCTGCCACAAGGCAGATAATTTAGTCTGAAGTCGATTGCAATTTAAAATCTCAATGATTAAAAAAAATAATCAATACTTCAAATAGCAAAGAAATCTTATTTGAGAAGGACTTTGCAGAGCTATAAATGCTTCTTCCTATAATTAGATTGTGAGATGTAGCCACAACCATATTACTTTACAGTCTAAGATTATAACAGAGTAATCAACTGTTAGAATAGCTTAGCAAGGGAAGTAACAAACACATCATCACTGGGGCCTTCCAGTCAGCTTCACCATCTTTCGCAAGCATGCCTTACCAGTTATTAGACTGGCTGCAGCATCAGTGTATGAAACATCTGGTTTGTGGTAGGCAGAGGCCAGTTGATTATTGCAACTGTCTTTTTATGTGGAGCTGCTGGAAGATGTTCTGTAAGGAGGGAAGAAACCCCCCAAGTATTGCCAGTGAAAACAGCATTAAACTGGTCACGCAGCAGAACAGAAGTGACAGTAGCCCAGGTTGAGACCCCTGGTTTCTGCAAACAGCTGTAATTTATCACCAACATGAGTGAGATGCTGTTAGAGAACTGATGGCACTGAGGCCAGTATGCTGGCTCAGATCAAGTGAAAACACAAAATCACTTGGGGTCATTAGACAAATGAGCTTTCAGTGATCAAGTGTCCTTTTACCTAAGCAATACTGGCACCTCACATCTGAGCTTACAAAGGAGACTGCCCGAGGAAATCTTGGCATTGCTTCGTTTTCTACAGCTTAGAGGGTTAAGACATGAAGGCATCTGAGCAAGACAACATGATGAGCTTAAAGACTGGATTCTCAGTCAGTGGGAATAGCCTGTGTGAATAGTAATAGTTCTTCCCATCAGCAGTAAAGTTGCAGGTTGCTACAGCCTTCAGACAGCAGGCAGAAGTAAACGAAGGCTCTAGATTTTACCATGATGCACAGTCAAGTTTCTTTTGTAGGTATTCACTAAAAAAGTTCTAGAACAGGAGAAGAGGTAACTAAAATCTATTTCCTTTTATCAAGAGGAACAGCTGTAATGTGAAGTGTTGCAAACAATACAAAATGCTTTACCAAAACCAATATTTATGCTCTGGAAGAGCACAACAAGCTATCCCTGGTTGCCAGCCTCTCACTGAGAAGAGCTGCATGAAATCTTTATCCAAACCCACAAATAGACACTTGTAATAAAGAAAAATAAATTTAGGCTCAATGTTTGCTCTCCAAAGTGTTATCAGGCATAATGCCCTCAGTCTGCATGAACCTGAATTTGCACCAAAAAACTGATAACCTTTTAGCCACTTTGGGGTAGGAGCAGAGTTTGTAGCTTCACCTGTACTCAGGAGAGATCTCATTTGCAAATATTTCACAATCCACTGCAGATTCAAAATTAAACTTAGCCCAGAAGCACAATCTCACCATTTTGCTTTAAGAACTCTGCGAGATTAAGCAAGAAGGTTTTCATTACATCTCTTACGCAGGTTTTCATTAAGTCAACAGACACTTTTCATATAAAGCCTTTCTAGACTACTCACCTCACAAATTTCTTTTTAGGAAATGTGTTCATCCAGATTTATGAGAGTTATGAAAATAAATGTATGCATGAGGACAGGTATTGTTGGCAGAGCAAGCAAATCCATCACTCAAAGCAGAAAGCAGCCCCATCTTGATAGGAACCTTGGTTCCTTCCTGGGTTTGTTTGCAATCTCAGCTCAGGGGACGTTTATAGGTACTAGAAACCTGTTTAGATGGAGCTGAGGTGACTTTAAGCTACCTGCACAGGCCCAAGACCTTACTGAGCTGATACAAGAAGCTAGATAAAAAAATCTTGGCTAGTACAATAGAAGTCCACCCCAAAAGTCACAACCAAGCTACCTCCCTCAAGAGAAGATCAGTGACAATCTCCACCAGGTAGCAGAAAGCCCTTTAAATAAGGCCTTCTGGAGTGAATATGAGCTGGAGAAGTCACAAAAAACCCCCTTGTAAACTAGTAAATACTGTTTCAAGGAGCAAGGCAGGTTGCACATTAGTACAGACCTGCTTCACTGTGCTGTAGAACCCATGTTTCTGTTTACACCAGACATGGAGCAGTTCTCCAACCTACTGGGTGTAGCAGCTTGTGTCACACAGACTAGATCAAATTTCAGACAAGCAGTCTCATGTTCCTCTTGCATCCTTAAGCCTTACACCAGAGCACAAACAACAAGACAACATACCCTTCAGAACTGTGCATGGGAAGAATGACATACTAATGCAAGCAGTCCTTTTAGGAGGGGGATCAGCTGCTAGTCAGGACTGCCATCAGCTTCAAGCTGATAACTTGGTAGTTCCATTCATGACCATCAGTGTGAGCCATCTGTGGTCTGTAACACTTGCAGTTAGATGCACCAAACAATTAGCCAATGTAATCAAGCTTCTAATAATGAAGTAACCACAAGACCTTGAAATAGACCACAACTACCTGATGCCTGTTTTAATCTAACTGTGGTGAGGTGCAGTGAAAGAACGAACCGTTTTAATGCCCTAGGGAGGAAGTGGACAAAGTGAGGCAAGTTAAGAATTTATGACTATGAGGCCAACATTATTTAGTGAATAAAACAGGACACCTCTGTGGTGCTTAGAAAGTCAAGGACCTACTGCAAAAAGCCAGGCACTGTGTCACTTCTGCCTCACGAGAACTTGTTTTTACCGGGACTGTAACCCCCAGCTCCCCAGCAGTTAAGTGTTTGGAAGAGAGTCTCACAGAACCCTAAAAAAAGGTGCCACTGATCCTTGACTCCTTTCAGTTTGCCAGCAGCCTTTCGTTCCTTCCAGGTTAGATAGTTGGACCCCTCCCCACCTGGGGCAGAAGGTGATGCCACATAAAAGTCACAAAGCACGTTTCTGCTCTCGTTCACAAGACTGGGTCATGCAGATCTTGCCCTGTTCTCAGCATTCCTTTCTTACCCTCTTGCTTGCAAATCTAAATTTGAAACTGAGCCCCACATGTCCAGTCCTCCTACAAGGGTGTAAAATGGTGTTTTTGTAGAGACTACCCACAAATCCAGAGAGCTTCTTTAAGGGGCATCTCATGGCCATGACGACAGAACCTTAGTAATGAGAAATAATATGAAAACCCAGGGGAAATATTTTCATAATAGCATGCAAGGCCCACTCCAATGGCAGCCATCACCCATGCAGTGGGGAGAGATGCAAGTTGGGGGTTTTGCCTGGGGAGAGAGGTCTGTCTCTTGCATTTTGTTTTAATGAGGTTTTGGAAACCTGGAAATGTATAAGAGGACTCTGCTCATTTTCATGAACGATAAAGAGGCACATGGGGAAAATGAAGGTCCCTTCCTGACACTGATTAAAAGGGTTGAGCTATTTATGTGTCATCAGGGAAACATTCATTGATTTCAGAGATGAGCTGGGTAATGGAATTCAGAGCTTTTCAGTTGTAGCCACTAAGTCAACTGCAGGTCATTAATGACAGAAAAAGAATCATCCCATTGCTCTTTGGCAGCCTATGTGAAGCTTGCTGACAGTACTAATACAAATCTAACCATGACCTCATTTTGTATCACCTCTTCAAAGAGAGCCCCAAACTACAATTTCTACGATGGCCCCTCTGAGATTTCTACTGGCATCAAAATTCATGAGGAACAGCAACCCAGATAAAGATACATGAGCAAATAGTTTGCTACATGCCAAAACCATCTATAGCTAAAGGAGAAAAAGTTGTATGACTCAGTCAACTAATTATGTAATTAATTTTTGTTAAAGGCTCTGACATTCTGTTCTATTGCATGACACATGAAAACTATCCAGCTTCTTTTAGTAGAGTATGCTGGATTTTCTAGCTATCTGTATTTGGTATTACATATACTCCAGAAGAAATGAGTAAGTGTATTTAAATTTTAAGCAGTGGTTGCAGTATCTGTGCAAACATTTTGAGACTCTTTTTCATTCCAAGAATAAAAGGATTTCTTTGGCCCTCCTAAGCTGAAAGGGGGAGGGAGAGCTAGTCCAACCTGTGTGGAAGTGAGCACAGCCAGTGTTTTAGAATGGTAAAGGGGGGTAGAATAGTAACAAATGTGTTCAGCTCAGACTGAGATGTCCCTGTGCCTCAAGGAAGCATCAGCTGTACCTGCGTCATTTGAAACAGTGTGTAAGTTACTCTGCCAGTCTTAAGGCAAGGAAGATTATCTACTGGTGTATTTCAGTGCTTTTCTACCCTCCCTAGCATCTTAGGAGGAAGAGCACCTGCTCTCAGTGTATAGCTTTTGCTGATTTGTGGCTCAGATTCTCTGTGCAGTAACTTAACCCCATTAATTATTTTTCTAGCCTCAGGCAAGTCCCTTCTCTACTGAGACATTTTATTTATGAAACTCATCATGGCAGAGTTCTTGGTTCCTGAGCTAAATTATCACTTGGCAGATTCCTGACCTATAACTTCTTGTCACTCTTTGAAAACAAAGTTGAGGAGAGGATTAGATCTTACTGACTTTTAACTGCACTTGGACACTCAGCTTCCATCCTCTTCACTGAAGTTCTCAAACATGTGTGGACATGGGACAGTAAAATAGCCAGAGTGGGCATTTGCCTTGCTTCTAAGCCCCAAACAGCCCATGCAACAAAGTAATGTTCTAGAAAATAAATCCTGAAAAATTCACAATGATTCAGTGTTGATTTGTCATCCCTAATGGTTTACTGAAACAAAATGAAATTAAACCTAGTTGTCTTCTGCCCAGTATAACACTTGAGATGTCAATGACTTCTTCATGACCTGCTAATATGGCAGCTTCTATCTAATTTCCCCCTCCTTTTGCTGAATTTAGCAGGCTGTACAGTTTTACAATGGAAGTTTAAAGATTTGTACTGCCCTAATACTTTGAGCATTGTTAGAGTGACACCCAGTGGCACAGGAAGATTTCTTGTTTGTGGCAGCATGTAGCAAATAAATCTCTACTTGTGTACTGCCAGCTTCAGAAACATTTATTTTTGTGATCATGTAACTGAGACATTAGAAGGAAATGTATCAGCTGAAGGCTTCAGTCTAGGTTGCCTGAAGTCAATGTAAATTGATTTTTAACTTACCTATATAATTGACCTGCTCGTGTTGAGAAAAGCAGAGCACTCCACTTTGTTGTGGAACCTGTGGATGCCTGAAACCTCAGAAGAGCATAGATCTAGTACCCACTTCTGATAATCCCAGCTGGTTGGCTTCAAAGACTGCTTTAAGGCAGTCATCTCACAAAATGCTTAAATGTATGAATTTATGAAATAGTTTGATATTCTGCTGGGAATTGCAGGATTAAAACCTGCAAAAAACATTATCTCTTCTGGCACATTTTCTAATCCAGCTGTGCTGACATAAAAGGCATTAGAACCTCAGAAATTGATCCCTGTACACATCTTTTCCCCAAGTCCTGCAAAAAGGAGCCTAACAGGGCAAGTCAGGTTGTAGACTTGGAGGAGGGAAAACGCTGGTGTTTGCAAACCAAGCTAACCCTTATCAGCAGAAGGCAGCCACCATGTGTTGAGCAGTAGAGAAGACCCACCTGAATTAATTATTCACTAATCAGAAAACCAACAGGGAGGCACAAAACCAGTTCCAAGGCATCTTTGCCTTTCTCCGCACTAAAAATCTGGAAGGCTCAAATTTGAGGTAGAAGTCACATGCCAGAAAGGAGGCATTGGAGAACTTGGACATGTTTTGCCATTCCAGTAAGAATGACAGCATGCACTACTGCCTCCTTCTCCTGCAGGCTTACTTTTGAGATTTATTCGTGGCTTTATTTAGGGTGTATGTCCCATCTCTTAACCAATTTCAACACTTAGACCATAGTTTAAACATCCTTCTGTACAGCGGGATGGCAGAACCATCCTCTATCCAGCAAATATTTTTTTGTTTGAAACAAATCTTGCATTGATTTGGGGACTATACTTCCATCTGAGTCCACACCCTCAGCATAAACTGGGGGTCCAAAGAACAACATAAGGACAGAAAGGGACTGGCAGAGGTGATCCCACATTCGCTTTTCAGATACTGGCAACTTCTCTGCTCTTTATAACTAACTGCTGCCATTGAGAAGGTATTAAAGCACAGAGTGAACTCCATCCTTCCAAGGCCTCTGGGGGGCATTTTCCTCCTAGCTTGGTCTCCAAATGTGCTGCAAACATTTTTGCCAGGTAGCTGGAGAAACCAAACTGAGTCCTACACTTTGAGCAAGGGGTCAGTTTTAAGGTCATGGTAGAAAAACGAGATGAAACAAATCCAATTGCACCTTGGCAGCAGCTGGACTCAGATCTACCCTAGCAGAGGCCTGATGCATCTGCTGACCTGTGTGGTGCCACTGAGTGAGGTCACCGAGGATCTAATGCTTAATGCAGTTTCTTCTGTGGGAGGAGAGCAGAAGTGTGCATCTGAGGTGAGCCCTAGGCCAGCCTATGCCAGACAAGAGGAAAGCTGCATCTTTTGAGCATCAGCTTTTCCAAGAAAAGAAGCCACTGGAGCAAATGTAACACCCATCTATAAGAAAGGAGGATCCAGGAAACTATAGACCTGTCAGTCTGACCTTAGTACCAGGGAAGGTCATGGAGCAGATCATCCGTGTGTTTTGTTACACAGAGAGATGTGCAGACAAATTAGAGCCTTTTCTAGTGTGACTGCAAGAACAGAAACCTCTCCTGTTCTTTAGATGTGCTTGCATCTATACACCCAATCCAATCACAAGTGGCAGCAGAATTTACATTCAGTCTCCATCCATCCTCAGGAGTGCTGTGTTGTGTAAGCAGAAAGAAACTATTCCTGGTAAAACAGGTCCAGGATAATGTCACAGCTGGTGCTTTATACACTCTCCTTTGTCTCCTGCACATTTAATGGTGCTCGAGGTTCACGTGCACAATATGAACAGAGCTGAACATGCTATACAACATTTCCTTTAAAAGACCAAATTGATGAAGCCCTTTTAAACATTTCCAGAAGCAAACGCTGCTCAGACAGACAAATCTAGTTTTGATGTGCACCCCCCAAAGTAACTATGTCAGACTCAGAATTTATGTCTACATAAAGAAGGTTAATGAACCAGGCAAATTGGACTGCACAGGAGACAAATGCCAAATATTGCTCCTAGCTTTCTCTTGTGAGTCAGTGGCTGCTGTGGGAATGGGGATACTAAAATAAATAGCACCACATAGTCAGTGCAGTCAGACCATCCCCAAATGCCATGAAGCTGTCAGTCTGCATGTCAGGATCAATGTGCAAGCTTGTCAAGAGAAAGGCAGGGCAAATCTGGAGCTTTAAATAGTCACCATCTTTTACAGTAGTTTATTAGCAGTAATGGAAGGGAGGCCTCCCTGTGACTCCAGATCAGGCTCTTTAGTCAGAACTGCACTGTAATCACCTTTTCCTGGGAAATCTGTAAGGAATACCTATTTATTTGTGTCTGAAAAAGAAAAAATCCTAGTCAGAGGTGACAAAACAATTGAGATGATTTGAAGATGCTTGGAGTTCCAATCCAAGATTAAAGTTGGCAGCATTGACAATGTTTGGGGGAAGGGGCAATTGAGGAAGCAGAACAGTTCTAACTGGCATTGACAGAAACTGAAGTTCAGCAGTGCAGCCACTTTGAAGACTCACAGAAACCCTGGGGCAAGCCCTCAGGGCCCAAGCTCAGTTTTTAATCAGCTGTTTCAAAGAACCTTCAGAAACCAGAGCTGAAGGACCTTGACAGACCACCAAAGGTCCAGCTGCACAACTGCTCTAAGGAGAAACCTCCCACTAACTTCTGTGGTCTCTCAGTTGAGGCCTCAGTGTGATTTGTTCCATGCTGGACATGTTTTAGCAACATCCTGCCCCATTTCAGGTGGCTTTTTTCCTCTCAGAGCTGCTTCTCAGGTCTGTTCACAAAGAGTATGTAGAGAAACTGAAGGCTTTGCTTCACGTGCCTACACATGCACGCACCATTAAATACAAATCTGCACCTTCTTCCCATCTTCCTTTGCCTGCTGCTTATCAAGCACATCTCATCACCTCCCATCTGTATAGCAAACTGTGTCTGCAGGTACTAATTATACCCTTTTCTAATTGAACAGGAGGTAGGAGCTTTTCCAAGGCATCTTTGCCCTTCTCCACACCAGGCATGCTAAAAATATGAAAGGCTCAAATTTGAAGTAGAAGTCACATGCCAGAAAGGAGGCACTGGAGAACTTGGACATGTTTTGCCATTCCAATAAGAATTATAGTGTGCACAACTGCCTGCTTCTCCTGCAGGCTTACTTTTAATATTCCCAGACACTCAGTGAAGCATCTGATTGAGGATGGGACAGCAGGGACGTTATAGTTTTGCAGACTGTATGTTCTGAGATGTTCTTCAGAAATATTTGACAGGGTTCAGAGCAAGAATAAAGTGAGGACTGAAAAAAGTCAGATTTTAATTTGGCTTTCAAGGTTCAACTAGGCCAGAGCAACCTTGCAATGAAACTGGTTTTACTGGGTGAACTGACTGGGGGTGTTTGGTGTGTTGGATTTTTTGTTGCTTGTTTTAAAATAAAACAGGGTCCATCTCAGATCCACTGATCAATAAGAGTTTGCTACAAGTCTTCCCAAGGGTTTTCAGCAACTCACATTTAATTACATATAGGAATATAACAACTTGAAGAAAATCCAAATTAAGTTCCCTTCCACCTTGGTTGATACAGCCTAAAACTTCAACTCCTGACAAGAAAGCTGTGGTCCTGCAATGCCAGTGAGCTGCTGTACACATCAACATCCCTGAGTATCAGTGGATACATGCAGTCCTGAACACAGAAACTGTAGGATCTACCTGCAGGATGCCATTAATTCCATTTATTTTATATTCAGTACAAACATGAGAATTTTTGAGGCCTACAAATGATTATGCTGACTCTACACATGGTGGTTTTGATTATTTGACAGCAGAAGTTTTGGGGAAGTGGAAACAAGACATCTTTGCAGCAGCTACCATGGGTTAACACTTCCAGCTGAGAGCTGCATCTTAGGTACACACAGAGGGACAGGCTGGTGATCTCTGGTAGCATTCTTAGAGAAGATGCCTTCAGTGAAGGCCAAGAGTGAAGTACCAAATGGCTCATCCTTCTCAGTGTAGCTGCAGAACCTCCCTCTGCACCTTAGCCTTGTGTGTGTCACAACCAGTATTTACAAATGCCTCCTTATTGTGGCTGGAGAAGATAATGATGATAATTACTCATCAAAATGCAGGGGAAGGTTAGTTGTGTTATGACCCAGACCATCTCTCAGACACAGAGAAGAGCATAAATGCTTGAGAGTGCTCACACTGTTAGTATTTCCTCCTGTATTTTCAAAAATGACTGCCTTTCACTGCCCATTTTCTGGTGAGTTTATTCCTTGCTTGATCTTTGTTCAAAGTTTTCTTTGTCTTCTCTATTTCACATGGAAATTACAATTTCATTCTGCTCCAAAGAAAATAGTCCAAAAAATTTCTTTTTTGAGAACACAACCACTGTTTAAGACAACAATTTGGTAGGAATTCCACTCAGTAACTGAGGAAACAATATTACTGTGCACATCTACCTTCTCTTTTCCACTGGGTATGTTGTGGGCTGTCACTGTTCCTGATGCCACATGTTATTTCCCATTATTTTATCAAGCACAGTCTCAACTGACAACTAATACTCCCATGACATTATTTAATAAACCTTTGGGAATACGTAATAAAGACATTTTCTTACAGCTTCTCTGCAAAGACTGTAAATGCATTCTGCACGTGAGGATCTAGGGAAACCTCTCTTGACTCCCTTTCTCCCGGTTTAGTTGCTGAGCTGTGTCTTTTATGTTGGCATGTGCTGCCACCTAATGATGAGGAAACCAAATCTTTCGACGAAAAGAATCAGAACTGCCTGAAAAAAAGGGTGCAGCTGCAGAAAGTGCTTGCAGATCTGCCTGCCTGAAGTGGTGCATGTCAAGCACATGCACTGAACTAGGGAAAGCTGGTGACAGGGCTGACCTCCACTTGCCTGCTGCAAACAGCAAGTGGGCTTTATACACAACCCCCCAGGTCTGTCGGGTTTAGATGATTCTAGCTAAAAGGTGGCCTCACTGCAGCCCAGAAATCCTGTTAGAAGGTACCTTTCTGGAGCAGCTGGTGCTACCTCAGCCCTGCACCCCCACTGAGAAAGGAGACCTTTCCCAGGGGACTCCTCCACATGATGGCAGAGGATAGTGGAGTGGAAACAGCATCAGCTGCTTTCCCCGGATTTCAGTTCTGGTAGGAAAGTTTCAGCTGGGGGAAACTCAGCTTCTAGGTCAGAGATTTCATTCATTATTGCCAGATTACTGGAAAGAAACAGTCTCTGTTTCAGCTAACACATGCAAACGAGGAATGGGAGCTGCTGCAAGCAAGCAGCATTCCTGACTGCAAAGAGCACCAGCCTCATGGAGTTCAAGCATTCCTCAGTTCTGTCAGCTCAGGAACTTATTTATGTAGTAACCTGCCCTCAATGCTGTATCCTCACTCCATCCTACCTGCACACTGGCCCTCAACACAGAGCCAACAGTGCCCAGCACAGAAGCATCTGTCGTAACAGTTGAGATATTCATAGAAAACCCCCAAACTCTCCAAAAGTACAGGTAAATTTCACTCCTTCAGCTGAACAGATTAAACTTGTGCTTCCTCTGCCTTCCTGTACCAACTCAAAGGCCATCTCAGCCCATGCACTAGGACTCCATCAGACCAGGTGTTACAGCTCCCAACAGGAACACACAAGGCCTTCAGAACACCATCTGGAAAAAATCATTTAACTCCAAATGTTTTTAAACCACCTTACGCGAATGACCTAAATAATTAAGGTTCTTTTAAACTAGCAAGAGCAGTGCAAAACGTGGGGCAGGCTTACAGCTTAACCTGTGTGTGGCTAGGACAGATAATCCTTGGGGTGGTTGTGGAGGTTGAGTTTGGCAAGGGTGGGAATAACAAAGGAACAACCTGCACATTCTGTTGCTTCAAACCCTACAACCATTTTGCCACTTTAGGTCACGGCACACAAAGGCTTCCCACACAATTCAGAAATCCATGAAAAACTACAGCCTAGTTCCAGAAATCACAATGTTAACAAAAAAAGTTGAGACAAAACTCTTACCACCCACCCAACACCTCTTGGGCCCTACCTGTTGTATCCTTGAGGGACGTGAAGGCGTTGCCAGCCACTGCATTCATCACTCCAGCTCCAACAAAACCTGCTTGGTGACAAAGAGCCACCCAGAGCAGCACTTCCATAACACCCCATCCAAAAAGAGCTTCTCCCCACCATCTCGTACATCACTTTTCTTTCCTGTCCCAATCATTGTTGCCATGTGCTGTCAATTACTTGTAATTAATCCAATCAGCTAATAGCCTCCAACAGCACCACCTGCTCCCTCTTCCGCTGAGAAGCACAGGCTGTTCTGAATTGCATAGAAGGGGGAGGAAAAAGGTGGTTCCTACAGAAGCTGTAGGCTCTAGGGCTGGAGGAGGAGAAGTTTGTGCCACAAGAACCCAAGTTTTCTGTGAAGTCTGAGGCAAAAAGTTGGTGACTTGACAAACTGGCAAAGCAGAGACTATTAAACATAACCCGGGCTAGTTTTCTGGACAGAAGCTCTAAAAATATGCAGTAAAGGTTGAAAGCTGATTTAAATGTCACTTGTAACCCACCATGCTTTTATCCCTGCAGACAAGACAAAGAGATTAGTTGTCCTTTGCTTGTCGTAACAGCCTATTTCTTCATTTCTGCTTACTGACCTGGTGCTGTGTTAGTTGGCTTGTAACTTTTGCCACAGACAACAAAACTAATTTCACTAGGAAAAAAAAGCAAAAGCAAACCACAAAACACCAAACCAAGCAATCTGATAAAGCCCAAAATAATTCCTTTGCATGTTTCTGTTGAAGTTTATACGTTTGTTCTTCCAAATTGATTTGGGACAAGCCAAGAGAAGGGCTGGATTAACAAGAACCCATTGTGGTTCTTCCTGGCCTCCCTGCACAGGGCTGAGAGCAAAGTGGTGCCTGCAGCAGCTTCTGCTCCATGGCTGAGCAGCTGGGCTTGCTCCTGCTGACAAGCCCGGGTGTGCTGATCACAGAGGGAAGGATGTAAAGACAGAAACAACCCAGACATTTCCTGCCAAGTACAGATAAACCACGTAACACCTTTCTCAAAGGCACACATGGTGCCACGTCCCGACTGCGTCCCTTTGTTACCATCCTCTGTGTGGTCTGGATCAGCTCGACATCTCCCTGGTGTGTCTGGGCTTCCTGACATCAGTGCTGAGCAGGGCACAACAGCCAAACCCCACGTCACTGGCTGCAACCAAACTTAGAACTGGCCCTGGAGGGGTCAGGCTGAAGAGCTGCAGTTTGCTCTGTGGAGCATGGTGTGCCTGAACTGCAGGCAGTTTCAGCCCTGTGGGAAGAGGAGAGAAGTGATTCATCTGTGTAGGATAAGGAAGTGGGTGTTTTTATTTAAATAAAAAGAGCTCAGCCAGAGCTCTGTGTTGCTGGTGAGATGATGGACAGTAACACTTCAGCAAAGCTGCTGTGCCTCTTATGTAGGGCTGCAGTAAATGAGGAATGGATAGTGGAGCTGGCTGACCATGTTAACAGCCAGCTGATGGAAATGGAACACACCCCGATATTCGGTCGCTAACCATCTGTAGCAAGAAATTCTTGGCTATCTTATGCTTCTCTTCTTATTTAACTGGAATGACAGTAGCAAGGGCCCTCCTTCTGAGAGTCATGGACCTCACTGTGATAGAAGGACCCTCTCCAGCAGCTGAAAGTAAGATCTTGTAAGAAGCAGGGGCCTGGCTCTGGCTTCTCACATGCCTTATAACAGCACTAGAAACAACTGCTGGGAGGGCATTTCTTGGAATATGCAAAGGGTTTTCTTCCTTCCATGCATGACAATCATAGAATTGTGGAATGTCTCGGGTTGGAGAGGACCTCTGAAGGTCATCTAGTCCAATCCCCCTATAATAAGCAGGGACATCTCCAGCTAGAACAGATTGTTCAGAGCCCCATAACACCTCACCTTGAATGTCTCCAGGCATGGGGCTTCCACCACTTCTCTGGGCAACCCATTCCAGTGATCCATCACCCTCATAGTAAAGAACTTTTTCCAAATGTCCAACCTAAATCTACCCTTTTCTTGTCCTATCATTATATGCCTTTGTGAACAGCTCTTCCCCTGCCTTCCTATAGGCTCCTTTCAGGTACTGGAAGGCCGCTATAAGGTCCCCCCCCCAAGTCTTCTCTTCTTCTCAACCCCAACTCCCTCACCATGTCTTAATAAGAGCTGCTCCAACGTGCTGATCATCTTCATGGCCCTCCTCTGGACATGCTCCAACAGCTCCACATCCTTCTTGTGCTGGGGGCACCAGAGCTGGACACAGTGCTCCAGGTGAGGTCTCACCAGGGCAGAGCAGAGGGGCAGAATCACCTCTCTCCATCTGCTGGCCACACTTCTTTTGATACAGCCCAGGATGGACTTGGCCTTCTGGGCTGCAACTGCACCTTGGTGGCTCATCTCCAGCTTTTGATCCACTAAGACCCTCAGGTCCTTTCCCACAGGGCTGCTCTCAAGTGTCACCTCCCCCAGCCTGTGTTCATATCTTGGGTTACCTCAGCCCAGGTGCAGGACCCTGCCCTTGGCCTTGTTGAACCTCATGAGGTTCACCTGGGCCCACTTCTCCAGCTTGCCCAGGTCCCTCTGGATGGCATCCTGTCCCTCTGGCATATTGACCTCTCCACCCAGCTTGATGTCATCAGCAAACTTGCTGAGGGTGCTCTCAGTGCTGCTGTCAATATTGTTGATGAAGATACTAAACAGCACTGGGCCCAGCACTGAGCTCTGAGGGACACCACTTGTCACCATTTTCCATCTGGATTTAGAGCCATTGACCACTACCCTCTGGATGTGACCATCCAGCCAGTTCCTTATCCACTGAACAGTCCACCCATCAAACCTGTATCTCTCCAACTTAGAGAGAAGGATGTTGTTGGAGACTTGTCCAAGGCCTTGCAGAAGTCCAGACAGATGACATCCATAGGTCTTCCCTTGTCCACTGATACAGTCACTCCATTGTAGAAAGCCACAAGGTTGGCTAGGCAGGATTTGCCCCTGGTTAAAGAGGGCACACAATGTGTGGCACTTGAGCTTCTGATGGGAAGGGACAAGAACAGGTGATGATCAAGGCAACTGAGGAGGGCAGATGCAGAAAATTAGCTTGAAAGCCCAAGAGCAGCCTTCTGCAATCAATGTGAGCATGGCCAGCCAACAAGGAGGTGGCCAGGACTGGACTTCAGAATGACTTGAGGGAGTGCAGGACATGGGTGAGGTTGGCTGCAGCTCTCAGAGGCCAAACGTTAGAAGAGATGGAAAGAGCTGATCCTTTCAGAATTAAAGTATGTAAGGAAATCCCTCAAAATGTCAATCCTCAAAAAACGTCCTGCAAAATCTCACTTCAAATCAGCACCCAAATCTTGGTCCCCTCTATGGAATGACATCACGATGAGTAGTTGGTAGTTTAAGAGTAGCTTTAGAAAGAAGAGCTGGAAGCTCAGACTCTTGGTGCTCAGCCCTTGGTGTCCATACAGATCCAGGCAGTCGGAGCAGTTGTGCCTTCTCAAGCTCTTCAGCCTCCTGCAAACCTTTTTTAACAGCATCTCAGCCAGTTTCCTCCTTTTCACGTTGAGCTTTGTGCAGATTTTCACATCTTCCAGCCAAATGTGCAAGTACAGGATCAACCAGGACATCTTTTACCTACTTAGAAACTGGTGTTTTTCGAAGTCTTCTCTAGAAGTGCTGCTGTGCTGTGGATGAGCAAGTTCAGGTGTTCTTCTGAATGGGGAGTCATTAACATCTGAGCCCAGATTTCCTGATAGGTTCATATTTACTCAGGATTCAGTGGCAAGATGGGGCCCAGCCCCTGGTGCTGCTGCCTGGCTGGATCCCAGGCCTGCCCTTGCTTCTGCTCCAGCTGCACCAACACCAACCCTGGGGAGAGGGTGAACAGCCTCCCCGTGGTGTCTTTGGTGCTGGGTACAAGAGCTGGTCCAGTCAGAGAGGAATTGAAAAGTTTTGCCAAAAATCCACAGCACGTTTTCCTGATTCTAGCCATGCTTCATGAATCAAGGTGAGAATCAGCCTTTAAAAAAGAGCTTCATTTCCCATGGGGCAGGTGACTAAATACCAGGGTCCCTCAGGGGCGAGTTTCAGGGTTCTTCATCAGTGTGTTGGGTGCTAAAGCACAGGCTTTTCCCCTGTGCTGACATGAGGAAGACAAGTATAGAAGCATAAAATCATAGCACAAAAGATGACCAAAGGGACAGCCCTGGCCTGTGACTGAGGCCATGGTTAGAAGGTTGGTTGAATCCAGCAGCTGGAAGGTGTCCTTCCTTCACCCTTACACGGGGCCTCCTCTCAGCACCAGCAGTTCTGTGGCCGGGCAATGAGCTGCAGGCACCAAGAACAAACTGGTGATTTGGTTGGGTGGAGTTTTGGTTCCCCAGGTGGAACCTGGGCCACAGTGAAAGAGCCCCAGCAAGGGGAGGGATCAGGGCAGGGGTAGGAAGGGGCAGCAGGTCTGCACTTTGTCAGGGCACTCTGGGTTTCTGTTCAGTAACAGTGACATTACGTGGCGAGAGCAAGAAACTTCCATTTGTTTCAGCCACAGACTCACTGGATGAGCTCAAAGAAGTTGCTAAATCTTGTATAAAGGCTCCCCATTTAAAAACCAAGGGCCATATGTCTGCCCTAACAGGGTAGTTGTGACTATTTAATTTGTCAGATGAAGGTCACGTGACATACGTTGATATAAACTAAAATCCACACCATGGGTTTTGCCCATTTCCTTTAATTTTTGAAAACAAGTAAGTAGATGGAATCTTGTGCTCTTCAAAACCAAACAGAATCTTTCTTTGCTTAAAGTGTCACATAAACCTCAGTGCTTGTTCATTTTTATTGCATTATTTTTAATAAGACTGCAGATACTTCAGAAAAGGGCCATATTGTTTCTACCACATAAAAAAAAAAATCATCATGATATAGTTGGGGTTTTTTTTGCATTTTCCCCTTCCTATTGTTTCAAAAAAAAAACCAACCCAACAAACAAAACTCAAATACTATTAGGAAATTTACCCTCCCACACCCCTCCCCATGAAAGAAAAAAAAAAATATTTTTAAAAATCAGTAGAGTGTTAAACAAGTCAGATATTAAATGCACACATTTACAAGCACAGCACATTAGTCATCCTGTGTGGGACCTTAGACCATGCCAGACCCTATGTATGTGTACAAAGCTGCAGGTGAAATGGTTCATAGCAGCAGTAGAGGAAGTGTGTTCCATACCAAGTACCTAGTTCCTGTGGAGATGTTTGGATGAGGACAACAGTTCCAAACACATGGACAAGCTAAAAACCCACCAGGCAAGTGTTGCTGTTACTGCAGAGTGTGATGATTCAAAGGGTGCTCTTGACTCGTCTGGGACTCTCATTTTGTGTCTCATGGATGGCCCCTGGAGGGGTGTGGGTTCCACCTCTTGGCATGCTTTACTGTAAACATTTGTGAGGAATCCTGGTTGCTGAAGAGAACTTCACTGGAATCAAGGCCAAGGGTAGCCTAACACTGCATCTACATCTCCATGTCCTTCACTGATAAGAAAACCTGTTGATGTTTATTCTGGGAGGGAACGTTAATCCATCCCAAGGCCCAACTGTGGCTTTGGGGCCTTAGCTGTGCAACTCTGGTGGGTGGGTGGGGGTCTTTAGGGGTCTCCTGAAGGAGTACACATCATCTTATGGACCATTAACTTCCAAGAGCAGCAACATTCAGAGCTCCTAAGAAATATTCTCTCTCCAATCTCCAGAAAAACAGTGACTAGGAAGGGGGCCCATTCCACCACAATTTTTTAGGCCTGTGGAAGCAAATGGAGGGTGGAGGGGAGGTGGTGAGAGCAGCTGAGGTGGAGCTTCCTGTGGGATTCCCTGGGAGAAGAGCTTCCTTAGGTGCAAAACAGCCTTGCCCTGGCCTGGGGGGAGGCTGAAGCACCCTGGTCCCAGCTGGAAAAGCTCCCTCTGGTTTCTGTCGGCTTTGGATACAGCCCGAGTGGAGGGAGGGACACCCAACAGCAGTTACAAGTCATCCCCCCTGTCCCCTCCCAGTTTCTTCCACCATCAACAAAAGGACATCCTGGTCCCCTTTATATACAAACATGAGAAGCTGAAATGGTCTGAAATGTGTACAGATTAGGAGGCTTTTATCTAGACAACATCACACCTGCCAGAAAGCAAAGTAGAAAAGTTTTACAGCACATTATCCAGGACCCTCTAACTTCTAAAAAATAAAAACATGTACTGAAATCACCACAATACAGGAGGTCATCACTAACATACCATATCATACTATTTTTTTTTCTTTTACAGAATCATTACTTACATATAGTAATTTAAAAAAATCACTTTTAAACAAGTATACAATTTTCACTTTAAAATTAACTGGTTAATAAAAGGTTTTTTTTGTGCAAAACAAGCCAGCCTCTATCATTAAGTGAATTTATTTATTTCTTTATAAAAAAACCAAACAAACAAAACAAGCAAAAAAAGATAGTTCTTTCAGAAATGTGTCTCCTTTTCTGTAATGGTTGAAATGGTGCCATCTCCTTTCAGTTTGGCATCGCAGTCATTTATTGCTGCAATGTAGGCTCCTCCTCCAAGCTTCCCTCTCATTTTCAGGTCTGAGCTAGGTGTAACCAACTTCCTGAATTTCTAGAAAAGTGGAGAAAATGGAAATCATTCTCTTGTTCTTGGTCACAGACACACATTTCTTAAACAGACTGACTAGAAAAGCCTCTTCTCTTGCACGTCAGCTTCTCACTTCCCTGGTACAGCCACACCACAAGCTGCCTGCCCTGCAAACCCCCTCAGAGCAAGGGCTGAAGAATGAGGGCAGAGACCAAGGCAAAGGGTATTTTCATGCTGATTTAGAGTAACATTCCCTTCCATGAAGGAATTCCACATCAGGCCTGCTCCGTGGGCACATTCTCCCTCTCATGGTAGAGTCAAAAGGTCTTTACTGAAAAATTAAAAATGAGAGACTACCAAAGTGTGTGAATCTACGAGGAGGGACAAAAGAAAAATGTGTGTCCAGCTGAGAACTCTCTTCTACAGCAGTAACCTCAGTAGCAACGTTGCTGCTCACAGCTTGGAGAGAAGACATTGCAGAAAGGTGGCTTCTAGGGAAGGTGGCTTCCAGGCAAGGTCCCAACTGTTAAAACATCCCTCTCAGCATTCAGGTGTGGAACAGCCCCTGAGCAGTGTGCAGTGCCTCAGGCTGCACAACCAGAGCCCGTGGAGAAGGGCTGTTTGCTTGCAGAGACAGAGCAAGGGTGATGCTTTAAGGAAATCATGGTAAGATTTGTGCAAAACTCCCTCTTTTGACATGCTAAGAAAACTCTATTATGGATAATTTACCCACAGGAAAGATGTCCTAGGGCCACATTTAAGCAGCTTAATGGATTCATTTCCATATGGACTGCCACCAGCCAGCATAATGAGCTGCAGGGTGGCTTCTGCCTCCAGGAAAGCTGTACCTATTACGTTGAGACATCCTCAGATGTCAGACCTGTAGGTTGTGAATGGCAGATAACATGAATGTGGGTGTACACTGAGAGATCCTTCTGAAGTGCCAGATAAGTTAATGAGCCCCGGGTATCCTAGACACAGGAATTCCCACTATCTTGTTCTTCTCATTGGGATTATCCTAGAAAACATCAGAAAGACTGAGAAAGCAGTGAAGGGACTGAATGAAGTCCCCTCTGAAGGAGGCAATACTGGGATACCTACTTTTACTGACTAGTATCTGAGGAACTCCAGGTGACAGAATCAGGCTTTTCTGGAACATGAGAAATCCCTGATGGCTGAACAGGGTTTATATTCTTGTTTCTTCCATTAGACCCATCTTCACTGTCTGTCTTTGCAGAAAAGGTCTTATATTTAATAACCTTAACCTCAGCCTAGACCAGAGATAACTTCATACCAAGTCTTAGTAAACTGCCCTGATTATTTCTTTTTGCCTCTTTCTCACTTAGAGAACTGTAATCAGGAAAACTGTCCAGAAGTCACAGTGTGTGTTTGATACCCAGCTCCTGGAGAAAAATCCTGGCAGCACACACATCAGTTACCAAAACCACGGAAGGAAGGCAGCTGACCTGAATGAATGGCTGGTACAAGCCTTCTTGAGGGCTTTAGCTTCTGTTACAGATACTGAGCAGGAACAGAGAACCTTAAGCTAGAGCTGGTTAATTTACCACAGGCTGAAGTTCAGTGAATGAAAAAAAAAAGAAAAAAAAAAAGGAAAGAAAAAGGAAATTCAAGGGAAGTTTTGTCCAGGGAAATGGTGGAGTCACCATCCCTGCAGGTATTTAAAGACCTGTATGTGGTGCTGAGGGACATGGTTTAGTAGTGGGCTTGGCAGTAGGCTAGTGGTCAGACTTGAAGATCTTAAAGGTCTTTTCCAGCCAAAATGATTCTATGATTCTAAGAAAATGGAGAAAATTCAGATGCCTCTTTCCATCCATGCCTGAGAGGCCTGACCCAACTTGCCACTGGGGCAGGTTCATGGTGTTGCTTTTTTAATTAAACTGTGCTCAGTCTCATGCAGCTGAGGATTCACACTCCCCACTTCTTTTTTTCCAGTACCATTCATATGAAAACACATCTTACCTCTATGAAAGTGCCTTCTGTCTTCCACAGCTTGATGCAGATCCACAAAGGGATGCAGATCATGGAAGAGAGTGCCATCATCCAGCCTATGCCATAGCCCCAGTCAGGGTATATATACACATTGTTGTATTTCAAAGGCTTGTATTTCACCAGGAAAAAGATGAAGATTCCCTGAAATAAGCAGAGACACATATTAATGGTATTTGAAAAAACACTGTAGATGTAACAAGAAAATGATTGGCTGTTTAGGCAAGGCTTATCTCTCTCAAGATGGAAAACAGAGGTAAGCTTTCCAGTCAGAGGAAAAAACCCAACAACAATATCATGTTATGTGCAGCTTCAATAACGTCTTGTTGGTTTCCACAGAAATTAACAACCTTTCACATTTAAATCCTATTTACCTCTCGATCACAATAAAACCTGCACTTTGATGGCAAACAGTACCTGGGCAGGAAAGACTAAAGTTTTGCTACCATGAACTAGTTTGTGAGTAAGTAACAGAAGCTGCATTCTCTCCAACCTGGCATGATGGAAAAGGAAAACCAAAATGTTCAAAGTAGCCTTGATCCACTGTCTGTATCTGCAGATTACGTGTTCACCCTCACAACAGCTCTAATATATCTGTCTGAATTTGTCAGGTATTTCAGTTTCAGCAAGAGATACTAAGTTCATTTCAGAGTTGGTGAAAATTAATCAGAAATTTTCCCAAGTTTGCAAATGAACTGGCAGAACTCAAGGGAACCTGGATCTTCAGGTTGTTATCATTTACATATTGGAGAACTGGCAGATTTTAGTGTCTAATCCTCAAGAACTCATGGATCAAATTTATGGGAAAACCTTTAGAAACTCTGTTCCTCTTAGGTAGCCACAGCACACTGCCAGAGTTGGCAGCAGGACTGCTGGCAAATGCCTTCCCCCTCTTCTTGCATCCGAGATGTGCTCTTGGCCTCTTCTACTCGAAGAAAAATTGTCCTGTCTTCTTTGAAAAATGTCTGCTCACCTGATGAGAGGGAAGGGAATAGGAGGCTGGAGCCACAAGGAAAACCAGCCCAGGTCTGGAGGAGCTTGAGTTATGCTGGATGGACACCTGGTCTGCTAGTGGTGCAGTGATAAAAGCCTCTGTTGTATTGGCAAATGTTCATTTAGGGCCCTGAGTTTGCTTTTTTCCTATTATATATTGTATATACTAAGATGTCTCACAATTCACAGAATATTTAACAATTTTTACAGATCCTACAGAGTGTTTTGTCTTTTAAACATAAGCTACACATCAATCGGTGTTTTTCTCGACCCTTGTGAGCTATTATCAGCAGCAAAATTCTAATTTAGATGGACAGAAAACCTTCTTAACCTCTAAACCGAGTCAGCTGGATGTTCTGTACTTACTGCGCAAATACCTGGAGTTAAGACCATCCAGCACCACTTGATCAGTGAGAGTGGTTTGTACCCAATCATGTCTTCAATGTTTTCATAAAAGCGATTGCTGCCTGCCCAAAAAACCCAAAGGAAAAGCAGATGTAGAGTGCACATGGAAGAGGCTGTGAGGGTCAGGATTTAAAAGAGCAAAGAGAGTTAACACAGGTTCTGGTGGAGCTGCCAGGACTGAGGCTGCTGCCTCTTGCCCTGACACATCTCCCTTTGTGGCAGAGGCTGCTGCCTGCATCTGGACCTGACCAGCATGAGCAGAGGGAAGGAGGGGGTGAGCAGCCAAACCAAAATGGCTTCTAGTCAGTTACAGCCTGAGTGAGCCCAGTTAAAGGGTATTTCCATGCTACAAGCTCAGGTGTGAGTCCCCAGATGGCTGGGGATGTGTGTCAGCTGAAACTCATCTGGTGCTTTACCAAGTCAAGTTGTCAGTCCTTTGTGAGGAAAAAATGTTGAGGGATGCAACCATGAACAATCCCAGCCCTGTGGAGGTTTGCTCTTGGCTTTGCTGGCAGACAGGAGCAGCAGAGCTGGGACACCTGTGTCCCTTTTGTGTTCATGAGGTATGAGCTCCAGATTCCCAGTGCCAGAAGGGAACATGCATCCCAGATGCTTTGTGAGAGAGGACAGACTTGTTGCCGCCCCTGCTTTCTAGGGCAGGTAAGGACTTCCTTGGTGAAGGAAGGCAGATGTCAATCCTGACCAGGGCCAAGGGGGAAAAAATAAATTGATTCTGCTGTCTTTGTTACTTGGAGGGGGAAACAAGGCATTCCTGACTTTTGGTAGAGCATGGCAATGGGAAGGGCCCAAATCCATGAGGGTCCAAGGCTCCCACGTTGCTTTTATGCAAAGAGAAAACTTTCACACACACTCCAAAGCCCACATTTTTCAGCAACTCACCATAAACCCAGCCTATGCAGACACACTCAAAGATGGCAACAAAGAGAAGGCACATGCCACTGGCTGCGTAGGAGTCAAATAACTGGAAGACATACATCCCACCCTGAAAGACAAAACCAGAGAAAGGGGAAAAATGTGTTGGCACCAGTAGGAGTATTTCATAGCACATACGGCTTTAATGGCACAATCGGTTGGCTCTCTGCCAATCTTCCAACTGAAGTTGATTCCTCCCTGAAAAAAAGAATATTCATTTCTTAGTGATTTGTTATTGTGAAAGATTTTTTTCTTCCAGAGCACTTCAGATTATTCCCTGTGCCTGTTGAATCCTGAACATCTGCCTACAGGTAAATCCTGGAGCGGAGAGATCGACATTTGACTTGTTTCCAAAATGCTCTCCCACTTCCATGCTTTGCTTCAACTTCATGTGTTATCACATCAAGCTGTAGGTAACTGCAGGTGGTTTTGATCTCCAGATCACTGCATATGAAGATGCAGGGTCTTGGTTTTGTGTCTTTGTGGGTTTTTTGATAATTTTCCTGGTGGAGAATTCTCAGTCCCTTCGCAGAAGTGTATTGAAGCTTGTGCTCCACCGCATTTGCTTCACATCAAGTCTCTCCTCAGAGAAAGACATCTGATTAGTCTGGTGCAAACTGTCATTAAAAAAAAATAATAGAACTTTCATTTTGCCCTAGTCTCCACTTCCCTCCTTATCTTTAGTTATTCTCTCCTTCAAAGTGTATTTCAAGGTAATATATTCTGGTCAGTTGATTGTTGTAAAACATTGCATGCTGGGGACAAGAGACTAACATACTTACAATTGCCTGAAGCCTTTTTTGGGAGAAAATTGCTCATTTTCAGTAACAAAGCAATTTGAAAAGCACATCATCTAAGGACTGTGGCTCTGTAGAGGGAACTGAAGTGACCTGAGATGAGTTCAGGAAGCCCTGCCAGGCTGCTTCACCCCCCTGAGCTGGCTGAACCTCTGCGTGTGTCCCTGGGTGGGCAGCGCAGCCCAGCTGCCTCCCCAGGTCCTCCTGATCTGCAGCTCCTCACACACCACACGTCTCTCTTTCCTCCTCCCTGGCACAGGGAGGCTCTGCTGGCCCAGCAAGCAGAAGAACGTGGGCAGAGCACAGTGTGGACTCTGCCCCTCTTCTGCCAGCTTCGAGAGGGCAGCACAAAGCAGAAGAGAGGTGACAGAACCCACAAGCCCTGAGCAGCCAGACTGAACTCCTGCCAAGCATCCCAGGGTTCCCCCCAGCCTGGGTACCAAACACAAACATTATACCATGAACTGATGGGAGGGACTGACACCCTCTGAATTTTTGGTTTAGAACATCCCAAAACAAACACTGTGGTTTGTTTGAAAAGATTTTTTCCTTTTTTTTTTTTTTTCCTTTATTAATTTACTCTCACTGAAGCAATTTCCACTCAGAGATTGGCTGCACAGATTTACCTGCCCTGCTGATATAAAAATAAACCACATTTTTTTTGTTTCCTATTTTCACTTTTCTTCATCTTTTTTATTGATCTATTCAGTAGTTGCTTTCAGACTGGTCTGCCCAGAATAAATAAGCAGAAACTACAGGCAGTGTATCTGGTTGGCTGGTGCAAAGCAGATGGAATTTCCTTGGCTAGGAAACTTTGGATAAAATATTTCCTGGGGATACATTTCACATTTCAAATGTTAGACAGTGGCTGGGAACAGTCTCTCAAGCATTTTTTTGTTGTCATATTCCTGATGGTGAAGTTTGTCTGTGGCAAATGTCCCTGCATTTTATCTGTGATGATTATAAACTAAAAACCCAGCAGTGCAACAGCGCCCATCTCACCTCAGTTAACATGATCAGGCCAATGAAGTAAGACACAACAGAAAGGCCAAGAATCAAGAGTTCTCTCCTGTAGCCCCTTCGGAAGATCTTTGGGTACATATCCACCACAGCTGTCACGATGCTTTCCACACACACAAACTAGGACAAATGACAGGAAAGTACAAATTAAACACATCTCATCTTCTGCTGGGGTTTGGATTTGCTATAAAACACTTCAGACACCCTTCTGTGTTCTCCCAGAGACTGAATGATCCCTGAGGACACTTCATAAACAGAAGCTCAAACTGAGAGGAATGTCATTTCAGAATTAGAAGGCCAAAGCTATGGATTTCCAGCCCACCACCAAATTCCAACAGTTGAATTACCTCACAAGGCTTTTGCCCTGTAGCAGGTGGATTACATGAAAATTAAACCTTTCCAATGTGGCTTTTATGGGACCAACAGCTCATAGGACTGCAGCAGAATTTCACTCTAGGCATCCTGCTCCTGTCACTCAAAGGGATGCTGGGCAGTGCTGTGAACCTTCCAGCACTGCTAAAGCATCTACAAGGTTTTTGGACAAGTTCTCTCCAACTTACAGAAGAGAGAAGTTCCACAAAGCTATTCAGTGCCCCAGCCAAGTACCTCTAATGAAGGAGGGAAGGAACGTTCTTACTAACTTTAAAAATCATCAGAAAAGGAAGAGGCCTGAGCTTCTGACTTACTCTGGAGCAAGGCATCTAAAATAGGCACTAAAATCAATGTCCACAAGTAGACAATGCAAAGCCTGCTTCAATCAAACAGTCAGGAGCAGAACTGAGGAACTGCTCATTTCAAAAATGACTTAAAAAAAACAGAAAAAAGTTAGATCAGGAAAAAAAAAAGAGCTGTTATTAAAACGTTCAGTTTAGTGATTGGAAATGTCATGAAAAATAAGCACTGAACAGCTTCATTCTCCTGTATACAATCATAAATTTTCTGAACCAAATCATGCTGAGACCTAAAAGTTCCAGCTTCTTTGCATTTTTCATCAAACAGCTGTCATGGTTTTTGTGGTCACATAGGAAGGATAAGGTCTGTGCTGTCACTTGGCTGCAGGATGTGCCTGTCCCCTGCTTGCTGGGGTACCTTGAAGTATAAATGCACCATGGGAATTTACATTGTCACTATCTGATATGCAGCTTCAAAATTCATTGCAAAATGCTCTGAAAATGGGAAGACACACTGGTATTGTACTGAACAGTAAAGTCTATCAACTCTATGAAAGTTCAAACTGATTTCCACGTTAATAATGAAAGCTGCAGTCAGCCCTAATCAGTGTTCACAGCAGATCAAAAAGGAATCTCCACTATCACATAATTAGGATTTTTAAAAAGGAACTGGAATCAATGGTTTTAAGCAAGGAATCAAGTTAGGGTTCATGCTTTCATCAGGTTAGATGCTGTTTACATCAAGGATCCTGATACACACGTGCTAGAGAATGTGACAAAATCTTTAAACATTGTTTGTTTCATACCTGACTATCTAATCCAAGGAATATGAGCATCATGAAGAACAGAGCTGCCCACAGAGGAGAAAGAGGCATCATTGTAACAGCTTTAGGGTAAGCAATGAATGCAAGTCCTGGTCCTGAAAAGGAAGAAAGGCAATAGTTTATACTTGAGTACTGGGTCTGGCTGAGAAGGGGTTAACTTCCTTCAGAACGGCCTGGAGGGAGCTGTGTTTGGGATGTGGGGATGGAACAGCATTGCTCACACAGCCCTGTGGCTGTTGCTGAGCAGAACCTGCACAGCATCACTTACTAAACTGTCTCTATCTGGACCCACCAGTTTTCCCACTTTTGCTCTTCCAGTTCCCTTCCCCATTGCACTGGGGCGGGTGAGTGAGGGGACAGCAGTGTGGGTGCTGAGCTGCTGGTGAGGGTCAGTTCACCCTAACCTGACTGTTCTTTTATGGCAGATAGGAGGAGATAAATACAAGATCAAAAACCTTGGCAAACTCTACATTTCTAACAGTCTAAACATCTGGTGATGAGGCTCCTCAGCACTGAAGATTAACTTGGCCCATCAACTCTGCCTACCTCCTGTCCAAAAGTCTGAAGGTCAAAACTTCCACTAAGACATCCCTGTGCCTCCTTTGTTCTCCTCCTTTGTGTGAACATACTGTAAGTCTCACACACCTGAATAAATAACAGCATGTGCTCCTGAGATTGCCTTAGAGGACTTATTAGCACTGAACTTCTAAACATACTCTGGAATATTTCTTTCCCTAGGACAGCTCAGAATCTGACAATTTGTGCAAGAATGTAGGCAATGGTAAGAGCTGCATCCTGGAAGCCACACACGGTGCAAGCCAAACATCTGCTGGCTTGTTCAAAATCTGCTCTGCATTTCTGCCTGCTGCTGCTGGTAATGTTCATTCCTTGGTTGTGTGTTTAGAGAAATCTTTAAAACAGAACATTTTTGCAACAGCATTGGTAACTTCTCAGATGTGCTAAACACCATCTCACCTAGCTATGTTTTCCTGATCTTTTTTACCTGTACTCATTTTTCAGCTGCTGCAAACTCTCATGCTCTAACAGCTTTTATTGATGTTAGCCAGCCTTTAAAGCCAGGTCACAAGTCTCTGTGCTTCTTCTGCAATACCTTCAGTGAAGACCTGTCAACACACAACTGCTTTTTCATTTAATACAGTATTTACAAGCTCCTATAATTTCCAGAGTCACTGCAGTCTTTTAACCTTTTTCTATATAGTTCCTATAATAACATAAGCCAGTTGTCTTGAGGGCTTTAGAAAAAGAGGAATATTTTCCATGACAGTAGCAGTGAAGCTCTATCTGCTTTGCAGTTTTCCTGCTAACCTTGACTAACTTCATGAGAGTCATTTCTCCTTCTCAACAGTTCACCATTATGCTGCCTTCCTTTTTTTTCCTGTTCTTGTTCTGTTGAGTTTCAAGTGATGCTTAAAGATGTTCCATTCACAAAGGTGTTAAAGAGCAATGAATTTTCACTGCGTGTCCAATTCCAGGTGATGGTCATAAATGTTAGATGGTTAATTTCTCATAGAGCTGGGCCTTTGGGCCTTTCTGGACTCAGAAGACCAGAGGTTAATGATTGGTAGAGTTAGGTTATGGTTGGACTCAATGATCTTAAAGGTCTTTTCCAACCAGAACGATTCTGTGTGTCCGTGGGAGGAAAACTTCCTGACATTAGGAGATGGTATCACCCACCTGATTATTAGAAATCTGTATTTGGATAGCATATGTTAAACAAGACTTGAGAGAACTTCCACTGATTTCTCCTAAACAGCTGGTTTCTCATTACTTTCAGAAATTCCTTTTTTCTTTCTTTCTTTTTTTTTTTCAGAAGGAACAAATAACTTGTCTGCATTTCATGTCTCATTTACAGAAAGCTGAATGCTCCTTTCATGAGGCCATGAGACTCAAGGGGCAGAACTAAGCCATGCATCTCTGCTCAACTCTCTCCTGGTTGCTCAGCTGTGTTCCAATAGCTCCTTGACTTTATGAATTTGGAGCTATGCACAGTAACACAAATATTTTTCACACATAAATGTATGACCATAAAATAGTTAAGAACTCTTTTTATAGCAGTTATTCTAATGAGTCAGGTAACAGGTTTTTAAGAGGAGTTTGGTAAAACTATCTGCAAAACAGTCAACTTATCCATAAGACATGGCACAGACTAAACATTCTGACAGCAATCTCTGGGTATTCTTGTTAACTTTTGTCAGCTTTTGGGAACTTACCTGATTCTGCAACTTCTGCAATGGGCACGCCTTGTTCATAAGCCATAAATCCAAGAACTGAAAAGATAGCAAAACCAGCAACAAAGCTTGTGCCACTGTTCAAGCAGCAGAGCATGATGCAGTCTCTGAAAATATAAATAGAAAACACTGCAGTTGATCTCCAGACCCTGGGTTTCTTTCATATACTGAGCCATAGGACTAGTAGAACCCCAAGCAGCAGGACTGGACATGAAGGTGCTCACTAAAACTAAGCTCCCAACAGTTATTGTGCCAAGGGAAATGATGAGCCTTTGCTGAAAGTTACCATTGAAACATCCTTTGTGTTTTAACTGGTTGAATTGCAAACTTGTTGCTACTCAGCAACACTACACTGCTTTTCAGCAGAATCTTTAAAAGACATGTAAAAATACTGTGAGAATGGAGTTGCAGGAATGTATTTCAGAAGACATGAATAAATTATATAAAAATGGTAGCAATTGGTTTCCTGGAAAAAAAATCCTACAGTCAGATCTTACCTAATTCTATTCCAGTTAGAGTATAATGACACTATATATCCATATAAAAATTCAACTCCAGTTTGGTTTATAAACATTTTTCAAGAAGCTGTGGTAATGAAAAGCATCATATATAATCTAAGGTGTTTGTATATACCTAAAAAAGTGCCTCACAAGTAGGCAAAGACAGTGCAGGGACACTGATCTCAGACCTATGTATCCTACACACTGAACAACAACAATTACAAGGCCAAGGTGAAGAAATATTTCTTTTCCCAGGTTGGAAATATCACAAGAGTTAATCACTTTTCAAAAAGGGAAGGTACTCTTGCAGAAAGGTGTGCTCTTTGCCCAGAGCCCAGGGAAATAGGCTTGTTCATCCTGTGCTCAGAGAGCACTTCAGGCTTGACAGATGATGAGGTAGGAATGATTTCTCATGGCAGTCTTTAAAGACTGTTTGCTACAAGAGACATACTGGGGTGCATTAGAAAGGGGGTGGTTAGTAGGTCAAGGGAGGTTCACCTCCCCCTCTTTTCTGCCTTGGTGAGGCTGCATCTGGAATATTGGGTCCAGGTCTGGGCCCCTCAGTTCAAGAAGGACAGGGAACTGCTGGAAAGAGTCCAGTACAGAGCCACAAAGATGATGAAGGGAGTGGAACATCTCCCTGATGAGGAAAGGCTGAGGGAGCTGGGTCTCTTGAGCTTGGAGAAGAGACTGAGGGGTGATCTCATCCATGGTTACAAATATGTAAAGGGTGAGTGTCAGGAGGACAGAGCCAGGCTTTGTTCAGTCATGTCCAGTGACAGGACAAGGAGCAGTGGGTGCAAACTGGAGCACAGGAGGTTCCACGTAAACATAAGAAAAAACTTCTTTCCTGTGAGAGTGACAGAGCCCTGGGACAGGCTGCCCAGAGAGGTTGTGGAGTCTCCTTCTCTGGAGACATTCAAAACCCACCTGGACACATTCCTGTGCAACCAGGAGCCCGGAGTTCTTTGTGCTTTGCAGAGAAATAAAACAAAGAAAAAGATCCTCCTCTTCCTCACCATTCTTCTCAGTATTTCAGCACTGAAGTAGCTCTGCAGAGACTCAGGCCAGCCTATCTCACCTAAGAAACTGATGAGTTCAATGCTGAGGAATTAAAACTAAGTGTGATAAAACCCTGTCGATAAGAGATGTCAGAAAGATGAATTTTTTTAATCCTTTGGGGAAAAAAAAAGATACTACTCAAGGGGGATGGATCTGGCTGCTCACCAGGCACATGACACCTCCGCCTGGAACAGCCTGTTTGCTGCAGATAAGATTTATTTCAGATAATTCCCAGTCCAAACAACAAGATATTTTTGTCTGGTTAATGGCACAGGACATTTGAGAGCTGCTGGTTCTTAACCATGAGAAAAAGACTTGAGGTGGAAAGACATTGCTCCCTGAGCACCTTCAGAGCCCCTGAAGGCCCTCTTGAAGGAAGGTCCTAGAGCGGGGCCCAAGTGGTATGAACTGGACAATCCTATATAACTAGAGAGTGAGAGAAGAAGGGGAGCACAGACATTTATCCACTTGTGGGAAGAGCGTGCCATGGTATTAAGTAGTTACAAGGCAGGCATGCATTTCTCCAAGGAAATGGGCAAAATGAGCCTAAGGGGAGTTTCATCATCTCCAGTTCCCGAGGCACCTGTTCTGGTGACAGAACACAGCCACAGCTCCACCATTTTCTTCCCCAGGTAGACACTCACAGCCTGAACACTCAGTTCTCTGGGGACCCAGCAGTGTTTCCTGTCCCAATAAAAATGTAACGTCCAATTTTGATTTCCATCATTCCTTTTTCTTTGCAGACATTCTCCTAACCTTTTATCTCCTTCTGTTTCTTTCCCTTAGCCAGAAGTAAGTAACCTCTAGTTCAGTCTTTTTTTCTGCTGCAGGAAGAAAAACAGAGAGGGATCTGCATCCATTGATTGTGAAACTAATGAATTTTAAAACACATTTGCCCAAAAAATCATTGGAAGAGGAACATGAAGTTTATCTAATTTCCCATCAATTTTTTATAAGCACCTTTGGTAGGAAGGCATCCGAGCCTGACTGAAACCCAAATTGATTTCAAAGGAAAGGAAAACTTCAAATTTTTATGAAAACTTCACATTCTTCCCAATTAACATCTTGCCAATCACCTGAATAATTCAAGACATGCATCCTTATCCTCTCTCTGCCTGACAGGCAGGATACTGCTGAAAATTGATTCTGCCTTCCTCAAGGAGCTTTTCTTAGTAGAGAGAAGAGCACACAGAGCCTTTTGCATCCCTATGGTTATTTCCTTGCCTTTATGTTTCCCCTCAAGACCAATTCCCATTCCTCTTTTCCTCTTAGACTAGAAGCTCAATGAAGGACACACCTTCTTAAAAGTTTCGTCCATGAGTTGGCAGTGTGTGAAATCACTCATTTATCTCCTGCACCACAGCAGCAAGATGGCAGCTGACCCTGATTTGTAGATGGGGCTCATACATGAAACTTGTCCTGCTGAGGTGCAGGCTCCAGCACCAGGGAGTGGTGCTGGGAAACCAAACAGCATGTCCCTGGTGGGGAAGTGCAGTCTGTCCAGCAGGGAGCTGGATCAGTTCTGCAAGTACAGACCACATGCAGCAGGAACAAGAACATGGTCCTCTTCTGTCTGCTGAGGTTGTCTGAAGTTAATCCACCACTTAGGAGGGTCTGAACAGATTAGGAATTCTTGGCTTCTTAAAACTTAGAGGAAACACCAGTACACTTTTATTTCTATGGGGCAGAGACTGTCTGCTGATGGTGGTGCCTTTCCTTTCATCTTTTCACGAGAGTCACTTTTGACATAAGCTGTGGAAAATCCAGGGTGGGTCTCTATTAATGTATTACAAGGCAAGATAAGTAAGGACAACAGAAATTCATTTCCTATTCAAACGTGTGAAGGGGCTTGTTTGCAATTCATGTACAATGGCAATGAATTAGATCAGGTCACTAATAAGAAAATCCCCCGACAGTTTATGCTGACCCATTTCCCACTAAAAATACCTCATCATTATTTTTCACTACAAATGTGGAAAAAAAATGAAATAAAAATAGTAAAATAGAGTGCAGAAAGAGTGGAAGTAGATGTTACCATCAGACAATACACTGCAGGTATTGCAAGAGGCAAATCAGTGTCTTGACTTTAATTTTTTTAAGTGCTAGTTAGAATACAAATTCAATTCTGCTTCCCACTGCACAGCTGCTTTGTATGTCTTGCTGAAATCATCCCTCCCGAGTTTAAGGGACAGGGACTTACCAAACCTTCATGACTCAGGCTTGTTTTTACAAGGCGTGTGTAGAGGGGGTTTTTGGAGGTCTCCTGTGGAGTCCTGCACCTCATATACGTCTCTCTGGTCGCCCAAGCCTAAGAAGTTAGCCTTAGTTGTCCTGTTCACAGCCCTGTTTAACTAGCTGCTTTCTACAGTTAACTTCTGCCCTACTCATTTCCTCAGATTTCTTAAGAGTGAAAATCAGGAAATTTGTGAAAATATTTTGTTGGAGGAATTGTGAAGCTTGGACTCAGTAAAAAACACTGCTGCAGCATCTTGCTCAGGAGCTTTAAAAGAGAGCTGATGCTGCTTTTTACAGGCTATGCTGCTTGGGTCAGAGGAAGAGGAGGAAAATTAAGTTCTCTGATCACATGTCAAAGCTCCTGCTTTTTGTAATGAGTTACAAAGCCATAGTAAAAAAGATTACTGCAGTCCCTGAGGCAGTGACAGCATAGTTTGTATATGGGATGCAAATGGAAAGAAATAAAAATAAAATTAAATCAGAGAGAGAAGGGGTAGTGCTGTTGTTCAAGCATCATTTGTGCCCATTAGGGAAAACTTTCATTACCCACCGTTCTGTGGGGCTTTGGGTACCCTCTGCTGGGGCACCTGCATTGTTATGCTGAAAGCCATGTCCATCAGCACTGAAGGCTGCAGGGTACTTCTACTATGTGCAGCAAAACATTTGGAATTTTGGCTGTCACAACCAAAGAGCACCTTCAGTTGCTGCTAAGTTACTTTGCATGTTTAGATGGCAAAATACCCTTAATTGCCACTGGATAGCTTTGCAGACAGTCAGCTGGTGGGTACATTGATGTCTCTGTAGTTTCCAGTATCCCAATTCCCTCTCTGTCTGGAGGGCCCTACTGTTTGGTGTTTCTCTGACAGAAGAGCAAATTGTTGCTAAGACACTGAAAGAAGGCATTGCCTACAACTGACTCCTCGTGTCTCCAAGCAAAACTGTAAGTTGGAATTTAAATACTTGCACATTTGGGGTTTGGGGGGTGGTGTGTTTGGGATTCTTTTGCTTCTGGACAGTGTTATTTCCTTCACAGAAAAATGAAATTTGAATTTTCTGTCTGGAGCTCATAATGAGTCAGTGTAATGAAACTGTCATTTACTGTTTTGTGTTAAAGGCTGTAGAATAATAGGAAAACTAATTCAATAACTTCTGATGCTACAAGAAAAAAGTAGTGCTCATATTCCAGCCCATGCCAGTAAAATGGAATGAGGATTTTGTGTGAGTCATCCTTTTGACATTGATTCAGGGAAGATTAAATCCTACTGAAGTCATCAGCAATTTCCTTACTGATTCTATAAAGATGAGCAGTGAAATGCTACCTATCTCGACTGTGCTCTAGCTAGGAGTCAGTAAACTGTGCAAAAAAGTGACATTCAGAGCATAGACCAAACTCGGGTGAGTTTTAATAATAATTTTTGGGTAGGATTTTTTTTTATTTAAAGCAGATGCACTTTATACAATCAAATATTGCATCCACATGCAATTATACATGCACAGAATTCTGCAGATTATACTTGCAATGGTGCACACCTGCGTGTGCTGAGTGGCTGTGCAAGGGTCAGGTATGATCCAAAGGGATGAAAAGAGATTTTGGCAAAGAATTCCTCTGAAACATCTGTAAGAAACATTACAGAGCTCTGTTCTGCCAAAAGATGTGCATGTGCTTATGATTACTCACTCAAATAGCTAAAGGAAAAAGGAAGAATTTCTGAGTGAAGCTAAGTATGTGGACACTTCCAGCACTGAAGCTACAGGTAAAAATGAAGCGTGGAAGCTGTTACCTGTAGCAGTTGTTATTGTAGTTGTTGTAGCTTCCCAGGGCTGTCAGGCACCCCAAGCAGATGGCATAAGAGAAAAATATCTGTGTGCCAGCATCCACCCACACCTGAAGACAAAAAAGATGGAGTGGTTAGCAAAGGTCAAGAAGGAGCCACCTTTATGCATGTATTGAGTGCACATTTGCAGAGGCAACTGTACAGGGTAACAGTGTCTGGCAAACCTTTTACAAGTGAAAGCCTCAAAAAAATAGATTCTGAGTTAAATTCTCCTTTTCTTCTCAGTGGTATAAACAAGGAGTAACTCAGCTGGTCTTCACAGGGTCAACCTAATCTAAATAGATTAGTAGGCAATAATTAATGGCCCAAATTAAGCATGAAGACATGGTTGTTCTGGTCACTGTACAATTAACAAAAAAAAGTTATGTACATCTTAACAAGTAAGTAGCTTTATAAAATCATTATGGTACCATTTAAATCCTAAAGTGGTGCAAATACTAAATTCTAAATCAGAGGAGAAAAAAAAAATGAAAAAAAGAAAAAAAAAAGCATAAGCTGACACTGAGATTCTTCTCCTTAACAGCAATCTCAGGACATTAATATAACATGCAATTTTTTTTACTTTAAAGATACTCCAAAAAACCCAGTTCATGTTGTTTGAGTAGAGTCTGTGTGTGTTATTACTGGAGGTGAACATAACTCTTTTAACTCCTGATTTTACCATGAGAGCAATGTGAGGAACCCGCACCTACACAGCTGCACTATTCTTTCCAATCCAATAAATTCTGACTCCTGGTTTCCTGGGATAAATGAGCTCTGTAAGGTTTTTCTGGAAGCAGAGCAACCAAAGTCCTTTTCAGAGAAGTAACAAAACACTGCCTGATAACCAGAGGCAATAGCTGTGTAGCCCTTAGCTACACAAGTTTCAGACGAGAATGAGGTAATGCAGGTAATAACTTCACCACTAATAATAGTAATACTAATATTAGTAATCAAATACTCATAAATACATGAAGGAGATGTATTTGTTTTACATGGGATCAAGCAAGACCCTGGGCCCTGAAGCTGCTGAGAGTGTTTCTGTTCAGGAATACCATTACGATCACATTTGATTTGCATCAGTGGCTTAAATGGTTTCATTGCTGTCATACCAAGTCAGGTTCAGCTGGTTACATCTCAAAGTTGCAGCACTTGGGGAGGAAAAAAACTGCACAAAGCAAGGCCTTTGACAGGCAGGCTCTTTAACAAGATCGGAAGCTCCCAGAAGCTGTGAGCAGCCCAGGTCAACTGAAAATGCAGGGTCTGCTTAAGCGTGAACAAAAGCTGGGAGACTGGATCAGCAGGATCTGCTGCTTCCTTCCACTCCAGCTTCTGCCCAGGGTACTGGTGCAGCACATTGTCCAGCACTTAGATGAGCAACAGCCTTTCCTGTCGGCATATGCCAGCTCCACAGAAGTCCGATTGTTCCTTGGACAGCAGGTCCTAGTGGAAATGAGGGCAAAGAAGAATTGTGCTCTGAAGTGAGAACCTTCAGAGCTGCTTGAGGAGCAAAGAGCACATCTCTCTGCAGGTCCTGCATACATAGTTAGAAAAACAGGTGGAATTCTGGCCATAATATTTCCTTCAAAGAAAACAAGTGTCCTCTAAAGACCATGATGTCTGACAGTGCCACTTAAAAGTGGCAAATACTTCATGAGAAACATGTTCTGCAGGAGGTATTAACAGATCAGTTCATTATATTCTTGCCCCAATAGCCAGTGACCAGTTGACATGTAGCTTCAGAGTGCAGGGTTTAGTAATTTGTTGAGGTAAACAAACTGTTTGTTAGTCTAAGTCACACCCAGTCTTAGTCAATAAACTGCTCCTCAGGGGTAACTGTTCTCATTAAAACTTCTCGTGGGTGCAGATGGGCTCTTGTCGATACTGTGCACAAACCCAGGTGCCCTCCATCTGGCTTATGGCAACAAAAGCATTAGAAATGAATTCCAAGAGTGCAGAATTTGCAATGTCTGGCTCAGACTAGAAGTTGTAACGCTGTTCAAGTACGTGGACTGAATGTAGCACCATTCTGCAGAACAATGAGATTCTGAAGGACAGAGACAAAGGAAATGCTGCCAGTAAGCTGCAAACCAAGGGTTCTGGAGCCAGCAGCTGGTGAAAGGCTGGGACAAAAGGAGTACATTTTTTCTGAAATGAGACGGGGCTTGATGTGTTTCTGGCATGAGTGAATTCCAAAGGAAAGGATCTGTACCAGAGAACATCCTGTTCATGCTTTAAAATCTTTGTACCTTGAAAATACTTTGGTTAGTGAGAGTCAGTTCAGCACTAACCATTCATAAATTTGGGGATTGAGAATGCTTCATGGTCTTCTTTTAAGCCTCTTCTTTAAAAGTTGGAACTATCTGTTTCTTCTCGCTTTTCTCATCTCATATTTAAAATGTCAGCAGGCCAAAATAAGATTAAAATTAAACCACAAAATCTTTACTATACCTTTGTATTTTTAAATACTATTTTTAAAGAGCCAACACCAAAGGACAAAATCATCTGTATCTACTGTACTTATATTTTTGCACCCAGGTTCCAGCCACTTCCTAGACACACTAGGCCCAGTCCTGTGGTATTGGCAGCCAGGCAAAGTAGCCTGGCAAAGGCCAGCTCAGGCTAGAGCAGCTCAGATGTCTCTCTGGCTGTGGTGCAGGTTCTTGCTGGCTAAGCAGGAAGGGACTCTTCAACCAGCCCATGCCATGAAGCTCTGTTCCCAAAGGGAAAAGGTGCAGTAAACAAGCCTCAACCCTATGGCACTGCCTGCTTCCTCCAAGGAGAAATGAGGCACAACAGTGAGATACTGTGTCTCCACTCTCCATTTTCTGAGTGGGAAGGGGAGCAGCAGAGCTACCTGTTTCCTCATCCCCATCCACTTTCCAGCTTTCCAGATTCACACCATTAGCTCACAAGCAGTGGTCTCTGCTGTGTCCTGCTCATAGTTAACTGATGTTGGTACAAACACAATTCCACAGAACAGAAGAACATTTTTTTACAAAAAATGGAAAGAGCTGTTTTGCAAAGTCCAGCTCTCAAAAGCTAGCAAATCCAGGATTTGCCTGCCTGGCTAATCTCAATTTGGCTTCCTTATGTGTAGGTCTAGGACTCAACTTCATTTACATGACTATTCATCTTCCTGCCCAGGGAGATTAATTGAGCTAGTGAAACAGAGGATCCTGTTGTCTGGAGGATCCCTTGTCTCTTTTGTTGCCATGATTGTAGTACATGTAATGAATGAAGAAGGATAAAGGAAGAAGAGGGATGTGCTGTAGTGAAGACAACAGAATTCTGCTCTGGAGAATGAGAGTCTTTTCATGTCTCTGCTATAAAAGTTTCTGTGTGACGTTATGTCCATACATCACTTGAACCAACCCTTTCTCAAATGTTCATTAACTGGGTAGTCCTCATTTAATGGGTGCCCGAAGTGAAGTACAAATTATTGAACATTCACTGTTGCCACCAAAGTGAATGAAAGCCACGTATGGAACAAGTGATAAAACCCCAGTATAAAAAGCCTGCTCTACCAATTTCAAATTGAAAATCCCCACATGACTGGCAGCCTCTCATTTTGGGCTCATTATAAATCTCTTCACATCAATCAGAAGAGGTCATGCCACACACTGAAAACAAAATAACTGAGGTTATGAAACACATGGACAGTGCAGAAATAAGTTACTTGAGAGGCTGAGCCAGTTGTGATGATCAAGGTCTGAATGATATGCAATGTATTTACAGAGCCAAGCAATGTGTGAAAAGGATAAAACAAAACTTGAATGTCTTGAAATGAGCTTAGTTGGTGCTGTACCTAGTACAGCAGAGACCTTGGGGGAAGCCTGTTCTATGTTGATCTTTATTCCTCCCATAATTCACGGGGAAAAAATAACATTCCCCACTTGAAGGACTACCATTTTTCTCTAACTTTACCTTCCCTTTACTTTTTGTATAGGTAAGAGTACAGAATTGCAGAACATAGCAATGCAGTCTAGACAGCTGGGCAGACAGTCCCTCCATGCACAGGACCCACCACGGCCCTGTCTCAGTACTTGCTGCCTTACAAGAAATGTGCAGGGCTTGACGTGGCAGCCTCACCTGTAATGTCACACATGAGGTGGGATTTGCATCCCCCAGACTCAAAGTGCAGGCCCAGAAAGCTCTCAACTGCTTCAGAGTATAAGCAATGCCAACTCGTGGCATCCCAAAAAAGTCTGCACAGATACATTACCAGGGATACCTCAGAGATCAGGATCTACAGGGCTTGCTGCAGCAGCCTTCCTCAGGAAGGAGCCCTCGCCACCTTTAGTCTGTACCATTTCCACACCCAAGCAATTGGGAGAATATTGTTAACCACTTAAGGCCATATCTCATTCCAGAAGTCCTCTACTGCTCTTAGAGCAAAGCAAACATTACTACACAGCTGTTATGGAATCCTGTGACTGCAGGAAATACATCCCAGGACAAACTGAATTTAACTGGCACTTCCACAAGCTTTTAGACAGGACAAACAGCTGAATGTAAAGCAAAAGATGTAAAATTGTTTCCTGTCTGGGGAACATGGGATAATTAAGTAGTTATTTACACTCTCATCCTGCAAGAAGATAGGTAGTTTTTAAAAGATATATTACGTTGTCACCTGAAAAGCTTCATTTTACACCTCAGCAAGGAGGCTATTAACAACATGTCACCCTCCTGTCTCGTTGTGCACGTCTCTGCGGATTAGTCTAGAAAAAGAACGCAAGATGCCTAAAATGCACATTGAGGACATTGTGAGCAGAAATTTGAGGGGTTTATTAAAAGTGTGACACTTGGTAATCATGTTTGTGACAGATGATATGTTCAAATCCACAGCCAGATCTCTCACACCTCAGTGGCTGGGCCCTGGAGGAAGACAGGCCCTGGTCAGCCTCCACTGCCCCTGCCTGTGAGGGTCAAGTCTGTGGGTCAGGCAGACAAGCTCCTGGAATAAATACCAGCTTATGGTTTAATTCTTCAGTCTGTTGCTCAATAATGGTTAAAATGCTAAATGCAAGCAAAAGAGAATATGATTTTTTTTAGGAGTGGCCCAGGGCACTAAATCACCTCAACCACTTCCTACAGTCACTCCTTGTTAACTGTCTCCATGCTCAGGTGTGTGCACCTGAACCTCCTCTCAAGCACCTGCACGTGCCCACAGCAGCCTCCTGACTGCTGATTCACAGATCTACTGGGATTGCAAGGTGATTGGATTTTTTTCTCTACTTTAAGTCAGCAGATGAGAATAACCATGTAACACTAGTGCTGTTGTCACTGTGGTATCAGGTAGGAAAGAACATATATGGGCCTGAAAGATATGGTGGAATTTACACCAAAAGAACCCCAGAGAAGCTCTAAAGAGCAGGCACTGTCTAGATGATGAGGTATATGCCTAATATATTCCAAGTAGCAGGAATTAATCAAGTTGCTATAAAGCTCTGGCTTTATACCAACCAGGAGACCAGTACTGTCCATGTCATTACAGCTGGCTCAGACCTAAGAGGTGCACCTGACTGAGGCAGGAGGGGTGTCATGATGTCCTCCTGGTGGCACTGCTCTCTGAACTCCCAGGAGCAACAAGGACATCAAGGTAATAGCTGTGGGCTCTTCATACTAGTCTGGAGCGACACGTTAGGCTTTAGGTCAGAGAGATCAGTGCATGTAAAGAAACACACACGTCCCCCCTTTCTCTTTTTGCAGTGTTCTAAATTACATTTCACAGATTTCTTAATGACTCCAAATAATTGTGATACTTTGGTTCAGGAGACAGTTTAGAGAGTAATGGCTGATCCTAAAGAACTGACACATCCATGTTTCTTCAAACAGAGCTAGAACAATCAAGTACTATAAGGATTATTCAATTAAACAAAACAAATACATTGTTTATCTGTCCTTTTTTCAAAGTCTACAGTTCACAGATCTGTTAGAAATGATACACAGGTAAGGGATGATAATATTTGTACCCACACACTTGGGTTGCTTCCTTGTGTATTTCTGTCAAAATCAAGGGAATTAATTTCACACGGGTGTCTGAGTACTAGCTGAAATATGCATTCTAGTGCTATGGTTTCATAAATATGCTTTTTATTTATCCCTAACAGTGAGATTGAACACTCACTTCAGCTGCAAAGCTCAAAGCATAACTAGAGTGGTTAATGACAATTCCATAATGAAGCACTCTGAGATCATGGGAGATCTCACAGGCCAGTTAAATGCAGCTTCACTCACTCTTTAAAACACGATGTTCCAAATGTCAATAGTCATTTATTTCCCATTTTGTTATCAGAGAATGAGCAATCACTTTTGAGCTTTCTTTTAATTTAAAATATTCATGACTTCTTTATGAATCTCAGCAGTGTTTGTATTTTAAAAAGCAGTTTGCCTTTGGTTTCAAACAAGAATTTTAAAAAGAGAGTCTCTGCTGTCAGGAAATAATAAATGAAATTCCAAGGTAAAAGCACAGAAGAGTTGCAGACTTTTCTATCAGTAAGAATGCCTGAATAAAACACCCTCTTGCCAAATAGAAATAGGAGCATTACTAGGGTGTAAGCCCTGTACATCCTGACAGGCTGAATGTTCACGTGCCATTGTCTCTTATGATATGTGGGGAGTGTGTGGGTAATGTCAAAAATTCCTGTCAGCTACAGAACAACATCTCTACCTGTACTAGACTCAGGGTTTAGCATTTTCAAGTTGGCTTCTAAAGCACATGCTTTGCTTTGCAAGTCAATGGTCACAAAGCATGGTTTGCATCCAAGCCACCTGGGAGTCAGTCAAGCTATCTGGGTATTTCATGTACTCTAAAGGTAGGCAAATTCAGGGAGTGGAGGAGACCAGGACAAGAGGATTGAACCAAGAGCAGAAAAAAAAAAATAATAATAAAAAAATCTGTATGCAGTGTAGAAAAAAAGAAGAAAAGTTGGAGAGTGAACAGAGGCTGAAAAGCAGTTGTGGAACTCACACAGTGGTCAGGATAAAGATTTGGCTTCATCTTTTGGGAAAAAGTACTGTACCTTTTCATTCTCATACAGGTTAAGACATGGCAGGCATGTAAGAAACTATACAAATGTTAGGTTTTAATCTTGAAGTAGTATCTGCACTTAAAGAGTACCCCTGTCAGACATGAGGGAGTTAACAGCAGTTTAATTATGAGCACTAAGAAAAGCTTTTGGAGAATCAAATCATTTCAAAAGAATCTGCCAACTGTGAAAGTACCACAGGCTTCCTTCCCCTCCTCCTGCCACCTGAATTGGTGTTTCAGGGACTGCCTTTGGCAACTGCAGCACCAAGCACTGCTACAACAGGTGAGAATAGATCTAATTCCTGACACAACCCAGGGCCACTGGCCTCTGCTACTCAAAATAATCTTTTCATATTAAGAAAACAGCACATACTTCCTAATGCCAGGGAAAAGTACCACATAGCCTGAAATAGCCCAGGCAGTGAGCTTTACCATTTTTTATTTACAAGACTGTTTTTTCCAGTCTTAGATCCCATGCCTCTTAAGTAAATGACAGTACTACCGGTAAGATCAACTCCTGAAGTCATTGGGAAACTAAGAATTATTCTACTGATTGAACTGTGCTCACACAGTATAGGGCAATATACAACTATAAAAATTATTCCCAGAACATTTCTTAAATTGCTGGTTATTTACGTTCCTTTGCTACAAGTTACATTTTAATGTGTATATGAATGTATCCTGTAAACAAATTATAAAACAGGTAGTAGTGGAAGACTGAGCATTTTAACTCTTATCTTACTCCAATTAAAATATTTTTTTTTTCAGCTTTCTCATGATGAAGACCACTCAACTGCATCACAAACTGTCATGTTTGGTGTGGTGCAGCAGGAGAGAGCACCAGGATGATGAGCAGACTGTGGTATGGAGGCTGGATGTACATGCACTGGAAGGAAAGCAACAGGAAATATGGGGGCTAGGGTGTCAACACTTCCTGTGTTCCTTGCGTGCTCACCAAGATGAAGAATGCTGTACATGCACATGGCACCCCACCAGAAAAGACAGATTCATTGAGGTTATTTTCAGTTTCAATGCAGAATGCTTTGTCAAATGGATGGAGAAGAGGCTGAAGGAGCTACATCTGCCCTGGAGGAGCTACATCTGCCCCAGAGGCCACACTGAGCGGGACGGGGCTGTGGTTTTAGATCTAGCTGCAAACAGTGCAAAAGCTTGTACTTGGGACATTTCACTGCCAGCAACTGAAATCTCTGTTCAAAGGCATGAAAAAGAAAATTAACTAGTTTCCATTTATTCTCTAGTCACCCTCTTGTAATCAACTGTTTCTTTTTTTTTCTTCAATAGCAGACAAAACAAAAATCAGCCGAATGTCTGTGCTACACAGCTGCACAAAATACATATTGCAGGTCAAAGTACCCTTCTGTCCTCAAAAACAACTCCAGCACTTAGAAGATGCAGACACTAAAAATGGATAAATCCAGTCCTTGCATGCATTCTGTTCTTTCCCTGACTAGCAGTACACTAATAAGGTATCTTATTCCTATGAATCTTGCAGAGAAAATCAAACAGGGAATAATAAACAGTATTATGTTAGTTTTGCCACTTAATTAATACAGTTACTATAACTGCAGAGTTTCTCATGTTTGACTATAAAGTAGCAAAAAACAAAAGTAAAAGAAGTAATTTTCTAATTTTGGTATATGTCTAGTTTAAAAAATAATCTACAAATCTTTTCTATATAGTTGATTAAAGGAGACATTTATTTACAAATCAGATACAAAGATATTCCCCAAAATTAAACTAGTTCATCGCAGGGGTCACAAGGAAAAGCTTTTATCTGACTAGGAAAATACAACTTCCCCTTTGAAACTGAGACCTTGGAACAACCCAGGAGAAAACCAGATTATAGCAATGCAATTTTAAAGTAACTCTTCTGAGTGTTACTCTAACTAAAAGACACAGACTAAAGCTTCTGAGAACTTAGAGGTGACCTTCATGATAAACCATCCTGGAAATCTGAACAAACTGCCTCAGCAAATATATTCTCAATAGCTTTTAAACTTACTTTCAGAATACTTATATTCAATGAAGTATATTCCTTCAAAAGAAAACTTTCAGTGTCTACATTTATGAAATCTACATTTATTGAACATAAGGTAGAACTGTGATGTAGAAAAAATAATGATAGAAAGAGATAAAGGATATAAATCAAAGACTATTCACTGAACATGTGACTGTCCCCAGGCTACTTGAAAGTGGCAACTGTTTCTTCAGACAGTCATCAATGTAAAAGAGCTTAGCATGATGCTTTACAAGTGCAACACAGCTCCTCTAGGCTTATCCAGATGGCAAGAATAAGAACTAAAATACCCCTCAGTTACCTCCATGCACCCTCAGTCAGCTCCAAGGCTGAGGACAAAGCTGGGGTCCCTGTGTTCAGAAAAGTAAAGCTAAAAAAAAACCTGCTGGATCCAACCATGCTGGCACCAACTGTGTTACCTAAAATAAATAAGCTCTTTAGCCCCTGCCCCTGTCCCCAAATGCCTTCTAGAAAATAAATACAAAGATAAAAAAGAAAAAAATTCCCTTGTTTTACTCTTTACTCTCCCAACTCAATGAGAAATGCCATTAAATGGGAAACTAAACCAAAACAAAATATGAACTGTGCATTGTGGAGAAGCAGCAAAAAAAAACCCCAACCTGTTGAGTTTTGGAAACAGGACTTGGTTTGTTTCTGAAGTTTACTACCCGGGGGTTTTTAAACAACACAGCTTCTGAAAGCAGAGCCTTCATTAGAGCAGGAAAACACAACCTAAACGGCCAGGCAGAAAATGGCTGAATTAAGCTCTTTTTTTCCTCTTTTTAATGGTAGTGATTCTCAAAAGATTAAAAGTAGGTTAGGCGAATAATAAAACAGCTATATTTCTAGTGTCTACCTGACAACGGCTTTTGTAGAAGTGAATAATTACATGAAAATCACTTCCTTTCCACCTCTCTTTGGGACTTCTGTGGGTTGCTAGGCAGTCTCTCTCCTACCTTCTGCTAATGTTACTTACAGACGGGATGAATGCAGTATATTCATGATGAGAATGGTGAGCTGAGGGGGAGAAGGACCTAAATACTTGAAGTTTTGTTTATTCATTGCTGCCTTTGGAGACCAACACTATAGCTCAGATTACTTTACACATATTTAAATGCTAATTTTCTGAGGCATGATTGTTAGCCAAGTACCACCCTGTTAAAATGGGACAGGACCTTCCTCAATCCAGGAGTCACGCCAGTAGTATGTTTGTGTGGTGCCAGCCAATGTTGAAAGTCAGGTGTTGGAGCAAAGCATACTGAGGTTCCTTCTGGGACTTGGAAGAAGAATTCTTGCACTCAGTCTGACTGCTTTTCATGATTGAAATAATGTTTATTAGGAGACTGGGTTGCTTTCCTGAATTTCTTAACTCAAAACTTAGGAGACGCCTTGATTGCCTTAGAATCATAGAATCCTAGGGGTTGGAAGGGACCTCGAAAGATCATCTAGTCCAACCCCCCTGCCAGAGCAGGGTCACCTAGAGCACATCACACAGGAAAGCGTCCAGGCGGGTTTTGAATGTCTCCAGTGAAGAACACTCCACAGCCTCTCTGGGCAGCTTGTCCCAGGGCTCTGTCACTCTCACAGTAAAAAAAAAAATTTCTGATATTCCCCTTGAACCTCCTATGCTCCAATTTGTATCCATTACTCCTTGTCCTATCGCTGGTCATCACTGAAAAAAGCTTAACTTCATCTTCTTGACACTCACCCTTTACGTATTTGTAAACATTGATGAGGTCACCCCTCAAGTCTCCTTTTCTCCAAACTAAAGAGACCCAGCTCCCTCAGCCTTTCCTCATCAGGGAGATGTTCCACTCCCTTAATCATCTTTGTGGCTCTATGCCTTGGCATGATTCCAGAACTGGCACCCACAAGGCACTGTTGTACATCCCTATTTGGACAATTACGAGTGCACTCATATAGGTTATGGTGTATGTTCATTAAAAAAAAAGAAATAAACATTACCCAGAAATCACTCTTCTCTGCAGAGCACTAGCTGAGATAACAAGGGGTTACCTGAGATCACAGGTATGTGTGGGTGGTTGCAGAAGGGCAGTGACCCAAATGCAAGGCTTTGTGGGGCTTTAAACCCTGTCTTTGATTCCCAAACTCTGATTTCAGCCTTCTAAGCCTGCAGTTCACTTTGAGTATGGACTTGTCAGTTGACAACCTCCAAGTTACCTCACTCAGCACGGTACAACAGGAGACAGAAAAGAGACCAGAGGCTTTGGGTTCCCTTCCCAGTCAGGACATGCTGACAGTAGGATTCAAATACACAAACTAGTACCCCCAATCAAGAGAAATCCCCACCTGACGAGAACTAGAGTGCTAAACATATAGCATTTTGCATCATTATTTTACTAGTTTCTTACCAATTGTCTCTTTAGCCTGGCTAACTGCTGAGGACAGCCAGCTGCACACCCCCTGTGCCCCACACATCTACACAGCTTTGCTTCTAAGCTTAAGATCGTTACAGAAACAACAGAAGGTAACAACTCCCAGCTGTAAACCTGTTATTTCATTAAATTGCAGTAGTGAACTCATCTCCTTTCCTAATTGACATCTCAGACCTCAAGCGAGCTCTGAGTTCCAGGTAACTGAATACCCAGGTGGCTTCAGTTTCCCACAGTGGCAAACCTGAAACCCTGTTGCTTCTGCATAGTGTCACACAATGACCATCCGGAGGCTCGGAAGAATGCCTGGGCCACCGCGGGTGGCAACGCAGGTAAGATCATGCTCCAACCTCTGGGTTGTCCCAGGGTCTTTACTTCCCCATTTCGACACAGAAACAGCGCTGCCTAAGGGCAGTTTTGCCTGCAGGGGGTGTAAAAGGAGACTATTATGGCTGTGACAGCACCCTTTCAGGTGACCAGCTTCAGAGATTTAGTCTGTCACAAGGTTAGAACACAAAGAGATGGCATTGTCTTGCTTGATTTCTTCTGTGCAGATATAGAAAATCCCAGGAATAATTTTCATAGGACTTTTCCCATAATTAGAAAGGAAAAAAACCCCAAAATCCTAATAAAAGAACAGATATTTAGCCAGCCCTATCTTTTATCTAAAAGTCAATACTAATATTCCAGCTTTGGCCAAAGGAAAATTCCATCTACAAAGGTAGTTATGAGTCCAAGGATTTCTCTAAACTGTCTTTACCATAAAACTTGCATGTTTTCATTTACAGCCAATAGTTACAAGAGTTGCCTTAAAATACATGCAAGGACAGAGTTATCTCATAGTACAGGATTTCTCCTTGAAATATATACCAGTTTTCCCTTGCTTCAGTTCTGGAGTATATGGTAAGGAGATGGGAGACAGTGTAAGACACATAGAAATATTCAAGATATATTATTCATTTAAAAACATTTATGTCCACAATTTCTGGGGAAGAAAAAGCAGTCACTGAGTAGCTGGAACTTTTATTTCATGTCTGAGTGATAAGAAATGAAAATTGTCTTCAGTGGATGGGTTGCTTAAATTTTAGGAATCTGGCAACTTGGAAACCTTTTATTGTTAAGAGGCAAAAACAGAATTAAATCCCAGTATCTCTTGGGAGCAGCATCTGATTTTCCACTGACTCATTTCCTGTAATGCATCCCAAGTGTACCTGGAGTTTCCCCCAGCAGGGTGGTCTGCATCACTCCCCTGTGATGAAGCCTCCTGGTGTTGACAGCTCTCAGGTTTTGCAATCTCACAATTGCCCAGCCTTCTGCAAAGGTAGATAGGGAGTATATTTTCTACTAGAGACATCAGACTACCAGGTCTTTTGGGGGGCATGTTTGGGGATCAAGGCATGCTTAATGTAATCTCCTATATGTGATAAATAAAGATGCTCCATTTTATAAAATAAATGCAGGAAGTGCAGTGAAATAATTTCTAAAATGAGGGTGTTGATTAGTGTTCCTCTTTACTGAGACAACATCACCCAATGCTCTCAGAAAGAGATGTATTTGGCTGCTCCCACATACACTATAATGCCTATGGACAGTCAGAGGGGGTTCAAAATATTTACATTTAATTGCATTGAGAGATTGAGAGGTCATCCTGACTAATGTCTGGATTGTTCAGAAACCAAACTGCGATGTTTTTAAGGTCTTTTTTTCTTCCAATGTTCCATTTGCAAAACATTTGCCAGAAAGTAGGGCTCAGGGGTTGCTTTGGTTTTTAGATTTTCAGGGAGGTCTATCAAATGCAGTAGGGTTCTCTATCCCCTCAGCAAATTGATCATTTCAAGGCACCTAATTACTATTACAGAGCTTCTTGATTGCAATATCACAGGGACAAAAAACCTCATCTTCTCTGATAGTTTTTTTTGTTCTTAAAATTCTCATCCAGCATCCTTGGAGCCTGAGGGACACTAGAGATGTTAAGCACAGTAATCAGCCCTGTGATTTTTGGTGGGACCTGTGGGAACTGATGATCCCACTTTGAGTCCTGAAGGTTCTACTCGAGTTGCATATTTTGCCTCCAACAGCTTTTAATGTCTACTTTGCAAGATGAAAATTTCTCTGTTTAAGGAAAACTTCCATTTAGCACCATACAGTGTTAGAAAAAGGCAAGGAAACTCAGGAGAAAAAAAAAAGTGCTACCTCACTACTGAATGTTTTACAATTTTACAGTTAATTTTAAACAGGTAAAGCTTCTGCAATGTTAGGGCACAAAATTTAATTGACATTTTCCCATTGATTTCCAGGGGCCAAGATTTTTAGGTTTGATAGAATTGGAATTTGCAAAAAAAACATAACAAAACTAAAAGACTTGCTTAATGGCTTTTTTTGCTTGCAGAAATATTTATCAAGCTACAGTTTGAAGTATGTGAAGAATTAGTATATATTCTACTACTTTAATATAGTATTTGGCAAATTATGGGCTTGAGGACACCTTGTGCAGGGTAAAATAAAAATAATACTCATCCCTTAAATCATAAAGACTTCAATATTGAGCTGGGTTGGAATAATCAAATGTATGATATCCATTCTCATCTAAATAAAAAAAATATCCCTCAGGAACATATTCAGATTTTCTAAGCAATAAGTAAAATTCTATCTCAAAAAAGCTTATTTGTGTTCATTATATCTTTCTTCATTGCAGAAATCTCCTTCACAACACAAAAGATTTTCCTGACTGCAAATATTTTGCAGAAGGAACCCTAAAGGTGGTACTTAGTATTAGGACAATTGCAGTAAATATGGAAAAAAAGCATATGAGGAGATTTTACCCTTACACACCATTGCAAGGCAGAGAAGTTCCCTGAGGAGGTCACTGCACTATCTGATCAGGTCAGTCTGAAGACAGTGGTGATTCTCAGATGTTAGAGATCCAGACTCAGTATGTAGTGCATACACAAGGCCTTAATTCTGTCTTTGCATATGAACACAAAAGTCTTTCAGTCCTTATTAAAAGAACTGTCTTTGACTGGAGAGTTTGTGTCAAAGGATACATGAAAGTGATCTGGGTCTATGTACTCTTAATTGTTTTCCCAGTTCGTGTTCTGCAAAGAGATCCAACAACTCTGCTTGCTTCCTCGGGGTGGGGTGGGCAGAAACTGACAGGCACTCATGCAAGGAAAAGAGCAGAGAGAGTGGAAACAGCTCTCTCAAAAAGTGCTTTTCACTTTTAAATATTTATTTCTTGTTTGTTCTTCCATTTTCTAAAGCAGCAGCACCAGCATTAAGGCTGTTTGGGACAACCAATGCACTAAACATCTGATATACATTTTCATCAATTAGATCAGATTTCATTGCCACCTTTGCCCAACTTATCTTGGGGAGGTCTCAAGTCTTTTTTAAGGCTGTACTTTCTACTGATACAACCTTTTTTTTTTTTCTCCAGTGACTGCTGTCAGCAAGTGACTGTAAGAAAACGATCTGTCTCTATTGACTCTTCATGGAAAGCAGAGAGTAGCAGCCCTAAGAGCATGGCTTCCTCACCCACAGCACTGCCTTTCTCCAGCCACTGCCAAAAGCATAAAAGCCCAAAGGCAAATCAAGCACAAATCTGCAATGTTGATCTGCACAGAGGTGAAGAACATATTTGCCCTTCTCAGCTGCACTGGCACAGGGCCATGGGTGGGCACCTCAACATTGGATTCCAGCCCAGCTGCTGGAATTGTGCCACTGGCAGCTGCATTTCCAAAATTAAGAAACCAATCAAATGTCTATAACATTACCAGTGCAGAATTCATCTCTATTTCCAGAGTTTCTTCCCTCTGTTCCTTCTACACTTGGTATTGGAAACAAGACAAAAGCTGCTGGTAAAGCTTAGAAAAGCTGCAGAAAAGGTAAACCCCAACCAAGAGAGATTAATGCTCCTGAATTTTCTGAAAGTGGACATCAACCATGTGGCTGAAGGTGATGTCTGTTTTGATTTTCAAAAGCATTTTGGAAAAAATCTGTCAGCAAAAGCTCTTTAGGAAGTAAGCATCTGTGCTTTCAGAAAGTTGTTGCTGGAAAAATTATTGATGAGGAGATAAGAAACATTAAATAAGAGTAAATGGAGGGAGGCACCGATGGAATAATAAATACATCCTGCCTCTGCTGTTCAGTTTCTTCAGAAGTCACTGAGGAAAAAAAGGGTTGATACAAAGTTACTCAGTCTAGCAAAGATGATAGTTAAAAAAGTAATGACACTAAGTTAACCAAACTAGCAGGGATTACATCTAATTGTGATGATGGAACTTTTTGAGTGCCAGTGGAAAAGAAATTTTTTTAAAATGGCAGATAAAATTCCATTACATTTTAAGTAATATATACAAGAAAAAGCAACTCTGATTTGACCTGTGAAATCCTGGCTTCTTAGCTGACAGTTTTCGTTTGGAAGCATTATCTTGTAGTTAGGTTAGATAGTTCCAACAGTGTTCAGCAGTGGTGCTTGCTGGAAGGCCAAGAGGCAATGGGCACAAACTGAAACATGGGAAATTCCTCTTACACATAAGAAAAAGCATAAGAAAGAACAGGTTGCCCACAGAGAGCTTGTGGACTCATTCCTTGGAGATACTCAGAACCCAACTGGACATGGTTTTTGGTGAACTTGTCAGCGTGGGCTTTACAGTTGGACTTGATGATCTTAAATGCCTTTTTCAACCTAAATGATTCTACAGTTCTAAGCCCTGAGCAACCTGAGGTAGTCAAACCTACTTTGGGTAGGGAGGCTGGGCTGGAAGATCTCCAAAGGTGCCTGCCAGCCTCAGCTATTCTGTGATTCTGTGTGAGAACAGACGGAGTGGGCTAGGACTTCAGCTGAGGTGGGATGTCAGTGCAGTTTAACAAGTCATGGATGAGAGGGAAGGAGGAGTAGGGATACTTCATTTCCTGATACTTCCAGTGTAAAAACTGGAAAGTCACCAGATGAAGTTTCCAGGAATCCAGTTCAAAAGGAATGAAAGCAGGTAGCTCTCCCTGATACAATGAGCAGATCTTTTATGTAAAGCATCACCTTATATACTTTCAAAACAAATAAAATATTTCTTGATGCTTATTTTAATGCTACCTGTTCTACAGAAGAGATTATCCTGTCCATTCCACTAAGTAACATTGTCTAGTTTTTTTTTCTCACACTCATTTCTATAATTCTTGTAATCTCTCATCTGGTAATGGCAGTACAGGGACTACTATGTTGTCATGCCTATACATCTTCTGGCAGCACTTCCCCCACCAATCCATGAAAAGGATAAATGAAATAATTAATAATTGATATCAAAGGATTAAAGATAATAGTTAAACTATGAATCTAAATATATTAGTTAAACTATGAATCTATAGCAGTGAGCCACCAATGTGTACTTTCTGTTCAAATAAGCATGCTCTAACCAGCTAGCAGGTACTTCATCTTATTTTTCAGTAGGGAGACAGGAGACTGCACCTGCAGGGAGGACACCTCAGGACAGGGACCTTGCCAGTAAAAGCTGGACAGAAATTCTTACAGCAGAAACAAGCTGGAACCACAGGTTACAAGTGGACTCTTGTGTTTACAGTTCATAACGGACCTATCCATAATTAATTGTATTAATTTATACTTTCAGCCTCCCACATCCTCTACACAGTGAGTTCCACCATTTAGTTGTCCATTATGTGAAAGAGCACGTTCCTTTGTATTATTCTAAACTCACTACATCTCCATTTTTATAGACTTTTGCCAAATCCAAGGCAGGGTTCCAGTAGGACCTCCAGAGTTACTGGCTGACTGCCACACAAACAGGGACTGGTGCCTTGGCTGCAGAACCAGGAGGGCAGCTCCAGTTTCAGGTCTGACAGTGTGCAAAACCTTTTCTTTCCCCTGCTTTTCACAAAAACCCACCAGTGACTGTTGGCTATAACTGCCCTACAGAGCTACCATTGCTAATTAATGAGCAGATCAGTCTTCTAAGGAGCATCACAACTACAATACAATTCTCTGAAAAGCTGCTCTGCTGCTGAATTGTCTACAATACCACCAAAACTGTGGTCCAGCTTCATCTAATATCCACCAAATACCTCTACTATGTATTGTTTTTATTTTTAAAAATATTTATTGCCTAAAGACCAAAAGGAAAAGTAAAAAATGGTTTTAACATTTAACAGAACTCTCTCTAGAAAATTCCTCAACTAAACTCAGTATTTAATAAACCAATTAAAGGTGCCAAGTGACAACTTATTGCCTATCATCCTGTTACAGAAATAAATGCTTAACTGAAGACAGCATTGATTTCATGGTGCCCACATAATAATCTAAATATTGCCCTTCACAAGTATAATAAAACCTGAGTGCTTAGGTAGAATAAATAATAAAGACACAACCAAGAGTTAATTCTCTTTTTAAAGCATTAATCCTGAAACAAAGAGAACTGAAATCCTGTGCAACATACTCCTTCAAGTATTGGTATTGACAATATAGGCCAACAATCCCAAATGAGAGAGAAGAAAGTATATAATTTTATAACAATTTAATTACAGTTTAGTCAGCCTTCAACAAAGCTGCAGATATGGATAATCCCATCCTAACTAAGCAAAAATTGTCCCAGAAAATTAAAGCCATATAGTTAATTTAGAGCATTAACCACTTTACTAAAACATCCTAAATCCTCTTTTACTTTGAGAACTGCCATTTTCTGTTTAATACGACTTAAGACAATAGAATGTAAAGTATTCAAATTACCATCAAGACAATCAAACACTTTTATTTTTTTTTAACTTTAGCTACTTATGTGCAAAGAATAGATGTTTGCATATAAATACATAACAAAAGTATGGCCACATTGATTCAGTGCAAAGGTAGTGAACTGTCCTCTTTTAACTGTTGCCAAAAGCAGGTGCTCAGGGAAAAGACTACAGCTAACATTTACCAAAAATAAATTCCAATTTTCTGCTAGCTAAACTGATCATGTTTGTCTTCAAATGACTTGAGTATAGTGCAATGGAAAAGCTCTCCAAAGGTGGCTCTCTCTTTCCTTTGCCTACACAGGAAGCCTGGCAGTCCCACCACCTGTCTTACCTGGCCTCATACCTTCTGACTGCACATCACAGGTAACCAACAGGCTTTAAATAGCTCTTTAAATAGAGCATTTTCTCCCTGTGGTACGGCTTTGCTCTGTGGCTCCCTGTTTTCTGCTGTTTTGTGCAATCACATTCAAACTACAAATATTTTTATCCAGTTGCTTAAATGTACAAGACAAGTAACAAGTATGAGTCAAGGCCTGGAAGCCCAAGGAAGCACAGAGAAATGAAAAGCCAATAAATGTTGCTGAGCAACAATTAAGGCTAAATGGATGTGCCCTCACTGTGCACTGCAAACCCTAATGAGTTAAAACAAAAGGCTGTATATTACTCATCTTTCTCAGTCAGAACAGAACAGCAATTCTAGGAAGGAGAATTAAGAAACCATTAAGGTCACCTCCCAGTTACACCTGCAGAAAATCAGTCCTGCAGCAGCAGTGCCCAGTAGTAAATTGTTTCAGAACATTGAGGACTACAGTTACTGCCATAAAACCACATTTATGTACTCGCTGCAATCTTAAAGGCTCCATATTCACAAACAGAAACTATTTCTTTGTCCTGTAGCATTTTCCTCCTTGAATTTCATCAAGGATTAAGCACTGAGGAAGCAACAGTCATTAACTTAGATGATTTATAGAATCATAGAATATCTAATGTAAGCTTTACATTCACCCCTCCCCATACTCTTCACTTGCATGTAAGTCAGAAGCCTCCAATCCTAAAGGAGATGCCAGCTAGAGGTGGGAAACCTGGCAGCACCTGCAATAGGCAGCAAGCACTTCCAGCAAGAGTCCCAGGAAGGAGCTCTGGTCCAGGAGGGTGGATAGGCCAGCTGCTGACTTGTTCTGTGGTCTTGGACAAATCTGATGCTGTGGGTGAATGAGCAGGGCCACAGCTCTGCAACTGCCAGGGCAGCAGCACACTGATACAAAGATGATAACTTGGTATGCACCATCTGAATGTGTCTCAGAGTTAATTACTGGTGAATGGTAGCTGGAATTTGCTTGGAACCCCAGCAAGAGCCTGGCATCTGCCCAGGATTATGTGCCAAGAATCTCTCAGATTCCTCTAACAAGCTTAGAGCAAAAACTTATCCAATCAATCCCAGATATTTGGATTATTTTTTTTTTAAGAGATATTTTTTAAGGCTCAGTTACAAGTCAGAGACTGTGCCTGACAGTTTAAAGTAACTGTCATCACTAGGGAAGCAGTTACTAACAACATCTAGCTCCATCAGGAGCTCAACAGGTACCACAAGTAAAATGAGTTCCCTAGATAATTTTCATAAATAAATGCAAGGGGGAATGTAGAAAGGCAAAGCAATTAAGCAGATTTTTCCTAGACCTTCAGGAATAAGCTTGTCATGTCTTCCCTGTGACAGATTCGTCTTGGATAAGTTAATTTGGGAAACAAACATTGCACTGCTGGTATCCTAGGCTTATTTTAAATGCTTATCTGAAATGTTCAAAGAGCTGATGTGCTGGTAGGTATTTTGCCTCATACCCAGCCAGGAACACGGACTGATGTACAGGTCGTTCCAACCCACAAACATCTTTGATGTGTCTGTCCCTCAGAGTCACTTCTTGCACATTCCCCCTCCACCTGAAGGACAATTTGCTTCTGGTACTTATATTCCACAGCACTCAGCACAAGAGGATGGAAAGAAGACAAAAAGGAATCACATTTTTGTTTATTCCTTTCCAGTTTGCTGCCAACTCATTTATTCTTGTGTCCTTCAACTTGGTATTTTGATAACACACACTCTTACTTCTACTTGAACCTGTATGCCCTATGCAGTGTATAAAAAAACAACAACAAACCAACTCTCCTGGACCTAGAGAGAGCACAATATCAATATTTTACTATTTGGAGTTGTCTGACAGACTGGCTGGCAACAACTTACTTGTTCAGTGAGTATACATTCTACTTCTTTGTGACCTAAGCTATTTTAAAAATCTGCAGGTAAGTAGAGTTATATAAATACAAAAATACAGTTATTGGTGATATACCAGTACTCAAAATCATTGCCTCGTCAGTCTGAAAATATCCAGGAGAGTAAATTAGCCCCTAATGTTATTTAGCCCGTGCCTCATTCCCTCAAGCTGAGGTACCCGTCTCTGCTCTGGCTGTAAGACTGTGGTCACTCCAAGCCCTCTACAGAATTGGTGCAAAAAGGAATTTATAAGACTAATGCAAAGTGGTGGCTGACTGAATGACACTTCCAAGATAGCTTTTCCTCTCCACTGATGAAAGAGGCAGCCATCTACGAAACTGGAACTTTGCTTACACACACCAGTTATATATGCAAGTCAAATATGAAGATCAAGATGCAGAAGAGATCATTGTAGTTTGTAATCACTAATCATGAGCCACATTTTCTGCCTTCCTCCATAAGACAGTAACTCACTGAAGGCTAATGCCCCAACTAACTGCTGCAATCATTTTCCACCTATGTTTTGCTCACCTTCATGGATGGATAAACAAGTTCATTTAGACCTCCAGGCTGGCAAAGTACTGGCTTTCACTATACCTTTTTGTGAACATCCCTCAGAGTCACCATGTTGTTTTATTATTTTACACAGAGGGATTTAGAGTATTTTAAAAGCATGAGTTGTTTTTAGAGTGACAGGAACCGTATACCCAACTGGCAAATTTTGGTAAACAAGCCACTCAACATTCACTAAAATTCAGCTGTGAGCCTAGTCCTTTTTAAAGAGAGCTGGGCAAAGACAAACCTTTCATTTATGCCACAGGGTTGGCAGAAACTTGAAGTAAAACCGAGCTCAAGCACTAGAATAAAGAAATGCCATTTAGGAATTGTATTCAGGACCTGCACTTCTTGACACTAAAGGGGTTACTAAAGTACTGACATAGCTCAAATGTTTAATTTCACAGAAGAATGAAGATTCAGTTCAACTTACATTGTTTGAAAATTTGTGTCAAACAGTAAAAGCAGTTGGTCAAACACTGGAAGGTTTTTTTAAGAAGTCAAATGTTATTTCTCCATTTTTAAATTAAGCATTTGGTTTGTAATTCCTAAACAAGATGTTGCTTCAAAATGAAATAATACTAAAAAGAATAAAGGAAAACACCTCCTTAAACTAAAAACACTTTTTAAAGCTCTGACCTGCATGAAATGTTTCACTTTTCTTCTTCTAAAATACCAGTATGTGAACATGGAACGTAAGTGCAAATTCACCAGGAACCAGATCCTGCCTCCCATCCTTTACAAACTCAGCTGCACTTGCTTGATTCAAATGTTCTCTGAGAAGTTCACATGGGTTGACAATAAACAAACAAATGAAAGATCCGTGAACCCATACTCCAAACTGCATCAACTGCTGATGACTTCCTGCCAAGTTTGTAAAAAATTTACTCAATGCATTTACTGCCTCTCTCTTTGTAACCATCAGATGCTTTCTTTCCATGTCCTTATTTACAGTCCTAAATAGAAGCAGTAGCTGGCACTGGTGTGACAAAACACGTTATTGCCTCTGTTCTCTGATGGCATAGAAAGATATTCTTGCAGCCAGGATTCTGGTGCAAATAGTCACAGAATGCTCAGTTGATTTGAGCCTCCGTGTTTAAAGCAGCTGTCTATAAACATCCATATGGAAAAATATGTGAACATATGGAACTCTAAGGCTGTGAATACAGTTAGGGAAGATATCTTTAAAAATATTAATCACCTTTGCAGGAATTCCTGTATTATAAAATTTTCTGGAACTTAACATTAACACAAGAATAAATTTATTTCTTAAAAGACTTCAGAGAAAAGGATATGAACTGTATCCCCAAGTCAGGGAATGTACCACAGCAGAATTTGAAGAAAACATGTTGACTATCCCATTTATCTTCATGGGCAATTTTGATCATAAAATTTTAGTGTGTATATAGCTCTGTGTGTGTGTATGTATAAACATTTGATATAGCATAAGGAGGAAACCATTAGGCAGTGCTAGGTAAAGCAATCAACAATCAAGCCAGCTTCGATGGCCTGAACAAAAACTATTTGAATACAATGTAGTTACTTTATCCATAAGGAAGGAATTGTCAAGAACTCAGTACAGACGTTCAGAGAAGAGAGGATCTGAAAGCCACAGCTGCCAATACACACATCTCCCCATCTTTCCAGTTTGCACTCCTGGATCTGGATCCTTTCCATGAGCTGCCTGGCAGATGGTGACAGTTCATGATGGGGAAGCCAGCTTCTTTCCCCACACACATTAGGGCAGTGTGCCAGCAACTGTCACCAGCCACCTCCCACCTTCTCTCAGCTTCCCTCTCCTTGCTTTCTATCACCTTTTTCTCGCATTCCCACACTCCCCTTACAAATCAATCAGGTATGTATGGACAAGCATCACACAAGCTGTATGCTGGCAGGTACAAAACCATGGTAGGAAGAGGGAAGAGCAGCAGTCAGGCACATGTAGCTGTCAGATGCCTACGTAGCCCCCAGCTCAATGCAGTCCCCAGCTTGTTCATACTGCCCTGGAGGAAGAAACCTTTTCTGTTCCTTTCTGCCTCCTCTTTTTGTATTTCCATTGGTTCAGAGAATACCTTCAGGGAAGAACTTCAGAAATTCCTCAAGGCTACTTCTGAGGAAAAAAACATGTGTGAGCCCAACTCCATCTACCATAAAATCCTTTGGTGGAGACCTTTCCAGGCTCACATGCAGCCCCAATAACATGGCAGCTCTCCAAGGGTAGTAGTTCGTGGGGTGTACACAACACACTTTAGCTATTACTGCTTTTATACATATGTTTGCCCAGCCTTCTTTTTGTTGGAATGTTTTGGGAATTTAACTGTTATTCCAGTCCTAGGATGGAAATAAAAAGTCTCAGCAATGTCCGTGGGATTAGAAAGCATTTTTTGTACAGGTCTTCAAAGAATAATCTTTAGGAGCACTCAATGTTTTAAAGACTACACAACAGATTTTCTGCAAGCTGCACATCATTCCACTAGTGTAGTAATCTTCTCTTTTTCTTTTCTCTCAGTCCTCTGAAATAACAGGATTAGCAAGAATCCTGTTAGCAATTCTTAAAATAACTATACATTTCCAGTGCCTCTATTTATATGGCATCATACACCCAACATCTGACTGTCCCAGAAATAGTGTGGAATATTTATTTGCTTCCCTTACTGACTATCCTTACTATGCCCAGGTTCCCTTATTATTTTTCCCTCCATATATCACTTTGTATTTTTGGTGCCAATTTTTTATTTCATCTGAAACAAATGCATTTTTAGCAACCCCTTCTCTCACTAGGAGACTTGACCTCTAGAGCAGTTGATAGGCTGGAGTCACTGGTAGTATTCACAATTCCTTAACTGTTCCTGAGTATGTTAATTAATTAATGCACAAAATGGCTCTTCAAGCTTGACTGGTACTTCTTTTCAAGTACCATAATTGTAAACAGTGAAAAATCTCTCCCTGTTATGGCAATACACTGGGTTAATGTGTGGATCCTGTCTCCCTCCAGTGGCATATCACACTGCCCGTGAAGTCTAATATTAAAGTGCAATCAGAGTTTCCCAGAAACTTAGGTGATGTCTCCTCTCCATTGCCAAGGTTGCTAAGGGGTTGCAGAGATAGGTGGAGGATGGTTCATGTGGCCTAGAAGCCCCAGGGAAATTACCTAATGACCCCATTCTTTTAACAAGTCTCTTCTTATCTGCCAAAATCTGCTGTTGCCTGCCCACCTTGTTGGTGCTTGTGTAGCAGCAGCAAGAAATACAAGGAAAAAACACAAGGAGAAGGAAGCAAACTATTTTTTCAGGGCTCGAAATAACTCTCCAAAGCAATAACTGGACTTCTGAAACCTCATTTGCTACATAAAAAATAATAGTCACAATATTAGTCTGTTGAAAAAACAGAGCTGTATATTGAGGCAGAAGGTATGTCACACTCAGACACACCAGCAGTTTAGCATCACAGATTCCATTTAGATTGTGCCTTTCCCACAGCATACTAAAATATGCCTAAAATCTTTGGCCAACATAGTGACTTCTGTGGTGAACAAATACTAAGGTGTTCCATGCATTGCAGGGAGTAATTTTTTGACCAAGGAGAAGGCCCTGAATGTCTTCAGCCCGTGCCTTCTAAAACCAAGGTGTCCAAACACTGCAGTGCAGATTCCCTGCGAGAGAGCAGCAGGGATGTGTCCTTGAGCAGGGACAAGGAAATGTGCTCCCAGGCTTGCCTTGGGTCTGCCTTCGGGGAAAATGGGAAGAGTATCCATCCCAGGAATGACTGATGGCTTTGCTAAGCACCCCTGTCCTTTCAGCAAGAACACCGCATTACAGCCATTTGTTGGTCTCCCTGTCCTTCCAAACCACATAAACAATTTGTAATGCAAAAGCCATAGGACATATTCAAATGAAATATTTCCTCCTTGTGGAGAGCATGAACTGCATTGCAGGGCAAAACGTTTCTAAATATCATAGCAGTCCATATCCTGTGCTTACCTTACAATCTAAACTCTCAGTTACTTGTAATGACAGTGCAAACAGCAGACTTTGAGAAGAGCTGATTCTTTGTCAAGTTTAAAGGTAAAAAGTTTGGGTAGAGGCTTTACTACTTGACGACAACATGAGAGCCTCATAATCTGAAGCAGTTGTGTTTGAATAGTTTGAAATTGAAAATGAACAAAGACTCTTTCTTAAAAGATGTGTAAAAAGTGGGAGTTGTACTTAGCCAGTAGATTCAGCTAAGGATTTTCCTACCTATGGCCCTTGTATGAATTTCGGGCATTTCCCTCTTTATAATTTACTGCAACTCACATGTATGTGCTTCCCAATTACCTGGTTCAGAAAGCGAATACCTGATGAAGCAAACAATATAGAGAATAGCAAGAAATTGGTAGGAAAAAGGAGAGTAAATTCCACAACTGATAACAGAACTGCATGGGAACTGGACATCCTCCTCCTCTTGTTACTACTGTTTTTTCCCAGTTAATTGCTGGGGTTTTTTGTGTGTTTTTTTTTTTTTAAATGGCTGCACAAACTCTTACAGAGGTAAAAAATGCAGTCAATTTCTGAAGGAATTAGTAGACTTAGTTTTATTAAGAGGCTGGTAAGACTTAAGACATGCAGCTAGGCTTGCTTCCAGTATGGAAAGCATCCTTTGAACCAAGTCTCTCATTAGACTGCAAACTTCCCACTTGTCACATTCCAAAGAAAAAGTCTCAAAAAATTATCCACAAATTAGATATAATTTAATTGCCAACCTATGAAAATTCCTGTTTCAATTCCAAGGATCAGTATGCTTAGATAGATACACTACAGGTCTCACTACACTACTCTCCTACTCAGGAACCTGTACAGATTTTCCCTTGATTTTCTAAGCATGAAACCAACTGAAAGTGAAATCACAACTTCTTCTACATTTTTTTATTTGTTAAGAAAACAGAGCCCTAACACTTCTCTTTAAATGCAACAGCAGGGAAAGCAGCTGTATTTTCTCCTACCTTTGAAAACATGGGGTTTCATTCGGCCTCAAGGTGGCGATACAACTGTGGTAGTTGCTCACTTTTCCAAGGCTGCGGGTACTAAAATTGAATCAGTCTCGGATATTTCTTCTACTAAGAGAGTTTTTGGTAAAGAATCAGTGTGGCATTACTGCTGCAGCTCTCATCGCCAAAGCGATTACTAAGCATTGGAAATAAAAAGTTCAGGGAAGATTAGTTCTCAAATACATTTCCAGTTTGGATTTTCAGAACAGGATTTAAGAAAATATTCTCTCTACACCAACACAGTATTCCCAAATGTCTCTCACACATATGCATATTATAATTAGCCTAATTGGAGAGCAATTGATTACAGCTTTAGTGAATAGCATTTTAATTTTTTTTAAGTATAATTTTTTTGTTTATGCTCGAACATTCTAGGATGATGTTAAGGAAGGAGAGAATGACTAGCAAAATAAACTCATGTTAACCTGAAAAATAAGGAGTATGTAATAAAAACTATGGGGGGGGGAAGTGCATTTATTATAGGTGATTTTCTGCCCCCCAAAGAAAGTGTTTTATCTAAAACAACTACCTGATGTACTACAATGTTTTTCTTCTCTGTAAACACACAGACCATGAAAACTGAGCCTCAGTGCCACAAAGGAAAATGCAGAAAGAAATTTTTTAGAAAGAGGACAATGTAAGTAAAAGAGTCATGTTTGTATCATAAGACTTACCTAGTGTAAGGCTTTTTTCAGGTTAAGTTGATGCTAACTGCTGTGCATTCATGTACTTATTTTCAAGAAGGGCAAGAAGGAAAATCCAGTGAGCTACAAGCCAGTCAACCAAATTTCAGTGCCAGAGAAGTTTATGGAAGCCATTTTCAAACTGGGTGGAGCACCCACTGCAAGAGCACCCACAGGAACCCCTGGAAGCTCTGCAGAGTCACCTGCAGTCATGGCTACCTACTAGTTCAACTCTCCCAGTTGAGCTACTAGAAGTGAATGGTAGAAATGCTTCTTCCATCAAGAATTTTGTGCAATTTTAACACTTTCCCACTGCAAACAAAAGATCAGAGAAATTTAGAATCAATCCTGGGATTGATTTTCCTATACCTTATGTTGTTTTTTCTTTCCTTTGCCCTGTCATGTATTTACCATGCTTAATATTCACGGGAGTGTATAACAGACAGAAAGTAAAACCTGTATTCTATCCAGATAGAAGTGTATTCTTACATGCATTTCAGTCACAAACCCCAGATTAAATTTGTTCAAGATTTTGGTAGGCACCAACCATTCAGAGGAGAGTGCAATGTCAGCTATGCTGACATGTTCAACCCTCCACACACTATAATGAGTATCTTAATTAAACCAATACTTTTTTCTTTTTTAAAATAAAACTACCATAACTCGGCCAGTTATTAGCATCCAAGGACACAATAAACAAAAAGGCTTTATTTTTTATTTTTCTCATCATTTTAAGAACCCACTGCTGCAGCAGGGTTTAAATTTATATGTCTGTGTTTTCCAGGTCATTGACTATAATATTAGTCCTTGACCCATTAAACTGGTACGTCTGTTAGTCCCTAACTGGTTTAACCACTTCCATGCACAAATGTTTTGGAAAATCCCATTATGAAGAACCAAATGTTTTCCCCAAAAAGGAGCATTGAGTACCACACACAAGCACAACTGCATATTAAGTGTTGTCCCTGTTGAGGGACAACCAGAACCATATTTTGAGTCAGAATTGCACAGACAAGCCATAGCAATCCTATTAACTTACTAAGATGCTTATTTTCTGTGAGTTATAACTCAGGAAAGAGGCTATATTTAAGCTATAAGCAGCACCTGTATCTTCCAGATAGCAGCAGAGGGACATATTTCAAGCCAATTTGAGCATGAAGGCTATAGAGACATTCCTGTTGTTGAAACAAAGCATTTCTGAAGCTTAAATATAGTACTCCACTATTATAATGAAAAGTGATTGGTATGAGCTCTACAGATACACAGGACAAAAGATGGCATTTTCAGACCAAGAGGATTCAGTCTGCTGAAAAGATAGAATATAAAAATGAAATAGAGAACACAGCACTTGAAAGCTAAGAGGAACTGAAAAGACAGATGAATAGCTGCTTGGAAAGCTATAATGAACCATGGAATGCAAATTACACAAAGATAAAAGATTCAAGGTCTTCAAACTAAAGTGAGCCCTGAAGAGAAAATTTATTTAATTCACAGTAAACATAGTTGGCACTGTGGTTCAAATACTGCTCTCCTCATGCAGACACAGTAGTCTCCCTGGAGCATGACTTAAACAGACCTCCAAATGAAGAGGAGAACAACTTCTCCTAGTACACACCCACTGTGCTTTCATACGGTGGAGTAAATCCAAATAAACTAAAGATGAAAACTGGAAACACAAATGTCAAGGTTATTTCAGTTGTCCTATGCTTCCTTAACGGCAAAAATCTCTAGAACAAATTGAGAAGACCCTTACAGAATGGGGGATTTTGATGCAAAGGGTCATGGTTTTGAACATTATGAAGTTATGCATTTCCATAAAATGGAAAACAGCTCTAATATCTCTTCTTATACTTAAAAGTTACAATAATGCTGACCCAATTCCACATTACTTTCTTTATCGAATATAACAAGTTGTGTCAAATTCTATTTTTAAGATTGAGAAGCTAAACTGCTCTTCTTTCTTAAAAACTGACCAGAGGGCCCTCCCATAACTCAGAAAAGTTTCTCCAAAACTTGATTAGCCTCACCAAAATATTTCAGTGTCAATGAATCAGCATTTTGCCAACTGAAAAATAATTCTCTAAAACCACTTGATCACACATATTACAGTTGGATTACCTGTATTAGTGTTCACAGTTTCTAGTATGGTCCTTTCTACCTCAGGTTTTTCCTACAAAAAAGTGCCTGGAATACTAAGGCTGATTTGCAGCAGTGTGTCAGTTTAAGTCTCACTGAAGTGAAGAAGAAAGTTGGCTTGTTGAAGCAACACATTAAGCCTTCCCAAAAAACACTGGAGTATCAGCTGAGCTGTATGTGTAGGACAAACCGACACATGCACATGTGTCTTTGAAGTGCTTTATACTCCCCAGGCTGCTCAGACTAATACCATGTGCTTTGGAAATTGTCATGGCAACAATGTATTTCTTTACAAATGGAAACAGTATAGTAAATAGGCATATAAAAACCCCTTGTAGCCTGACAATGACATTGCTTAAGCTTGCATGCCCTCCCTCAATGCCAAACAGAAGCAAGGGTGTCAGTGGCACGTGAAAAATCCACATGCAGGGCAAAATCCTATTAACAGGCTCCTCACACACCACTGGAAAAGTGAAGGAACCAACATTTCAGCAGCAGGACCACCTCCTCTTCATACTAGGTCGATAGACTTCACAGGTGGAGGAATCCTCATGGTGTGGCACAAGAAAACAGTATTCAGAGAACACTTTTTGTTAAGGCAGGGGGTAACTGTAGCTGTCAGAACCACACAGCAGGTGAAACACTAACTAAACTGAACCAAATAGACAGATCCCACGTTCTCAGATAAGCATAAGCCATCCAAATTTCTTGTCTCTGCTAAAATGATCATCATCTTTGGAAGCTATTAACGAAGTCTGATCCACCTACCCCTAAAATTGTTGCATTTGAAACTCTTTTCACTCCATGATGGTAAGTTAACCTCAAACCCTTCTCTCTCCTTCCCATGTTAGTGTTCAAGTCATCTGTATTTTAGGTCTAAAAGTGAACCCGGGGTTCACTTGAAATTGGGCTGGCTTGCTAAAGTTACTACAACCTGAGTCTATTATATGTTGCAAATAAGTAACAGGGAGTGCGTGAGAGAATCCTGGGTTTCTCTGTTACTGTGGTAATTTCTGAGGTAAACTGAGACCACCTCTAAACCAGCAAGCCCTTGGAAATCCAGAGCACATCACTGACATTCTAACACCACTTCCACAACTCCTCCTTCACCTCCCATCTATGCTGACACAGAACGATGGAAACATTAGAGTCCAAAAGTGGCAACATGACTAAATTTTTAGCTAAAATTGTCAGTATTTTAAAATAATCTTTTTCTTTCTACCTTTTTCTTTTGTTTTGTTTTTCCTTTTTTGTTTTTCTGTAGACATATTACTTGTTGAACTGCACTTCACAAGTTAGTCTCAGACACTTCCAGGAAATAACCTGAAGGGATCCCTCTATTGTCTTTTACAGAAGATACACTTTTTCAGTCAGCAGTTTAAAACAAAAATTATGCTGACACATTTTCAGAAAGCAGATTAAAGAAATAATTTTGACAATTAATCCCAAACTTCCTTTCTCTCTCTGGATCCATTTAATATTTTAACAACCTTAGGAGTATTACTATATGTCTTTTACATTCCCAAACCAGGTAAGTAAAATGCTGCCTGCAACCTGACAGGTTTTGTAGAGCTTTTGTCATTTCCCTCTTCAATACCAGACAAATTTTATATAATAAGTGTTTGATTGTACTCGTCTGTCACTTGGAAAAAAAAGAAATAAATCAACTTAATCCTGTATTTCCATGTTCAACTCTACTCTGGAAACAACTGAAAAAGATACAGCTGCTGGTTTGAGTACTTCATCCCTCTCTGATTTCACTTAGAGGACTTCTGCTTCAAAGACAACAATCCTCTGAATAATTAGTTTGTCTACTAACCTTCACTGACATTTAGATTTGGAATGTGGAAAGAACTGGAAAATGGGTAAGTCTTAGTTAAATTTGTTCCATTCAACCAGTGGCAGTGATCTTGCCCCACTGTGGCAGAAGTAGCAACTGCAACTGAACAGTTCTGACAATTCAGATTTATAAACCGATGTACTTTCCTACTAAAAGAATAATATATTCCACACATGTAAGCTTTGATGGCTTTAAAGCCCTATTCACAGTTCCAAATCTCTACCAATAAACAATTATCCAGCAAACACCTGTATTCAGACTTCAACATCAAGAAACCCTTGCAGTTTTTCCCAGTCTGAGAGGAAAATGAACACATGATCCTACCTGTGGGTCCGACAGTCGAGAAAGGTCAGGGTACAAGTAGAATTTTATCCCCTCAGAAGCACCTGGTAATGTTACTCCACGAATCAGAAGAATCATCAGCATGATATAGGGGAACGTGGCTGTCACATATACAACCTAGCAGGAAGAAGCAAACATTAGAAAAATATTTTCTTTCAACTGCAACAAAACCACCTCATTTCCATGTCCAATTTGCCAACAAACTACAAAAAATAAAAAAAGGTGGAAAATACCCTCAAAAGATGAATTTTAAACTCAGAAGTTCATTATCTGTCTCATGCCTAGGTAAATGAAAGAGCTATATCAGACAACACACCCATGAATGGATTCTCCAATACATTTTCATAACTAATGAACTGGAACTTGATTTTTCAGAACATGCTGAGTATTTAACCTCAAACATTAAATCATCCCATGTGTCCCTGAGTGGGTTCACTCAGATATGGAGGAACTTAAAATCATGGCAGATCTTCACCATTTCCAGTTGCCCAAGATATATTTAGACACTTCACTCTCACTCACCTTAACAGGAGGTAGTTATGTATCTTTCAGGTGTCTTGAAAATACAAATCATGATTTTCCCAGGAAACTGAGATATCCATTGTATTCCAAAAGGCCTCAGAATTGATTAATTCATAGGTCAATAAAGTGCAAAATGGAAAGCTTTATCCCAGTGCTTATATTTATTATAATTGACTGTTAGTGGAAATGTAAACAAATAGCACTAGCTGAGTTCAAACAGACCTTGTCTCAAAGAGACTGCTCTCCACATTTAGGCTTCAATTTAAAATGGATCATCAGTTAATGAGAAGTAAAAAAGAAACACACAGAACTGACAAGGTCGTGCTCTGAGTCTTTTATTGGGTGGAAAGAATGGAGTAGCCAGCAGCCAGTTCTCATGTTCCTCTATTTCATTCCTTCCCAGCTATTTTTCTCTACTTCTTTGAATCAATAGTTACTTTTAACAGAAAATGGTCAGCAGACATATACATTTGATGACATGGCAGCTGCTGCACCTGAATATGTTACCATATTAAAGAGCAACATCTCATCCCATCATACTTCTTTAACCACACTGCTTTGCAGCCTGCTATCTTGCTCACCCTGCCACTGCTTTGAAACATTTAAAACCAGTCAACAGACTGCAGTCCTGTAGAGGCAGATTTCTTCCTAGGTTTCTTCGGGTGTATTTCCTCTCTCAGCTCCATCAAAGAGGAGCTGAAAACAAGAGAGGTCTGGTAAAAGTACCCTCATAATACCTGTACTCCTCCTGCAGCCCTCCAGATTTGTGGAGTTCCACCTCACACTCTCCTGTTTTGCTGTTCCAAATGCCTTCCAGAGCCCATCCACACCTACTAACATTATTGCAAGTACTAAACCCACAACCTCTACCGTGTATTTTCGTCATGAGGGCAGTTGTGCCTCAGCTTTAGAGAAATGGGGATGCTCCTTCCTTTCTGGTTACCATGTAGAAAGAGGATATAACCAGAGCGCAATCAGGTCAGTGTTTCTGGAAATAAGTACTAATGCTGATATCCAGAACAAGGGAAGAGATACCAAGGAAGGAAATGTGGGAAAGATGTGTCCTTCCTGAGGCAACTGACATGGTTGACAATTCTTCAGTGTTAGTGTTCATACAGCTAATGAAGCTGCTAAAGCTGCAAGCTTCTTTTGTACTGCAACAGGTATGTGATCGTGTTCAAAGCAGGGAGAAGAGGCCACCAGAAGCTCCCAGTATGCTGAGCTGTTTGATCCCATTGCACCCAGTGCATCAGTTGCTCATGTTATCATGCCTCCCAAGAACTCAGGAGGTGAGGGAGGATGGGACATTTTAGAAATCAATTGCCATTATTAGTATCATGATCACATCTGTAGGCATTAAAAGTTTCCTGAATTGTTTTATTTTCTTTCAATGCATCAAACCTCTCCGAATATAAATGTGAACACAACTGTTTCTAATTACACTGCATCCTGTTTTAATTGACTTTAATTGCTTGGTATGTTAATTTGCATTCCAATACTCAAAATGCTTTTTTTTTTCTTTTAAGCCCTTGTCAGAGCAATGCCAGCATTCAAGCAGTTGGAAAGAAAATGAAAATTTCTGGCATGCTAGTTTTTGCACCAAGTTCCTCTGCTACAATATAATTGAAAGATAAATTTACAAGGATAGTTAGAAATACAAGTATGTGGGAAGGCACCTAGTGGGATATCTAAGAGCCCCTAAGCATACTTAGGTGCTACACTTAAACTACATTAAGACCACAGCTGCTGAGAATGGATATTTCATTGACTACCATGAATTTTAAGTACCAAAGTACTGAAAGTAAGTACAGTACTAAGTGCTGGAACTTTAAATGCTGAGACCTTAAGAGACTTGGATGTCTATATCACTCAAGGTTAGTTACACAGATATCTTGGTATCTATGCAATGATTTCATGAGTGAGGCACCATAAAGATCTTGAGAACTGAACTGGCTTCCTGTTGGCATCTTTTCCTACCTAAGAATCTTTTAAGTGCAATTATGGTGCATAGGTTCTAATTTGGCTACTAAGACTGTGGAACATCCTGTCCTAATAGAAAAGGTGCTTTTCTGAACATTCTGGTCAGATTATGCTGCAGAGTTCAAGTAAAGGTGACTTAGCTTGTGAAAAAATGTAAAAGAAATAAATGGAAGAAGCTCTGCTGCAATGAGCTCAGCCACAGAAATCTAAAAGCCTAAAAATGGGTTTTTCTGGCTACAACTGCTACAGAACACACCACCCTGATGTTGACACACGACCTCACAGCAGCTTCTTTACAGGGTGAATCCTGAATAGGAAGTAGTAAACTTAAACCCTTTGCTTGGCTCTTGCTGAGAACACAACTGAACTAGATTCAGTGAACAAAATACCATTTTATGAGGCTAGGAAGCTGAGGGAAATCTTTGCTGCAAGCTGCCACATTCAAGCTTGTTTGCACTATAATGAACCAATTTCATTTTATAAATGAAATAAAAGTGTTCAATTTCACTGGATGCTTCAGAAAATTGCTGGGTTGCTCAACCCCTTCCCTAAAGTCCTCTATTGCTTCATCAGGCTATAACCACAAGTAGTACCATCACAAGAATTGTCAGCAATTTACCCAAACTCATTATTAGGAGAGTTACATGGAAAACACAAACTGAGCCAATGCCCTGCTTATCCTTACCTTTCATTTAATGTTTTCAGCCTGTTGGCTGAGCCATTTAGCCTGTACAACAGAGAATGGACCGACACACTAGCACCTTCCTTTGGCAAAAGCAGACTGCTGAGCAATCTTCAGACCCCCCTGATGTACCCTCAAGGGCTGCCCTGGGGTAGCCTTTGAGTGGGCACTTGCTGCATGAGCAGCAGCTCTGGTTGGGTGGGTGCTGAGGGTGTCAGGACCAAAAGCCCTACAGCCTCTGCAGAAGATGCCTTAGAAGGAGCCAGGCAACAGCAACAAGTGCCCCAGCAGCACCCTGAGCCAGGTGGCACCAGTGCTGGCCCCCAGCACCCCAGCCCCTGAGAACAGCAGCCCCCAGCACCCCAGGACGGGAGGCATCAGGGGCCTCTCCCAGCTCCCCAGCATGGCTGGGCTACTTTCCATCTGTGATATCATGAGATGATAAAGGCAATAAAAGATGTTCAACCACCACGGTATCCTGTGAACGTTCCATCCATCACTCTTTGAAAAAGACTCTGCTGCTGCTATGACACTGTAGCATCTACAGACATACAAATGACAACTGAAGAGAGAGGTTTCCAACACTAATCGGATTCACAAGAAAAATGGTATAAAACAAGATAAAGGAATGACAGCTGATTCCCAAATATTTAACAAGTATGCCAAACAGGGGAGGGGGAGGATCTAGATCTGCCTACATCTTAAAGCTACAATGGCATATGCAGAAAAAGAAACTAAACCAAAAACCCAGAACAGCAGAAAGGAACCAACACTTGTACTGACACATCACATTTCTGAAGACACGGAAAAAAATCTCTCATCAAGCAGAGCTGTGCAAGCCCTTGCTTTTATCCACATGGTAGTGAAGGCAATAAATAAGCAAGTAAATAAAAGTCTGAGTCAAGCAGGAACACTTTGCTTTACTATGAAATGAAAACTCCACTCCAAAATTGATTTGGAGTCAATACAAAAAAAAAAATTCCATTCCATTCTGGTTTGGCATTTGTTTTACTGAAGGGGTGGAAGGTGATCTCTCTCTTGACTGATAACTGCTTTAACAAGTAAAAATCATTATTTATAAGCTGAACTTCATTATTAGGCAATGGATGAAAAATGTCTCTTTATCAGAAAGAATTATTTTTTACATTGGGTCTGAACTTTTCAACACTTCCCAAATTCCATTCCAACAATATATTGTTGGAAACGCCCACCTGTAGTCAGAAGTTCCAAAAGGAGGGGAGGAAAAACATGGTGGTTGTTTTGACTCAGTGCAGAGGACACTGGTGCTCCAAGAGCCTCTACCAGGCCAGTCCAGCAACCAGCCACAACTGAAGAGCAGTGAAAAAGCACCCAAGGCAGACAGTACCAATGCACTGCAGCAGCTCGTGATCTGATTTGGTAGATTCTGTACTTCTTGGAGTCTTTCCATCAGATTAAATCATTTTCTGAAATGTCATTGCAATTCAGTTGTTTCAGGCCCTTCATACAAGATGTGTATAAATAAATTCTGCTTTTGGAATCATGTAACCACAGGGACAGGTTAAGCTTGCAACAGCTCAGAGCTGCATTCTTCTCAGATTCAGCAGGGGACATTATCTGAGCAAAATGTTCATCATGCTCCTTCCTAATCTCTTCTCAACCTACAGCTGTGTCACCTGTGAAAACAATCGTGACATTTCTCCTACTAGTTTACTCTCATGTCTAGGCAGCCTACAATTGAAAATACTCAGCATTAAGTACTCCATCACCAAACACTTTGATAAATCCTAGAACTCATGATCCCTGCTGAAGTGAGTGAACAATTCATGTAGATCATGAGATATTTCTCCTAGTCAATATTCCTTAAGCAGCATCAGGGTTACTAAATATTTGTTACTTGAAATAAATTCCCAGCTAATTACTACAGCTGGTTTTATTTCCAGGAGGACTTAAATCAAGATCTTTTTGCTAAAATTGCTTTTCAAGCTTGTCAGTTATTTTGATGGGGTCTATAGCCCTCAATTAATGAAAAAAAAAAAAAGTACTTCTTATATCAAACACAATGCTAGATTTTCATCTATTTGAGTAAAAACTCTCTGATTTCACAGCTAGTGCTGCAGCAAAACACTGATTTGTTAGACTACCAAGAAAAAACAAATTGAACTGGTCATAAACATGGCCTGAGAGACTTCAAGACAAGTATCTTGGAACATGGCTGTATCCACACTGCAGAACTGGTGCACTTCACACTCCCAGCAACACCTCAGCTCCCTAGTTATCCCTACTTCTCAAGTCAGTGGTTGAATACAAAGAGATGGTGTGAAACTCCCCACATCTCTTTCAGAAAGTGACCTTTGCTATGCCAGTAGAAGGGAGTTTCAGTGATTCTGAAGAGGCTACTCAATCCATGCAACTGGAAAACAGAACTCTTGGCATAGAATTTCCCCTCCACACGGAAATAATCAGTAAAGTCCAATTATGGGGACTGGAACACACAGAAGTGCCTACATAACATGTAGAAGCAGTTAATTTTATCACAGTATTTAAATCAATTATGTGAGCACCTGCATCTAAGCACTAAATAATGGCAAATTCAGATAACCAGATTCTTTCTTGAACTGACCATATGCATGCACAGTTTAATAACGACCTAATTACTCAACAAGAATGTGCCAACAGCTTCTGAAAAAGCAGGACTGATCATAATAGATGGCCTGGATCCTGAAATAATGCCTTTAAATCACTGTTGCATATATTTCAAGAATCCATTCCAGTCTGAATAGGTCTTGGTCAAATTAATAGTAAAATTCGATTTAGGACATGAAGAGACTCAGAAGGAACTCAGGGCAATTACTTCCATCCTCCCAGTGCTGCTGTTTTTCATCTCCAAAATTATAATGCCCAAACTCAAAGTTCATCCAACATTTACCAACTGCCTGAGCTTTTGCAGAGGAACTATGTTGATGAAAAAAGTAAAGGATGCAAAAATTCTAAATACTAACATGCATAGAAGTGTGCTCTCCATTTGCTAGAAAATGTGCTTGTCACATTGTTAATACATTGTTATTACACTGCCAATTCAAAAATTCCCACAGTTGTAAAAAGAGTGTGTCTAAAATAACTGTGAAGAAAGGGGAGGCCTGTCATTTGATTTTCAAATGCAGAAAGTTGCAGAAAACCTTTAGCCAAACAAGCACTGCAATTTGGCAAGCAGATTCAGCTCTACCAGCACAAACACAAAAGAAGCAATCTGATGATAAAATCAGGGTCTAATTGTCCCTAGTAACTATAGGGTGTGGTGGGGTTTTTTTGTTTTGTTTAGGGAAGGTTGTTTTGGGTGGGTTTTTTATTTTTTACTAGAGGCTATTAATTTAAATACATTACTTTATCTCTAGCATACCGGTGCCAGCCTGGAACTGGAATGGCAAATGAGATAATGGTATCCTATAATATGAATATCTAACATCAATTTACTGTTTTGGTTAACATTCAAATGTACACAGAGGAAGACCTGCCCTTTGGTCATGGGAAGGCAGAAGAGGACTGATAGGGAGGAAGCAAACTTCAGCATCTTGGCTAAGCTCATTACTGCAAGTAAGAGGCATTTATGCAGAGCTCCCATCAAGCATGGAATTTGCAGAGCCACAAATATCTCAAAGTCAAAACCTGCTATTTAATCAAGTAAAAGTCAACTTTAATAATCAATCAGGAAGAATTTAAAATATAAATTAGAACTAATTAATCAAGTGAGGGTTGTTTTTTTCACTTTGAAAAGGTCTTTTAGAAGTTCAAGCCTTTATAAATCAAAGCTGCTCCTTTTCAGAACCTTCTAAGATTTTCTGACTTTCTAAATGCCATCTAATTTGCCTTTATACACAACAAGCCAAATATTGATATTAGTTACATATATACCCAGAAATCTGAATTTTTCTTCAAAAACTTTTAATATGGAATTCCTGATATACAACAATCCCATTTCTATGGAAATAATTTACAGTGGTTCACAATGATCCCGAACTAGCACCAGAATTTCCAGTTTTGTTGCTGAGTTTACACAGGTAGAAATGGGGGGCTGTTAAGGTGCTACATTAATTTGATTTCTTAACTACTCTAGACATGCCTTCCAGATCCCATTGAAGGCACCAGTCAATAGTTCCTGACATATTATAAAAATGTTTTACCTGTAAAGCAGATAAAGATGCAAGGGTCAGAACAAGCGATGATTTTCCTGCCACACAAAAATTTATAAGATCTTAAATATGCACTGGAATGAACTCAAAATGTTTGGCCAACTCATTCCTCCAATCCAGGGGACAACACAGGTTTGTTTGCCCTCTGCTTGCTGGAGAATATGAAACTGGGTTTTGCAGCTGAGTGTTGTCCTCATGTAATTACTAGCTGCTCTGAAGAACTACTAGTTTCAGTGAAATAAAAACAAAGCTTTACCAGAACATTCCTTATCATCTCTAGCTTAGATTCCTTGCTTGTCCTCCTTCATTTTCTTCACTTGTCTTTAAAAAAAAGAAACAAACCCTCAAACAGTAAAATCAACATGTTCACAACTCTCCCAAACGATCGCCACCGCTATGGGAAAAACAGATGCCTGCATGTAGTCTGGAAAGGGGATGCAATGCTGTCTACCAAAAGGATTAGCAAGTGAGGTTTCCTGGCTATAACTCCTCCTTCTTAGGTAGCCACAGGGTAAAAATGCCAGTCAGCAAAGACCAATATAACAGAGTACACTGTCTGCACAAAGGCCTTGACAGGGGGAGCCAAGGAGAGAACCAGGCACTGTAGCCAGCATATAAGAAGTCATCAAGTAAATGCATGACTACATTAGAGATTTTTAATAACTGCAAACATTTAAACCATGAAACACCATTACAGCAGGAATTCAGAATTTCCCTAAAACTATGCACCAAAACTAGTCACACATGAGTCTCTTTTTGATATGCAGTCTATCAGTCTTCCAAGAACTTCAGGAGGTATGTTAGCAGCTGTTTCTAAATGACTCATCAGTCAGTGCTGTGCAGTCTTCTGGGAGTACCACTGTATTATCTAATCTTCTGCAGTAAATGCTGGGAAAAAAGGGATTTGTAAACAAGCAGGCAAAAAAAGACATCCTTATAGCACGTTCATACTTCTTTCTTTTGAGCATTTTTATAACAATGAAACACTCTTGTGTATTGGACTAGATTACCTTTAAAGATCCCTTCCAACTGAAAGCATTTTATGATTCTGTTGGGAGGTTCAGGACATGTATAGGACAATAAAAAGCTTTGGTTTATTGTTGAAAAAGGTTTGTGTTTGTCTGCCCACAGGATTACAGACAAATTTCCATCACCCTCTGTGGAATATAGGGCCTTATCACCATGGTGACAGCTGAGAGATGGATTCACTACAAATCATTTGCAATACTACTTGTGTATTAAGTATAATCATCCTAACAGAAAGACAATAAAGAGGCTTACCACCTAAACTAACAAGTATCCTTACCATGCAGACCCTAAATTCTCCACATTTCCATTCCCTATGGCTACTACATCTATGATAATGCAGTTAGTCACATCTTTATTTTGCTTAAAGGCTTTTTGCATTGTAACTTCCCTACTAAACAGCCTCCAAATCCAGCCCCTAAATCACCTCAAGGCTGATTTGCCTTGCACTGATCTGACAGCAGCTGCAAGTTAATTTGTGGTTTTAAGTTTCAGACTGAGAAGACGATGTGACATGATGCACAGAAAAATGAGAGGTATCCCACAGTAAAGAGATTGGGCTGGAAGACAGTGTGCCTTAAGACTATGTTACTGCCACAGATGTATTTTTCTATCTTAGTAAAATGCTTTGATGTCTCTGTTCTCCCTTCATTTCAACAGAGACGTCTGTTGTGCAGATGTAAAGGTGACCTCCTTGGGGAGCAGAGGCATCTCACCATGCTCATCCAGGACTTGGTACACTGGGATTCTAACCTCAGCAAAGCACTCCAGGAACAAATGACGTACAAACTAAACCACAAAAATACTTACAGACCCGAGCTACAGCAGTTACCCCAGACAGCAATGAACAAATTTGTACATGGAAAATAACTGAAAGTTTTGTCACAGTTCATTCCTTGTGTCAGACTGTTATTGCAGTGCCTTATGCTTTCAAGATATGACACAATCAAGCTTATACAGGACGTTTCATGGTTTTTTCTTTTTTAACCACACAATTTTTTTCACTGCCCAGCAGCAAAAATGAATCAGAGGTGCATGGCAGCCTACTCACTTCTCAGGGATGTGTTTTAATTACCACCATAGCACCAGCAGCTGCCTGAAGCTGCCTTTGTTGCTCATGCAGAAATTTATGTCATTAAGCTTTCCCAGTCTTAAGACTGAGTTTGGATTCAATCCATGTTAGTTGACACAGGGGTGGTATAACAGAATTAAAATTTGTAAATCTCACAAGAACAGCCTGTAAACAAATTTCTGCTACAAAGACATCTTTACACTGTAGATAAAGACAAAAATAAGTCCTGTACTGACTGCAGAAACTAAAGAGATTGCATTCCCACCGGCAGGATTTCGACAGAATATTCACCTTTCCACACAGTGCCACGGGGACAGATACCTATAAACTGCTTTGTGAAATGCTAAGCATGAGCCAGTCTTGAAGCTATATAGATTAGCACTAGCTGAGGACAAACTACCTGTGTGAGACTAGAGGATTATATCTATTCTACTTTAGCTCAAGAAGTATGAAATGGAAGCATCTAAGAGAGGCAGTGCTACAAATGGATACTAAATCTCACATTTCTGAATTAGCTGAGGGACCAAGGAGATACCTTGTATGCTCTTGCTGAACAAAAGGCACAAGGGATATTCCAAATACATACACCAAGATCCAACAAAACCAATATCTACAGGGATTTCTGAACACAACTGGGTAACCACCCAAACATTTCAGAAAAAGCTGCAGAAAACCTCAACAGTTATAAACAGGCAGGGGAACCTGGGACACCTGACAGGCTTTTCTGCCAGTGCAGAGGCAATGGGGATGGAAAGAGGGGTCCAAAAGAGACAACAGTCCTTCTATTTGTGACTGCTGTGACTGGGAAGGCATGAGGTGGAGGCAGGGCCACAACAGGTAGAGCTCTTTGGGAGGATTGTGACATGACCTCCGATGCATCCCTTGAGTAATGGAGCTCAAATGGAGCTGGCCAAAGAGCTGTGATCATGCACAGCCTCCCTGGGTATTGAGGAGCTTGTTCTCTGGCACTGTCCCCTCTTCTGGCACCTGGCTAATGGAGCTTGGTAAAGCCCTGGTATTGGAAGGCAGAGTGAAATTGCAGAAAGCCCAGTGAGAAGGAGCACCAGAGTTTGGCTTGAAAGGTGTCTGGGAGAAGAGGATGGCTGAGGACACTGTCTAGAAGCAAGAGCTGAAGGAGGCAGCAGCCACTGACCATGTCTGAGTGGATGGGATGTGTGACCCCAAGCCAGGCTCAAAGGTCACTTCTGTCCCCAGTAACAGGCAGCCCAGAATCAGAGGCAGTCCTGCCAATGACACCTTGGGGTTGGCAGTCCAAGCACCACAAGCCAAGGGACACCAGAGCTGTCCCACAGCTCCCTGGCCCCTGAAACGAGCAGCCTCAGCACCGGCAGCCAGCTGCTGGTCTCAGGGAACTCTTGCAGCACCCCCAAACCTGAAAGTGGCAGCGACTCCAGGTCCCCTCGCCCACTGCAGAAGAGACACCTCTTCTGCAAACTGGCCCAGCTGGCCCCAAGCTCCCTGAGAACAGCAGCCCCAGCATCCCAGGACAGGAGGCATCAGGGGCCTCTCCCAGCTCCCCAGCATGGCTCGGCCATTTTCCATCTGTGATATCATGAGATGATAAAGGCAATAAAAGATGTTCAACCACCACGGTATCCTGTGAATGTTCCATCCATCACTCTTTGAAAAAGACTCTGCTGCTGCTATGACACTGTAGCATCTACAGACATACAAATGACAACTGAAGAGAGAGGTTTCCAACACTAATCGGATTCACAAGAAAAATGGTATAAAACAAGATAAAGGAATGACAGCTGATTCCCAAATATTTAACAAGTATGCCAAACAGGGGAGGGGGAGGATCTAGATCTGCCTACATCTTAAAGCTACAATGGCATATGCAGAAAAAGAAACTAAACCAAAAACCCAGAACAGCAGAAAGGAACCAACACTTGTACTGACACATCACATTTCTGAGAACACGGAAAAAATCTCTCATCAAGCAGAGCTGTGCAAGCCCTTGTTTTCATCCACATGGTAGTGAAGGCAATAAATAAGCAAGTAAATAAAAGTCTGAGTCAAGCAGGAACACTTTGCTTTACTATGAAATGAAAACTCCACTCCAAAATTGATTTGGAGTCAATACAAAAAAAAAAATTCCATTCCATTCTGGTTTGGCATTTGTTTTACTGAAGGGGTGGAAGGTGATCTCTCTCTTGACTGATAACTGCTTTAACAAGTAAAAATCATTATTTATAAGCTTAACTTCACTATTAAACAATGGATGAAAAATGTCTCTTTATCAGAAAGAATTATTTTTTACATTGGGTCTGAACTTTTCAACACTTCCCAAATTCCATTCCAACAATATATTCAGTCTTCTAAAAATCTCCACCTGTAGTCAGAAGTTCCAAAAGGAGGGGAGGAAAAACATGGTGGTTGTTTTGACTCAGTGCAGAGGACCCTGGTGCTCTAAGAGCCTCTACCAGGCCAGTCCAGCAACCAGCCACAACCGAAGAGCAGTGAAAAAGCACCCAAGGCAGACAGTACCAATGCACTGCAGCAGCTCGTGATCTGATTTGGTAGATTCTGTACTTCTTGGAGTCTTTCCATCAGATTAAATCATTTTCTGAAATGTCATTGCAATTCAGTTGTTTCAGGCCCTTCATACAAGATGTGTATAAATAAATTCTGCTTTTGGAATCATGTAACCACAGGGACAGGTTAAGCTTGCAACAGCTCAGAGCTGCATTCTTCTCAGATTCAGCAGGGGACATTATCTGAGCAAAATGTTCATCATGCTCCTTCCTAATCTCTTCTCAACCTACAGCTGTGTCACCTGTGAAAACGATCGTGACATTTCTCCTACTAGTTTACTCTCATGTCTAGGCAGCCTACAATTGAAAATACTCAGCATTAAGTACTCCATCACCAAACACTTTGATAAATCCTAGAACTAATGTTTTTAAAATGTTATGTACTTTGAATTTGCTGTATGACATCTGTTTAACTGAAACTTCTTTATTAGACAAGCTTCAATGACGCAGGACCATATATTTACAATACCTTGAGAAAGTGTTTAAACAAAAGAAACAGGCTTAAGGAAGGAACAGAGAATTCCTCTTTATTTCTGCACAACTATGCCAAAGAATTACATGGACCTCTCAAATTATGTTGCATTTTCCAGCTTCTGTATTTTGTGCTCCCTGGCATGATTTGCCTCACTCTAGGTAAGAGTAGTTATTAATAAAATGTGTTGTGTTTTTTTTTTAGTGGCAGTTGTAGTGAGAACTGTTCTCTCTGCACAGTTGTAAAAAACAGCTCCTGTGTGACTGTACTAAAGCATCTGGTTTCAGGTACCTGCTTTTATGGTGTGAGCTGTTCTCTTGTCTTCCAATGTATTTATTGACTTAGAAGCCTCTGTCACTGCCAAGCAGCACTATCGCCAAGTTACACGATTGCCATAAGTTCAGTGTCATGGTACACAAAGGTTTCATATACTGAGCTAATATTTAGGTATGACATATATTTACATTAATGATACTCGATTTTATTGAAAATCAATACTGACCAAACTGATTAAACTCCTTTTCCTTTTAGACATGTTTAAAATAAGACTAAGATTAATAATGAAGAGGTCTTGAGGTCTGCTATTGACAGCAGGTAATTTTTTTTCCTTGCATCTCTTAAATAGTTGTCACCAATGGGTTTCTAAAAGGTGTTGCAGCATAGGAATACATTAAGTGCATTAAGTTACCATGGTCTTAAATTGGACTTTTTGGATAAGAAGCCTTTGAAGTGTTTTTAACAGAAAATTGATTGTGGTGCTTTGAAAAAGAGTAAAATTTTACCTTACTAACTTTAATAGATCTTAAGTGAGAAAGCAATTATCAAACCTTAATAAGGATATAATCCTTCCTGTACTTATGTTTAGCAAAACCTTGCACAAATATGTGCAACACAGTAATACTAAGAAATAATCAACGACAATCTTCTTACCTGCAACACACTTTGAAGAGGCATTTTTATTGAGTAAGACAGAAACAACTGGGTTATCATCATAACTGCAGCTTTTGATTACAGCCTTAGGATTTAGACTTGAACGCCAGTTAGTATGACTTAACAGTCTATCCAGTTTGATACATTTAAGCAGATAAACAAGAATCCGTCCTTTTCCAAAGTATTTTTGTTTGGTACTGTGAATTATTACTATTTAGAGTTAAAAATAGACCAGTTTAAAATACAGTATAGAATGGTTTGGGTTGGAAGGGACCTTAATGACGATCCAGTCCCAACCCCCTGCATGGGCAGGGACACCTCCCACCAGCCCAGGTTGCTCCAAGCCCCATCCAACCTGCCCTTGAGCACTTCCAGGATGTGGAAGCCACAGCTGCTCTGGGCAACCCGGGCCAGTGTCTCACCAGCCTCATAGTGAAGAATTTCCTCCTCACGTCTAACTTAAATCTCGCCTTGCTTGTGACAAGCCCTTGTAAAAAGTACCTCTTCAGCTTTCCTGAAGAGGTGCTGGCTTCTGTTTGATGCTCTTCTCTATGGCGTTGTTCACTGATTATTTTTTGGGGTGGGGGATAAAACAATTCATAAGGAACTGCAGGTTCTGTTAAAGGAGAAATTAAATGTGAACAGGTCCTATAAGAACAAATTACTGAAATTGCTGCATTTCCAATGTCTTTTTTTTATAATGGGCTAAAAGTTCTGGGTAACCTCAATGGGCAAAATGAACCTCTATGTGTACCCTTGGCCAATCAATTCTTTTCTCTCACATCTGCATGTGCCCTGAGCTGCCCTTCAGTGTTCCGGAACACACTTGTGACTTGCTTGGGCTGTGGACCAGGGCATAGATCCAGTCTAAGGAAGTATTCACATTACAGTGGATCTCTGCTGCAGCAGGGAAGGTAAGAAATCATGAAGATACAACTCTGATTAAAGTTTAATGTTTCAGACTTTCCACAGCTGTCAAACAGAAGTTTAGGAAAACCACTCGGAGAGGCACAAAAAAACTCCTTTTCTAACAAATCTGAGGTGTCCTTAAATGCTCAGTGCACAGGAGACTGAAACAAATATTGCAGTAGCTGTTTTAAAACCTCACAGAGGAGGCGGGTAGCAGGAACTCTGCATGCATCTCATGAATGTTCTACTTTCCCCCTTTGAATACAGAGATCAGTCTTGGACAGAGTGTTAAAGCCTCACCATGAAGGGCTATTCTTTGCTATTACTTTAGGGTAAAACAAAAGACACTTCAGGAGATACAATCATTGCTGCCTAGTTCCTTTTCCTGGGTTCCTACAATGGGCCCCAGTTCTTTTTTTTTTTTCCTTCCACACATCTTTCTCTTTTATTTTTTTCTTCTGTCCTTTTACTCTTTCTTTCTGCTTCATTGAATCCATTAAGGCCTTTATATAGCCTGCTATTGAGAAATAAATTTTCTTTGGGACTAGTGACTGAGTCTTAACTGCTGGCAAACAAGGCTTAACTCCTGATAGGAGGGCAGAGAAAAAGATGGGTAGAAGGTAAGAGAAGTCCATCTCTGAATCTGGGTTCTTCAAACACACCAGACACCTTGCTGGTAACCAGCTAAAGGAAAAGGAGCAAACTAATCCTAGCAGGTTTTCCAACAATCTCATGCATTAATCTTGATATACGGAGTTATCTTTCTGCTTCTATTTTCAAATATATATACACACTCTTTTCAGTTATTTTCCTTCATTTAGGCCCATATGCCATACTTGGTTGCACAACTGTCAATCAGAAGGCAGCCCAACATCAACAGAGACGTATTGCTACAAAAGAGGGGTAAAAATGGGGCCTCTCTCAAGTCATACAAAGATGATCCACAGTCAAACAACATAAGCACTATTCAGTCTACTAACAGTGTGATAACCCATTTCAAAGACACTAAAGCTAGATTCAAACCCAGTGCACTGCAGCTTACCCCAGAACTAGAACAGATCTGCATGCAAGCTGAAAAAACTATTGCTCTGGGTTGATAAAGTAGGTCTTATGCAGGTGTGCAACGCAAGAGAAGCAAGGGAGCTACACAGGGGCCAAGCAGACATCTGAGTACAGAGAAAAAAATCAATCCATGGCCCTTTCTAGCATAAGAGGTGTGCATAGAACCTGGCCAGCTCCAGCAAGTGTGCACAGGCTGGCAGACACTGCTGGCCCTCCCTGCCTTTCCCATGGTGGGAAGTTGTGTGAGGTTAGTCTTTTGGCATGGGGATACAGTCTAGCAGTGAGGGCCTTGGCAGGTGATTTGCAAAATCTAAGGTTTAGAAAAAAATGCTGAAATCTTGAAGTTCTGAGCAGTCGCTACCTAAAATTGAAAACCTCTCAACTATCCAGGAGCCATATAAATAATTCACAAAAATATAAAGAAATATGAGCTGGAAGGTGAGGGGGAAGGTGAAAAATAATGTTCTATTAGTATGCCCTCTACTGTCTCCAGCCTGGATAATGAAGTTACCTGGGCTGATGAGCAGGTAACATCCACAAACCCTCCTACACTCCCCATCACTGCAAATGCAGGTGGAGGAGGGAGCATGACTATAAAGTAAGATAAGGGGGGGATGTGGAGAGTTCAGTTGTGAGAGATGACACAACACCCAGCCAGCCAGAGCCTGGAAGCTTACATTTTGCATTTCAAGCTGTTCATACAAATTCTGGGATTTTCCTCACCAGAAAAAAAAAAAAAAAAGAAAAATAAATGTAACCAACATTTAGGTACAGCTGCAGTCTTGTTTTTTTGTTTGTTTTGTTCTGTTTTCCTAGTAATACAAAGCAAGGAGTTTGATTTGTTGGAATAAACCCTCAATGGTTCTGGTGTCTATTTTGTGTTGAACTATTCAGGCCTACCAGCCTGGGACAGAAAGTCTTCAGAAGCACTAGTGTGATGTGGGGCCCTCAATTCAAGTATCCAAGTATTCTTTGGTATTTTAACACACAGAATTAATATAAAATTCCATAAAACTTCCTGACAATTTACACTTAAATGGCCCTTCACTGGGTTCAGCTCAGCAAACCAAGCTGATCAGTGGAACTAATTAAGAAGGTAGGAACAGCACTGGAAAGGACAACACCCATGCAGTTACAAAATTCATTTCACAAAGTCCAGCTTAGAGGCCCTTATAGTGATCACAGCTATAAAATGCACTTAGCAGCCTTTACAAGACTCTTGTCCGAGTTTTACACCTAAAGCTTAAATAGAACACTCAAACCAGGGAAAAATCTGGAAGTTGGTATGGAATCTAACCAAGTTTGCCAACATGACATTTAGAATGAGACAGGCTCCCATCAGAAGGAGTAAGCAGAAAAGAATTATGAAGAACATTACACGTTAAGGCACTACGCACACACAGAGGAAAAAGAACAAGTTCAACAGCATAGGAGTAAAATAACACTCCCCAAAGACAAGAAAGTTCTCTGCCTTGCTAAGCTGTTTATAACTTTTTCAATGATGTCATGGTAGAAAGTAAAACAGTTGAATGAATAGTGAAAGTAACAAGTAAAAAAGTTAAGAGTACCTCATACTTTTATGTATATATATGCAGTAACTACATTGCCAAGCAAACTTGCAAGGTCATTTCTTAACCAAACAGTATCCTTTTTAGGGATCTTCTCCTCTAGATTGTTTTATAGACATTTGATACATGTGGAAGAGTTGAGGATTCCTGCATGTTCTTATGTGAAGTCAGGACAATGCTCTTGACCGTGACCTTTCAGCATTACCTTCCATGTCTATCAGCCTCTGCTTTTGATGAAGTTTTAAGTATTTCAGGTGGAGAGACAGCACAAAGTTAACACACTAAGATCAGAATGATGCTGAACTCCAAGGAACACAGCACAAGGAGCAGGAAAGCATCAAAAGATGCAGAAGTCCAAATCAGAGAGAATAATATTCAGTGATTACTGAAACCTGTATGTGTGATACATAACTTAGTTACAGAAAAATGTGAAAAATGGACTCATATGAGATTTGTCCCTCTTCCAGATGATCCTGAAACAATGTGGGAAGTGTGAAAAGAACACTGTCATGTACTAACATGAAAATCTGGAAGGTACACGACAATATTCCTTTAACACATCATAACAGAAAAGGCTTCGTGGTGTCATAAAATGACAAAACCTGACCTACAATTTTAAAACAGACATTAATTTGTTTGTTTGCTAAATGTTTCCCAGGCTACAAGCAATTTTCCTGGTATATGAAGACTTCATGAATCTTACACAAAGATAAAAAATTAGCAAGACTCAGCAACTATGTAGGTATATACATTACAGAAATACTCAACATTGTCATATTAGCAATATTATTTTAGAAAAATAAGATACTAAGCCATGCTCTAATGATCAGAGCCTAGAATGATAATTTAGATGTTTAGAAAATTAACTTTCTTTAGCCTTCTGTATAGTTTTTACCTCATCTTTGGAAATATTTAATGCTAGCTACTGAAAATACTTCTGCTTAAGATTGATACAATGAATTACCAAGCTCAGCAAGGTGAAACATAAACATTACATTATGATAACACTACACCTTCATCTTTTCCTCGTTTTGCTTTTTGAGTTTTGAGTTTCAAAGACCCTGCATTTAGTAGTCCATATAGAAGATTTCAAATGTGAAAGCCAGCACACAAGTACCTTCAGATCTAAGATGGAATAATTAATGGCAAGAACGTCAGAAAAGGCACAAATGAGTTTCTCCTAGAAGCTCTCAGGACCACCTGAAATTATTCTGGTATTATACATCTGTTAGAATGGAAAACTAAAATGCTTTGAGAAAGCAATGACTTTTCAAGAACAGTAATGGAGAAGTTTGAAACATCTTGTTAACAGTGTCACAAGCACTTCATTTGGAGCTGAACTTTGTTAGATTTAATATATGCAATATCTTAAAATATTAAATATTTACAATCTGAGTAGATGAATTCTGTGGCAGTGCTAGTTAGTGAATTATGGTTCTATTTTATGACAACTTTTAAGGCTTGGATTTTTTTTTTTCACCATGCATTAGGATACAGAGTAAAAAGATGAAAAGAGTAAACCAACCTCTTGAATATTTCACAGCATATGAATAAGGTAAGTCTCTCTCTCTCCTCTTACCCATTTCTCTCTTCCTGTTTGCCCTGTCCTCTTTAACTCTAGCTGTTCTGTCCCACAGACACCTTCCTTTGAAACTGTTTCCAAAGGTGATAAAGATTTAAGAAGTTTTCTATTTTGAATAAATGTGCTATTTCATCAAAATTATTCAATCTAATTAATGTATAGTGCAAATTTAACAGGCTAGCCTCAAAACCCTTTTAATATTATTATAAAAATCCAGGAGTCATTTTCACTGCTTCCTGGAAATCAGCATATAATAAATTCAATCCAGTGTGAAGGACTGTGATTGGATGAGCTTAAATATAAGCTTTCAAAATGCCAATTTGTCAGAATTGGAAACTGCAGCCCAGAAGTCTGCTCTGTCACCTATAATTCAGAGTATTTAATATCTGTATCACCCACATCACCTGACTGCTATGTCTTTGATTAACTGGTCTGGGATGACAATGGGATGGCATAAATTTCCAGTGACTTTGGCTGTAGTAAGTGGCAAGTGTAAGAATATTAAAATTCTTATGTATGTCTAAAGAGTGAACTCATGCCCAGGAAAAAAAAAAAATGGTACTCCTGGAAATAAATTGCAATGTCACTCATTCATCTAGCAAAAAGCTTTCCTTACTAGTTAAGGGAAGAGAACTAGAAAAAGAAATTATAATTATTGGCTACGAGAGACTTTTACTGCATGTTTCTTGAGAAGCAATGGAGCCTCTGCAGAGGCAGACTGCTGAATACCACAGCATCTCCAGAGGAACACAGGAAGCTACCAGTCTGCTTCCTCATGATTTTGGAAGCAGAACCACTGCTCATGGTCAACTAATCTAAACAGTGTAAATTTATGATAAGTCTACTTATTACAGGACCCTGATCCAATTTATATTTAAGCTTGAGACCTATAAAACTGAATACAGGATTTTAATGACATCTGCTGTTGCAAGACTGCTAGTTATTTCTGCTCAGCTGGAAAGATTATAATCTCATTTCAAGTGAACAAGACATCTCTTTCTCAGGCTGTTTCACTTAACCTCATCAGAAAGGTAGTTATCAAAATCACACTGAAAAAGAATAAAATTTATTCCACCTACCAGTAAATTGAGGTTTTAGCTAAGCTATCAGAATAGGGGGGGGAAAAAAAAAAAGAAAAAAGATAACACAGGTCAGTTTCACTTACTTCCAAAATGCAAGACCTATTTCTGGAGAAATGGTATAAACTGAAAGAATTTCCTGTGGTATGTATATGAAGAACAATAAAAATCTGAATGTAAACTACAGAAATGCAAAATATTTTCTTTCCAAAATCACTATAGCCTGTCCATATCAGCAAATGATTCCTACCAATGCTATTTTTCTTAAGTACAGTAGGGTTCTGCACAACCTTGCATGCATGCACAGTACATGCTTTTTCCTCCACCCTTGGGTCAGATTATACTACAGTAGAATAGATCTTCATCTTCAGCCATTCTCTCTGATGGAAAAAAGAAAACTAGCTTTGCTCAGTTTCATTTCTTCACTGCCAGCTGTAGCTCCTCAGACATCTCTAAACCACTTCTGTACCTCCCTGGAGTGCCTGCTTCACAGCCATATGGAACTTATCTTGTCATTCCCCTTTGCTTCTCTGTATTTTTCTCTTTAGGTTTTTTTCCTCTTTTCTCTAAACTATTCATGGTTATATGTATCTGTGGGGGGAGAAGATGGGCTGTTCTCCACAATCTCTTTACAATCTTTCTCAGCATTTTTCCTGCAGTGACTTGATAAGAGGAGGACTGCATAAATCTGTGTGTGCAAATACTAAGATGAGAAATGCAGTACCAGATTGACTGACACAGTTGGCAAATACAGGCAGAATTCAGCAGTTTCAGCCACAATTTTGGTAGGAGTAAGGATGTGTGTGGTTGAGAAAGCTGAAAAATTTTACTCTGACATTTTTTGAATTAAAAAAAACCAACAACCAACACTGCATTTCAAACATTTAATTTACAAATGTAGGCTACTAAACCAGAAACAAAACACAAAAATCCAACCACACTTCCTACCGAGGTAAAAAACATTTGAAAATTAAACGCACAAATTGTTCCAATCCTCCTATTTTTTTCCTTGCATTTTTTGGTTCCAGTTCCAACATGAGAAACTAATACTTTTTTTTTTTTTTTCAGACGCCCCCCTTCCAGAGCTGTCTCTTTTCCTCTCTCTGTTTAGTTGATTAATCATATATTCTACTCAGAACTACACCCTCTGCTACTCCATCATCCCATGACCAGTGTAGGCTGGGAAGCAGTGTCTCTCTGTTGGGTGTCCAGTATGGAATGGCATTCACTCAAAAACTTACAAGAGTACTTGATACTTTTCTTTTTTTTCAATCTTTGTATCTTCTCTTTCATTATTTCTGTTTTTGTTGTTCTGTTTGCATCATTTGTTGTAGGTTGCTTATATTTATAAATTCTTTCTGCTTTATGTGCATAATTTACTTGTGTCACTGAGAGTTTCAGCTCCTGTCAGTTTGGGACAAAACCCAAATTTTGGACACATGCACAGATATCAACACAATCCAGTACTGATTTTGGGGTTCAAGGATTAGTCAGTAGTGTAAATTAACAAAATCAAACCAGAACAAAACCAGGTAGACTCTTCTAACAGAGTTAGGAAAAGAGCAATTAATGAAAGCCAAAAGGAACAAAACAATGCAGAGTGTGACAGGTTCTTAATCAGCCAGTGTTACAGTTTATAGACCCCTAAGTACAGTTACTGCCAGCAATGCCACATGGATGTGAAATTCTACCATTCTGATTTACATAAATGACAACACAGGTTTGGAGCACAAGAGAGTCATAATGACACACAGAATTTTAACCTTACCTTTCCAGTAGACTTTGTGCCTTTCCAAATGCAAAAATAGCAGATAGTCCAAGCAGCAAGGAGGCACAGGGCAAGTTCCCAGCGAAGATTCCCAATATGTTCAATCCCATCAGATATAGCCAGCACCCTCCGTCTTCCAAGGGAAACAAAAAGAAAAATAATCATCATAGTGAAGCAAAACAGCACTACATATAAAACACAGAGCTAAAACCACACCAACGTCAACCAAGTTGATGCCTAGGTTACTGGGTACTGAAAATGCACCACGATAAAACAGAAGAGAGAACAAAAAAAAAAAATAGAATATTCTCAGTGGATATCATATCTGGTTGAAAATGAACAGATGTTTATTTTTTCCAGGTCACAGAGAAAATAAAATATTTAAAATTTACTTGTACTTTCTACAAAAGCCCAAATTTCTTTAAATTAGTAAGTGAGCCCAAAACAAAACACTTCAATAATAAATGTTTCCTTTCGGTTTGACTGTTTTTTCAGAGAAAAAAAAAAAGTTCTAACCTGTATTTTGACCTTGTAACATTTATTTTCATACATTTCCTTTTGTATTTGAAATTCTTATTTTAAAACACTTCTTTTCAAAACTGTCAAACATAACAACACCTTCGAGATGGATTTTATTTAGGAAATGCTAACATTAACATGTTAATATTTTTAAAACCAACCAACCAAACCTTTTTTTAAAAACCAGTCAGCAGAAATATGTATTTCATTTACTACTTGAAAATACCAAGTTTGAAATACTAGCCACTCTGTTCTAAAAACATAAGACCTCATTTATTTTAGGAACACGTCAGAGCTTACAGTCCAGGGCCAAAGTATTCACTAACTTAGTAAATAAAGAGAGTTAAGAGGTATTGGTTTTTTGGGGGTTTGACTTTTTAACAGGCATTTGTGGACAGTTGTTAGTATTCATATGGAAATCTTCACAACCAGGCTTCAGTGCTAGTTTCCAGAAATCTGGGCTAGCTTTTTATTAAAGAGAACAATTTTTTAATATAAGAACAATGCTCTTATCTGGGAGATGCATGGTCCTTTTATGTCCTTTTTTTTCTTTTACTTTAAATAAACACTCAGATCAAACAAAATTTAAATTATTTACCAGTCCCTAAAGAAAACATGGGTACTACTCTTGGTTGTATGAATGGAGAGGTTAAAAGCAGGAGTAAAAATGTATTCCTATGATGCTCAATGATTTCATGAATTCTCTTGAGATTTTTCAATTGCTCTCAAGCCTGAAAGAAACCCTGTAGATAATTAAAAGACTTTTTTTTTAATTTTCTTTTCTTTTTTTTTCAGGAATCACAGTTTTCCAGAAAAATAAAAGTATTATTTAACTGGTATGAGAGGTCATAAGTTGATACAGATTTAAATTCCACACATTCAGAGATTTGGAAATGGCTCGCCATTTTTAAATAGCTTAAAGCAAACAATTAGTCATTTGGTAATTATATGCACAGAATAATTCATTTCAGTCATTCATGCCTTTCATCAGCTTAGTAAAATCTCTACACAGACTGGCCACAGTTCACTCCACGTTTCCATAAAAATCTTTGCGCACCTGTATGCACACGTATACACATTCACCTCAACATTTCCAACATTCCACCTTACATATATTATCCTGAGCACAGTTTTGTCTGAAATCTTTATTGTCTATTATCTGTACAACCTCAGATACCCTAAACTTACACTACTCTCTCTCCAAGAGACACTAAGTGATAATAAATTAACTGAATTTCAGAAGTTAAAATCCCTGTATTAATTATCACTATATAATATATAATTAATATGCATATAGGTATACAGATAATAGAACAAATTCTGATATTAAGTAACAAAAAAGTCCAACCTACAATTACCAATATGAAACAATTCTTCCTTTTGCATTTGATCCAGTCATTGGCCAAAGCAACCAATTCAGGGAGTACAATCATGTAACTTCCTGCCTATTTTAGGCTGTGCTTAAAATAAATAAACGTTGGGGCTATATGGGAGGAATCTGATCTGGCCCTTTCTGCTTTCACCAGAGGATGAAGGCAAGTTACTTCAGCTGTCTCTAATGATGGAGTAGGAAGATGGAGAAAACAGCTGGTGATATGGTATGAAAATGAAAAGATCTGACATTCACAAAGCCTTTTAGATGGCCATACAGATGCTGCACAATCTCTTCAGTCTTTTCACACATTTCAAGAGCTGCAGCTGCTGGTCCTGCTGCAGCTCTGGGGTGCAGCCATTTATAGCGTATGTGCTAAAAACTTACACCTTAGCTAAAGCAGAACAAAATTTTATGGGTTAAAGAAAAATCACCAAAAAAAAAATAATCCCCAAAACAAACACAAACCCTAAAGCCTGAGGTTTATGTTCTTATTTTCCAAAGAATACAGAGGTAGGGAGGAAGGTTATACAAAGTTTTTGACACAGAATGTGCTATGTGCTTAAATATAAAATCATTGCCACCTCACGCACATTTTCTCTTCATCCAGTAACTAGCTTTATTCTACCATCATCTAGTTAGGGAAGTTAAGTGACCTAGCATGGAACATCCTCACGTAGCTAAGACCCACAAAGAACCTAATGAACTGTCATCAAAACGTTTGAAAATGAGGAAAGGGAGCTTTTAATGAAGGATATATTTTAATCAAGAAGGGGAAGCCCATGTTTTATATCTACACTCTATAACTGAAAATTACATCACTGAGACATAATTATTCAGAAAAGCTGATTAAATAGTTAAAATACAAATTCTTCTAAGCAATTTACCAGATGGTATCATGTGGAATTTGACTTTGGATTACATCTACCCTCTTTACAAGTTCTCACTCAAAAATCAAAAGAAATCCTTGAAATCTTAAGTAATCTTGAGTATCAGGCTGTTGCTTGCAAGAGAACCAAGACAGAGAGGGTCTAGGCAATAAAAGGCCAACAAGCATGTGCTGACAACAGGCTATGGATAACCATGCTGAAAGACACGTTACAAGTGAATAGTCCAACACAAAAATGTGATGACAAAGCAAAGAACAGCTACTAGCAAAGAGACCTATTTTGATTGCAGGTACTAAAAGGTGTCTTTTTAACAAAAAGCATTTTATAAATGGGCTAAAAAGCCTCCAACTATAAATTACTGTCATGGAAAAGAACTAGATAATAAATATCTTAATGTTCCTTATTTGGGCACGAGTGTAGAGCCTACCAGAGCAACAACCTTAACCCACCAGTAAGACTTCTGCTCTACCAGGATTAAAGAGGAACAGCTTTGACAAATGCAGCTGCTAATATCAAGAAAACATTATTGTAAACACTGACTTTCTGCAACCCTACGAAGAGAAAGCAAGTTATCAGCCTGTTGGCACCCAGCATGATGTACAGTCTGTGTGCCAGCAATATGGAAACCACACAGTTTTGTTGTGAGATTACACATATCCAGCCTTTCTGCAATTACACAAGTGTACATTACCTATAATTTCTGGGTTATTCCTGCAATGGACTTTTAATATTCTGAGAACTGAGTATTGGTATACTGACTCACAGACACAGGTTGGAAAGAGGTTCAGATCAATTTGAATTTTACAGTCTGATGAAGTGAAACGCCCAAGACCAGCAGGGGCAGCCTAAAGAATTGTAGTTGTTGTTTTGCTTAGAAAGGTTCTAATTTTTAGGTTCAAGTGGCATACTATATTTGTATTTTTTAAAGAGAAAAAGGAAAACTAAACCAAGAGAATACACAATTAAAAAAGAAACAAAATGTTTGTGTTTGGGCCACAGTAATTTTGAAACGGAAACCTTTTTCATTTAGTTTGATTTTCACTGTAAAATAATTCATAAGTTTCCTTATGTCTCAATGGTTTTTCATGGCTATTTGGGTGATACTTACGTATATGGGCACCTAAACATAAGTAGAACTTATTTTCCAAAATGAGGAGGTGTGACCACATGTAAGATGGCTGCAGGAATGCAAATCAATGCTATAGAGAAGTCTGTAAGCTTATTCAGGTACTGGATGCTGCAGAGCCATGCTAGCACAGCACTCTGCCTGCACCAAGTATTGTTACAAGTAGTTATTTTCCTGTACCACATACACCATGGATAGAGGAGTGCTTCTTTGGAACAGGAGCTAGGCAGTTTAGGCAAGCTGGAACTTCTGGACTGTCATATCATGTAGGTATGAACTTCATGGCAAAACCTGCTACAGGACAAGCCCCCAGCAACACAAATGTCTTCTGGAAGACTGGCAAATTTATTTAAGAGAAGCTGGCAACTTCCTCACTTCAAGACTGTTGCACGTCTATATGGATGATGAACTGCATCCCAGCAGTCACTAATTCCCATGAATGGCACCTGCCCAGTCTCACGGTACCTTTCAATACTCATGTCCTACTACAATAATCCCTCAGCTTCCAGACCCACAAATGGGCCAAGTGAAATACCAATCTTTATTCAGCTCTCTTGTAGCATGGTTGCAGAACTGTGTGCTGTGAGAAGAACACATGGAAAGCTCTCAGGAATTATTCCACAGTGCAAAAGAGTGAGCATGATGGAGGTACATCATGACTGATACAGTGGCACACTCAAGGCTCAAACAGAGCTTGCAGAATTACCCTAGGCTAGCACCATAATCCACACTCAGCTCTCCAAGTAATCAATTTCAGCAGCCAGTCACTTGAATTACTACAGTGCTCTTTGCTAACTGCCTAACAACTTCTTAATAAATAAATGTTATGACTTTCTGTCTCATAAATAGAACATTTCACATACCAAAATACAACTTTTTCTTCAGAACACAATTCTCAGTGAAGATTCGAGATGAGGATTTTTAAAAGTAACCAGTTCTGGGAGCTGTTTGTAGAAAGTTAATGCTCAGCCTTTTCTGAATGCTCTGTGAGAAGCTTCTGATAGCAGACACACCTACCTTGCCCATGCAGAAATCTCAGCCTGCTTCTTCTTTTGAGTGTCATGAGAAGTAAATGGTAAATTAATGGCCTCAGCACAATTAGCCCTACTGCTCTCATTTAAAAGACACGTGGTGCCAATCAACTTGAACTGTTAGCACCTTAATCAGTATTTAAATGTTTCATGTTTCCCTTAGAAAGTAAGCAGCAACAAGTCCAGAATATACAATTAAACCATAACATATGATGTATGGAAATAATAGATCCAAGGAAGAGAAAGTCTTGCTCAGAGGCCAGTAGTCATCTCCTCAGCATGCACAACACAGCTCTCCCTAATGTCCAGGCAATAGCTCTCCTGCTGAAACCATCTGAAACAGCAGCAGCAGTTACAGGTTTTGAAAGGAGGAGACACCCAGAACATTAAATACTTCTCAAGAAGCCTCAGTTCAGACATATCTGCTTTTATTATTTTATTATTCAACTTCAATAAAACAAAAAGGGGAGGATTTTAAAAATACGTGATTATCCCCTGCATCCAAGAAGTGTGGTTGATGCTCTTAGGGGTCAGAAGACAACAGAGTTGATCACAGCTTCTTTCTCCTCAGCAGTTAAGTTTCTATCTAAAAGCCGCCGTGACCTTATATAAATTGCACTGACAACAAAAAAGAGATGTCTTCCTCTTTTCTTACCACTGCAAGTCCCTGACAATGCCCTGTTCTCCTTATCTCTTAATGCAAGGAAGGACAGAGAAAGAACAAGAGCAAAAAAGCAGTAGAATCAGCATTGAAAGTGACACTGTCTGTTTTGAAATGACAAGCATTTGAAAAAGAAGTTCTATAGTGAGATGCTCAGAAGTAGCCAGATCTGTGAAGGTTGTTTGCACCAATGTTTCATCACATGTGATTGCCCATGTTAAAGCAGAACAAAAGGGAGTAATTAATGCACGGGACATAATTTATGCAGATTGCAATGGGAAGAGGTTGCAAACACTTCATGGTCATTGTAGGTGAAATTATTCTGGAAAAGAGGGCACTGCTGTCACCTGAAGCATCCCCTGGTATAAACTACGTGGTCTTGTAAAACACGGCAGTGGGATCTCAACACAATCTACAAATCAGGGGATACTAAAAATAAAAATGAAAACCAGTAATTTTCTGAGCACAGAGTGCCCCGGTTAGATAACTACGGAAGTCCAACAATCTCTGGGAAGGAACTGGAGGTAACTGACAAGCCTGTTTTATATTAACTGAATTATGAAGAATCAGCAACCTAACTTAAAGGAGGAGTTCAAGACATTTCTTTGTGATAAAACTTCTCACTTGTCCACTATAGATATTTGAAGAGGTATGAGAATGTCAGTAGCCATATGACTTAGCAAAGGTGTAACTACATGCCAGGTATACTATAAATAAGAATCTATTTCATAAGTATTTCAATGGAATGTCTTGAAACCTTATAACTAGAATTCAGTACCCCCACTGGCCTAAGGCCTGAACAGACGTACCTTCCTTCCAAAAAACTACTGCGAATCATCTACCTTGCAGGTCAGTCAGAAGAGATACTGGGTTCAATGAAGTTATCAAATATTTTCTTAACAAATGAAAACTTTCATATATCATCATACATTTAAAGAATTTTTTAAAAGTAACAACAATCCTGACAGACAAAAAAGCCTAGAAGCTAGAGAACCACTGTAGCTGCCAGTACAACAAACTGGAGGTAGCCATAGGTAACCTTTTTAAGCACAACAGAAGATAAGAGCACTGCTTATTACAAGCTGCTTCAAGCAGAGTAACTTTGAATATACCAAGTTTGCTGCCAATAACATAAGATTATAAAACATTTGCTATAAAAAAGATTTGTCTTCCACAGAGACCCAAAGATACAAATTGTTAGCTATTTTTGGACCTTATTGAAAATAGAAATTGATGAGAGTTTGAAAAGATGTATTGTAGGTATTGAATTTGGGTTTTGTTGTTGTTGTTTGGGTTTTTTGTTTTGTTGTTTAAAAATACGCAGCAGTTCAGTTTACTGAACCAGCCAATGGCCTGGGAAAGCAGCCAGGGCACTGGTGGCATTTGAGCATCTTGAATGGAATATTGAGGGAAAGAAGCTCCTTTGGTATTAGGGTTAATTTGAAATGCAAAGTTGACTCTAAACAGAGTAAGGTTTTTTAATTCAGTAGTAGCAAGCTGTTAATTCTACACAGAGTATTTTGCTCATAAATTGAAAACTTAATTTAAACCAGAATAGATTTGTAACGTGTCACACCCAAAGACACATGATGTTTGAAGGTTTCCCTGCCTCTAGTCACACATATATAGCTTGACCAAATGCTATTGAAGAATGAATTTTTTTTACTTATTTTCCCATACCTAAGCCAAAAAAATTATAAAAGTAACAAGAATCTAATGAATAAACTGAAACAGATTGCCCCAGGAAGTTGTGGAAGCCCCAACCCTGGAAGTGTTCAAGGGCACATTAGCAACCTGATCTAGTGGGAGGTGTCCCTGTCCATGCAGGGGGTTGGATCTAGATGATATATAAGGTCCCTTCCAACCCAAACCATTCTATGATTCTATGAAAGAGAAGTTTAAGTGGAACAACAGGACAGATATCTGAAGGGTGACATTCTTCATGTTTTCCATTACCTGTCAGATATGTCCATGTTTGGTCACAAGAGTATTTACAGGTAGACTGAACTAAATCATTACGTTGTTACTGCAGTATGGATTTGTTCTGGTTACAGCTTATAGTACTACACATTGTAAGCTTACAGGTTATATTGAATAAAAGTGTGGATAAAAACAAATCAACATGGACAGCTGGGAAGGAGACAACAGAGCCATAAAAAATTTCAGCACACTCTAAGTTCACATAAAATAATATTCCTAGCAAGAAACTAGACAGAATACTATGACCTTTTGCTACCTACATTCCAGGAACGTACTGTTGCTAATGGTTACCTCTGTTCTGTTAATTAACATCATTGCACACATACGACGCAGCAAAATTCAGAAAGATAAAATCCCATGAAGAAGTTATTTCAGAAAGAATTATGTACTTGCTGAAAATGCTTTTACTTTTTTAAAGAAAGTACTAAACCGCCTTTCAATTTAGTAGTTCAGTACATCTGAGAGGATGAAGGGCCTCTCCATTGCTGGAATTACTATAGAGGAGCATATCAGGAGAAAAAGCTACTTCTGACTACTCATTGCTTAATAGTAACCTTTCCATCTAAATTTGAAAACTGACACTTGGAAAGCTTATGACACTACATTATTGGTGGGGAGAACACTGCATTTTCCTGGGAAAGAGGGTCCTTACTGAAGTGTTCCAATGTGTGGAGCTGTACCAAGCTCTTGAATAGAAAGGGGATTAACTGATGCCAACACATTGTTGAAAGGAATGTACTGGGAGCACTTACTGCATTATTTCATGATTTGAAATGCTGAAGAACAGATTCAGGCTATCTGAGGAAGGTCCCTTCATGTTCCCTCTCTGATTTGGAACAGTTTCCAAGACACTTTTCTTTAAAAAAAACAAAACAAAAAACAGCAACAAAACAAACCAAAACAAAGTGAAACAAAACAAAACCAACCAACCAACAACAACCACTCGAACAGAAGAGGCAGCCTCTTGAGGTCATTTCTCCATCTGCATCTGTTCAGAAAGGAACATAGGTGGCAATGTTCCCTTTTACTCTGGGCCAGACTCTGACCTCAGAGTATTCTCTGGGGATGGAAAGGGAATGAAAACTAAGCAGCAGTGGTGCTATTGTCCAGTAACCTTTCATAATAAATGTTCTGGTATGCTCCTTCCATGCCTGCAGATTTTTCAGACCCGGTCCATGTTTACCTTGTGAACCTTGTTTCTGAGCTCCTTGTACAAAAAAACACAACATATTGGAGTACCAGTGCTGGTTTCCCATCGGTTCAGTAGAAAAGTACCAGTATCTTTCAGACATCTTCTGTTCCTGTGTTAAAATGAGTAAGTTCCTATCCAAATATATGTTTTTTGGACTCTCATATTTCTTTCTCTCATTGCAGTTAATATTCTTATTCTGAAAATGTATTGGTTTGAGTATTTCATACCCAAATACATTGAAGTATCATGTGCAAGTATACAGTCTCTTACATGCAGAAATTTGACCCGATATTATGTGAATTCTGAAAATGGTGGGATTCAGATTCCATTCACCAGAATCCTCTGTAGATGCCTGAACTGGTAGGCCCAAGAGCTACCAGCATCTAAGGTTCTGGTAAATATCTGCATGAAGACTGTGGACTGCTGCAGTATCAGATGTTTATTCAACTAGTCAGCAGTCATAAAATCAGCCTCCATTATGATTGCAGTGCCTCCAGACAGACTGGAAGGCTGAGATGTTTACCATGGACACAAAAAAAAGTTACAAGGTACATTCTTTTTGTCTCACAGATCAGAAATCACTCCTTATCTAATGTGTCTGTGACATGTTATTTGAGAGTGTGGCCAACCACAGAACTATAGGAATGCCTTCAAAACACTGTTTTGAGTTGTTTCCCCACCAGCAGCATTTGTTCTCTCCTGTCTGAATCACTGCAGCTTTCACACTACCTGACAGAAAAGCTTACAAACCAAATGCTAAGGCTCACTTGACCCCACAGCCTTGCTAGGCAGCTGTACTTGGAGCTCTTGCTCTAGTCAGGGCTTCTTTACCTCTTGTGACTGCAAGCAGCTTTAAAGGTTCTCTCTGGAAGTCAAACTGCTCTTTTCCTTCTATGAAAACACTAAGCTCTGCTGAACAGCACAGAAGCTTTCCTGTACTGAACAATCTTGCAGGGTGTTGTGGCATTTCCCTGTGGCTGTTTAATTTGCGCTAATTGCTGTCTAGTTTGGAAGAGAGGCAGATCCATGCATCTGGACTGCATAGCTCAAAGGTGGAAAAGGGACTCCAGGAAACCAAAAGGCTAGTTACTCTGTAAAATTCTCAGTATTTGATACTAAATATATTATTACATATGGGAGAAGGTAAGAAGACATATTATCTTTCAATAAAATGAACCTAAAAAGGGCGGTCTTGTCAGTTCCCTAGTCAATTTAGATACAGGCTTGTTTAATTGCATGGAACTATTTGCTTTACACAGTACTCACGCTGAGATAGCCAAGAAGATGATAAATGGGACTGTTTAAAATTGTTTTTGGAGTTACTTGGACATCTCTAAAATCCCTTACATCAAGGTCTTTTAAGATTCTCAGTTTCAAGACAGTGAGCAAATCCAATGGACACCTTCTTGGACCACTGAAAATGATAGTCTATTAATTACAAAGCCACAGGCATAAAGGATTTCAAAGGTATTGGAAAATGTCTTGGAAGAGGTACATGCTGTTTCTTTGCAGATCTAAAATACTTATTGGGGTGGGCAACCTTGGAAAACATGAATGTAACTTTTCAACTTGTCCTGTACAAGACACCTTTCCTCTTTAGGGGGGCTACTGAAGTGAACTTGCTGGTTTCAGGCAGCAGCTGCCACCAGCTGTATCTTGCTTTTAGTTTTTCAGAAGATTTAAAAGTTTGCTTAGATACAATGTAGGAGGCTATACATAATAACTCTTAAAGGAGAAGATAAGATCACTTTCGGATTTGCACAAAGACATCATGGCAAGGAGGCCTTTCAAGTATAGATCTTCTCTTATATAAGTAATGGCAGGTAATAATAATAAAAAAAAACCCCAAAACCAAAACCCATGATAAACCAATTAAAAACCTAGCAAAGCCAGAACAAACATGCCTGGCTATTTTGGCATGTTCTGCAATTGACTGATTTGGCCAACCTTGTTTTGCTATTTTAGACCTTACACAGTTATTACTTATTAAAACTTTTGTGCAATCAAACTGTGCTTCTCTCAAATGGTCTCTCACTACAACATCAGAAAGATTCTAGGTAGGTATACACATCTTTAAACACATACTCCTACATTAACAGCAATAATATGTCCTTAAAGTTACTGTTTAAAATAAATAAATAAAATTAGCAAAACTGGATACCTGAGCCAGCAGCTTCTATCGGTCACAGTTTTAAAGATCCCTGTACATGTTTTCCAACTATTAGTAGGTAAGAACATTACTGCTAGAACTTCTACAGTTATGCAATTCAGGAATATTTTAAATAGCTCATGTATGATCTTCACTACAAAACCGTAATTTCTGTTTTTGCACCACAAGCAGGCAAAAAGCCTTCCCATATTTTGTCATAGCAACCAAACAAATGCTACAAATTCCCGTAAGACATTCTAAGTAGTAAACAGCAAACTCAATGTTTTATGAATTATATCTGAACTGTAACTGAAATAATGGTATCATTCTAAATAACTAGGAAAAAGACAATTTGCTCATGGCATGTTTACAATCAAAGAAAAGTTTATTATTACCTTAAGAACCTACAGCTATTGAAGAGGAACTTGTAACATTTTAAAGATACCTTTCCAAAACGTAAAAGTGCTCTCCTAACACCAGATTTTTATTAGGAGTAAAATTTTTCATTCTAAAATCTGGCTTTCAGAAAAAAATACTTTTATTCAGTCTCCCACTGATTAAACAAAGGGTTTTTTGCAATGATTAGCTTTAAAAATATTAATGGCAATTTTTGGCTGCATCCAAAACCCAAACAGTATTTATTGCAATAACCTGACAGCCTTATCAATGAAGAAAAAAGAAGAAAAACACACACTGTCGACAGACTTCATCAGGATACAGATAAAAATCTTCCTGGATGCCTCCATCAAAATGTTCTTACACCGCATATTTGTTAACTTTGCACAATTTGCACAACATCAGGAAGAAAAAAGCACCTGGAGGACTGGGAGCTTTGGAGACTTGAAGATGAATTGGCTTGAGACTATTTGAACACGGAGGGCAGGCTGTCACACCAGCAGGCAGTAGGGAGAGAAAGGGAAGTGAGGAGGGGGATGAGGAACAGTCTGATTTCTGGCCAACGTCACTCGAGGGAGCATATGAAAAATGTTAAGGGATTTGAGAGGACATCACTGAGCAGCCATCATAAAACCAGAAGCAAGCTTGGGGAGTGAACAACTGGTTAGATAAAATGACTAGGACCAGGTGGCTAGAGGTGGGAAGCAGTAGTAACACGCATGATATGAAGACAAGTCACAGGACAATTTGAACTGCTCGAGAAAAGAGACCAGGATGAATAACAATACAAAGAAGAGACAGTAGTGGGAAGCTTATGTGGAAATGGCAGGATTGGATGTAATCCTAGGGAAAGATACTAAACTGGGGAGTTGTGGTGGGGATACTAGGCAGGCACTAAGCTATGGACAAGGGAGGAAGAAATTAATGGAGGAGTAAAGAACTGAAATACCCCATCAACATCCCAGAAGCATGCTAACACTTAGGTTCCCTCCAGACCTATCTTCCAAAGCATTCAGGACTAATATTAGAAACATAGGCAATGAAGAGCTGATCTGCATAAACAGAGAGAAGAGGCTAGGCCAGGGAGTGAACAGCCAAAACACTCACTCATCAGGCTGGAAACCTACATTCATAGTCCTCCTCTACCCTAAAGCCTGTGGAGTTTTCTACCAAGAGAACTCTCCAGCTGTCAAGCTTCCTGCTGTTGTGCAGTAACTGGATTCATAAAAGCTTGCACTTTCTTGTTAGTACTGTGTATAGACAATTAAATATTTACTGGCATAAAGCCTGGAAGTGGATCGTTAACTAGCAGCCTATGAAGTATCAGAATAGCCTATTCAAACCCTTTTGTCCCCAAGTATCCTTTTCAATCCAAGCCATCTAAAGTACTGAGGCAATGTGAGAATGATCCTGTAAACTTCTGACCAAGGCACCCACATGAGAAGCAATGTCAGGATGCCAGTCTATATTGCATGATTAGTTAATTTTTATACAAAGTAGAGCAAGTCCAAAAGAAGGTGGTGAAATTCCCACCCCATGTGGATCACACTCCAGAAAGTGGAGTATATGTATTCAATTTCTTGCAAGCCAAATCCAATGAAGAGACACTTCTAATTACTTGTTTCAAGCAAGTGGTACGGTCTCTTCAGTTAAGTAATGTTTTTTTAATCTTTGGACAAAACTGGCATGCAGACGTTTTCCTGTTTCCTAATTGAAACAAAATTTGTGAGCCATAATGCTAAATAGTATGTAAAAAGTACGTGCCTCTCATTTTTAGCACCTCTACTCCTGCTATAGCTCAGATCTCCTTCTGTAAAATGGAATAATTTGACCTTACTGAGATTTTGTGAAGCATAATCAAGAAAACTATGATTGCAAAGCCATTGACACCATGAGCACCCTAGGAAGCCTTGATTAAACTAATAACTTTGTCAGCAGAGCAGGAATCCAACTATAATGAGAATATAAAACATAATAAAATGAACCAAGAGAAGAATAAAATATTGAATACCTGTGTACTGTTTGCTCTCTATGTATCCTCTAGCAAGAACAAAGCAGATCTATTGAAGAAATATGAGGCAGTTTTTCAACTAAAGATGATCACACTAACAGATGATATGAACTTAAAGCTGCACAACTTCACCTCTGGCATTTCCTTATACCCGAATACTTCACTTTGCAACTTTTAGGGTCATTTTTTTCTCCATAGGAAGAACGTTATGTACAAGGTAAAAATCAAAAAACACTGAAGTTAATCTGCTTTGTTTTGGGTAACATGTATCCCTCAATATTAAGAAATCAACTTAACATTTTGACACCTACTCCATTTACTTATTTTAACTGAAAGCAGGCTAAGTTAGTGGTTTTGAGGCAAAACCAGATGAAGAGCTTGTGTTTCTCACAACAACAAAACAATTTTCACATGGCCTTTTATGAACTGAACAGAAACAAGCAAGCCTGGCACAACTCTGTGTTCTACAAGACATGCACAATGGACCCAGTTCTGAGAGGTGCTGAAGATCTCTGGGTACTGAGCACTGCAGGATCAGGCCCAACTTGCTAATGACTTTTCATAGGGAAGTAGGATTAACCACAATGTGACTCTTGCAGTCATTTGCAGCATGAATGAAACAGGAAAAACTCTTTTTGACTTTTCAAGGAAAGAGTTTGTGCCTTTTCCTTTTTGCTGAGAACAGCCCCTTTTATTTTCCCAAGACAAAAAATATGTTTTTTTCTCACTAGGCTTGACTTGGAAATGCTAAGGATGTGTCACCCCCTCCAAAGAATGACAGGCCAACAACTAGACCTCCTTTAACAGAGGGCTAAGTTGTTGTTATACAGCCAATAAAAAACTATTGAGGTGGAATCAACCACAAAACCATGGGTCCTCTGTCTGTCCAGCTCCCTTCCCAGGCACTAGAAAGCTCAAATTCCTGACCATGGTGACAGACTCGAGTAGCAGCCAAAAGAGCACACAGACAGAGCTGCTGCCCCCTCTACCTGCCAGACAATTTTCTCTCCTAGGAAAGTGCACAGAACAACGGAGTGGAGCACTTTTTCCTCTCTATTCTGCTTGCCAGGCTATAAACGGAGCCTCATCCATCATGGGGTTGCTTTAACCTATCCAAAACAATCAACACCTCTAGTATTACTGCAGCCATCACTACAAACTGTTGAAATTTTGGACATAAAAAATGTCACTGTGCTGTACCTTGAAATCATGGTTGCTATTTTTTTCTTAGGAAACCCTTAATCAAGCTATCCAATTAGGATGAGACAAATGAGGATGAGGAGACGGCTGAGGTATTCAGTAACTTTTTTGCCTCAGCCTTCACTCACAACCTCTCTTCCCACACCTCTTGAGTGGATGGACAGCAAAGCAGGGACTGGGGATCAAAGCCTCTTCCACCATAAGATCAGATGTGTGACCACCCCAGGAATCTGAATATATATATAAGTCTATGGGGCCTGACAAGATGCGTCCTAGAGTCCTGAGGGAACTGGCAGATGTAGTTGCCTAGCCATTCTCCATGATATTTGAAAAGTCATGGCAGTCAGATGAAGTTCCTGGTGACTGGAAAAATGGAAAGACTGCACCCATTTCTAAAAAGGGTAGAAAGGAGGACCTTGGGAACTGCTGACCTGTCAGCCTCACCTCTGTGTCTGGGAAGATTATGGAACAGATCCTCCTAGAAGCTATGCTTAGGCACAAGGGAATAATTTGACCTTACTGAGATTTTGTGAAGCTAAATGAACATGTAAGTAGTCAAGAAAACTATGATTGCAAGGCACAGGGAGGCAATTTGAGACAGCTAGAATGGCTTCACCAAGGGCAAGTCTTGTCTGACCAACCTGGTGGCCTTCTATGATGAAGTGTCAACAACAGTGGACAAGTGAAGAGCCACAGATGTCATCTATCTGGACTTCTGTAAGGCCTTTAACATGGTCCCCCATAACATCCTTCTCTCTAAATTGGAGATACATGGATTTGATGAGTGGACTGTTTGGTGGATGAGGAACTCTGGATAGTCACATCCAGAAGGGAGTGGTCAGTGGCTCAATGGCAATATGGAAATTGATGCCAAGTGGTGTCTCTCAGGGATAAGTATCAGGACCAGTATTCTTTGATACCTTCATCAATGACAGAGACAGCAGGATCGAGTGCACTCTCAGCAAGTTTGCAGATACACAGCTACAGCTATGAATTACAGGCTCACAAATATATTTTAAGTTTTGAGGTTCTTGCATGTATAATGAGACTCCTCTGAGTGTACCAAAACAACATTCAGGACTTACTACAGTACTTACCTCTAAAGTCTTAACTTTTTCCTTTTTTTTTTTTTTTTTTTTAACAAACCAACCATCCATGACAATAGGCTTTCACTCTCTATGTGACCCAGATATCAAAGCTGGAACAGAATGTTGCATTATCAGAGGAATCAAGTCCATACCTGCTAGGGTAGCAAGGAAACTGTATCCTCTGTACAGACCTGAGGAAGGGTGGCTACTAGTCTGCAGGCCAGAAAAGCTTCATAGCACTGCAAAGCATCCTCTCAGTCATGACTGTACTTGGGTGAGTTGCTGTTTGACTTCAGCAATAGCTTTAGGAGTAGACAAGAACACAGAAGCAATAAAAGCTAGAAATATTTCAGCAGAGAGGCTGAAGCCTTTATTTGCAATCCTCAAACCAATGGCTGATTTGGATTTGCTTCTAGTCACAAATAAATAAGGGCTGAGCCTTCCAGTCTAGATGATAGAAAAGACCTACTAGTACTAGTTAAATGGGGGATGGGGGGTGTGGGGGAAAAGAACAATACTTGTTTTCAAAGCCAGAAGTAAAAACATCCTTTTGGGCCTGGTGTATTAATTTCTGCACACACAAACAAATCCAGCTTGTGCCCGTTACTGGCCTCTGCTGGCATTTAGGTAACACCAGTCTAGGCTGCTGTGTGATACATGACAGCCTGTACATCCCTCACCATCATTCACTTCTACACTGAGAACACCAGGCTTGAAACAAACACACAGCATTACTAAACACGCGTTTGTGCAGACACTGAGCTCTTTTTGTTGGTGGTTTGTTCAGTTTTTTTTAAATTAAAAAAATCTGAATATATTGTGAATACTCTAGAAGACTGTGGCAATGTGATATGATTATCAGAGGAAAGATGCAGTATCACCCTGACAGTTTACAAATGCAGTAATTCAGTTCTACATAGAATGATACCCCATCCAGTAAGCAAACAGGATCACTGGTCACAAAAAGTATCAATCTAATTCACAAATTATCTCTCTGGTGAAAAAAAAAAAGGAACACCCTAAAATATCCACAACCCTCCAACTTTTTTTTCCCTTTACACAAAAAAATTGTGGCCATGACTTAGAGGAGTTTCTACTGCAGATTTGACATGGCAGAGAGCAAAGTGTAAAGGCTTTGAATGGGGTGGTTGTTCAGAAGAAAACTAGAGCCTTTCCCTTCACAGGCATCAACTTAATTAATTGTAAGGAACCTGGTCACTATGCAAATTAAATCAGTCCTGTGATTGGTTACTGCAGCAATTAAGATTCTTACACACTATCCACTTGAGTTCTGAAAATAGCAATGAGCATCTGCTCTGTGCAGTCTACCCCATCAACTTTAGTTGTGCTACTTGGTTCAAAAACAGTCTTTCAATAAATTTATGGTTCCTTACACTGGAATTTACAAAGGAGTAAAGCAACTTCATGAGAACAAGACCTCTGACTAAGTGAAATAACATTTCTGGTAACATCTATACACTATAAGATGACTTGCTGGACAGATTCACTAGTCTAATAATATATCTACTACATATTAACTGCTCTCTGATCTGCACTGCACATCTATAGATAAAGATCTCTACTATGCATTTAAGACTTATGTCTTAAATATATTCTTCTGTTTATTCCAATTAGTTACTTTAATGCAAATCAGTCCTGATCTTCAATAAAGCTCATTCTTCCACTTCTAAACTAGGGTGCCACATCTATTTTAAATATTGAAACCATGCAATATCACATCTACTTAAATTTTAACAAGGCAAATATCTTCCTCAGCAGGAAGAATATACATTCATTTTCCAAGGGTGAAAAGCCATTCAGCTTCAGTTTTGCTTGGACAAAGAAAGTTTAATATATTAAGCTATTTTGGCTAGTAAATTGTCAGCATTACAATAAGTTTGCGCACAATATAACAAAGAAGCTTCAAATAAACAGCAAATTATTTTTTTCCTTCTCTTTTTTTGTAATTTTAAAAGATTTGGAGTATTTTCAACTTTGTACACACAAGATTGTAAAAAAAGTTAGAGAAAAGGCTAAATGTGATTATCGCATCTAGTTTCATAATTCATTCCTAGCTCAGCCAAAATCAGGTAGGCACACTGACACAGGTTGCCCATGGAGGCTGTGGATGCCCCATCCCTGGAAGTGTTAAAGGGCAGGTTGGATGGGTCTTGGAGAAACCTGGTTTAGTGGGAAGTGTCCCTGCCCACGCACAGGGGTTGGAACTAGATGATCTTTGGGGTCCCTTCCCATCCAAACCATTCCAGGATTCTATGATTTAAAACCCACTGCAACCTGAACGCAAGCTTAGCTATAGAGTCTTGTAACTCTATGTGTGTCAAAATAACACTAACACAGGAATTCAGGCAATTCAAAGATAAACATAAAAACCCTCCAAACTCTAGAAACATTGGGATATAAAACTTAGTATGTGCCCTCTATATAATTCAATGGCCTGATGCCTACTTCTCTGCATAACTGCAGTTACCATCAATTGCTGACTTCAGAATATTGTTGAAAAGGCAAATACAGTGAGTAAATCAGGCTAGTACTGGAGAAAATACTTGGTTCATTTAAGTATATGAAATTTTATTTCTGGTTAACCCAAAGGACTATAAGATATTTTTGTTAAAATGATGAAGTGAGAGATAAGAGATGCCACTTCAGAAAGTCTTGTACATTTTGAAACATTAGTTGGTAAGTAGGAAGAGTAGGTAGATTTTTACATGTTAAGTGTTCAGATTATGGAAAATTTTAAGAGTAAACAAAATTCCAATTTTAACCAGAGAGTGTATGCATTTTCATGCCTTGCTCAGATTTCATTTGGCTTAGGGCTTTCTCATTTTTAAATAAAACAGTATGATATTATATTTAAATAAAACAGTATTACATACTGAAGCAATAGCTACCACCCATGAAGGCTAAGGTAACTGATGTAGCAAGACAGAGAGGGCTCAGAGGCAAAGACAACAGCATAAGCTATTATTCAAGAAAAATATGTCAATGTGAAGTACTCCGCCCAAGGACAGTGTTTTAAGTTATGGTCCTTTCAAAGTGCAGCTGTTGCTGTCCTGAACATAAAACAGAGCTCTGAACATACAGCCTCATAATAAGGCTCTATATTAATAATAAAATTAATGAAATTAGAATGGGCCCTCAAGAAACATTAGTAACCCAGATTTTTGAAACATACTCTGTGAGATGACTTAGTATTAAAAGTAACATTCCATTTCTATGACTGTCTCAACACACACTGTGCCTTGCAAGGAACAAATATGCAACTACACATGCACTAATTAAATATTTATAGTAAGAAAAAAAAATGTCATCACAAAAGCAGACCATATTTCATAAAGAAATAATTCTTTTCTGTTACTCCAGCTAGAAATCAGAATCAAGGAAACACAAGAGTGGAACTCTCCTATTACTATAGCTGAATAACTAACATTTACATAGTCCTTGAAAAAATAATGAGATAAAGAAGCCAAAATATTAGCTAGCTCAAACAAGAATGATGATGCAACTTTCAAACTCTTAAGAAAAGAAATGCCCTGGAAGAAAATGAGAAATATTAAAAATCATCTTTTCTTTCACGTCTGCCTCCTCATTAGTATGGGTTTGAGGCTCTTTCCTCCAGCAGCAGGAGCCAAGCTTCCAAGCAAGTGGCACACTTTGTTCTATGTTCTTTCAGGATATGGAATTCCTTTCCTTGTATCCTCTAGAAGAGTTAAAAACTCTCATCCTGACTTTCTTTGGCTGTATGAGAAAATTTCCAGCTGAACTCACATCACTAAGTGCTATAGGGTTACAAGGTATCTAACCATGTGTAAATGATCAAAATAGTGGAAGATAATGAATAGTCTGATCAAATGTAAAGTTTGTGTACTCACTCCCAGAATTCCATCACTGGAGAAGTGGCATTTTGTAAAGAGACTTGACTGCAGTTGCTCATATTAAGTTTTTGAAATTCCACACAGTTTTCTATAAAAGAACAAAAAAAGAGTTTGCTATATTGACACTTAAGTACATTTCTTCTTGTACATCTTCTCGTTCATGCATCCTGTATAACCACCACTCCATAACACAATTTCCCCATGTGGTTAAAGGACTTCTAGGTACAGTGAAATGTCACAGCTGCTACTTCTGCAACACTGTATTTTGGTCACCAAATCACAGGGCTAGCCCAGAAAATATCAAAGAAACAAGCTACATTGTCCCACAACGCTTTCCAAAGGCACAGTTGCAATGGCAAGGGCCAATGAAACATCTGAGACAGAAGAAAAGCTTTGAGAAACTGAGGCAATTGCTTGGGAATTACAACATACTCCTACTCCAACTGCTGAAATACTGCCAGCAATAAGTTTCCACTTTGTCTTAACATGGCAAGTGAAAAGTCACTTGGGCTCATTAATATCTCTAATATAGAGAAAGGAGATCAAGGCAGCATTGTTGAGTTGACACTTGCTATTTGCACAGATTCTCTAAGCTCCTTTGCAGAATTGCTGCTGAAGCCTTTCACATCTATTGGGCCCAAGGTGGGCTCCCTAACATAACCTCAGCTGCAAGATTGCAGAAAGCTTTAGGGTGTGCTCAGAGAACACTATAACCACCAGTTAATAAAACCATGAAGACAGTACGATTGGTACATGATCTGAAACTGGACAGTAACATGGGGAATAAAGGCAAAAACTTCAGGCACCTGGAAATAAGGGCATTGTTAAGCATTCCTCCCCATAGATGTTCATGATCTTCAAATGCAGCAAGTGGAGCGTTACAGAAAAAAAAAATACACCAATGAGAAGGCAGATGAAGGGCCCTATACTGCAAACCCTTCTGAATTCACACCTCAGCTTTCACGGAAGAGGCTACTTTGCAGGCAATGAGGATTATTTACGTGACTGAATTTTCAGAAGTAGCTTGATAAGCATTATTTCTCAACATCTGGCATGAAACAGAGTGAACAGTGAATCTAAAGTTCCACATTTAATATTTTCCTCTCCATTTAAATTCCTCCTGATTTCATTAGAGCAAAAGAACAAGACTGTAACCTGTCATCAGGTCATCAGCTCTTCAGCAGAATTCACTTACTTTATTCAGGAAGAATAGATATGATTGCAAATGAGAGTCTTGAGATTTAGCCAGAATATCTTACAAAATTAACGAAGTCTAAAGCTTCTTTTGCTATCTGCCATTATATTCTGCAGGAACAAATGCTGATACAATGACCTAAACCAAAAATGTATGAATAAATCCTCACTCCATAATTCCTTTTCTGTGGTGTAGTGTGATGTGATTGGGCCATTTCCAAAGACTTTCTACCAGAATAGTTTTCTTCCTGATATGTTCATATATCAATTATTTGGAAGTATTTCTATAGCAACAATCTCTACTGAGGTCATACCTGTGTTCCATTCATGCCCACAGGTAGCCCAAGGAAGCTCTGTAGTAAAGCAGTTAAACAAATAGAAGATAGCCCATGCTAAAATGATGATGTAATATACATTGAGATGTGCCTCTATAACTTGGGTAGCATATCCAATACCTGGAGAAAAAAAAGAGAGACACAAGAGAAAACTTAAGACTCTTCAGATACTTTAAAATCAAAGGCTTACTACTTTAAGAATATAATTTAACTTCAATTTTGATAGAGTGTACTTAATTTTCCTTCAAAGCTAATGCATTCTTTTGCAGTAGAACACAGAACTGTTTGTTACCTTCAAATAGAGGGCAAACTTTCCTCCAGCAAGTAATACCTCCTTCACTAGTAAACTGTCCCAAGGCCGTTTCCAAGAAAAATACTGGTATTCCACAGCAAATGAAAAACACCACATAGGGGATGAGGAAAGCACCTACAAGCAAACATTGAGGGGGTATTGGTTATAATTGATAAAGTTCCTTGATAGCTTAGTGAGAAACTAATTTTCTTATTAAAGGAAGGACCACCTATTAGCCACCTCTCAGGCACGATGCTGAAAGTGCAAAAAGGGTTTACTCCTGGCCACAAAAATAAAAAGTTAACCTGTAAGCTAATGTCATTAACTAAAAAAGACCAAAGTTCCTCAGCATAGACTAAATTCTGCTTATGTGGGACTCAAGCACAGAAAAGACCACAGTCGTGCTCAGCCACACAGTTCTGCTTTGATTATCGCCAAGTCAGTCTACACTACCTTCTCTTCCTTGCTTTTCTCATGAAAGCAGGGATGAAAAAGTGTTATGGAATATAAATCCCAGAAATCCTTTATGTGTTATTTGGATAAGCCTGGTGATAAAGATCACAAAAAGGGAAAGAACTACTTACAAGAACAGGAAAGCAGAACTTGGCTTTATCAGCTAGAAATAATGAGAAATTATAGGAAAATAAGAAAGCATCAACATTTTGTTAGATGCTGTCAGTAAACTCCAGCACAGGTAAAGAATAGTACAATTCAGAGCTGAAGCATTGTATACAACAGCAAGAAAATCTTCACTTGTTGATTACCACATAGCAGAGGTATTGTACTTCAAAATGAATTATCATGTCATTAGGTGTGGCACCTAAAGTGGCTGTGAAGGATGCAGAAGCAAAAAACAAGAGACAAGATACATGTTAGGCATAGTGTCACTTGATGATAATGCAGATTTTAGGTATTCCATTTAGAGTTGTACCTAAATAATTAGGAAGAAGATACAGCCTTTTGACTACATAGAGAATCCATTAACATATAAGGCATAAAGAATTGTCTTCCTCATTCCTCAAGCACTCAGACTTTCTGATGAGTCAACACACAAGGTAGAAAGCAAGCAGCTGTATTAATTTAGACTGAAACAAGGAAAGAAGGAAATAAATACTGAGGACAAAGCACAAAATAACTGATTCTGGCATTTTTTGCTTACACCAAGAAAGCTGTACTGGTTTAACCAGGCAGACCAGCGCAGCAAAGTACCACACTGAATAATTTATCTGAAGTTGTAGGAAGATCACAAAACATGAACTGTCTAACTAAGTTATGACAATGAAGATTAGTACAAGATACACAATGTGTTGCACCCAGGCCTCAGCCTACTTGCCGACAATCAAATAATTCCACAACACTAATTAACTTCATTTAAAGCTCCCATTAAATGTCGTAAGCATCCCACCATTCATTCCATTTCAAATCAACACAAGGTATCCGAAACACACTAAAGTTTTGCTGGATGCAGTTTTTCCTAGGAAAAAGTGATTTACAGTGCTGTCCAACACCGCATACACGTTGATCAGATCTTTACAGCACCAGCAGTAGCAGCGTTTCCCCCTCAATGGGAGTCCTAGAGATCAAGTTTATCATTAACGAACCTTAATCTCTGTCAGAATAGTAACTTTGAACAAAATGTCTCTGAATGCACTTTAGGATAATTTCTACAACTGCTAGGCAAATATATGCCCCCTTCATGATCCTTAAAAAACAACCAAAAAAACCCACAAACAAAACACCACTGCACACCCACAACCTGCCACAATTCTTATGCTTTAGGCATGTTAATTAGAAAGCTGAGAAACTAAATGCAGCTGCTTTAACTTGCAGTTTCTTTCTTCTGACCCAGTACATCGAGAGAGATCTCTTCATGGGTAGTATCTTGCCTCAACCAGGCAACTTGCCTATAGTTGAACCTCAGCTTAAGCAATACACCTCGATTTCACAAAGAATGGAATCCTTGCTTCTAAAACATTGTTTCTCTGTATGATTCACTGTGAAAATTGTTTGAACAAAATCTTCATAGGCTGAGTGAAGTGCTGGCCAGCAGCAAATCCAGCTCGACCCACCCATAAACACAGTCATAGTGAATTTAACACGGCAACTTGTTGAAACTCTAAGTATTAGCTTTGACACAATTTTCCCAACACTGTTCTACAACAGGTAGACAACATAAAATCACAGGACAACAGGTTATCCCAGCTTGCAAACAGAACACACTCCAATAAATACCTAGTTCTAAACACGCAAATAAACTCATTTTCCTTAAACACCCACTAAATACTGCTAGGAAAAAATTAAAAGTACAGAAGCTAATGCTTACACCTGTTTTGACTTGAAGTAACAAAGACAGGCCAGACTTCAGAAGTTCCATACTACTGCTTCCGGATTCATTCTCTGTCTATCAAGTTATTTCACAACTACCTCATATATCTTATAATTGTCTTCGCTTATCACACATTAAGCAGTTTTCAGTATTTACATCTGATGCATCAAACAAGTTCAAATCTGTTCTAATTCCAGCAGGGCATTCCAGAGATCTATAAAAACAGAGGTGATAGCCAGAGGTGATAGACCAAGTTCTCACTGAATAAAATTGAAGTCAATAGCAAATTTTCCATGGTGCTAGGAAAAAGACCAACTAAACCACACACTAACTCTTTTCTTAAAGAATACAAATCACCCAAAAATACAATTAGATTTTTTTTTCTACCTAATGTTATACCCCTAAAAATTATAGCATCACATTTTTTTACAAGCTAGCATATAAAGGTTACTATATGAACAAGGAAATCTTCATTATGCATCAAAAGAGACATTTCAAACTTTTCGTCTGCCAAAATTTCTCTGGGAAAACTTTGACAATCAACAAGAAACTGTTCTGCATATCATATCCAGTGTATTAATATTTATGTACTAGGAGTAGTACTTGGTAGCATCATTCTGAAAAAAGGTGAATTCTTATCTCAGTTTTGCCGAAGTACAGCTATATAAAGAAAGGAGCTGCAAACCATAAACATATTTCCCACAGTAGGATCAGCCTTATAGAAATGGCAGACAGGGGCCAAAACAACCCCTGAGTTCAGACGACTGTGTCTAGGTTTGAAAGGACAAGGGAAAGACATTTGGCACAGGACTGCTCACAAACAAACCGAATCTTTACAAATCAGCCTTTGGACATATTGTTCTTCTCCCAGCTTATTTGCTTACACTAAGACTGAATCAGACCCTAAGTGGAGAAAATGTTGAATTCAGTCCACAGAATACTAAGCTAAATGTTTCATTTACTTTTCTTTCCTCATTTCACAAGTCACAGCTGACCTGCTTATTCTTAACTGCAACATATCTTACATAGTTTATACTTAACTATATCCAACACATGCCACATGCTGTACTTCTGTAGAAATAAAGTTTGTTCTTTTCTCTCTCGAATAACATTCTTAGTCTATAAATTTTTTAGGATTTGCTCACTTATTTGAGTAACAGGCTGCTTTTTCTTCCCCTACCCTACTGTAGTGATTTGGGAAGTAGTGAGAGAAAAAAAAAAAAAAAGTATGGTTTAGCTTAAAAAAACTTCATATAAAAAAGAAAAAAAGTAATCTTCGTAGCAGTATCAAAAACACTACTCATCCTCTCCAAAGTATACTGTGTGAAAAACAAATTGCTATGTTCTTTTCAATGTCAGATATTTAAGAATGCTTAGGTCTGTATTCACATGCAAAAGAAAATCCAGTGTACTACTATAACAGAACACTGGCTTGTCTCAAATAAAACATCTTACAGGAGGGAAAGAAAAAAAAGAAAGAAAAAGAAACTTGTGAAAGTAAGCTACACACTACATGGGGAGGAAAAGGAAAGAGAAACACAATGATTTGTTTCTTAGTTGTCATATGCATAGTGTTTCCCAATCCACACATACACTGAAATCCTGAATACCTGTCACTTAACTAGTGCAAGAAATCATTATAAAGCTTTCTTAACTGTTTATTTCTCATATGTTTATGGTGAGCTGTAAATCAACATATAATGCCATCTTACCTCCTCCATTCTTGTAGCAAAGATATGGGAATCTCCATACATTTCCCAAGCCAATAATCTCCCCTGCCACAGAAAGCACAAATTCAACCTTATTGTTCCAGTGACCTCTTTCATGAACTTTCTTATCATTGCTGTGGACAAGGTTGGTTCTTGACGCTTCTGGGTCTAAAGCATCTTCTGGCTTGCCATTAATTATAGGAATAGTCTTTTCAGCTGTCATGACTGTTCAGCCTAGGGGAGAACAAAAGAAAAACACACATGTTTTGAGTCACTCATTAATAATATTTTTCAATGACTATAAAGCTTATAATTGGCTTCTTGTTACCTATGTAAATTTGCAGCTGAAAGTGATGGAGGCAACTCCATAAGGCTGGAAAGGTTGTAAAGAGGAAAAAAGGAACATTAAGGGGGTAAAAAAAGGAAGCTTGTGCAGAAGGGAAGATTTCCAAGTTGAGACAGGCAACTTAGGAGTATGACACTGTTTTAAGGTGCAGGTAGCAAAGCCTTTCAAAAATCCCTCCCCAGGCAAGGATCCCAGCTTGACTAACCTACCAGAGAACAGAGATCTCCTGCACCTTCCAGGCACACAAGTGAGAGCAGCAGAAGAAAAGGATGTGGAGAAGGGGGCCTGAACGGCCTGTCTGGAGGAGCAAGGAAGCTCCTACACTACTCACCCAGGGCTCTGGCTATGCCTGCCCGGCTGGGAGAGGGACAGGGTCTCTAGCTCAATACTCGGCTCCCAGCACACCTCCGGGGCTGCCGCTCTCCGCTCGGTTGCGCGGGAGGGGCAGGACGGCCGCCGGGCAGGGGGAGGCGGGGATAACGCGGACTGCGGAGGATACCAGGGAGCCGGGTAGCCTCGTCCTGTTCTGCGGCTGCTGCCCGGCCGGCCGGCGGGGATAGGATGCTCCCCGCACTCTGGAGCCGGGATTCGCAAATGCTCAGCCTTCCCTGAAGCGATGGTATAACACCCGCCTCCGCCCACCTCAGGCTGTCCCACCAGCTCCCCCCTCCTCCTCCACCCAGCATCATCACCCAAGCATCCCCAGCCCCTCGGCAAAGCAGCCACGAGCAAGCTCCGGGAGGTACCCAGCCCTATTCCTTGCACCTCCCTCGGCTTCCCCCGACCTGGATGCGGGTCCGCGGCGGAGCGGGCGGCGGCGTCTGCCTGAGCACCTGCCGCCCGCCTTGCTGCAGGGCCCGCCGCCCCGGCGACAACAGCCCGGCCCGGCGACAACAGCCCTGCCGGGCGACAACAGCCCTGCCCGCTCCCCCGCTGCCCACGGGGCAGCCGCGGCTTGGTTTGCTGCTGTGTCTGGTTCAAGTTCAGGCCTGGCAGCAAGTTAAGAAACAAACAAAACCCCAACACCCCCCCAAAAAAAAACAACCAGACGAAAACAGCTGACATTAAGTTCAGCTGGAAAGGGAAGGGGAGAACGGGATATAAAAAATGGGGGAGGGAAAGGAATATGTGGAAACAATGTGGGCACTTTCTAGTTAGGCTGGGAAATTACAGAAATGTCCCACGTGGGCATTTCTAACCCAGGTTTTGCTTAAAATTCTTTTAGTGTAAAAGAGAAGAAAGAATAAGAAAGAAGAAGAAAAAATAATACAAATAGTTTTGGTTTAGGTTGAAATATTTAAAATACAACTTTCCACACACCCCACCCCCCCCCCAGTTAATTTGCTCCATTCCCCTTGTGTGTGTGTCCCCCTATATTTTTTTGTAGGTCAGTTATTTCCACCCCATGTTTCTCAACCCAAACTAAATACCTCTTCCATTATTCCTCTCTGCAGCTTATCCTGGTCAGATCCAAGCTCAGCTGCAGCTGTGACCACCACTGCTTTGCTCCGCAGCTACAGGAGGTGCTCTTTGGAATGCTGTCTTCTCAAATCCTGGATTACATTTAAGAGTGATGGAGGATGTTTTGTCCCAGACATTGCATGCTCTTCCATGTGAGTTCTCTCCTTGCCCTCCAGCTCCATGGACTTTTACACTGCCAGGAAAATTGTTATCCAATGCTTACTGAAGGAAGTGGAAAGTTGCCCATGGATAGATTTCATATTAACTTCAGCTGACTCTGGAAGCTAGAGCCTGATTACACGCTGCTTATATATGTAGCCTCAGTGTGTTTATGCTTTGAAGCTCTACTGTGGTTAAAGTTTTTAGAATTTTCCTTTTAAATTATGTATCACTCAAGAGCGGGTTTTGGGGTCTCACCCTACATTCCCTGTCAACTCTATATTACATAAACCCTTCCACTGGACAGGTGCAGGATGAGGCCTTTTCTGCTCTTATTGGTACCAACATACACTAATCAAACCTATATTGTCAAGGGAAAAACTGCCAGTGATAAAACTATGATCAAACTGCAGAATTCTGATTTAATTTTTAAATTTGTGTCTTTCCAAACTGTTATCCACAGATATCACTACCAGAGCTGTGTTTGGTTTTGGGTGGTCTTTTCTGTTGTTTTGTTTTAATGCAGCTGTAATTCATTATCTGAGGATAGAAGACAATTTTTCCCAACCTGCCTTTGTACAAACAGAACTCAACTTTGAAGGTTTTTGTTGTTTTATTCCCCCCCTTTCAACTAGTTTTCTGCAGGGATCAACACAGGCATTGTTTTTCTGTATTCCCACCAGGCTGAGGAGGCTCACCAGGAATCACTTAAACATCAAAGCTGAAACTGAGTTCTCATTTCATTCCTGAGAGTAATTCTAAAAATGGAGGGAAGCTAAGGGACAGTAAACCTTTGTCTGATGGTTCAATACACAGGAGAGACCAAGCAGACTGATGATACCAAACGGAAGGGGTATGCTCCAAAGAACAGTCCATGGGATGGCTGGCAGATGCAAAAGATGTTTAATCAGTGCTGATTTTCCAGGGTTTAAAATTATTAATTCCAGAGGAAAAGTATCCACTACAGAATACTGTATCCACTACAGTATTCTTGTACTGATTCCCATTCAGTCTCCACCCAATGGAAGGGTTTATGGAAGTAATGTCTTAATACTTTCTGAATACTTTGCTGAAATGCAGGACAGCGTTTGGAACATAAAACTTCGCAAATTTTAAAACAGACTGATAACCTGTTTTTTTTTCCATTTGGTGGAGCCTCTTCTATTGCAATAAAAAAAAATAATCTGCTTTACAGGTTAAGTCTCACTTCACTCACTAACCTAGTGCGTCTGATGCTCCTCATCACAAATTCAAGCCTGCTTCTGTCAGCCTGTTGGGATATTTGCACCAGACATGCAATCAGAGCCCAACTGAGTGGCTGGCATGAGAGCAAAGCTTGCAGCCTGGCTGTGCTGCAAGAAAAGACATTGATAGTTACCAGGATCAGAAGGCTGTTGCTAGTAAAACCAGTATCTACTACTACAATGTTAATTAACTAAAACATTAGTACATATTCTATAGAAGGGCTAGCAGCATCACACATCAAGTAATCTAGTTATGCCCAAGTACATTTCTTCTGCATTGTTTACTACATTCCTGACAACGCGGCATCAGTTCTTCAGAAGCATTTAGAATTGTTGCCTCCAGCCTGTACACCAGAAATAAGTTTCCTGGCCATTCCTCTTAAGTCCCACATTAAATGGATGTGATCTAACACAGCAACTCCAGTTCTGCCTCATTTAGATTTATACTCCACACTCAAGGAAACCATTAACTCTCTGTAGAAAGTTGACAGGGGTGGAAGAACAAACCAGATGTTTTTGCTCGCCAAAGAAAGGTGCTGAGAAGTACCAAGTATTTTAACACTACATTTACTTAGATTTATAAACTAAAATTAATGAAGTTGAGGAATTGATATATAAGAATAACTTGATAAAAGAACTTTCAAGAAAAAGCCACATGCCTACAGGGTTTTGCCAGGACACTGAAATACATGGCCCAGATGCACCAAGGAATACACACTGTACCCAAGCTGCTCTGGTTACTGCCAGAACTCTTATTCAATCTGGTTTTCCATGTATTCTGTTCTGGGACTTCTATCTGGTCCATGCTTTCAAGACACAAATACACAGAGTGTTAAGACACACCAACACATGTGGAGGATTAACTCTTGCATTTTTTCTCCTTAGTGTCCAACCCCTCCACAGTTCAGAAGGCACATGAAAAAAAACCTACACGATACAATCTCACTGGTTTGCTTCTTATGCTTTGGATGTATAACTTTTCTTGGAAAACAGGATATTTTGCTTATCCTGCACCTTTGTTAGGATGCCTCATTTTCTGTAGCACTACATTTGGACAAGACTGAAGTCTCTGCTGCACTACGTAATCTTTTGGCCCACACATGCGCCTCTAGATTTTTGCATTTTTCCTGACCAACACAAACAAAAGAAGAGGCAATAAATAGATGTCCAAAAAAGAATTCTCATTAAGATTAAAGCTGCAATGAACAGAGCTATTTTCCTAAGAGGGATCAACGCCACGTTCGTGCAAAGTGAGCAAAAGTCATGTTATATAACTTTGGAAATTAAAAGGCTTGGGCTTGGCTCCACTTCTCATTACAAAACCACAGTAACTCCGTTGTTTTCTGTGTTGTTTCAACAGTATAGAGCCCTGGGTAAGTAAAATTGAAGGGAGAAGGGAACAGCAAGCCTCTCCAGATTTAAAAGTTTTAATTTAGATTTGATGTAAGCAAAAGCTGCACAAGCTGTATGTAAAGATTTCACGAAGCCAGGCTCTTCGTGGCTAAATAGCTACACAAAAGAGAAGAAATACACATTTCATTAGTGATAGTGATCTGACACAACATTTTGGATCAAAAAGCCTAAGAACACGAAGCAATTTGTGAACAAGATACCTTTAGCTATACTACTACAGACTAGACCTAAGTCAAACAGCAATAGGCTGTCAGATTTGTGCCTAATCAGTTTTCTGCAATGGGGAAACATGATTTTGTTGTTGTTGTTGCAGATAAGAGCTTGAAGTTAAGCAACGACTGATCGTTCGGCTTCTATTCAAAAAGGCTTAACACAGTGTATCTATCTCTCAAATTTATTGCCCATCACTCACAATGGTTGAGATGTGGAATTTAAAGTTCAAGAGAGCTTTGAAAACCACTTTTTCATCTATTGAGGTTGGCCTTTGGGAGCCTCCTCTTGTTTCTTGCCACCAAGTCTGAGATCCATATTTTCTTTCTGTTATACTAATTTTATCTTCCAGACCTTCTTGTCTTCTAAACAGAAGTGGGTAACACATTCCACAATATGGGTTTTCTGCTACAGTCTTGCTACCGTGTCTCCAGCTTTGGATCACCTCTCAGGCATCCAGCTGTCAAAGGCTGAACTCCAGTTCCGTTGCAGGGCTCATCATTGCCTTTGTCAGACAGACTTCAGACAGTGTAGTGACTGCTTCTATTTTAATATATGACAAAGGTGATCTAATGTCTCAAGAGAAAGGTGGTACACGTCATGGGTTCCTCCTGTTGCCTCCAAGCACCATTCCCATTGTGTTTTCTGGGGATACACTGCTGCAAATGTGGCTAATCCCATCTTGAGCTTCCTAAACATGAGCTGTACAGAGAGGCAGCACTTGGAGGGAACCTGCAACAGTGAGGCTTATTCACAACTTCTAAGAGTCAGCAGTCATCTATCTAAATTGAACAGAGACCCTTTCTATGTTGTGTACAAGTCCTATCTACTGACTTGGCTACCAAAAGCATGTTTTGTTTTGTTGTTTGTTTGTGTTTTGTTTTGTTGGTGGTTTTTTTTTACTTTTGCTAGTGCTTAGAGTGGCAATAAATTATAAGCAAGAAGTTATTTTTTATGAAACAGCATCCTCAAGACTGGCTGTAAACCTTGAGGCACTGTACTTCTGAATCAGAAAACATGAAGTATATTTCTATAGAAGGACAAAAAATAACCACCCAGTAGCACAGCAAATGTATGCAGCCAAAGATGTCCAACAAGACAGAGGAAAATGCACTACTCTTTTTGGAGAGAGGAAAATACCTATCCATACAAATGACAGTACTAAAGATTATAGGTGACCTTCTCAGACACCTGAAGTCCTTTATCTTGTCCTGGACATTAATTTTTACTGTAGAGGAAAGAGCAGGGTAAGGAGTTGCTTTGTGCACTGCATGGTCCAGGTTAATGTGGGTAGACTGTTAGGATTTATCAAGTTCAAATAATTCAACAACTTTACATTTCAGGTGGGAAAGAGTGAACCTGATAGGAAGCAGCATCTTCCCAAGCTCCTCGTTGAGGTCCTATTGCTCTTCTTTCACATGAACAGCCCATCTGGCCAGACTTTGTGTTAATCCATTCACTTCATACAATTTAACTGGGCTTTCAGGTTTTGGATTGAGTCTATGGAACAATAATTAAAAAAAACATTTTCCAGCTTATAAATTACGCTAATAGTCAATATTTTAAGTAAATAAACACATAAATACAAATAGCTTGCAATTATATGCCTTCATAGATATTTTTAAATGTACATGTAAAGGAGCAGAAACATTTCCTGATGAAAACTGATTTCTTCTGTTCCGCTTCAACAGCTTAGTATGTTCATCTATGTAACTTCCCTACTGCACTGGTTTGGGCTGAGATAATTAATTTTCTTCACAGTAGCTGGTATTGAGCTGTGTTCTGGATGTGTGACCAAAACATTGTTGATAACACACTAATATTTTAGGTATTACTGAACAACAAGTAGGCTGGAGGTGGAGAAGGAGTTGGGAAGGGACACAGCTGGGAAGCTGACCCCAGCTGACCAAAGGGATGTTCCGTACCATATGACATCACAGTAAGCAGTAAAAGCAGGGGGCAGGAAGAGGAAAAAAGGGAGAACAATGATTTGAGTTATGGCATTTGTCTTCCCCAATAACAGTTCCAAACAGTGAAGCCCTGCTTTCCTGGAAATGGTTAAACATCTACCTACTGATGGAAAATAGTGAATTAATTCCTAATTTTGCTTTGCTTGCACACACAGCTTTGTTTCACCTGTTAAGATGTCTTTATCTCAACACATTCTCAGTTTTGCCCTTTCAACTCCCAATCCCATCCCCTTGGAGGACAGTGCAAGTGCAGCTGTGTGGTGCTTAGCTGCCTACCAGAGTTAAACCACAGCTCCCACCCAGAAGCTAAAAAAACTGTGTGTTATATCTTGAACATACAGTGAAGCGCCCAATTGTCCCTCACAAACATGGCAACCTGTGCAGTACTCCTGTTGGGTGAAGGGTGGCAGCAACACTGCACACAGTTTGCCAAATGTAGCTTAAAATCCATCAAAATTAACAACGGCAAATTAACGTAAGAAATGCAGTCATAAGATGTGAATGAGGAAGTGGTTTAGTTCACTTTGGGGTCTGAAATAGGAGAAAAGCTCCAAAAGACATGCCAGCCCATAGGGAAGACGATTTTTCTCCATGATACAAAATAGTAACACGGCAAGTTACCCCCAAAATTGTGTTCAACTCAATCATGTTTTATTTTTTGTATTTAATATATTTGAAAACAGAGTGCAAAATCAGTATTTGTTTACTGATTAACACTGTAAGCTTTTAAGGACTGAAACACCTACTGTTTTAGAGAAAGTAGTATGTGTTATCTAAAGGAGACCTGGTATCCTCATACAGATACTATCCTACTGCAACTGCTCTACCACATAAATTACATATGACAACTTGAACTAACTCAGCAAACAGTTCTTGAGCTCTCTGCTGGCAAAGAGCTAATTAACAATTAATTCCCTCCAACAAGATCCCTGCAGAGCAGATGATGTGGTACTGCAAATGTTTCAGCCAAGCTACATTTCTGTGCACTGTTGAAAGGTACCTAGATATTTTCACTGCTTTGCTTTTTGCTTTTGTATTTTTAATCAGAATTATATTCCTTTTTTTTGAGCCTTGTTGTGCTTGGGGTTTAAGATGTTGCAGTATTTGAGTACCGAAGGAACTCCTCTTACTAAAACATTTTCTTTACAGCTGTGAAAAATCAGCTGTTAACTGACATCAAGCCAACACCTGTAGATTTCTATTGTGATTGTGTCAAAATAGAATTTAATTGGTAGACCAGAAAAAGCCTTATTGTAAAACCCTACCCCACTATGCCCAACAATAGCAACATCTCAGTGTCTTAAGAGACAAAATGCATAATACTCTCAAATTTATTATAGTCACTTACTAGAAAGTACAGCTATGTGCCAGTCTTAGTTCATGGACTGCTCCCTCTTTCACAGCTGAAAGAGGGAGTAGCTGTTAACATAGACTCTAATCTAATCCACTGGAAAGGCAAATGGAGAAGATACCAGAATATCAGATTATACATAACTTCATAACTGCTGGAAAATTATTTTCCCCAATGACTGATTAAAAGTGAGCAATGAAAATAAATGACAAAAGAAACTTAGAGCAAAAAAACGTACCTCACATTTATGTATGCAAAGCTCTGTGTGTAGAGAAATGAAGAACAGTAGGTAGATTCTTGCTGGCACGGATTACAGAAGCCTGATAATGAGCATGGTGGGAGAGCAAGAGAGAACGTGTATTTATTGCTACTGCATTCTCAAAAACTGATGGCATCCATTCGAGTGGTACAATTCAGACACAAAAGACAGAATGGGCAGATTGTTATGAGTGGAAAAAGGTTTCCAGAAACTTTTGAGAAAGTTATGAGAGTGTTATTTTAACATGATGTTTAAAGCAGAGATGTGAAAAATATTATTTAAATTATTCAGAATATTTCTAATAGTTCCTGCTCTATGTCATCCTCTATTCCTACCCTATTTACAAGAAAGCTGAAACTGATCCTACTACATTTGACTACATTGAGAAGAGAAACTTAAATATACTTGTCTCCAATTCTTTTCCAGAAGTCTGGCACTAGGTAGAATCACACTGCCAGAAACATTGAGCTTAATCCCTAGAAAACCAATTGCATTAGAAGAAAAATTTTGCACCTGGTCATTACATGCACAACTTGTGCCAAAGGCTTATGTTTGATTTCCTTAACATCCTAGTGTTTACAGGGCATGCTATAGGCAACATATAAAACCAGATGAGACATTTCATATTCAGAGACATGTAGTTGTTCCGGCTTCAGAACAGAAGGAAGCATGAGAAATTTGGCTCATTTCAATTTGCAGGCTGTAGTAAGAAAGGTGATAGTACAACTGCTCAGTGGGAGGAAATAAACAAGTTGGTATTCTTCTGTGCTCCTAGTATTATGCTTTAGTTTAGACACAACTTCTAATGACCTTAACCCCCAAGTAGCATCCTATTTAAAACTCATTCTCTAAACTGATTGTCACTCAAAATCTGTAGACAAATGGGTATTATTAATTATTTTCTATAGCAATTCTTACATTCTGAAAGGTCATGAAAGCACAACAGAATCTATCATTATGAGCAAGGTGCCAAAGCTACAAATGTCATCCAAATTTAACAAAAGGGGTTTGATCTTCACTGAAGCCATGCAAACGTTCTACTCAACATCTTCTGAGAAATGGCTGCTAGCCTGACATTGTCTAGTAGGTGATACTGTGATACTCAAAACTCCATTGAACACATCACTGCAGGAAATGGTTTTTTGCTGTTGACAGGGAGAATAAAGAGTCATTGATTTCTGGAGTGAAGGAACAATATAAATGTCAAAAAGAATAATACTTTATTTCAGATTTATGAAATCCAGGAAATCTTTGAGAATAAGAAAGTCAGGGAATGGATGGACCTTTTAAACACTTAATATAGAAAAGGTTAAAAGTTTGGAATTTCACCTGACACAGAAAGGACTAATGTCTTGATAGTTTGGAATTCATTCTGGACTATAATGTAACTCTTACTTTCAGTAAAAATATACCCTGAATTAATTTGTTCCAACATTTGTAAGAATAAAAATGGATATTTCATTTTCTGTAGGAAAAATTCCTTATGCTGAGAAATGCTAGGCATCAATTTAAAAATTGCTATTTTTTTTTTTTTTTAAGCTTAACCTTCCTGAATATTATTGCAGTCATCACTTCTTGATCACTCAAAATGTCTAGTTAATTAAAACAGGAAAACTACTAATAAAACTGTTACTGGAAGCTTAAGGTTGCATTACTAGAAATCCCATTCCCTACTTGTTCCACTGAAAAAGAAAGCCTCTGATGGTGGAGCCAACACACAGACTAATATATCCTAAAGGGTCAGAGTGTGAGTGACAGAGTGACCTATTCACAAGTAACAGGTCTCCCTTAGCCCTGGTATTCACAAGTGTATAACTTCTGAGAGTATCATTCTGTGTTTTGCAATCAGGAAATGGTTTATTTTAAGATTTCTTTCTAAAAGAAGCAGGAAGGATTTGTAGCAGTTAGCTATTAAAATAACTAATTTCAGGTCCTTGTTATAGTAATGATAAGAAAGTATTACATTTCAGGTGCTTGAGTTAAATGCATTTTCAATTTTAAGTTCATTTCTATTTTAAGTCTCTTTAAGCTTATTAAGAGCTAACCAGTTCAGTCCTGGGTTTGACAAGAGCTTTGAACAAGGATCAGAGCATATCTTCCTCTTCTACTGCTGAGCTAGTTCACCCTTTCAGACACAGTAATGGTTTCATCTTTTTTCAAGTAACAGCAAACTTCTAGGTGCAATACAGGGATGGAGTTTCCAAAGCAGCTACCTTCTACTGTGCTGTTTGCATATTCAGCTTAAAGGAATAGTAATGTATGTTCACTTGCTGTATTATTTGCTGGCCAATAAATCTGCATCACAGACTGGAAACACGGGTTTTGTGAGCTGGAACACAAATCACTGTACACCAGATGTTCCTATATACTGAGAAGCACACTGGGTTTTCTGCACTGACCCTTTTTGTAGGACAACAATTGTGTCACAGCATATTAACCTTGCAAGTGGAGTGACATCCTCCAGCAAGACACCAATTTATTTTTGTGTTGATTGCTATTTGAAAGTGTCTATACTATATACTCTCATGCATACACATTTTTTTTTAAACACACTGGCTCTACATGGTTTCTTTAATTATTTTTTCAGTGCTACTTTGCTACCAGCATCCTGAACCTCTAAGTCCCCTTTTATGTTTGCAAATCAGAATCCTGGCCAGACACAGAAAACAACCCATCTATGAGTCCATTTGATTAAAACAAAATTTGGCTGCTGCCTAATGGCTTGCTCAGGAAGCATTTGGGTTGCATTAAAATGAAGAGGCCAAAGAAAGTTCCTGAGCTGCATTTAAAATCTGATGTTAAAGGTCAAAACACCGTTGTGAATGGCACCTAATCAGTGTAACAGGAGAGCAAAAGCTTTCAAGAACTCCTTTTCCCACCTTCAGAATTTACCTCTCTACTTCATTCCTAGCTGAAGCAGTTATAAATTGGAGTTTCATAATAACACAAATTAGATATTCAAGAAAATTTATTTGAAGAAATGCTAGCAGCTAAATGCAATAAACTCAAAACACACTTAAGTTCTGTAGTTTCTATTATTTGTCCCTAGATAGATACTCTTAATGAGGACTATTGTTTTACAATACATTATTCTAACACAAATGTTAGAATCAGCTTTTGTCTGGTAGGCTAAAATATCTGAACATCTGTCCCAATCTACAGTTTCCACAAACATCTTTGTATTGTAAGTCTTGACTGAAAGTTAAGTTTCACTCTGCTCTTACAAATATGAAGGAGCTAAAATAAACAGCAACAGTGCTAAACGTCCATCCTTGAATCTTGCAAAAAAATAAAAGGTATTTTAAAAAGCATCTCCTGATAAAATTCCCTTTCAGTAACAAAAATAGTATGTTTTTTCTCATTGATGCATCTCTAAAGTATGGAAAAAACAATGCCTGCAAACTCCATCCCAGTTCTAAACATGACATTGAAAACTAAACAGCAATAGTAGGACATAGTTGCTATTTGAAAATAATCCCAAAATTATAGTGTACTGCAGTCCCTATTGACATAAGTAGTCAAGCAATACATTTCCCAAGATTTTCTACAGCAATACAGCAAAAAACTTGCACAACTGAAACTCACATGAAAAATAAATCCCATCTCTCTTTCACTTGGATTATTTTACTCATTTTTCCATGGAGGTGTTTTTTTGCAGGCAATTCCTTCTAAGATATTTCAGTTAATTGTTTTGAACTACATATTTTGGATATTATTAAGTTATTGACAGATGTATTAATACTTTTGAAGTTCATTTTAAGACAAGACAAACATTTTCAAAATCACCCGGACATTTAGATCTCCAGAAAACTTTTCAAAAGACTGACCTTCAAAAGCTGCATATAACGAACTCTGGAAAAAAGGTAACAGTATGACTACACAAAACCCCTGGTCATTATTTGGCCTAATCATTTGGCCAGGCAGCTATCAACCCAAATGAGACAGCAAGTGCAGAGGGCATACATCCACTCCACCTTCAAAAAATACCCACACTTTCCCAAATTAAAAAACCATAAAATTCACATAAAATCTGTTAGAGTGTTATCAGACTAGACCAGCAGATTAAAATACTATTTTAAACATTGCTAACATAGTATAATATTGCATAGTACAATACTAATGGCTAGATGGTTTGGGGTTTTTTTGTTTGTTTGGGTTTCTTTGGTTTTGGGGTTTCTTTGTGGGATTTTGTCTTGTTGATTTTTGTTTGTTGGTTTGTTTTTTTTACATAGGCACAGTCATAAAAACTGCCTCCATATCAGTAGCAAGGATGTGTAACCATCACTGGGTCAGCTTTCTCAGGCTGGATTGCTCTGTCAGCATTTTATATTTTATTTTTATTTTATACCTTATGCTTGATTCTGCCTCTCAAATAACAATTTTTAATATTTTTTGCAAGGCATAATTACCTGAATGTAATCAGATACATCTTTTCCAAGAATTTCATTAGATACATTTCTGGGTCGTAATTATTTCTGTATCATCATCAATTTTTTTTATTAGTTAATATTATGTAATGTATTATTTAAAATTAAAATAATTATGCCTCTAAATATAGTCCTTTTTTTCCTCCTCCAATTTTAACTCTAGCATTACAATTATATTAATGAAATTAATTGTTCAAGTAACTTTTAAGATTAATGACAGAATAGTGTTACTTTGTACATTACTTTGCATATTGGCATGAAGACAATATACTTAACAGAAAAGATACATTAGCCTGTGGAGATTAGGAAATACCTGCAATCTGCTCAAAACCTTGTAGTTTTCATTAGAAGAGCAGTACCTCTTTTTGTCAGATGGATAATCAAGTTTCTACTGGAAGTAAGCCAAAGTCATATCCTGGAGAAAGTAAAACAAAGCTTGAATTTGTATTTCCTAAATGTTCCTTCACTTGAAATTAGCTCATACATAAAAAAAAGTCTATGTTTTGTGGGCATATGAAATAATGTTAGTATACAAGGTCTGCTTCTAGACATGATTAATTCTGTTGCTCCTGGCTTAAAATGGGCCTCCCATTTACACTTTTTTTTAATTATTGACTGACTTATTACAACATATTCCAGATCAAGCTGTGCATTTGCACCACTTTCTGAATGTAATATGCAATTACTTGTAATGAAGCATTTCTTTGATTTTCTACACCGTTTCACACTATTTCCACAGGTGCTTTCTAAAGAATGTAAACATTCCATAAATAGGAAGTTCATTCTTCATCAACAACGTTTTGCTGTTTTTTATATTGTTAGCATGGGAGTTCTATGCCTAGTTGCTGTAAGGAGTGATTCATAGAGCTGAACAAAATCTTGGCAGCTAAAAAAGAAACCAAGCCAAAGCTGCCCATTTTCATTACCAGCTATGAACTCTGACCACATGTGCTATGATCTAATAAACCTTACAAGGGAATCTGAGCAGTCAGTAGATTCTGTGCCAGAAGCAGACACACCTCAGTGGTTGAAGCAGAGTTCTCACATCACTGTTTGGATACTATTGGATATCAAAATTAAAATACTTTAAAAACCTTTACCTAGATAAAAAACAAATGTAGAAACAGAATTCTTATTTCATCAAGGACAAGCAGTGTGCTACAGCAGGTAAGTGAGGTAGCAGCAAGGATGCTGTCCTGGTTTGAGCCAGGATGAAGCCACTTTTCGCTGTTACTGTTTATTTTTTCCTTCAGTAAGCTTTCTTTTAACCAGTAGCTAAGTGAGTCAGGAGAGAGAACTTCCTCATCCACAAACAGTCTTTACCTGGATGAACCAGAAATGCCTCAATGTTACTTCCCAGTCAAGTCTTCCAAAAAGTCTAGTTAAAACTCCCACTGACTTTAATAACAGCTTAGAAAATGTATTTTGTGACTGTTCTCTCATAGGGTTGAGATCTACAGTTTATAGCTAAATCGTTGTTACATAATTTATTTTTTAAAAGAAAAGCCTCCTATTGTCAAATTGCTGTGTATTGGCAGAATGGAAAGGTATGCTAGTTTTTAAGTGTGTGGTTTGCAGCATGTACTTAAAGTTAACAGCTATAAAAACAGGTCACATCATTCCCGTTTCCTTGAAAACCACTTGTTGCAATGCTAACAGATACCATGTAGCAGCAGTTACTTGCTCCGTGCTGCTATTTAGCGCTGCCCCATGGATAGACCTTTCCAAACAGTAGCCTTCCTCCATCCCCCTTCTTCATTTGAGCAGTCACCCTATTATCTAGAAAATGGGTTTCTCAGTAGGAGGTGTATGACAACATAATGGGCCCTTGGCTCAGCAACCCAATGTTGTCAGAGCTGAATATCTGGCTGGAACAGGACTTGATATTCCTTAAAATAAGTTCATTAACTGTTTGACCTTTTCTACTTCCTAGGAAGATAAAAGTATCAATGCAAACGAAGCAACACTGGACCACCTAGGATGCCACTTCATCCATTTAAAAACAGAAATGCATGTAAAAGTACAAACCAGCCTCCTCTTACACAGGGACCAGGAAGTACATCGCATGCAATGAAACCAACTAAAAGTCATTAACATTCTCAAACACTTTTCTGGTAGGTACACTGCTACGGAAATACACTTTGACTGCTGAGCTATGGTTCAGACAGTCCCTTTGCCCAAACACTCCCACCTCCAGCTGAATCCCCAAGCTGACGAGTTATTTCTATGTTTATCACTTCTACAAGTAACAAAATTACTGGAAAACAGTAATAATTCTGCTTGTGCTCCAATATTGCACATTTTGTCGCTCCTATTCATGTCAGTAACAGTCTAAACTGAGCAACTACATATCCATGGATTCCATTAACTAGGATACAATAATGTCAGACTTCCCAGTGCTCTATGTTCATAACAACACATGTCAACACATTTTCAGATCCAATTATATGACTGACAAATAAAGAAAAAAAAAATGTTTAAGAAGAAATTACTTTCACCCTGACTGCTTTCTTGAATTATTTTCCAAGAGCTTTCTTTTTGTGAAAACCACCAGGAATTTGTTGAGTACTCCAGAAGCCAAATTACTCTGTAGCCTCATTCTGCATAAATCCCATCTTTCCTTTCTTCACTACCCCTGTTCGACAAGAAAGCACCAACTGCAGCCTCAAGCCTAGCACATGCCTAGCTTCAAACATTTAAGAAATCCAGATGACAACATCTGTGAACAACTAAAAACCAAAACTCTTTTGTTATATGATTACCTCTAATTATGACCTGTTCTGAATGCCCAAAGACATTCCTACTGTGGCCTCTGGAATCACAAATAGAGAATGAGTTTTACTGGTAGACAATCTGTGTCATTCTGTTCTCATTTCAAGTTGAGGAAGAGATTATTTGCTTTATCCTGTACCAGACATGAATGATTAAACATTGAGACAACACCAGAAAAAAAAACACAACACACTTCAAAATAACTTCTGACATAACCAAGAACTAATCAGGTTTTGAATATGTGTCAGTTCAAATAACAATAAAAGGGACCCTTATGTTAATTTGCATATAAATATTACAGTTGTAATACATCCTGACTTATCAGACAACTATAGCCTGTCTTTGATCTACCTATGGCAAGTTTGTGTTGTGCAAATACTATTAAGAAAAAATTAAACCTAAAAATCCATATTACTGCTAATTTCAAATGCAACTGTACAGAGATAAACTCAGATGAGAAGTTAGGAAGTTCAAATCTGGACCTTAAATTATGAAACAACTTTGGGAAAAGGTCAGCTGAGTAAAGCTGTAATCTCCTGAAGGGCTTTCATCTCCAGTGCAAGGGGAGTTCTGCAACACGTAACTTCAACTGTTGGGTAACAGCTACAATACCATTAGAGTAACAGGGAACAAAAGAATGAGAACATTCTTCTGTGTAAGAAAAAGTTAGAAAGATACTATCTCCGCTACCAGACCATTTATGTAAAAATGCAAAAAACCCCATTTTTAAACTATCTTGAAAAGAAGACTAGGCAGTAATTTGGCAGCACCAAGTATTATATTGCTATATGACCGTGATAAACTTAATCTGCATGCCTAAGAACAATGAGTTTCTTCTCAAATATTTCCACTACTCTCATAAATTAAATTTTTATAAATATTTTTAAACAGACCTGATTATATTCTGGTTTATGATAAACAGATTACAGCTATTTTATCTCTAGCAGGGTAAAATATATTTTTTCAATCCGAAGAGGAAATAGCCAGAAAAAACTTGCTTCTCAACCAGAAAATTGCTAGATCAGAGATGTCAAACAAGAGCAACACTCAAAACACTGCTGATAAGTATCTTCTGATGGAAGGACGGGGATTTATACTGTGTATTAATTTTCCCTGTTTTACTTTCAGTTGAAGCATCTTGTTTTCACTTGGTTTGGTAAACACAGAAAGTTCAAAACTGTTGCACAAGAAATACGTTAATTCCTGTAATACTGGCTAGGTCAAGTGACTAATTTTATTGCAACTTTTGTGAACTCTCCCATCAACCTTTCCAGACTCTTTCTGACAGACAGGTTACCCAACATATTATGAAGCAGACACCTGGGAAGCAAAATGGCAAGAAGTGGACAGGCTACAGGCAAGAAACAACTGTGTAGACTAAAAGACCCAAGAATAAATGCTGGGAATTAAAAGCATCTAAAAACATTAAATAGGGGAACACTGATTTTGTCAGTATCTACGGCACAGGCAGGGAGAAATCCGGTCTATCAGCATGAGGCATTAATGACAGAAAGGCTTACTAAAGGACTAAACCAACCAGTAAGACAAGTGTTGAAGAGTCTACAGCAGAACAAGGACATTGACTAGGAGCTGGAAGTCTCATGGCCTTTCCTAGGAACCAACAGGAACTGTCCCCAAGATGATCAACAGACAGACATTCTGTGCTAAGGCCTCATGAAAATGAAACAAGACTCGCAGAAACCTCAGCAATATCTAAACACAACAGACTGTGTAAGCAACCAACGTTTCTGGAGACCCATGAGAGGACTTCTGAAATGCGGAGTGGGAAAAAGAACGTTCTTGCTCTGACCATAGTGGGTTTGCATAGACAGTGAAGAGGCAAGACCAGCAGTAACTAACAGGTAAAGAAAACATTAGCATGTGAGAGAGTCATTAAGTTTGATGCTTCAGAAATTTCTAGTTTCCTCCTGCCAAAATACAAAGAAGGGAAGAATTTTGTTTCCTCTAATCTTCTGTAATACGTACAGTGCTAATCCTGCTAATGCTAAGCAGAACTTAAGGGATATTTTCTCTCTAAATCTACATATTTGCTGTGACACTCTCAGCTTATTGTATATTTGAGTAGCTTGACAAGATTTACAAGTAATTATTCCCTGTCCCAAACTGCATCAAGCTCAATTCTCCATTGGACAATAAAGGACTATTTTTGTCCAAGAAAAACAATTTTGTCTATTTGTAATTTCATTCCATGGTTACATTTATCTACTTACATCACAGTTAAGATTATGCCGAGTTCCACTGTGATTTGCTGATTTATTTTGGTAATTGTCTTCCAACTTCCCTAAACTTATTTTGACACAGCACAGTAACTTGTGATATGCAGCAATCCGTAAGAATACACCCAGATTATTTTACACATATATATGTAATATATGTTTTAATATATGTGTAAAAAACTGAACACACAGCAATATGTGAATAAAGCTTGCTAAAGAAGAAACTGAATTTGCCTTTTTTCCTTTTCTAAACATGATGGAATGTAACAATAATTCAGTGAGATTCACTATGTATTGTGGCTACTAGGACACAGATTTTCTATGTACTTGGTGGAAGAGTTATATCAAAACAAACTGCTTTGAAAAATTTAGCTGAGATATATCAAGCCAGTTGAGTTGCATAGCTTGGATGATGGATACTTGACCAAAGATAGTAGCCCCTGGCTACCTGTAACAAAACACAGTCTATAACTGCAATACATCTGTTAAACTGCAGGAGAGATTTTAAGTCATTCATCTGTAACTCCACATCACTGCAGAAATATTTCTAAATTCTGTTGCTGGCAATGAAGAAAAAAAATATTATAACCAGCATCACAATGTTCTTTGCAAGTTAGGATTTTTCTTGCAGCCAATAAATAAATAGTGGAAGAGAGTGACGTGTTCAGATTTTTTTAAAGCACTATTTAGACAATTATTAGAGCAAATTAGGAAAGTATAACTTGGTAACGACAATACCCTTTCACAGATAAACATTTTGTGGAGAAAGAAGAAGATATACGAGACCACATTCAACTTCAGTCAAACAATATGTCCATAGAAGGTTAAGTTTTAACAAGGGAAACCAGGCCACCATTGATTATTTTGGAAATCCGTGACACTCCATTGCAGTAACATCAGAAAATCCATGGGTGGAGATGCAATAAAGTGTAATAAGAGTGAATAGCACCCACAAAGCAAAAATCCATATTTTAATGGCCTCTTAAAAAAAAAAGTTATTGCTCTTTCGTGACTAAAAAGAGCCTCTTTCCTCCCTGTGTAATTTTTCTGAAACTGCTGGTGCTCCTTTTAAGCACCATGTTACACTGATAACACAATCTCTTCAAATTGGGTGGAACAGGCTTATTTTGTACACTGTGAATGGAGAAAACACACTATCTCCTGAGTAATAACTAGACTTATACAGCAATGATTTCTTTATATGCAATATATTTCATTAATGGAATTTTTGTCTGAATGTGAGCATTTTGCTTATTTTGTAAGCCTGTAATCCTTTTCATGGAGAGTTTTCCTTGTGCCCATGGAAGAGCAGAATTTTCCTGGGGTAACTATACCAGTAGCTTCTAGTAGAAATATAGTCTTCTATACCGACTAGCTTTCATAGACACACAAAAGTTAGCATTTCTTTTCCAGCTTTCTTCCACATACATACTGGAAAAGTAGACTTGCCACCATACAAATGTACACATGTCAAGATGGTTCTGCCATATCTTTGATTCTGGGCATCAGTACCCCAAACCACACAGACATTCTACAGAAGTAAACACAAGGAGCAAACATTGTGCAACTAGAAATCAAGTCTGTGTTTGAATACAGACCGGGAAAAGAAACACTCTATTTCATAAATATCTTCTATAGAGGAGCAAAACAATATGCAGTCATTGGAAAAACAATTTATTTTATGTATGCCCATGGAGAGGAAAAGATTTGCAACTAACAAAAAATTTACCCACTTTATGGAAATAAACACATCTGGTAGCCTTTTGAGGAAAATACACACATCTAGTACAAAATAAATACTCTTTGTGAAATAATCTGACCTTCTAATGTGGAAGACATGGTAATTACAGCCTTTAGAAAAAACAAAAAGAATCTTAGACATCAAGAGCCACTGAGACAGGAGAAGACAAAAGTTTATGAGAGAGTGCATTCACTAAGGAAAGGGAATTACTGCTTAGCCTTGGTACACAAGGCCAGCCTATGGAAACGTTCATTTAAAAAGCAGCATTACCTTTTACTACTTCTCAGTAATTAGAGAATGTATAGAGAACTTTTATTATCACAGTTAATAAACATATGCAAATACACTGTCTGCAGCAAACAACAAAAAAAAGGAATGATTAGACAATTATAGGCATCCATTCAATGCTCAAAAATAAAGCTTACAAGCATAGTTCATAACTTCCAGGCTTTTGTTCCTATACTGATCTCAAGTTTGTTTTATAGAGATGAGATACAGGAAACAATCTATAATTATATTACTTGCACTCATTTATTAAAGATTAATTGAGCCACAGAGCTCATAAACATCAGTTACAAAGTTAAATACCTTGAAAGAAATGGCCTGAAGTAAAACAAAGTTATTATTTGTCAAGAAGTTAGAGCTATATTCATCTTCATAATTTTTTCTTCCACACATCTCCCTTTTTTCTAAAAAGAAGAAATGGAGTAGCTTTATAGGGAGCCAGTAAATCATGTTACTAGAGGTAGTAGGTCTTAGGAAAAGAAATGCTAGCTACCTGATGTGTAGTTTATTTTTAGAAGCTGAACACATCATCAGAAAAGTCTGTTCTGCATTCCCAGAGCCAAGATGGTATGTCACACTCAGATTGGACGCATTTCTGAAGCCTGCAGGCAGGGATCCACTAGTGACGCTGCAGGTCAGCACTGAAACTCAACAGGAGGGCTGGAGTGCTACCCATAAAATTACTGCAGGCAGACAGAACATATACTGCAGAGAACAAAATGTTGAAGTGGCTTTCTTGCCCTTCTTACCAAAGAAGGCAGAATAGGAAGGTGTTACTAGTAACTGGATCACTAGGATAGAAGTAGAAAAGCTTTATGTGGCTTATTACAGGAACAGAAGCTTAAATACAGTTTGTCCTCTTAGGAAGCAGAGAAGAATAATCTAGATAGCAGCTAGCACCACTGAAATGCCATAAAGTTAAAAGAAAAAAAAAAAAAAAACAACAAAAAAACCTGTAACTGAAAAAAACCCTAAACTAAACAAAAAAATAAAACCTGTAACTACTGAAGGATCTTGTATGCACATTACAAGTCAGGCACTCAAAATGGTGCCCAGCTTGCAATTTCAACCTTGGTTCCACAAGAAGCACAGCTGCCTCAAATAGAAAAGCAAGGTGCCCTACCACCTAGACAGCAATCACAGCCTCAGGCTAAGTATTTGCACCACAAAAACCCTTCATCACACTGACTTGTTAATGTAAATGCACTCATATAGCTCCACTCTGGGACCTCTGGGAAGTTTCCTTCTCCCTTCACCCCAGAGATTTTTGGTTTGGATCTTAGTCCTGTTAAAAGCAAAGCCTTTCCCTTTTGGTATAGCCTCCCAGACTGAAAGGGTTTGCTTCTCAGCCCCAGCACTCCAGCTACGAGGTACACAGATGGTTTTGGAGAGCAATCATCCCACTCACCTAGCACAAGTTCTAGGAGACTTTAACCCTCTAGGATAAAAGACAAGACTGTATGAACATGCATCCAGTGCAACCGTCCTCAAAACTCCAAACTGAAAACAACTATGTTAAAGCGCTAGAATTTCTTCTAAGAGGAAAGCACGAAACATAAGTGTCTCATTTAGTATAAAATACTGGTATTTAAGAATAATTAACCATAGCACTAATGAATGTGAAGAGAAATTGTTCAACTGTCTGTTTAACTTGCAATACCAGCAGTCTTACAGAACATGCTCTGGAACTGCTTTTGTTGTTTTGATACAAACAGCAAGGGTCTCCCATCCCCTCAACTTGCCTCAGTGATTCACTCATCTTTAAGTCACAGAGGTGTGTAGCTCTGTGTATTACATATATTCTAGCCTTTGCTCTTCCATCTGCTTTCAATAAATTTACAAAAACATAGTATTTTTTCTACTTTAAAATTAAATTTGTTTTAATTCAGTAAATTGGTTTAAAATTATTGAGAGAATGATTGACAGGCAAACTCCTATCTAACATGATGGTATACACCTGCTCTCCTTTGGAAAACAGACTGAAAAACTACCAAGATCATAATGCCTGTCAGCAGCTGTTGCCAAGTCACTGCTCATTTTCATTTATACTATCTGCAGCATGCTCTCTGCTTGCCATGGACTGCTCTTAGTAGGAGTAGAAACTTTAAAGGAATTAATTTTGGGAGTTAATGAGGTAGTAAATGTAGGAATGTAAATTGCTGAGTCATTTATTGAAGCCAACCTATTGATAAGGCCAGTGCTAGCCCATTCAGACAGCACACCAAAGAAAAACACACAAGATCAGCAAAAAATTATTAACAGCCCTCCGAATTAGGGTAGTGAACTTTTTGTGCTGACAGGAATACTTCCTCTGCTCACCTCCAGCTCTGGGTCAGTTGCTCATGCACAGCAAGGTTGCCAGTGTGTTAAAAAATAACTTAAAATTAACAATCATACCATTACCTTCCAACTACCAGTGGGTTTTCTTAAGTGGCTGTGTTATTTAGATCTCAATTAATGACTTATTTATTATGCAGCCCTGCTGGACAGGATCATCTTCCATTTTATACCTAAGAAATAAAGGCCAAACCACCTGTCAGAAGTACTGTGCATTATTAAATGATCAGTCTCTCTCAAATTCTAAAAATATTATGAAGAACAGAAAATCTCTCTCACAAAAAAAAATAGGCAGTCCCTGGCAGTGCTTGCCATCATTTCCAGCAGCAGAAGAATTCCAATCACCATGTTCAGTGAACTTATAAAGGAGTTAAATTATCACTTAAACCTACTATAAAAACAGAAGGATTTATTAGCCTCACACAAAGTGAAACCTTAGTGGGTCTTCCTAGAAGAGGATTTTGCCTGAACTTCAGCAGAAGAAAACACCCAGAATTGCTTCTCCAGCCTTTTTTGACATTTGCAGTGGAGTATCAGCCTAGGAGATGGAGCATTTTCAGTTTTAGTGACTGAGTGATGATCCATTGTCTATCTAGTCAGACTAGGAGCTTTGTTTGGTTTTGATGAATTACATAATAACTATAATCAAAAGCTGAGAAAGCTTCACAGACAAGAAATCAGAGGCATGAGCTTCTGTGCGGCAGTAAGTGCTGGTAATTAAGTATTACCCATTCTTCCCTTTATTTGGTAAAGCTACACACAGAATATCAATGGAAATTCCCAAAGTAACCACGACAGGATCCAGCCCTCCTCATTTGACCTATTTTGACTCATTTCTTAAGCACAATTCTACCGGTACAACCTCAAGAGTGCCATCAAAACCACACTGCAGCAAATGGGAGACAAGCCTACGCCTTCTCACAGGAATGTATAATTAATACAACATAGACGAGGCGTTCACTTGTCTTCAGCTGTGTGAGGGGAGAAGTTTACTTACAGAATTTGTAAGAGTTATGCTTGCTGGTCAAGGTAAAGGTGCCAGAGGAGCTGCTTGCCAAACGTAAAGCTGAGCAGAGCTTTTGAAGCTCTTAACAGGCCCTTCCCCCACACCCCTCAGCTCAGGTGAGCTGCTCTGAGGTAAAACACCCTCTCATCCCCAACAGTCAGGAAAGCCCGCCACAGTACAGCACCCAGCCCAGCTCTGGAGAGGTAAGGACATAACGAAGAGCTCACCTTTGCTGTGTGCTGAGGGCAGGAGGTGCGGCTGCAGCCGGGGCCGCCCTCGAGGCGGGAGGACGAGGCCTCAGGGCTCCGGCGGCGGGAACAAGCCGGGGCGGGCAGGAGCGGTGAACGCAAATCCTCAGGAAAACGCTGTTCAGGTCAGTGTTTCGTACGATAACAGAGAGGAAACAAATCGGGTTATACGGACAGCGCGCCGAGGAAAAACACTCACCTCGGCTCTCGGGGCGTGAGAGGCCGGACTCCTCCCGTCCCGTGGATGTTTTCCCAGTGCCAACTCCAGAGGTAGTTTTCCTGAAAGTAAGCTCGGTAAATTGCAAGTTTTTTGTGGTAAAACTTTCTGTTGGCCCCTTCAGTGTCCGTCCCCCCCCTTTGTTTTCCTCTCGTGGCTTTCTGTGAACCCGGCTGGCTGGGTCTTCTCCTCACGGTGGCCTGAGGGCGGGAAAGGAGAGACAAAAGGCAACAACTTCAGGGTTTTTTATCTCCTCGTTGCTTTGGCTTTTACATGTGTAGCGTTTTAAGGGTAGTCAGGAGTTGGCCATGTGCTTCCATTCGGGGGTTCCCTCTGGTGCTCCTCTGTCAGGCCTTTAATTGCAATTACACCAATTAGCCTAAGGAAGGGGGGGAAAGAGGATGAAGGGTGGGTGGTTTTGGTTTTAGTTCTCCTGAAGCCATAACGCACGAACTCTGACAGTCCTTTAACAGTTGAAGTTTTCTCTGTGTTCTTGAAATTTAACAAGTCTGCAACATGGCAGCGTGGAGCAGCCTTGCTGCATGATGACAAAACAGTCGATCATGGATGAAATATCTCCTTTAAAAAGACTTAGGAGTGCAACCTCTTTTGCTGTAGTCTTTATTAAATACAACCTTGTCAGCCTGTGCCCTGGCGAAATGAAGGCATTCCTGCACTGCATGCTTTCCCTTTATCCAAATCATGCCTCGAAAGAGCATGGGGGATGGGAGAAGGTTTCTCAAATCCTTTCTGGCGAATGGTGCTTGTTCCCAGCTGGTTTTCCAGGCTACTTTAGAGCTTGTTGGTTAGGGAGCAGAGAGTGAGCAACCCTGCTGCAGGCAGGCAGCAATTGCATGCAGGAGGTGTCCAGCTTTCTGGCCAGGGTGAAGGCTGGAAGTCTGTGGAGGAGCAGTGGAGTATGGCTGGTTCCTGACATCGGCATTTGGTTTTCTACCCGAGATAAGTGAAAGTTTAAATTAGAAACAGAAAGGGAATAGCGATTGAACATTTTACAAACGATAACGTTTGGCCACTGCTGAAGTTGGCAGCTTGTAGCATAGCTGTAGAGTTAGCACAGAAAACATACTTAACACAAAACAATTCCTGACAGCAAAGCAGGTAATTTTTATTATTATTACTATTTTTTACCAATAGGAACACTTCTGTACTAGATCAGCAATGCCGGCTCCCTCTTGTGGCTAATTTCCAAAAATTACATGTTTTTTCTCTCAAAAAGATGTGTAGTCCAGCTGATGGGAGTTAGCCTGATGAGGTAGAACCAACGCTTGAGAGCACGTAGTTTTAGCAAGCTGTAAGTTGTTTGTAAAGCAATGATCAAGAAATCCTTTTGCTGTGAGCAAGCTTTTACTGAGGTTGTACAGGCTTTATATTGTTGTTACGCAAACTGCAAAAGCACAAAGAAACATGCAGGTTTTAAATTAAAGCCTTTTAAAATAAGTGTACTAAGGGAATTAATGCCATTTTATTTCCTACTGATAGGAAATGCTGAATTTTAATTCCATCCCTGTTGTATTTGGAAAATTACCATACTCATAATTACTTCAAAAGTAGCTATTTGCTTATGGAGATACAGAACTAAAATGAAGCTTAGAATAGAAGATTAAAATACTTTAAAAATAAACAAAAAGCATCAATACTTGCAGAAGCGGATCATGGACATTCATCCATGTTGAGCATGTCTTGCAGCTCAACAAGATCTCTAAATTACAAACAAACAACGAAAAAACAAACAGGAAAAAAGCAACCACCAAAGGAAAAGCCCACATGATTGTATAACATGACTATGCAGGTCCCAGCAGTTGGGCTGGGCTATTCAGCCTTAATCCCATGTGGACGTACCCAAGACCTACCAGATTTCGCCTTATTAGTTAAAATTTCGTAACTGGCTAAATATAACCTCCTAGTTAGGACATGCTATTTGTTTAAGAACCTTCTAGCAGGTCAGAAGGAAGCATTGAGTTGAAATAGGTAACTTGAGTGTATCTGGTACATTTTACTTCAGACTGCTGTTAACACTAGGGAAGTCTAACTTAGTCTGACAGCTTCTGGTGCCTGCATCAGCAGAAGTGAGGCGTGATGGGGAAAAGGAACTTGTTCATGTCATCTAAACGTTGTGTTATTGATATAAATCTTATCAGAGCTGCAAAAGCACTGGGGACTTCAATAGTACCCAATTTTGGCTGCAAATACTTTGCTACAGCAGAACAAGCTCTGGTTTGGCATATGTTTTAACTTTTTTGTTTTCCCCTTCAAATTTTCATCTCACCAAATACTATATTAAAGGACTTATCCCTGGATCTTTGTAGGGAATGTTTTCTTATTCAATCTAAACATTTCATAGTGATACAAATTGCTAAAAGTTACCTCAGGATTGTTTCTCTGCTTCTTGTCTCCTCTCCCTTAAAATGTGTTGGAATTGTCAGAATATTATTAAAGCTAACTGTGCCTTTAAGAAATGTTCTTCTGTCAGTTTATTTTATATTTTAGGCCAATCTCTCTAGAATCCTCACCTAACCTTTATGGTACTGGAGAAATGGGGGGGGAGTGGTTGCTAGGATACTTGCAAAAAGGCAAATTAGCTGCACTAGGAATAAAACATCTCTAACCTTTTGAGTTAAACATCCAGTTCCAACAACTGCCAAAATTGCATGGTTCTTCTCTTTTAGACAAAGAAATGCAAAATATTAATGAACCCCAATTTCAAAGGCATATGGGATTTTAAGTCATTGCCATAGTGAATCAAGTTTAAGATATGCCAAACTGTATGGTAAGTTTCTCTTGCTGTTTTCAGAAGGTTTGATCATTATTTATAAGTCTCTTGATATTTTTCTCTCCATGTTTGGATGTGAAGTTTTGGAGTTCTAGGTCTTCCACAAAACACTGAGCTCCCAGCTGAACAAATCTGAGCTCCTGAAACAAAGCAGAACCTAAGGCTTCTATGAAATACTTTTTTACAGTGCTGTTTAATTCTCATTTTACATCATTTCAGTTCTACTGAGCTCCTCTTCATGTATAGCTTTGGCAGCAAAAATTAAGAAAAATAAAAAGCTTTTCGTTCACTGAGATACACATCATCTTGGCTCAAACTCTGACAATAAATCAAGCCTTGGATATTTTTCTGCCTCTTTAGTATAGTGAAATTGTTGGTTATTTCAATACAATATTTTACAATATTGAAATGTACTGCAACAGAAAGCTCTCTCTAATTGCCACTACTATGCATTAACTCTGAGGCAGAGTAAGTACTTACAAAAAACTATTTGAATTTTTAAAGAATGTCATTTTTAGGGCTCCAGTGAATCATGTAGGTTTTGATGAGATTAATGCAAAGAATTAAGTCATCATTACTCTCTAAAGTGATCTACCACCACCTGGCCCCTACAAACTTTGTATGCCATCGTGCTTTGTAGACTAGCAAGTACATCTGCATTAATGGTCCTTTCTTCTTTCCTTTTTACCCTGAGCAATGCAAGATCTTCTGGAACACAACAGATCTAGTATTTTCTTTATTCAGCTCTAGAGAGAAGACAATACAATATTTAATACAAATATATTTACCATAATATAATATTTAATACAAATGGCCAGCTAGAGGAATTAGAATCCAGAGCAGTGTTAAGCTTCATTAAGTCAATATTCTTCACAAAAAAGTAGCAGGAAGAGCTCATTGCTCTAAGTCACAGATGGAACTGCTGGCCTCAGTGCATGATCAGAGATGAATGCATGCCAGCTGTCTACACTGCAGATGCTATAGAATAAAATGCACCTCTGTTTCTTCACATTGCCAAAAATTGTCAGAATTCAGTTTTCAATAATAGCTAGGGATAACTTTGAAAACTTTAGGAGAAGAAGAGTACTGCCAGTTTCATCGTCAATTCCCATGACTCTTCCATTCTGTTTGATGCCAGTAAGAATTTGTTGTGCACTGCTTCTGATGTCACATAAGTCACAAAGGAAAGACTAGGAATTCCTTACTTACAGAAAGACTTAGAGATTATTATACTGCTCTGGCTTGACTATTTCCTTCCTCCAGCTGAGTCGATGCGCAGTGTTTCACATAAGGAAGATGTACGTGATGAGCCTTCCCCCGCATACTACTTTCTTATTTCTCTCTTTTTCAGCCATATACTTTTCTTCCTTTTCTGTTTACCCTTATATAAGTAGCAAGAAGCAGCATGAAGTATATAAATAAATAATAGTTATATAAAAATAAATAAGTAAAAGTATAATAATTGTCTGCATAAATGGAGCTGGGCTGTTGACAATCTGAGATGACAAACTGGTTAGAATCTGAATGCAGCTGCACAGAGACAGCAAACAGCAAATTGGAATGGAAACACATTTGGATAATTACAAACATGCCAAATAGGGAAATGTAATTCTGTGTTAAAATGGTATATGAATCTCAGTGTCTCTAAAACCCCTTGCTTTCTAACTTTCCTCATTGAAGTGGAAAGCTAGGCAAGGCTGGGTAAGGAGTCCAAGTATAGAACTCGGTAACAAAATGCATGTCCTTACTAAGCAGGCATTCTTCATTGCAGGGCTGGGCAGCACTGGGGGTATCTCCACCCTAAGTGCTCTGGCTTGATGCACAAGACCAACAGTATTTATGCATTTTCAAGATCATATACCACTGTATAGCTAAAAATACAACTGTTTCCAATTTATTGATTGGTGATAATTTTGCTACACGTGCAATTTTTCTTAAAAGAATGCTGACTAGTTCCTTTCAGATAAATGATACACTGTATAAGGACCCTTCTGTCCTGCAATGCATCTTGACATACAGGTTGTTTTGGTTTTTCAAAATGTCATAAGGTCACAGAGTTCACATATCATAATTTAAGTACATTTGGTTTTACTCATTAAGAGAATTTCCTATTAAAAAAAATATAGCATTTCCTTTCTGCACTACCTGCTGAATTAAAAACACAGAGGCTATAATACTACAAAGCTCAAGATTTACAAAGGAAAGTAGGTTGTATGAATTAAGAAGTACTGTGGTCTAACAGGTAGGTTAACTCCAGAAAACCAGTGTCAGGGCACTACAAGGGCTTGCTACTTCCAAAGGGATGGGAAGCAACAATATGCCCCAGAGGGGAAGAGCCTCACCAGCCAGAAGCCCTGTCCCACATTACTCAAGGAAGACAAACAGATAGACCCAGAGGTCAGGGTCAGCTAGAAGCCCAGATCTTCAGACAAGTCCATGGTGATGAAGTGTGTTCAGGATCAGGCCAGGAAGACAAGTTCCAAGTCAGTGTCAGAATCTAATGGGAGTAAGCAGGGCCAGAAATAAGCACTAGTTACCAGGTACATCCAGAGTGAATTAGGCAGGTCCTAGGCCAAGTGGAGAAGTCAGTCTGCAGGTCAGGGATTAGATCTGCACCACCCTTGGCTGGGCACAGCTACGACAGGGCTGGAGACTCCTCTAGCATAGCTTCAGGTGAGACCAAGAGCCAGGCCTGAGCTCTCACGGAGCTGCCAGGGGTGCGAACACAGGCCCCTGGGGAGGCTGGTTAGAGCAATTAAGGCATAGCTGAGCACTCCAGCTGAACAGCTCTGAGTCATTCAGTATTCTTAAAACCATATTATCTTAGAAGCAAGAGTGAATGCTGAAGAAAAATAAACATACTTGGGAGCTAGGGATACCACATCACCCAAATGCTAGTGGAATACTGGGACTAAAGCTTGGCTGACAGTACAGTTTCAGTATAGAAGATATTGTGGACATTACCTTGTTTTAACAATGTGTGATTGCAGATAAGAGGGTATAAAATAAATTGAATCTATGTGGGTTTACACACTCCCACATAAAACGGTATTTTCATCAGAACTGAATCCGATATTCAAATTCTGCCACCATCTAAACTTGCATTTCAGAACTAGCAAAATCTTTCCAGAATTACTGTATTCCTTAATCTGCTTAAAGTAGTGGTTAATGCATGCAGTTTTATTTTTTTAAGAAAATGCTAAAATAAAAGCTTAAGGTATTTAACAAATAATACATTTTACCTCAGAAACTCAACAATCTTAGAAAAATAAGAAGGCTATTTAGAAACTTATGTTTAAAGCAAAATCTATTTAAATTTTCTATTCTGAATTACATTAAATGCTTTTTTCTTATAGAGGGTGTGTGTATATTTATATATTTGTATGGTAATCTGTGCAAGATGCTGGTTCCTGAAATACTTTGGCTGTTTACTTCTGTAGGGATCCTAATTTCATTTAGCATGCTTTTTATGAAACATTAAATTGAGTATATACTCTTTACAGGGCAAAAGACTTTTGATATGCAGGCTTTTTTTGTAATATTAATAATTCAAGTCATCATAGTACTTGATTAAGCCTTTATGAATTTCAAATTATTTGTTAGGTAGCTGGAGTAGTTCTTCAGAGTACCTACTTCTGTCTTAGAATTATAAGATGCAAATGACTCGTGCCTCTTCTGTTCACTCAAAAAGGTTGAAAGATTTGGGAGGATCTAACAGTTTGCAGTCAGATAACCAATTTCACTATAAATGAGAAAATTATAAACCTACTCAGAAACATACTTTGGAAACCTGTTTTCTGTTGAAGGTTCTGCAGTTTTAAATCACACTATAAATCTTCTCCAAGCAATGTTATTAGTGAGTGTATTGAACCATAAGGGAGGTAGATTGCAGTCAGGCCGAATATGTATATTCAAAGGTATAATAATTCCTATGGATTATTTGCTGTGGTATAATCGATTTTCATGTTTAACCATTGTCTTAATACAGGTTTAGGTTTAATAGAAATTGAAAAATGAAACTAATTTACTCTGAAATAGTTTGGTAGGAGGTAATTGCTTTTTATTACCTAAAAATGATGTGCAATATAGATATTAAGACTGACTTAACTTGCAAACCATAGTCTTAAGAATTTTAAGTACAGCCTCTTGAGAAAGCTTTCACATGTTAATAACAGGAGCACATCCTCCCACAGGAAAGTCAACAATTTTCAGTTTGTTGTAATTCTTGTTTAGTATAACAAAGCAATACCTGGATTTCTCTGTACAGTGGAGACTTTTGTAGCCAAAAAACAGCATATGCGGAAACTATGCATTAAACCATTTAACAGTATGGTGCTGTGATACCACCACTGTACTCTGCCAAGTGCTTTTCATCAGAATGTGATGCAAAGGAACTGTTTTGGTGATATTGTTGAAGTTTTCAGTGATTATTAGCAGATTTGGTTTTTTAAGAGATGCTAATAAAACATTTTCTTGAGATCCAATAATGTGCTGATACAGTCTAAATCATGGTGAAAATGGAAATGCTTTCTGTAATTTTAGAATTTGTATAATAATTTAAAAAAATCTCATACAAAGTCTCTGAAAGAGTCAATGGTGGTATTCCTACTGGGATGATACCCTCTCACTTCTCAGAACACAGCTAAGCTACTAAACATCTGTAGAAACAAGGCAAAAAATACTATAAATCTGGCTGTACAGTGTTTCATGTTTTCAGCAGGAATTAGTTACATTTTTTACCCTATTTAGAAGCTGGCATTAAATCTTTACAAAGGAGGTCTGAAAAAGGCCTGTAACGCTGAGGGTTTTTCAGGAGTTTCTTCTTAAAGGATGAAAACTTTTGGATATTTTTCCTTGTATGGCCAAATAGGAGTTGTTTTTGTTTTGTTTTGTTTGTTTGAAACAGGACAACTGCAATATGGAAATGCATTTAGGCTATCACATCACTTGCTGCTCTATCTGCATTCCATGTCCTGTCTGCTTTGAAAAAAAATTAAATTTGCACGTTGAGGAGTCTGTTCAACCATTTTGTTGGGCTGTTTGTGACTGCCAACACCTGCCAAGGCTTGGTTCCTCTGTGCTCCTAATCCTTCTCCTGAATTCCCCTGTGAGGTTCATCACAGGACACATTTCCCTGCTAAAAGTACTCCTTGGTAAAATATTATGCTTCTGTGATGTTTCTTATCTCACTGTAAGCACACACCAGTGCCAGAATTAAGACCTTAACACCTCTCTTGTTTAAGAGATGGAACTACACAAGCAAAACATAAAACAGTTTTTTAAGAGGTACAGTTAAGAGGCAGAGTAAGAATTGAAATTTCCATTGAGATAATTCCAGAGACTTTTAATAACATCCTTCTTCCTTTAACAACATATTTAACTTGTTCCTTCCCTCTTTACTTGTTGAAAGTTTTGTATAATGCAGTGTTACTAGAAACTTTGTCTGTTTGAATTAAGAATCACCAGAAGTCTCTCTAGAATAGAGTTTCTGAGTGAAACTGAAAGGACTAAGTGGCTGAATAGTAACTTCAAAAAAAAGAGGATATGGCCAGTTGCTTTGGAAAAAAAAGTCCATTCAGTTGCCAGAGGACTTGGAGATGTTAAGACCACCCAGAAGGCAGGTAGCCTGCCAAATCAAAACTGAAAGTACATCGTGCTTAAAGGGCTGCCATTCACTTTGAGAACTCTCAAGGACTATTGTGGTTTTACTTCTTATGCTTCTGTATTTAGAGCCACAAAGGAGAGCCTGCAATTGAATTTTGATATTTTTTTCATTACTTAATCCCACCTGTATGAAAAAGAGATAATTACAGGAGAAGCAGAGATGAGGTGAGAAGTGCCTCCATTGTAAAACTCAGGCACTCAGAGTTTTCAGTTATGGTAATATCAAGGAGGCTGAGTTTTCCTGCTCCAGTGTGCAGTTACTCTACACATCATTCAGCTGAAACAGAAGCAGGTGGAAGCAGAGGTAACATTAAGAACAGGAACAGTGTTGTAGCAGAACAGGATCATTGCAGCATCTCTAGTGCCATTAAGTAAAAGTTTTGAGAGCTGCCAGGTGAAGTCTACCCAGACTTGAGAGTTGTGCTCAGGGTTTTTTGAACTTGTAATTTCTAAATTTCCAGCTATGTCATTACTCAGCCTCTAATTCTCCTGAACTGGACAGCATTCAAGCAAAAGCAAATTATAAATATTTTCCAGTCTTTAGAGACATTTGTTCTGAAACTGCCTGTATTAGTTGTATGTGTCAATAAACTGGGGAACAGCACTATCAGAAATGCTGCAAGATAAGTAGTTATGGCAATGTCTGTTCTGTTTGGGATTGTCTTCAGAATTCCCAGTCTGCTAAAATTAATTTTAAAATTGAGGAATATGAAAACATAACTCACACTTGTTCTTTAAGATGAAAATCTGGTAAAATGTTTTGTTTATAAATGAGGAATCATTTTCAAAATACTTAATACCTTACAGGTATAACTAAGGCAGGAGCTTCCATTGGTGTGGTGTGCTAGTAAAACCAGGATTATCAGGGGCTTGTTTTTCAACGAGTTGTTGATTATGCAGCAGCACCTGCTTAGTAGCACAAACCTGCCAAATGCCAGTGACTATTTATGTCATGTGCCTGAATCTTAATTATCTCAATTTGTATTGGAATATGAACAGTAACTAGTGATGAGAACACCACTAGAAATGCAATTGTTATCAATTTGTAGGGTGCTGATAATAACTCCGTTTTATAAATTATTTTGCAATAATTAAAAATGTAACTACATTTAACTTGGAGCACAATAAGGTCATAGCAACAAAATACATTACTCTGGTGAATGACTGTAGCCTTCACCATCTGCACAGTACTTCAGTCAACCATATTAGGAGCAAGTCCAGGCATGCACCAAGATAAAATCATAATTATTTCCAAAAATATATCTGGAAGTTTTCCAGGAATAGAAACATTCCTCCCCCAAGTTTGTTATTTGAATGTTGTATTTATATTGTGAAATATTAAAATAATAGATTTTGGGCCAGAGTATGATAATCTATTCTAGGAACCTATGTGGGTAGTACAGCTATTTATTTCTTCTGGTAATTACTGCATCAAAGTGAATAACTGACAGACCAGCTTTAGGGGAAAAAAAAAAAATCATATTCCAGTTAAAACTTCCATGCAAGTATAGATGAACTTGTCACAGACTGGGTCATATGTCACTGAAAAGTAGTTCCTTTATCTGAATTTGATTTTTTGCAACCCTAAGTTTACTTTTTCATTAATACATTTTTTTAAGCAGTACTAGGTTCCTACATAATATTTCTTAATGCAGAGAAAGACAAACCATATATGGAGACCAAGGAGGAAGGACAGATTAAGTCTCTGTGTGAAGCAGATGGGAAATAACTTTTAAAAACATTGAAAAAAAACATGTACTCTGGGGCTTATCTTTTTCCAAGTGCATACACAAATCTCCTTCCATTTTTTTTCAGGTTTTGATCACCTGACCTGTCAAGGTTATTTTTTGCTAGTTCTGATACCAAGTTCTTACCTCTAGTCTGAGCATTCAGTGAAATAACTGTTCAGTAAAATATTGAAATACCCATTCATCAGGCATTTTTTTGTAAGATGCATAAAAGCATAAATTTGAAGGGATGTGCAAAAGAGATGAAAAGCTCGAGTGATGCAGAGAATATATTATTAAACTGAGGCAGATGCAAAAGGGAAATCTATACCTTTTCCATAGGTGAGCATAAGTTTGATCCCTACATTTCATGCAGTGATGCTCTGCAGGATTTCGAGGTGAATGAGCAGCACAATAACTGAAAAAGGGATTGTCCAATCTGTTTTCTATGGGTTAGAGAAGCAGAGGTGTTAAAGACAGGATCCCAAGAGTTACTGTATCATATAAGAACCTGTGATTTTTTTTTTGGCCATACTACTTCCAGAAAAGATCATTTCATCATCAAATAAATGTGTACTATCTCCTTCTGTACATTAGGTTTTGAGCTTGATAATACAAACATTTGGGAGATGTGTTTCTGCAGAAGGCTTTTTCCTCACTGTAATTCAAGATGATTTACAAGGAAAAGTACTGCTTTCATTCACTTTGAAAAGACAGTAAAGCTTAGATAAGCATTGTGCTCAGATACATGGATAACTTCATCAAGAAGAAATGCTAGTAAACCTTCACCACTGAAACCCCCTAAAAAAATTAATGAGCAATGATTACTGCCTACTTTGTATTAAAAATACTATCCAAGCTAGAAAATCACATCAGATCTATAGAAAGGTTGTCTTAATAGAGTCAGTAGGTTGAAACAACTTAACAAAAATGGAAATTTACTTTTACAAAGCATATTTTATTTTAAAATGTTATATTGCCTTTATTTATGTGGGTACTAAGACCATTTGTACTTAGTGCAAAACTAGGTACTTTAGGAAAGAGGAAATGAAAACAATATCTCATCTTTATCCACTGCATATTCTTCTTGAACAGTTGATTAAAAAGCCCCAAAGACTACTGAAAGTGTTTGATTCTTCAACTGGATAAATTGTCTTATACTGAGGCAAGATTTAAATTAACTGCAGATTACACCAACATTCATCGACAGACGGCTATGACTGTTCCATTAACCAAAATGTTGTGGTGTTTATTTTGGACAATCTGTTTAATTTTCTTTTGCTTTCATTTTGATGTATTGCAGATCACAACCCTCCAACATGTGCAATTTAAGTTTTCATTGCTGATGACAAGTTTAAATTGAAAATAGTTTTGGAAAATTATGGCTGCCACTATAGACAGAAGAGAACAATGTAATTATCTACAGCGAATCATTAAAGCTAAATAAGAAATAAAACTGAAAGTCAGCTGCAAAAGCAGACATGCCTTTTGAGCTTTGCAGACTCACAAATGGCTTAATATTCAGAGCTGAGCTGTTAGCATCACAAATTGTTAATTAATAGTTATTTCATTATTAATATTGCTGTTATCAGTCCTTATGTATTTTGTGACCCTTGAGTGTAGCAATGGGGCTTTGCAAGTTTGAGAAACTTGGAGCAACAGTAAGACTGTACCTTTTCTTTTGGATTAATTGATACAGGGCTGTATTTCCATTGAGTTGCACCCTTTGGACAATCAGTTTTATAGAATCACCACATAAATTCAGAAAAGCCATAAATATTACAGGGAAGTGTCTCAAGCCATCATGGGGGGAATTTGTTTGAAACCAATTACAACTTCTTTTTAAAGTTATGGGATGTAATAACTAGATCAGTAATTTTTTTTTTTTTTTAACTTAAGGAAACAAAAAGACAAAAAACAAACCTTATTGGAAAATGGAAAAATTAAAAAATATCTGGTTTTGACTCTACATAGTTCACATCAATAAAATATTCTGTAAGAATGACAAATAAGGAAATTAAAGGAACTGCGATCTCACTTCACTGTATTTACAGAATTTGCCAAGGACAGCTGCAAATTTCTCTCCTGAGAGGAATTATACTTACATATTACATGCACCCTAATCTGCAGGCTAGAGTGCATTCTAAAGGGCTAGGGAGAAAAAAAGAGTGCTAGAAGTCATTCATTGACATTACTGTTCTTTGTACAAACATATACAGAATTTGGGTCCAGAAAACAGCCAGATTTCACCTCCCAGCTGGAAGTCCTGCCAGAAAGCCTGGAAGGGTTTTCTGCATTTACTTGTGGCCAAGATAGTCTTAAGTATTTTACACAATGTGAGACTGCTCCAGGAGAAAGCATTTAAGAGGTTCCTCTTCTCTGACATCCAAGCCTGCTGCACAACCAGAAAAATGTATGAATTGCAGCACCCGCAAAGGGAGGCTGTGGTGGAATTTCACTATCCACATTTGCGATTAATTTGTTTATTCCTCACTTACTCACTAGTTCTAGGATATAATTTTTCTTTTATTTTCTTTGGTTTTGGTTGTTTTGTTTGTTTGTTTTGGTGGTGTTATGTTGGGGTTTTTTTAGTGGAGGGAGTACAACCTGCTTTTTTAGCTAAAATTTATTAGAAAATTTCAGTGTAGAAAGGGTATTTTTTTCTTGCAAACATTACTATTTCCCCCAGATGGAGCTTCTTCTAGCTGGATTTTTATTTTAGAGATATTATTGGCTATGTTATGGCTAATGCTGGTCAGTATAGGATATGCTAAGAGTTATGATGGCTCTTGACCTTTCTAGTATGCATATAGCAGTTGCCCGGCTCTGCAATATAGAAGCTATCTTTAATTTACTGTACTTTAAATCAAAAAATGGCAGCATTGATTGAGATGTAGCTATTGACACAGCTCCTTGTATTGAATCCATCTGTTGTGTCTTCTCATAGAACAGAAAGAACTACATGACATTTGTTATTAACTTAGTGTGGGTGGCTAGGTGTGACAAATCTAAAGCCATTTGCTTCCATTCATTCCACTTAGATGTCTCCTTGGCCCAGCAAGTGAGCAAGACTGTTGGGGCAATATGGCTCTTGAAGTTGGGAATACAATGTCAGACAAAAAAAGGAAATGCTGCTTCTGTGAGCAGTTTCTGGTGCGCCCCAGTTTGCACCATAAACTTTCTGTGCTGTAAAGAATAGCCGTGGCTATAGCTTGTGCTGCAAATGGGGACCCCCGTGGGGCAAGTACATAGCTGGTGAATTGTCACTACACTGAGCCTTGTCACCTTCTTGTGACTCCATCCTTTGTGGGCATTATGCAGTCCTAAACTTAACAGTTTCTGTCTTTCTCAGCATGTTCAATAGCCTCTGAATAGGAAAGCCCTCCTGGTTAGGGTACTGTGGGGGTAGGAAGAAAGGCACAGAAAGGTTTCCCTGATTACTTCTGATGTCTGGTTTATCTATAAAACTACACTGTGCATGCAGTTGGAGAGCGTATACTTTTATCTCTAAGGAAGAGCTAAACACCAAAATGTTCAGGAAAAGGGGTAATTATTTTTCAAGTAAAACAAAACCTTTTCAGGAGTTCCTTCTTGGTTTCCTTATTATGATCCAAGCATATGGTATTAGCAATGTTAAGAGTTATGGAAGACTGTAGTCCAGCAACACCACCAGCAATGAACCAGGGACAAAAGAATTATAACCTCAATCTTACGTGTTTTATATGAATATATATACATATGCGCATATAGAACCACATATATATAAATTTTGCATTATATAGATATATAAGATCCCAGTTTTGGCTATTTCTAAAGGACCGTCAGAAACATGTACCCCATTTTAGCAATGAAAAACGAGTGTGATTCAAGTGAACTCCAACAGAGGTCTTATTCTTCAGGGAAATCAGATTGGGTATGGACTTGAATAAATTCAGATTTAAACTCCATCAGCCTGTGGGAGTCTGTGAATGGTTCATCATGTATTCAAGACACACTGTTAGGTACAAAATGCCAACCAACAGAGCTGCAGTACAGAGATCAGATTCCTTTTCAATCTCAAAGCAGTGATTGCCTTTCTAAAAATATACTAAAAAAATCTGCAAAGACAGAGTATTTTGTGAATTTTTCTTCATCTAACATTTGAAGGTTTCCTTCTTTTAATTAAGGTACTGTCAGAATACTGATGTTACAAACAAGGAAAAAGAAGCAGTTCACAAATAGTATTGAAATTATAGAGAAAAATTTCAGTTTACATGTTTTGACAGATAACAGCTCACTGCTGTGATCTGTCATTTAGCTAATTTTTCTCTTCTAACTGGGTGAAATTAATTTTGCTGAGATTTCTTTTGAAAGTCTACTTGCAGGGAGGCTGAACTTTCCCACAGGAAAAAAGTGCCTGTTGTTTTTGTTCCACATTAATCAATATTTTAGCACTAGCAGTACACACCATTGCCAGTCGCTTGTACCATGCTTTTACACACGAGGCAAATCAGGCAGCTCTCAGTGCTGCAGTCCACAGCAGGAAATCTGGGGTAGGTTTCAGAACAAAAGAAGAAAAATTAGCCTGATTTATTTATGCATTGAGCATGCTCCAGTAGCACATCATGTGATTCCTTGTTTCTAAGGAAACAACGGTGATGCTGAGCACATACTCTTCTATCATGAACTGCAGGATTTGTTTTCCTCCGTGGAGAATTTTTTTTAAGACATACTTCTGAAATAGTTTGCTGCACTTGATTGGCACTGATTTATATTTACAAATATATAATTCTTAACGTATGATGAGGACTATATCTCTATGCTGAAATTAACTACAATAAAGACATAGCACAGTCAAATTAATGTAATTATATTTGGGATAGAATTGCCACAGTTTACAAGGGAACAAACATGTTATACAATTGCTGTCCCTAGATGGTGCTTTTACTTTGGATTCTTTGAAGGGGTAATTTGCATTATATCTGATTTACCATTTTAAAAAACAAAAACAGTGTGACTATTCAAACTCTTCTGCTTTCAGCAGCAGCTGCTTCCAGCAAACATGTCTAGATCATCTAGATACTGCACCTCAGGTAGCAATATGGTAATGTTGAAAAGATGGGAACAAACTTGATAGAAAGGGTAGCACACCTGAAGGAAAGTGGTCTTTTATCTATCAATGTGGATTGCTAAAATTTACAGATCTACAGTAGCTACAGAAAACATTTATCTATAACGATTAAGGGTATTCTTGAGGGATACTCTTTCCCCTTTTGCTAGCAAGCTAAGCAACTGAGCAGCTGTGGTCTTGAGGCTTAGAATCTAACTCAGAGGGTAGTTTTATGGTGTTAGAACTCGCTTAACTGTGATTGTAGAATTGCAGTAATTAAGCTGGGTAAGCTGCCTATTGATTTATTCTAAGCTAGGGACTGTGATTTTTTATTTGTTTCCAGCATGTTTCTTTCTATTTCCTTTGTGTGAGCATGTAAAAGTACAAAAAAGATAATTAAATTCTCCACTGAGTATCAAATGAAATTGTAATTAAAGTGAAGAAATCCACTGAAACAGAAATAAAGTGCAAATAAGCCTTAATAAGTCTTTACATCTACAAAACAGATAAATATAGATAACTTATAATTTCTATTGTTAGGAGCATTTGTAGGAGGGTGCTGCGATCTCCAAGCACTTATTCTTTTAAACAGAGGATGTGTTTACATTCTGGAAACAAATACTGAGATTATCACCAAAGCACCAGGACAGAAGTAAAAAGTCACCAAATAGCTAGACATTTTTCTGTGCAGAGACAGAAATTAGGATGCCTTTTCCCGTACCTTCCTTCTCAATGTCACTGTTTTGACTTAAAGAAGTTTTTATCCCAAAATGATTTTGTTCAGCAAGTATAACTTGCAGTTCTGAACAGCTGTTCATATGGCCCTAGAGGTAAAGGTACTCATCATAGTCATCATCTGACAGAAAATCCACTCAGAGCACTAGAGACAGGAAGCAGTACTTTAACGTTACCAGGTGTGGTCAGCAAGTACCATTATGTGTAACAGCTACCATAACTTGTAGGAGATATTGAGTCAAATTAACATTCGAATCTAGACGTAGCCTTGGCTGTCCTGTAAGGTTAACCCTGAAGGAAAAGTCTACTGTATTTTTCCTAATTCAGCTGTAAGAAAAGTGAGGAGCCACATCTGATTGGATGGCTAGCACTCAGAATTAAGTGTAAAAAGGAACTATTGGTACAGATTGGAAGTCTTCAGGACTTTGGCTCAAACTGGCCGCAGAAAGAACAGTAAAGCAGGCAATCACCTCATTTGCAAAACCAGACTAGCATCTCCTGTGAAGGGACAGATGAAATCCAGCCCTTCCATTTCTGCTCAGCCTGAGCATCATTGAAGCCATCTGGGTTTCACCTAACCCTGCAATACTTGGACAGGATACAGGTGATCACAGCAACAAGGTGTGTTAATGTAGAGACCACTCACTTCTATTTTAGCCCTAATATCAGGAATGTATCTTAAAGAAGTCTCACAAGCATAAAATTACCATAATTAGAGTATTTCTAATAACCCATTACAACATACAGACAAGAATTGATTTGAACATATGAACCAGGTTGATGGCATAGATTTACTCTGTGAAGGTAGCACCAGATCTACTTGAAGACAGTTTACCTCTGTATTTAACATCTATACCAAAAAATACGTTTAGATTCCGAGAAGATGTGTATCTTCCTAGTTTAACTAGAAGGGTTTTAAACTGACTTGGAATTTGCTTTTCTTTTCCCCCTTTCGTTTTGGCTTTAGGAGAATGCTTCCTGGTAATGTGTTTTATAGCAAGAGTCATTTTAATATGCTAAACTGGTTATGTTTGCACACAATGAAAAGAAACATCATTTCTTCTGGCATGTTAAAAATCAAGCAAGACACTGTACAGCCTGTAGGTATATTTAGTTTGTATTTTTCAATACCTGTAGCATTTAGTCTTAAATTATTTTTTTTTATTACTCTAAGGAAGATGAAGAGGCTATTAAATAAGCTAATATTTGTCAAGCCTCAGAGTGAATTTCCATTTTTACAAATGGCATTGTTATTGTATACCACATTTGACTTCAAATGCTTCCTGGCTTGTCTCCAATTTGAAGGCTGATACTGCAGTCAGTATTAACTGGCCTCTATTAACTAGCAGTCAGGGAAGAAGAGAATTATGTCAGTGCTTTAGGGAGGGACATACAACTCACAGGACATAAGCATGTAATTTACTTTAAACACAATTTGTCATTCTGAATAAAGATGTTTGCTTGATTCAGAATCCAGTTAGGCCATCTAGTTAAATGTCTTCCTACTCTGAGAAAAGAATCCCTCAGCAAGTTAATTGTTTATTTTAAAAGCCTGTGTGATGAAAATCAAAGTCCTTTAAAGAGAAAATTTTGCTATATTATGTTATTTTCATAAGAAAAGAAACAAGCACAAAATGAGAATATCTCTGTGGAGGTTTACAGGCAAAAATATTAGTTTAGCCTTGTTCATCTGGATTTAACAGAGGTTGATAGTGTGAATGAGCTGTAGACACATCCCAAGAGCAGTAGAGACACCCCAAAATTCAATTTAGTGGCAAAATTCTTGAAAAACTTCACATGAAGGGACAATGAAACCTGACAGGAGTTTTTCAAGCTATAACTGTCTACAGATTGTTTCATCAGACTACAAGTTAGAAAGTAAACAGGTGGAATTTCTGTTGTTTGGGGTTTGTTTTTGTTTTCCCAGGAATTAAGAACATTAAGATCAAATCCAAGGCCAAAGTCCATCTCTTGGTGTTGAGTTGCATATTCTCTTCAGATTGGTCAATCCATTAAAAAGGGTCGGGTTGATGGGCTTTTGCTCTGAATATTTTCCTACTTGCAATTTAAAATAGAATAACAGGGGATCAACATTGCTACTTACATTTATATTATACATACAAAAATCTAATTTAAAAAGAAAAATGCTTTTATGCAGTGGCATGGAAATCAGAAAACTCTTTGAAGTTTGAAAGTATTTTAAAGCTTTTATTCTGCTTCCAAACTCAAAAATAGACACTTGCAGGTTGATAAATCCATGGGCTACCTTGGGGTTTTAGGATAAAGTGTTTCTGCTCAAAACTGATTGTTTTGGGGACTATTAAACATCACTTTATCTCTCTGTGTGCAGTGTAATATATTAAAAAAAAAATTACTTCCTTCAGAAAATTGTATGCATGGATGTTACACAATAAAGACAGAACCTGATAAATCTAAACCTATCTTCCTTCTACAACATATTTTATTTAATCTTCTCTTAATGATATTTTATTAACTGTACTTAAGGTCAGCAAGAACAGAACACTATCTTGAGTATCTGCAATCAAAGTTGAAATTATTAAGTGACAAGGAAAGAACTGCTGCAAGAACAAACATTCTAAAACATAATTTCTGCACTTAGGAGCTGTGATCAGTTTCATTAAATACTGAATAGTTTCTGTACCGAAGACCATCAGATTAGTCCAGGTTCACAACATTAGCAACAGCAAACTACTCTAATTTTACTTTTGCAAAAATACTGTCAAAAATACTATCTTTGAGTGTTACCTTGAATGGGACCTAGATCTCTAAACTGCCCAGTTTTGAAAAATGCACTGAACCTCGTTTGATTTTAAAACAGAGGGAGTATGGGCGAACTGGCAGAAATATTTATATAAAAAAATCATGGCTCATCTTTGGTCCTTCTTACAGCATTTCCTGTTTGGTGGGAGTGTTGCTGAAAGAAAGATTTCAGGATGTGCTTTGGTTAAAGAAATGAACTAGCTTTAGTAATACTTGTCTCTCTAAACTTTTGTTATTCTCACTTATGACAAATTCAGTTATAGACAACAAATGTCTATGTTTACTTTTCCATATTTCTGTCTCCAAATAACAAGTATGGGGGGGGTGTGTGTGTTAACTTTTGTATTGACTCCCCTTTATTATCATCTGTTGGCCTTTCCTAAAATGGGTGGAGCACTCATCCTACTGTCCTTAGATTTGGTTCTTTTGCAGCCTGTCCAGACAAGCAGCCCTGATCTGTAATTAGTATACACACCAAGAAGGGCTGTCTAGTTAAAACAAATAAAAAACCCTCACTACTGGGAGAAAATTCTGGAAAAAAAGAAGACAACTCAAAATACTTTTTCTGAATAGCAGGACCTGCTAAAATGACAATTCTTAGAATGAAGAGTAAAACAGTATCCTCTATTTACTAGATTAAGTGTCTTTCTAAGAAGTCTTAGAACAGCGGTTGCAAATAATGGAATGAAAGCCTGAAAATTATCTACTATGATTAAAATAAGCCTTAGAAGAACATAGACACATAAGAAAACTGAATAGCTATATTTTGAAGAATAAGACTTTCTGTATATTTTTCTGTGTGTAATGAACATAAGGCAATCTGAGCATTTCTGTTCTTATCTACAGTGCCATACAGCAGGACTGGTACTTACAGGAGGCCTAAGCAGTTCCTGTCTGGCAGTGTATTTGATTTGAGTGGGATTGGGAAGTAATCAAAGCCCCCAGCTGGTGCTCTCCTGGAGCTTTCTGGTAAATCATCACCAGATGATTGACCAGGGATCCCTCATCACAATGTACAAAAGAAATAAGCAGAAAATCTGGAATATTTGGGGTTTGCCTTACTCAGCTTATTTGAAAAGTGCAAGTAGAACAGAAAATATATTAAAAAACTTATTTTTTACATGCTTTTGACATATAATCATGAGAAATCCAAAACACTAGAGTTAGCACTTTCTCTATAAATATGAAAAGTAGAGATGCCATTATCTCAAGTAGAAAGGAACTACCAAAATCACTTTGCTGATTACAATTAGCATAAAGCATTGCAGATGGCTATTGACCAAAATTTGAGGGCCACCTGAAGGTGGCTAGATTCTGGCTACAGATATGTCATACAGGATGAAAGATTCCCCTGAGAACCTTGTTAATTTATTTAGAAGTAGTAACATTCCTCCAGACTATTTTCAGATCAACTTCTCAAAGGCAATGATTAGGCAGAATGCCTTTTACTAGACTTTTTGATGGTCTAGGGTGACACTGTGTGGCTAATCTGAGCACTGAAATATCAATTGCAAGTTATCTCTTGGATTAACACTGAATGAAACTAATCTAAGCTCTTAATTTTAATGCTACACAGGCAAGCTAGAGAAGAGAAGGCTCTGGGGAGACCTTATAGTAGCCTTCCAGTACTTGAAGGGGGTCTACAGGAAAGCTGGCTCTTCATCAGAGAAGGTAGTGATAAGATAAGGGGTAATGGTTTTAAACAGAGAGGGGAGATTTAGGTTAGATATTAGGAAGAAATTCTTCACTATAAGGGTGGTGAGGAACTGGAATGGGTTGCTTAGGGAGGTTGTTGATGCCCCCATCCCTGGAGGTTTTTAAGGCCAGGTTGGACAAGGTTTTGTGCAGCCTGATTGAGTGGTAGGGGTCCCTGCTCATGGCAGGGGGGTCAGAACTTGATGATCTTTAAGGTCCCTTCCAACCTTAATGATTCCATGATTCTATATGGGGGTTTTTGAGTATGTCATATGAGGTGGTGAGCATGTCTGAACTGTAACCTCCACAGAGAACCACTTGACATAAAAATATGCAGCAATAAAAGACATGATCACACTCAAAGTGTATATATACCCTGCCTTAAAAAGGGTAGAAGAGTTAGCCTGTGGTCTAATACTTTTAGAAAGAAAAAAACCAACAACCGATAAATACTTTTTCTAATACTGTTCTTTATCTATCATCAGCTGTGTTTTCCTAAGGCTATTAGGAAGTAAACATCAGGCAATATTTCTACTCCAACATCTTGATCTCTTTCCAGTTAGCCAAAAGGTAATCTTGGGCTTCTTTTGTACCTGCCTATCCCTTCCCTCCTCCCCCTAGTTCCCAATCTCTGGAATGACTACTTCTGTTTTATCCATTCAGATAGATATATACACTCAGTCTAATTCTGCAAATAATACCAGATCTCTGTACTTGCACGGATACATGTCAGACTTTATCCCTACAGTTCATGGCTGGCCTCACATATTTGGGTGGCAGTGTGTTTCAGCTCATGCATCTTCAATGAAATGTAGCTCATAATTTCAACAAGGCTTCGCCAGTCCTACCCTTTAACAATTCAAAGTCATCAGCTTGTGAATTTATCCCATGTCCAAGGAAAACCCCCTTTATATGAGTCCATGTTGAATGCAGAGTGTGAGCCATAAGCTTTTAATACTCTACATACATCAGTTCCTGTTTAAAGCTTTTCAGCCTGCACCAGCATATCATCTGAGAAAAAGTCTGAATATGACATTGTGCAGCAGCCTCCAAGTAAGTGTCTCAGCCTGGCAGATAACCATCACTTGGAATTGCCTCAGGCCATAGGTTGCTAGGAGAGCAGCTCTCTCTTGTTGTCCTTCAGAAGCAAGTGAAGGATATTTCAGTTTTCAGGTATTTACTCTTAAAATTTAGGGAAGAAAACAGTTTCAACTTGCTATGATGTCCAGGTATCATCTGTTTCAGCAATGAGTAAGAACTTCCATAAGCAATTCAAATTTTATATAATCTTTACATAATCAGATCCTGCTCCTCCTTCCTCCCTTGTCTCTTGATTAAACTACAAGGGAGGCAATTTTAAGTGTCTATACTTCTCTGATGCAATCTGTCCAAAGAGTTTCTTAGCCCTCTTCCCAATTTTTCCCTTAGAACTGACATAAATATTTTTTAATTCAAAGACTATCCTAAACCAGATCATGTACTCAGCTGCTCTACTTGTCCAACATTTAAGCCCACAGCAGGAACAAATCTAATCATACATCTGGGAATGGCCCTTCCTTGTTGTCCCTTCATAGTTTTTTGGATACCAACATTTACCACATCCACTGATGCAGTTTGTGACCATGGCTCCCTGCCTTATTATTTCAGGCTTGTTAGAGAAACTCGGTGACCACAAGCCTATCCTCACTCAGAGCCATGAAAAGTATCACTGGTTAAGGACCACCTAAGCTGGTGATCCTCAAACTAGTTTTCCATCCCTTCCTTAGCTATCACTGCTGCTATTGGAATTTCTATCCCTAAATAATATTTTTACAGCAGAATAGTTTCTTTCCAAACAAAGGGAATTTCTACAGTTAGCTTGCTAGACACATTTGGGGTTTTTTTGCATTTACTACATGTTAAAAACCAACCTTACTCTTTCCAATGTCTATAACTCTCACTTGAATTTTAACACTGAAATCCCACAATTAGATCTTAAATCTTACAAGCCATCATCACATTACAATTGCATTTAAGACAACCTAGCTATTTCTAATGGGAACAGGGGGAGAGGGGCAGGTAGAAGCAATGCCCAACTTTTTTGAAGTAGGTTTGGTCTCGTATTTTCTTAGCAGGGCCAAAACATTTCTATGTATTTCACAGATCCACAGCATAAGGCAAAGGTAGACCTCCAAAGTTTGAAGTATAAACAGATTCAGTGAAATAACAACAAATACAAACACCAACATAAAGTACATACAGCTTATACTCAGCCTCTGACCTCAGGAGTAGAAGAGAGAGCAGCAGACCAAGAGGGAGGATCCCCAGGAAACAGAACTTCTCCCCCTTTCTAATGAGCTGAGCTGGGTGGGGTGGGACACCCATGGCATTCAGCTGGGGCAGCTGCCCCAGCTGGAGCTCCCAGCTGCCTCAGGGCTGCTAATGTCCCAGGGAAACCAGGACAACTAGCCAGTCAGCCAGCTAGAATTATAATTTAAACCATTTCTCTGGTTAAGAAAGTATTCTTTGAACACCATATAGTGTTCAGTTTCCATCTTCCTCACAAACAGACATGTTTACTATTGTAAGGTTTGAATCACATCCTGACGGAATTTTGACAAATTCTTAGAACATTATTGACCTTGAAGCACTCTGCTGATCATGATTTGTAAGTCGCAGGCCAAGTAAGTTGATGACTTGTGAATTTACCTTTCAAGTCCTTATTATTATCTGCTGGACAGTGTCTCCTAGACATTCTCATCTCAACCAGCTACAGCCAAGCCATACAGTCACCTCCGGTGCCCATCATAGGCTTCTCAACAACATTTCAGCTCCTGGAACTAAATGTAGCTCATTCAGGCCCTTTCTGGGTGCACATTCCACTGTATTTTTAGAGCTTCAACTTTAAGCTGTATGCTAGAAGCCCAAACATTAATTTTCTTAAATTTTCATGTGGACTCATCACTAATGAGACAAAGAAGTATCCTATTAAATTTTCCACTAGAAGGAAGCTGTATTGTCCCTCTGCTTCCTTCGCACCATAGTTTCAGTAATGATTCCACAGAACGACCTGATTGCCTCTTTAAAGGTGTGAAATCAGAGGCATAGCTGTTAAATGAAGCTTTGACCATCTGCATAACTAATGTCTAGAGTGGAAGGTCTGTACTTAAAAATGTGATAAGAAAATACAATGGAAAGCTGATCAGAAGAGTGCTAGTCTGATTAAATTATGAGAAATTAATTCGGAGCTCCTGGAAGGCATGCTGTTCCCCTACTTTGAAAGGGATCAGAAGAACTCCTACTCTGACCTTACAGCTACAGCTATATGATATGCAGAAACATTGTGTTCTTATACCTGGGGCACAAAGTTCTGCTTCTAGGAACACAACTGACAGTCCCAAGTCCTGTACACTCTGCAAGCCAATAAAGAATTCTCTACCTTGACAAAGATCCTTTGCCTTAAAAACTTGCAACTTCCCAAACTTCTCAGTCCATCATCATCGTGCCTCTGAATTTTCCTCTGTCATTTTTCCTATGCATGCACTGAGGAATAACAGAATTCCCTCCTCTGCAATAGTGTTTGTGATCTGCATTATGCTTATCCATGCTACCAGCAGACAGTGTGCTCCTGTAAAAGACAGTCAGTCACATACAGGAACTGCTGGATATGAAAAAGATTAGTCTTCCAGACCAGTGTAAAAATAAGGATGGTTTGATTAACTTGTTAGTTTTTTATCTTTCTTATCCTCAAAATGGATGATTTAATTAATTTTTGTGTAGAATACTTGAGTATTATTCTTAAGATCTAAAAATATATTACTCAGTCATTAGACTATTCTCAGCCGTTACTATCAGCCTTTTCTACATCTGTATTTAAGTCAAATGGAAAAGAAGAATCCTGAAAAAGAAAAAAAATTAAAAATGTATATCACCATCTGCATAGCTGTTGAGCATGGTTTGTTTGGGTTGGTTATTTTTTTAAAACAAACAAGTCCTCCAAAAACTCCTGAGTAAGTGCATAATCTAATGGTATAATTTTTGCTTGTTTTATTTGGATAGTCCAGCTGCTAAAAACAATATACCATCCATAGCAGTTAAAAAAACAACACACAACCCCCCCAAAAGCCCAGAAAACAAACCCAAGCCAAACAAACCACCACCACCACCAAAAAACAGGTAAAAGGAAAAAAAGAATAAGAAAAACCTATCAAAAATCAAAAGCAATTCTTAGAAACAGTTCTTTCTTTTGATCAGAATAACTTAACATATAAATAACTGCTTCAAAGCTCAGCAATTTTCTGGGAATTATTGAAGCTTGAAGAACAAGTGTTTCAAATGATAATCTGCCATTTCTCTGGTGGTGGACTGCACAAAATGAAGTTAATGAGATTCAGTTCTAATGTCATGATGTCTTTTATAGCTGTATTTTAATCTATGCCAAGGGCATCCAGAAAGGGTGAATGAACACCATTTCTATTCTATAGGAATGAAAAGTCATTTTGAAGATGAAGTTTAGATAATTTGTAAATTGCTCATTCTCCACACAAAAGCGCTGATGCAGTGGAAGTAACTGTTACGTGTAGGGTATTCATTAAACCTGTGGAGAAACAGACAAGAAATATTTGCACTTTGGTGACACTATCTATGCAGGAGTGTGGTGCAGTGTGGGCTGTAGGACCTGTGGAGAATTTAAGCCCAACTGATTTTACACTCTTGCCCTCTATTGTTATTCATAACACATTCTTCAAATCTGCGTTGTATCAGCTGTATTTTCAACTCAGTTTGAAAAGGAGCAATTGTTACAGCACAGACCATTGAAGTCATGGAGAATGCCCTCTTCCCACACTGGTGCCAGATCAGGGGACTGCATCTGCATCCTGAAAACTAAGTATGGGGAATCATGACAGTTATCACATGGATTACCATAGTCCCTAGATCCTGGAGCATTTGGGCTGTGTTATACCATGCGACACTCAAAGGCAGCTTATGATTTTTAAAAGTGCATCGCTCAGTCAATGCTCTTCCAACACAGCATAGTATTTTTCCCTGTGACCCTCATACGAAGCACAGCCTTCCTATAACATCAGAAACAATGCAACTCAAGCCTTGAGAGAACGAGTTTCTGAAAGAACCTGTTCTAATTCATATTCTGTCCAATGTCCCTTCTGTCATCCCTCTGCAGCAACTGTTTCTCTGTATAGATGTCTTGTGAAGGTTAACGGATATTGCACAAATCTGACAGGTTTACAAGCCTTGGTGTGACACTGCACATGTACACCATCAGTTTTTTCAATCACAAACCTCAGAGGGTTTGTCAGAGATTGCAGGGACAAGAACAGATCACCATAGTTCTTGGACACATAACACTGGTTGTTTGTTTTTGTTGGTTTTTTTCAGCTTTCCATATCAAAAAGCACACCTTTGTACTCTGACTGGAAATTACCTATTTTTTATTCCAAAACCTGTTCTTGGCATTTCCCTATGTCTGAAGTCGAAACATGTTAACCTTGTGGCAACAATGCACTGCATTGCTACAGTGTTACCTCAGCCTTTGATGCCCCGAGAAGCACATAAAAACAAGTTGAACACTTTCTTAGTTTCAGTATTATATTCTGAATAATAGGTTGAGTAGGTGATTCCTGTCTTAATTCTGCCTCCCTATTTAGAGAGCAATACATCACATTATTAATTTACACTTTGCTTATAATCAAGGATGGTTTTTAATCACAGAACAGGGCTTCTTACATTGAGATACTCTCTGCTTCCATATCAGTGAAGACATCCTAAAAAGCAAACAACTACAAAGTTAAGGTTCAAGTTTGGAGTTCTCATACACCCTTTGTTGGCCTTTTGTCTCTCAAGCAACGTTCAAAAAGCCTCAACAGCCACTGACAGTACTAATGAGACAGCTCACACTTGGGGGAACTCACAGCAGAGATAAGATGGCTACTGAAAAGATTAAAAAAAATATTAAAATATATCTGGAATCTATCAGTTGAAATGTGAAATGAAAGAGTAACTGTGAGATACTGGAAGCTAGAGAGCAATGTATTAAAACATGGAACATTGTATTTTTTCATTATTAATAGAAATTACCTAAATTATAGGTCTCCAGGTAGAATTTCAAAACACAACAGATTAGAACAGAAGTGAGAAGCAAGGACAACAAATTAAATTATATTCCAAAGAAGTGAAATAATTTTTGTGGATTTGGACTCCTAGGTTGCAAATAACCCCTCACTGTCATAAAAAATAACCATGATTTTGGGATGAGAGGAGAAAAGCAGCATATCCTCAGTGGAGCTTTGCTGCACTGTTCTGCCCTGTAAAAACCATGAAGTTTCTGAAAGTCTCTAATATTAGACAAGCAGCAGAATAAGAGACAAACCACAAGAGCAAGAATATGCAGGGTTAGAGCAGGGCCAGTGTCTTATTGATGCAGTAGACAGCACTTACTAACATCACCAGGAAAACATTAGTCTGTTCCAAACTTGCTTAAGAACACATTGCAGGTCAAAATAATCTTGAAAGACAGATTCAACAAGAAGTGAATTGCTCCACTGAACCTTTCCAAGAAACAGAATAGCATGCACACTCCTCTACCAGATTCTCAACTCATTAACTTTACCTTGTCAGTAAACCAGGGCATAGCTATTCAAGAAGCAGTTTGTCCCATCACACAGCAAAACTTTTCTCCCCTGCTTCCCCCATGAAGTATTCTCCTCTGCTACTGTGCTTGTTTGCTCTCTCATCCATGCTTCATCTTGAGTAGCACACACACCTGCAACTACTACATCTATTCAAGCTGACCTCCAGCTTTGGTGGTTTTGATGCTCATTGTATCTGCAAATTAGATGTACCTGTGATAGTAGTAGAAACAATATAGCTCAGAGGCTTGATTTTAATAATTGTTTAGATACGTAGAACTGTTCAACATTGTATTTTCTGGATACCTAGTACTTCTGCAGAATAGGGCTTCAAAATATTTCCTTTTCATACCTGCTGTTTTTGTTGGTTTGCAAATACACAAATGCTCTCACCACAAGATTTCAAACACTTGTGCCTTTTAGCTTTGCCTCTTATTGAGCTTCAGCCACTGACAAGGTTTCTAATAGGTGTTAGCTACTTCTTTAAAACAAAAAAACACAACACTTTTTCTGTGTTGAAATTCTCTTGATGAGTGTTTCAGCTTTAGTGGCTTTGAAATAACACAGGACTTTTTGAGAAGACCTTTGTTGGAACCAGAGGAAAAATTTGCTTTTCAGTTTTGCAAGCTTAATAACAATTGTAAATATAACAATAGTAAATCTGTATGTGCTGTAAGGGTGGAGAAGTGCAGTAGTTTCATCCTTAGTTCAGTGTGACTGCTTGCAAGTAGTCCTTGAAATTATAAACTCTATAAAGATGTTGTTAAAAAAGATTTCTCAGAAAAAAAAAAGAAAAAAGGGAGACCTGTCTTCAGGAAAATTAATTTTCAAATAAAGCATACATTTTTGTGGAACTAATTCATAATGACAGATCATTCAGTATGAGGATTAAGTACCTGAGTTCCCCACCAAATCTTAGATGCTGGGCAACCTGGAGAAAGTTTCTTTCGATTTTTTTTTTTTATAAAGACATGGTTTGTACAATGTAGCATGTTCATTACATTAACTACTGAACAAAGGAATCTCAAACTGTAACTACAGGTTCATCCCATGTCAGGATTCCAGAATACAAATGAACACTTAGTATAGCAAAACTGCTGGGCTTCTCCATTGACAAAGAATGTAAATCTTAAGCAAATGTTTTATTGACTCCAAGTAGGCAGCAAAGCATTCCTCTGATGTGAGGTCATTTAAATCTGCATCAGAAGAGTTGTATCAGCCATTATTTTTAGTATCTGATGTTTGGAGGGATGGCAGATTTCCACTCTGCTGTCCTAGCTCACAGCCAGCATAAGGATGCTCTGCCAGTGGCCCCTCATAGATCAGCCTGCACATTTTCAAGGACAAAATGTACTGGCACCATCAGATGGGCAGGAACACTGAGGAGACAAAATGCTTTCTTGTTATCAGGTAGTGCTTCTAGCCTTAAACATGAAAATGAAAAGAAAGGTAATTGAATCAGCCCTAAAGCATACTCAGCCTGTGTGGTTTTTCTCTGTGTTTCCTCAGACAGTGAAAATAAAATTTATATCCAGTCATGGGATATAGGAGGCTATTGACATTGATACTAGGAAACAGGTACAAAGGCATATTTCACTTAGAATGTTTTTAACACCTCAGGGTTATAAGCAGTAGCACACAGAATGCAATAGAAAAATACTGAAAATATCTAAATCCCTCACAAGCAGAGAAAATAGGATCATAAAACCAACTAGAAGTGATTTTAATTCTTGATGGCAGGTGAAACTCCACCGCAAAGGTACAGATGTAATCAGCAATGGCTTCCCTAGACACAGCCCATGTTGCACATCCTACAGCTCTGTAAAGAAGTCAGTCTCCCCAGCCTTGCTCATACTGCCAGTGAGAACATCACCTAATGTGAAGCCTGATGGCATTTTGTCAGCTGCAAGCATCTGTCTGGCAGAAAAATCATCTTGCTTTACAGCAGCCACTGAGCAGACGTGACTCTGCATTTTTGCTCCTGGAACTGTAATTCTCAAGGATAGGCTTGGTACCTCAATAACACTGAATGCTCTGTCTTTGGGGGGTGGGAGGGCTCTAGAGGCATCTGTTTAATTCCATTTGTTGTAGGCTTGGTAGAAGAGTCATTTTAATCTGAAATAACTGTGGCTTGACTCTTTGATCAGCTGCTGCTGCTTCTCTGCCCCAGCACAAACCCCACCAAGTCATAGGGCGAGACCAGTCATGAAACTGGCGAGAAAGAAACTGGAATTATCAAGCAACAATTAAAAAAACCAAGTAACTAAGCAGTTAGTTGTAGTTCCTACATAAACTACATAACTACATAAACACTGGTGCTGGCACATGAGAGACTGCACGATGCAGTCTTTGGGGAAGAGCAAGTTTATCACAGGTAGCTGTGCAATAGTGCAAGGCACTATTCCTCTGCGTTCCTCTGTGACAGAAATCATTGTCTGCTTCTACTTCCCAATTCTGTCTGCTTCAGTTGCTTCCCAAACATGAAGCACTACTCATGTACACAATGACTGGCAGCTGTGTTCTTTAACTCCTGTAATCTTTGTCTTTTATAAAAGAATTCCAAACATGGGACAAATTAAAAATGATAAATAACTAAACCTATGCAAAGTAAGCGTAAGAAAGCTTTTCAAGTTGACGTGCTTTGACGAGGAAGTGTTGGTAACTTTTCCATGTGATTTGTCATCTAATAATGTTTCTTGGTTTTTTAAATATTTTTAGATTAAAGATTAAAACGCCTCTCATGAAACTTGAAATAATTTGAAATAACCCACTGATGAAAGCACTAGAAGGCTTTACAAATGCATATAGGGTCATCTTAAACAGATTACATAAGTGTTCTATGAAGTTTTTTCAAGGCTAGATAACTTGTTTTTCTAATTATCATAATTGGAGACTTGTAAAAACTAATTTAATTGGATATGCACCAACACAGCTTATACCAGCTCAGCTCTTAATGATTCTTAAATGGACACACACCAAAGGTAGACAAGGGTGATTTATAATTTAATTAAAAGCCACCAGAGACAGACTTAGTGGAGAAGTACATTCCCTTACTTGGAATTTAACACTTCTGTGGGAACCAGGCAAATACAGTCTCCCACATACACAGATAACGAAAGTTTATTTGTACATATGGGAGAAAATATTGTAAATATTGCCTTTGCTTTGTTTTTCAACTGCCTGCCTTGTGTAATAAGTTGTTGAATAACTTCTTTTCAGTTTCCATCAGGTTAGATCATAAAATGCCTGTTAATACCTGTTTGTAAAAACATAAACAAGATCAGACACTTTTCTTTCTTACTCAGCAACTCTTACAGCAATGTGTTGGTGAAGAAACCGTTACATGAACAGATTTCTTGTCCCCATAAATGTAGACATAACCATTTGTAGTTTACAATCCAGGGCAATTTACAAGTGGACCCTAGTCCCCATCTGGGCCATGAATAAATTTTATTATGTACTTTTTATTACTATGTTTTGTTATGTCAATGTCTCACACTGTTGCAGGAATACAAACATAAATAGGAAATGTCTGTTGCTTACCTTTTTGTGGTTCCTCAAAAGCATCTACAATAATACCATAATACCCAGAGAAAGTTTGAAGTGTTGAACCCGGGAACTCTCTCAGCCTGTGTGAGGAGCTACTGCACTGAAGTAAACCAATGCCACGAACTGTGTCATTTTTCATCACACAGTAACAGAAAAAAATAAGTTGGAAGGGAATGCTGGAGTTCATCTGCTCCTGCTCAACCTTCTGGTCAGACAGACATCAGGTTTGACATAACAGCTGCGCAAGAGTTTTGTAAATCAGTGTCTTCCAGCTAGAGGTCTGGACCTCACTTTGGAAACCTCAGCCAAGGCTGGTAGACAGAAAACACTATCTTAAGAGCTCTTGTGTTAGAACTTGATATCTAGATCAAGCCAATAATAAGCAATCAGAATTTTATTTCATTTCATTTCACTATTTAGTGAACTGTATATACACACCTGCATTTTCTTCCTCCTACTCCCAGCTTTTCTCTTTTGGCCTCTCCTTCAGCCACCATTTCTGAACCATTCCCCCCATTCCCTATCAGTACAGCACCTCATGACAAACAGAGACTGGCATTTAGTGAAGCATCAGCATACATGATCAGCACCTGATTTTTCTGTCTAGGCATGCATCACTACCCTTTCTTGTCTTGTTAACAGTGTATTTACTATGGATAACAGAAGAAGAGCAAGAATAAACCCTGGCATTCCAATTTTGAATCAGGACAGAAGTCTTAGACCAACAACTTCCAATACTATGTGCCTTTCTGAATCTTCAATTTGATGCACAGAATAGTAAGTTAAGTGTAGTGGGGGAATTTCATCCCTGTATTCTATTAAATTCACAGGTAAAACTGACATCCACACAGGTGTCACAAACACACTTGAACAGTTGCAACTCATAGAACAGGATCTCTGAAGCTGACTGAAGCTTAACACACAAGATGCTGAAAATGCACTGAACAACCTCACTCCTCTTTCTTACTAACACCTCAACACAGGCACACTTTTTTTCAGAGATGAAGAGCCCTGCCAAAAGCACTTAAGACTCAAGCTGTAGATAAAATTATGTGTAGGAAGAAGGAAAATGGGTGGCAGAGAATTAGAAGAAAAATACTTTCAGATCATTACCTCGACTGAGCTCACAAAATCAAAGCATAAAACAGTTTAATTCCAAAAGTTGTAAAAGTCAGTCTAAGAAATCTGCTGTTCTCTGTTTTCTGTAGGATTTTGGTTGAATACATTTGTATTTATTGGTAACTCTTCCCAGTGCAGTACTAGTTCAAAAAAGCTTGAAATCTAGGTGGGAAGACAGGAAAATCCATCATTTGAAGCATTTTACCTTTAAAAAGGAGATTATGATGAGTTACTGACCTCACACCTTGTGTGAATTCAACCCAGCATCTGTGTCTGGCTAATTCTACACCTTGCTGTTCCTAGTGCAAAACCACTGTATGATCACAGGCTGGATGGCAGCTTATGGAACATCTGCATTAGTCAAAGCTGAAAATAAAAAAGAAGGAACTTCTAGGCTGAGGGTCTGAGCACCAGAGCAGGAATTCCTTCATTTTTCCCTAGCACTACACATACAGAGTTTTTAAGGTCTTAAGTGGCAGGTCATGAGTCCCAGCCTGAACTCCCCAGTTCTAGAAAGTTTTAAAGATCTTTTTTCTGATGGTGATGGGGTGGGAAGGAGATGAAAACCTGTCTGATAATGGAGGGATATGTCATACGGGCCAAGGTGGTAGGAAAAGACTTTGATGTCTGTTGGTCTTAGGACCAATTTTAAACTAATTGCTTCAAATGCAAATTCACAAGGGCTTCATCCATGTTAGTTGTTCTATAACTTAGTCGTTTCAGCTGACTTCACTGCAGCACTCACACCAGCCCTTCCACCACAGCATGGACCAGGTTACCCTGCCAGGCATCACACTGACCCACAGGCAGGAATTCAAAGCGCTCTGGGCTGACTCGTCGCCCCGGTGTCGTGGAAGAGAAACCACTGGCTGGTGAGCAGGCTTCCTACTGCCAATCCAGAAGATTTACATACATCTTTACATTAAAATATCCCAGTGGGAATCCAGAGCTAGATCTAATGACTTCAGGTGAAAATAAAGAAAGCTGTTACGGTCAGACCATTATTGTTCATGCTGCTTTGTGAATTTATTTCTTTAAATTTTCCACTTGTGCTCCTGCCAAAAGAGATCTATTAGACAGAAAGCAGCAAGAGTAAAACTTTATAATTTTGTTTCAAACTATAAAATAATTTACATCACATATTTTACTTACTTTTGTCTTTTTTTTTTTTGTCTTTTTTTTTTTTTTGAAACCACAAACATTCCAGCATCACACTGTAGGAATAAGAATAACAATAGAAAGCATAACCTTTTGCATAGTATTAAATGAACAGACAGAGTAAGTTCTTTATTTACAATTATTGTCTAGATAAAAAAATTCATAAAAACAGATGAATGAACATATATTAATAACCCCTAGTGGGATGGATTGCCAATGTACCACTGTATTGTTGTCCACAAATCTCATGCTGCTAAGTACAGTACGTAGAGAGCGAGCATTTATATATTGCAGGGAATTTTAACAAACTGATCATTTTGGTTTTTGATCCATTGTTCCCATCACAGAGAGGTCAAGCAATAAAAGAAAGGAATTGTGATGCACGACTTGTAGTTGAAAGGTCATTAACTATTCTGCTTTAAAAAAAAAAAAAGTCTATCATTTATCATATACATAAAGCACAGTCTCTGCTCACAAAAGCCCAAGTTTTCTATGCATCTCAGTTTATATATGTTGTACTATATATACACAGAATGCAGTGTTCATTTTCATAACAGTTTTCAAGTCTGCAAACGGTACCTTAGGGAGGAGTACTCCTACAGAAAATGTAAAAGAAATTAAACCAAGAAATATGATGAGGAGTGTTTGAAAAGAAAAAGGCAAAGAGTCAGTGTTAAGATGCTGAAAATAAATCGTTCCAGTATTAATAGCATCTGTAGATGTTCAAGTCCAAAGCTAGAGGCTTCCCTGGAAATAGATAACACTTTTTTTTCTTCTGAATACGATATCCCAAATAGGCCATAGAAACCCAATACATGTTATACAAAGGTTAATCACCATATTTACAAAGCGAACAATCCTGACTGAGTTTCAATCACTTTGTTGCTAAGAGTTAGCTAAAATAAGTATGTTTTCATGCTAGCTTTTTTACTGTTAAGAAACGGGTCACGCTATCTGTTGAAGAGAGAGTTGTACAAGCCTTCCAAGACCTGTTCTGGTGGTCAGTGAGCAGTTTGGATCAGAGAGCAAACTAAGACTTTGAGCCAAAAACATTCAAGCTTCTACACCAAAGTCCAGAAGCTGGCAATTCAAGCTGATTAGAGCTTTACCTGGCTGAATGGTCTTGATGCACCCTGAAAACATTTTGGTCAGTTCAGTCTGCAGTTTGGCCATGAGTCTAATCTTGTTTTGGAGAGTTCTGGCTTGGTTTAGTTCTTGTGACTGCAGAGATGCACCACTTTATGAGCCAACTTTTAACACAACCAGTAATACCTTAAGAAATCAATTTATCAAGCTAGTTTGAGAGTGTTTTTCAACACACCTGGCAGAATCAATTGTGTAATTCAAAATGTCTTTTGCACTGTACAATTATGGAAAAGATCATATGCTGAAAAGTCTCCAAGCAAACTTTATATTAAATACAAAAATTACTTATGAAAAATCTGTGATCCACAAAGTGCTTAGCATTCAAGTGGTTGACATAGCAATTATATAAGCTCATAAATTTGAAGTTATCAGGGCTGTTACCATCTTGAAAATTATTTTTCACCCTCCATACTGCAGGTTTTCAAAACGGTTTTCTTTGGAGAAAACTCAAGGTAAAATAATGTATTTCTGTGTTACAGTACACCTTGTGACTACAGGAAGACAAGCTTGGTTAAAAAAAAACAACAAACAAACCAAAAAACAAACACACAAAGCACATCTCAATATACAATTAATAGTTTCGTTCAGACCTGATAGTGCAGAAATTGTATTTTTCTTAAAAAAAAAATGATAAATCAAAGTAACAACCTACAGTGATTTTTTCATCCAAAATGCCAACAGCCCATACTTTGCAAGTAATGAGGAAATAAATGCCTACATTACTAACTGAAAAGGATTAACACAATATCTCACAATATTTTAACATTAGTTTTATCTCCATATAGACAAACCAAATATAACTTATTTTAAATTATATTTATAAACTCAACTCAGTTTCATATAATACCTCTCTAGAAATGTTTTTGGAAGCCATTGCCGTATGTTTAAAGAATGAAATAGCCTCCAGTATTACGTGCTGCACCAAAACAAATCCAAGCAGAGTATCAGAGAGGGGGGGAAAAAAAAAGAAGAGAACCTGATAATTTTGATTTTTATTTGAAACAAAGGAAGCCTGTTTTACCTCCCTGTATATAGGATCACAATGCTACATCCAATGTGTTATATTTTGGCTTCTTTTGTTATTTACTAGCAGTTATCTACATTATTTAACAAAAAATAAAATCAGGCAGAAATCAGAACACGGTTGTAATAAAATATCCAGGGTGCAATATTACAGACGTTTTCAATGAGCTGAGCTGAGCCATTTTTATACTACTTCGGCAGGAAGTGCTTTCTTAACCCTACAAATAGTTAAGGATATTATCTACAGGTTTGTAAACAAATTACATTCTTTTTTAGGACATAAATAAGTTAAAATAGTCAGAGCAATTTGAGCAGAAACAAGGCAACATGCCAACAAAGAAACTTTATATATATATAACTATATATATATAGATAGATATATACATATATATAATTAATTCTGTATATACTTATATGTATATATCTCTATATATAGTCTCATAAATGTTTAAGTTCCTCTGTCCAACTGGTGCAAATCTACTGTGCAAGTTAAGCTTTGCAACTTCAAAAAAGTTATTTAAATTAATCTATACAATTGAGTCCATGCCACACAAGCATTTCAAAAAACTCACAGACCAGTGAATTGGATAAATAGCCTCAGAAAGAAGTCCTCTGCAGTTCCTGCTTAAGGAGGAAAAAAAGAAAAGGAAATAAAAAGAAACAAAAAAGAGAGAGAGGGCCAGAAGTGTACAGTACATTCATGCAGGAGGATTTTTTTGTTTGTTTTTTGTTTTTCTGAAAGGGAACAAGGGGGGAGGGGGTGTATGTAAATCAGCCATTCATTCTTTCCCCAAAACCATTGTGATCAACAATTCATTCGCTTGTCTCAGAGTGAATAAGAGTTCAAACAGCTTTTCAGCCAGCAATGTTTTTAATATATATATATATTTATATATTTCGGTTGCTGTGGGTTTTTTTTTATTTGATTTTATTTGAATTTATTTTTTTTTTTGCAGTGACCTTTTCAGCTAAAGTGATGTCTCCAGGCTATGTATTGGGCTTCCTGGACTAGAAGAGGTAGCTGATTTACTTGTATCAGTTGTAAGATTGATTCCACTGTCGATAGCACTGTTGTTCTTGTTCAGCGAAGACGGTGGACTCGAGTTTTTCTTGAGAGCAGAGTCTTCTTCTAGGTCTGTGTCATCAATGAGTGGGATGTGGGGCTGGGAATCTTCTATCCTAAATTCAGGATGAGTCATAAAGTTGTGAATAGAGGTTCTAGATTCTGGTTTTTCTAAACCTTCATAGAGAGAGCTACGGAATGCCTTCACGACGCGGATCTGGGGGGAGAAAAGGAAAGAGGTGTCAGAGGCGGCGCCTTGGAAGGGCAACGCTGTGTTAGAGAATACTTTGTGAAAAATGTAGCTTATGGTTAGGGCAGTGCAGGCAGCTGAAGTCCATAGTCTCTGGATGTTATATGCATAAACGAGTGGCTCAGTTATGTGCATTTTGAATATCTGTATCAACTGCAATATTAAAATAAATCAAGTTTAAAGCCATCAAAGAACTGATGGGAAGTACTGGTTAAAGAAAGCGAACGTCCACTCGTGTGGTACATCCCTAGTAAAAGACAAGCCATGTTAATTGTAATGCAAATGTAAAACCATGCATGTTGATAGTTTTGCAGTGAGTTAAGTAGGAAGGCTTTTTTAATTAAAAAAGTCTCTTTTGTATTGTTAAAAAACCATTACACATAACATATCACACTTCACAAACAGAAAAGCATAGAACACAGACGTGGTTGGATGGGTACGTATGAGACACACACAGGAGCCAAGTGTAAAAACTATAAGTAATATCAATGTTTTAAAGCAAAATCTAAATGAATGCAGCCAAGAGCACAAAAAGCCAAGCAGACAAAGTACTAAGCATAATCATGCTACCACAGGGGAAAAAAAAAAAATAATAAAAAAAATCACAGTTACCACATGAACAGAGATAACTTGCACACAACAACTACACTTGGAAGCCTGGATAATGTGAACATAGTATTGTGGAACCAAGTTTTATTTTTCCTTCATGCATATGTGAGGTAAACACTCGAGTATAGACCCACTGTTCTAGCCATTTAACTTTTTAATATATATAGAACATGTAATAAAATGATGTATTGATTGTTGGGTTGAATTGAATTAATGTGATTTACAGCGAGCTTTTTCATTTTCTGTGTCTCAGTTGTAAAACTGTAAAGTTAAATGCTGAAAGCGACACAATTTATGCCAAAAATGCAGTCTTTAAACTAAGACAGCTGACTGATGCCAGGGTCAATCTAATGTCATTAACCACCTGACAGTAAGAACACAGGTGAAAATAAGCTACAAGACTCAGCCCATGGGACTGGCAGGGACAGTGCAAATTGCTTTTCCAGGAGGAAAGGAGAGGAACAGAGTGAGGAGCATTGTGGAGTGGGGACACTAAGCCCTCTGTGGGCAGGCAAAGGGAGGGATGGTATCTATAGCCCAGTGACCTACCAGTTCTGAAAAGAGTGAAGTTTGTGCTGGTTTGTTGCTGAAAAAAACATAACTTTTTGGAAGTGGGGGAGGCAGGGTCTGGGCAGAGAGGAATAAACAGAATGGGAAAACGTGATCTGTTGGCAAATGTTTTATGACTAAGTATGAGTTCTATCCTACTTCCATGTAGTCCATGAGCGAATTTTTAGCATTTCTTAGAGGGGAGACTGTAACACAGGCAAAGGCAGAAAAGGTGCAAGCAGGCATTCTCCACACACATTTGAAATGGGTTGGGGTGGGTGGTATGTGTATCTTTTTACATGGAAATATGCTGCACATTATCAGTTGGCCTAACGCACCACTAATTTGTAAAGCTTTAATTCCTCTCTTAATTGGCAGATTTCAATTTAGGACTGGCATGAGGTCACAGCATTACAGCTGTGGGGTCTGGCTGATCTGGCTGTGGTTGGAGTTGTCCAAGTTGTCCAGAATTTCTGCACAAACAAACTGACTTGTACTTTGATCTCTTTGACCTTAGCCCTTGTTCATGTTCACTAAATTTGGATATTTTCTTCATCTTTCAAATATGCTAATAGCAGAAGTCATGCAATCTCCAGACACGTGGCCTTTGGTCAGTCCAAATACCCTCCCTTCTCTTTAGACATACATTTGGTAACAGCAGGGCACAGTACAGAAAGTAGTTCATGTGACTGCTTATGCTCAAAATAAGACTATTGGAGTGGTACAGAATGGCTTGTCTAGATCTTGGCATACCAGAATATTTTAGGAGGCTGGCAGAGGTGCAAGACAAGAGGAATACATTTTACATGCTACAATCATATAGTGTACCTAACACCTCTTTGACAGAGAACCTGGAATTATAAACCAGGGTTTTATGAGAGATGAATCTCTCCGAGTTGTGCTCTGCTATATGAGCACAGAATCATAGGATGGTTTGGGTTGGAAGGAACCTGAAAAATCATCTAGTTCCAACCCCCTGCATGGGCAGGGACACCTCCCACTTGACCAGGTTGCTCAGAGCCCCATCCAACCTGCCCTTCAACACTTCCAGGGGCTTCCAGAACTTCCCTGGGTAAACAAACAGACTGGGGCAAGAGATTCATTTGCATTACTGAAGATGGGATTTGGACTCATGGAGAAGAGGTGACACACTAATTCCCTCATCACCTATGCCTTTCTGTCCTGTATTTTAAAGTGCAAAGTAATTAGTCTAAACAATGAAAAAAAAAGTATGTTTTTTCAAGGCAATCTTAGAAACATGTTACTATATTGTCTTACTTTAAATCAGGAAACTTTCTGTAACGTGCTTACTTTATAGTATGGGGCTGATATGGTGCCATTTTCTGCAAAGCTACCTATCATTTAAATAATAAAATAAAATAAATAAAAATAATAGTCATCTCAATTGCAGCTGTTTGCTGTACCCTATCAACTAACAAAATAATTTCATTCCCTGGAATACAGCTACTTCCTATTGCATAGATATAGGTTCTATTTGCCAGCTGGATTCATTTTAATAAAGGAAATTTCTTACTTAAAAAGGTTTTTAATTTGGTATTCTACTTGGAACAGATCCAGCAGAATCCAATGAAAGCAAAGCTTTTCTTCAATCCCACAAGCTGCATTTAAGCCTCTATAGGTTATCATGGGAGGCACTGATTTCAATTTATGAGGCTCCAAGTTACAGGGAAAGCATCTATTTTGCATTAGATACCAAAATTTGGCATCTAATTTGCATTTCTTACCAAGCTTGTTGTCAGTCTAGCCAGTTGACTAACATACTACACTCCTGAAGGAGAAAACTAGAGCCTTACTTGGTATTTGAAAGCCAGTTATGGAAACCTGCCTGCCATGATCTGAATTTGGTCCTCTGCAGGGACTGCCTGAACTAGTGATGCACTGAAAGGAAATATTGCACCAACACCTTTTGCTTAGATGTGTTTACACAAGATCTGAAGACAGAACTGCAGAATGTACATTCAGCCAGCAATCTCATCCTTGTGTGTGAAGATCTGAAGCAAAGTTTTGGCATGGACTGTTTTGAGTCTTGCAGGAGCATTTAGATGTTACTAGGATAGCTTCTACTTGTTTGCAGTGATTTTTACTGGAAATACTAGCTTAGAACTAGTTCAGATCTGCTGATACCTGAAGTAGTTTAACTTCTGAATGCAGTGGTAATTTAAGGGTCAAACTTGGGCAAACCCATAAAGCTGAGAATACATAAAGTTAGTTTTCTTATAAGTTTTCTTCAGCAAGGAGCTGTAGAAAGCTATCTTCTTAAAATTTCTCTGCAGCTTCAGAGATGTATTTTTCACTTGAGAAACTCCCTCCTCAACTTTCAATTTTGCATATTTAGCTTAGCATCTAGAAGAAAACATTTTTCTAAGTGTCACACCTCATTCAGTGACAGAATTTCTGCATTACAGTATAATTAAAAATCTTGTTCATAGTCCGTCCCCCAATGTATCCAATTATTGCTTAAAGGAAGAAAAACTTGCTTCCTTCATTATGTTAGTAGAAACAAAGGTAGAGGGTTTGTTGGATACAAAGGTGGTGGTTTAATTTCTATCTAATCCTACTACCAAATTTAAGCTAAGAACTGAAAAAATATTATTTACTCAGCATTACATGGCCCAACAGAAACAAATTCTTTAAATACATGCTTAAGTTTAAGATTTGGAGTAATATCTGGTGTAAAAAAGTTTAGGGGCTGTGCTGAAACAAAGCCCACGTTCCTTTTTCTGAAGCTAACACAAAGCAGATGAACACCATGGTGTTATGGTCGTACAGCATGTAAAAGCAGGGACATACCCAGGATGGATAGAACCTAGAAAGTGTTGGTTTGTTATGAACTATGTAGAGTTCATGTTATGATACTTCCTCATGATGCTGACAATGCCAAGGAAAGACAAACAGTGTGATACAGCTCCCTTTTCTCACAGTAATGGAGACAACAGAAAAAAAAATGAACTGCTTTTAAACAAAAGACTGTGGGGACAACACTTCAGGACAATTTTGACATTGCTATAAGCTTCCACTTCTTTCTTCTCTGTAGCTGTAATAGAAAAAACTCTTCAGTTTCATCCCACCTTCAGAGTTAGATTTATTATACTGCATCAGGCAAGAAAAATAGAAGAAATAGAATTTTAGATACTACAAATTTTTCCCATCAGAAGAAAAAGATGAAGTTCAGAATCTCACTCCTAAGTACAGCAATCTAGGCAAAATACACAGGGCCTGTCAAGCATCAACAGATGTATTATGGTTGATAGTGTGTGGGCTTATACTCGAATGTTTACCTGGCTTCATATAAGCCAAGTATCTTGAGTTTGGTTCACATTCATTTCAGGCTCAAGGTTAAAGACTCACAACCTCTTTTTATTTCACTCTCTCCTGCTGAACCCTTTTGTCCAATGTTCTCTAGCCCTCTGGGAAAACAAACACATTTAATATTCAGACAGTAGAGAGTAGGGTACTGCAAAAGCAAGTAAATTCAATACTGAGAGATCAGTAAGGTGATTAGTATAATATTGTAAACAAGAGGTCAATTTTGCAAAGAGATGCCAACTCTTATGTTTAACTGATACTATTCACTATCAAGACTATAGCTATACAAAGGTAAATGAGTTTGGTCAAGTGCTATTTCATAGGTAAAGCTTTGAAACAGAAGGCATATCTTCACTGTATTTGTTTATTTCTGAATCCTTGGAGGTTCAGGGCAGTAAAATGACATTAGGTATCCACAGGAGGTGATGCTGCATGTACTGGAGTCACCTGTACATGTTCTGGCTACTGTGTTTTGGTATGGTATGATGCAGAATTTGAGGAAATTCAAAGACAGAATAAAACCCCAATAAATTTAATAAACATAAATTCTAGGTTTCTAGTTTAATGAGTGAAACAGATGCATAATGTTGCCTGTGCTACTCCCTTATTTCTACATAAATAGGCATTAAATCTAGGAAGTGCTGCTGACAAGTCAAACCAGAGGCAGCAAGAGGGAAATGGAATACCTACATGTTCTGTGAAATCCTCAGGCCTGACTCATTTCACAGAAGACTCTCACGCTTCTCACACGGCTACTATTCCACTGAATTTCAGAGCAGGACATCAGAACATTATGTAGGGCTTCCACTTTACACAGCACATCTCCTTTATTGTTGCAAAATTATGGAGTCTGACATTTTTGTCATTTTTGTATCAGATTTGGCAAAGTTTAATTATATTATACAAACCCTTGAAAGATTCGAAGACCCTTTGAAGAAATGTATTCTGCACTAGGAGTCTAAACCTTCTTGCCATGCCCTATCTCCTGTTGAGGGCTTGGTTTTATATTTAGACTTTAAATCTACTTAAGTTTCCCTACAGGTAAGATATGCAGAAGTTGATTTTGATTTTGCATACCCCAGCAAGACTATGGAACCTTGGTTATAACCACCAGGAACTTCCAAGTTTTAGTACATCTCTGCCTCTACTATAATGATGTTCCCAATTGTGTGGCTTTTATAAACATAATTTTAGATGTGGACTTAAGTTCTGCTTGTTCCATTTCCTCAAGTGATAGTGATACCATTTTGCCACAGATAGCAAGTGACATTTTCAGTAAGGCTGGCTGCCCACTTGACTTGGTCTGTGATCTGAATATAGATCAATATTGGACAGTAATCTTTGCTTTAATTGATTAAACTAGATTTTTTTTTTTTTTAAAGAAATTTGTTCCCATTTTTCTTCATGAAAAAATCTGATCCAAACTTAAGATTTTATCTTAATTTTTTAGTTGCAAATTCTGTCCAGCTGTATTATTATTGTATTTATAGGAAACTAGTTATGTAAAGACTAGAAAAGCAAAAGCTGCTGGAACAGTAAATTCTTTTGCTTGATACAAGAGAATCTGATTTTCATACAGAGCAGATTATAAATAGCTAAACTAAGCTTTCTCTTTAAAATTATCTATTAGCAATTGGACTGTAATATGCACTAGAATTAAGCTTGTTTTAATCACCTAATGTGTTTTGACACAATTTGCAGATGCTTATGCTCTTGTGCCACTCCAAGGCAAATATTGCATGTGAAAAGCCTATAAATGACAGTTTCTTGGCAAGTCTGATAAATTTCAACTATTTTTTACTTGGGGGGAGAATGGGAAAAGTTGTATTTCCATTCAGATTATCCCCACTTTTGATGACTGTAGCCCACTCCAAAAACTAGAGCAAAAATACAGCATTAAGGGTGCTATGCTCTTCTTTTTTTAAAAAAATCCAGCAAACAAACAAAAAACCCTCAAACATACCTTCTGACATCTGTATGATGGACAAACAATTCTGATAATATTTTGTGACTGTTTGGGAAGATTTTAATTGGCTGCTATAAAATTTGGAGTAATCACTGTGTATTTTTTTCCTGTGTCATCCTTACTAGTGGCTTGTTTGAGGCCACTGTTACCAGCTTTTTTATAATAAAAAGTTGTGATTCCATTAAATACTTGCTTCTAAAAATCTCAGACAAAAATGACACATCTCAAGAGAACAAAGGAAGAGGAACTTGCAAATTCAGAAACTACAGCAGATTCGTGATTGGGGAGACTGCTTTTTGGTGAGGTTTTTTTTTTGTTTGTTTGTTGTTCCCCCAATATTTCCTACACCTAACAAAATGTTTTAATTATAAACTTTTATGGAAGAAAGGAGGTTTTGTTGTAAGGGACCTACAGTTTCTGGCTGCTTCTACTTAAGAGCAGTATTGGCTATATATGAGAATGAGAGGAGGGAGGAAGAGCAAGTACAAAGGGATATTAATGTTCTTTTGAAGGGGTTACCTACTGATACTATAAACAACATCTGAGAACCAGATATACACAGATTAGGATTAAGAATAACTTGTTTACTTTGTGTACAGTGAGATCTAGTCATCCTCTACCTAAATAAGCAGTGTAGTAGAAAAGGTTTTAAGTATAAAGTTAACGTGAAGCACAAGTTAGAAGTTTTGTGTTACTAACTCTGAGCTTCAAAAGTAAAAAAGATGCTCCATTGCCCCCCTGGGTCTGATTTTGTTTTCCCAGAAGAAAAAGTAGAAAAAAAAATGCATATAAAATACATCTCCACCAAAGCTGGTATGGGATGGGCTGGGATCTAAAATCACTTTTAACTCCACGGTGGAACAGCTTTCCAGTGATAGAAGATTATGTGTGTGTTTATGTCCAGGACACAGTGAAACCTGAGAACTGGGCTGAGACCCCATTGCATCCAGAGTCTTATCTTTCCCATGTTTCCATTTACTGCAGCTTAAATTTGTGCGTGTTGAATATGTGTATTTAGTTCACCTTTAAATACATTCTCTACTTTTATCAGAGTATATAAAATTCCAGGTTCCAGTTTGCAGAAATTTTCACTATGTTTATTTAAAGCTGCAATGTTTGTTAAAAGAGGTAAGACTCGTAAGATGGACCTCACTGTTACCTATTACTGCTGATGTCCAGAAAGCTGTAATTTGTTACTGGCAAAAACACCATGACAGCTAAAAGGTATCAGCATAACTAGGGAAACTTTAGTACTGCAGTAAATATTCCTTTGTATAAATTGCTTTTAATTAAGGTATACAACAACCCTATGAAAGACTTGAATGTGCCATATTTATAAATAGCTGAAAATTTCAGGTAATAACGGGCTAATCTCTTTCACAAAGTACTGTAGATGTGGCTGCATCGACAGGCAGATTTCTTTTCAAGCATGCAATAACCTTTGAATCAAACATTAATCTGCCCCCAAATACTAGAAAGACTTTTTTAAAATTAAAAAATACTATCAAGCTACAGAACAAATCTCAGACTGGTGAGGTGTCCCAATGACCTATGGTTAGTAAAGAACTGCATAAATCATCTGTGAAATTACACTTACATACCCTTATTGCTAGACCATGATGTGATTCTTGGGCTTCTTATGAAGTACTGGTTTCAGAACCTCTGACACCTATAATATTCAGATTGTTGCACCACACTGAGCACCACTTTTCTGAAAACAAATCTTCCTGACAGTATCTCATATTGGGCCCTTTCAGCATTAGACCTTTTGTCTTTGCTATACCCACAAGGTTTCCCCTTGATTCTCCCCATAATATATCTACGTACGCCCATTTTTACGATTCCCAAAGAGAGGGAGAGGCTTCAAAAGCCAAGGTACAATAACCCATTGCTCCCCTGTACCCCATAAAGGGGTCATAATGATTTAGGGCTGAATTCATTCTGAGCAGCTAAGAGGAAAGAAGTCACTTCTGTCTCACTACATACATTTTAAGCAAGGAGCTGAAAAATAGAGCTCGGTGTGCATTTTGCAGTGGAAATTTTCTCAGAAAAGCCAATTCACAAAAACATACCCCATTTCTATGAAATTTGGATTAGGAAAGGTTTTCCAGGTTCTCCAAGATGAACAACCAACCGTAAATATCCAATTTAAAAATAAACACTTTTTTTTCTTTTCCACTTTCATTCATTAGGTTTCTGTCATTGTATTAATAAATCCAAACTTTACCTAAGGGTTATAAGTTGAAGCACACACTGGTTTGGTACTACGCAAGCATTAGATTGTGGTAATAAAATACTAGCAGCCCAGAATAACCATTTTGAAAAGAACAATCTCTAATTGTCCTCTGGGACAAATCAGTCATAGGTTTTTTATTACTGAGTGTGGCTATAACTGATGAGCTCTGTAGACCTGTTTTGTTTTTCCAAATAAAACAAGACTGTAGCATTATGCTTTCTCCTGTTAATTAACTGCAACCCATAACCTAGTAAGACTTTTGTCAAGAGGCAAGACTATTCTATTCTTAGTTGTTTTGCTGCAATGGAGAGAAGAGAGGGAAGATAAATTGGCTGTTTTAGTTTTATTAGAGCTATCCTTTCAGACTGCTGGCTGCAGGATGTTGCTGAAACATTCAGCATAGCAGAATGAGCTGCTCTCTGTTTTCTGCTCCAACGTAGAAATGCTATTGTGGGGAACAGTTCCCTGGATGAAAGGCTGGTTAGCGTGAAGCATCTTGCGTCCTGCTCATTATGGAAATGAGGGCCCATGGGCTCTGTGTTCTCAGAAGCAGGTTACTGTGGCACAGCAGTGGCAGCCAGCTCTGTGACTTTGCTTCTCCCTGTCGTGCTGCTGCCCTGGAACTGCTGGCGCAGCTGGAGTAAAAGCCAGCAGGCCAAGCCTCCCAGGGCAGGAGAAGAGACACTTTTTCTCTAAGGAGCAACTGCCAAAGCTGGAACCTTAATGTCTCTTTGGGTTCCTAGCAAAAGCAAAATTTCTCCTTTGACTTTTAACTCCAACAAAACCCCTACACATGCATGTCTAAATCCTTGATGTTCAAATACTGAGGGGGTTTGCACTCCAGCTGAATGGAAGGGTCAAGCTTCCTGATTTTTCTGCAGGAATTCTGGAATGTTATTTCCTTCCCTTGACTGCCTTTTCCCTGCCTGCCTTCCCTCCTTCTGTTGACCAGACAGACAAGGCTGGCTTCTTTTGTCTGTTTGGCCAACTTTTGCTAAAACTTGCTTAAGGAATATACTGCATTAAGATGTAAAGTAAGTGACAAGCTTATAAATGGAGTTCTCTACATTTAAATATCCTTTCAGTGCCGGCTATGCTGTAAAACAAAATAGCTACTTACAGTCCTGCGTAAATAAAAACATAAACCCAAAGTTAGATCTGTGAGTCTTCCTGAGCAACCCTAATTTTACAGTTAGTGAAGCAGCCCTTTCTTATGAGCTGCTTCAAAGGTTTTGTTCACTTCACTACCTCTTCACTCGATGCTTGGTTTGCATCTAAAAGAAAGCTGTGTTAGGATTTCAGTGTTTAGAAACCTGCTGCTTCTAACAAAGAACTTTGTGACCACGTTTATATTGTTATTTCAACACTGTCCTTTAACTTGCCTGGCTCTCTCCTTCCTTCCTTCACTTACATCCCAGTGAATTTAGAGATAACGAGTATCTTCCTACCCCATTCATGTAAACCATTATCCCTTGGCCTTGCATCAGAAAATAGATTCTCTATTTCCTTGTTCCTACCTGTACCTCTGCTAATTACAGCACATCTTTCTTGGACACAAGTGACCTATGTTACACACAGTCTTCCAGATGGAATGATCTTTTATCTGACAAGCTGTCTTGTTTAATGTATTTCTGGGTAATTTGAAGTACTTGTTTTATAAGCAGTAGAAAATATGTCCACTTAGACTGAGAACACATGACACAGAAGTCTCAAATAAAAAGAAGAATCTCCGTACACTGGATAAAAAATGGCTAGAAATCCCTGTCCTAACAGCAAGTTAACAAAACTTGCAGTGAATCCTGGAGAATATCTACTGTACACAAAGTAATCACGTTAGGTGTCTCTGGGTACGCTCCTGAACATAACAGGACCAAATGGGAAAGGGCAAAGTAGCTTAGTCTGAAATGACTGCTACATAAGTTGGCATCTCTGTAGGTCTGATGCATTAAGAATACACACTCACGCCCAGCTGCAGCAGCAGATGTGCTGGTAGGAGAGGAAAGAGCATTGGATAACGATACGTGACTAGGGCTAGAAATATTGGTTACATCCTGGGTCTGGCTTGTGACGGAGGACTGTCTCCTTAGAGCCCCCTGAAAGGAAGTGCCACTCTTGAAAGTATTGACTACTTCGATCTGTAATGGAGGAAAGAATGAGACAAGTTGCTTAAAGTATGGATACAGTTGCATAACTGACAGGAATCATAACGTCAAACAGCAAATCAACCGTGCACACAGTTTTACTTCAAGTGAAATAAATACTTCTAAGTGTTCCTTTTCACGTCTTTTAGATACAAAATGATCCAGCATTTTGCCTGGATACAATGAAACAGCTCCATAGGAGGCAGTGGAGCTGCATCAGTTTAAAACAACTACAAGATTTTAAATACCAGTCTTTGAAATTGAAAACATTTTATTTCTATGTAAATAAAGTAAATGAAACTGGAACTCTTGATATAGCTAATCTCCACTTTGTTCCTACCGAGAATAAAATTACTTTGTTATTGCTCTCTAGGTGTTCTTCCAGAGGGAGGAAAATTCAGCCACTTAATTGGAACTGAGGGGGGACAGGGACAACACAAAACCAAAGAACAAAAAAACTTTAAAATACTCAAACTACGACTTCATTTTGTCTATAAAACCAGGCTGTCAGTGTACTAGCTTGGTAAGATAGAAAGTGTTCCAGTATTTTATCTGACTTTTTCTATAATGAAAGTTTATATAAATTAAGCATAGTGATAATTAATGTTGATATTTTATAACTACAGATTTTAAAATATTAGTATTTTATCTTTTTACAGAGCACTTAAAATAATACAGAAAATTATGTGGAATTGGACTGACTATTGCAGCAAAGAACATGAAAATTTTCTATTTGTTATTTTCATAATGTCTGTAGTATGCACTGTTTGATATCTCTGTCCTTAATGCCTTCCTCAGTGCTTTATTCATCACCACAGATGTGTTAAAAAGAGCTGAGAATATCCAGGCATTCTTTGCCAGCTATATGACCCAATAAACAGTCTCTGTGTACAAATGTAAAGCCAGGGATTGGCAGTAGATAATATCCAAGAGAAAATATATGCTGCAAATCCCTATACTCCAAAATTTTGTCTTCATTACATTCGTGCAACAACAATGTGACAAAGCAGCAGTCAGAGTATCAGTTAGAAGTTAACCAACTACTTATTTAAAATTATCCACTGTTTCCAGACTTTTATCTTGAAGCCCAGATTTCTGAAGATAAACAGCTTAGACAGTAGTTGGGAGAAGGTAAAGTGGTCTATTGATCAACTAAAAAAGCATGAAAAAATCTTGGTGCAAGCTCTCCTAAATTTTCCACATTGAAAGCATTAAAAGAAATTGGCTTATGTTTTCTGCTGTGGTCAGTCTTAGGAATAAACAGATCCATATGGCTTAATCTTTACTAGAATGGATGTGTCCCCTCCAATAATCTTATCTTTGGACATCATAGTTTATTTTCCTGCTTGTAGAAGGGATCAAAGTTTCCTGCTGTAAAATTGTCACACTGAACTTTTACCATACAAAAATTAGACAGCTGATTTGTTCACTGCCCCACTGTTGACCAATGAGAGTCCTATTTACAACATCCATTTAAATGTGCACACTAAGATGTATAATATTAAGCAGTCATCACATTTTGCAGCTTTGCTCTCAGTGTTTTCTGCAGCAGACTTATTTTAAATTAAATGCCCAATACAAATACCACAGTAAAAAAAATACAGTATGAGATGAGTTAGCATATGGAATAGGGGTGCAAGTGAATCATTAGCTAAGGTTCACATTGGCATGTAAAAAAAAACGTATGGCTCAAACCACTGGTTACATATGAAGGCAGATTAACTACTCACCTGAAATGTTCACTGTATAAAAGTAGAATTAAATACAGATCTTGGGTTTTCACGATCTAAGACAGGTGACAGAGCACTCTTCAAAAGAGACCATTCAAAAAGGATTTTTTTTTTAAGGACTCTTACTGAGAGCATGAAGTGCAAATGACTGTGAAAGGCACAGCTGATAAAGGGCATTTCTAGATGTACAAATGTCTTTCTAATAAACTGAAAGGCAAGACTGCAGTCTAAGAGTGAAAAGGTAAGGGAAGATCTGTATGTCATAATTTCTCCAGAGAACATGAATTACAGGCATGCAATTTACTCATTGTCCTGAAGAAGGGAACTACAGACCTTCCTGGATATTATTCTTAAGGGAGGATAACAACCTTTTCAGAATCTTAAAAGCTGAACTTAGAGGGCTGTGTTCTGCCTGAAGCCAAGAAAGAAGAGAGGAACTTGGCCCAAAAGTTTCTTTCTCAAAAACAGAAAACAACAAAGAACAAAGAGTTAATCTAAATAAATAAATAAATACTGTCATTTTTAAATTACAAAAGAATGCAATTATTTAGAACCAGCCAAGTTGATAAAAAAGGAGAAAGTAAATGATAAATCACATATCATGAAAAGGTTGAAAAATTTCCAACAAAATAAAAGTTTTGATTCTAGGCCTTCAGGTAGAGAAAAAAGTACTGTCCTAGGTATGAAGCTGATTTGTAAGGTTGGAATTTTCACCTCTCTCATTTTTCTGTATGTTCTATGCTCCAGAAGATACATGTTTTTGAGGTATGCCCAGCTAATAAAAATACCAGTAATCAGCAGTGGGAAAAAAAAAAGTCATTTACTAGCAGACTAGTTCTGGCAGGACAAATATTTTCCTGCTGTTTATCAGAGAACAGATTTTCAGCAAGCATTTCTGTTCTCATTAATGTTAATAGGAGCCAGGTATCATTCAGCTCATCTCATAATTATTTATTTTTTAAAGTAACTTTTCTGCATGGAATAAAACAATTTCCATTCCTCTTACACTGGCCTAGTGCAACGTTTTTTGATATTGAAGCTAGATGAAAAGCCACAGAACAAAGTGATTGCCTCTTATCTAACTTCAAAACCACCTGACAGGACAGATTTTCATTGCTACAGGTTTTGCAGTTCAAGAGGAAAGTTTTAATGCAGAAAGAAAGGTAAATAAAATGCAGTGCAGCACCTCTGTGTGTTTTTTTAGTAGCTGAAGAGGAACAATCTTTTTTCAGTAGCAGTTAACATGGCATCTACGTATCTTTCAGTTTCTGCTTTTCCTTTCAGAACACTTCTAGATAGTTATTTACTTAAGCATATAAAACAAACAATTACAGGATGAATGAAGCACAGGAGAAAATAATCAGGCCCAGGGTGGTTAAAATATAACACATAGCTTGAAGTTTTCTATCCTCCACACTTCATCATTTTTCCATACTCAAATGTGAGGTAAGTACAGAAACTTTTCTGTATACAATCATAAAAATGCAATTATTTTTGTTACTCAGATGATGTAGTTTTGCCTGAAGGTGAACTTGCTGAACTCCCCAAAGGCTATTTCATCTGCCAAGATGGTATGATCAGTCTTGTCTCAACTCTTTTATTCCTTCAGAACGAAGAATTTTTGAGAACTGCAACAAAGACTTGGAAAAAACTGCTGCAAACCACCAGAGGTTGAGGAGTCCTGTCTTTTATACAATTGGAGACCACCTTTGTATCTTTCTGAAACTTGCATAACTAGGATGAGACACTGGTGAAATGTCAGTGGTTTCCTGAGAGAGCCAGCCTGTAGGGAAACACTGTTCTGTTCAGAGGAGGAGAACATGCACCCATCCAGAGAAGCCCTACAGTGTAATTGTAAGACAACAGATTATCTTAAATGAACAAAAGCAGACAAAAAAAGAAAACCAGAAGCTGATAGTCTCCTTGACTTATGTGCATTTTTCATACACTTTTATTTAAAGTAAATTCATGCATGTCCTCATAGAAATATGTCTGACACTTCAGTGTGAAGAGTGAACAGCAGAAATCCTTCCTCTGGTGTCTAGGTTTGAACCCTCTGTTTTGAGAGAGGGTGCAAAAAAGAAAAAAATGTCTTTATACTGCAAAGTTTTTGTCAGGTTGGATGAGTTTTCATTGGAGCATGACAAGGGAGATCTGTCACTTCTAAAGGAAACCCTACTATGGTAGCAGATCCTTTGTAACTGTTTCAGGAGTGAAGGCTGGTGCTCAGTGCTGTGGCTACCTGTCCAGTAACGACTGGATAGATAACAAGCAAAAATAATCTAATATACAGCACAAGCACAGATGGTGGAAACTGGTCTTTGTTAGGATTTGAATGACCAATCTAGTAATGAAAGACTCTAGAGTTTATTCCTAATCTTACTGTCAGCCTCATACATAGAAAGCAAGGGGATGCTCTGCCGCCTTCTTCCGCATCTCCAGAAGTGCATTAGACATCAGAGGATTCTTGCAAATCCTCCAGCTCCAAAAGGATGCTACATACATCCTCATCTTCTTCCATCAACTCTTCTTCAGCTGGCTGCCTGAGAAATGTAGTACAAGTGTATGAACTCCTTTGGGTGGGCCACAACACACAGTGCATCGAAGTGCACTCAACTGAAGGTCCATCCAACGATGGATCTAATTTGACTTGCATATAGATTCATCACTCTCCAGTGGACACCCTGGAACTCTCTGAATCTGTTGGCCCATTTCCTTCTTTTCATTATCATTCCACAGACATGAAATGGATGTAAAAATCTAAGTAACTGAATAAACACATTAAGAAAAAAAATCACATAGGCTTCTTGGCAGGAAACATCCTACTGAAGATATTTCTACAGCTAAGAGCAGACAGGAAACTAAGAACATGGATGTTAGCAAAGAAATATCATTAATGTTCATTTTGTTTTAAAGAGTATATAAGAATGGTAATTTATCTGTGAATTAAGTGGACAAAGATATGCAGAACTACAAGCTGTCTCTCAGACTAGAAGAACTGAAAGGATGTAAATTGCTTTTTTGGGCTTGTCGTTTACACTCACCACAACCAGAAAGACATCCTGACAGAAATGCCCACAGACAACACTCCTCCTATAACCACCAGGAAGAAAAGAATGCACGTTTAGAGGTCATCTTTCCATAAAGCTCACCATTACCTGGGCACCTGTTTGTCACCTCTATAGTGTGAATATTTGAATTTTCTCTAATGATGAGTGCTCCTGACTCAACAAAGTCATGACACACAACCCCAAAGCTGAAGATCCGTATTTAATTACTTACCATGGAACCTTAATCCAGACCCTTAATCTCTCTAACAGCAGTTTCCACTCTCTTTTTTGCTCTGCAGATGCACTAAAGAGACCTGAAACTGTCCTAGTTTCACCTCTTTATCCAGAAGTGTATCAATTTGAGGATGGGAAAAGGGAGAAAGAACTGCTTGTTTTGAATGAAGACAAGAATCAAAATCCTCTAAGACAAAATTTTCTTTAAAAGACTCTTAAAAAACACATTTTTCTTATTTATTCACCTCTTCCCCTTGTAAGCATCATGTAATACACATCTGATTGTGGCAGGTGCATATCTGTGCCAGAGGTGCTCTCTTCTGCAAGCTGGCATAGATCCTTGATCTTAGAAAGATCAAGTAGAGAGCACTAGGATGCTATAAAACATGCTACTTCACTGCAATGGAAAAGGCAACATAATTCACATCATTCTTTTAGCACTACAGGACAGATTTTACTAGACATCCTAACCTGTACTATATTTAGCACCATGATTCATTGCAAATATTTAGTATATTAAAAACTGCCATGCAATTTTGTATTTCACAAAAGTTGGGTGGTTTTTTTTCAATAAAAGGATAGATATTTATAAGAAATCCATAAGAAATCATCCATAGTAGCCAACACATACATTTCAATTGTTAATGGATGCTTAGGCTCTTACTACTACAAATAATTCCAGAACCACATTTTTCACTTCCTAACAGGAAAGAAAATAAATTGCTTTTAACCATTGTGTGTATATATATATATATATATAAGGCAGTGACAGAACAGAGAAGATTATTTTTTTAATCAAATGGAACTTTACACTTTAGACTCAGTAATTTAAATTATTCTGTTATTGCAGAAGTGGCAGCAATGATTTTTTTATTTACAAAATAAACCAGTATGTTTTAGAAAGCCTTCGTAACACTTTTGCTAGCCCTTGTCCCAGCCAGCCCCTTCCATGTAGCACTATTTTATGAGCTGTCATCACTGAAGTAGAAAAGAATTTCACAGTAGTCTCCAAAAACTAGTCCTGTTTTTGCACCTTATCATTTAATAATCTTTTGACTTTATCTCTTCTGCTATACACACCCCCCCCCCTTTGTTCAGTTCACCTCTTTGTCATAGGGTCCTTCTTTGAAAGCAAGGACCATCTTTCACACACAGAAACACTCTGCAGCTTTCCTTATAACCTTATCTTGCCTTGCTCAAAGATTAAACTTTTTTTTCCATACCATGTGGGCATTTACTTTTAGCATACCTGGGTCTGGATTCTGTTGAGCCCTCTGAACCAGAGAATTTGTCCACGTCGAAGTTCTCTCTCTGCATGATCAATTTCTTCCACATCTTCATTGAGTTCTTCCTCAGGGGCCTCCTCTTTCTCAGTGAGCCTCCCTGCCTCCTTTAAAAACTTTAGCCTACTTGTTGGGATGGTTGCAATGACCTAAAATTATAAAGAAGTACTGAAAACATAAGCCTCATTCAGTAACAATAGTATAATAATCTGCTAATTACAAAAGAACACTGATATTTTCATGAGATCTATAATCTTTCAGGAAATCTAAGATTAGCCTATTCATAGTAGTACTTTACACTTATACAACTCCAGTTCAGTCCATAAATACTTAGTTTACTGTGTAAACAATTAGCACTACTCACATTGTTAAACCACACTGGCAATACTGGGCTGTGGAGCAAGTTTAAGGCTGGGAAAAACGTTGGCATTTCTCAAAAAAACTCAGAGGACGTAAGTATTTGAATGTAATTATTTAAAGAAAACTTAGGAAGACTGATACTTCTGCAATTAAGAGTTTGGGCATTGCTAATGATGATATTCTAATGACTGATCATTATCTAATGTATATTAATGTGAGCTGAAAATTAGCTGCATCTCACGCTTATAAATCTCCTCACACTTCACATCTCCGTGTATTCAGCTTCCCTTTGTTTCAGCAATTTGAAAAGCTTTTCTCAGCTTTTATCAAAAATGAGGCTTCTGAAAGGTGTGGGTTTGACTGGCTGCCTGTCAGACTTTTTACAGGGCTCCCTCCTACTCTGTCTCCTTATTACTAATAAATTCTGCTTAACTCAGCCCCTCTTCTTATTCTGTTTGTCCACCAAATGGTCCTTGGAAATAATTAACACAGAAGATGGCTAATAATCTTAAAAAATTTGCAAATACTGTAGTTAGACTATGTTACAACAGTATTATTTTAAATACATGCCAGTGTTACTCTCTTGGGCAGTCATTTTCTCTTTGATTTCTTCTGTCAGCTTGAATTAAAAAATGAGCAGATGGCTATTTAAACAAGACACTGCCTAAAACATATTGAGTGCTTAAAAAAAAATCATCTCCACAAAGTTAACTATTAGCCAGTAGTAAACATTTACAAAAAATAGTGCTGCAATTTTCTTTTTTGTCTTTTATTTCAGCAGTGAGCAATCACCCTTCTGAAGGCCAAATATGTGAAAGATGGAGCTTGAATCAAGCTGTTGCAGGAAGTTGGTGAGGATGTATCTTACAGTTTTGGAAGACTGGGATGGATATAGGGAAGACACATGAAAAAGCCCCAAATATTTTCTGGATTAAAATGAACAAGCTTGCTAAGGGTCTTGAACTTCATGATCCACACCTCTGCTTTGATTACAAAGAAACATAAAAAAACCCCAACAACAACCCAGTTCCTACACTACCACAGAACTTTTTTTAAAAGCATTTCGGGGTTTGGAAAACAAGATATAAACTTGGAAAATTAATGGACCGGTGTGACACAAGACAGAACAGAAGAAAAAAGCGAAGGTAAGTGCTAGTCATTTAAATACTTACTGAAACTCCTTCAGCTTCCCAGCTTTCAAAACACTCTAATGCCAGCACTCTACAGAAAGAAGCTACTTGAGATTGTTTGGTATCTGAGGAAACTGATGGTGATTAAGTACTTGGAAGACAGTACACATAGAGACAACTGTATTGGGTAGTGATTCTGTGTGATGGAACATACCTCTCCTTCATGACCTCTCTCAGCCAGGCTGATAGATTGTGCTTTAGTTCTTTTCTTAGGGTGTTCACAAGTCTTTTTGTTTGGTCATTTTGTTTTCCATATCTGCAGACACCTGCCCAGTTCAGGTAATGGCAGACTCAACAGACTGGGTGTAGCTTAAGGAACTAAATATTATTCCCAGGAAAATGATTGCGATTTTCAAAAGTGATCAGTAATTCTGGGAATGTAACACAAAATATTTTGGAAAGACTTGGTTTTAGGAAGTGATGAGGGACACCTTTTAGAAAACTGTCCCTCAAAGCATCTGAGGTTGGCTTCCTAGAAATCGCACCTTAAATGACCTGAAGTACCAAGTTTAACATCTAAGCTTGAAAATCTTGATTGGTTTTAGTGGTTCGCAAGAACAGCAGGTTCAGGAGACTGTGATAAAACAAAGGAATAACAAATCCATTTTGTGCTGAACTAGAATTAGACATAGCAGGAGAGGAAAGGCTAAGGAAGAGAAGCACCTCTTCTAAAGGCAAAGAATCTGTGCTTATGTACAGCTCCATGAAGAGAGGACTTGCCACAGATTGTAAATAATCTAAAGAATGCTTTTTTTGTAGCTTGTGTTTTTCTTTTTGGGTCACAAAATACTGACCACAAAGATTTTTTTTTCCCCCCTCTGTATTTGCTTTAGGCAAAATTATACTTTTTCAGCAATAAAATTGTTGAGGTATTCCAATCCCAGTTTTAATTCAACGGCTAGGCTCTCATGATAAGGCTTGGACAACTATGCCCATCTTTAAATTGAGAACAGATCCTGATATTATTCTTAGCCTTCAGTGGCTATGTCATAGACATGCAGAACAAAATTTAGAAGCCAAAGAATACAGTTATCAAAGGCTGTGGGAAATTCTTCACAGCTGAATGATCTAATAAAACTGCTAGGATTTTTCTCCCTTTCTCTGCTCTTCTTTCCCACTCCCAAAGTCGGTATTTTCCAATCAGTTGAAAAGAAATATTTTCTTTCTAAGAATTATCAAACTGATTTTAGGTTTTCCCTCTGTGAGGTCATTAACCAAATCCCATCTTCAGGTAATGATTACATGATAACAACCTAGTAGTGGTCTCCAGCAACATGTGCATCAAAAGCTGTCGTGACTCTGAGCTTATTCCTTTAAAAAAAAAAAAAAAATCTGAGGCCCAACTGTCCAGAAAATTATTTTTTTCTATAAGATACAAATAATCAGTTTGGACAGCTAGCATCTCTTCTTTATTATCCCATCAGAACCATTTCAGTATTTAATTGCAGCTGGCAATTTCTTGCCTGTTTCTTCATAGTGGCAAACTAGGTGATCTACACGTGTCTTCACATCAAGAGGCAAAACATTAACCACATCTTTCCCTTTTTTTTTTAAACTGTGTCAGGTGGCATCAACTTAAGGACATTAACAATGCATTCAGAGATGAAAAAATAGCATTAATATTAACTTTGCAAGATGTTTTTCTACATAAAGAATAATGTAGCATTTTAACAATACTGCTTGTATCACTATTACTAATTCCTGACAGACCATCACTTGTTTAAGTATCTTGTTGAACACTTGCTCTTACATCTACAGATATAATTTTGTATTAGCTAATGATGACACAGGTTGTGGCAGAATTTAAAAATGACACATTAATTTAGCTGCCCTTTTCTGCAACTATTATAGGAAAAAATCCCTTTTTTCCTCATCCCCTTTTCCATCCTTGGCACACAGAAGCAGGATGGAGGATCACTGGGGGCATCTGTGAAGTGCACTGGACTTAGCCCTGTGCCACTAACAAGGCTACCGTGGATTGATAAACTGGCAGTTTCAGCAAGGGAACCAGGGGGTTGCCATAAACCTGGAACTTCCTTTTCACTTTCTGAAATTTGCCTAGGCTGAACACAGCTGCTGCACTGGGTACCTTCCCTACTGGGAAGGTGCAGTAGCCCTTACTATACTTTTTTTTTGTTATGACTCAGTTATGAATCAAGTGTCTTTCATGAAAAAGCCTAACTGAAGAAGACCTTGGAGATAGCACGCCCTGCTTAGGGAAAGAAAAGATATGAACATTAACAGAAAATCAAAAGGAACAGTGGGATAAATTATCCTTGCTACTGCATCTATTCTTGAAGTACTTAGAGAGCACCCTGTATTTCAGTGTGTGCTAAATATGACACTGAGAGAGATCAAGGAAACAACAGTACAGTAGGATTATGAACAATATCAGATCTTGGTTGGTTTATAAAAGCAAAAGAAGGAAATCTGCATGTTCCTGAACGCTTACCTGACCCCACACAAGTTCTCCTAATCCAATAAATACACACCACATCCACTGGTCAAGCTGCAGGGGGGAACAGCTAAATGGTTTTCCTCCAAACTGGACAATTACTATCTACAAAGAAAAGCAGAGAAGAAAGGAAGTAAAAATTTTCTGGGTTAAAAAGAAAGCAAAAGACTACCCCTAAAAAGCCCCACCCCCCAAAAAAACCCCACAAACAAAACCCCAACAAAATAACTTTTTCATCTTATACTTGAAATTCTACTTTGTCTTTTTATGTATTACAGCTCTGCCAGTTTGATTCCAACATATTTTACCTGCAGACTAGTCAAATGTATTATTAACAATCTCATGCTCAGTGGACTGAATCTAAAGAGCATCCAAAATCAAAACACTATCTTATATTCCATATATGTCATTTGACCCAGTTAGGTGGCACTGAGTTATGCTTCCAGAAGTACATTTTTTTGAACCCATCCAGCAAAAGCTGCAGAATCTCAGTCATTAAATATCAAACCACACAAACTTATGCACCCTGAATTAAAGGCCAGAAAAAACCACACTAGTTTAGATGGAGGCTTCTGACAATGGTCATAGATGAGTGCCCAGGAAGAAAGAAAACAGGACTTTCCATCTATTCTCCCAGTTCCTAAGTATTTTTAGCTGGAAATATGTTGAACCTGATGTAATTTTAGAGTCTCGACTGCATGGAAGACTTTTTCCCCTCTAATTAACATTTTATTGTACACTGACAGACACGTTACCATGGATAGACTGATAGTATACCAAAATCTAGTTCTGTTGGAGAGAGCAGGTAGGAAAACCACCCACCTTGCAGCAGGATAACCAAAACACAGAGAACGTGAAGAAGTTCCTAAGCCTGGTTAGACTGAGAAAGTTTTGCTAACTGAAAGTCAGATATTATTGATATTTTTTAGTTAGCAGTGCTGTTGCAAAACCAGGGACCTGAAACCACAAGCTAGAGACTTAAACTGTCAAAGGCTGCAAAACAGAAGTTTCAAGTAATTTGTCCACTTTAAGACCCAAAATAACACTAAAATTAAGTAAAATAATTTTCCATTACTGACACTGTACTGATAGAGAAAATATGTGAACCCTGCTTTCCTATTCAGTGTGCTTCCTACAGATTTAGATTTAAAAAACCAAAACAATACCACACAGAAAAAAACCCTCAAGGTCAATTTCTGATCATGGGTTACTAATCCTTGCCTAAATCATTACCTGAATAGCAAAGGTACCCAGTACAATAGTGCAAAAAATAGGATTTCTGAAGATGCCATCAAAGACATTTCTTTCACCATGGATTTTTCGTGCGTTGATTTCATTGAAAAGCTGCATCATGACAAAGGTGTTGAAGATAATGGTGTAATGCTCTGAAGGAGGAGAGTGAAGTGGAGCATTCCTCCCACTGTCAATCTTAAACATTTTCTCACCTAGGTATGAGACAAAAAAAAAAGTTTCCACTATAATATATTCATCAAACAAATTTCTATTTCCCTTGTTTGCTTTAGGTAGTTGCTTCCTGTGCTCTCCTTTAGCAGCTTTCTCTCTGCACTTACTATAATACAGACAGGACACCAGTGAGCAAAAGGCATCTAAACTTCCTAAGCAGGAAGCTTTTCAAATGATGAGTTTGATCTAATAACTCAGTATACCAACACAAATAGTTTTCGGTAGTACTCTTCCTCTAACAAAGTAGTAATTATTCTAAGAATTCAATTCTTTCTTGTGGACTGAGCACCTGAGGCCATTAACTGTATGGAAACATTGGAAACTGTATTGGAAAACATTTCCCTTACTACATAGAAATGATAAAGGAAATATTAATGAAAGGAAAGAGATATAAAATTATCTTTTACAGATAGACACACACATCAGGTCTATTTGCTTTCATTCAAACCACCACAAACACATATATATGAATAATACTTTCCTTAGTGAGAGCACCTGTCCTTAAGTCTCTGTTACTGCATTGCACCTCTTAACCAGCAAAGCAGAACACGCTGCTGTGGTGTAATGGCAGTGCTTAAACCCATAACTAGTTTTTATTTCCGAACATGTTCCAAAATTTTGAGTACATAAACTTAAGGTTTATTATGTCTAGTTGCTGAGGTTCAGTTTGTTTTTTTTATACTATAGCTTGAGAGAACTAGACAGTGACTTCTGGATTTCTGATGTGCTGATACCTCAAAGGCATTGCTGAATGTTCAAACACAATGTATATGTTGCCACATCGTAGAAAAAGTAGGAAAATTTAATGTACCAGCCTCTATCTACCAAAAATTGAATGTTAGTTATCAAAATATAAGTAATTCGCATTAATTTGGAATTTCAAGATGTGTATCACATGAATCACCAATACCTTTACTGTGAGGGTAGTGAGACCCAGGCCCAGGTTGCCCAGAGAAGCTGTGGCTGCCCCACCCCAGCAGTGTTGAAGGGCAGGTTGGATGGGGCTTGGAGCAACCTGGGCTGGTGGGAGGTGTCCCTGCCCATGCAGGTGGTTGGAACTAGATGATCTTTAAGGTCCCTTCCAACCCAAACCATTCGGGGATTCTATGATTCTAACACCTGTTTCAGACAATCTGAAATTACAATTTCCTTAGACTTGCCAGACATTCTCAAAATACACTGTCAGCCTAACAATATTGCAGACCATCTCTCTTCAAAAACCTGGCAACCACTCTGGTTAAATAGCTCCATTGTAAACAGGCCATCACCTCCTTTCAGAGTTCCAAACAAGCTGGCAAAGCTGTTGGTAAGGTGCAGCACGACTTTCACAAGACAGCTCAAAAAATTTCTAAGAATCATACATTTACATTTAGAGCTTATATTAAGTCTGTGTATAAAGAAAAAAACCCGGAGATAACACATGGAATTTTGCAGTGGTGACAGTGACAAGAACACAATACCCAATTGATAACATTATCAGTCCTTTGAGCAAGTTCAGTCATTGTAGAGCAACAGAATCTATTATTAGCCTCTACTTTGCCTGCAGCAAGAAACAGTCCTCCTCCTTCCCATCCCCTCTCCAAAATACAACTTATAAAAAGCATCCATTACTAGCAAGGCCTGAAGAAACATCCACTAATCTAATAAATTAGATTTCTCCCCCCTTTTAATATACATTCTAGATATTAAATGTCAAAACAGAGTGTGACTTGTATCACTTAATACTGATTACTTGCTTCTCTATACTACGTAAGATCAGCACTACTTCTTGACTATGGCAAACACTTTGGCTCCCTATCAGAGCTTCTCCAGATTACTGGTAAAATAGAGCTAGATTTTTCTTGTTGGGGTGTTTTTTTATTTTCATTTGTTATTGCCTGCTTACTAAACACGACAGGTCTCCAAAATGAAATGTGAGTATAGAAGAAGCAGGCTAGATACTCTTATGAAAATGTAAACCTCTGTACTATATTTTAACATAAGCTTTTGCCAAAGCCCAAACCTACATTTTGTTAGGAGAGGAAAAAAGCTCACTGAGGCCCTTTGCACTGCAAACAACATACAGAAGGTGACTAAATGCCTCTGTTCTGCTTCCCCTCCTGACCCCATTTAACAGCTGGGTCCTGCTAGCTGTTCAACCACAGCAGACTCAAGAGATGTGAACAAATTGGTTACATTTAAAGCATTTTGATATGTCAGGCCGTAAGACCTGGATGCTTCTAAACTAAGCAAGAAGCCTAACAAAGTTTCTTACCGACAAAAAGAAGTGTGAAGATAAGAGTAAGCTGATAAACAGCATGGCCCAGAATGTTCTTCATCATGGTACGGGAGATGAGGGGCTTGTTCCTGCCATATGGCTTCCTTAGCAGCAGAGCCTCTGTTGGGGGCTCAGTGGCCAAAGCAAGGGAGGCAAAGGTGTCCATAATGAGGTTGACCCACAACATCTGTACAGCTTTTAGAGGAGAGTCCTGTGGAGAGAGAAATTAGAAAGTTACATATTTTCTAGAAAAATAGTTGCTGTCAGGTCATTTGCTGTGATTTCATTTCTTCCTGCGTGGCTGCAAGTGATGTTGGAGACAGGGCATGGAAATATGTGGAACTTTGGTCTGACCTGCCATGACCTTTCTTAGGCAAGACCAGAACATCACAGGAAACAGTCATCTGGGCAAAGAGAATGTCTTTCTCTCCAGTCATTTAAATCAGGAATATTTACAATCACACACCATTTTTTTAATAAAGCATCACATCAACAATTTATGTTTCACTATACCCTGTTATTTCATGCATCATGCTTAAATTTTCAGATGAATTTGGGTAACTAGGTAATACAAGCAGGAGTTTCTTTCCTAGAAGAAAAATTGTATTAAAACGATTTTAAAAGTAGCATTTCATTTTACTATTTTTTTTTCAGCAATATCTTGAAATTATTCAAAAATTATGAACAATTACTGAGTTACTTTAATACATCTTACTTAAATAAGACCTGAAAATACCTGATACAAAAAGCTCATCAAACTATGTCAAATGTGCAAAATAAAATCTTTTATTATTTTACTGGTAACAGGGTAGAATATTTGAAACTACAGAACTGGAAAGAAAAAAAACAAACCCACAACATTCCTGGTTGTCAGGATGAGGCATTTCTTTTCTGAAGTAGATCGCTAACCACTAGAAGGAGCTCTCTCCTCACTAAATTCAAGAGTCTATGGTCATATTACAGAGGGCTTTAGATGATGTTAAAAAAAAAAAAACCCAACAAACCCCAAAAGAACCCCAAAATAAATAAATAAAGCAAACTAAGACAGATCTCAGGAGAGCTCTAGATGACTGTTATAGATAGATGCAATTGCTTCAAGGAGCCCTATCAGGAAAAACAAAGTAGGTTCCTTTATTGTACCTAACAACCTCCTGTGCCTTTAGACTGCATTGAAAATGGGCAGCATTACTAAGGGGGTTTTTTTTGTGTTTCAAATAGATGGTTTTAATTAGAAAAACAGATCTGAAAAAATAATAAGGAATCAGTATGAGAAATTTTGTAACAGAAGGGATTTTATTTACAGTGTGAAAGGTAGGATATCAGAGGGCTATTTTTATGCATTACACGGTGCTGCAGCAGGGGGACAAAGACATGTATGGAACAGCATACAAGCCTTATCAAAGCCACTAAAAACACCTTATGAACTCTGCCTTTTTCTTCAAAGGATTAAATGTTCATTGTAAATGAAATATCATGAGACCCCATATCCATTCAGTATGCCAAAGACATACGCAGAACAAGGGTAAGTGTTTTTTGTCTCTTGTGGATCTCCCTTGAGATAAAATATTATTTCCTCTTGAAAACATATTTTTAACACCCTTATATTTAGACAAACCTTGATAGTTTTTATTAAAAATACTAATTTTTTACTTATTCAGAAGGATGGAGAAAAGTAGCCTACTGTTTCTGAGTCTTACTGGTTGGCAACAACAGGGAAGGGAGGAAGATTAGCCTAGGAGATTCTGGACCTCTTGGTTATGGGTTGCATTAACTGGGCTTATCTGGAGAGTTCAGTTCACTCCCTTGATATGCAGCTGCAGAAACAGGAAAAGTCTTTGTCTCTAGAGGTGGCTGTAAAACTGAAAGCAATCAGGACAAACTTGCTTTCAGTCTGAGACCTCATTTATTTTTATTAATACTAATGGCTCAAACAAGGAGGGTATTTGCACTCAAAGAAATTTGTTGGTAGGGCTCAGAGACCTTGAATTCAGACACAGTATCTAGAGAAAAAGGAAAACATGCTTTCTACTGTTTTACCTGTCTAGTTATTAAGTTTTTCTGGAAAAAAAACAAAACAACCCAAACATTTTCTTCTTCATGCGCTGACTTCTATGTCAATAAAGCTGAATTTGTCTGTTATGTTTAATAACCACAGTCCAATATTCAGGTGTCTATCAGAGTCTGAGGTATTCCTAGCATAACGAAAAGTCAGATCCTTTCAGTCTCTAAATCACACAACTGTAACTGGCAGCCATCAGTTTTGGCAACAGCATGTTCTCACCATTTCACACTGCCAATCACCTTGGGTGGCTATGGTGCCTCTAATAATTATCTATTATTGGCAGTGCTACACTGTTCAGTCAAGTGTGAAAGCTCATTCTAAGCTGAAGCCAAAACATTAAATACACATTAGTCCGGGCAGGCAGTGGAATGAAATTTCCACTGCAACTACATCTGATTTCTGATTAGTTGGTGGAAACTGAGGAAAATACATATCAGCTAAGGAGCTAAGTCTTCCATTACAGATTTCAGTCGCTTAGGCAAGTGGGATGCAAATTGAACGTTCTTTTCACTCCATGTTAGCCACTAACTGACTAGCTAATAATTCTTAATTCACTTTCTGAAAACCTTGGGGATGAAAGCTGTTGAAATTGCAAACCACCTAAAATCACCACTTATTTGTCAAATTCCTTTCCACTTGACCTTGGAATAGGTTAGCATTTGCCTAGAGGTAAAAGGAAAATGTCCCTTAAATCAAGTGATGTTACACTTCATCTTGGAAACATTTAAAAGTACAAATCACCAACGGCTGGAAATAAACTACAAATCTTTTGTGACATGCAGAGCCTCACAAATTTTGGAGCTTGTTACTTTTGATTTAGATGACAAGCTGTAAGGGAATAAAAAGGTATTTTCACCTTCACCTCTTTACTCCCACTTGTCACAGAACACATGCACAGATTCATAAATACAAGCATTTCTGGTAGGTTAATATTATGTATATTAATGCAAAAAACCCCTCAAGCCCTGGATTGTGCTCCTAGATCACACTGCCTACTAATTGTATAGAAGTGGCATCTCCATTTTATTTCCCTGCCTCTAAGCCTGCCCAAAACAAAGCTAAACAGTGCATACTTCAACTTTATACTATAGCTTTTTCAAATTTGCCAATGCTATTATTTTAGGATTTGCCAAATAGAGTTCTGCAGTAAAACATAACCATGTAAATTACTGCCTTATACATGTAAGTATAGATCATCCTCACTTTTTGAGCAAGATTTTTAAAAACAATAAGTGATTCATACACTAGTTCACTGCTACAGTGCTTTTTAATTAACATGTAATTTTCCAAACATAATGCCCTATAGAGTCACTGCTTTCATTTCCTAATGCCTGCTAAAACTGTCTTTCTCAAAGTATGAGAAAAATAATCATAATCCAAAATGTTAAAACAGCCTCTCTCTCTCTTTAATGCAGCCTTTTTTGGATAGTTACATTGCCTCAACAGTTGGAGGCATAGACAGAATTTGGCAGAGGTAGAAACCTGCTAGCTTTAGAGTTCCAGTAAAAAACTGTTTTCATTTGACTAAACTGCATTTTTAAATCTTTATGTTGTACATACCCAAATTATTTTAACAGCTCCAAATATAATGACCTGATATTTTCTTGGTACTGTGTATTATGCTGGGGACAGGGAATAGGACGAGCTTCCTGGCTTTGTAAGGCACGTATAGAACTCTATATGGCACCTAGAAATGTGGAGCAGTGACTCATTTGAAGTACAAAATTCACAGTAATTGTAGGCAGAGCTCCAAAGAAGAACTCTGAGTCGTTCGATGGCTTTGCAAAAGTTTTATTCAGAGAATTAAGCCAGAATATAAGAGTTTATATCTCATAAATCCAGGTTTAACCTGAGACTTAGCAACCTAATGGTTGCTAAACACAAAAGACAATTCTGTGCAAACTGGTCAAGATAACCACACCCTGATCATCTTAAAAGTGTGCATTGGGCACACAGAGAGGAGACAAGAGGTGAATGAATTAGCTTAGCTGGAAGATAAGGTGAATTAATGCAGCTCAGCTGCACTGTGCCACCCAAACTGCACTGACCTGGGACTAGCAGAAACAAGAGTTGTGACCTCCCTGGGGGTGCTCTGCACACCCTGGACACAAAACAAGAGCACCTGTGCAGCCACAGATTGAGTGGTCTGTTTTCAGCTTTTAATCAGAAACTTCTTGAAGCTTTGTTGGCTTGTACAACCCAGAGCTCACGGTGTTTCACGTAAGTACAGAATCACAGAAGTTCATTAGCAGCTGAAAATTCAGAACTCTTGTCTTACACATTGAGCTGCTGTGAACTGAAACGGGCCCCAGGGGAAGTGACATGCCCGTGAGGGGCAGCTCAGTTTCAGCAGCAGTCACACCAAGCTTGCCACCAGGTGACACTGTACTTGCCATTCCCATGCTGCTTAGAATATGATTTTTGTCACCTCAACATGACTTTGTGCTGGGACTCGGGACAGAGAACAGCAAAAGACCGTTTACATTGGTCCTGTTTAGTCTGCGTAATAACATCTTTAATAGCCCACTGCTACTCCTTTGTAATCCCTGTTCAACACTGGAGTAGCATGTAGGGTCACACACACTTTATACATGTAGTTACACATCTATTTAAACAGCAAACCAGGACAAAGCAGAAACAGTAGCTATGATAATTATTCTCTCTAATAGCAGCATCTTCCTCAGGTGATCACTGGGTAGACAATTCATTAAATAATATTTGCTTAAAATTAACAGAATTAAGGTAATCAGTAGTTCCCTGAAATGGAATTGACAAGGACACCGATTTTATTTCTGTACTTGAGAAAAAAGCAGCAGATTCTTGAAATGACCACTAATGGTCATAGGTTCATATTTTTCTTAAGCCTCTCCATGGCACTCGTAAGATTCTCTGGGCCAAACAAATCAGCTCCTACTTGGCAAAGAACTCTCTAGGTGCTCCTTGGAGATCTAGTTTCACTCACAATCTGGCTCCCACAGTCAGATCCTCTCATTAATACAGAGCTGCTGTGGTTTCACTAGGAGTCCAGCAGTGATATGAGCACAAACATATTTACACACACACTGGTGCAACTGTAGATTTGAGGTAAAATAAAAATAAGTCTCTTCAGTTGCAAAGCCAACAAGCCAAGTGTTAAATTAGCCAAAATAAAGATTTTATTATCTTCGTAGCTCCTTTAAGCACAAACAGTAGAAACACCAAAAAGGGTAGGTAAGTGTAAAGAAGCTTCATACTCAAAGGGTCCCAGTATGCTGGGTCTGAATTGCAGAACAGATTTTTTGAGAGGTGACGTTAAGAAGAGTAAAGTAAATGTTACTACCTAGATATAATTTTTTTCTCATTCTAGATTTGATGAAACCTCAGCAAAAGGGTAGCCTGTGTAATAATCACTAACCTGAATATTAACTGTGGGCTAAACTGTCTGCGTGTCAAAGAAAGCCACACTGACTACCTAAAAGCCAAGTACAGTTCAGTCCAATGTGGACCTTCTTTGCGTTCATTTTGAAGGTCACAGAAAGCTGTGCTGCCTTTTGGGAACTATGGATTTTAGCTTCATTTCTTTAAGAACTTAAATGCTTCAGTCAAAATAGTAATTTAAGACTTGTACACAGTTTTGTGGTTTTACATGTGTGCATCTAGCCTGTTGTATGCAAGACTTTTTAGTCTAGTCCTGCATTTTGTGCTAGAGCTATTTTCGTAGCAACCAGAGGGTACAGTATGTTCTCAAGAGTAATTTTAGTAAAGCTTCCCAGCCAAACAAACATAATGCCCTTCCACTGGCTTACAGGCTTGGAGTCAAAGCCTTAATGATGTTCAGTCGTAACACAAGAGTGTTCAATGAGGCAGAACTGAGAGCTACTTGAGAGCATCAGCAGTCAGGCCACTGAGTGTCAACAAAACTGCACTGGAAATAACTGCTGCCTTTTTGCTACATTTTCAGTTGTAGCTCCTTTCAGATCTCTTCCTTTGGATTTGCATTTTTACTGCCAAATTAAGGAATTGCGTAAGAATCTATTGGGCAGAAATGTGGGAATCCTAGGAAGTGTACATTAAAACCTGTAAACAGGGACAACAGACTTGGCAGGCTAAGGGATGTTCTTACAGACTGCTGAGGCAATGCAAACACATTTGGCCTGATCCAAATCCTTCTAGAAGCCAATGGAATGATCCAAAGGATAAAGAAAGCTCTGAAATAAGTCAGAGGGACATGCTTGCACTGACCACTACACATGCATTTAGGCTTGGTTTAAAATACCCTTTTTGTCCTGTTTCAGTAATGTTTAACCTCTTCAAGAATAAAATAGAAATTCCTTCAATAACAAACAATATATTTCCCTTCTTGCTTTTACAAAGCAAATGAAAAAATGCTGGACACTAACCACACTCACCTTAAATAAATGTTAGTAGGCAGTGCAGGAATATCAATTAAAAAGGTCCTGAAAGGCAGCACTTGCCTTGGTTCCAATGCTGGGATTCCTACCTCATTGCTGTCAGCATTTTTTCTATCCAGTTTTGTACCACTGATAACAATCCAGGAGGACTGACCTGCCAGACTTTCAGTTCTTAGCCACATAACCTTCTCTTCCTGGCAACAATCATTTTACAGCTACAATTTCCTCAGCAGGCTTGGACACCTTTCCCAGGGGAAAAGGAAAAATTATCCAACTTCTGATCCAAGATCAGTAATTTTGTCCCGTAGCACAGGCTCAGCTGTGACAACAAAGCACCATCCAGACCTGGGGGCAGTGTGGGAGGAATCTAGCACTTTGCAGCTCACGACTAATTCTCAGAAAACAAGTGAACTGAGGTCTCAGTGCTTCCTTTGTATGGAATGAAATAGTTATTTCATTTGTTAAGGTCACTGCCACTTGCTTCAAAACCAGCCATTTCTGATGTCTCTGAGGAAGCCAACCCAGTACAAGCCCTTAGCTCAGAGGAGCCGAATGAAGGCAGCTCCTCAGCTGTTGGCTGGGAGCTTGCAGGCTCATATGCAGCACAAAAAAGGCCTCTAAATGTCACTCAAGGCTTAGAAGAAGTTTGACCTCATGGTTTTGTAAAGGTACCTGGGTTTCTGGTTTCAAGTATTAATTCCATTATTACAGTGTAAGTTTACCCTGGAGTAGAACTAATGGTTTATTCATTGTTTTGCTCAGGTGTGCATGAGGTGAAATCTACCTGCTGAAACAGGTATGTGCATCTGTATGATGCACAAGAGAGGGAAGCATCAGCTTTCCCACAGTGTGTCTCAATCCAAGGAGGCATTGTGTAACAGCACCTGTCTGCAGCATCTGAAATATACATTATTTTAGGGACTGACAGCACTAAAACCTGCATGTTTTGCTATTTTCTAATAAAGGACGGAAACCTCGGGCTGTACTAAAGACAGCCTGGTTTCTTTCTAGCAAAAAGGAAACTTAATGTTATTAATCAAAAGTAGTAAGCTGAAGGTTATAAAAAGAGGTTTACTTTTAACTTTTTGTTAAAGATCTAGACATTGTTGCATGTACACCAGAATTGCAATGAGCGATTAACGTAGAGGGAGAAAGAGGGATTAAAGTCCAAGTGTGTAATTTAATTGGTTTGTTATTTGCATCTGCAATTGAAAGGAATTGCCTGACAGCAACAAAATAATTCTATCAGTCAAAAAACTTCCCTGCTGGGATTACTTTTGTGTGTCAGTACTGCTCTCTTGAAAATAACAATCCCATTCCATAATCCATCGAGAAATATGTATTTAATAGTAAAATATACTGAGAGGAAAAGGCAAAGTCACATAAACTCTTCATTCTCCCAATCCCTGCCATTTTCTGTCCTACCATCATAGACTCAGTCATGCCAATAATACATAGACAAAACCAGGGATCTGTATGGAGGCAGCACAAAAATTAGCAGCTCCTTAAAACAATTTATTCCAGAAGATGGATTAGTGCACTTCCTTATGTCAACAGCTATTGAGCATTCAGCAGCTTGATCCTAACACACTCTGGATGCTCAGAATTCTTTCAGAAAGCACACTTTCTGTTGTACAATGAAATAATCAAATGTACACCATTATAACTCAAAAAAAAAAGAAGTAAAAAAAAATGTAGTGTGGTAGGATTTGGCCTCATACTTTAACCAACACCTGAACTGAACCTTACCTGGGTGATGCATGCTCCAGTGAAAGCCACGATCACAGCCACAATGTTAACAGTGAGCTGGAACTGCAGGAACTTGGAGATACTGTCATAGACATTCCTGCCCCACATGACAGCCTTCACAATGCTGCTGAAGTTGTCATCTGTAAGGATGATATCTGAGGCTTCCTTTGCAACATCAGTTCCAGCAATACCCTGGGAAAAGTAACAGTGGTTATAATTACCTGCTGGGAAGTACCGACAGTTAGAATACACAACTTCATACTCATTCCAAGTCCACAGTTGTACAGACTTCCCAGCAGAGTGACTGCTGAGTATACTCTGGATTGGAGAATTGCTAGGAAGAGAGCTGATTTGGCCTAGTTTTGAAAGTGAATAAGGACACAGAAAAGGGAATTGATGGAGAGCACTGGAATTCATGTGACGACAGTTTTGAGGGTTTTACATTATCAGCTTAATGACTAGCAATCTTCTGACTTATTTTTAGCATTGATGGTATTTTATTAATATACACAAACAGAATTGCTGACAAAAATTAGAATTACATGTCTGAGTATATACTCTAGTGAATTAATGTCTTCAGAGGCAGAGTATATTGGGACAAGATCTTTGGATTTTACCAGAGTAAAATTGTACTCGGGTGCTGTGAAGAACAGAGTCTATGCTTGTGTATTGCCACAGGATTCTGCACAGAGCCAATAGCTGCCTTAGACAAAATACTGAAAAATGCATCAAAATAGGCAATACCAGTGAAACTAACACAGTAAACAGAAGGATTCTGAAGCAACACAACTCACCCTCTCTGATATACTGCTTCACTGAGTCAGTAAAACTAAGCAATTTCCTCAATACTTAATGAACAAAACCCCCTCTTACAGCACATTTATATTGACACAAACATCAAGAAATATGCTCAAGATGATACCATTGCAAAGCCAACATCAGCTTTTTTAAGTGCTGGTCCATCATTGGTGCCATCACCAGTCACAGCCACGACCTGCCTCTGTTCCACCTGTGTGCTGTCAATAATACCTGCAAAAAGAGAGCATGTGTGGGTATACATATTACATATGTATGAATTAATGAGCAAGATAGAACTTCCCTCTAAAATCCAGCAGGGTTTGTGTCATGTACACTACATATGACCACACAAGGCTTAATAGATTTGTTTTATAAGGAAAACAACATGAAAGCAGTGTCATCACATGAGACTCACTACGAGACACCACTACTAGAATTTACATCGAAAGTTCTGATCCTGCATCATCAAAACATCAACAAAGTTCCACAGACTTCAAAGGGAATGAGAGCAGCTCATTATGTCCTTTAGGAAGATTTCTACCACTTAAAATTATGTGTCACAGTAAACCCATTTCAGCCCAGCTCTCTGATTAAACATCAATGAAAGGATTTGCCAAAGACTTTAAGTTCATGCTTGAAACTCCCCTAAACTGGGACTGAACTGTAATATCTGCTTTACTGGGATCCCTCCTGGTAATCAGTTTAACCTAAAGATAACAAATGCCATTGATTCATTTTATTTAGCTGAAGCCAAATTAGCGTTTTAATAGACATGTTCAATTCTGCCAAACAATGTTTAAGAAGATATAATTATTTACATTCTGGAGTGAAACAATTTAATAAACAGAATAAAATAATTTCTACTTTAATTTTAAGACTGTTGGAGAAAAGAAAGCACTTATCACTCAGTGAATCAGGTTTCACACAACTAGCCTGCAGGGAAGTTATTTTCTATTTATGCACATGGAGAAAGTAAGGAAAAGAATCAAGAGTTCTTCTAAGGTTACAGAAGCAGCCTTGTTTTTTAATAGGATGGGGATCATTCACCACTCCTGTTTGTATTTTCATGTCATAGTCCATTTGAATGAGAGTCCAGAATACAGGATTGTTGGGTAATAACTTTGGGAGGAAAAATAACAAAATTCCTTTTGCTAACACATTTTGCACAAAGTCATAACCACTAAAAACAATTATCAAAACCACCCAGTGTGAAAAGCTTTCATTCTACTCTGGAAAAAAAATAATTCATGTATCAGATAACTAACCAGAAATAGGAAATTGCAGATTACAGAGCAATAGCTGCCTCTTGGCAAGGTTCAGGCTTATCAGGCATCCAGAAGATTGTATGGAAGCACTTAGTGTCCTGTATTTTTCAGTCTTTCAAAAACCAGAAAAAAACACCCCTATTCACTTTCGCTGGGCAGTATGAAGTCAGATAACTGGCACATTATTCTGATAACATCTTATAATTAGAGCTTTGCATTTGTTGGGGTGATTTGCCTTTGATATTACTAAATAAACAGGAACATCATCTGCCATTACTGTCAAAAGCATTTATCTTGGGCTTCCCTTCTTGTTATTAACACATCCCTTGATGTTAAATTAATAGCTTGAGCTTCTGTAAAAAAAAAAATGAAAAAAGTCATTAAAATCTCTGACACATCATGGCATCAGCTGCTCCAAACAGGTAGATATAGCATCCTCTCACTTCTGGGTTCCAAATGGGAGCACAACCCTAATCAAGTTGAAGAAGCTCTAACAAATTACCTCCTAATAGATAGAAATAGTGCTCTAATGTCAATGAGAGTCCTACCAACTGCCCTGCATTAGCCTATTGCTGGATGCAGCTAAATAATTTACAAGGTTTTGTGGCTGTTCACAAGGTTTAGTAGTAATTTTAATCCCTAAAAGCAAACTGTGCAGCTGGGATAAGCCCAGCATCCTTCAGAGCACAGAACTGTAACCACTCTGTAACTGCATAATCAGCAGTCATGGAAAAATAGAGGTAGAATGATCTTGGTTCCCATCAGCCCCTCAGCCACACACCTTCATCACAGTGACCACGGCAAGTGCCAGCAGAAATGTCAGTGCATGACACAATAGTAGGGGCATCCATTTCAGAGCTGTTCAGAGGAAGAGAGAAGGTCTTTGCAGAACTTCCACTTGTATGTCAAATTTCTAAAATGGAGCAGTGGTGATTATTTGGGATTCAGAAGATTTATCATAGCTATCCTTATGCTCCCTGAATTCTGCATGTTCTGTCTCATCTGTGTCTCCCCTCCCTTTCCTTGCATTTCTGACTGCTTGCCTTCTTTCCAGCACTTGCCTCCTTCCTAACCACACTTCTTTTATTATTTCTCTGATATCATTCTGATAATGGTTGTGGTAAGGTTTCACCTCAAGAATTTTCTTCAGTACCGAGTCAAACAGTAAGTACAAATGTTACGAAGAGTGTCAGGAGACCCATGAGAAGTGGGATGCCCAGGAAGGGTTCCCCCTCTGCCATCCTGAGGTGTGGACAGCAACTGCTTCAGTGAGGAGTGAGAAAGGAAAACAAGGCATGACCTGACAGGCTGCCAATAAAGAGAATGCCCAGTTCTTTAACATCCACTGGCCTTTCCACTCACTCAGAAGACCTAAAAAGACCCTTCAGTATTCACATCTAACAGCCAGGACTTCTCTTCAGAATTAGCTGCTTTACTCCAGTTAAATGCTCACAATAAGCACAGGTCTGCAAGGTGTGGCAGGGGAATTATTAAAACTCAGCTAAGCTTCCTCCCAAAACAGCCTTTGCTGTTTCATTGGTTTGCTCCTTCATCTTAAGCTGTTCAGCCACAACTTTGCTCTGTCAAAGAGAATTTTATTCAACAGCCACAGGAATACACCTAGAACATAACATGAGTGTGTTCCACACACAGATTCTGCTGATGCTGCAGGAATTTCAGAAGCATTCATGTAGCTTTCATAAGGCCTACGTGTTTCAGCCCAAGCAGCTTGTTTCTGATGAGGGAGAAGATGATATTTATAAGAACAACATACAGCTGTCGGGAGGGGCACTAGATGCACAAGCTGGCTATAAAAGGCACCAGCACTGCACACACAGATGAAAATGAAAATTATCCTGTATCTCCCACCTTCCTCCCATCTAACATTAAAGCAAGCATTAGATCAGATCCACTCGGGATAATAATATAAAGAATATTAACCAACAGTGTGTCTTCCTCTTCTTTGACAAGGAGCTATCTGTGCCCATGGCTCAGATCAAAGACATCAAATGCAGCCTCAGGTTCTCCCTTTACTGCAGAATAAATGCTGCTTTATTAAGCAATTCTTACTTGCATTGTCACCCTTAGAGTACAAAACTGTCGGCTCTGGGAGAAAATAAATCCTTGTTTGGGTATTTCTTTCTGTCTCAACTGATTCATTCAAAACAGGCCAACAGAAAAAACTTGGCTACAGTAGAGCACTTCAAAGATGGACACCAGTTCAGGTGTTACTGTGTGAGTAAGGAAAGCTTTGTTCTTAGGCATCCCACATGCTTACATGCTTTTATATTTCTTTGACAAGCTAAACACAGATGCAGTTAATAAATATTCTGCACAGATTAGTTTTTAATACTTCCAAACTTTTGGAAACTCCCTTTAATTTAACAAGAATTTCATCTGTCTGAAAGTGAAACTTTAAATTCACTTCAGTTAGTATGTGCAGCAATAGAGCTTTGAAGGTTAATGTAGAAGTATTATATAAAAGATTCCAGCAGCACTGGTAATTGTTAAGTGAATAGTGCTCCAGAAGTTCAGGCTATGATGGCCTGAGGATGGCAGAAAAGAACATGGCTAAAATGCACAGATTTCTATACTAAGCAGGTACCACCAATCTACTTTATAAGACTGAAATATGAAAGGGGAACCTTGAAGGCATCAGTGCCTCCCACAAAGTTACTCTTAACAGACAGTAGAGAGACCTAACTGGTATTTACACAGGAGAAAAACTTAGGATTCAAATACAATATATACCTCCTGCTTCCTTTAAAACTATTGCTATAGGGAAGGCTTGGCTGGAGCTGACTTTTTACACTGTGGGACAGGTCAACTTTCTGAATATTTCTTCATATTCATTTGAATTAAAACATTAAACCTTTCTCTCACATGGAAATCAAAACCACTTGCAATTTGCAACATGCTGATACTTAATTTCAGAATTTCAATTAATAAGCTTTTCTCTATTTCTATTATTCTACCAAGTCTCATGACATGTCCACATTACTAAGGTCATGAATGTATGGAATACCACTTCATGCAATAATATTTGAAATAATTTATAAAGAGTAATTATTACAAATATTAATTATTTAGAGTTCCCTTTCTGCTTTTTAATAAATCAGCCTTACATGAAAATAGTTGTTTTTAATATCACAGGAAAAGAATGCCAGTCTAATTCAAACATACTGGATAGCACAGCTTCTTTAACTGGTAACCTGAATATTTATTTGATTTTCTCTATACCTTTTGATAAGAAGTACTGAACAGTTGCTTATAGAATCATAGAATGGTTAAGAGTTGGAAGGGACCTTAAAGACCATCCAGTTCCAACCCCCCTGCATGGGCAGGGACACCTCCCACCAGACCAGGTTGCTCAGAGCCCCATCCAACCTGCCCTTCAACACTTCCCACAGTATTTTAGAAAACAATATGACAGTATTTCAGCATAGTGTTATAAGGGCACATCAGTGTAAATGATATGCATTTTTCCCTCTTATATTTTGAAATCAGATCAAAAATATGAAATAATACCAATAGATGTAGTAAAATCCATAACAAATTACATTTCAGTTGCATTGAGATACCTGACATTTTTGTTTCACTGAAATAGGTTGGGATGATAAACCATTTAGACTTGTTTTTTTTCAATCCACCTCTATTTCAAAGCCATGAATATTTGAGAGAAGCTGTCTGCCCAGCCCAAGATGCTGAACCATGTCTTTTCTCTAGTCTCCTAGCAGTAATGAAAACAAAAAAGCAAAATAAAAGTGATTCCTTTTGCTGGGATTGTGCTACGTTAAGGAGAAAAAATACTCCCTCCAGCAGCTGTATGTCATTAAAAATTAAATATAAAAAAAGTTTATTTTGTGATGTGTGTTTTTACCCTAGAGCAGATAGAATATATCAAAGAAGAGAAAATCCTCTTGATCCCTCAAGTGTCTGAGAAAAACATAACATTTTAACAAGAGGCCCAAAACTAGTGAACATTTAAATAGTTTCTTGTAACTTTTAATGGCCCTTGGAGTATTATCAGCCAAAAAATTCCATCACGATTTTCCACAGACTTGTTGTTGACCTTCATTAGATACTTAGTTGCTCTGTCATTTGACCTTGTCATATCTTTAAAACATTAATTGTATTAGTTACGTAAGGCATTCAGTAGTAGTAAATATCTTTTGGATTGGCAAAGTGCATATGCTATAAAACATTTAATAATTTGTTGCTTATTTTTCTTCAGCTCTTTACTGATTTCATTTTCTCTGGCAAAGATTTCATTTTTCTCTGAAGGGGAAATCTTGAATGATTCCAATGGGTACTCCCAAGAGACTTATTTAATCCACTTAATGAAACACAAATTGTTGTGTGTTTTTGAAACAATGAACTATTAGGCTGTACAAGTCAGGATCTCTCAAAGCTGTAAGACAGTGTTTTACATGCACCAGGAAGGTGAGGAGACCTCAGCTGTTACAGTACTGATCTCTGGAGCTAATTATTATATTTTCCAAACCAACAGTCCCCAAAGCTCTTCAATCATGAACACATATGGGTGAAATCTTTTTCAGCACACCCCCCCAAAATATGTATATTTTTTATAAATTATACATATGTAATACTATATTATGTACAACATACATTAGAAAAGGATGAGACAGAGATTAAACAGGCAGTATTTTAAAAATATTCTTCTAACTCATAATGGTAAAAACTTTTTTCTTCCTGCACCCCCGTTGTCCCTGACATGGGTGTTTCCTACCAAATGCAAACTATTATTTAAGTAGCCAATCAGCTGAAAATATGTCACTGACCACCTGGATTCTGTCCTCCAACAATCACCAAGAGGAGTCTCTCCAGACATTCTAGAGCCTTAACAAAATAATCCAGTTCTTTCTTCCTCAGGAAGCCAGGAAACTCAGCCACGTGCCAATGGGGCTTCCGCCTGTTCTGGCCTCCATCTTATCAGGGCCAGAAGTTATGTCATTCCTCATCAGAAATGTTCTGATTCCATCAGCTGTCTTTTAAGTGTGAGCTTCAAAGTCAACAGAGTAACATTTCAAGTCATCAGGAAGTGTGAGTTGCAGATATGAAAAAGGCTTTATGAAGAAAACTGAAACCAAATCCCTCTTTTATAGAGCATTCCATCTGCAGACAGGATGGTAAGAGGATGTCACTTTTATGGTGCAGTTTTTATAGGATAAAACCAGACTCTGAAAATACAGCCAGAAACCTAAAGGAAGCCAATTCAAATCACACAGTTAGTGAGCCTACAGGAAAACAGGATTGGCTTCAAATACCTCTCTCCATTCATGGAATGCTAAAAGGGGCAGGTTCCTTGTGACATGATCCCCAATAACTGCTACTGTAACACGGAAAGTTTTTTAGCTTGGAATACTCTTTAAGAATCACTGTGGGAGAACAGATGCACTTAAGTGACTTGATTTAACTCCAAATGACCTTGTTCTTGTTTGCTTCATAAAGAAGCATAGGCAAAGACTATGGAACCTATGGTCCCTCTTGTTTATATGAAGAACAACCTATTTCTCAAGAATATTTTCTTTCTGACCAGGAAACACACATTTTCCTTTCCTAGCTAAAGCTTCATTCTGGTCCAACTAAAACCCACAAGGCAAATATGAGGTTGCCTACACCTACGTGCCAGCCATCTTGTTAGTATTTCTGTTATTCCTGCCAACCAGTTCCCCATTGTTTTCCATTTAAAGGCTCAGGCAGAACACAAACACAAGAGACCTGGTGACTGAGAAAACTCCCCTGCCTTACAGATAAATGTGCAATTAAAGGTAACAACTCAGATATATTTGCAACAGTTAATATTTTTACAACGCAGATGATGTGCCAATCACAATTCAGTAACTCTGGCATCAATCACACACACACAGGGTAGTCTGCCTGTACCTTTCACCAAGGTGTGCTTGTCGGTGGGCGACGAGCGGGCGAGCACTCGAAGCTTTGGCCAGATTTTGTCAATCCGCTCTTGCTCAATCTGGAAGAGGGGAACACACACACAAAAAACCCCAAATCAGTAAAACTGCTAGGCTGTGATTGGCAAAGTGTGTTTGTGTCCCCGTGTCGGATGATTCACTTCACTACTTAGACCCTGCAACTTTTCTCCTAAAGCACAGAAAAATCACACCAGCCGTCAATGCTGCAAATGAAGGCAAGAAGAAAAGGCCACAGCTCAGCTGGCCAGCAGGGAGGTGTTGCCACAGGACCTGGTCAGCCTTTCTTACCATCTTTATGGAAAACTCCACTCAAAATCATGACTCTAGATAGAGGACAGTGGAGCTTCTCAAAGCTGTTCCAACATATTGAGAAGTGAAAGTGTGTTGTTCTATTCTCCATTTTGAATCCAAGTTCTTAATTTTGGCACCGGTATTGGCGGAATGTTCTTTGTTTACCAGCAGCAACAAGGTCAAGGGATTCCATCCATCAGTGCAAGGAACGTGGTGGACTCAAAGACACAGCACAGAGTTTACTTTTTGAAGTTGACTTTGGTAGCTTGTGTGTTAGCTCCATCTTTTATGAGGAGATAAAACTCTTCCAAAGAGCAGACTAAGTTACGCAAATCATTAGAGTGAGTGGATATAGCAGTACTTTTGATAAAGTGGTATAAAATAAAGAAATGAGAGGAGCTGGTTCTCAGTACAGACTGCATTTTTATGAGACAGACTGTTGGGTTCCTCCTGCCCTTTGCTAACAAACCTGCTTTTCATGTGCGTGGTTTGGACTTCCTGTAGACCAGGAACTCTGCACTCTGGTTCTGAAACCTGCTGAATTAGGCTACCACTACCCTGACAGTGGCTCTGCATCAAGGAATGTGGAGACTGCATTACCTGTGGAACTCTGAATGGCAAAAGGCTAGTGGTAGAAAGAAGCAGCCAACTCTCCAAGTAGATTTTACTGAGAGCAGGTACACATCAGCACAGGAGAAGCAACATTTCAGTGTTCTTGCTATTTTTAGTAACATATTCATAATATGTATGGATTTAGTATGTGAAGTACCTCTCCCTTCTCATTTCGGATCCGTCTGTTAAACTCTTTCCCTTCAAGGCAGAGGAAGTCTTCTCCTGGATGAATGATCCCACACTTTATGGCAATGGCACGTGCTGTGTTGATGTTGTCTCCAGTGACCATGCGGACTGTAATTCCAGCTCGCTGGCACTTTCTTATGGCTTCTGGGACCTACATAAGCAAAATAACAGGAAAGAAACTTCCTAGATAAGTGATAAAATTTAAGTCAGGTGTTTTCAATCAGAATATTTTAAGGCTGAGAAATTAATGAAGCAAAAAAATAAATCATATATGTTATGGCATATTATAGCTACCCGACTACTATGGAATGGAGGTTACACCACATGCAAGACAAACCTTGCATCAAGAAGCACACAAATAATTTTTCAGATCAGTTGCCTAAAGCTTCTCTTGACTTCAATGAGGAGGAAGGCTCTGCAGCTTTTTTAAACCTTTAGCATCAAGATACAGCAGCTGAACCCAATATACTCACCATAAATGTAAATATCAACTGAGAATACATGTGTTTTGTACAGAGAATTATCTAACTTCTGATCCAAACTTTTCTTTCAATAAGAATATCTAAAGGGTTATGGTTATTGAACAATAATTTATGCAGATCACCCTTCAGTATGGCACCACTTCTCTAAATACCTTTTTTACCTAGAAGAGACTAAGGGCATCCCAGCACTCCTCATGAAGACAAACCCTTCACAGAGCTGCCAGAAACTGAGCTGCATTGCTGCAGAAGATGGCAAAGGACAGATACAAAGCAACTACAGGTTGCACTGGTTCTTAGGTGTGGGGTAGCAGAGTGGTACCTGAAGTGGACAAGTTACAGTCTGAGAGGAAAAGGATTCCCAAGAGATAAGCATGACTTAAATATCCATCTGAATATTAGGCAGTGATGCTAAGTAAACTTCCAGCCAATTTGAAGGTTATCCCACAAGTAAAAATAGCTCCAAAGACATGGCCTTAGAGGCTTACTCTACACTGCTGCCTAACACCCTAAATCTATGCAACGCACACACAAAGAATATTTGAATAAATTCTCCAAATACACAGGCTTGACCACTGACTGCACATTGCTGCTGTATTACCAGCTGAGCTTCTTCAGGTGAAACATTTAGGAATATTAAAATAATTTTGAATTTTAAATCATTGTAAAAAAATTCAAATCAGTAACAACAAAACTATTTAAGAAAAGGTATCAAAATGGATATTACTTGCTACAATAACAAAGCCTCACTCTATTCTACTGCCAGCTCAGTGGAGCTTGCTGATCATAACCTCTACCATAGATACAAGTGCATTGCACTTGATGCCAATTAGTGGATTAATCTTATTCATCAGTAAAGAAGAACTTAAAAAAAGAGGTCACTATCTACAACATTATATTGTTAATTTTGTGCTTTTCTAGATATTTTAATTTCCTCTACAGCCACAAGTGTGTGACACTGCAAAGGGCAGGACATTGCCTTTAACATGCCAACCACTGCTCTGATCCAGGGTGGCAAGTGCTGCTCTTCTAATGATCTCAGGGGGCCAGAAGGGCTGTAATCTTGGGCTGCATGTCAGACTGATATTATACACCCTTAAACCACATTGTAGATAATGATTATCCTTATCAGTGAATACAATTTCACACCATATTTCTGCATCTTTATTAAAGGCAGTTGTGAAGCTTCTATTTTGCAAAATGCCTCACCAAAGTAACACTCAGTTGAGGATCAGACTAGGACTTTCCCCATGACTATGGAAAGAATCCTTCCACTCTCACACTGCATCCACAGAACGTGCTGTTTGCAGAATGAATCTGTAATACAGCTTACAGAACCAAGAGAAAAATTAAGGGATAGAGGTTTATCTTCCCATTTCCTCATCTCTACCAACTGTAACGCTACTAATGTTACTGTTTCCACAAGTTCTACCCTGGAAACATTATTTGGACCTGAATTGTTCTAACACTATGAAATAGACTTATATGGGGGATATACAATCAGATTAAATCCATTACTTAAGCAAATTACTCCTGATTTACCCAGTTTCCACATTAATAATCCTGACTATATCCCATTTACCAATTTGGAATGCCCTTAGTACCCACTTCAGCTGCGGTGACTGAGGATATGACAGATTTAGATGATTCTCTGTAGAACCAGCACAGTGTGTGAACCATGAAGGAGAAAAATAAATTACAGTGCAAAGAGGAAAAAAAAGTTCTATGCCCATAAAGTGCCAGTCCTATTAAACAAGGTCATGGGAGGACAACCTAGTTTCAAATACATTCTCAAACTCACATATAACTAGAGAAATAATTCTATTTTCCAATTCTCTCATTTTTTGGACAGCTGGTGGGTGGTATCTCATTTAACACTGTGTACAGTAATTACAGTTAAAATATTGTTCATATTTTTTTCCTGCTGCAAGGAAGAGTGTTGGCAGACTGAGTGGGCAGTGCAAGCAGATATTTTCCATCAGTTTTGCAGAGCTTAACTGATGTTATGTGCTAAGTACATATTTTAAAACTTTTTTGGTTTATTTTCTCCCTGCAAAGACAAACCTTCCAATGCATGCATGCACCCATAAATTATCCAATGCAGGAATATCTATCAGCCTCAGGTGACAAATAAATAGGTGACATTTTGAAGTGATTTATGTTCATGTCCCAGAAATAACAGACTGTAGGCGTACATAAGCAAATCAGGCCATGCCAGTAGAGACACATGAAAACCAACCCAAAAACTCCGGGTGTCTTGCAGTGAGGCAAGAAATGTTACTGCATATTCTGGTGTTTAACTACAAGAAAATTAATACATTATTCAAATAATTATCTAGAAATAAAATGTTTTCCTGCCTTCCTCTTCTTTGATCCTTTACACAGAAATCAGACTTGACCTCTTTTATTTTTAGCAACACTGCTCCTTTTTACCTCAAGCTCCTAAGAAATTATTCCCTACAAGATGAGAGCATTTCTCTTACAAAACACACTCATAATAATCACATGAAAGGATAGTTTGCAGCTATTTTCAATAATAACTGCAAATCCCACTGCCACCCATTCCCTCAGTCTGTCACACCACACATAGCCTGACTTAAAGCTATTTTCTAATAACATGTATCATGAATCAGTTGTGAAGGGGAAGAGGAATGATTCATGGCTCCAGTGGGCACTGACAGTTAAAAACTTCCTGACTATATATATGTGTGAGCTAGAGCATGAAGGGATCAGGGAAGACAGAAAATATTTTAAGGACCTGCAGTCTCAAGTTTAGGGACAGATGGATTAGCAGCAAGAGACCATGTGATGACAGATAAAGTCAATGTGGTTTATCTCATGATTGCAGAGATATGGAGTTTATCATACAGTTTTCACCTAAGCAAGATTTACTTTATATTATAACCTTCTTGATACTGAAAAAAAAAATCCTAGAAAGTCCATCATCACACAAAGCATAGTTATACAGTTGGTATCTGTAGTTATAATTAAATCATGCTAGTTTCCAAAGTTGCAACAGTCAGAAGTACATAAAAGTCTAGTTTATGTAGGACTTGGGGAAATAAATCAGATTAATTAATACATTTGATGTTTTAGTAAAAAAAAAAATTTGATTTCTTCATATGTCTATCATTGCCACCAATCCCCAGTGGATCAGAGACAAAGACTTAGACATGATTAAAATCAGATTGAGCAAAAATGTAATATGAGAAAGAAGAACAAAAAGGACAAAGTTTGGTACCAAATTACTTATTTTTGCAGCATCAGACCCCACTCTTTTTGTGTAAGAAATTTGAGTTATCTGTCAATGACCTTACTCCAAAGCAAAGCACAGTCACTGACCACCTACTGAACTAACAGCAGAATCAAAGGGTGGATTCCTTGGAGGAAAAGAGAGCAATGGCTGTTCCCTTGTTTGCAGGAGGAGCTGGGGCAGGTGCTCCCACATCCCACCACTGCAGCCATGGAGTCAGTAAGAAAAGCATCAAAGATATCCAAATAGCTGCATTTGCTTAGCACTTTCAACTCAGCACAGAAGGGACTTACCTTCTGTTGCTGTTTCTAAACTGTAAACTTGAATTAATTTTCCACTGGCAAGATGAATAACCAGGCACCATACACACAGGTCTGAAACAAAGTTTCTACCTCCAATCAACCCTTTGTATTACATGCTTCCAGTGTGCACACCTACTACTGATTTTCTCAGCTGAGCTGAAATTTCAGCTGCATTTTTACTAGCCACCTAATTATAGCGTCAAGGCAATCTGCAGCCTTTCCCTGGAAAAGCTTTTCCTTGCCCAAACACAACATTAAAAGCAGTTATCCTGAGTAGCCACCAGTTACAGTCTTAAGGCAATAAGTAAAGTGGCACTGTTGCAGTAGAACATGAAATACCAAGACTGTGCAGTTTCTGTGGAAAGCAAGTGAATGGCAGTTACCATCATGGCCATTTCAATCCCTGCATGTCCTTTCTCTACTTTCAGAGCTGCACATCACTGCATTACTTGTAAGAAAATTCCTTAGAATCTGGGAGCATAACAGAACTCCTGCTGATCAGCCCTGCTCTATAGTACTCCTTGTGAGAAGGTTAAGTCATCTCAGTCCTGGAGCTTAAAAGCCCTATTTTGCTATACTTAAATTTCACTTGATTAATAGCTGGTTTTTATTAAGTTAATTATTTGTCTTTTCATCAAGTAAATTCTATTTCTAAAGTTCACTTCCATCACCTTTGACAGAGCTAATGAAAAAAAAAAAAAAAAAGAAAAAAGATAAAAACTCCAAGAAATCTATAGTTCAATGTATGTTTCGTTGTCTGAGACGTGCTTTAAAACACAAGGACTTGATATACCTCTGGCCTTACTGGGTCTTCAATGCCAACAACACAGATGCAAGTCAGGTCAGATAAAATGTCATTCTCATTGTCCCAGTCAGGCTCTGGGCTGCTGCTGAAGTCTCGGAAAGCAACACAGATGGTTCTCAGGCCATCACAGGCCATGGGTTCTATCACCTTCTTCACCATTTCATCTCGGTCACGTGGTCTGAAGACACGGGGTTCACCAGCTGCATTAAGGATCCTAGAACATCTTTTTTATTTATGGGGGGGAAAAAAAAAAAGTTTATGGTGTAGTTGCATGGCTGCTGAAAAGTATTTCCTTGTATCAGCTCGTTCCATTCAACACTTTCCCTCTTTGGTGGCAAGTTCTAAGTTTCTAGATTAAACATGAAGATTCATTACTAAAATATCAGAGAATCTGTTTGTAATGTATGGCAGAGACACCAAGATCCCTTGGTCCATTCTTTGCTCAATACCCACGTAACCAATGGAAACTGAAAATATTTTTTTTTTCCAAATGGGTTAAAAGCAAAGAATCCATTTATAAACTACTGACTGTGGAGCCAATTCCTTGGCAGGCAAATGGTAAGAAAAATCAGGCAGTTTTGCAAGAGTGAGCACTTAAAAAAAAATAGATATATATTAGGAAAGAACAATACCAGATTATGCTACTGAAGTGCATTTGTACTGAAATTCCCACATATATCTTACTAGTGTCAGAATGTTTTGCATTTGGGAAACACACAGCAACTAACCCATTGCACTTACTTCTTCAGGACGATTTCAGAAGCTCCTTTGCTGTACATCCGGAAACTCCCATCTGGCATTTTAATGACAGTACTCATTGACTTTCTGACAGAGTTGAACGTATAAACTTTATAGAGTTTCTCCTCAGGGATGAGGCTCCGAACAGGCTCATAATCCTGCTTCAAATCCAGGACAAACCCCAAGAGGCCGCACTCCGTTTTATTGCCCACCTGGCGAGGCAGGCCACCCTCTTTTTCCGGTGGCTGAAGAGAAGAAAAAAATTAGGTATTAATTTCTCTAATGCTAAGGAGTATATAGTAATTTCTGAACGACTGATAACAAAGTTACAGGGCAGAGCTGAAGATCTGAAACTCTAACTCTGCAATCATCTGTCTTCTCATCTTTAAAAGCTGTAAAAAAATCCCGAGCTGTAACAGCCATTCTCACTGTGAGGGAAATTTCTCTAGACAAGTGACTACATGTGGCCTCTTTCATTTCTTTTCTTTTCAATTAGGCACTGGCAGTTGAATAGCTTGTGATGGTTAGGCAACACATCATTAAAAACAAAGTAGGTTTATTTAAGCTCAAAAATAATTCTCATTTGTCACAGAGTGTAACTTTCTCACTTGCTTAGAACTATATGGTTTTGCTGACTTTCATGGTTATAATGGGAGCCAACGAAAGATGTGTCCTTTTTTTTCTACCAGGCATTTTCAAGTTAAACATAAATCTGCATCTAATAATAACAGTAAATCTCAGTGAAAAAGGTATTTCCAGCAACCTGCATGTAGAGGTACCTGCTTCTAGAATTACCATGCTTGATTCTGCTGCATCAGACAACAAATGCTTTCTATGTTAGAGACAATGGAGTAGGCTAAAAATTATCTGACTGCTGACAATTCTCAGTCCTTCTAGGGACAAAGAAGGTTTTACCTTCCCAATCAAAATATAAACACACACACTTCAATTACAAACTCTTTGGAAGTGTAATACACTCCAAACAAAACACTCCTGTCTTGTCAAGACTCCAGATTGATCTAAAGTGACCCAACTACACACTGCTGGTAACTTCAATGATGAGGGCTAATGTAGGGAATGATTAAAGCTACACATCAATAATCCTACTTAGATTTGAATTCTTGCAATAATTATGGCCACAAAAAGGCAGAAAGGGATGGTAAGTAAACATTAGCAAGTGAGTATTCCAGATAACCACCAATTGTAGCCAGTTTAAAAAGTGAAGGTCAGCTAGCTAATAATAGACTGCTCCCAAACTTAAGTAAGCAAATAAACAGATTTTGCCATAATCACCATCTATCACCAGGAAAACATATACATGGTGACAAATAGATTAATGTAATTTCTTTTTCAGAGGTACATCTAGGGTGAGCAACACATATTAATCAAAAAAATCTCTGTCTCAAAGAGATTTATCATCCCAAAAGAATTGTAATGTTTTTATTTTATGTGAATCATCATTTTTACTGAGTTGTATGAGTCACATTTGTGTTGCTATGACATTTTAGCATTACTCCAGGGTCAGTGTAAAACACTGACACTCAGCAAAAATGTTAATATGATATATTAATTTTATTATATTCTATAACAACTTGCCCTGCTATAATGTCATTATACTGTGATGTAACTTCCCTCTGGATTCTCAAATTCACTTAAGAATCCCTAATTTAAAACCCACGAGCTTGTAGTTCTGTGTATCTGGAAGAATTGTTACATTCAGTGGATATGAAAATCTCAGCAGTAAAAAAAAATAGCCTTTAAATTATAGTTTTGTTTAAATAAATTAGCTTAGTTTCATGACATTGCAGGCACACAGGTCCTGAAACACACCAAGAACTTCAGGCTTCTCAAAGCAACAGAGTAATCGACTGCATGGCCTGGAAAGGGATGGAAAGAGTCTTGTGTATCCTATCAAACTCTTTCCATTTTAGATCTAAATCCTCATTTAAGCTTTAGTTCCCTCTGCCCCTGAAATCTTGACATTGACCGAAATGTGAATGTGATTAAACCACTAGCAAACACACACTGGAAACCAGTAAGAGACATACATTTCTTTCCATCAAAGACATACAATCCTAGACAATAGCTATTTTATAAACACTATTTCATCACAACCTGATGTGAATGGATATTGAGAAAATAAAAATCTACCCATATGTCACAATATGTAAAACTAAATACTGGAGTCCTTCTAAAATTATTCCTATTTCAACAAAAAGTAGATCACACTCCTCTTCTTACTGAGGTCTAAAAATAGATTTCTTTTTGTGAACAGCTTTTGAATGCAAATACAATAAGCAAAGGAAAATGTACCCGTGAAAAGAAAACAAACAGACATTTCAGAATTGTTTCAAAATCTAACAAGTGGCCACCTCCCTCCAGAGCAGCTGCTGTCTCCATATTCCTTGTGCATTACATGACAATAAAGCATATGGTGGTGAGAGCTGGCAAGTAGCACTTCCTTTCCTGTGGTGCTTCAGCTCAAAATCTATATGCCAAAACTAGTCTCCTTGCAGATTGCTCTTGACAATCCTTTGCAGAAGCTGCTGGCTTTTAAAACTTCCTACTGTGCTGTATCTAAATTTATCTCTTGCTGAAATCTGCAGTTTACAGTATCTGGAAAACAATTAAAAGGACAACCCAAAGGAGTTACTTTTGAATAATTAACTAGGAACAACTTCATTGCCTCCTTGGAGAATCATACAATCATAGCATCACAGAATGGTTTGGGTTGGAAGGGACCTTGAAGATCATCCAGTTCCACCCCCTGCATGGGCAGGGACACCTCCCACCAGCCCAGGCTGCTCCAAGCCCCATCCAACCTGCCCTTCAACACTGCCAGGGACGGGGCAGCCACAGCTTCCCTGGGCAACCTGGGCCATGGTCTCACCATCCTCACAGTAAAGAATTTCCTCCTAATGTCTAAGCTAAATCTCTCCTTGTCCAGTTCTGATCCATCACCTTGTCCTCTCACTCCATGCCCTTGCAAAAAGCCCCTCCCCAGCTTTCCTGCAGCCCCTTCAGGCACTGGAAGGTACTATGAGGTCTCCTCAGAGCCTTCTCTTTTCCAGACTGAACACCCCAACTCTCTGAAAACCCTTGCACAACATATGAGAGAAAGCCTTTGAACTGTGATTTGTGAATAGGAACTAATTCTGTTTTGAATGCAGTTGTTTCTCCAGAGCTCTGTGACAGAGCTTTTGCCAGTCACAAGACAGGTACACACTGCATCAGCTTCTCCAAGGAAGAGACTGATCCAGTCACTTCCCTTCAGTAACAACTTCCCACTGAGCCTCACGTTTTCAAATGTTTCTTCCAAAGCTTTATATTATTTATGTATAATAATATTTCAATTGCAAGTAAATATTCGCGTGTAAAACAAAGCGCAGACTTATTACAGCTATCAAATCCATATAGGTTTCTAGGTCAAAGTACAGCTGTATTATTACAGCTTAAAAATACCAGTCCAAAAGCTAGTATTGACCTAATACTGAATTTGGATTGCAAAAGAAATGTTCAGAATTAGTTCACTAGAAAATAATTTACTAATAAACGTTAAGAAGGAGAAAAAGATACAATTGTGGGTGGAACTTAAAAGAGGTGCTTCAACTTTTTCCCTAGATGGGGAAATTACAATGCTTCCATTTTTACCATAACCCTGTACTAAATAAACCTCATTTTTCTCATTGTCACTTTTGATGTGAAAAGACCAGGCAAGAAGATCCACGTAGTCTTTCCAAATGAAAACGTTAGTATTTCGAGTATTATCTGAAGTATTTGTTTTATGTTATTCTACTACTCCTTTAGGATAATGATGACTCCAAACAGACCTTGCTAAAGCAAAAAATCTAAATTTGCTAGAATATTATATCCATATTAAACGTTCCATTTCAATCCTGTTCACAGCAGGCAGACAGGAAAAAAATGCTATTTAAATTACCAAAAAAATTCCATTTTACATTTTTTTTTACTCAAAAAAGATGAAATTAACCAGGATGAGCAGGAACTTTGTATATCTAAACATGCTATATACAAAAATTTAAAAACTGAAGAAGGAAGAATGCTGTTTGAACAATGTGATACTTTTATTTTTAATTCCTAAGACTTTAAAAAGAGCTACTAAAGGCTATAGTACTATGAAATTCAGAGATAGCCTCACATTAAATAATTTGAGTCAACGGTTTAACAGAAAACACCTAAAACACAATAAATGTAGTAAGTTTTAATCATCAAATGCATCAGCTTTTTTAGATATGGGTTTATTCAGCTGGCTTCAAGCTAAACCAAGTCATATTTTCTGACTTTTATCTTTGAGAAAACTTAAAAATCCAAGGAGTTCTTTTTAGCCAAGGACTGGGAATCCTGACCTTTGCCTGAGTAAAATTTTCAGTTATAAAATGGGAAATGGTTTCAAAAGATTTGTTGGAAATAAGGAAGCAGTAACACTAGCCATCAGCTGCTCTGGTTTTCATTTATGATTTCTGTGGGATCCTGTTGATGACACAAAAGTTCAACAGCAAACTTTCTGTCTTATAGTGTGACCACCTCCACAGGTCCTTCACCCCAGCTATACTCTGGAGTCCAGTTGCCAAACACCAGAAGCAAATTTGCTTTATCATCTTCTTTTGATCTTCACCATCTGTTCTAAGAGTATTTATTGTTTTCCAGCTGTACCAACCCCTGCATAACTGCACAGGATTGCACGTCCCTGCATAAGAATGCAACAGAAACTTTGCTGAAGCTTGTCTGGAAACAGGCTGGGTTTGATATGCAAAGAATCTCTTACAGAATTTTTTTCCCCACTTCCAGTTACTGTTTAGAAAGCCTACTTAATAATACTATCTGACTTTTCCCAAACAATACTGTGGACCTTTCCTTTGGTTTTACCGATCTTCTGTCAACATTATACCTGCAAGATTATCTACTGCTTACTTTCTGGGCAAACCACAACTGGCATAGTAATAATACACATGACTAGGATAATACTAATTAAGCAAACTCCAAATATCTTATTAGAGTTCTTAAAAATAATCTTTTTGGAGATTAAGAAAAATAAATCAGCATTCTAAAAATATATTCAACTACAAATACCTGGCATCAGCTCTACACTGCTAAAATGTTATTAATTTACTGCCTAAGGTCTTGTCTTTATTTAGGAATAACAATTATATCTTGTGCAGGTTCCCATCTTTGCTACCCTTAAGGACACAGCTAGAATAATCCTGTCGACTTGACTGATGAAGGACACGATTTGTCCTCAGATGGTTTAGTATTTTAAGTAGTTTTTCATGTTAGTGATGAACAAGTTACCTCCGCTTCATGCAGAGCACAGAAGCAACATGCTTTCTGATAACATCCATGCTATTTTACAACTCAGAACCAACACTACAAGGTATGATGCTGCCTAAATTAAGTCAAATTCAAAAGTCAGACTGAATTGGGGTCAGCATAAGGGATTGAAAAAAACAGTCAACGTGGAGCTGATTGTGTAATCATTTTGGCATCAGAAGCAGCAGACTGCATTAACCTCACATCCCGTCCTGATCTCACACACTGGATTTGAAGATCCCAACATATAAAAGTTTAAAGGTTGGAAGAGGGGTTTTATAGCTAGGCAGATGCTGAGTAGCTCAACAGAGCTGTTCCCAATCACTTCTATTATGCCTGTTCATCAGAAAGTAAAATTTATCTCCTTTTTACCTTCAGAGAATGAAAAAATGTGACACACTGAACTGATACAGATCTCTTCCTTGACTCTATTTGAAACTCAAGCAAAGCATTTCAATTCCAAAGAACTTCCCTTAAGGATGGTGAGCTTCTAAATTCCTGACTTTGATCAGTTTGTTCCATAATGCATCACTTTTTGGGTCCCATGATTACACATTCAGCATTTCAGAGCCCTGTGCTGCACATGTATTTGGAATTTGGCTCTAAATCATAAAACAAAACACATTTGGGAAGCCTTTGCTAAATGCTGTACATGCTCCAGGAACAGAGAGTGGCTGTATTTCCTAAATATGATGGGAGTTACGCTTCCTGTGGAACGTATCACTGCCACACAGTGCTGTACAGGAGCCAGAAGTATCCTGTAGGGCGGCATACACAGTGTGTGGGGAATGCTAGTACAGCTCACCTGAAAGAAAAAAGTTATAGGCTTAAACAAGCAATATGTTTGTGAAGAGTTTCTGACAGAGAGGAGACTTGTGGGAACAGAGACATTCACCTCTAATGGTGGCTTGGGGACTATCAGCAGCACGTTTTGTAGGAAAAAGAATCAGACAGGAACAATCAGACAGGAATGTTTTTCCCCTTTATTGGCAAGTTTCTCCCTATTTCTTTAATTCCTACGTCATTAACACACTTAAATGTCTCTATCACAGACAAGACACAGAGTGTTTGAATTAAAAATTAGTGGAAAGCACAAGACTCAGAAAAAAACCCCATAAGTTTACACAGAAGTGCATTGGTAGTCAAGTACATCAGCAGTGTTCCCTAGCACAAAACATTAGGAGGAAATTCTGTAGTGTGAGGGTGGTGAGACCCTGGCTCAGGTTGCCCAGAGAAGCTGTGGCTGCCCCATCCCTGGCAGTGTTGAAGGGCAGGTTGGATGCTTGGAGCAACCTGGGCTGGTGGGAGGTGTCCCTGCCCATGCAGGGGGTTGGGACTGGATGATCTTTAAGGTCCCTTCCAACCGAAACCATTCTATGAAAACAGGACTAAAAGAAAGGAGAATGTAGAGAGGGAAATAATAAATGCATCACATAAATAAACAGATGAAATTTCACCATTACTGCCCTGTACTGATGTGCGTCCCATATTTCTGTTCTGAGAAGACAGGAAAAGGGGATATGACAGCAAATTCCTTTTGCTTCCTGTTAGCTAGAAAACCCTAATATTCACAGCAGCTCCATTTCTTGGGAAAATGTGCACCAAATAAGTCCCCTCAAGTTCTCTCTGTTTACTCAAGGCACCAGCAGACACCTTCATAAGCCTCTCAGGATCAAGGCAATCTATTCCAAATCCTGGCTGATGGGCACTACCGGGTCAGCCAGTCTGACCTAGACAACCTCAAGCAAAGGCACCTCAAATGCCTCCCAGCACTCAAGAGATAGGAAATCTGAAGACTAAAATCAGAAATGTAAAAAGCAACATCGTTTAATAATGAAGGGACACATGATGAAGCTGTTACTAGTGGCTAGTGAGGCTCTTCTCACTGCCTAGGTGGTGAAAGCAGGCAGCAGCCTCACAGCACTCACAGTGAAACTGGGCCATTCAACCATCACATCTGCTCAGACTCCCTAAGAAACTGGTAACAGGAATTTTTTGACTCATTACTGCACTGAGTGTAAGAAACAATGTATTTGTACAGTAGCCAGAACGATGGAATTATTAGGTACAATTGGCATAATTCGATCTGCCACAACAGTTGGAGGATATTCAAATCCAGGCTTCCTGCACCAGATTAGCTCTTATACAGGGTAATTATTTAATTTTTAAGAGGATAATTATTTAAATATTTTTTTTTCTATTCTCTGAAGACAGACCTGAAAATGATGCAGCAATCTATTTAATCAAGGCAATGCTGTGGTACCGTGTAATTCTCATTGCTAGCACTTGAGATGGGATACAAATTTATTCAGCTATAACATTACAGAAACCCAGCGTATTTCAGCACCTCTTGTTGCCTCAAATAACAGCAAGGCAATAATAATGTAAAAAGGGGCCAGCTGTAATTATGTAATGCATCAGTGTGACATTTCCTATCAACATGGCAAAGCTAAGAGAGCAGCAGTGATGTGGCTCAGTGAATATGGACTCATGCTTGCTTCAGCTCACGTAACAGGAACAAGGAAAAAAATTCTATCCATAAATTCCCCCAAGAGTGATTATGAAAGTAGATGAAATCATGCATGAAGAACAGCCTGAAAGGCTGGTGTGACAGTCTCCACTTCCTCTCTCATGGACTGCTACCTATTTTTGCATTCAAAGAGGGCTAATACTTAGCCCTTAATTTTCATAGCAAATAATTGTGTTACCCTTTTTAGCTTGAAGGACAAATTTACCTCTGATTCATTCGAATAATGAAAGGATAAGGCCAAGAAGTAACATCACAAACATGAGAACTCTTTCTTCTTCTCACTAGTTAAAGGTAAAGGACAGGTATGTCAGTCCTGTACACATTTGTTACAGAATGACAATGTAGTTGAGGCTGGCAGGCACCAGCCTCTCTCTTCTGGAAGACCATCTAAGCCCAGTGCCCTGGCTGGAGCAGGTCCAGCCACAGCAGGTTGCTCAGGGCTGTGTCCAGTTGGGTTCTGAATAGCTCCAGGGAGGAGATCCACAACAACTCCAGGCAACCTGTGCCAGTGTTTGGCCACCCTCACAGTAAAACATGTTTTATGTTTAGATGGAAATTCCTGAGTTTCAGTTTGCTCCCACTGCCTTCTTGCCTTTCACCGGGCACCACTTAAGAGTCCTGCCCCATCTTCTTTATTCCATCCCATCAGGTACTTACACACAAAAGGTCCCCCCCTGGACTTTCTGTTTCCCAGGCTGAACAATCCCAGTTTTCCCACTTGCATGTCAGACGCCCCATCATCCAGCTCATTAATGAAACAGAACTGGCCCCATTATTGATCACTGGGATCCACCATCAATGATCAGCTTCCAGCTGGACTTGGTTGCAGCAGCCCCCAGAGACCAGCAGTTTCCATCCACCTCACTGTCCACTTTTCTAGTCCATACTTTTGCAGCTTCTCAATTCACTCTCAAAACCAGAGGACTCAATACATGTCTGTAAAAATACAGACAAAACATTTATCCTGTCTGTGCATAAACTTTCAGACATGCAAAATGTTGACACGTATGAGCAATTTCCACTAGTCACATGAGAATATTACTCCTAGATATAAAAAAAAACTCGTTAGAACAAAAATTGTTATTTCCTTTAGCTGCACAATGAAAGAAAAAGTGGGATAGCTATAGTAGAAGTAACATTTTAGGTAGCTGAGAAAGCTAAATTTAGCTACATTTACCTATGTAATGAATTTTACTGGGCCCAGAGCAAGGATTTATGATTTCAAATTTCAAAAACAGTCACTGATAACTTCTTAAAATTAACAACACCTTTTCATAGTCCTGCATATGTAGCTGAACAGTATTTATTCTAAGGAGCCAAACAATGACATGTATATTTATACATTACAGTTCATTAGCAACTTCATAATCAAAAGATGTGCCACATGAGATATTCCTTCTCATCTGCCAGTCCATTTTGGTTCTCTAATTTGAAATGTTTCTTTCGGTAAAAAGCAGACTACATTTCAAGATTAAAATAATTCACATAGAAGGTTGGATGTTGTTTAATTTGAAAAATAAAAATAGATATTTAAAATCTCTCCATTCCTCAAATGGCAGCGACTCATGGCTGACTTTAAACTGAGGGCCATTAATACAGCACATTACATTGTGAAGAACAAACCCTGCCTTGATATGACACTACTGATTAATCACACTATGATCAGGATACTCCAGCCTTAGTGTTTCCAGAGTAGAATAAACTGAATTTTACAGACACAGATTTTTCTCCACATGTTCTTCAGAAGAGTCTTGGTATTTTTATTACACTGTAAGATGTTATTCATCTCTATGCAAGGCACTTCCTGTTGGCATTGATCAAAACCAACCATATATTCCATTATAATGTATCATTTAACATCTATTTGGCTCTCAAATTCTGACGCATTTTGTTTCCAAATTTGGACACTAAAAATCTCCACTCTTGTCCTTTTGTACAGCCCCGTTCTCAGGGAACTGGCAATTGTTAAGATTTATACTAGTGCCATTCCAGCTTTTTTTTTAAGTGTAAAAAGAACTGTTGACAAGTAACCTATATAATCAAAATAATTAGACACAGCAATTGTTATTAACTTACTTTAATTAACAACCAATTTACTTTAAATACAGTCTAAGCACAAGGCTTCAGATAAAGCCAGCTAGCAAGAAAGAAGCTTAAGCATGTTTCTCCCCTACTACCAATCACTTAAGAACACAGACCAGAGTGACAAATGTGCCATTTCTATATCAAATTGATTAAAACTAAGAACAGATTAACAGGCTTTATAGCTTTCTGATAATTTGTTCCATGTATTTGGCAAAAGCTTGCTATATTTTCATGAATGACAAATAAGCTGAACATTTTTCTTTAAGTGCGAAAGAGAAATTAGACTTAATTGCAGAACTGTAATTGGTACCTCCATAACGACAACCCAAACATCTGCTACCTTGTTTCAGAGCTATTAAACTCAGGTTTTACTGCATGCTGATATGAGACTGGCTTCTGAGTGTTGCAGACACAGAAAACAGAGGAGATGAAGTGCCTGATGCTGATCTGATCAGGTAGTGAAAATTCAATTTCAAGGCAACGTCTGAAGTTTAAAAGTATTTCCAGATTAGAACCAGTGCTAGAGATTGACATGTTTCTGCCTGCATTAATGCAACCCTTTTAGGGCTGAAACCTCATCTTTTAGATTTGAGGAAACAGAGGTGTATTTTATTTAGTTACAGCAGTGATCTCATGAGCAAAAGGGTGGACTGTTCAGTGGATAAGGAACTGGCTGGATGGTCACATCCAGAGGGTCGTGGTCAATGGCTCAATGTCCAGATGGAAAACGGTGACAAGTGGTGTCCCTCAGGGCTCAGTGCTGGGCCCAGTGCTGTTTAGTATCTTCATCAACAATATTGACAGCAGCACTGAGAGCACCCTCAGCAAGTTTGCTGATGACACCAAGCTGGGTAGAGAGGTCAGTATGCCAGAGGGACAGGATGCCATCCAGAGGGACCTGGGCAAGCTGGGGAAGTGGGCCCAGGTGAACCTCATGAGGTTCAACAAGGCCAAGGGCAGGGTCCTGCACCTGGGCTGAGGTAACCCCAGATATGAACACAGGCTGGGGGAGGTGACACTTGAGAGCAGCCCTGTGGGAAAGGACCTGGGGGTCCTAGTGGATCAAAAGCTGGAGATGAGCCACCAAGGTGCAGTTGCAGCCCAGAAGGCCAAGTCCATTCTGGGCTGCATCAAAACAAGTGTGGCCAGCAGATGGAGAGAGGTGATTCTGCCCCTCTGCGCTGCCCTGGTGAGACCTCACCTGGAGCACTGTGTCCAGCTCTGGAGCCCCCAGCACAAGAAGGATGTGGAGCTGTTGGAGCATGTCCAGAGAAGGGCCATGAAAATGATCTGAGGGCTGGAGCAGCTCTGTGATGAGGACAGGCAGAGGGAGCTGGGGTTGTTCAGTCTGGAGAAGAGAAGGCTCAGGGGGGATCTCACAGTGGCCTTCCAGTACCTGAAGGGGCTACAGGAAAGCTGGGGAGGTGCTTTTTACAGGGGCTTGCAGTGAGAGGACAAGGGGGAACGGTTTTAAGCTGAAAGAAGAGAGATTTAGGTTAGAGATCAGGTATAAATTCTTCAGTGTAAGGGTGGTGAGACACTGGAACAGGCTGCCCAGGGATGCTCTGGGGGCTCCATCCCTGGAGGTGTCCAAGGGCAGGTTGGATGGGGCTCTGAGCAGCCTGTTCTAGTGGGAGGTGTCCCTGCCCATGCAGGGGAGTGGGAACTTGATGATCCTTAAGGTCCCTTCCAACTAAAAAAATTATGTGATTCTGTGAATTGTACTTTTGGAAAATGCCCTTTGAGTCACTCTAACACATACTAGACTCATCTATAAACAGCTTTCTCCCTAGCATCTCAAGCCTTTTTCTCATCAAGGCTGCCTGTGAAAACCTTATTAAATGTTTCTGAACACATCAACATTCCAGTTAAACACTTCTACTCACTTTCCCTTAAACAGTTAACTGTTAATCAATATGAATCATGCTTTTTAGAAACGTCTCCACTGGCAGTGCAATCCATCATGCATGATTTCTACAAGCCATTGTACATGAATCCCAGCCACCAAGCTGTGAAAGGCACACTATCTGTTCCGTGATACCTAAATATAACCACTCTCCTCTAATTTTATAACCTTCTCTACATTTTTACTAATTAGATCTGGAAATCCAGTTGTGCACTGTAGGTATTAAACCATCACTTTAGGCTCATGAGTTGGGACAAAAAAAACCAAACCAGAGCCCCTGTGATAATGACCATAGGTACAGGAATTTTATCACCACATTAAATACCAGAAAATGCATGGCCTTTATACATGCCCATCAAACCCCTTAATTTCAACAAAAGAAGTAATACTTACAGATAGCTGATCTGTGCATACAGCTCTATTTGCAGAAAACTTATCAACAACTTTGGATTTTCTATTTTTCTACTCTACATATCTCAGGAAAATTAAATTTCTGGAAAGACCAAACCAAAGCAAAAAACATAATCGTTCTTAATACTCCCTGCCCTTCTGGCTGCAGCATGATCACAAACAATTTGTATAGTTTAAATAGCTACATTTAGTAAGTGCCAAGCAAATCTAGCCACATGAAATGTAAAAGGAAGTTTCTTTCACTTGACTTAAGCTACTGATTATAGCCCATCATAATAATAGATCTCCTCTGTTAACAGTACTCATTTCCAGAGTAGGAAAAGGGTCCTTCAAGCACCCAGTTTCTAAATGAGTCTAAACACATTAACAGCAGCTATTTCACTTATCATACAAAATGTATTCCTCTTCAAATCTATACCAGCACATACCAGCTGAAATTATTTTTAAATTGGTTTTGGTTAGATAGGGATTGCTGTTTTGGGAGGAAAATGCATGAGCTCAAGTGCATATAACATGTTAGAGCAATGTTTATCTAATGTTTTCTCAGGGGGATTTTTTTGCATGATTAGTGGGGTCATGTTTGAGATGCATTATAAATTCAGTCCTCTAGCCAGTCCCTCTTGTCAGGATACTAAGAATGATGGCTTTGCTGGGCAGAACAGCAGACTGTGAGACTGCAGCCAATTCTTATCTGATTATTCATTCAGAAGGAAATGGGATAGACATGATGGAGAGGTTGAACATCCTGTCCTTTACAGGAAAATTCTCCCAGAAAAACTTGCCTCTCACCACTGTCAATTCTTCTCCTTTGGATTGAAGGAAAGGTAACTTCATTCTCTGAATTCCACTTAAATAAACACAGACAAGTAATTATGGCAGAAGAAATACACAGTGGAACTTTTTAATACGGCCAATACTTTCATTCATTATTACCATGAGGTACATCTACTGCTCAACACTCGTGTTTAGTCTAGAGAAGAAAAGACAGAGAATGTTATTGACGTATATAAATATCTGAAGGGTGGATGTCAAGAAGAAGGGGCCAGTCTCTTTTCAGTCACGCCCTGTGATAGGACAAGGGGCAATGGATGCAAAGTAGAACACAGGAAGTTCCACAGCATGAGGAAAAACTTCTTTACTGTGAGGGTTATGGAGCCCTGGGACAGGTTGCCCAGAGAGGTTGTGGAGTTTCCTTCTCTGGAGACTTTCAAGACCCACCTGGATGCATTTCTGAGTGAGCTGCCCTACATTCTGTGGTGGTCCTGCTCTGGCAGGTGGGTTGGACTTTATGATCTCCAGAGGTCCCTTCCAATCCCTAACAATCTGTGATTCTCCAATCTCTTCCATGATGCTAAGGAACAGTATTGCTTTGACTACATTAAAATACTCTAACAACCTTTGCTTTGAAAACTTTCTGATTCTTCTACTAGACTCTAGCTGGGAGAAGGATTTTGTGTAATGGATGCCTTCCGCCGTCAAGGTCTGATGTCCCTGAAAAATCAGATCATGCACTTTTGAGAAGTCAGTGCCCCGTGCAGTTTTCTCAGAATCTGTGGCTGCAATCCCTCAAAATCCCATCCACTCTAGAGGTTTTTTCCCCCTTATCTGGCACCATCTCCAAAAGCAGAAAGGCCATCAGTTTTGGACACCTTCCCACACTCACTTGTAAATAACACAGAAATATGATTGACTGGAACGCAGAGAAGCCAAGAGCTTCACATACAAGAAGAGAAAACTAGAAGCTTGAAAGAAAAATCAGTAGTGGGGTCTACCTGCAGAAGAAAGTACGAACTAGAATTTGAAGCATAGTTTTAAACTTACTGTATACTTAATAAAATTTTCTAGGACTAGCTGTAACTCAAAAGAAAAATAATATTTTGCTTCCAGTAACAGCAACATAATAAATCTTATTAAGTGCAATTTAATTCACAAAGACCAGCAATGGTCTTTTTCAAAGTCTTTTTCAAGCCTGTAAAGGAAGTCCTGCACATTTATTGCTCTAATATTAGCAAGATATTTGCTGTCATATTCATGACCTTTTGTAATTCAGGCACTGCAGTAGTTGAGGATTTTTTGGGTTGAGTTGTGTTTTTTTTTTCCCCAGATTAAAAAACCACATAGGAGTCCTGAGAGTAAAAAGACAACTTACTGAAAACTATATATTATTTAATTATCTAACACGTATCTGAAAGAAAATCAATGTTGTATTTCACTGTGAGGTGATTCACCCATGGCTTTGTTTTCTAATAAGCCTGCTTGTGTATCCTTGTTTGATTACAAAACCACTACCATTTTCTATAAAATCAGTATTGAATTATCACATTTGAAATTATTATCTTCCTGCTCTTGATGATAGAAAACAAAAAGAAAACCTACACTAAAACAGATGTGCCTGAAGTAAGTGGTTTACACCCACTCACATAAAACAAAAGCTCCCTTCAGGAAAATATGTTCCCCAATAACCTCCCCTTCAAAGTGTTAACTAAATTCTAATCAGCTCCAAAGTGTGATGACTTTATCTCACTAGGGTATCATTGGCATGAAAAGAAGTACAGATAAAAAACATACATTGTGCCAACATTTTTCTTTTTTTTAAAAAAAAAGGTCCTAGAAATGATCAGACAACAATAAGCAATATTTACTCATCAAGATGAAAACACTTTGGAATACCTTGCAGGATACATTGACTTTTAAAGCCTGCATCCATCAACAGACATATCTGGGAGCAGCTGACAGTTATCCCTGTAAGTGAATCATCTTATGCCACTACAAGAAGAGTGGAAACCAAGAACACGAAAGGAAGATAAATAACATAAAAGAAAATCCTATGCAAGGTAACAGGAAAAATGTTGTTGCATCATAGCAAGTTGAAAACCTAATACACTCATTTTCATATGAGCAAGCAGGGGGGGGGAAAGGCTTATGTGGTGCATGTCATTATGGTAACAAAAAGCTTCCAAGTGAGTGTGAGTCCTGTTTATAATCTTGCAGTCATTATTTATTCCAACAGGAATAAATGGAATCTGCCTTCACAGTTTGGTAACTGCAAGAAGGGCAGTATGAAGGAGGTTATTATTACCTTCTTTTCTGTCACATGAAGGAAGAAAAGAAAGACGTATAATTTACCTTGATCATAAACTTCTAGTTTGGGAATTGTTTGTCATGCTACACTTTGCAGTGCAAGATTATTTTTTTTAATCCATCTTCTCTTCCTATGTTCACTTGTGGCTGAGGCAGGACCATCACCCCTTTCTTTGACAGAAAAGTAGACCAGGAACTAAGGGAAAGAGTTGTCTGGAGCTGCAGTGCTCCTGTTTGCTGTTTAATGAGAACTTCAGTGAAAGAACCAGCTCTATCTGAGCACGTTTCTCTCACCTTCTCTACCTACTACAGTTCTGCCTTACTGTGGGGAAACCTGCCTTGCTTCTGACAACTTGGCTGCTAAGGAGAATACCCAACTGTCCAGAGAGTGAGACGTGAACAGCAGATCTGCAGGATGGCCCTGCTCCAACCTCTGCTCACTAATCCCTCTTGGCTTAGCTAAATCCACCCCACAGACAACTGCTGAGAAGCTTTCTGGGCAGCTGATGCTGTCCTATCCCTCACATACAACTCTCAAAAAAGGAGACTTTATTAAGAAAAAGCTTTTTGCTAGCAAGACAAAGCCCCTTTACCCAGATGGCAGAAAGCACAGGACTGGGATAACAACATCTCCTATGCTTTACATGTTCAAGTAGCCTTTTCTAAACACAGTTATTTCAATTATTAACTCAGCAGCTAATTTGGTGAGAAAAGCCATATTTTTATCCCTTATTATATAAAACTTCAATGGCAAGTGATGTGTGAAGATCATCACTCTCTGCTAATTACCATTCTTAGACACAGAGACAATTACCCACATGATCTATTATCTCTAATAATTATTATTTACACAATAAATAATACACAGACTATAGGTTATTTTTTTCCTGCCTAGCTCCTTCTGAAAAAATGTGTACCAAGGACTTTATGAACAAGGTTTAAAGAAAATATTGTTGGGATTTTTTTTCTGGGGGGGGGGCAATGATTGTCTTACTTGTATATAGAAAGACATTTTTGACCAGCATTGTCTGGTCCTATCTATAACGTCTATCTATGTTACACTGCTGTGAAACACTCTGGGAACAAAATACAGAAATTACACATTTACCTATAATGGCAGCAATTTTACCTATGAAGTAAAAACTCTTACAAAATACACAGATTTTTATAAATTAGTCCAATCACATTTTAATTTAACAAAATAATTTTTTAATTTTAAATGGATCAAATGCACCATTTAGCTGGAGACTCAGAAGTGCTCCAGACAATATTTTAGTGCCATCCCCTGAGCACTTCAAAACCAAAAGCATATACAATTTTCACAAATTCCCATTACCAAACTAATTTTCTGGAAGCAGCCAATAAGACTTTCAGTGCCATCCTCAAGTTGCTTGACTCATAAGACAGCCTTAGTGACCTAAATCCAACTCTACTGAGCTGGAACATGCCACCCTGAAATTCATGCATTGATTTTCTGCATGATTTTCTGTAAAGCAGATCTTCCCGTGTTTCTCCTCCTATTGTATATTTAGTAACTTATTGTGTCCCTAAGACTGCAGAACACAAACTGTAAAACATGAAGCAGGGCTTCAGGAGTCCATACAAACCCACTTGCTCTTTTTCAGGCAGTGAACAATTAGTGCCTTTGAATTCCAAAGCCAGGTGACAGTGACAACAACTGGTCCAGCATCATTGCATGGGCTAAGTTGCAAAAAATTAATCCCAGGTATGTTTCTCACTGTTTACTGACTTCCAGGATATTATGTAAGGATAAAACCTTCCCCAGATCTATCCTTACATGAAATGGCTGAAACAGCACTTCTCCTCCCAGTCCTTCTCAACCCTAAAACACAAGTTACTGAAACCTTAACACATTATCTAAAGGTCAAACTTATTTTTGAGCACTGCCTGGAAGAAAGCAAGCAGAAGTAGCAAAACCATCAGAAAGGATGTTCTTTGCTCAGACTGTCACCAAAACTGACTCAAAGCATTCTGTTCCATGACGACTAGTGCAAACCTCCCTCTGGACAAAGCCCACAACTCTGTGTGGAGGAAAGATGAGGCAGTCCCATAGGGAGAGCTGCACGGGGGGAAAGGGGGGCACACTGTGAGGAGCTCTGCTGCTCCCAGCTTATCACCATCTTCCCTCCTTACATTCCAGTCTTCCCTTTTTCCTCCCTCCATGTGCCCTTAACTGTGACATTCTGCTTTATGGATTTCTTGCCCTTCTTCCCCAAAGCTGACCTGCCTTCCCGTAGGCCAGGCAGCCTGGGCTGACAAGCAGGCTGTCTCTCTGATAAATGACTGCTCTTTTTCACAGACTTCAAGTCAGCAACTGCAGCTGCCAGTTATCTTTGCAGTTTAACATTAATGGTAGGGAACTATAGAAGGAATATAAGAGAATTTTGGCCAGGCCATTTACTTAGGCTGTCATTGAATGTTACAATAAATAAAATTTTCCTTACTCTATCCTTATTAATTTTTTTTACCACCTCTGTCCCCATTTCTGTCCTCATTCTGTGTGTGTTTTCACTGCGTTTTGTTGGGGGTTTTTTAAGTTAGAACACTGCAAATATATTCCTCACAAATAAGAATCACCCTTCACCTGGCTACTACATCCCTGTTTTTGACACCCACAGTGGATTTTGGTCTATTCCTGTACAATGTAATTTCTTCTTCTGTTTCTCAGCTATTATAGATTACCTCCCTGCTCTGCCAGCCTCCTTCCACCCCTTTCCTCCAAGAAAGTCTTCTAATATTCTGCAGCAGCCCATCAGGGAAAAGAACTCTTCATTTGTAACAATAAAATTCTAAGCCAAAATCTCTCAATCTGCTTCAGTATAAAGTTAGAATTTTTGTGCCACTTTATTAAAATAAGATCTTTCATTATATATTCAGGAAAAAGTAACTCCACAAAGCAAGAAGGTGAATTAACACCTTATTTCTCTCCTATGTGGCAGCTCCATCCTACTGCCACATACCCCACAGCCAGCCTGTGTCCTCAGCAGCTCCTCCCACAGAGGGGACCCACTGCTCCTCCTTGTGGGGGGTTATTTGGGGCCCTCACAGGCATCCCTGCAGCCTTGTGAGAAGAGGCTCAAGATCCTCATCTAGGGCTGTGTTAGGAGTGTGGTTGGAATTCGGGTGCTGGGAGCCACCTTTGCTACTTCACTAGTATCTTGGAGAGATGTTCTGGTGTCACATGCAGGTGTACTTCTGCCATCCCATAAACTGGTAACATCACTTTATTTGCTCTGGATGCAATAAAATGTCTTCATTCTTTTTATTATTGTTTGCCCTTCATTCACTATTTCTGCTTTTATCAGACTTCTATCAGCATTTTTGTTCCACAACTTGTGTAAGGTCCCATTCCTTACGTGACTATCATTTCCCACCATGCAGACCAACGTATGTTTACCTCATCTCCTAAGCTGGCAGAAGGTGCAGAAGGGAGTGAATGTTTTGCACATTTTTCTGACATCTTTTTCCCTTTGAGATCCTCAGCTAAAGGATGCTGCTGCACTGTGCCACATAGTGTGCAAATGCAGTGAATGACACTCTAGATTGCTGGAACTGAAAGCAGCCATCCTGATGCAGATCCAGACATTCATCTAACACAGGCATAAGTAGCTTTTTTGCTCCCTAGGCACCTCTCAAGTACCAAATGAAATGCCTGTGTTAGAGCCTCACAATAATAAGTTCAGCTGGGTCTTTTCCACTGGTGCTGAAAAAACACTCAACTAAATACTAACTGTGATCTCTTCTTAATAAGAGCACATTATTCCCACCCAGCAAGCACAGCATCTATGCCCTCCAACAGTTCTCAGGAAATAAGAAGACTTTTCTAATTCAAACTGAATTTATGCAAGCAGGAGCCCAATGGAAGAGTGGCAATCACTAGTTTTGGCACTTAGAGTCTCTATGTCATTATTGCTCCATGATACTCAAGATCAATGTACTTCTGCCCCAAATGCAATAAAGTATTCCCAAAATGCAAATTTTGTTTTCAGAGTAAGAGATGCTTTACAACCCTCACCACAGCTCACATGCAAAAATGTATTCAGACTTGGGTGTGGGAAAGGCATCCAAAACATGAATACTGGAAAAGAAAGGTTTTCTGGAGAACAGCTTCACACAAGCAGTATAAAAGTGCCATTAATGTTGCTCTGATGCTAATGGAATGCAAAATCAGCTCACCCAGGAACTTAATCGTTGGAAAGCATGAAAAAGAACTACATTTAATGATGCTATTGTTCAGTTGGAATAATTTGTGTTTAATTTCTCAGGGAAATTAAAATCTTTTATCCCAAGAAGTGATATTATTTTCTTTTTATATTTTTATCAATGGTCCAATTGCCCCTTAATCAAAAGACAATGCAAGAGGGAATTTTTCTCATTCAGCAGAGCATCTTGACTAATTTTATAGTCCCATATGTGATCACTCTGAACAGAAGTTCATACAAAGCACAATTTACAGCATATGCATAACTGGATAACTAAAAATAGAACATGTAGAATTCAATCTTAGCAATAAAACACTTATACACCCTTTGGGTTCGAGCTGATTTTCACAATTTGATTAAATATGCTCTAAGAATGAGTGCACAAGTAAACATGCAGTATTAGCAGCTAGAAAAATCATTCTGTACACTCCATCCTGAAAACAACTCCCCTATGTATTTTTTTACTGTATTAATTTATGACTAAAAATGAATGAGAGCTATGAAACAATAAGTTGTATCTTTCAGCTTAAGCTTCTTATAAACAAGGAATACAATGAACTCCTCTGACATTGGAGTTATTTCTGTGCATCCACACTTGATCTCTGATGCTGCTATACAAGCTAAGAAGTGGTGTGATCTGCAGCCAGAGCAAAGGTGACTTCTGGAGGATTTTGCCCATCTACCAGTTTTACAGAAAATCAGTCTCTGTGGAAAGCTAAAGCAGAACTGAAATGCTTAAATATTGACTCTTTTTAATAGGCTAATTTAAATTAATTTCTATTTCATAGCTAATTTCAACAAGAAGTAATGAAGTCAAACCAGAGGAAAAAAAAATAAATAAAAAATTTCAAAATGGTATTGAGATCAAAGTGAAATTTTAGAACTACTATTGGCCAGAAATTTTTCAAATGAAACCAAAACCGCAAGAGAAAGATAGAAGATTAAACTTAGTATTACAGTACCAGTAATACCCCAGTACCTCTCTGGGAAGTTTCCTGCCTTCCCATGCCTTACTCAGAAACCTGAAACCTTCCTGAGATTCTGAGAGGGTGAACTGGTGTGGGAGTGGAACAGAAACACTTTGTTACTGTGTTTGATCTCAAGCATTCAAAATAAACAGCAAAGCACAGAACAAATGAAGACCAGATGCAACTGAGTCTTGCTCTGCCAGTTACAACCGACTTCACTACCAGACCAACCTGCCACACTGTTTCTTAGGAATGAGGAAGACTCTACCAACATTAGTAACATTCCCTCAAAGCCCTCCCAAAGTCATCAGCTAGGACTGATGCTGGTGACTAGCATCAGCAGTTATACAAACATAAATGTATACAGCTACTTACTATATCCTTCATCCCAAAGGCCTTGTCCCAATCCCAGCCTGTGTGCTGAGGATGAGTTTGAGTCTATTTCTCTTTCTACAGAAGCACTTCACCTTACTTATGCTGTAACAATATGAAAATAACTAAGATGTATGTTCCTTCCCCCAACAGCCAAATGTTACACTCATTTTTGAAAGCCTGATGTACCCAGCAATAGTAAAATATTCTTGCTAATTTACAGTATGCAAATTAGATTCCAAAAAGGCATTGCCATAAAATATCCACGCTGAGTTATTACCCAACATCTACACCTGAGAATGGAAGGCCCATCCTTCATTGCAGCTAACCTGGCTGATTGTGACCGGGACAGATCAGAGGACAAGGACTAAGTCCCAGGATTGTGTGGGAAACTGGTGCTACTAGTTGGATGCTTACAGGTGAAACGGGTACATAGCTGAGCAAGCTCTGCTCTTCCAGACTATCTGAATTTGTAGTCAAAAGGGCCTCCAGCCTCCTCTGACTAGAGCGGTTTGTCAGCACACCAGAAGGTGCACTTCCATTGCTGGCTGATTGCAGCTGGAAGGTGGAAACTAACAGTGTCTTTCTGAGCAGACAAAGGCTTTGCATGATTCCGTCCCCTCTTGAAGGATGTGGCTCACCTGCCTCAGGGGCTGGCTCTTCCCACATTTCCCTCTCCTGAGAGCTTTCAGCAAGCACAGGGTGAGTGCCCAGGAGCATGGGATTGTCTGAAAGGTGCCTGAGCTGGGCCTTGACTTCAGACACTAACCCTGGCTAAACAATCCTTGGGAGCACTCATGTCAAAGATACCTTCACCACAAACATGCTTTGCATTTCTGCATCAAGTTTCTCTAAACATTCCGTATCCAAGTGTTGATTGTTTTTAATGTCCAGATCTTTACACAGCAAGAATTAAAGGAACAACGTATGCTCCAGCACTCAGCAGTATTGCACCAATTGTGATTCTGTTTTGAAAGACTACTTCTAAAACAAACATGAAGTGCATGCAAGACTATTACACAGCTCAGCACATAAAAAGGACAATACATAAATTCATAAATTAAAATAAATGTATTTGTTCTGCAATATTAAGGTTAAGCTTGACCTTTGAAAGAAGAGATCTACTGGAATTGCAGAAGTTTTCAGCATCTTAATTAGCTCTGTGCAGAAGAATCTAATGCCACAAGCAAACACGTTATTTCCATTTTGCCCTCTGTTACAGAATGAATAAAATATTTCTGGATGTAATTCACTTGAAACCAGAATGAATAAAGATCACTAACCTCGCCAATTCAGCCAATGCAATTTGTCCTACTTGAGAATTAATTCAAAGTTCTTAAGAGACACAAATAATTTTACACATATGAAGTCTCAGTGAAAACTAGTCATGTTAGCAAATTTAACTTCCCTGAAACTGGGCCATCCTAATCTAACAACAGCAGGAGTTTTAAAAACGTAGCACAGTCTTGCACTTACAAGTACATACCTTTCCTAAAAAGAAAGATATGAAATACATAGTTTTTACAGCACCTGTTCTCATTTTGAGGACTTCAACAGTACTCAGCACTTCCTAACCAACAACAGGATGTTGAAAAAAAAAATATATATATAACTTCTGCTGCTGTGCTTCATTTAATTGACAGGAAAAGGCTGCTTACCAGAATTTTTGTAGTATAAGCACTGTTGATAGCAATGGCATTAACCAGCAACTCCAGGGTTTTGGCAGGTACAGAGTCTGGGTCAGGGATCTCTTTGTAGTGGACATCCCCAACGTAGGCCTGGACAACTGTCATCCTGTTGGTGGTGAGTGTCCCTGTTTTGTCAGAGCAGATGGCTGTAGCATTACCCATTGTTTCACAAGCATCTAAGTGGCGGACCAGATTGTTGTCCTTCATCATTTTCTGAGAAAAAAAAAACCAAACAACACAATCAAAAACCTTCAGGATTTGCTTCGACAAGTTTTTAACATCGGTTATAAAAAAAAACCACAAACACACACCAAAAAAAGCCTGTATATAGTCTTGTTCGTTAGACCATCATGTTCACTAAACTAGAGCATTAACTGGGGCCAACAACCTAAGCCCTAGTTACAGACAAGCAGGCAGCAACCATCCCTGAAACAATCTGCCTTTTGATAAACTGATATAGTTCCGTAATTTCTGCAGTACATACACATGCTAAGGAACAGCTAGAACAGCAATTACCTAAGGAAACTGAAGATAACAGGAGTTTTTAAACAGTGTAATTATAGCAAATATTAGACTTTAAAAAAAAACTCCTTCCAGTGCCAGGAATTTATCTTGCAGCACATAAAGGAGCTACTCATGTTGGGAAAGAAAGAAAACCTAACAAACCAAAAAACCTCACACCCACAAAAATCCACCAGAGCACTCTGCTCCATAGAGCAAATTTTTCACAAAATTGCAGTCATCCTGGAAACACATCTTGTCCTTGGTTTTAGGTTTTCAAGTTTCAAACAATCCTGTGCCCATTCACCTGACCTTTACTTGGCAGACCCTACCTGATACTCACAAGGCAGAGCAGCACCAGTTGTGCATGAAGCTGCACTACAGATTGATACTGCAAATACAGATACACATGTTGGATGAAGGACATAAGGGGAACATGAAAATATTTTACAGGCAGCTACAGTCTTCATTAGCAAAATCCCATGCTTGAAATCTGCTCATTTTTCCTAATAATGATGATGTTTGACTATCTATTAATCAAGCTATTCACTCCTAATGTTCATATGTTAATTTTTTTACGCATTAAATGGAAATAAACTTTACAAAAATTCACCCAAGATTCCCAAAACCTTTAAAGAAGGCCCATCTAATGAAATTGCTAAAACAATCAGAGAAAACTCAATAAATAATGGAGTAATCCAAAGCTCCAGGATTTTAATGCTCTTTAATTTCCTAACAGAAGCATTTACATCAGATACAAACAATTGCAAACACATTTAAGAAAAGTACATGAAAGCTCCAGCTCAATTTTTGTTGCAAAGCATTCCTGGATAGTTCAAATCCGTGTCAAAACTTTGTCTTCAGATACTCTTGTGCAATAGTACAAAGTTATTTGCTATCAAAAGACTGGACTATACTAATAGTAAATTCTGCTCAGCCAACTCCTGGAAACCTTGCAAGCTAAGTAGCTATTTCAGTTGTTTGGTATTCCTGCAGTGTGTATTTTTAAAGATATGTATTAGAATATATAGATATATATTTGCATTTTTATTAGAAATACTTTCAAAGTAAAGCAAAGTTTCACTTTAATGAAATGTCACTCTCTTTTTCTGCACATTAATTCATCACACCTGAGAAAACCTGGAGAATAACTTACTAGCAAACTTAACTGAACAGCATTTTTCTCCTCTAGCTCCTTTTAGTGTTTCTTACCTTCACAGAATAAGCCAGAGAAATAGTGACAGCAAGTGGAAGTCCCTCAGGAACAGCAACCACAAGTACAGTAACACCAATAATGAAGAATTTCACAAAATACTGAACATAGATAGGAGTGCACTCAGGCAACCACTGTTTCTTGTTGACCACAAAGGTGTCAATGGCAAAATATAGTACCAAAATTATTACAGTGATAGCAGACATCACCAAACCTGAAAATAGAAATAATCAGTTACTATAAAACAAAACACAATTAAAAACAAGTGCAATTCAAAACTGACATTTGAATACATGAAATTATTTTATTACTCTACATGACATTTTTTTTCCCAGTACCAATAATAAGGATAATTATGCATTATAAAATGTAGAAAAAATATTACTATATTACTTCTACAACGGCCATACATTCACTGAATTCTACAGAACAGCTGAATCATACTGCATTCATTTTTAAGCACCACCTTCCTGCTGCTTTTAAAACACCTCAGTCAACATGAGTTCTGCTGTTGCTTAAGTTTTTTTCAATTTAGTACATTACTTCGCCTGCTACAACATTTATCTGTCCTTTCAGCCTCCACCTTCTACAAATTACTAGTCTATACACATTCAAACACTCATATTTTAGTTTTAAATAAGCTTAACTTAAGAGGTTTGGGAAAAGGAATCTCCTGTAGTTTATGTTGCCGTATAAAATATTTTAGAAAAGGCCAACTGATGTGTCTGAGTGCAATGAGGCAATACTGCAGAAATGTTCACAGAACAGTTCTGAATGTTTGCTGTTTGTTTTTATTTTGAAACTGTGATGAATATTAGTGTTCAAGGTTTCCTTTTTCAAAGGGACATATACAAACAGTGCATACTTTTATGAGGAGAGGCTGAAAGGAGGTACCACACTGATGGTATAGCACAAGAAACACTAGTAAGTATTTCACAGAATTCACAAAAGATCCCAAGGATTTAAAAGGCTCTCCCCATGACACAGACTTTGCTAAGATAGAACTTTTCCTCCACAATTTTATTCCTGGATTTGAGTATACAAATAAAAACTCCATAAGAACATCTCTTTTGCCTTGCTATGATTCCTGCTTATATGAAGCAGTTAAGCCTGCATTTCAAAACAAATTCATTTCTCACTCATGAGATCATACAGTAGAAGGGGAATGCTGTGAATTTCATGTATTGACTGAAGTTAAGAAAAAGGTAACTAAGCTGAAAGATGCTGAAGTTGACAGGGAACAGATGAGTCAGGGAGACAGCTAAATGCCAGAGGATAAAGGAAAATCCATAGAAAATATTGTACAGGCAAATACTCATGACAACACCAGGCATCCCTATAGACTGCCCAATGACAAAGAAAAACCAAATGAGGCAATGATTAATTTAATTCATTTTACTTGCCACAGTATGGTTAGAAATCCCTATACAATTACTTTAAAAGTGATGTTCACATGGCTGCTGAAATACCAAAGAGAGCAATAATCAGAAGGCAATGTAGAAAGGTACTTAATCTAAGAAATTAATGATCAAGAGAAATGAAGTGGTTTTGTATCAGTGCTCACTGTTGTACAACTAGCAACCAAGCAGAGAAGCTTGAGGAATATGAAACTGGGCAAAACACGGAACTGAATTTTAAGAGGTGATAACCATAGATTCTGCATCATGGACTGGTCAGGCAAAGAAACAGAAGTGGCAGCTCAGGGTGATCAACTAATTCCTCAAGAAGGAATTAAAGGGAATAGCAGGGGTAAAAATCAGACTGGTAAAGAAGCACAAAGGAGATGGAACAGAGGTAAAGTTAGGAATCTGTTGTAGGGCCCCAGCCAAGATTCTGGATAGAGATCAAGATCTCTTTAATACCACCAGAAAAAAAAAAAAAAAAACCTAATGAGCTTTATGTCATTGTGAAAGATTTTAACTTTGTACATATTTTCACATTCTACCTACACGATGGAGAAGTGCTGCTTATAGCAGTAGGAGCCAGATGGTAGTGGATGCAAAAGTCAACAGATGTGTCAGACTGGGGAGAAGGCAGGAACATGGATATTAAGAAAGAACAGCATGATTTCAGAATCCTGGTTTTGGAAGAGGAAACTACTGTGTGAGTGGTATCCTGAGATGATAGTAGAGATTCTGAAACTGCATACTCAGAAGTTCTAAGGGGAGAGGAAATTAAAGATGTAATTACTGCACTTGGGAATATTGCCTATGAGAAAAGCTGCATTTCATTTTGATTCAAATATTCATTGCGATCCGAGTTGCCCAAAGCTTCCAGTTTCTTGACAGCCAAGGCTGAGTTTTAGAAGAATAAAAGAACTTCAATGCCACGCAGTATTATGATGACCTATTTCTAAACAATGCAGTAAAAAAGGCCTATCCCTTTAAAGAATCCTTTGTTTTAAAACCCTTTGTTGTCAGTATAACACACTGCTGTTTGGTCAGTTATCCAGTCATACCTGCTTTGCCAATCTGGACTGCCAGCTTGGTCAGCTTTCCCTGAAGAACAGATTTTTCCTTCTTGTGCATGTTGGATTTCTTCTTGTCCTTGTCATCTCCCTCTCCCCCTTCTGCACTCTTCAGTGGCTGCATCTCCATGGCAGCAGCCCCATCCTGCTGCTTGGCTAATAATGCAGAACAAAACTGTTACTCCAAAACTATTATTAATTGGTTTTATCCTAGTGTTGATACTTACTGAATTCAACCAGCAGCACCCGTGGCAGCAGCTGACTGCAACACAGATGACTGTGACTGTGCACAGAATTACACCTCTCTGCCATGGCAGAGAGATGGCCCTGTGAGACCCACTGGGGTTCTGCAGGGACACAGATGTACAAGCACACTCATGTGCACTCCATACATCTGGGGATATGTAAAGCAGTTTGTCAAATACCATTAAAACCCTTGCTTTTTATTTGCTTATTTACTTTTTTAAACCACCAATGACACTCTGTGCTATACACATATATATCACTTAATGTCTTGTAGATTACTTGGCAAGTACCAGCACGTCAGCAGTGCAGGATTTCCTAGAATAGCAGATCTCAAATGCTCTGGCAAATAGATGGTGCATATATCTCTGCATTTTTAAATGTCTGACAGAGAACAATGCACCCTGATCATAAGACTTTTAATGGAGACATTTTAAAGGCAGAGTGGCTCCATGGATGACCCATGCACCACTTCTCTTGACCACACGAACACCCCAGTGACCAGTGGACCACACGTTGTGAACCACTATTCTAGATAATGCCAGGCTTCAAAAGTTTCCTTCGCATTCAGCTTTCAAGCAACCCATCAGGTCAGATGGTGATAGCATCACCATTCTCCCATAAAAAATTTAAAGGCTAAACCATCCTTTCTTGAAAGAATGCTAATATAAGGAAACTTCATTTCAGTATCAAAGAGAAAGGCATGTTTTTACAAAGCAATGACATTCCAGTTTATATATGTGTATGTGTCTGGTTTGTATTGAACACAGACTAAAGGAAATTAAATAGAATGAGATGAAACAGCTTTGCTTTCACGTTTGTGAAGAGTTGTACAAAACCATGCTTATTTGACCAGGAAATCTAATTTTTATAACCTTAAAACCTACTCATTTAATGTAATTTTATTTAATAGTTTTGTACCATCAAAACTGAGTTTATCTATTAATTTCTGATCCACCTACCTTTGCAATCTTTAAAATTATATGAGAAGAGAAAGTTACAGTTTAATTTACTTACTTGGCATAGCCCAAAGAAATCATGATAGCTGTGTCTCATATAATAAAAAGGGAACCATGACTTTGCTTCAGAGAAAGCAAAATATTTATATCAATTTCTTCCTGAAAGTGTACATTAAACTGCTAAGATTCTTAATATTCCTGTTATTTACCCTTATAATACACTTCTACAGGGCTAAATAACCTCTGGGCTTTAAAATTTCCTTTGGTTATGGCTTTACCTCTCCCTGCAAATGAAAAGAGGTCCGTACAACACCACTGAACACCAAAGATGACAAGACATATAAAAAATAGGGGTGCAAATTCACTGACACTACAAGGCATACATAACTTGCACAAGAAAAATGGAATCAAACGAACTTTGTAACATGAAAGTATCAGCCAAAAATACTTTATTAGAAATACTGATCTTCTCCTAACCTAAATATCTGATACATCAAAATTGTGTATGTTAGAATTTCTTTAGTAGGATTTTTTGCTGGGTTTGGTTGTTTGGGTTTTTTTTAACAATCCCTTTGAACAGTAGGGGCCATTTTTACACACAGGCACAAACCACAGATTTTTTTTTTAAATTATTATTATTTTTTTTAACAGGATTTAACTACATGCTAAAAATAAAATCCACAACCTCCTTAATATGAAAGAAGATTACCTTTGTTCTGGCTGTTCTCCATATTCCCATCCTGCATTTTGCCTAAATGATGAAAAATTTCAACAGACAACAGACAGTAAACAATCTTCACCCAAGACAGAATGTGAAAATGGGAATTCAAATAAAAAGGGCAAACAAAAGTAATGAGTATGTTACAGATACTTATTTGTGATCAGTAGCCTTTGTTATAATACTTGTACTTAGAAGCATGGACAACTTAGCTGGACATATTCAAGGAACTGCAGTTCAAGTTCAAAGTTGTAACGTGAAATATTAAATATCAGCACATAATTTTGAGCAACTCACGTAAGTGTAGAGGGTGAAACTAATAAAGAGTCCATTGGAAAGCAGAACTTGAAGAATATTCCTGAACTGAAATTTGAAAGAGGTGGGATGTGAAAAACAATAGGTATAACTTTGGCACACGCCAGTATAAACCGTTACTTTCTGAATGTATTTTAGGAAATTAGAACAAAATATAAGTGTTAATAAATATAAATACATGAAAATGTTAATCAGGTATGATTTTAAATTCTAGCTTCCTCACTTGGTTGCATTATTTAGCAAGCTACTCCTGTAAATGAGTGCCAAGTGATCATCCCATATTTAGATTTATAAAGCTAATTTGCCAAATGCATCTATAATTTCCAGTTTAGTATTTTAGCTACACACAGTCTTAAAAAAGTCCTTTTTTTAAAAAAAAAAAAAACAAAACCCTGAAAATACACTATTTAAAGGTGTGTATGAAATAAAAATGGCAAAACACAAGCTACAGTGTACAAAACTTTGGTCTCAGAATAGCCAGTAAACAATTTCAAATGTATCAAAAATGTCTTGGCAGGATCCTTTATGAAGCTTTCACAGTGAGATATGACTTCAGCTGTTGTAAAAGACTCCTTGAGTTTTAAAAATAGTACATTCAGAATGGATGATACCCTCTTTTTGTTGTTATGCATAATGCACAATAAAAAAAAAACAATGTTAAGGAAAACTGATAATTAAAACACCTTTACAGGTTTTTTGACACATTCCAAAGAGGGATGTATCATTAGAGTTTATAAAAGATAGGACAGCATTTAAGTCTGACTTCCTGCAACAATACAGCTGGTACTGACATGCACAAAAAAGCAGCAGAGATTATGCTTCAATATATGTATTCATTTTTTCACTCTATGCTGTGAATAATAGTAGCAAAATTCAAGGGCCAAGAGGCATTCCTTGCATGTTGGTATTTTGAGTAATTAGGAGATCACTAAAAACTTCCCTCTCAAAAAGAACAAAAATGGCCAAATCAGTCATGACTGTATCACTAGAACCTTCCACCCCATGCTGCCAGGCTACAGGCAGGGAGAGCTTCAGAGGCAGAGAACTAGAGCCCAGGACAGGCTGTTCTGCTCCATATAATCATCTCAGCTTCAGATGGATTACTCAAGTATGCTGAAAGAAACCACCTACCATCAGCCACTTGTCTGTGTTTCTAACTCTATTCCCACCTTGGCTATAACCTGACATTCATAAAAAGACATTCTCTTCCAAAGACATTTTGCTATCAGACTTGAACCTGTCAACCTGAAAAGAGCCAAGTTCATTTTCACTGTGAAACCTGCTTAAAAATTTCTGCATACAGTGCACAGTTGACCTTGCTACCTGCCTAATGGCTATTTTTCTTACAATAGTTTTTAATAAAGCTAGTGGAAGACATAAACCATCTCTAGAGATTCTGATTTCTGGATAGAGGATAAAGCCTTCCTTAAGAACTGGAAAATATTAATTTAGGGCAGACAGTCTGCTCTGTGTCATGCTCTATGGATCCTTTTCCAGAATGCAATTCAAAACCTTAAAGCAGTATAATTGAAAACTCTTCAACTTAAAAAAAAAAAAAACACAACAAAAAACCACCCCAAAACTAAACAAACCCAAACCTATGCCATACCTAACTGGCAAGCATCACATACACTGGTTTTCTATGCACACCCAAGTATTTCACTTCATTATATATATTTGCTATTTAAAAGGAGTGCCATCGTTGTCACAATGAGTTACACCAACAATTCATCTACCCTGGCTACCTAAAAATATCAGTACATAGAATGTACCATTATTAACAACAATGTAAACATAAATATTTAAGAAATTTATTAATAACCTCAGCAGTTACTGGACCCAGATTATTGAGGGGTGGGTGGGGGGTAGTCACCACAGCTATATTCCAATTATTTACTTGGAATAACAAAGCATAGACAATTTAGGTAACTATGATAAAGAAAAGAATGCTGTAAAGGATTTATCTCCTCTTGTTTAACAATTTTAAGCCTGCACATCGCTATAAATAATGAATGAATAAAGAAATTAGGAAATAAATAAGATGATAGAACTACTACTGCTGAGAAATCCTTTCTCCTTTCAGCTACTGCTAGGAGCAGAAACACCATCCCATCTTTCTGACCCTTGTGAATTGTTCAGATACATTAAAAGGATGAGTACATATTAGTATTTTGACAACATTTTTACAAATGTATTTGAAAATATGGGTGGGGTTTTTAACATAATTTTGTGGGTTTTTTCTTTTTTTTTTTCCTTTTGTAAAGAAGTAAAAGGAGCAGAGTTTGGCCCCTGAAATCTGGAGGAATTATTTTTACCACTGTTCTAACCAAGGATGAAAATCAGCAGGTACAGAAAAGAACATAGAGCCACCTGATATGAGCTGTATTCTGCAGTTGTTTTGAAAGTTTTGAATTTAAATATATGTTTTGCACATTGTCTCTGCCTTATTAAAATTTCTGCTTTTGGAACATACCCATGGCACCATTACTGCCAAAGTTCTTACCCCAAAATTCAGTTACTTCTTCAAATAAACTTCCCAAGACCCTCCCCCCTTTCTCTCTCCTAACCCTTTATGAAGGACAGAATAACAAAGACCTATTGATGGTAGAAATTATTTGTTCATTGGAATCAATCAAAGAAGCTAATGGAGTTCCATTCTCTTGTTCTATGATGGAACAATGTATTAAATACCCTCCTGATTTTCCAAAAATGTCTCATCGTGCAACAGAAATGAGTTCTAGTCCTCTCCATGCCAAGTCAGTTATACTCTGCAGCTAGTAAGAACAGACACACACTGGAAATCTATGCACAGGGGGAAAGGTGATGTCAAACATATCTGAAGTGAATCACTAGGAGTTCTTTCATGCAGTGTGAGATCACAGCCAAAACATTAGTAAAAACAGGTTAACTACAAAAGAATAAAATCTGATTCCACTGTATCAAATAGGAAGTTTTAGACAATTCTTCGATGCGCTCCCTAAATAACTTCCCTTACAATTGAGAAAACACTTTAAAATGTATTGAATTTGCAAATGGCTTTGCAGGAATTGAAGAGTATTGGACATACACCAGAGCTGACAGAATTCATAGCAGAAGTAAAGTATTGATAAGCACTCCCTTCTCTAAGGCAATAAAATTTGGGTAACAAAACCTCTAAACACTGATTGCTGCTTCCTGTATTTTCTCTTAAAAAATTTACCTTTTCTAAATTCAACAGTCAAACATTCAGTGACTTTTCAGGAATTCCTACCTTCCTGTAAAATCTTCTGATCTGCTTATAAGCTGAACTGATAACCTTTTGAAAACTGAATAGATTGTCCATAGTTTTGACAAAGAGACCATCAAACTATTATATATTTTAATCTTAACTACTAGAACCCAACAGAATTTATCACAGTTCCTCCACTGCAGCAGATAACAGGCTGTGTCTCAAACCTGAATGCATTTATTACTACAAGCTCAGTGACTGAAAAGACTTACTTTGTGTCAAATGTGTATTGACAACTTAGACAATAGCAACATTTTAGTTGAAATGGTAATGAGCTGATTTTCAAGTAACAAGCAATAGCATTTCCTGAGTGAAGTCCTTATACAAGTATCAAATATTTTTTTTTCTTATTTGAAGCTCTTGTCCACACAGAGGTATTAGACTTTAGATAAATTGCCTGCTTCCAGTCACATCTCAGGGAGGATTCTCAGACATTATTGAAACAAATTATTTCATCCAGACCAAAAAAATATCTACATGAACTTGGTCTCCCTGCTTTAATACTTATGTTTTCCCTTCCTTTCTCCTCTCCAAACCATACCTACATTTTAAGTATTCCCTAACTCACTGCTGACTAGAAAAATGCATAATATAAACAGCAGCTGGACCTGGGCGATTTCCCAGAGCATTTCAAAGCACTCAGATCTAATGCTACGTGCCAAGTCCTGGTTCTCCTCTGAACATAGTGTCAGATAAGCTCCATTGTGGAAAGCACCTCCTTTCCATGTTCAGCAAAGGTCTGCAGAATTAAACCGCCTCACCTCAGGGGAGTTTAAAGCAGAAATTTATTCAGCTGCACAAAAACCTGACTCCTGTACTTTGTGCACTGAAACCAACTGAGTGCGCATCTCAAATCCGAGACAAACAGGGACAGCCACTATTGCTTCTGTTGGCAGAGGAGGCGATGGACAATCACATACTTAAGTCACTGATTTAATATCCCTTGGAACTCAATTTCTGTAGGAAGTTCAGGCATTAAGACTAAACACAACAGGTATTTACTAGCCTCTCAAACTTGCTAGCAGAAAGACCAAACTGGAAAAATTTAGGACTCCCTTCTGCATCTTGCAATAGTTCTCAGCCAGCAAAGCCCTGGAGGAGGATGCCTGGTAGGACTCTGTTGTACACACGTTTTGCACACAAGAGAGTAGGACGACAGAGCACAAGGAATGGAGAATTAAATATTCACCATTAACTTCCTTGTTCTTGGTCTCTAAGGAATCTGAAATTAGGGTGTTGGAACCAGGATAGGAGAGGTTCCTGTCATGCAGGGAGATGCAGAGCTCATCAATCCTAGCTTTCCAGCAAACTTAGAATGTGCAGGAGTAAAATTTTATACCTGGTTATGTTTCTTTAAATTGTAATAAAATTATTGTGAAATAGGCTCAAAGATCTCCTCTGTCATTTCTTTAAATAAGATATTACACTAGTAAATCTTAGTAGTTCTTTAGTACTTGGTATTGCAATGTCAGAAAGTCTAGTTTCACATGCATAATGCAACAACTACTCACCCACATGGAAAAATATTTCTATCACCAACTCGATGAAAAGCAGAATTACTTTTGTCAGTATTATTGGTGCTGTACAAGGGGGAAAGGTTTCTATGGCAAATAAAGACTAACGGATCTGATTATCAGAAAAACACAGCTGCTGCCTAGACTCATACTGACCCATTCTATTTAATACTGGAATTAGACTATTAGAAGAGATACTGAAACATCTGCATGCTAAGACATGGGGTCAAGAATCTGTAGAGACAGTCAAAACTGCTATACTGTTTTTATATTTTTTTCTTTTTAATAAATCCAGGCAGGCTCATTAGATGATCACTGTGCTAAGGGCATACACAAATACCCACAAACATAACTTTTCAGTCAATCCATTCCAAAAAATATGCTCTAAGCAGCAAGAGTTATTCCTAAAGCATTAGCAGTTGAAATTGAGTCAGATTCCTGACCCCAGCACTACATCTCCCAACTACACAAGGACTACATGGATACTTATGAGAGTGCCACAGGGGAAGAAAAGAATCTGTTTATCAGGGTGTGCTTCAGATCTATGCTGAAAAATGTGTAAAGAAGAGATTTACAATGAAACGTCACATCAAAAGTTTTGAAGCTAGCCTCGCTTAACTGCTCCTTTCAATTGCAGTTTCAATTAATGGCAAATACATCATAATCCCTGCTTCTTCCTCTTCCATGATTAATTCCATGTGAATAAAGAAGCTGCAGCATCTTTGTGGCATCTCTTATAAGTTACTACAGAGTTTATAGGATAGGATCTCTCAGAGGGTAAACACATGCACATACAACACCTGTGCAGTTCATAAAAGGAAGAAGGAATCTTACATAGTCAGGAGAGAATTCCATCAAACAAAACAAGCTAGGGGTTCTTGACGTACCATTGACTAAGCTGGCATTTGCATTATCTGTGGCATTTGCACCTGCTGCACCATCTGTAGCTGAAGGAGGGTGGGAGGAGGGATGGGAAGAATCTACTGAGTAATAATGGATAAAAAAACCCCAATAAATAATAATAACAACAACAAACAAATGCACATGACAAAACTAAAATCATTTATGGAATACTATGGCTTTGATTTCTCCCAAATCAACCTGTTTTAAATTAATCAACGTAACATTCAAAAGAAAAATGTCATTACAAAGGTGTTACAAAATAAGGCAAAAACTCATACATGTAATAATAAAAAAATAATGAAAATAAACAATAATAATATGAAAACATTTAGCAAAGTTAACACAATTGGTGAGAACTGACTGTACACTTCAATATGTACATTGCTTGGTCCTTTTATGAAGGTTTTTTCACTTTAATGTATGCACATATTAAAATGGTTGAAATATTTCCCTTGATTTAATTAATGTACACAACGCATGGCTAACTTTAGAATATGCAGCCTCATATATAGTGCAGACAACATTTTATGTAACGTTGCATATGATGAGGTGTTGCTGCTGACACCCCCCTGTCTGGCAGGGGCTGGATCTATAACCTGGCTAACGGGCACACTGATCTGAAGCTACAGTACAGCAACAGGAACTTTTCAGCATTCTATGTGGAAATGGCAAATACAGTCTTGAGGAGAGTGATGGGTTATTTTAAATCCAAATCATGGATATAATGTAACCGCCTGTTTTGTGGAAAAATGAAAGTATCAGGGGGAAAAAAAAACCACAATTCCTCTTTTTGTTTTCAGCAATTGTCAGCATGTTAGAGAAAGTGGTCAAGCCAACTTTCCTGACAAGAGATGAACATCTCTTAGAAGGTTTGCTTTATTATGTTTTTTTTTAAACTAGCATTTAGATAAAATAAGTTTTGTTTTGTTTCTGTTGGTTAATTGTTCACAACAGAACACAGAAATCCTACAATGAATCCTGATCAAGACTCGCAAACCTCCTCAGTACTTGACCCACAGTGACAGTTTCACACTGTACTGGTTTGTTATTCAATAAAAACTGTCAGGTTTTATTTACAAATGGTAAATTGAGAGAAGAAAATAAACAGCATACAGGATATAAAACCACCCTGAGTGACTACATTCACAAAAATTTCAATTGCAAATTTGATAACTGTGATGGTAATAACTTAAACTGTTTTGGTTACTCATGCTTATTTTTTATTCCGTTTGGATACTCACACTAACCAGCACAACATGAACTGCTAACAGCAAATCATGCATGTCAACATTTAATATCCTGTAATTTACTTCTGGAGAATAACTGATTAGTCAAGCTTAACATTAAGATTTGCAACACCAACAATGCGTGCACACTTAAATGTCTGCCACAAATAATCCTGTTGATTGGAAATCATTCTTTAATTTAACTGGACTGATTCAAAGACAATTATTTTAATCATTAGTTCAACCCTGATTTGCACCCAAGCTTGCTGGCTAAAAGCCTCATCCTTTCATTTGCTGTGGTACAATTCTTACTCTACCTGGAAGCTGATGTCCATCCTCCTGTTTCACACCTGTATGATGATTGTTACAAAATGTTAATGAATGATAAAAGCATACACCCACATAAGACTGAAACAAACATTTATGACTGGTAGGATTCCAGAGAATTGCAGGCTTATTGCTGAGAGTATATTCTTTGAGTTCAGGCCTCAATCTGCCACCAGCTCTGCCCAGACACTCCTCTACTCTAGCACAAAGCTGCCAGCAGCTTTAGAAAATAGTAAGGAATGTTCTTGCTATCCAATTAGATCCAGTGACTGCAGAAAAAGCTCTTACACACCTCTGTCATTATCTCTGTGTCTGAGTAGTGAGTTAGGACCACAGTGCAGTGTCTCAGGTTTCTCTTTCCCTGTCTTTCAGTTCCACAGTGAGACATGAGAGAACCACCAGCGTCCCAAGCAAAATAACACATGGAGAAGCCAACCCAGTTAAACCAAGGCCCCCCAGGAAGACAAGCTCTCATCTTCAAACTGGTACTGAATTTGCTCCTTCTCACCTACAATACCCTTAGACACTGCCAAAACATATGCTGCCAGCTGTCAAAAGGCCTGTGTCTAGAAGTCTCTCCCTTAATGGCAGCAAGATTAGACTCTAAGCTAGCTCAAAACTAGTCTGACATGAAAGAGTTTAACTTGGAGAAGTTTTGGCATTTCTCCCAGAACTTACCAGGCCTAGCAAGTATTTGTGTGTAGAAATGCAATGGCAAACATTTCATAAAGTCTTTCATCAAGCAAAAAGGGACTTCCTCAGAGACACATGGAGATGTGTGCAAGCACTTGGGCATGTTCAGAAATGGAAATTCTAGGTCATGAAAACCATTTTAATTTGGCCTTCCTATCTGCAGCTTCAAATTAAAAGGATGGAAATTAAAAAAGTTGGAATAACACTGCCTGGGAGCAAAATGTTCATTAAAGCTTTAACAAACCTGTTTTTATAATAGTAAAAAACCAAACCAAACAAACTAAAAAGAGTGGAAATTTCTAAAATACTGTGTATTAACTGCCCCCTAATTATGTCTGAAAGCCAAATATTCTAGAACAACCTTGGAATGAAATTGTGAAAGTAGGTTTGAACAATTTACAAGACTGTATGAACAAAAACTGGAAAGGACACACATTTAATCACGTTTCTGCTTAGTCTGCAACCCATGAATTAGCAATTGCCTATGACATCACACTATAATAAGGTGAAAAGTCTAAGGATATTTCTTGATTTCATTAACTGATACAGGACATCAAAGTTAAACTCTCTATTAATATTTACTGCTGCTTCCTTCACTTTTACTATTCTTAGTTTGACCTTTACTCCTTAAGAAATTAAAATGGCTCTATGGTCAATAACTGACATTAAACTAGGCTAGCAAAAAGCCACGTTTTAACTTCATTTTATTTCTGAAGCCCAAAGACAGATGCTATTTCCATGGTCAAGTTCTTTTTTTTTTTCTGAAAGAAAAAAATAAAATTAAATGCATGAAAATGCACAAGAGCAAAACCTTAGCAAATTTTAGGTGATTATGGATTTATGTAAAGAAGACATAGCAATGGGATTGTGCCCATGTATTCTCTTCCTTCTAATTATGTACTGAGAACCTGCAATTTCACACTGGAAAAACATCTTGTTATCCAATGCATTTATTGGCTAACAGCTTTTGCTGTTTTTCTGTGTGACATGATGACAAAAATGCAAAAGAAAAAGAAAACTTTTCAATTTATTTCTCAAGAATTGAGGAGAGCTCTGGCTACAGAAAGCCCAAGAGGTTTCTTCAGAGCATCTTTATGTACTGTGAAATTTACCTTTCTTATCTTTCTTTTCTTCTTCTTCTCCTCCAGCTCCTAGCAGAGTAAAGATGATGCCTGTCTGAGAATTCACTCCCACAGCAGTTACAAGCATCCGTCCAGAGCCTTCCATAACATGAGTACCTGAAAATATGCCATATAGGTCACATACAGTTTAAAAAAAATGAAAAGAACAACCATCAAATATTTTATGCAAGACTTTTACTATAGTACTGAGAGAGATTTCTTACACTTTAAAAATTTATAGAGGCCAATGTAATGACATGCCAAAAAATTCCCTATTGTTGTATATTACCCTCAACCAGGAATGGATGCATACCTGCAAATCTGAGGCTGCACCATCAGCAGCCACACAAATCAGATTCCATTTTTACTGGCAATGTTGTCACTAGCCAAGTTTAAAGAATCTTAAGGGATTAAGTTTATCATCATACAGTTAATTCTTGTAACTGAAAACATGTTTTCAGAGTTCTGCAAACATTCCTCTGTGACTCCGGTCAAGATGACACTGACAGTAAACAGAATATTATTACATAGACCAAGTGAAAAGGTGTGCAATTTCTCTCATCTTTCTCAGTTACAGTTGATTTACAGGCACAGAAAAAAGTACTTTTAAAGATAATTTCACATCTCCAAAATTGAGAAATCAATACAGAGAAAAAAGATGTTTAATTAAATCAGAGATTCCCTGCAGCAAGGAGTCTTGCTCTTCGTACACTTAAAGATATACACTTAAAACAAGTTCAATATGAAAGATTTCTATTACTCTAAAACAAATACAAATGCACATTAAGTTCTGAAAAAGATAATTTATCTAACAAGGTAATTGTATCCTAGTAAATAAATTCCTTTTGAGAAATATTTCATGTTTTATTGAATATAAATTGCTTCATTAAATATAAGTCCCTGTGTGAATACAGGGGAAAAGTTGTATCCTCTGAACGTAAAGCTGACAGAGCAAACTAGGATTGAAAGTTTACTGGGCTTGGGCTTTTTTAAACACTCTTCCCTGTATTTGAAGGAGGAAGTAGCTTGGAAACCGTGAAGACAGACTGTAACACACACACTGTTAGCCTTGAGGAAAAAAATCATTGCATACAAAAAGATAAACATGTATTTATACATCTAAGTGAACTATGGATGGACACGCGGTTAACTAGAACCTGCTCCAGAAGTATTCCATTATTTAACAATTCCTTCTAATCCTAGTTGCTATATTTCTAAGACCAGTCATTGCTCTAGACTTGCAGCTGCGGGACATCAGAAGAATGAGACCAGATGGAAACAGAACACAGCACAGTCATTATATTTTCTGTTCGGGGGGGAGCATGAAGACAGGAAGCAGCTATTTGTCAGTTTAAGCATCTTCAAGTTAACTAAACAGTTTGAAGATTGTGATAATAAACCAACCATACTGCTTGTAATACCCACTTTACTCTTTGCCTTCTCACTGCCATATTTGCGACAAACTACTACTCTTTGCTGGGTTTTACCCTGCTCTTGCTTAGATCCTCACTTCAATTCAGAAGTTATGTTGTACTGCTTTACATAAATGTAACATTCTCCATTTACCAATGTGGGAAACTGTTTTTATTTCCCCACATAAGTCTAAACTGGGGGTAGCCCCTCAGCACTGGCTTGTGACATCCTTCCTTGAGACAACACCACCCTTGCCCAATTGATGCTGTTGCAAAATGAATGAAGAGTCATTGAGTTGTCTTAAACAATCCTGTGGCAAACGAGGTAAAAATTCTGGCATGCTTATTCTCAACTATCTTTCCCCTGTCACTTACCCACTACCATCATTAACTACCACTTTTTGATATTTTTTAACTCAAGTGAAGTCATTCCCTGATGCCCATAGCTCTGAAATGCACCACAGCATGGTACACCAGCAGCCACAGTAAAAAAGAAAGTAAATCTTCAAACAAGCTTTCTGCAAACTGCAAAATGGATTTTCACCAACTGAATTCTGAGCCTGTTGCACTGAGCAAATGGAGAACATAGTATCTCATGGAGAAACTTACTGGGCATTCAAATCTACTAAACTTGAGTGGCCATGGAAAGATTAGTTTTACCCTCCCTTTTTAAAAATAATTTTATTGGGTTCATCCTCATCTACATATATTAATTTCATTGAGTTTCTCAAAAGCTGAAAAAAGGAAAGATTTATGGACCTGTCCTTATAGAGATTAATATTATATATACACACACACACAGTTGCAACCCATTTTTTTACAAGTTCCATTTTCTTATTACTGCTCACCCAGTTGCTGTCCTAGAACACACAAGGCAATGCAACTATCTATTTATAATCAAAATCTCTCATGTTATTAAAAGGAAAATAGAAACACAGAACACAGAGAACATCTGTCAACACTAAGCCTAATTTGAGAGCATAAATATCTCATCAGAATACTAAGAAATTTTCAGCAGAAATAAGTCAAATAAAAACAAAAATGCAGTAATGGTCCGATGTATTTTTAAAAAGTGCATTGAGAACTGCTCCTATGGCTTTCTGAGATAAAATTTGGTTCCTTAAAAAGTCATTTGCTTTCTTTCATATGACAGAGCAAAACACCACAAATATACAAATCTGGAATGCCACCCAAATAAAAAGCAAGCTACATTAAAGCCTAAAGGAACAGCAAATATATTTAAAAAACAGAGCAGCCTCAGCTGTACTGGCTCAGACAAAAGAGAAAATGTCTGAAACAACTCAGAAATTTAGAGAAACCTCCTTTAAGATGCAACACCCTTCCAATTATATTTTAATTACAAATTCTTTTTTTAGTAATCCCATGGTTCGTTTTGCAGGAACCGTTTGGACTTTGACTACAAAGTTGGGTAGAAATATCCTCCCCAAAATGGCACGTACACCCATGTTTCAAAGCCAGCTTCATTAAGCAAACATGTACCCACCAGATTCCTAGCTGAGCACTGCACACCTGGAAAGGGCAAAAAAGGTCTGAACTTGAGATGCCTTTTTGAGCCTTTTCTTAACATTAGTCTTGCAAAACACAATTCAATATTGCTAAGGTGCATATACAGGCATGTTTTGGAGCAGGTACCAATTTATCTTCAGATTGTGTTCCACTAGTGCATTGGCAAAATTCTTCAGCATCTAAGCTAAAGCAAAAAGCTGAACCTCCTTCCACCTGATTCTGGCAGTTTAAATGGCATTATAATCCTATTAGCTCTGTGACTTCAGCTGGAATTCTGGAGTAAAGGCACATTTTTCACTTAATCTGGTACACTAAGCATGTATTTCAACAATTCAACAGACTTCTTTCCCTCTCAAGACTAATTTTTCAGTATTAGTAAAGCACATTTTTTTCACACACTGAGTATTTAATTTGAAGTTGATAAATGGTGAATGTTCCAAGATAGAAAAGGAAGAAGTGTGGTTTAGTGAGGAAAGAAATGGATTAGACAGATCTATAACATCACATACTTTTTCAGACAAAAATGCAACTAAACATGATATTGCTCAGGAACCTCCAAATCTAATCCTAGTACTGGGGAAGCAGATAGGAAATAGATTGAAAATAGGGCTGGAAACAAGAAAAGAAACCAGAGCATGCCAGTTTGGGGGTTTTATACTGTTTTGCTACTTCCAGCAAACTTGCAGAGAACAAAAATTCTCTGTGTATCTAACCAACTGCTTTAGTCACTGCAAATAGTAAGAGGTAACTGAGGTTAGTAATAAAGTGAACCGACCATCAGAATATCCTCTATGAACAAAGTTTTCCAGAAAAGAACTCATCTACAAGTAATTTCAACATATCTCAGTAATTTGGAACATCTGAAGTTAGCTGCTCTGAAAACGTCTGCTGTGCTAGAGGCCCAGCTTGGAATATTTTCTGGCAGGGAATTAAGACAGAACTATTTTTCTCCAGGCAGTAACTGACCCGATTCCTTAATCAAGCTCCCTTTTTATTTTCAAAACCTAACAAAGCACCATGACCAAGAGACTTATTTTATTTGTTCTTAAATGAATTCTGTTTTGTTTTTTTTGTTTGTTTCAAATCCCTGTTGCACATTGACAGAACTACACATTTATGAAAGTTAGGTTAGGACAAAATCAAAGTTCTGTCAGTCTCAGTTCAGTGAGAATGACACTAGGCAAGCTCCTCTACCTAAGCCTTTCAGACCTTAAATAATTTAAACCAAATACCTAGAAAAGAAGTTTTAAACAGTAAGCATCATAAGGTATTTTTCACAATGCTCACATAGTACTCCAAAATACTTCTCTGTGGGCAAAACTGAGACCAGACTCATATTTGAAACTTCTGAATTTAGGAATCAGGGATTTCTCCAAACTTTGAATTAAGAAACCTTAAAGGACACATCAGCTTCAGCCACAACAGCTGAAAAGCTGGCAGTGTGGATCCCCAGGCTGTCTTCATCTGCTGGTTGATACACACGCATGGGCATTGCAAGGAAATTTAAGCTCACCACAGTCTATTTTAAGCTGATGACTTTTGATGTAATGGCTTATCCTACACTATATGTGCAAATCCCTGTTAATAAACTAAAATAAAGAAATTGTTTTAGACAGAAGTAAAGTGTAACTATAGGGAAGAAATTGCTTCTTTTGGTTTCAGGTATACCAGAGTCTGTACTTCCATTTCTGCCTTCCTAGGTGGTACCAAATGTGCTACACACAGATGGAAATGAACCATCTGGTTTAGTCAGCACTTGTACTCTTAGAATTGCTTCTCAAGTACAGTAAATTACTATCTGGATGATTAAACAGGACATTTAGCAGAGAAACTCATTTCGTTTAATTATGTCATTGAAACTGATGGAATATTAAAAGTGTTGTTTCAGGTGCCAATGGTGAAAATAATACTTCCTGATTCAGGGTGTTTATTTTTCACCAAATTTAGACTCACAATACAAACTGTGGCTGCAATACAAACGATACTTTTTTTCAGCTGTTCCTTTGTCAAACCTGGACTGTCTTCATTTCCAAGAGATGATTTAAGGGAGAACAGCAGCAAGCAACATCCTGACAATATCTGTCTAAATTCCAAAAGCCTACCTGAAGATCATTTACTGTTGTCTTCAGGTACAAAGAAAAGGGGAAAAACTAAGGTCTATTCACTGGTTTTGAGGGGAGTTATTTGGGTGGTTTTTTTTCTTTAAACAAGTTTTATAAAACACATGCCTAGGCTATGTTCTAAGAGGAACTCAGTTTTTAAACCAGGCCAAACCTGCCCTGAAAGACACAGTGCTTTCCAAGCTTCTGGTTTTTGGACTGCTAACAATTTCCAGTGGGCACATCAGCTCCCACATCATTGGGATTAACCCTTGCACTGTATCTGTGGAAGAAACTAGGGTATAAACTTTACTTCACTGTGCAATAAAACCATAAATACAATTTTATCTCCTTATAGCAAAGAAATTTGAGTTTTGGGAAGCAAGACAAAAATGTCTTTACTCCTAACCTGACTGCTTTTCCCTTCTCTTCCCATCATCCCTTTCAGGGCAACACCTTCACTTTTTGAACACCTGCAAACCTATTTTTCAGATATTTGTAACAAGGAAAAACTTAAGGGCTTACAACATGAATAGCAAAACGTATATATTTGGCAGGGGACACTGCAGCAAAACCATTTAACAAATAAAATATAGAGTATTATTTTAAGAAATGAGAAGATTTATTTCCTTCACTGAAAGAGCAAAATGAACTTGTTTTGCTGCTTTATGCTCAGAAGAAATAGAAATGTTTTGTGTCATTACAAAAAAAAGTTTTTAATACCCAGTTTAGGCAGAAAGATGCTAGAAGCTTGCTGAAGTTAAAATCAACATGGGCTTTTGTAACATGAAGTCTGTGGCAATGACAAGTCCAAAACCAGCAATAGCAATTTCTTCATCTTAAGTTAATGCAGCCACCTTCTGACTGAAATGTGATGTTGTGGCTTTTTTTTTACCAGACCGCAATCCCATAATTTACATAACAAACACTTATTATCTCACAGTCAGTGAATTAATGATGTGATTTAAAATTTTGAATGAATTTGCACTGTTAATTCAATAAAAATTGTCGTATCCTTACTTGTCGCTACTTGACTCTTGTGAACAAAAAGCATCTCCCAACAGGTGCTACTTGGGAAACACCAGTGAGGCAGGATTTCTGCAGGAATGGGCACTTACCTGCTGTACTGCCACATGAATATTCTATTTGGGATCACCCTTGGCTGACTGTACAAGCAGACAGCAAAGAGAATCCTTTCCACGCATAAGAAGTTCAAATGTATTTGAAAATGACTGTTTCAGGTTATAACACATTGATGATGGTTATGAGATCAGCAGTCTGTTATTTTGCAATCCTACCTCAGCTGGAATCTATTGACAACCAAACTCTTTACAAACTGTCTTTATTAGGATTTTAAAAAACACAATTTAACAGATTTACTGTATAGAATTATATTACAAAATACAAATACTACCAGTAACTTGTATTTACCACAGAATTCAAGCCCACAATATTTTAATATATGCATTTCCTTCTAAGCACATTGTTTCTTATTGTATCTAGTAAGCACACCAAGTGTTTGAAGAGACTTTAAAAGGCTTTGAAATTTAACGGTTGAATTAAAACTAGCATACAATGAATTGAAACAATTGTTATTTCCCTAAGGGATACTTTCCTTTTCCTCTGAAAATGTTTCATTATATTCTCACTTTATGATGATCAGAAATAATTGCACACAATCAAAAAAAGTCTTTGGTATGACAAACACAAGGCCAGTGTCTGTGTTCTAAAGATCAGTTGTATCTCGGTTACCCAAACCTGGTGGTGTGGAAAAGCAAAACAAAACATGAACAGAGCAGTGCATAAAAGATAACTCAGCAAGAATTGAAGCAGATTTACCTGACAGTAGCATTGGGTCCTTGTCAACAGATTTGCGGACTTGGTCAGACTCTCCAGTTAAAGAGCTTTCATCAATTTTAAGATCATTTCCTTGAATAAATATCCCATCGGCAGGTAGAAGATCACCTTTCAGTAAGAACAGGGTAATGGAAAACCACAGTGGTTTAGGAGGATTGTTTTTATAACTACATGATGATTTTTGTTACAAAATCATAATTAACAACAATTGCATTGAAGTGAAATAAATACTACCATTATTAGCCCACACCACAGAATCACAGAACCCTTCCAGGGCTGGGGCAGCCACAGCTTCCCTGGGCAACCTGGGCCGGTGTCTCACCACCCTCACAGCAAAGAATTTCTTTGTAATATCTCATCTAAATCTCTCCTCTTTTGGCTTAAAAGCATTCCCCCTTTTCCTGTCATTCTATTCCCTTGTGAAAAGCCCCTCCCCAGCTTTCCTGCAGCCCCTCCCCAGCTTTCCTGCAGCCCCTTCAGGCACTGGAAGGTGCTATGAGGTCTCCATGGAGCCTTCTCTTCTCCAGGCTGAACACCCCCAACTCTCTCAGCCTAACTCCCCAGGAGAGATGCTCCAGCCCCCTGGTGATGTTTGTGGCCCTGGTGTCTTCCCTGTGCTGTGGAGAAGACCCATCTGTCCCCAGGTCAGGAGGGGCCTTAGCCCCGCAGCCCTTCCCGCCCTCCGGGCCGGCTCCTCAGCGGAGGCTGCAGCCCCAGCTGCAGACCTGGTGGTTGGTAGAACGGGCGTTTTGCTGGAATTTGCCAGTTCAGAGCACATACAGCTCCTGTGAAGGTGCCCTGAAGCATGTCACTCTAAGGCATCCACCTCCTGGAAGCACCTGGTCAGAGGGGACCTAGAGGAGCTGCCTACCAACTGGGGTAAGCACAGAGGCACAACTCCCTTTCACACAGCATTTAAGGACACTTCCTCTTGTTCCTAACTGGACAGAACCCAAAAATTCCAAACAGCGTAAACCATGAAAGAGAATTACTTGTATGAACAGTTGTCTTTGTCAATGAAAGGAACTAAAAATTAACAAAATAAAATTACCTAGTGCAATTTTATAGCAAGTACCTTAGGTTTTCCTTTTTCCCCCATCTTACCATGGGCAACAATGACAACACATAACTCTCTTTTAAATCACTTCCAGTTAAGTGAGTCTATCCCTGCTAGAAAGGGAAAGAAGAATAAATACCATTTTAGAAAAGCAGTCATCTAGCTTGATAAAACTTACCATATTTCACCTGTGCAATGTCACCAACTACTATCTCTGCCACTGGGATCTGGATAACCTGTCCACCTCGGACAACAGTAAATTTCTGTTCCTGCTCAATACGACTTTGAAGCCCACGAAACTGCTTCTCCTTGCTCCAGTCATTGAAGGCAGTGACAAGGACAACACAGATAACAGAGAGTAGGATGGCAGCACCTTCAATCCAGCCAGCTTCAGCCTCACCTTCATCTTCAGCTCCTCCTGTCGCAGTACCACATCCTGCCAAGACAACAGTAACATTCATTCAGTCCCGTGAAGACAGGGATGGTCATGTTTACCAGAAGAAGAAAAACTTGCTGTGAAATGACAAGAAGGCTAAGGAATACAACTGCTCTTCAGAATACTGTCTGCTAAATGAAACGTGGCAGAAGAGACAAAAAATAGAAATAAACATGTCTGAGGAAAAAGAGAAAGAAAACAAATCACTAGACATTTCAGATATTTTAATTTTCCAACTGAACAAGCTATCCCTGGCAAACCCAAACTAAACAAAGGGAAAAACAAGGCAACATTTCTGTTATCTAAGGGTTGACAGCTTCACCTGAGCCTTCAAGCACTTGCAGAAATAAGGAAGATTCACTAAGAGTGGCAAGAAGGACTAAAACAATTAGTAACATCAATCAATGCAAAGCAAGGACATTAAATTAAGATCAAAGAAAACAGATCAAATTAAAACAGATTTCAGAACTGATTTTCAATAGTTTCTGAATTTTCTCAACTGAACACCTGCATAAGGAACACTTCTTCAAAAAATACTGAGACGAAGTAAGTATGTTAGTATTTAAATGTGATAATGAAATGGATTAGGGAACACTGAGTAAAAAATAATTGCCTAATATTAATCCTTCTTCCTTACAGGGAAATATAGTGACATGCTTACAGAACTCTAAGTATATTATTTTTGTCACTGGTAAAACAGTATTAAAAAATTACATTACTTCTATTAATTTTGAATTGTTTTATACACATCTGCTAATGACTTATTTTCAAGTAATATGCAATTAAAATGTAAATAAATAACCTAGACACTATTCACAAAATAAAACTAAAGTAGTTCTTAATGAAATAAGGCCTAAAAAAGACAGTTTATACTAGTGGACAGCAAAAGACACACACTATAATCACAGATGTGACAGGAAAGAACTTGGGCTGAACAACACCCCTCCTGGCTGACCAAGGGAGAAACAAAATCGTTTAATTTTCCTTGAAGCACTGAACTAGGGAGGTGTTTGACATCACTTTTCCATCTTACCCAGGTACCAGGGAGTTCAGCAACTTAGCAACCATGTTGCTTCCACCTATGACTAAAGTTTAACTGTTATATTCGTTACCTGTCACTAGAGGGAATTAACAAGCAATTTAATTTCTATTTTTAAGTTACAAAGATTTCCAAGTAACACAAGCATCATAATTAATTAACCAGCTGAGTAATTACTCTTGCATATGAACAGTAAGAAAATGTGCAGAAGGAAGATGAGACCAAACGCCCACTAGGTGAATGGAAGAAAAATAAAATAAATGAAGTTTTTAACCAAGGTTTCTGTAATTTGAATGACATGTAACCTCAAGGAAAGCCAAATCACACTCCCAAGGGAAGGGGCTTTCCCACAGGGATGCCCTTAGACTGACAGCCCAGGTGAGCCTTTATCAGCAGTACAAGAACTATGATAAAGAAACCATTTTTGTAGCACCCAAGAAAGAAATTCAGTAACCTTTTGGAACAAGCACCTTAAGTTACTTAAAAACAATTGCAAATCACATGTTTAATTTCTTCCTTTAGCACATTACTTGTGGGAAGGACTAATGACCTTTCCTCTGTTTGACCTTAATCACATTAATTGGTCTATGTTAGATTTTAGATTCCTTTTCTAAATCAGCAGATTCACTATTGCCTTGTTTTGATAACTGATTTCCTAGTACAAGTCTTGGCAAATATAAGGTAAAAATTCACTATACATTTTTCATTAGATAGGATTTAGAATCAAGTATAATTAATACCCTGTAATTCTCAAGCATGTACCTCTTCCTCTCCTGCTTCTCACAGAAGAAACATGGTCTGCTCTAGCCACAGGCAAAGACTGACTTTATTTCCTTTATAGATTTTAAAATCCTCACTGGTTGAAATTGAGCCTTGGTTGTACAAAAGCACAGCCAGGTGATGTTTGCCAGGGTGATGCCTGGTCCAGGTGACCTGGCAGCAGGGACACACAGAGGTGGCAACTCGGTGGCTGGTGACATTGCCACTGGGCTGCTGAGTCACTTTGTTCCTGTTCTTGCTTTCACTGAAAATCTTTTGCTTTCTGCATAGGGATTACTGGTAATGTGTACTGTGGCACTTTCTGCAAAATCAGGAATTAACATTGCGTAATACTTAAATACAAGGTTTTAATTTGAGCTGTAACAGCACACCCATTGAAAGACACAAGCTATGCTGTCTCTTCATTAGAAGGATCCCCTTATGGCCCTGGACACTCACAAACTTTATAGTAATGTTAAATTAGTAGAATATCCTCCCTCTACAGCAGAAAACCACCAGGTTTGAGAAGGTCCCTGCTAATATTCCAAAGAACCAGTAGGTTTGCTCACTGCCTCTGAGATGTGTCAAAGAAAACAGCTACTCGGGGCACTTGAACCCAGTACTGACAGACTGTACCTTCAATGGCTTGGGAGAGAAATATTTCTCTGCCCTTTCAGGAAAAAACATTATTTCTTGATTCAGTAAAAACAGGTAAAAAAAAAAAAATACTCCCTGACTTGAGTAATGACATGAATTTTGTGTTTGTGTGTTGTCAGAACTGATTCCCACATTAATATAAACAGTACCATTCCTGGTATGTTCATACAACCAGAAAAAAGTCTATCATAGCATGTAAAGAACACAAAATGTCATCATTAAGATGAAAGGAATTGTGTTTTTCTGTCTCATAGATTATGCACAAGCAAAGAACATAATTCCCTCTTCATGATACAGCTGGAAAAATGTTAGAATTAAAGCAAATCTGGATAAAACAGTCTCGATTTAGATCAAGTTCTGGGAAAGTGTCCCTAAATTTTACAAGTTTGCACCCTGAACAACAATTAATTTTTAAAATCCTGAGAAAATTCTCCATAACCCAATGGAAACAACAAAAAACAGTTCAAATCCATTTCATTTAATTAGTCAATGCTAAATTCAGATGGAGGAAAGATATCTGGAGGTGAGGAAGGAATTCTTGTGGTTGCCAGACGTGGTCAAAAAGAGGAGTTAAGTCTTTTAGACGGATGGAGAAATGGGGAGTGACTTTATGGGTTTTGCAATTCTTATCAGTCAGTCTTCCATCTGGCTTCTATAAAACTACAAGTATTGCTTCTCCCAGTGATCCATTGGTGCAGGTTATCTGACACACCAGGAGGGAATTTCACCCACTGAGGCGGACAGGTATCATGAAGCAGTCAGCTCCCTCTGTGTTCAACATGACTCAAAACTGAAACAGCAACCAGGGTATGGGGGAGACAGACTGGGATTTTTCCCCTCTCTCTCTCTCTCTCAGTTATCAGAACTCAGGACCACCATTTTAAAGACCACAAAAAGGCTGGTATTACACAGATGGGAACCTTTCTCACTGCCCTGCAGGTGCCCAGCCTGCAGGCTGGCCAACCATGCCCTCTCCTAACACCATGGATTCCTATCTGCTCTAGCCAATTCCCTCATTTAAGCCCATGTCAGATGAATGGTGCTCCCAAGCTATCAGAAAAAAACAGTGTTTCATTACAGTACATTTCAGCTTAGGAGGAAAAACAATTTCAGCTGTACGAGTTTAAAAAGAAAGGACTAGATATCTCCAAGATCAAGCAGCAGCTGAGGAAGGCTTCTGAATATCTAAGATTTGCAGGTAACAACAGTTCAGAAATTAAATTGTCCTTTTTGTGGATCTAGCCTGGGACAGCTAAAGCCAGGCTCTTTAAATGATTAACCAAGCTTATCATCAGTCTTTCACAGATTTTGTCTTTGTTTTTTACAGTCCCACAGAAATTAAATGGGGTAAAAGTGCTAGATAAATTAATGCAAATGGTGCACATCACTTTCATTACAGAAATAAGCTCCAGCAACTTTGAGGGAGTAAACAACTAACTGGTTCTTACAATAGCAAGATTTCAGAACATATTTTTTAAAACAGAGATTTACAGACAAGCAGGATTTAAAAATGCAACCTGCCCCTGAGAAGATGACCTGTCAGGAAACATTTTCTTGAAGTATGCTGTGTTCTTGCTTCAAAGCTATTTTACAAATATTCTAAAGTAAAGTAGTATTCTATTTTTAGGGGTGGGGGTGGGGGAAATGGAAACTTGCATCTCCATTGGTATAATTTTGTAGAATTCTCTTATATACTTAAGGAAAAACATTTTTTTCTTCTTCTTCTGCCATTATATCACACAGGATTTTATGGAAATTCTGGAAGGACTTATATGAATTTACAGGAAGAACCTACACTTATTCCTAGGAGAAACCCACACATACTTCTTAACTATACACTAGTAGTATCTGTCCTCCTCACTGCAGTACAGAGTGACACAGCATTGACTTGACAGCTAAGGAGACAACAAGCAATATAAATAAGACACACAAAAGATGTAATCATAATATGTCTAAGTTGCAAAATATAGTTTAAAGCATCTAATGTTTATTAAGAATGCTCATATAAGCTTTAAAAAATTGTGTTTAGGTCTAAGATCGCTATTAGGTTTTCACAAGGTAAGACTTGGTTCCCAATGTTACTGCAAAATACACCTGAGATTTTATTGAAAGCCACAAGACTGAAAGCATCACTAAGCAATGAGTGTGATTTGTGGTAGGATTTTATTCCAAGACAGTGAATTTTGAAGTACTCATTTAAAATTATATTCAACATAGGTCCTATCTGTCAGAAAATTCAATTTGGAAAAATAAACAAGTCTTTAATATGAAGCTATTTCTTACCAGAACTATGTACATATGCTGGGCATGTGTCATTCCCCAAAGTCTCATCCTCATGAGACAGAAAATGCATACTTAGTTTGAAAGTGAGATTATAAACAACTGACTGCAAGTCAAGAATGTAAAGGGCTGTAACTCCTTTGGCACAGAAAAAGCAGTTGAAGACATAAAATGGAGGAGCTCATTCAAGAAGAGTGGGCAGGAACATACAGGTGAGCTGAACCCCCACCAGAGCAGTGGAAGGACCTGATAGTGCAGCCTCAAAGAAGATTCCAAAATACTAAAAGAGGCTAATATGAATTGTGTCCTCCATAAAACATCTCAAAAGTACATCGCCAAAAACTTGTAGAAGGAGAACAGAATTTTAAAAACTTAAAATTTGACCAGAAATAGATCAGCAAAGACTACTGAAGAAGTTTGCCGTAGAAGGGAGATGAAAGGAAGATAGAACCCAAAGGTAAAGAGGATTCAGGAAAATAAGAGTGGGAAAATAATTCAAACCAGCACACACAGTCAGTCCATCTAAAGACACAGCCTGGGTTTCCATGTCATCAGAGACTGTGAGCAACTTGGGTGCAAAAGCTCTGGGCTACAAAACTTGCCCAAGAACCTGGAAAGCTGAGCAAAGACCCAGGCACTCAGCCTGCACTAGACTCTTTTATGCACTTGATTAATTAGCAGTAATTTCAAAATTAGCCAGGGAAGCCTACTCTGCATTAGCAGTATTTTAATTATACAGAAGGTTTTAGAAAGGAAAAATAAGAGAGGAAGGCCTAGGACATTAAAAGGGAATAGAAATATGTGATAGAAAAGGCTTGAACACACTTGGGCCAGAAGGGGAAGGTGAGAAAGGAGCGGAAGATCTACAAGAGCAGGTTCAAACATTTCAGGAAGACAGTAAGCAAGGAACTTCACTTCATCTGTCAGGAGAAAATAATTTGGAGGATGTTGTTAATAATTTTGTTTTGGTGAAACCCAGAGAGGGGGAAAGGAAGAAAAGGCCAGAAACTGTCAGACAGCATCATCTGACAGATGACCAGGCTCATGTCCTGTTGGAAACAGAAATGCTTTTAAGGTCATAGACATCATTTCAATAGACTTTTCTCATAAAACCAACCAAATCTGGGCAAAATCAAATAAATAAATACATAAATAAGTGAAGTATGTAAGCTCATAGTTATGAGGAGATTCTTAAAGCTGCTTTGAAGAGGGTAGCAACTATAATTACAAACCATACAGGGTTTGTAGGGTGCAGCATGGTCATATGGAAATCAGAAAAACCGTATTTTTAAAAATCTGTGAACATCTGTATTTTGAAGTCCCAACCTACAGCACACACCTCTCAGCTACTCATTTTCAACCTACACATTTCTATTTTTAAGCTGAGAATACCTTGTGGCATTTAAATTCCCTAGGAAAATCTCATCACACCCCCAGAGGTAATTTTTTTAGTCAGTCAAACTGGTTTTGTCATCAGAAAGACAACAGTTCCCATGATTAGAACTTTTAATTTAATTGCCTTCTGTACAGACATTTTTCCTCAGCTGCAACTCCAGCCCTGATGTTATTAAAGCAAACTGAGCAGCTCTAAGTTTCAGCTTTTGCACTGGTAGAGCTGGGCTCTTGTTACTAACATCCTAAGTGACATTACTTATTTTATCAAACGTATTCAGGAAAAAGAAAAATAACCAAAAATGATGCCATAAAGACCACAAATTCCTCTCCTTAACAAGATTTTTAAGCTGTAACAGATACTGCAACATTCTTTTCTGCAATTCCTCGTTGTGTTCTATCAGTTGCTATAAAATTAGTCCAAAGAGTTACTGCCAGGTACTGAAGTACCAAGAGTCCTTCCTGAAATCCCATGTGATGATGGATCACCAGATGCTGGATCCCTTCCAACGAGGTGCCAGGCTGGCAAAGCCCAGAGGGACTGCAGAGCCAGGGCTTACAGCAAAGGGGCAGAAATCAACACAAGTTCAAAACTGAAGCTCCCTGTCTTTCTCTCAGACTCTACAAGCATTATTCAACCATGAAAAACATTTTCCAGTTACTTGTAGTAAATCAGACCAGGAAGACATTTGTTTCTGTGAGCAGCCACGCAGAAGGGATTTACTAACATGGGATGTTTATACTACATACATTCCAGGTTTAGGGTGCTTATCTATTCACTAAAAGTGGATTTTGGAAACTCATTTTAAAGCAATATTCGAATTCTTTGTTTTGTGATGTACCAGTTAGTTATATAAGGACTCCAGCAGGGAGTGGGGGGAGAAAAAAGGGAAAAAAAAAGAAAACTGTCCCTGTAGGTTAGTTATGTAGCTGTCAACTTTAGAGTTCAATATTAAATATTTACACATTTTTGACAAATTCATGCAAAGAAACAAATCTGTAAGCCCTGAAAGCATATATATTCACATATTCCTCAGCCTGATCACAAACATTTGTGAGCAGAGAAGTATTAATTAAAATACTCAACTTCAAGAGATGCAGTGTGTCAAGCAAGATTCTCCTGACTGGCACCTCCAAGGAAATATATTTTGTATAGATAAATCAAAAGGATGAGGCCCTGACTCCACTAACTGCCATGGAAGGGAGCAGCCCCCTACAAGGATTTCTATAGCATTTATATTCTGATTTGTTTCCTTATGTTGCCTCTTTGACAAAGCAGAGAAAGACCAACATGGGAAATGTAACAAGTCCTGTTCTTAGGGACTGCAAGGGAAAACCCTGACATCCAGCTGCTATGGTTTTACTGCATAGTGCTCAGAGCTAAAAATGGTTGGTGAATATAGCCACATATTCAGAGTTAAAACACAGTTTTCAAATATGAGAATCAGACCTTTAAAGCTGTTCTCTGTGTTCACTAATAAGAGTTCAAGAGCAGTTACTCAACAACGCTTGCTAGGCCGTGTCCTAGCTGAGTTCTACTTACAGAATTCATACTTCTGGAGAAATTCTGCCTGGAAAGTATGTACAAAGATTTTATAGTTCATCCCAAGGTTCTAAATCTCATTACCTCATGTCCCCAGTTGAGAGTTAAGTGATGCTTGGCAACCTGAAAATCTATCTAATGAGCAATATCTAAAAGCAACCCAGTTTTGCCGATGATCTACACACCCCTAATGAAGGGGAGGTATCTATGGGACTTCGTTTTTTGCAATCCAACACAGATTTGTAGAGACCAGATGTAGGTCACTTTACATTATGAAACAATTATTTAATTTGCAGGTCCCATATGACACAATGTGCACATTTTGCACTTTACAAGTTCTTCATGTGCTGCTTCTGAAGCCAGCTCAAGTCTTGAAACTTAAGTCATTCATCTCTATCACTGACATCCAGCAATGAGTTGGCTCCCTAAGGGCCCTTTGTGCTGCTGAACAGTCTCAAACTGATCCATTTTGATATAGTCGAGCAAAACCAGAGTGAAATGCTGCTTTGGACAAACGCTTGGCTCCCAAAAACTGATGTTCAGCTTCAGCCCATCTGTAATTTAGAAGTTATACATCTGCTTTTCTCTGAGCCTGTGACGCACACAGTATCATTCTCACACTTCTTTAGAGCTCTCTGTTCCTGGGCAGAGTGTGAAACCTAAATCGGGTTTTCCTGGATGACTCTGAGACTCAATCTTTCTTGCTGCTTCTCAGAGAGACACCAAATGTGTGGTATTTTCAGATCTGTTTTTCCAGATTTCCACATGGCAATAAAAATATCAAATGACCCAAAAAAAACCCAACCCAACCAACGGAAAAACCCCACAAAACAAAACACAAACATAAAAACCCCACCAAACCAAAGAAAACCCCCAAAACAAAAACAAGAAACAGAAACAAAAAACCCCACAGACAAAAAACCCCACAGACAAAACACCCAGACAAAAAGCCACAAAAAACCACAAACGAAAAAACCCCACAAACAAAAAACCCCACAAAAACCCAAAAAACCCCACAAACAAAACAAAAAACCCCACAAACAAAACAAAAAACCCCACAAACAAAACAAAAAACCCCACAAACAAAAAAACCCCACAAACAATAAAAAACACAAAACAACACCAAAAAACCCCAAACAAACAAAAAGCCACCACAAAACAACAACAAAAAAACCCAAATCACCAAGGAAACCACAACTGGATAAGCAGAACTTCAGTTATTCTATTTCATTCCACAGGTGATGGGTTCAAAGGAAAGAGGGGACAGAGAGAACAGAGCAGCCAGCCAGGCTGGAACACCCAGCCACGAGAGCAGGAAGCCAAGAAGTCTGTAACAGGGACACTTCAGAAAATACAGTATCTACTAAATAAAATTTTAATGCAACCTTGAGTACTCTAGAAGTAGGCCATTTGTAAGCATTTCAGAATATGTTAAAAACCAGGCTAGCATATTACAAAACAACCAATGCAATATATTTTCATCAAAACACTTATGAAAGAGCAGTTACATGCACTTCATTATCTTTCCAGTAAATATGTTTGTTGTACAACTCAGGGAGAATCTGCAAAACAAGTGTTTTCACACATCATCAAAAACACTTATCCCATAATAATAAACAGTCATAAACAGCTTTGCAGGCATTGCTAAATGTATGAGATAGTAGAAACTTTTTCAAAAAGGACAAAATAATGAAATAATCTGTCTTCTCTAAAATTCTGTGAACAATTCATTATTTAGGAGTTAAATGAGAGAAGTAAAGACTGTCAGCCAAAAACTAAGGTTCCCAATACAGGATAATATATTCCATAGAGCAAGAGCTTTGTTGGGGTAATTGTACAATAACTTTCTCTAGATAAGACAGAGCTTACAAACAGCTTGTGTATCTGTTAGTATAACCTGTGACTATTCCATAAAGAAACATATACTTATGAGTCAACTGTCTGCATAGAGATCTTGAAAAAAAGCCATATAAAATGTAAACAGTAGTTACATTTTTCAAAAACAATTGTTTCTGATGTAACATTTCATTTAGTACAAATATCTATGCCCAAAGTGAAAATTCTGGTTAAGACAGAAGGCTGCTTTTATTCATCCAGGACATATAAAAATGTAGTTATAAAATTCTCCAAATTTAAGTCCCTCTTCCAAGAATGCAGACTAGATGTACCTGGTCTTAAACACTCTTGCTCAAGTCATTCAACTTAGGCTCTTTTCTCAGGGCTTTTCATGGAAATAAAATCCTAAACAGAAATACCTTGGTTCAGTTCCAAGGCAAAATAGATACATGTACTGATACTTTGCAGTGAAATTTGGTTTTAGTAGGCAGCCTTGATACCTCCAGTTAGAGTATCAACAGTCATAGGATGCTATGATCCCAGAGAACTGCTGAAGTTTTGAATCACTAAACTGGAGCATAAATGGCACTGGCTGATTCCAAGTAAAACAAGGAGGGAAAGGAACAACTTTTTCAGGATCAGATATTATAAGACAACACTTGGAACAGGCTGTTGTGCCAATGCAAACAAAACATTACAAATAACACTGATAGGAAGAAATTATTCCTTCTGTTAACTTGATATTAGCAGTGAAGTGGCTGTCCATATGTTGACAGTTTTTCACTTGGATAAGTTTAAGTTTGGATTAGAATTCTAACTTTGCTATTTAAAAAACTCCCCACAGGACACACTGCAGCTGCTGGGGTTGGTTTAGGAGAGCCTCACTGAATGGCACACAGGTCCTGAACACACTGAAGAAAAAAAGGCATAATCTCAAGAAAATATGGGATATTTGGAGCTCCAACCACCCAGATGCTCTGTATGAAGATGTTGGAAAGCTAAAGCTGTGGTCATTTAAGTTAGCTTCTAAAAAGAGGAAGAAAGCTCCCATTCCCCATGCCGCAATCTCTGATGATTTCCAGTACTTCCTAAATACAGCTGGATGGACAGGAGGTTTTGAACACTTCCTCACCTCCTACTCCCAATGCAGGTCACCAACAGCACCACAGAAGTCCACAAAAATATATAAATGATTGACTGCAAACTGACTATCATCAAGGCACTTTAAATAGAAATAAGAAAAACGTTTAACGTTCATATACAGCAACAAATACTTCACAGATACACAATCAGATCGAGAGCTGTCTTTCTTGCTTAGGCTTCATCTACTGAAACCTTACAAATGAAGCTCATTTTCTGCCTGAAGCAGAATGATCAGAAGAAAAACCATTGAGGAAGGTTTTTAAGTAATGGATGCTGATACTGCTCCATCTCTGACTGTTTTCTAATATAAACAAAATGTTCTTGCTTCCTTTTTGGTGTGTGCGTGTGCTTTAAAACAAGATGTTCTAAGCAAGATTATTTTAGAGTAAGGCTGTACTTCACAGAAATGCTACCAAAAATTTGCAGGACAGTATTGAAAAATGTTGACTTTGCCTGTAAATCTTAAGAGACACTTAATTGGAGTTTCTAGAAGAAGTCAAATTGAAGCACAGAACGTAGGTAGGTTTGCTGACTGATACACTTCATACATCCAGAACATTTAAAGAGTTTTTGTCAGCTTTGTCCACTCTCAAGCCCTACAGTGAGAGGTTACTCAGAGCAGGTTCCTGATTTTAATAAGGCCCTTGAAATAATTCATGGGTTCTCAGGTCCACAGAGCACAGCTTGGAAGCCCCTGATTAAGAAACTTCGCAATTGAGTAGTGTAAGCAATGTGAGACAGCCAGGATACTGCAAAACCAGAAAATTAAACTCATGCTCTTTTGACCTTAGGCTATGGTGATGTGCTCTAGAGCCAGTTCTTGAAACACCTCAGCCCCTTTTGATGCTGTTACTCCCTCACTCACCAGTCATAGTCATGAGGGCAAGAAAAACAGGTTGAAAAAGATACAAAAGATTTAAGGAAATCAGTAACAAACCCAGCTCTTAAGCTGCACTGTTTATTACTTTCATTACATTTCTCATCTGCACCACTTTGTGTTACAAAGCTTTAAGAGGCAAAAAAATACCTCAGTATAAGATTAAACATATCATAATGTCCTGCATCAGAAGGCACAAAAAAGTTCTATCAACACTAGCAAAAAGTATGACCCTAGAAAAGCAGTTTTACAGTGCAAATCTTTGTGCTAAGGACACGTTTCTAGACCGTATTTTTCTGCTCAGTTTCATCCCAAAGAATGGAATGAAATCCCATCTGAACACACATCCCAGTTTGTACACTCCCCAAAAGCACCTGGCACTGTGCACCAATGCACAACGACTGGGCACAAACTGGAGATGTGATTCCTGAAGTATGCTCTGGATACAGACTAAAATGTTGATTTAGATACATCCCAAGCAAGTTAAAGCTGCACGTCATCAGGACAACCTCCATTTGGCACAGACCTTCTATAGACTCTGCATATTAATTCTGGTTTCAATTCATCTAGTTGTTAAGATTCTAAGAGTTTATGTGTCCTTAACTGAAACAGGATGAGAAACACGGCCTAGAGAAACAAGGCAGCACTCATGCAATGACAGAAATAAACTGGAATACGTTGCTACCTTTCTGATATGTATACATGAAAACATGCATATATATATATATATAAACACATGCATACTTAAAAAGCAGTGTAATTCAGTGCCATTACACCTAGTGTAAAATCTACTGCCTCAGATGTGACAGAAAGGGCTGTAATACCAGTCTGTGGAGTTTGGCAGAGTGGGGGCTTGTTCTAGTCTCTGATTAAGCCCTAAAAAAACCCTTTAAGTTCATCTATGCAGAGTTGAAGTTGAAAGAATTTAAGATTCTTTTCCCCAAGTCCCAATTCGACACCTGATTACCCGTGTGTGTGCATATACTTTATGCTGAATTTTAGATATTCTGTCTCAAAAGCCTGTTTTATCATTCCTGGCTTCTAAAAAAAAATAAAATACAGATAAAGGCAGGAAAGTGCTATACATCTGCCTCATCATCACAGTTTTGGTGTTCAAAATGATATATCTGTTTTGTTTCAGTCACCTGCGCTTAAACTTTTTTTTTCTAGATCCTAATTTTGCCATTCTAAATCAAACACACCAATAGACATGAACCAGAAGCCCCTGCAGACTTAGGGTTTTCACACAGTTGTTTGAATTGATGCAGGCTGGCTGGCAATCAGCACCCTCCTCTGAAACTGAAAAACAATCCCATAACCTGATGGGAAAACACTTTGAATTTCAAAATGTCATGCAGCAAACAGTTTTTGTGAATCTAAGAAACATTTCAGATTTTAAAGCTGCTAAACTAGAACTGATTTCTTAAATCCACCATTAAATAAGAAAACACTCAGTATTCCTTCATTTCATCTTGGTTTATTGCATAAGCTACTAACGTTGACTTTGGACAATACAGATGTTTTCAGAACTCTCAGGTTTTCATTGGTTTGGGGGAATTTAGATTTTTTTTTTTTAAATACCAGCTAACTAATTTTAAGATAATACTTTAGCTTCCTTTGTCAGATTCGGTGCAATACTTGCATCCCTCTGTATAACTGACACTTTCAAATTCCAAATTCCTATTGAAAAAGCTGCTGGAGTTCCCATAAATAGCAATACAGCAGTATTTATAATTACGTTGTCTTCAAATAGACAAAATATGGCTGGAAATACAACATGACAAATTCATCTTCATGCAAACTATAACAAGGTGGGGATGTGTTTAAATTCCTACAAGAAACATTTAGGTTATACACCAGGAATAACTGTCACTCTGCACGGACACTTAGACAAATTATCTAGGAAAGACACAGAATTTCCATCACTGGAAGCTTTTAGATCTAAGGATGATAAATTTCTGTCAAGAAAGGTTTAAGTATTGTTGATAGTGCTTTTGAGTATGGGGACAGACTAAATAGCCTCCAAGATCCCCTCTCAAGTGGGTTTTCTCATGTTCTGTCTCTTGTTGTTTGCCTTTGGATGCTGTCACCAGGCTGTGGAGGAGCAGAGACATTTACAGACCCAGCACTCAGCTCTGCACACCAAAAGCAGGGAGTGCTGGGGAGCTTACAGGAAATAAAACTTTGCTCTCTGCACAGGATGGAAGCAAGGCCAGCAAGGGCTGGTCTCTGTTCTCTCACAGTCCTACTGATGCTGTCTGGGTGGAAGGGAAGATGCTCAGATGAGTCCTTGACCTAGGCATCCTCACCTGCAGGCTGCACAGCACCTCCAGCTCGGCAGCAAAGGCCAGGCTCCATCTTGGTCCATAAAGGAGCCCCTAAAACATCCTTGTATCATGCTTTCCACCACCCTGTACAGTCCAAGACACTCACTAGTTCTTCTAGTACTGGAACCCTACATCTGTCCCATGGAAACAGCCCTATGAAGGTATTGAGAGACAGCAAGATAATTTGCACATGTGAGTCCGGACACGTGAGTAATAGCTGGACACTCCAACCAGTTCTGTTCCCTGCTCCTGCATATTTAGACCTTGAGGTACAGTTTAGGGCAGGAATTAAAAAGTAAGGTACTTTCTTAAGTCAATTCTTAAAGGAACTACATTTACTTAACAAAACAGATTGGACTAATGTCACTAGAAGCCATATGCTGCTTCACCTCATCCTCTGGGAGGAAGGAGGTTAAATGGTGGGGTTCTGGCAGAACAAGCTGTTTTTAAGAGGGCAAATACTTCTGTTTCTCCTGTTTTTTCTCCTGTGTTCCAGGATGCCAACTGCTTCATCTCTCGTGCTGACAGACGGTTTAGACTGGTTTTAAAAATCCTTTGGGAATCATGTGGATTCATTTTTATAATGAATGGTAAAATCTTTTGAGAGTGTGCAACAACACCCCGCAAAAGTCGTGTTTCGATAACTCTGAACTTAATCCATACTTCAAGATTAACCACTTTTACATTAAAATGCTATTTTCTAATAGCTGCACTTCCACTGTTTCAGTTTCTCTTGTGCATTTCCCTCCTTGGACAGCACAATAAAAACCTCCAGTGCAGGGACAGCTGGATCAGTGTTGTTTGTTTAGCAGCAAACACGATAGAGGATTCCTCTGAGGACACATCAGCTTTTAGGACTGCATGGCTCTTATACCCTCTTATATACAACCTGTTTATCCATTGATTCAATATTCCTCAGTGCCAGAAGAAGGTTATTAGCACACTCTGTAGAGATTTACAGTATAATATCCACACTTAGGGTTTTCATAGTCAAAACGAAGTAACTTGAAAGCGCTCTGAGACAAATGGGCAGGGATGTGTTGAATCTGTTCCAACTGAAGGTTAAAATGAAATTAAGTGACAACTAAAACTCTCTGAGGTTAGTGCCTGAATTGGTAGAAGGGCTGACAGTCCTTTAAAATTAAAAGCAGCACTTAGAGCCTACAAATAACACAGATAAAGAACTTGGAAGCGGCAGCTCCATTTCCCTGCCGCGCCAACGGGTGATCTGCTGACACACTGACAGTGAGGATGACAAGACAGTTCAGCTGCTCCCTTGACCTTTTGAGATTTGAAGATGTTTGCCAATTATTGCTGTTTTCAGCATCTGCGACAAAATTCTGAAAATATTTTAAGCAACTGTTCAAGGATGCGGGGTTTGATTTTTTTACTGACATAGTCCATGAAGCAGGGAGGAAGCTAAGATTCAAATCACTGCAAAGTATTAAAATAAATTCAATTTAGCTCATCTTATTTTAAACAGGCTTCTCATTTTCTACAATACACTTATGAATTATGTAAAGGATATAAATAGGTAACAGATTTTTCCAATGTACCAAAAGTATTATCTTACGATATTTTTTAAATACAGAGAGCACTCACACAGGAATTCTTACACTGTGGAATGAGTTTTTCATCTTAATGTTGGCTCCATAACTGGGAGGGCTGGCAAAAGACTTATCGTTTATTGCTATGTACTGCTCTGATTTTAGGAGGTTTGTAAAATAACATTGATGCTGGTCTTACAAACTAGATTTTTATGCTGCCTACATTTATGTATTTTTAATACAATCCATGAGATATAAAATGCTTTTTAAGAAACGATTTAGATCTACAACTGCCACAAAGAATAGAGAATTACCTTTGTTTAGTTGACTCATTTCTGACATTTCTGATTCTTCCACTCACTAATCAAATATATTAAGTGCAAATTGATGAAATTCAGGGAGACAGATTTTTACAGACACAGAGACATATGCAACAATTTCCTGTGGAAATCTTTGTGGTTTAGGATCTTGAATTGGCCCTGTAAGACTCTCAGTATGCAGAAGTCTGGCAAAGGACTTAAAAAATTTATGTGCTTCATTAACCGTGTGAGTAGCCCTATGAATTAAAATAAAATGCTAAGGAAAATGCATGATGAAATCCCAGATGTGAACTGTATGGGTAAAGAACAGGTAAAAACTGATAAATTGCTGCATTAAAACATTTAGCTTCTATTCAATTATGCTCATTGTGTCTCACCAGGAACTGAATTTCTCAGAGGATATCTCAAGATTTTTATGTCCTTATGTATCTTAGGTTATTTTTAAGTTTAATTAATGATAGAATGGTTCAGGTTGGAAGTGACATGAAAGATCATCAGGTTCCAACCTCCCTGTCAGGAGCAGGGACACCTCCCACCAGCCCAGGCTGCACAAGCCTCATCCAACCTGCCCCTGAACACCTCCAGGGCAGGGGCTTCCACAACCTCCCTGGGCAACCTGTTCCAGTGCCTTCCTACCCTTAGGGTGAAGAATTTCCTCCTGCTGTCTAACCTAAATCTCCCCTCCTTCAGTTTAAAACCATCACCCTGTGTCCTATCACTGCCCTCTCTGGTGAAAATTAAATTTGGTTGAAGTTCCTCAGTAATTAGAGCTTTTACTTTCTTTAGCTTTTTGGAAATGACTGCTTATCCCCCAGGGTGATTTCAGGGGCACACAAGAACGTGTTGAAATGAAATCTTGAGCCACACATACAGCCTTGCCAGTGCTCACTTCCAGAGCTAAGGTAATACAAACGATCCATATCAATAAATATAAAAACCAATAAAACCAGTATGTTGACATTTGGCAGGAACTGACTGTACTCTAGCACAGAATTTCCTAACACCAAGTACCCTTCCCCACACCAGATGAGCTGCTGGTGCTCCTGCAGAGCTAATCCTAAAACGTGCTACTGGTTTTATAGCCAATGTTTGCTTCCTGCCCAAATGACACCTGTGTGTTTCTCCTCTGCCAATATGTTTGTGTACACAAGAATCTATTTCAAGGTTTCCCCTGGAGGCTTTTTTGTATATTTGTGTATTCTACAATTGTACAAAGAGACAATATTTATACAATTAAGGAATAAGCCAATTTCTTCAGAAAAATAAAAAGGTTTCTAGAATCCCTAGAGAAAACCTGATCGATCTACTAAGACATTACACTCCCTGGAAAGAGAATATAAGAATAACTCTACAAAAGAAGAACATTTCTGTGAGAGTGGGAAGCAAATTGTTAAGAATTGGATACTGAAGGAGTGAGAAACTCCAAACAATCAGCTACCTGAAAATGCTACAATGAATCATATTTTTTCACTAAGGGTTAAGAAACAAAAGGGAAGAAAGTAATAGATTAAAAACTGGGGAAAAAGAGAAGAATTTTATCAAATCTGTCATGCATAGCAACACAAAAAGGGTATTTTTTTCTTCCTGCTCCACCTTGCCTGAATTACAGAGACTGCCCAGATCTCCCAGAGCCCCCACATTCATCCTTGTGGGGAGGCTGGAGAGTGATGCACTGGGAGAGTGATGCACTGCTCCCCTGCCAAACAGAGAGGAAACACATCTCTTCCATACCAACCAAGACAGGAAATTAACCTCTATGAGTTGTCCACAGGACAACAGAGCTGTGAGCCATTATTTCTGGTGATGACGACAAGGCTGACTTTGGGGTTTGTATATTCCCCCCCCCCCCCCCCCCCATTGTCCCTTATTCTTAACACTCATCTCGCCAAGCTGGGATGGTGACAGATACCTGCCAATTCTGCACAGCAGGCTGACATTTCTAGGTGCATCCTCCAGTGGAGGGAAAATGTCTCTATATTCAGAGAAATGCAGACAAGAGAAGAAAAACCCTGCACGTGAATCTAAATATAATAATACACTGGTGTAGGATTGTGGCTGATTTGCAAATACTGGCAACAGGGGGGTTGAAATTACCCTTAGGTAAAACTAAAACCAAAACAAACCATAACCAATTTATGGACAGGTTAAAAGCTGGATGAGAAACTTCAGCTGTTTCTACATACCAGTACAGAAAAATGAACACAACTGTTAACAGCTGTATTATATATTATATTGAAAGGTGGTAGCTCTTATTTTCTCCTGGATGCAGGGTATGTTTGAACATCTCCTGCATGTTATTGGGGTACCATTCCCTTCAGCAGCCTGGATGTCACATGAAAAGCAATAAAACCACAAACTGATCTTAGAGGGAAGATGAGAACTGAAACCACAAAAGATACTGCCCACAATAGCAACATTTTGAAATGCTTTGAAGGAGAAATATCTTACTTGCATGTTATTACTATTTTATTTTATTTTTTAATCAAAGAAATCCCATAATATCTATAATAAATGCTGGGGAATTGGGACAGATACCACCATCTTTCTAACATGACATTCTACTTGAGCCTAGCTGGAGGTCAGCAGGCATCTTATTGCAGCTGTTCTGCCCCAGCAGAATTTGCATCAAGGGTAAGGAACCTGCAAGGAGGGCTGGACTGACTTAAACTGATCAAAATAGTTTTTATTTAAATGTACACCAGTACAGACTACAAACTGGACAGAAATTCAGATCAGTTGGTATTAAATTCAGCACTTTCACTTCTAACTAAGAAAGAGAAGTTTGTTGCCAGCTGCTTTACCTTCTTTTTTTCCTATATATTCTTTTTAATATAAATTATTTATGAATATGAACAAAATCTTTACTTTTTTCACTTCTTTCCACAATACCTGCACTAACTGGTGGTCAAATCTTCCCCACTGTGACTAAATCCTACAAACTTGCTGCATGTGATGAAATGTCAAGAGAGACATACTAAGTTGTATCTTCACAGGTGGCAACCTGAGAGAAGCCACCTTTCACATCCCAAGCAATAGATCTGAGGTGAGAGGTAAGGTAGTTGTTTGGGGATTTTTTCTTCCCCTCAGCCTGATTTTTACAGAATTCTTTATCTAAACATCACATGGCTGCCTTTGCCTCAATAGTGAAGACCTTTGCAGCTATCTGGTGAACCCAGCACTGATGAGCATGGCTCTTGCATGTCCATGTCTGACTGTGACCTGCTGCTCATTCAACCTGTTCACGTGGACTTGCTCAGGTTCACATAGAAGGAGCAGAAGTTTTGCCAGATACAGACAGAACATTTGTACCTCAGGTACCAGTGAGCTCTAGCTCAACAGGGAGGCTTGGCACAGGAACAAGGTCCTCCTGGATCAGTGGGACAACTATATGGATACTCCTCCTGATTTAAATCTCCCAAGTCCCCATTGACCAATGTGACACATTATAGGAACAATAAGGAAACAGCCGAGTGGTGAACCCTGGGAAATTTAGTCTCTTGTGAGGAAGCCAAGTCATGAGAGGTGCACAGGCACCCCAGCCACAGCCCCGAGCAGCAGTATCACATCACTGCCACCAACAGCCTAATGCATGTGGCTTGAGAGGACCAGATTTCAGGGGACTGTTCCCTCTTCTGTACTTATTTCTCTTCAGGAACTTGTTGCATGAGTAAGGGGAAGGCTACCCCAGGCAAACCTCAGCTGGGCAGTATTAAGCAGTGTACCTGATGATTTAACTTGGTTTCTCCTAGGGAGTTTTGCCTTGGGATTTACAGCAGAAGCTGCCTCAACCAAAAAGACTTTTCCTTTTTTCCCCCTATGTTGCAAAGAACTGTACACTTGAAAATAAGATATCATGCCTGCAAGATCCACACTGAACACTGGGGATGTTAAAACATTTTACCTCAGGCTACTCTCCCCCCCTTTGTCATCTGCATAAGGAAAGAGAATTCAAGAAAGGAGAGTTAAAAGGTCATACAAACTGTATCCAAACATTATTTCACTATAAACTGATTTACAAACATTTCAGGCTTTTTTTTTTCCTGGACTAATTCTGATCTAGATAACAAAAAAAAAAGGAAGCGAGGATCTCATATATGAATTAATCCTCTTTGCATATCACAGGCTCACTATTCTGTTTGCTCAGGGAACACAATTTGTTATCTGTCGACGCAGAAGACAAAAGGAGGAATTGGATGCAATAATACTTTGTTCTGAGGAATAAAATAATTTTAACTTGCTGAAGTCGCACCCTGTGATCACCACAGTAGTAGAGTCTGCACCTGCACCAGGAATTTCCTCTCAAAATGTATTTGCTGAAATGCAGCAGCAGTTTTGCACTTTTTTTGAGAGTGGAAAAATGATTCTGTGTGGATCAGTAACGAGAGCAGTAATTGCCACAGGGCTGACAATAATTTATGCTGAAGTTCTCAAATGCTCCTAATGGTCTGTCAGATGGTAAAAAGGAATGCAAAGCACATCACAAAAACAACTCTAGCATAGCTTGTGAGAATAAAAATCTTGAACCTTTCACTCTTGCTAAGAAATATGAAAATACAGGAACTGAAGTGGCTTCTGGAAGAGCAATAAAACTACATTATTTTCTAGTAATTCCTGTAGATTAGATTTTGTGATTGCAGCAGAAAATGAAGTAGTATTTTCCAAGATTCACTCTGTATCTTAAATGAAGTACTGTAGTAGAACAAAAACTTAATGTACTATCAACAACAGATTACTGCCTCTTCCAGCTCATATTAGTTGAGGAATGTCACTACTGATACTTCAAAACCACAGAAATGTAAACTGTTTCCAACAGCATAAACTGAACAAAACTGAGTAAATAATAATCTACTTATTTTAACACAATAATACCAAACTGTGCTATAGATGTTTAGAAATGCAGTTATGCTACAAAGGACTTAAACTTGGCAATGTATCAATATTCATAGCTTAAAATAAGAAATAATAGCCAATCTAGAAATACACACCGAAAATGAACTTTTGAGCCTATAACTGCCTAACACAGCAAAACACACTAACATACACATACATTAGACTATACCCTTAGGGAAGGTTCCTGAAGCAATTAATGCACTCTGCAATTTTTTGGATGTGTGGGTTTTATCATGCATTCCTCCTTCAAAAGCCTCAGGAGAAAAATATTTTGCACTGAAACTAGAGAAAGCAGTTAAATGCTAATTCTGATATAGCTTCAAAAATTAAAGTAGGTTTCAAGCATCCACAAAAGAGTTATATAAATTCTAAAAAAAAAATTGACTTCAACTTATTATATTAACTAATAAGATCACTGATAGATAAAAGTTCAGTATATGTGAAAGGCAGACACAAATATACTAGATATAAAAGCAGTGTATACATATGAATGATTAAAAAAATATGCCAGATGGTGTTTTCCTGACACTGTCTTAAAAGTCTCTTATTTTCATGTTATTATCCTTTATTCCTACAAAGAAAGGCTGTCACTTTCAGATGGCAACAGCTTTTTGACTCAGTCCTAAGCAATAAGCAAATGAAATACTGCAAGACACTGCAGTGTCCATCAAACACGCTGAATGAAAACTGCCCAACTTTAAACATTCAGTAAAGTGAAGTTACTTTTTTGTGGTTTTTTTTTTTTCTGTTTTTTTAATGCTGAACATCAAAATGTCCAGCAGAAGAGAAAGCCAATGTTTTCCTCTGCTCTTACACCGTCCCCATCACTGAGGCAAGAGCCTGGTCCAGCATTGCTCCACTCTCCTCCTTGCATTTGACAACAATAGAAAATAAAAGATATTCAGCTCTCATTGTCCAAACCTTTTCTTTGATATTCCCCAAAACATATAATCTTTCATGGCTGCAGCTGCAAGTCCCTGGCCAGACTCAATTCAAGTTGCTCCTCAAGATAAGACCAGGGTCTTTCAGAGTAAAGGAGGAAAAAGCATTTTGCTAACACTAACGCTTCTGCCACTGACAAAGTTATTTCTGTGGAAACATCCATCTCATGTGGTTCTGTCTCCAACAAAAAGGCTCATGCTCTGTTCCCCATCCTGTCCTAGTCACAGATCTTAAATATATAAAAAAAGCTGAAGATGATCACAGGTGCTTTTGGTGCTGCACAAAGAATCTGCACGATTGCCCCGTGCAACGTGAGGCCAGTTTGCAGTACAAAATCCACGGTGGCAAGAAAAACTTAGTGTCACTACACAGAAACTGCCTGTTCTTGATCATCCCCCCTTGCCAAACCACTTACCAACAGCATCTCACACCTGTCCGCTCATAAAAAGATTTTAAAAAAAAGGCAAAACCCTTGCTTTTTACATTGTAACAGTATTGAATTTAGGTTTACAATACTTTTTAGACTCTGAAAGGTCCATGTGGATTGTAGCAAGTTGATGGGTTCAGACAATTAGTAGAGATATGGCAAATCAGCATGGGAAGAACAGTCTTGTTGATTAATTTTCAAAACGAAAATGCATTTCATTTTGAAGAAAAAAAGAAGAAAATTAGAATTCAAAAAAGGAGGCTGTCTTACATATGATAAAACAACCATGCACCAAGTAGTAGAGTCCTGTCACACAGAGGAGATTTTTTTTTTTGTTGAGCTATAGACAAACCTGTAAGCAAACTAGCTTTATATTTCACATTGTCATCAGCCAGCAAAATGAAATGTCAACAGCTCTTGGGGGGGGGGAAGTTAAGAATGTATCATCTAGAAAGAGAAAATCTTTCCAGCAAAGTTCTCAATGAGCTAGTCAAGACCATGAACCAAGGCTCAATGGCACCACAGCCTCTCCATGCTGCTTCCATGGAGAAATGTAGGGGAGATGCCACTGCCTCTCCACGAAGGCACCATCCAGGGGTTGGACAGCACAACTATTAACTTCATCCAGAAACTGTTTGAGACACTTTTAAAGTAGTCTCTGGAGGAGCTGGGCAAGTTCAAGCCGTTAGTTTGCAAGAAATGACAGCGTGTCTTCCCAACATTGGGTTTTATTTTCAGAAGAAAATATATTCTTTTCAAGAAAAAAGCAGAAAACTTGCAAACCAATGCACATTTCAATGAATAATTTTCCTTGTGGAAGAGTCAGAAAAGGAAAATACAGGTTTTCACACCTTGCAAAGGAGCACTGGTCACTTACCCCAGTCACTGGGTAGCGATTCCCTATGGCATCCCACAGGCAGTACTACCTTCTCACCTCAAGAAAATGAGCTCAGACACACTGCAGTCTGCTGGGAGGATGTCACAGATCAGATTCTCTGTGACAACAGCACAGATGGGCCCATCTAAAGCAATGTATAATCAATATGAGATTCAGACAGGGACACAGACGTTTCACGAGACAATAGGAGCTGCTCCCCTTTCCAAGAATGACAACCTTCCCAGAGAGGCCCGTGTTTCATCTGAATCCAGGTCCAGGTTCAATTCAAGAAATAGATGAAATTGTTCAACAAACTGGCTGAAGTGTAGACCAAACAACACAGTTTGCTTCTTCATAAAAAGTTCCTTTGACTTTTACTCAATGTTAGTCTACATTTAATCTTATTTCTAAACTGATTACTGTGGGTTATGAAAACCATCAAGTCCAAGTATGTCTACAGTCCACTTCACCAAAGGCAAAATCAAGCTTCTTATGTCAGGTTTTCAAAGTTTAGGATTCTTTAAAATTGACATCTACCAATAAACTACAGGTATTCTTGGCAGTAGTTTACAAAATACTACTTTTAAAACAAAGAGAACCTCCCACATTTATACAATTGATCATTGAAAGACTCAAAAAAAAAATAAAAATGGACCATTACAAAGTGCTCAAGAAGTTGGATTAAAAGATACTCACTAACTTGATTTATTCTCCTCATGTAAAACCTGGCAAAACCTTCCAGGAGAACAATTCTAAAAACATAGGGAAAACAGTGACCATTGAATAAAATACCGTGCTGTGGGAAAACACACACACTTTTTCCCAGGCTGTGCTGCTGAGCTTCTCAGACTGTCTGAGAATCTCAGATGTGTCATGCCATCCCATGGGGAAAGAAACATTTTAAATGCTGTATGAAAATAATAATAAGAACAATAATTAAAAAAACACCCCACCATGTGATGACACATCTCCCCTCTTCCTGTGAAAAAAACTAAACCTGTCAAAATCCTATTCTCAAAATTCCTCTCCTACTAAATCAATTAAAAAATGAGAGGTTAGTCTGTACATTCATGCTTAAGACAGAAATTTGGGAAACTAGGTTCTGATTTTGTCAAGTGTCTGTTCATGGTTTACAATGTCCTCAAGGTATTCTGTGATGTCCAGCTATATAAGGTAATAACAATAAATTACATTTTCTTCAGTTAAAAAAAAAAAAAATCTCTCCATGCCTAAATCAGACACCTGCTAGATTAGTAGTCATGTATTCAAAATTCAGTGAGAAAGCAACAAAAATACTCCTGATTTTATAGAAAGGATTAAAGAATCATAACTACAGTACAAGAGCTCTGCATAGCTACGTGCTTGTTCTGCTTGTGAATGGAAAAGGAAGAAGGAAGGGTCTTCAAGGAAAGTAGCCAAAGGAAACTGAAGTGAATGTAAAAAGCATTTCAAGGCTATATTTAGAGGAAGACATTCTTCATGCATTTGCCAAGCTATTCACGTCATTTCACACAGCATGTTTTATCCAGCTTTATAAGTCTATGAGAGAGCAGGGGAGAGAAAAAAAAAATCTGGACCAGTTGCCAGAAATGGAAATCTTGCATTTATGCAGAAGAACAAATATTTTAAGCATGTGAATTCAAGAGTACTTTCCAAAGGGGGAGAAAAAGGAGGGGGGAAGGCAGCGTGTTAAAACTTTCTACAGCTATCACAGAAGGATTCTGCAGAGTATTGTTTGCAGGTAATATGACCTAGCCTCTAACACTCCCTTCTAAGCCAGGCTCTCTAGCCTTAGCTAGATCACTAAAAATACTAAAATGAGTTCAGGTCTCCAGCTGGTATGAACTAGCTGAAGATTTGCCCATGTTCATGTAGACAGGAGACATCAGTTATAAAAGTAATTACATACTTCTCCTCTATATGCAGTAAACAACTAAGATTAATAACTGACCACCAAATACAAGCTCTAAGGTGAAAACAAAACACAAATTCAGCAGTTTTATAAGAATATTCTTATTTTTCTTTAACTCATTTAGCACATGTCACAAGGCTCAGCTATTTGCATAAAGAAATGTCAGGCATACAAAAAATATGTCAGTACCAGATGTAATGGTAACAGGAACAAACCACATGCAAATTTCCAGTTAGTGACCTTCTGGAGGGTGGGGGTGGAATAAATTTGAGATACAGGACTGGTGTTACTTAAACTTGTACAAATGACTTCTATAAAAAGTTCTTACCTTCATTCCCTTCTCCAGGTGGCTGATAAAACGAAAGCCCCAAAGATATGATGGCTGCAATTTCCAAGATTATAAGAGTCACGTCCTGCAACGCTTCCCAGACTAGCTGTATGAATGTTTTTGGCTTCTTTGGAGGTATAAAATTTTTTCCAAATATAAGCTTTCTTTTTTCTAGGTCTGCAGCAGTCCCAGCTAATCCTGTAAAAAAACATAAGACGGAAAAAAAATTTGAATTGCAATGAAATAGAAACTGCTAGCTTATATCTGCATTCCTATAAATTACTTCTCCATTTACTACTAATTCCTGTCAGTTTCAATCAGAAAATAGTCTTTGAATTAGGTTTTATTTAACAAGATGTATATAGGTAAGTACATAAAGTAAGCAATGACTTCTGAAAATAGATCATAAAGCACAAATAAATCACAATTGGAAGGAAAGTGGAATAGCTGATGGCAGCTTCTGGTAATATCAGTAGAAGAAGCAGACATATCTTGGCTCTGACCTCAGGTCAACCCCCTCAAGGTATAAATCAATAAAGCATGTCTTGTTCTACTTCAAAGCAACCTCTCTTGCTGCATATGCACTGCCACACAGCTGCTGGAATGAACTGCACCAAATTGGTGTTAAGTGACAAAGGATAGCCAAAGTGACAGGTTAGACACGCAAAGAAACTAAAAAGGGAATGAGATGGCTCCTTAGGTTGACATAAAGACACAAGTGTTTTGCATGACGCTTCAACTTAAGAACACTTCAATTTAAGGTTACAGTGTAAGAATATGTGGTTGCTCTGACCAACATACCCAGGTGGGTTTTATTCCTACTTTTCAGTTGTATTAATGTATGCATGTCTAGCACCTTGGGGAAAACAAAAATAGACTTGCAGGTGTTAAGGGTAGAATAACTGTGCCCATATATCACTCTCAGCAGCATAAGAGCTGCAGCAAGACAAGTGCTTACATTTATCTGCCAAACAATACTTGATACCAGTTGGAACACTTACAAAACTGTAGGTTTTAAATGTGTTGAGCAACGTAAAGTTACTCATGTTTATTCACACCAGTGTGACACAATGAAAATACTTAAATTGAGACTTGACCTTGGAGGAATACAAAGGTGCCTGCAAGAGGAAATGATCGCTCTTATGCTGTAAGGAGTCCTCTCCTCATGCAGGTTAGGGTAAGTCCTTGCCTCCCAAGAAGCTTCTCAACACCTATTGGGTACTTACGGAATGGAAAGCCCTATTAATGGCACCTTTGAGATGTCAAGCAAAACAAACAAGGGATCCTAAAGTGCTAGTGGTGCTCAGCGTTACAGCTGGCTCCCTCAGGACTGGCGCAGCTGCTCCCAGCAGTGAGTGTGCACCACCAGTAAGTCACCTCTGGGATGGGAGCACCAGGCCCAAGGGTGGGCCTTTCCTCTGGATCAAAGCGATGCTTCTCTGAACATACCAATCCTGCCACAGTACAGGTCGAGATGACTCGCCTTTCACTTCAGGTATATCATTACAGCTGTTGTGTAGCTTCTGGCTCTTGGTTAATTCATCAAACTTTCATTCCACCTTCAGCTTCTAAGAAACACTACCCTCCTCTCCCAGATAAAGGCACGCTGTACTTATTACTACCCTACTTCATTTAATTTTCAGCACCCAGTGCTTAGTGACACAGTGACAGGTTCCAGCTATTATGAAATGTGTCTACGCTGCTCTCCAGCATTCAAACACAAGCATGTCAAACCTCCCTGCACCTCTGTGAGTTCCTAGTCAGCTTCCAACACGGGGAAAATGCTTTTTCCCAATGAAACAGGGACTGCAGGCAACGAGCCATTTGGGCAGGTGCCCTTCCGTGAATCAACACAAATCACAGGAGTCAGGACAACATGAGAGATGGGGGGAGTCACTTGCCACTGATGGGATCTGACACAGGGACAAGCCTTTAGCAGAGACCAAAGAAAGGCTTTTAGAGTCCCTCAAAGAGGGCTGCCAAGCCCTTCAAGACTAGGAAGGATTTTCACTAAAAATGGCATGCATAATCCACACAAATCCCCCAAAACCTGACCTGATGCAAATACAGTGAAGACTTCACAGACGAGAGCAAAGTACATGGACAGCATCGATAGTGGTTGACATTTTTGGTCAAGATGTTCATCAGTGTACCTGGACTTCTCCAAGGCTTTTGATAGGGTCCCCCACAGCCTTCTGAAGAAACTGACTCATTATGGCCTTGACAAGTGGTCTGTGCAGTGGGTGGGGAACTGGCTGACAGATCACACCCAGAACGTGACAGTAAATAGTTCTTCCTCAAACGGGCAACCCATCAAAAAGCGGGGTCCCCGATACTGGGTCCAGTGCTCTTTAACATCTTCGTAAGTTACCTGGAATGTTGGGATCAAGAGCACCCTGAAGTTTTCTGACGACACCAAGATGAGTGGCAACTCCAGAAGGGAGAGCCACCCTCCAGGATGACCTAGACAGGCTGGAAGAGTGGGCTAGCAGGAACCTTATGAAGTTCAATGGGGAGCAGTGTAAGGTCTTGCACCTGGGAACATGTAATCCAGGAGGGTAGTTCAGACTGGAATCCACCTGGCTGGAGAGCAGCCCTGTGGAAATGGATCCGGAGGTCTTGGTGCATACAGGCTCACCATGAGTGAACAGTGAGCTGCAGCAGCAAAGAAAGCCAAGAGGATGCTGGGCTGCATCAATAAAGGCATCACCAGCAGAGATAAACAAGTCATCATCCCGCTCTACTCAGCACCTGTCAGACCACACCTGGAGTATCGTGTTCAGTTTTGGTTCTTGCTCTACAAAAAGGATGGGTCAGGCTGGAGAAGGTCTATATAAGGGCCACAAGGATGATTAGAGGACTGGAGAACCTGCCATATGAGGAAAGGCTGAGAAAACTTGGTTTGTTCAGCCTTGAGAAAAGAAGGCTTTGGGGAAACCTCATTACAACATTCCAGTACTTAAAAGGGTGGCTACCAAGAAGATGGAGACCCCCTATTTACAAGGAGTCTCATGGAGAAGACAAAAAGTCATGGGCACAAGTTGCTCCTGGGGAGATTCTGATTGGACACAAGAGGTAAATTTTTCACCATGAGGACAGTTAAACATTGGAACAGTCTCTCAAGGTAAATGGTGGATTCCTTCACATTGGATATTTTTCAGTCTCAGCTTGACAGGATGCTGAGCCACCTCGTATCAACTATAGTAGTACCTAGAAAGGTTGGACCAGATGATCCCTGAGGTCCCTTCCAACCTGGCATTTCATGGTTCTATGGTTCTATTATCTACAAGCAGCAACATAAAACTCTGAAATAGAAAAAACTCAAAAGCACATTGGGCGGTGGAAGGAAAAGACATCTGAAAAGCACATATTGTCCAACACAGACCATATGTGCACAGCAGTGGGTCAGCCCCAGCAGGCGAGCTGCTCACAGGGTGCTCAGCAGCTTGACAGGGATGGCTCAAACAGCACAGGATATAGCAGCACCATTTTCCAACAATCCTAATTATATACACCTAGATGTGATGAAATTGCACTATATACTTTACTGTCAGGAGGCCATAAAACGTACACACGCCCCATGCTCCTGATCATGATGCACATACAAATACATGTACCTGCTGAGAAGCCTCCAGAGCAAACAGAGATGCTGAAACTCAGAGAGATGCTGCTTCTCTAAGACAATTTTTTTTTAATTTAGACACTATAAGGTTGAGGACTAGACTGAGTTTAAAGCACCTACATTAACCATCATCTTCCACAGTATATTTAAGACTTCTACAGTCTAACTAACCTTTGCTAGAATTTAGATATAAATTTAATTGTACTCCTTCATTTTTCATAATAAATATGATCTTTCTTAAGACCCAGAAACAGATGGGTAAATCATGTATGTGATGTTATTCTTTTCTGTCAGACTACGTCTTGGGGAAATTACTCACAAAATCAATCTCACTTTAAAAATAAAAGCATACTCATCTTTCATTATGAAATGTATTTTCTTGTAAAGAATTTAGAAATACTGGAATATTAAATTCAATGTCCAGTTCAAATCAAGAGGTTTGTCTTCTGCTGAGATCTGGCCATCACTCAAAAAACCACATCCAGCAAAGTTTTGGGTTTGGTTTTTTTTTTCTCCCACTGAAACTCAGAAACTCCCATATTTAGAAAGAGAAAGAGAAGGCTGAAATTAGGAAATCTATAGACCAGCTTATGAAATTGCATCATAACAGCCTGAAGCACTACTGTGGAGATAGAGTCAGAAAGGGACAATACCCAGAGAAGGCAAAGCTACACCGAGATACAGGCTAAGGGAAACGGGATGGAGGATCTGAGGAGACACAAGACGCATATTTGGTAAAAGTTTCCATCAATTCCCCATAGCCAGCAGAAGCTATCATAGGGGCACTCCCTATCTTTTTCAAATAATCTGCTTTCTTCAGACACATTATTTTCAATAGTCCCAAGGTGTTTTTTGAGCAAGGCTACCAGAGCTGCCTGCAGAGGAGGTGACGGGTGGCTCCCTGGCAGGTCTGTGCGCTGACAGGCAGTGCAGATGGCAGAGACGTCACTTAGCACAGCAAGATCTGCGAGTGGGCATCTGTCCTCACCAGTACTTTTAACCAGGAGATGGCTTTCCTGCTGCTAGATTTTTTTCTTTTTTTTTTTCTTTTTTTCATATTACGCACGCTGAGTTCATTACTGTTCCTATTTTTTTTATTTCTCACTTGTCCCTGACGTATCGAGTTCTGTGAGCATAAAGAAAGAGCACTGCAAATGAAAGTCACTTGAAATATTCTTCCTGTATGAAGACATAAAACACCTGAGGAAGTGAAAAAGAACTAGTGAGGACTTAAAAAAAACAGAATGAAAAGATCAGTTCAGGATTACTTCAGCCATCATTTTCCTGACAAAAGAAGTCTTCCCTCTTTTATTCTGTGTGACAATAAGGCACAGACTGGCTGGCTTTATGTTCCTGTGTCCCCACAATCATGAATACTTCATTTTTTTCAAGTGTTTTTTTATGTGTGTGCAATACTTGTTATTTTTTATAGCTGTGCAATGCTTTTTCTTTTTTATAGCTGTGCAATGCTTCTTTGCTTGACCCAAGAGTTTTAGAATGATTATGCAGATTTGGGTTAAATTTCTACACAAGTAGTATAAACACGTTTGGGAAATACTGCAAAATCTTATAACTGATGCTTCTAGCACTTGAATAATTTTTTATGGTTTCACTTTCCAAAAACCTTCCCCAAAATTTGTCTGAAATTTGTGGAAGAACAAAAGTGATTGCATAGAAGATGTTTTCTACAATGCTATGCAGCATATTAAATACATTTCTGATTTAATCTGGCTTGTCTTTACACAAGAATTGTTTAAATTGACTGAGAAAAATACTACAAAACTGGATAAATGCAATTTAATTATTTTTTCCTGTTCCTTATCTACAGCTGTCAGTTATTCCATGCTGAATATTAAACCATCATTTCAATCAATGCTTCCTGGAAAATTGCATTTCTCTGACAGTCATCTCCACTGCAACCAAATGGAGCATGACAGACAATTATTTTGATGCTGCAGAAATAGTAAAAGCACATTGCTACTGAAACAACAATTTAGAAAAAAAAAAAACGTACTTCTTTTAAGAGAATGTTTCACATCTGCTTAAACAATGAAGAATGGAGAATTTACATTAGCACTAATTGTGCAAATTGTGTAATAAAAACTATTAATTACTTACTTTCTTCTGTACATTTTCTAATGCATTCATAAAACTAGATCAAAATTTCAAAGAGCAAATCTGTAATTTAAAAATCACAGTATATGTAGCTTCAAAGGCAAAAAACCTGTTCAACAAGGGCAGTAAAGGCTTCCCAGTGATGCTGAACCACTATCGAAACCAACTATTTTGCTTAGTGAAGACTAACGCCATTCAGATATGACAGGCATGAATCCATCCTATGAGAACACAGTTCTGTAATCAGCTCATGAGCTGCTCTCACACTAGTCTCAAACATCTCAAGTGATGAGCATTCCTAGCATCACATTCCCTAGGTCTTCACAGAAACTAAAAAGTAAAACATTACAAAGTATCATCCTGACAGTTACTTCATTTTGTATGCCTTGTTTCACCAATTCCATTTATTTCACATTTACCTGCCAAACAATCCCTGCCATTTCTAGTGCTACCATAAAGCTTCAGTAGAACTTCCCCAGGTCCACCAGTTTCTATAGCTCTCACATAGGCTCTCAGAACTTCATAAAGTAAATTAGACATATTAGCCCAGTTACTGCTGCTGTAACATAAAAAACTGAAATCCACAATCTCCTTCAATGTTTTTGGTTTTTTTTACTATTTGGCTTTGGAAGCAGATTTCTGTGTGCTATTTTTCTTTTTTCTCTTGCAAATGGCAGAAGTAATAGCAAGCATTTTTCTTCCATTTCAAAGAAGTACTACCTATCTAGTGAGTGAAAGAGCTGAAAAAGTCAAATTTTCAGTTCAAATTAATAGCTAGTAACTAAGAGATTTTGTTTCCAAGATCTGCCTTAGGAAACTATACCCCTAAGAAACTGGGGAAGGCAAGGAGATGTGCACAGTAAACTGTGATTACTGCTGTGGTTTGAGCAAAGGAAGGACTGTTTTGTCCCCTATGATGTCATCAAGCACACTATGATGTAATCCAACATCAGCCTTCATCAGGTCATGAAGTTCATGAGATTTGTTTAGAGGGTATCTAAGTAGAACACATGCATCAGTACCAGGTATGACACAACAACATACCTTGGCTTACATTACCTGTTTTACTGACTCAGATGATTTGTTTCAAGCTAAAACACCAAAGATGTGAAACACAAGATGCAAACACTCATGCCTAAAACAGATGCCTCTCTGACCTTCCAGTTTTCTCATGTGTGTTGCCTGAAAAATTTCTGGATGCAGTACACTGGAATTCTGCTTAGGTCATATTAAAATGAGAGAGAATGCAGTCTGCCAGTAGAAGAGCATTTATTCGTTTCAGCAAGCTGAATTTAAATTTCACTAGTGCATGAACCTCAACGAAGAATAATTTCCTTCTAATCTCAGAACAACAAAGCTGTCTGTAAAGCGTAATGAATCTCATTACCTGTTTTCATTACTACCACTTGCTTACACTTGTTTACAGAAATGTAAAGAAGTTTGTCCAAAAATTAAAAGCCTTTAGAATTACAAATCATCGATAGTACATGGAAGCTGTAAGCTGCTGGTGCTATTTTTGAGTCTATTTGGCAGTGCTGCCAACAGCCCTTTGACTCAGATGCTTTACAGCTAAGTCTATATAGCCAGCATACATAAATAGGGGCACAGAAGTGGCAGAACCAGGAAATTAATTAACTCCCCGTCCATCTCCTCATTAATCATCCTCCCTCGTCACATCTGACAGCAAGAATTGCCCGAGTCCCCATGTCCTGCCCTCCCCCCGACAGGGATCACCCTTCAGCAGCTGAACAGCAGCAAGCTGAGTGCAGAAACCCTGACGTAAACCTCCCCTGGTCTCGGCTGCGATCAAACCAGTCATGCTGGAGTCACGCGAAGTACATAAACACATCTCTAAATCCACGACTTTTTAAGAAAATCAAGTAACTGAAGAGCTTAACGTTCTTTCTTAGAGACTGATGCATCTAATGTAAATGCTAGGAACAGATAATACCTGACAACTTGCATTTCCACAAGGAGTTTCTCTCTCTTGAGCTATAGAAATGCCTCAGCAATTTTATCTCAATTTTATGAGGCAGCGAAAGGCTGACGTCCTTGCCTCAGACCATTTGGTGGCAGTTCAGGGGAGCACATTCACATCTCCTGGGATTCCTGATTTATGCTCAGCTGCAAAATACCCTGGAGGACTTATTACTGCCAAGAAGCACTGAATGCTTCATGACGTGTTTCGCTCATTTCCTCATCTAGTCATTTTATTTCTTCTGTCTTCTTCTAATTTCTTTTTGAAGCAAAGCTGCTCTGAAAAGAAGCTATTAGCCAGGAAAAAAATAATTTATATAAGATGACTAATAATAGAAGAACTGGTTCCCAACAGTGACCATAACATAGCAAAAAAACCCCAAACCAACCAACACATGCTACATCTGAAAGACATGCTACAATTCCATAATAATCTAATGGCTGGACTTGTGTGCAGAGCATAACCAGGAGCCAGTATCAAAGCAACAGATGAGACATCAAATATTAAAGGCAAGATATGCATCATAAGAGATGACTAACATTTTTCCTGTCTAAACAGACAACAGAAAGCTTTCTGCAAAGGATGGTAACAAAGCATTCAATAAGAGCTGAAGGTCCAGTATGAAAAAAGAAGAATTGGGATATTTTTTTTTTTTACAAATGTTCTACTGTCAGTGGGGGTGCAGCTGTTGAGAGGGAAGATAATCATCCCACCAGAAATCACTTTGTCAGCTCTGACTGCACTCAATAATTGTTACACCATTAACATATGTCTCATCTTGTGTGCCACAGGCTCCTGGAGATGTTTTCCTGATGTTCTGTCTTGATGTAGTATAAGATGGGGCCACTGCAATGAAGATGATGCCGAGTATGGGGAAAAGGGTATCAAAACCACATTGTTACAATGCAGAGTTATAACACGATTGTTCCAGATAATCTGAAAGCTTTTTCTTGTCCTTAGTATTTAAATCAAATCAAGCTTCCCTGACTACAGCTTAAGCCACAGTCGCCGGCCATCCTGTAGGAAGGAACAGGCTTGAGTAAAGGGTAAAGGCAGAAAAGAGCAACCACATAGATTTAATGGAGCAGATCCAAGGTCTTACCCAATGGAAAGAGTAAGGAATAAATGAGCACATAATAAAGTCAAAGTGGAAAGTGTTCCTTAATTAACACACCTTCATAACCACTTACTCTCCCTGGACCCTACAAAGAAATTCACCACTTCATATGTATCGCTAATGGCATCCACAGGGGGTGAGGAGGGAAAAAAGGCCCTGACATCAATCTGCAATTCCCTGTTCCCAAACCACAGTTTGAGCAGCTCTGCTGACAAACCAGCCACTCTGGTTGCTGCAGAGGCAGCTTCTGCCTGGCTGTGTGGATTCAGCAGAGCCCGGGGAAACACACGTGGCCCAGCAGAAACACTCCCACCAGTCATGGTCCTCTGAGCCCCAGAGTAAGTGCAGGCAGACAGGTAATGTTCAGGTGTAGGCAAGGGGTAGGGCAGGGAACAGCACAGTGTCTCTGCAGGAGAGAGAGGGGAAAAAAGGATGGAGCAACAGGTCCATCTGCACACAGGCCTATCCGTCCTGTCAGTAGCAAGTGAGGGTGACAGGTGACACTGAGCCTAGGGCCCTGCTGCTCTGTAACACCACAAGAAAGAAATCCATGGGCACCAAAATGGCTGTTAGACTGCCTCCTGTTCATAATAATACAGAGTCTTTAACTTCCATCTTCCCCATTTCTTATCCCAAAACAAACTTCATGTCACTTGAAGTTTTGCAAGTAAACATAATGTTGAAAGGACAAAAGTTGTCAATGAAATGTCCCCAGAATTGAGGCCACTGGACTGAATTTCAGTACAGCTGAATAGATACTACGGAGAACCTCAGCTGGCTTCTCCACACTATAAAGTACATGTCGGTTGATGTGGTCTAGACTCACTAAAGACTTCTCATTACTTTCTTTTCACTTCCACAGAGCTCTATCCATCCACTCAAGATGAAAATCACAGAAATCTGAGAAAGTGAATGCCCAAGAAATAAAGGATGTGCAATTGGGAAAGCATGGCCTGAGAGAGGAAGCTGAAGACACATTAAACAGACTTCAAAGTCTAAGACCTCTGCTTTAGCTTCTTATACAGCATCCTGAAAATCCCATGCACCTCTTTTCTAAGAAGGATCTTTACTACTATTACTATTTGCCACTGCAGCCACCACAGGTTTTTAAGTACAAGCATTTCCAAGGGTCTATAGCTCATAATTATTTGATGATGTCTTTTTGAAAAGTTAAAATTAACACAGCATAACAACATATGCTCTCATAACAGCAATAGCATGGAAAAGATTGGTTTTTTTCTAGATAAGGCCAGGAATTTGTAAGTTAAGGTAGCTAATTCTTCATGGAGATGTTTTAATCTTTTACATTCAAATAAATAACAAAAGAAACCTTATGTTCTGAAGAAAGGGACATTTCTGTGATGGTTGTAAGAGAGTCAAAATGAAAACACCAAAATCCACTTTACCTCTGTTTCTATAGCATGATTCTTTCCCACCCTTACTTGAGAAAAAAGAACAAATAAACCAGAAAGCAATGAGCTGCATTTTTCTGAGGTGTCATCTCCAAGTGCTGCTACTTGGCAACTCTTTTTTATGCCATTGCTATCTTTGTCAGTGTCACCTGCTTTTCCTGTGAGTAATGTCAGCCTGTCAGCTACACAGCAGCTGTACCCAGGCCAAGTGATGTCTTTGCAAGAGGCAGAGTGTTTGCTATAGCACAGCTGATGCTGCTGTCTATTCAGAAGAATATTCAAGGTATCCAAAAAACAAGCAAGAACACTCAAGAAAACAAAGCACTTTATTATGTCATCTGCAAGCAACATTAAATGTCACTATTCCTCCTGCAATTACATCATTCAAAGCCACAATGACCAGCTTGGGAAGAGATAGTAAGATAATAGGATGCTTTTTGAGCACTCACTGGATTACACCCCACTGCTCAGGAGCACTAAAAGACTGAGACCATTGAAGCCCCAAACACAGGACACAGGCTGTTGTGCTGATGCCTGTGTAACACTTTTGCACTCTGCATTACCCATTTGCTCCATCTCTTCACAAATTCCTTCAGAATATCATCTGCCTTTCCTGTAGACCTAAGTACCAGGCAGACTTGGAGGAACAATAAAAGTGCAAGCAGCTGTAAAATTTCATCCATAGATGCCAACACGAGTATTATTAGTGTCTCATAAGTGAACGCACATATATATGGTCAATGTTTCGAGCAAGTCAAGCAAGGTCCCGATTGCCCCATTTTCTAGAAAAGTGGAGAAAAGGTGGCAAAGAAAGTCTCCAGACTCTCCAGTCTTCTGGTCATTAGTTCAGCCCACAAAAGCTGCCCAGGTGTAAAAGAGCAGGAGAGCAGAGCTGTAGCACTGCTTCAGCTGGGATGATGGCACTATCAGAACACATGTAACATTATTCCTCCAAAGAGTTCTCAGCCTTATAAAAATCACTCTAAAAATGGGATAATACCAAGAGGTGCCTTTTTGAATACTGTGAAAAGGAACAATATTTACTTGACTCCTGTTCTATTTTTGAATGATTAGAAAATATCAACTGCAATCAAAGCAATCCCAAGGTGTACTGTGGGATACAGCATTATTTGATTCTTATACCCACATGCAGCAAGAACTCCATCAGGAACACAACACCCACAGACAGCTCCTATTTTAGAACACTAAAAAGCCCAAAAGAATAGACTCTCTCTCATATGAAGCACATATTGTCAATCACCTTGATTAGCCCTCAACATAACTAACCTAATCGGAATGCAGTAATCACTACTTCAGTTCTCCAAATTGTTTTCTAGAGCAAATCAAATACTAAATTAAATTATAAAGTACCGCAAAGGAAGGTGTTCCAAGCTTCCAGTTGTAGTAAAGAGTGCAAGTGTGCTGCAGTCACAGACACCATATGTTTTTATGCACATCAAACTGGTCCCACCTCAAAATCAAATTTTAATGGAAACCTTCTAGCTCACGTAAGAGTCAACCAAGGCTTGCTCCAAGTTTCCTCCACAGATGAACAGTGCACTTCAGTAGCCTGTTTTTCACTCTTTATTGAGTACACATCTTCCATTGTATATTCTGTAGAAAACTCGAGAGTCTCAACTTGCAGCTCTCATCTTGCGTTTTAGCACTGGGGTGAAGGGAAAATGGTTTTGTTTGTGTAGGGACATCCAAACAAATACAGCTACTGCCCTTGGTTCAGCTCAAATCTGTGGGAACGTAAGGCAGCAGAGGCAAGCACAAGACAGAAAGAGCAAGCATGTAGCAAGAGCATCCCCTGAAAGACTCCTGAGAGGAGTCCAAAACTCAATTCTCACTAATGACAGAAGTAGGTAACATTTCTGGGTTACAAAACGTTCTACATAGAGTTTCAGTAATCCAAAAAGCCACTGAAAATTGCTCAACTATAAAGAAGCTGCATTCAGAATGAAAAAGGTGGGAAAGGATTTGTATTCAAATCTACTACTTTATTTGGTCATAATATCTATGCATTCTTTATGTTAAGGAGGACTCCTTCCACCTTCCTAATTTTGTGTTTTACAGTTTGAGAGGTGGAAAACTTTTGTCTTTTGGCATTTGAACATTCAAGAGAATGTAATAAGGCAGTTCTGCATCAAAGCTCTGTCAGAAGTGTGCTCACATGGTAATTACTTATGAATTTATGTTAGAAACATTAGTAGAAATCAAAATATTATACTGTGTCTAATAAAAGCATCAATTTCATATTAACAACCACCCTTGGGCATCTTCAGTGAGTAAGCAAAAGTCGTATTTTCTTAAAGCTCCCCCAAAAACCCTACTGTTATTAATGAACCTTCATTATGCATGTGGAAGCTTAAGGTTTTTTTTTAAATGAGATCTCAAATTAGAAGTCATTTAATCAACTTACGGCTTAACCATTTTCCTTGCTCAGCAGTAACCTATGCTTATATTGTGTCAGGCATTTCATTTTACTTTCAGCCCATTAATTCATTGCTTTGCTTAATCCAGCTCAATTGGGAAGAGGCACTCTTAATTCCAAAATAAGAACATCCACACAAAGAGTTAATCCATAATGGTTACACAGGAATACATGTTCCACGAGGCTGAGAATAGGTAAATCCCTTAGATCAAGTTTGATTTAGACCACTTTCACCTCAGCTTCCCCATGGATGGGTACATCCTCACCTCTCAGCTACAGCACTACAGATGTCTGGAGTTGAAGCCACGCAACATGAGAACACAATAATGTACTGTATCAAATTAGTCTGTCCCATTAGTAACCTTAATTGGAAACCTTATTTTTTTTTTCATACACTTCACTTTAGGGAGCAAAGCAGGCTTTTCGTTGTATAACTCCTTAACTGGTCAGCTTACTTTTCTTGTACACAAACTCTTTTGGGAAGAAGCAGTCCAAACTGATGGTAAGGTTGGTGTCCAAAATTTCATGCACGTTACTACTAGCCAACTGCTATTCAAATATTATGAAACAGAAGCCTTCCCAAGCTCTTTTCAATGGCTGTTGAACACAGCATCACAAGTGAGTGTATATTTTTATTGAAGCTCAGGTTTCCAAGTTTGTACAATAGAAGGCATTGGAATAAATTTTTCTTAAACAGCAAAAGAAGATTCCTTTTCTAAGAAAAAATGTTTTGGGGAACTGGCAAACTTCCTAAACCCCAGAATGTTCCAGAAACGCAGGCTATGATTCACAAGTATTTTGTCATCTGTACAACCATTTTGCTTATAGCTGCAATGCAGCACTCTCTTCAGGACTGCTCATTGCACTTAAAGGATAAAATGACCCAACTGCCTACTCTGTTCCATCATTATTCATTAATGAAGAGACGGGGCCTAGAGGATTGTCATTGCAGGATAAAAAAAGGTTCATTAATCCATCCCTTAAGCACGACACACATTAACACTAAACAAGAGACAAAGACAAGACAATCAGACACACTTTCCATGTAGTCTTGGCAATATTTAGAGAACATCATCAGTTTAAATAGCACCTGATAACATCCTATTGTATTATGGCATGACCGATTAACATAGAAAGTGCAAACACCTTGAACTAACAGGGCTGAGGATGAAGTCATTCCTTTCAGGCAGACATCTTGAGCATGCATTTGTTTTCTACAGGTTATGTAAACAATGAGCAGAGATGAACCAAATGGTCATGCTGAAATATTCAGGATGCTAAAAGACAGCCCTTTTTTTTTTGTGTTGCCCTAGTTCTGCTATCCCTTCTGTGAAATATATTTAGATTTTTGCCTGTGACCCTGAGTGCCTCCTATGCCTACTGATGTTCCTGAAGATCATCTTAACAGATCTTCCTTCTTCCCTTACCATCCTTTTCCACATTCCTTATTTTCCCCTTCATTTTACCTCACAGAAACCAAGGTTGCTAATAACAATCAGCTCTTTCTTCTTCCCTCTGTGTTTTTACTGCTCAGCATAGTCCTCATTCTCTCCTTGAAAATTCTTAATCACTTTAGAGAATTTGTCCTCTGATTTCACAGCTCTTATTTAACCTTACACACTTGTTTGGGAGGGTGGGAGGTGTTGGGAGGAGGGGAAAGAGGGTGTTTGCTTTTTTAAAAGAGGAGCATGAGCACAAATTAAGTAAAACTCTAGGAGATCAGCGTGTTGCAATATCTTTATGCTGTCAGATTTGATGCATTCAAAGATGGCCACAGAATACTATGTACTCTGTAGGCTTATGAATAACACTGAAGAAAAGCCCTTTTAGGAAAATAAAACATTGCTCCTGTTGCAAGACTTGAAAATCTTACAAAAAATTCTCTATTTGTTTAATAATTACGAAACAACAGTCAATAAAAAACTTCAAAAAGAATTGAGATTATTAACACTAAATTCCAATACTGTTTTCCATTTATATGCCCTCAAGATTTTAGAGCCTACTGGAAAAAGGAACAATTCTTGTTATTACGGAAATAGCCTTGTATAACATAAAAAGGCTCTACCAGCATTAATCTTTTAAATTCCTGAGCTTTGTTTGTGTCACAGCCTTTATTTGCAATTAAGCTTAGTGCATATGAAGTTCACTGCCTGCCAAGGCTCAGAGGACTGATATAGTCCAGGATGGGTAATTCAAGCTCCTTTTACACTGACCTACCAAACTCTGACCTACCAGACCTGTCTGGTAAAAGTGAGAAGGTATTACGATTTCATTCAGATCTTGATATCTGAGCAATTCATTCAGCAAGGGTACCAATTATGCTTGATCCCCTCACCTTTCCCCCTACTTCTGGACTGGACTGATTTGCCATGAAACAGTAATCCTCAGTCATGCTGAATTTGATCATACTGACCTGAGATGAAAGGTTCTGGGTCTTGAAAATTATCTTTAATTCACCCAGTTCGTTCATTCGTTATAATCCTAGTGCTATAAAACACCAGCTCTTCATCTATAGAGAGTATCTGGCACACTCTTGTTTATGTGCAGTCAGGATGATACACACAAAGACCATCATCCCTGATGAAAACACGTGCACGAGAATGCTTCACAGAGCTTATGTATCCTCTCATCCTCACTAAAGCTGTAACATGTGAAATAGTTCCCTTGCTAATTGTTGCAGGAGACAGGTATACAAAGCAATCAAATCCAGTCCACCTCATATGCTTTTATCTTACCAATACAGCATTATTTAATAACATTAAAATGCAATCAACATGTAACCAGAACCAACACAGACCAACTTTACCAAAAGTGATGCCTGGAAGTGTATGTGTTGATGGATTCACCCCTTCTCTCTCTAGAAGGGACTTCTCTCTGCCTGGTTGCAGCATTAACACATAATGGCCCTGGCTCCCCCCCACACAGAGGTCACATCGGAACCTAACTCATCTAACCCTAACCATGTAGCAATTATGGTAAAGCCACAGGACTTCAGGTGTCAGCAGAAGCCCCAGCAGGACTCTCTACGTGCCCATGCAAGCAGGTAACAGCGCTGGCACCTGTGGTTAACCATCAAAGAATCCGAGCTGCATACATGCTGTCATCACGTTTCCAACCGCAGTGAAGATGCACATTTTTCCAGGACTGCTTTAGTTGATAAGCACTTAATTCAGAAGCTGATCCCGCTTCTGAGGTAAGCAGCAGCTGGCTGCAGGGGTCAGCCGGGGGCTCAGCGCCCAGGCAGGCTGCCCAGCACTGCCTCCTGCCACGGCTGCGGGTCCCGTCCTCCCAGCGCCCCGGCACCTGCTGGGACCAGCACGTCGCAGCACCCAGGTGCAACTGGCAAGTTGCAAATCTTACTGGAAATTTTCTCAAATATTACTAAGTCCCATGCCAGGCAGAGGCAGTGACTGAGGCTTCATCTCAGCCTCCCACTCAGAAATTCTTTTTCCCTACAATGTATGTGTAAGATGTTTTCCTCTGCTGTGGCGCTCCCCACGGGTTTTGGTTACATCCCATCCCCCTGCCCTCGAATCCAGACTGCATCTGCTGTGCTTTATGTAACGCTGCTGAGCACAACGTCGCAGGACCTAACTGCAACATGTCAGCAGGAAACCCCATCTAAAGATGTTGCTTTTGTTGTGGTTTGTTTTTTTTTTTTTTTTTTTTTTAGAGGGTCTGGGCTTAACTACCGAGGCCTCAGCTTCTTAAAGTCAGATTCCTCGAGGCTGAAAACAGCTGAAGTGCTCCTGACTCTTGGCTTCAGCAGGCTGCTGCCTCCAACACCCTTGGCTCGTCCTTGAAGCAGCTTCTGCAGCCATGACTCATCTGCTACAGCGCTGGCAGAACTGAGCGAGTGGCAGAGAGTTAATCATGGAGGGATGTCACCGTGCGAGGGACACACCGAGACTCCCAGGGCAGGGAGAAGGGACACCAAGCCACCAGACCGGTGCTCTTGCCGTCTAAAAACAAATTCAACCTTCCTGGCTTTAAAAGCACTTCCTCAATGCACAATTTCCTTCATGTGCAGGAAAAAATAATCCAGGCAAGTCTTCTACTTACAAGCAACCACCTGACAGGGAGAGGTTTGCAGCAAGGACTTGAATCATGGGAGTATTGGGAGAAAATAATGTTGCAAACAGGCAGGTAATGAAGCTGTTTGCAGGCTACTTTGCTCTTCAAATACCACATATCTATCACTGGTACACAACTGACTGGATATTTGCTCTTTGAAAAGAAATTCCTCTAATATTGTATTTCTGGAAGCTTTGGGATATAGTTTTCCCAGTGGCACTACACAGAGCAACAAATGTTCTCGTGCTACAGGAGGCTATGAGGATTTGTTTCAGCTGTAAAATTCTGTGTGGAATTTGCCTTCAGATAGATGAAGCAAGATGTCTGAAAGCTGTAATTCCAGGAATGGTAACACAGAATGCTTTTTGGAACTTATTTCTGTACCTGAAGACCATGCATGGTCATCGGGCTGTTTGCTTCCCAATAAACGTTAATAATCTGTGATCTGTGTGATATCATCTAACCTTATGATTCTCTCCCTCTCCTCTGTCCTTGCAGTGTTTATAAATGATGATCAGACATTAGTCCACTATCTGGCAAAGTGGGTATATGAATTACAACTGAAGACCAGCAAAACACAAACATATTGAAAATTAAAGCCATTTACATGTCCATTTAGCATATCCCATGCTATATGTCATTATGGTTACCCAAGTTCATTAACGTTCCCTGAAATTCACATGCAACAGTGGTACAAAAGCCAAATGCAAAACACTTCTCTTACCCTGTCCATTCTACAGTCAGCTTCTGGGCCAGCCAGGTATTTTCCCAAGTGCATTTCCATACCCATTTACACAAACAGCTGTGCTGAAACCCAAAACCAGTGGCAACAAATCACCGAGAACTAAGGAGGGTGGCAACAGTCACAGCTTAAAGCATCTGAACTGCTAAAACAATACGTTTAACATCAACATAAAATTCTTTAAATAGTATGTGTTTAAAAGCTCCTATCTCACAGTGCTAGAAAATCACTGAAATTAACAGTAGTAATTTGTAGCATTCCAGTGGCAACCATAGGTTCACCTTAGCCGTCTGCACAAAGCCCAGGGATGGCTAAAAGGTTCTGTTTATCCTCACAGAAAGGATTGTTTATCCTCACAGCAAAAGCAGCCACACACTTCTTGCTTTTACAGTTCTCATGTTTGCATAACATAATGATCGAGCTATCAACAGCAGAATACTTCTCGACCCTTACATGCCTATGCATTTCAAATGTTTGGATTTGCACAAATCTCAGTGAGTTGTACTTCTGTTAAGACAAAGAAAAAAGAAAAAACTAATCTACATGGATTACACAAAGTCTGCACAAGAAATGGCATAACATAGATCAAAAGTGTTTACTCTGGCCTAACTCACGTATGTCTTTCACATAATTATCCCTTCATGTTTACAGAGACAAATATACACAAATGTAGAAAACGTGTCAGGGATACCACAGTGATGATGCAAAGGGATGTGCAAACTATAAATGTGAACAGTAACATGAAACAAAGCCAAGATGAGGAGCTCTGGTTTAGACTCTAAGGTTGCCTGTACACGTGGCAAAACCCACCAAAGTACATGTGAATATTTTTTTCTTTCAATTACATTTACACAAAAACATGAGCCATCTTTACAGTAAAGGACCAGTCTCTGGTGGAATCATCTCCAGAGAATGGAATTGCCCTCTATGTCTCACACTGGTAGAAATCTCTTCTTTCCAAGGACACAGCTTCTGTGCCTCAACTGTCAGCAAACTGATGGAACACAGACACCCAGTGGAGTCTATTTAGAATTAGTGGACAAGCAGGAGGAGGAGATGCCCACGTGATTTTTAAAGCTTTCATTTCTATCGTGCAACACAAAATCAAGGATGAGCAAAGATAATATTTTCACAGACATGCTGAATTCAGTTTGGCACTTCTGTTGTTGAGGGTTTGTTGGATAGAAAGGATATAACTGCTTTTGAAACTTTCAGAAAATTACATGTAATCTACCTTCCAGTGATTTCTAAAATTACATGCAGATGAAAGATGGCATTAAAGGTCTTTTATTTTGGATCTCTTCGTGCCATAAATCATCTGATCTGGAAAAAATGTGAGACCTCTAGGAATGCTAAGTACAAAAGCATTATCTTTACATTCTGTCAGAAAATAAATAACCGCTGACTTGGGGAACTGAAGCTGAAAAAGTAACATGTATGAAGAGAGGGTTTTAAGTAACTGTGGAACTATTTTAAATGTTGTAGGGGCTCTGCATGAATTTGTATCTCAGGTAATTCTCCTTTCAGTTCTAATGCAGATTTCTCATGATCCTGCTGTCTAGCAGACTGATTGCTCTTGCTGACAGCTTGCACACACTTTTGCACAAGATAAAAATTCAAAGCCAGGAAGCAAAATGTTTCAAAAGCAAGTGGCAGTTATTTCTTCTTCTTGAAATGCTACCAGTGACTTGGCCTTCCAAATTTTTAGCAAACTAATACAAAGTTTGACACCCAACAACTCTGGGCAGTTTGCAACATAAAAAGCTAAAAAAACCCCCACCATATAGATTATTACATTTAGATTTAATTAAATACTTCTGTACAAAAATCAGTCTGGTATAAACCATAAGCAAGCAAATATGCTCCTACTACTGTGTTCCCCCAACTGATTTTTTTTTCCCCTCTGAGGTTTTCAAATGTCCTATATCTTGTGATATTTATCTTCCATTTTAGTTAACTATTACATGCTGACATTTTTATGCTCGATTTTAAGCAAATCAGTTTAACTAGCACTTCAATTATGATCTGGCTCTTCCCAGATAACTTTCAGAGGAGTCTGAATACAAATACTGCCAGAAACAGTTTATGCCAACATAAAAAAGACTGTCTCCCTGCTCTCCCTCCAGAGTGTACATGGACCTAAGAATGGACCATAGACACCAAAATGAAGCAAGTACTGTAGAAGTGTTGTCCCAGATTCCCACTATGAGCCTTCAGATATTTATTTGACATAAAGGATGGGCTGAGTTACTACAAACAAACCAGGCACATCAGCCCAGGCCACCTAGGCTTCATACAGATGTCAAACTATGCAAAGAAGTCACTCAGTCTTCGTGGACCTCATAGATATCCAAACCATTATGAATAGAACTTAAAATTAGATCAGATTCTGAATTCTTACAAAAGTAAGTGAAAACGTACCTACAGTTACAATTACAGAATATACGCACTGATTATTTTGAGAGACCAAGTATCATAAACAGCAGGAACAAAGCACAGAGCAACAGATCTGCCTTGAGTACAATGCCTCAAGGATATTTCAGTGCTATTTCAATTATAGCTTCAAAGATCCCAGTAAAGGAAACTTTGGAAAACAGGAGATGCACTTACAAGTTATCAGACTGTTCTGGATGACTAAGCTAACTTTGAAACCATGAACATTATTTTCTTTTTTCAATAAAGGTAATTACACACTTTTGTAAGAATATCTACATATGCAAGGCAACAAGCAGCAACTGCCAAGGAAATTATCCATCTAACTGTCTTGCTTACAAAAACTGGCTCAAAAATGAAATTAAGCAAGTGGCTTGTATCAAACCTCTAAGAACACTTCTAATTTTAAAGATCTGTAGTGTAATGTTCACTTCAAACATTTGTTACCACTCAGTTTTTATCCTAATATCTGGGAACGTACTTGTAAGACATTGACATTTCAATTTCTCCTGCACAGGGTTTTAAAAGCTGTAGACTCGGGCAAAAATCTCATTTCCTAAGATCTTAAAAAGTAAACATAACAGTAAATCTTGTAGGTCCTAAAAATGAGGGTGCAGAGTTCAGCAGCTGTAACTCTGGAACAGACAACCAACACATAATCACTGCAATCTGAGTATATGAAATAACTCTGACTGAGCTCATCTTACTCTTTTCAATTAAGTCAGTGGACAAGTTGCCTGAAGTTCACAACAAATTTAAAATGACAATATGAACCACCAAATACTTCTCCTTGGCTAATTTACTATTCTAATCAATGAACAGGATTTGAAATATTTTTGTCAAAACTCAGATTAATACTGGCCTTTATTTGGCTTCACATCACTAACTGTGGCTATCAAACCTTGAAGGAAGAAAGGCCAAATTCTGCAGCACCTGAATGCTCACAGATTGCAATAATGTCTTGAAATGGGGGGTCAAACTTCTAGGAATGTTATACCACCTATTACTGCCACAGAATCTCCTAGAAATACAAGATCTTCCAGAATATAATCAGGTTCCTTGGAGCAGACAGTTGTGCTTAAGGCCATGAGTTAAAACAAGATATAAGTGAAGAAAAAAAATAAATAAGACTATTTATAGAGCAAAGAGTTCATAAGTCCCCATTCAGATGTTATTTATAAATGGTGTTTCAACACTTCCATTAACAATAAAAGATATAAGAAGCCTACTGATACATTTTGATTTACAAACCTAGGGATGAACACTATGATCACAAGAGGAAATGGGTGTTGAAGAGGTAGCAGGATTGAGGAGATGCAAGGACAGAAAGTGCTCTGAGGTGCCAGGGGCAGGGGGAGCCACGTGTAACCAGAGAGGCAGGTCCCTGGCACAGCTGTCTTTGGGCCACACCTGACAAAGCAGCATGAAACCCTTGGAGACCCCACCAGGGATCTCTTGCAGGCGACAGGCACGCCTGCTGAGCTGCAGGGCCAGGAGGGCAGCAACACCAAGGGGCCCCTTTGGGAGCTGGGGCTGAACTACCATCCCCTGAGGTGTCTGAGCCAACTCCTCGTTCCCAGAATGCCCCACAGTACTTGCACTTCCAAGGCTTTTCTCATTTTTAAGGATATTCCCCTTCATTCAACCCCAAAGAGTTGATGGAAGGGTAGAAAACAATCCTTGACTACCCAAGCAGGTAAGTTACACCATCCAAACACACCAGCTTCCTGTGCAGGAAAATTCTCCAAAGCTGCTCCAGGCTCTGCAGAACAGGCAAAGGCCGTTATTAAGATATTCTCCTGGCTCATGCAAGTTCCTTTGATGTTTCGTAAGTGTGCTGAAAACTCAGTGGAAAACAGAATCTTCCCACTACCAAGATCTGTCTCATACACCAACCAGTTCCCCTGGATATAAAACCAATATTCCCTTCTCCCAAGAGAAGGGAATGATGAACAGTTTAAAAAGACTGTGATAGTGTAGGACTGGCCAGAGTCAAGAATAACTGTGCCCGTACTCTAGATAAGCTCTCTGGGACTCGCTCAGCATCAGTCTTCATCCACTGTCAACCACTCAACCTCTGTTGGTTTTAAAGACAAATAACTTGAAAATAGCAAGAAATAGCTCATTAACAGCACTTAATTGCTCTTAAAACTGCCATGTGGCAAATAATCACAAAATGCATACATATATCTATGTACGCATACAGAGTTTCAAAATCAAAACCCTTCTAATACCAGAAGGAAGTTTTCAAATTATGCAAACATGATCTTTCTCTGCACATCTATTTATATTCCTACAAACATAAACTGGGGAGAAAACATAAAACCATCAGGAGTATGTATATCACGTGTAGCACTGACAGGTCTGTATTTGCTCCTCTTAAAATAACTGCTTATGTACTGAATGTGGTTCTGAATTGCCAGGTTGGAGCTCTAGCAAAGGATGCCAAAACATGTGGAAGTCTAAAAGGAGACCACTAGGGAGCTCAATACCTGTGCAAGGGGGGAAGAACCACAGCTTGAGCTGGGAGGTGGAAGTAGGAAAGCAGCTCAAGCTGGGAGCCAGACACCGACTCCATTCATGCCTCCATATCCCTCTGGAAAGGATGCAAAAGGATAGGGACAATTTTAAATGAAAGTAATTCATCAGCTGAACCTGATCCCTTGGTTTTCCACCCTGCTGAGATAGCAGCTGGAGTCTACACACAGCCTGTAGAACTTAAAGCAGGTCACTGTCAGAGGAGAACGTTACCAGCTCCAGCCTCTACACCAACCCACCGAGGACTCATCTCATGATTTCTCATGGAAACCAGAGATTACTACATCTTTCACTGAGGAGAAAGAGGCAAGCAGGTAACAAACTCTGCAGTTCTGATGACAGCAGACACAAGGTAACACCCGTGTTTGCTTCCAGTATATTCATAAGCTTGTGATGCCTCTGCAGTCATCTCACCTTACAGCTGGGCTACAGATCTGGTAAACAAAGACAGGACTGGAACCTGAGCTCTGCAGAAATTTGTGTGGGGTCCTTTCATTGTACAGGCTTTGCTAGAGAAGCAAACAGGCACAGCCATTTCCTGAGGCACCACGTCATAGGGGTTTAATGCATCTGTTAAAATTCCAGCAAAATTTTAGGAAACTACTTGTAAGTCTTCAAAGCCTCAGGTGGTTTATAAACACGATGACCACATGAAGAAATTTAGGCAGGAGGTGAGGATAGAGCACACTGCTCTGCCAGCGAGCTCTCCAGGCAAAGGACTCGCACTTGTTAGCAGCACAGGTTTGAGGAGAATTCGTGCAGTTTTAATTCCTTCCAGTGGAGGACAGTGGTTTACAACAGAAGCAACTGAATGGCTGCAGTTCACCTGGCAAGTTCTGTCTGCTGGTGTGGACAGTGCACAGGTACATGTTCTCCAGCTTTTATGGGAGCAAACTATGGCAAGCCCCAGACTGGCCTCTATTGGTGCTAGTCCAAACACCAAAGTGTGCCTACAACTGACCCGGAATTGTAGAACGATCGCTGCAGGCGTTTCAGAAAGGGTGAGTTTATGTCCAAATCACAGCATATCATCACAACATTTTTAAACAGGGATGACTTGAACCAGTATATAGAATGCTGAAAGTTTCAGAACTTTTTTGAACTATTTGTAGAATTGAAGACGTATCAATGTAACTGTACAATACAGCGATTTTCTGGCCAAGTCTGCACTTCTTTAAAGGCTTCATTTCCACAGAGACAAATCTCCTATGTAATATTTAATATTTGAAATAAAATGCTGAGAAGGCATGGATCTTAATTATTTAGCTTCTGACACATACCCTGCCTTTAAAAATTCAGTGTCTGACTGCAGATCTAAAGGACTTTCCTATAAATAAGTTATCTTCTCTGAAACTGTAACAAATTTCAGACAGTATTGCAATAGTTCTTAGTTGATCAGAAAAAGCATAGTACTACTGAAATGAAAAAAAAAAGTATTTGAATATTATTTCAAGGCACCAAATAATTTCAAGTTGCTGGGTTTCTATCCAAAATGCTCAGAGAGATCAGCTTTAAAAAAATTACATTATTTTCACTGCTCCAAATACTTTCTTTGCAACAAGTCAAGCGCAGGACTGAGGGAGTAGTTACAGTTTCTCCTATCTGCAACAGACCTGTTTCTGCAGTATCTTCTAAATGGAAAGCATTCTAAATTAATTAAATAAAACTCAAGAGACAGTAAACTAATTATTCTGGGCATACATAAGATGCTGTTCAGTTAATCTCTAAGAACACAAGCGAGTTACATTTGTATTGACATATTGGGCCAAATTTATTGTCAGAGAAATTAACTTGAGTGGAGTTAAGCCCAGAGTGAATTTTTCCTCAATAAGTAGAAATAGGTCTATGACGGGAATTGCGAGGATTTGTTGCCTCTTGAGAAAATCATATTGCACTCTTGTTTTATAAATTACTATTCACATGCTTGAAACTGCACATAATTTTTTGTTTAACCACCTACTAGTTAGATTGTTATGTGACCCTTTCCAAGTGAGCACTGACTTTAGCACAGAGGCCACAAGGAGTAATTCTACCCTGTGTAAATAACTTCTTCTCAAAGCTCCCTGAGCCTTCCCTGCAGTGTTCAAATCCTGTGTACAAGCAGGAGAGACTGTCTTTATGTCAAAAGCTAACACAGCTACTGTAGAATGT